>NC_140124.1:101591773-103991773 GCF_964035555.1 Netta rufina
ACTAAGCCCAAGGACATCTCAGCCTTTGCTCTGTCCTGCCAACGGGCAGGCTGGGGGGTGTAGTAAGAGCTGGGAGGGGACAGACCCAAGACAGGTGACCCAAACTAGCCAAAGGGGTATTCCATACCATCTGACGTCATGCTAAACAATTATATAGGGGGTGGCTAGCCGGGGGGAGGGGGGCCGGACTGCTCGGGGTTAGGCTGGGCATCGGTCAGCGGGTGGTGAGCAATTGCATTGTGCATCACTTGTTTGTACATACTATTATTACTTTCGTATTATCCCCATTGTATCATCATTATTATTATTGTTATTATTATTTTTGTTATTTTTTTTTCCTGTCTTATTAAACTGTCTTTATCTCAACTCACGGGCTTCACTTTCCATTTTCTCTCCCCCGTCCCAGAGAGGGAGGGGGGAGGGTGTGAGCGAACGGCTGCGTGGTGTTTAGCTGCCCGGTCGGTTTAAACCACGACAACCATTCCTCAGCATTGTTTCCCTCTAGGGTTGGGAAAAAAGGAAGAGAAAGAGAGAAAGAGAGAAAGAGAAAGAGAAAGGAGAAAGAGAAAGAGAAAGAGAAAGAGGAAAGAGAAAGAGAAAGAGAAAGAGAAAGAGAAAGAGAAAGAGAAAAGAGAAGAGAAAGAGAAAGAGAAAGAGAAAAGAGAAAGAGAAAGAGAAAGAGAAAGAGAAAGAGAAGAGAAAGGGAAAGGGAAAGGGAAAGGGAAAGGGAAAGGGAAAGGGAAAGAGAGGAAGAAGGGAAGAGGGAAAGAGGGAGAGAAAGAGAGAGAAAGAGGGAAGGAAGGATGGAAGGAAGGAAGGAAGGAAGGAAGAAGGAAGGAAGGAAGGAAGGAAGGAAGGAAGGAAGGAAGGAAGGAAGGAAGGAAGGAAGGAAGGAAGGAAGGAAGGAAGGAAGGAAGGAAGGAAGGAAGGAAGGACTGAGAGATCTGGGACTGTTTAGCCCAGAGAAAAGGAGGCTCAGGGTGGATCTCATCAATGTGTATAAATACATAAAGTGTGTGTGTGTGCACAAAGATGGTGCAGCCATGCTGTTTTCAACGGTTCCCAAGTGCCAGGACAAAAGGCAATGGGCACAACCTGCAACACAAGAGGTTTTATCTTAATATCAAGAAGCACTTCTTCATTGTGCAAGTGACTGAGCACAGGTTGTCCGGAGAGATTGTGGGGTCTCCCTCCTTGAACACCTTCAAAAAAACATCTGGACATGGTCCTGGGCAACCTACTCTAACTGTCCGATTTGAACAGAGGGGTTGCACCAGATGACCTCTTCATTTAACCTTAACAGTTATTCTGTAGTAACTGGAGATCATAAACTGAACCTTTTCTTCACAATTCCATTTTAATTTGCCTTTGTAGCATTATAGCAAACATTGTCTACTTTTGCTTTTTGGATAGAATTTCAGAATAAGAAATGGAAAAGTGAGCTGCTGTTCAAAGAGCTGATTGGAAAAGTCAATATAATTGACAAAATATTTTGTTGAGTATTTGAGGTTCCTCTGTTTTCCATTCTAGAATAGGCTATCTCACTTTTCCTTTACTTAGTGGCACTCAACTTCAAAAGCAACTCTAACAGAAAACTATCTTTGAAGAAGCTGTTTTGTTGATTTTTTTTCCTGGTTAAAGAACTAGGATTTATCCTTACTCCTCAATTTCAATCAAACAAAATCCCACATCTAATACAGACTTGCCACCTACACAATCACAAACAAATATGTCCTATATTTAAATCAATCAATTGATACAGATAAAGTTATTCCGGTTTGTTGTTGTATAACACAACATATACAGAAATTCTTAATATATTCTCTCCTACAGTTCAGCATTTAATTAATGAATCCCTTTGAACATTTTTTGCTCACTCCTTCCTGCTTTTCCTGCCTCTTCCCTACACATATTTATAGAGTTGTCAATGGTGGACACATAGCTAATGGTATTCATAACCCCTATTTAAGGATTTGAAAATAACGATTATGTTTGTTGTATATTACTTCATCAAAATGCTTACTCTTAAAATTGCAGTATCATATTATTGTTGAAATGAAAATAAACTTCTTTTATAGCAGGGTATTTCTTTAAATATGCCATTTTTAAAATAAATTTGCAGCAGGATTTCAATAAAGTTTTTAAATTATTGAACAGTGTATGGCTGATGTACAAATATTTCATCCAGTATTTGATGTTATGTAAGCCTCACTGCTACGGGCTAGCACACAAATTTTCTTAAAGGGTATGTCATACATCACAAATTGCAATATTTCAAGATTGAAATAGACATTGATTTGCTTTAATGTTAATGACATAGTGACATGTTTGAGAAGTAGTCAATAGAATCTTCTTCACTTCAAATAATACTGGCCTGGATACCAGACATTCGATTCATCTCCATTTATGCTGGCATATCTAAACCAGTCACCTGTATTTTGATTTGATATCTAGACTTCTTATATAGCTGGGAGAAAAAGAGGTGTTTAGTGGACACAGTTTAACTTAATATAAAGTAGGTAATTTAGGATACATATCTAATTTTATATGAGAAGGTCAAGTGAGTGATCTTTGAGTGCCTCTTGCCAATGCTTGCTTTCCTAATTGCTTTTCTCTTTTCTCTTCTCTCTCTCCCCCTTTTCCTCCCTCCCCCCCCCCCCCCCTTCCCCTTTAATCTCTTTTAGGGGTGTGGGGTGAGTAGCCCTAGTCTCCTTTGAAGACTGTCTGGAAGGAAATCTGGAAGGATCTGGAAGGAAATTTTAAACTATTGGGGTTTGGGAAACTAGGCCAGTTTAAAATAAAAGATGAATTGTTTTGAAATACTTAACGTTTGAAATATATTTTTATATATTTTTTAAATTGTTTATACTTTAAACTTTCTTCTGTTGACTGTTTTTCTGTTGTTCTGTTTTACCTATTGAAAGTAAATATTTCTATTTTTAACTTTTCTTAATAATATATATTTTAATTATGGAAATAAAACATTTTACCTCTTTTGTTCTATTTCTCCTGTTTGATATTCTCAAGCTAACATGCTGATGCTTTTCTTAAAGAAAAGCTTCACTTTTTGCTTGTACAATGAACAACAGTTTGAACAGGTTTATGCTATTTTCTAGTATATTCAAAGCAGTCATGTTAATTTAGTAGCTACTGAAAGTTTTTAATTTTTTATTCATTACATTGCTATGGTGTCAAAGGTCAAGAGGCAACTACCTGGAGAAAGCTGGACACATGGCTCCTGACAGATGAACTGCCAAGGTATGGGGAATCTAGAAATGTGAACAGATAAGATGACTAGAAATTTTCTCATTTCTCAAAGCTTCAAGAGATTTCATATGCTTGACCCCATCAATCAGTAATATCAATGTCATTTATTTTTACAGAGCACTGTCAGAAAAACAAACAACCAAACCAAACCACCACCACCACAACAACAACAACAAAAACCCTCGGAGCAATTCGCTGAAATTTCTTTGTTACTTTTAGCACAGTACATGTCTCAGAATTCGAATGAGCTCTGAGCTAACGTAACTGGAACTTGGAGAGTTTTCTGGGTATATTGCAAAACTGTGTGGATTTGAGAGAATGAAGGAGGAGTGCAGAGCTTACAAGGGGACACTTTTCTGTCTTCTTGGCTGCCAGACATAATCCTGTGTTTGTGGGACTGTCATGGGTCAGCACAATTTAAGTCGTTTTTTTTTGGTTTTTTTTTTTGTTTTTTTTTTTTTTTTGTTTGTTTGTTTGTTTGTTTTTTCCTTTTTCTTTTTGTGGTCTTTTTTCTTGTATTTGTCTGGTGCTGTTGCCATTGTGAATATATTACAAAGGATGTAGAGATGGAGGGAGATTTATTGTGTGTGGTAGAAAAGTGAAACAAAATACTTAAAACCCAAAGTTCTTGTTTATTGACAATTAGAATACAGATCAGTTGCCATGTTTTCTGGAAAGAAAAAAATCCCCAAATATGAGTAATCCTCCAAACTGCTTAACTGTTCTTTGAAGCACTTGTTTGAAGCACTCTGAAGCATGGATTAATATTTTTGTTCTTATGTCTATTACCTTTCAGTAGTAATATTTAAAAAGTGCAGTTGAGTGAATTTGCATTTTTGTGAATACATCATTCCTATTTGCTGAGGCGATCGGCTCCGGGGCAGACGTGTTCTGCAGCGGAGCAGGGGACCGAGGCGGGCAGGGCTTTTTGTCCGGCATCGAGGCCACTCGGGGGAGCCGCCGGGACCCGGCTGTGCTCGCGAGGGAGGCTGACGAGGCGAGGGCGGAGCCAGCAGCGCCCCCTCCCAGGCTGTTTAAAAGTTGCCCCTAGGGAGCGCGAGCATCCAGGAGCGCGGCGAACAGGACGGCAAACAGGGCGTGGCACGTCGAAGGGCGTGGCAGTTTGCGCGGCAGTTCGCGCGGGCAGGGCGAGCGGGGGGCCCATCGTCGCTCTTTTGCAGCTGCCTCTCCCTTCGGTGCTTGCAACCTGCTTGCGTAGAACCTGACCATGGTATCGACCAGGCAGAAAACCGTGGCCTCCGCATCTCGTGCGGCATCTCCAGCCACGGTCACCAGCGTGGCTACTCAGACGGAGGGCTCGGGGAAACACGCAGCCGTCCAGGTCCTGGGCTGCAGAGTGTGCCCCAGCCTTCTGTCGGTCTCCGACAGCAGTGGTGGGTATGCCTGTGGGAGGTGTGCCCAGGTTGAAGAACTGCTCAGCCAGGTAGCGGAGCTCCGGGAGGAGGTGAACAGGCTCAGGAGCATCAGGGAATCAGAGAGGGAAATTGACTGGTGGAGGTGCGCTCTACCCTCTCTGAGGCAGGCTCACGAGACTGCCACAGCACAGACGTCTCCTGTTACGCAGAAGACGGAGGTTCCCTCCTCCTGCCAGGCAGCGGGAGGAGACCTAGATCAAGGGGGGGAATGGAGGCAGGTGCCTATTCGGGGTGGTAGGCGAGCCCTCTCTCTGCCCACCTCACCTTCTCATCTACCCTTAAATAATCGATATGAAGGACTAGAGCAAGACAATCTAAATGACAAAGTAGACAAACACCCGTCCCAGTTGGAGGGGGCGCCTAAGACAATGCGACCTACACGTCGCATTGCCACATCATCCTTCAAAAAAGAAAGAAGGGCTATTGTTATGGGGGGCTCCCTCCTGAAAGGGACAGAGGGACCGATATGCCGACCAGACCCAACCCGCAGAGAAGTCTGTTGCCTCCCTGGGGCTCGGGTGTGCTGGCGAGGGAGGCTGACGAGGCGAGGGCGGAGCCAGCAACGTCAGTGGCGGGCTATTTAAATCAGGCGTTGCCACCGTTTTAGAGCCATTTGCTGAGAGACTTTGCCAAGAAAGTCAAGCGCCTGGTACGGCCCACTGACTACTACCCGCTACTGGTCTTTCAGGCTGGTAGCGATGAAGTAGCAACAAGAAGTCCGAAGGCGATCAAAAGAGACTTTAGGGATTTGGGGCGACTACTTAGAGGATCAGGGGCGCAGGTGGTGTTTGCCTCTGTCCTTCCGATAGGGGGGATCGAAGCTGAAAGACGTACTGTTCACATAAACTCGTGGCTTCGTGACTGGTGTGACCGGCAGAATTTCGGTTTCTTTGATCATGGGAAGGTCTACGCTACACCGGGCCTGATGGCACCGGATGGGATGCGCCTCTCTCGGAGAGGGGTAAGGATCTTTGGTCAGGAGTTGGCAGGGCTGATAGATAGGGCTTTAAACTAGAGTCGAAGGGGGAAGGGGCTAAAACCAGGCGCGCCGGTGAAGACCTAAGGGATGGTACGCTAGAATCAGAGGGGCTGTGTGCCAGTGAGGTCCTTTGGTCAGATCCACAAGGTGCTGAGTGTAAGGAGACGCACTTGAAATGCTTTTACACGAACGCACGCAGTATGAGGAATAAAATAGATGAGCTAGAAGTCCTGGCCCAGTCCCGCAACTACGACATCATCGGCATAAGCGAAACCTGGTGGGACGAGTCCTGTGACTGGGGTGTTGCGATAGATGGTTACAGGCTCTTCAGGAGGGACAGGCAGGGTAGGCGAGGTGGTGGGGTGGCGATGTATGTGAAGCAGGGGCTGGACTGTGTGGAACTTCAGGTCGGCGATGGCAAAGTTGAGAGCCTCTGGGTAAGGATCAAGGGACGAACGAATAAAGGGGATGTCGTTGTGGGAGTCTATTACAGACCGCCTGGCCAGGACGATAGCGCCGATAAATTATTCTTTACAGAACTAAGAGAGGCCTCGAGATTAACTCCCCTTGTCCTTATGGGGGACTTCAACTTGCCGGACATTAACTGGGAGTGCCACACAGCTGACACAAGCAAGTCCAGGAGGTTCATGAAGCACCTAGATGATAACTTCTTGGTGCAGGTGCTAACGGAGCCAACTAGGAAAGGTGCCCTCCTAGACCTGTTGCTAGAAAACAGAGAGGGTCTGGTGGGAGATGTGGTGATTGGTGGCCGCCTCGGCCATAGCGACCATGAAGTGGTTGAGTTCAATATTTATGGTGACAGAAGGAAAAGTGCCACCAAAACCTCATCCCTAGATATGGGGAAAGCGGACTTCAGGCTGCTCAGGGAACTAGTCAGCAAGGTCCCCTGGGAAACTGCTCTTGAAGGCCTCGATGTCCACCAGTGCTGGTCACTCTTTAAGCGATGCCTCCTAGAAGCACAAGATCAGGCAATTCCAAAATATCGCAAGTCAGGCAGGCGGGGAAGGAGGCCGGCGTGGCTGACCAGGAATGTTCTAATGGAGATTAGGCGGAAACAGAGAGTGTTTCGCTACTGGAAGGAGGGCCAGGCGTCATGGAAAGAATACAGGGATGCTGTTCGTGTTTGTAGGGAGAAAGTTCGAGTGGCCAAAGCACAGCTAGAGTTGAAGCTGGCTGTGTCTGTGAGAGAAAATAAAAAGGGTTTTTTTAGATATGTAAATGGAAAAAGGAGAACTAAAGAATACATAGGGCCGCTCCTTGATAGGGAAGGTCTCCTCACAGACGATGACATAGGCAAAGCAGAGACGCTTAACGCCTTCTTTGCCTCTGTCTTCAATGCCGATGATGGGCTTCGGGACCCAGGGTGCCCTGAGCTGGAGGACCGGGACGGTGGGGATGACAAACTCCCAACTGACCCTGAACGTGTGCGGGATTTGCTACTCCACCTGGATCCCTACAAGTCCATGGGTCCGGATGGGATTCATCCCCGGGTGCTGAAAGAGCTGGCGGATGTCATCGCGGAACCTCTTTCAATTATTTTTCAATGATCCTGGGAATTTGGAGAGGTCCCGGTAGACTGGAAGCTGGCAAATGTTGTGCCAATTTTCAAGAAGGGTCAGAAAGAAGATCCTAGCAATTACAGGCCTGTCAGTCTCACGTCAGTGCCTGGTAAAATCATGGAGAAGTTGGTTCTCGGACTTATTGAGGCGCACCTGGGGGACAGAGCAGTCATTGGTCCCAGCCAGCATGGGTTTGTGAAGGGTAGGTCCTGCCTAACTAACCTGATTTCCTTTTATGATAAGATCACCCGTATGGTGGACCAAGGGAAACCAGCTGATGTGATTTTTTTGGACTTCAGCAAGGCTTTTGACACGGTTTCCCATAGGATCCTACTGGACAAAATGTCCACCATACAGCTAAATAAAAACATCATACGATGGGTGAGCAATTGGCTAACGGGCAGGGCCCAAAGGGTTATGGTAAATGGGGCTGCGTCAGGCTGGCGGGCGGTCACCAGTGGGGTCCCTCAAGGCTCCATTTTAGGGCCGGTACTTTTCAATATTTTTATAAACGATCTGGATGTAGGAATAGAGGGTATTTTGAGCAAGTTTGCTGATGACACCAAACTTGGAGGAGTTGTGGACTCAAATGAGGGTGTAAAGGCCTTACAGAGGGATCTGGACAGGTTGGAGAGCTGGGCGATCACCAACCGCATGAAGTTCAATAAGAGCAAGTGCCGGGTCCTGCACCTGGGACGGGGAAACCCTGGCTGCATGTACAGACTGGGCGATGAGACGCTGGAGAGCAGCCTGGAAGAGAGGGATCTGGGGGTCGTGGTAGACAGCAAGTTGAATATGAGCCAGCAGTGTGCCCTGGCAGCCAGGAGGGCCAACCGTGTCCTGGGGTGCATCAAGCACGGCATCGCTAGTAGGTCAAGGGAGGTGATTGTCCCGCTCTACTCTGCGCTGGTGCGGCCTCACCTCGAGTACTGTGTGCAGTTCTGGGCACCACAGTATAAAAAGGACATGAAACTGTTGGAGGGTGTCCAGAGGAGGGCTACGAAGATGGTGAAAGGCCTGGAGGGGAAGACGTACGAGGAACGGCTGAGGTCACTGGGCCTGTTCAGCCTGGAGAAGAGGAGGCTGAGGGGAGACCTCATCACAGTCTACAACTTCCTCGTAAGGGGGTGTCGAGAGGCAGGAGACCTTTTCTCCATTAACACTAGTGACAGGACCCGCGGGAACGGGGTTAAGCTGAGGCAGGGGAAATTTGGGCTGGACGTCAGGAGGGGGTTCTTCACAGAGAGGGTGGTTGCACACTGGAACAGGCTCCCCAGGGAAGTGGTCACTGCACCGAGCCTGTCTGAATTTAAGAAGAGATTGGACTGTGCACTTAGTCACATGGTCTGAACTTTTGGGTAGACCTGTGCGGTGTCAAGAGTTGGACTTGATGATCCTTAAGGGTCCCTTCCAACTCAGGATATTCTATGATTCTATGATTCTATGATTCTATCAAAATAATACTTTTCATGTGTGCCACGGATATCCATTGCATGTATGTGTACATGTAAAATTTATCATTGATATACAACACCTCTGTAAAAGTATCTGTGACTTCTTAAAGCCTCATAAGCAAGACAAATTCTTTTACACTACATATGAACTGTTGCTTTAAATGGCCTTCTTAAAGTCTTATAAGCAAGACAATGTCTTATACTGTATATGAACTGTTGTTTTAAATTGGCCTTGTAATGGTTACTCAGGTTCAGAATCCCACGATTCTGAACTCCACGATAGTTTAATGAATCGCTAGTGCGATCAGGGCCATCTCCAGGCATAGGCAGAAGATGCAGTTGCCTAGGCAGCAAACTGCAATGGGCGGCTTAATTATCTTCCCCTAGCTATGTCATATTGCTGGAAAGCCACTCTAGTTAGCTAATATTACTGGGTGTGTTATATATGGAGTGGCAATTCGTGTCGAGGAAATGGTTGATATTAATAAAGAATGGGGAGATTTGGGAGTGTGGCCATGGGGGTCGGAAAGCCCCATGGTTGAGATAACATTAGACTCTTAACGATGAGGCCATCAGGAATATAAAAAAGTTTAGAGGGAACAAAGAAGGGTGATTCAGGAGACTCCATGCAGTCTCGGGTTGCTTGTTCTCCAGCCGTTAAGACATTGAAGTTTCTGGGTGTTTGCTGTTGTTGTTATATTCAAAGTTGTTTGACCAATGAAAAGTTGTTTTGAAAAGAACTGCTGTGGAGAGAAGGGTATAAGAGGGGAGCCTGCCCTCAAGATTAAAAAAAAAAAAAAAAAAAAAAAAAAAAAGGCAACACGATGAAGTTACGTCACAATAAAGAAGTAAAGAAGTAGAAAGAAGGAATCAAAAGGAACAGGCTAGCAGAACGGAGACCAGGACGGGAACAGGCACATTGATCGCCTCATGAAGATAGGTTCAGCCAAACTCAGCTAACCGCTCAGAGAAGCTGGTACTGAAAGTCGCTACAAATGGGCGCACCGGAGCTAGAAAGAAGCTAAAGCTGAGAGAAGCTGACCCGCGCACACAACTGCCTCTCGCTGGTAAGCAGTTGCACATTATGGGGAATCATACGTCCTTAGAAACAAAGACTGTCCTGGTAACCTTACAGCTTACTCTCCTTCTTAACAATCGGACAGTTTATGAGCCTGAAACATGGGACCAAACTGAGGTCAAGGTGTGGGACTCTGCAACTAAAAACGACAAGATTGCAGTGGGATTGCTCAGCACCTGGCAAGCAGTCTCTGAGGCCTTAAAGAGCCATGTGGGACCACAGTCAGAAACGTGTGGTTTGCCAGATAGCGAGGGAGCTACGGGCTCCTTTACTGATCTGTCTGCTACGCCATCGGCCCCTCTGCTGCTACAGCCATCGAAGGCTTTTGCTGTTACGCCCCCTGCTGACCTGGACGTGCCTTTTGACCCAGGCCCTATTGGCCTTGAAAAGGAGATGGATATGTTTTTCTTCGACCTGGGAAGATTAGGATACATAAGGCCCAAAGACCGAATTACTGAACAACTTAAAGCAAGACATATTGTTCAAAAGGAATGGAAAATGGAGACTGTTGTTTGTAATCAAGAAAAGCAATGGAAAATTGAGACTTTTAAGTCATGGAACTGAAAGGATTGTTTGTTACCTTTTCTGATTGTACGTTATGTATAGGCATACTCGGGTTTAGTATGTAAAGCAATGTTTTGTATATTTAGGATGTTTGATGTTCGTGTGTGCATGTTGGTGGAGCATAGACTCCCCACACACCCAGCGCTGTTTACTTGTCTTTTGTACCTTTTATAGCTTTTATACCTTTTATAAGTATAAATATTACAAAATTCATATTGAGTTGAGACTTCATTTATAACAGGTGTATGAACTAGGAGTTATGGCTGCGTGGAACTAGGGGAGGGAAAAGAGGCAGTAAATTTGGCATGAAATTCTGCCATCTCTAGTTAATGTCTACCTCATCCCTCTATGGCTTCTTTTATTGCTGAATGATCAGCCTTACCTCCCTCTCCAGACTTAGAATGGCAACATTTTCTATTTTTTTTTGTCTGTGTTGCTGACGGGTCTTGAGCTGGTTCCAAAAGCAGTTATGTTAGAAGAACAGAGAGAAATTCAATTGCCATTATACAAAAACTATTTATATGACCTTTGTAAATGTTCGTTATATTTTTCCATTTTTCTAGATGAATGAATGCCATGTATGATGTGATGAAAAATTCATAGAGTTTAACTTTTGAATTTACCCTGATGGCTCTTGTATTATCAAGTTTGATAATATCTTTTGAGAGGTATATCCAATCTTAATTAACGACTTCAAATTACAGAGAATCCATCATACTCTTTGAAGAGGTCTTCCAGTCTTAATTACTACCACTGTTAATAATGTAGAACTTATATATCACTAAATTTTGAGCTTCATGTTCCAACTGTTTGATCATTTCATACCTCTTGCTGTTAATTTATGAACCCTCCAGTATAACTTCTCTGTGTAATGATCTATAGAGTGACCAATTTGCATCCTAACTTTACTCCCCAAAATTAAATAGAACCTTCTCTTTAACGTGGATCAGCTAAGAATTATACCACTGTCTTAAAGTAATATTCAGGGTAATTTTTAATGTATTGGTTTAAGTTCCAGAAGGAGCAGTTTCCTTAGAGCATGTTATCTATTTCATTAAAGCATTTATCTATTACAGTTAGCTAAGTTTGTTACAGCTAACTTGTAACAGCAGGTTACATGCTACCTGCATGTGGTGCTACACTGTGTTGTGTAGAGACAAACAATCTCTCTGGCAACATTTACAAGTAAAAGATAATGACAACAAAGGCATTCAGAATAACAAAGTACAGATGGAGAAGACATTTTAAAAAGAAACCTGCTGGCAAAAACAAATTATCATGAAAAGCTGTAATAAAAGTGGAATCTTTCCAAAATTTAGTATTTGAAAA
The DNA here is from genome assembly GCF_964035555.1 of Netta rufina. Lineage (NCBI taxonomy): Eukaryota > Metazoa > Chordata > Aves > Anseriformes > Anatidae > Netta > Netta rufina. Next base: position 101,603,461 of record NC_140124.1, read on the forward strand.
ATCAGGGTTAAATCCAAAAGAATTTAATACAAATCTCTCATTCCAGTCTGAGAGGTAACACTTACACAGTGTTGTCTGTAAAACAGCCTAAATCATTTGCAACTCGCTGGTATATTGTTATGACCTTAATATTTCTGCACCACTTTTCTCGTATGAAGTAAAGGACAGTGACAATGTATTTAACATTTAGCAAAGTAAATGTTAAAATTAGCCTCTTATCATTAGTGCTTGGGACTAATTTTAAAATATACCATTGACAAAATTGGGCAACAATGAACTCGTACTTTAAAAAGACTTGATATCCTATACTTTTGACATTTTGGATGCCTAATTCTCAAATTGTTAAGGCTTACTTAAATATTTGGGGTTCTAAACCTCTTCTGTTTCAAAACAAAATAGGAGAATTAGGTGTGGAAGGATTCAGTCAGCTTTACAAAGGCTGTTTACCTTAAGGTAGTCTCAAAAAAGAACTTGCTTTTTTTCTTTTTTTCTTTTTCTTTTTTTTCTTTTTTTCTTTTTTTCTTTTACCAATCCCTGCCTGAAGATATGTACCATTTCCTTACACCAGGTGAACTAAACTGAGGGAAAATAGCTGGAAACTATATTTCACCGGGTGAGATGCTGTGATTTTGTGTTTATCAGTTGTGATAAACCCTTATCCTGGAAAAAAGGAGGAAATGGGAATAAGCAACTAGATATGATGAGCAGTAGATCAGTCCTTTCCAAGTAGCTCTCATTAATGTTAGTTTAAAGTAATTGTGGAACCATACCTCTCCATGAAGTAGTACTTCCTAGTAATTTTATTAAATCTAATAGGGTTGTACAAAGCAAGATATCCCACTAAGTTGGATGAATGTGGCTTTTATTGACAGCAAATCGTTTAGGATGTTTAGGTAGAACGGGATAAGTATTATGTAAATTCAGAGCATTGTGCTACAAACTGCGATATTCCACTTTAACCTGAGAATTTGACTGTTTCACTGTTCTGAGTGAAATAATAATGTTACTCCTGCCCACACTCCTTTTAATACAGTATTCTTTGTTCAAGTAAGTGCAGCGTTTGAATTCTTTATGATGTAAATCGTCTTAATAGCTGTCTTAAATATTGTTTGGTTTATAAAAAGCAAAAACAGGAGATACTATTAATCACTGCTGCAACCCATATGAGTTGTAATCCGTAGCTTTACAGTTTTTTAACATTTCTAAAGCTACTAAATATAAACCTGAACATTAGTATAATGAATAGAAATACAAAAAATATGCTTAGTTAAGATTTGTGGTTGTACTCTTTCACTATAATGTCTAATTTAGTATCTCCTTAATCATATAATTTGGAGACAATGGTGTAGATCATAACAGTTTTTATTTTCAGTCTTACGATTTAATTGCTATCCCTGTATGTTCTGCTTATCCAGCATGAACACTTCACATATATATTCCTCATGGGATGTGCAATATATTTAAAAACCTCTTTAAGCTAATTTTAATTTTTTGGTGCTAACAAATAAGCATACTGTATTTATAACTGATGGAAAGTGACCAGTAATGGTATAGGGATTTAGGCCCAAATCCAAGGTTTATGAAATCAGTAGAAAGAACAAAAAAGGCACGCACTTCATTGAATTCACAGCAGTGAATTTACATTAGTATTGCAAATTTACAGCTGATATACCTCTGCAAAAAAAGGAATCATATGTTGGTTGCTGGCTCCAGCTTTAATGCCTACTTGTTTTTGTAGTTGTTATTCTTGTTTTCTGTGAGGAGGAGAAGGTATTTATTTCAATAGTTTCTTAGACTTCCAATACACAAGGAAAATACTCAGCAAGGAAAAGAAAAGCCCTTCCTCTATCACTTTTCTGGTTTTGTTATGATTAACTTGGCAATCTACCCTATTTAATAAAGCATCATTTACGGATAGGTCACAAAACAGCTAAAATCTAAACAGCAAGCCTTGAATACTTAAATGCTTCCATAAATACAACATTGTTAGCATTAATTTATACAATTGGTAACAAGTTTCCATGGTGAAAAACGTGTACTGGTGTAGCTCTGCACAGGTATTGTTCCACTGAATCTGATATTCTTAAAATTTTGTAGTGCATTGTGTTGACCTGCTGCTGAGAATCATCCTGAGATCTCACTGCTGTACACATCACCACTGACATATTTAAAACACTTCCACTGAAGACTTTGATAAAATTGCTTCCAAAGTAAGAATGAACTGTTCCGTTTGCTTCGTTTGCAGTGTCTGAGATAGTCATGAATGGACTTAAAATTACCCCTCTACACAGCTGGAATTTGTAAAATGCGGTTTCACAATCTACTTAAGCTGGCCTGAAACTGTGCTGCCCTGTTGTGTCTGCACGAACAATTATGTAGCAATGAGACTGCCAACTGCTCCAACACAAAGGGGCTGGCAGGAGCATGCAGCCCGGACAGAGAAAGAGTGCAGCACTGCGGCTTTTGGCAGTAGCACCATCCTATATCTCTCTGCTGACAGTGACACCAGGCACTTTTCAGTCTGTGAGCACTCCAGTCTTACAATGCTGGAGAACTCCTCAAGAAAGAAGAGTCTTTGCAATATGGAAAAACAACAAAACACCATCACCAAGAAAAATTACTTTTTTTTTTTTTCTTCTATTCCGCTTGTGCAGTCTGATAAACATAGTTTATTTTCATGTGTAATAAAATCAGAATGTTCTTATTCGCCTGTTTGTGTTTTGTTGCTGTTGCTTTTAATTGGTTGTGACCATTAAATACTTCTTAATATAAATAGAAATAAGAAATATAAGACCTGTAAGAAGAGTACCACCACATGCTGTTTTGCTCTTTTCTGGGTAATCTACAATCCATTTCCCCTGTACTCACTCAAAACCCCAAAACATTGGAACTTCAAGCTGACAACTGTTTATATAGATTACATTTGTCACATTTTCTTCAGCAGCATCAGATTTCTCCCTCCAAAACTACTTGATTAGTTAACAGTGTAACATTTGTGGTCCAATCACATGTGGTTACACTGAGAGGAAGTGCACTTGTATATATTAAAAAGTTAGTGTAACAGATGGAGATTTGAACCCTGACCTGAGAAGGCAGTATACACTTTATTCTGGTACTAGTTTATTCCAAAATGTGTCAGCTATTAGTGGATGGCTGAGGGTCCATCTCCTTATTTCTAATACAATTTATTAATGTGTGTGGGTATATTATGAAAATGATTTCACATACTTATTGAGTAACAAAAATACATTGTATGCTGAAGCAGACAAAGGATTAGGTCATTTAAGAGTTAAGAGTTTTTGGTTAGCGTCCTGTAAAGGAGAAAAGACCATTGTCCCTATGTCTTCTGTGTGAAAGGTGGGTGGTTCTGACCAACAAATGATATAGAAGAGGATCCATCAGACCACTGCATTCTCCTCCAATGTTTTTGTTCTTGTTTTGTCTGTTGAAAAAAGAGCTATGCATGATGTATATTTGAAGAACTCATAGTGAGTTAGATCTATGGGCGGATTTAGATTGAGAAACAGGTATCGTGCTGGCTACAGTTAGGTTTAGTCTGAGATAAGTTATCAGTCCTGCCAGCATGAAGAGATTTTTGAGTGGTCAGAACTCTATCCTAGACTTGTAATGCCTCTGAAATGAAACCTCTACTTTAAATTTAGGAGCTTATATACTTTCACTACTTGAGGAATTAGGCAGAAGGTTCAAGAGTCCATCATTACTGGATACCTCATTACCTCAGTCCAGATCCTACCTAAAATACCTGTCTCTTTTCATGTATATAGAATTATGTCTCGTACTTGATAGCAGCATCTCATTCATTTATGAACTTTTGTATTATCAATATGCTCTTTGACACTGGCAAATATTTTGTTGCCGTCCAGCTGATTATCCCCTCTTCACTTCCATCTGTTAACACTTGGCCTGTACTCAAGCAGGATAACACTGCTAGCATTTTCAAGATTATTCAGATGGTTGATTTTGGTATTAATGCAGAATGCTATCCCTCAAGTGGTACACCAGAGTATATTTCCAAAAACGACCCACTCTGATATTTAAAACCTGAAGTGACAGAGAGGTCGCTTCCCCATGTGTCAAATTTGTTTTCTTGGTAGATATTTTACAGCACTTTTTTTCCTCCTGAAAGCCAAACAGCCTTGTTTTTCAGCTATTCATAGTTATGAACAGTATTTGAAAATTCAACAATATAATGCTATTTGGTGCCATATGCTCAGTGCTTCTATAAATAATAATAATAAAAAAAAAAGCAATTTAATTTACTTTCACAATTACTGACCACTCCTCAAACAACATTATGCAATCAACTATGACAGAATGGCACTTCAGGCTCATCTCATGAAAAAAGCATTGGTTACAATCCATGGTCACTATTTCTAATTACTGTATTAGTATGGCAAGGTTTTGGTAGCGTGGGCTGCAAGGGTGGCTTCTGTGAGCAGAGCCCAGCAGCTGCCCATGTCAGATCAGAGCCAACTCCAGCTGGCTCCTAAAGGAACCCACCACTGGCCAGAGCTGAGCCAGTGAGTGATGCTGGTTGGGCCTCTGGGAGAGCAGATTTAAGGAAGGGAAGAAAAAATGCTGTGCAACAGCATCTGGGAGAGAGGAATAAAAAAAAAAAAAAAAAAAAAAAGGAAAAAGGGAGAGAAAGAGCGCTACAGACATCAAGGTCAGTGCAGAAGGAGGGCAGGAGGTGCTCCAGGTACCAGAGCAGCAGTTCCTCTCCGGCCTGTGGAGCAGGCTGCCCCCCTGCAGCCCATGGGTCCCACGTGGAGCAGATCTCCATGGTGCAGCCTGTGGAGAGGAGCCCACGCAGGAGCAGATGGTCTGGGGGGAGCTGCCACACATGGGGGACCCATGCTGGAGCAGTTTGCTCCGGACGGATGGACCCCATGGTACAGACCCATGTTGGAGCAGTTTGCTTCTGACAGATGGACCCTGTGGTATGGATCCACATTGGAGCAGTTCTTGAAGAGTTGCTGCCTGTGGAAAGCCCATGTAGGATCAGTTTATGAATAATGGCATCCCTTGGGGGGGACTGCACATTGGAGCAGGGGCAGAGAGTGACCACGAAGGAGCAGTGGAGATGAGGTATTAGGGACTGACCATGGCCCCCATTCTCCATTCCCTGAACTGTTCAAGAGGAAGAAAGTGGAATAGGGTGGTTGGTGTGAAGGTGTTTTTAGTTTGCTTTTAGTTTTTCACTGTTGTAGTCTGTTAGCAATAGGCAATACATTATATTAATCTCCCTATGCTGAGTCTGTCTTACTTGTCATGATAACTGTTGAGTGATCTTCCTGTCCTTATCTCAGCCTTTGAGCCCTTTCCTGATATGTCTCCCCTTTTCCTTTGATGAAGGGGAGTGAGAGAAAGGCTGTGATGGAGCTCAGATGCATAGCAGGATAAAATTCCCATATTTACTTAAATTAACTCCTCTGAAGTTTGGTTCACTTAATTGCTTCTCATGGATGCCAGTTGGATCTGTGAGATTGTTTGCTTCTTTTCAGTTGTAGTATTGTAACTATTGGTAGTATTGTAACTATGGGTCTCTGCTGACTATTGGAAATTGCTAATTGAAAAAAAATAATCGAATGTTAGTTGCAGCACTATTCTTATTTTTCCAGAGTATTTCCCTATCCTTGACTATTTTAGCCTCCAAGCCCCTGCTCAACAAAGCTATGAGTTTCTTCTTTTTCAGTTAGACATTCCCACAAAACATCTAGTACCTACTGGAGATTCTTCATTTAGTGCTGCTCCCAAGACCTCAATGACATACTCCAAAATGTATGAACGACACTGCTTGCCACCAGCTTCAGTAGAAGCTGAACTCCAAAAATGAAAATAATAGTCATAAAATATATACATATGTATATATTCTCTTTATATAACAAGCCAATGACTACTGGAGTCTTCTGCAAATTAATCAGGAAAGTGTGCTTTACAGCTGCCCCTAGAGAAGTAAGAGGTCTTTATTTATACTTCTCACTTAAACATAATTATGTGAAAATGGCAGAAAGTAAGGAGCTAAAACTAGGTGAAATTATACATGGTTAAAGATACTCCTGCTTTGCCATTTGCTTAGCAGAAAATTAGTCATAGTTATTCTGACATTACAACATCTCTGATGTTGTGAAAGAGCTTCTACAGAAAAAGCAAAATCTTCTCACAGAGTGAGAAGGCATTTTGGAAGCGCTTTACTCTTGCTCTCAACCTTACAAAGGTCCTCCACATGTTCTGTTCTTTGGGGTTACCTAAAAACTTATGGAAGAAGTCATTCTCTGAGATTACAGTATGTTCCAGAATTGGTCAGCCTTGGGAAAGTAATAATAATTATAAATAAAAATACCCACACTTACATAAAAGGTACAATGTACAGCATAATGGGAATAAAAGGAAAAAGGGTTGGGAGGTTTCCATTTGTAGTGTGCCCCACTGTTTCTACTAATTTAAATAGGAAAGCAGCCTGTATTGTTGCTTGACTTTTCCCCTTCCTCTCCTCATGTAATAACTAACTCAGTAGCATGAAATGGCAAAATCTTTATAGTTTCAAGGTCAGGGAAATATATGCTGATCTTTGGCGATTATGCAAATTTCTTCTGATGGGAGGACAAGATCCAGGCAATAATCAGTAGTTTTTCCTCCTATGCTAAGTGTGTAGGTCACATATAAAAAAAATAACAATAATAACAAAAAAAAATAAAAAAGGATGGTACCAGATGTAGTTTATCATTGATTGTGCATAATTAATAATCTAATACTGCTCAGATGCTCTCCATGGCACAAAGAAACAGAATCAGTATCCATTAACTATGGCCATTATACATTCTTTTCAATATAGTTATAAACTGGGTAGATTAAGAAATACTTAAACATGCAACTGTATTTTCTAAGATATTCGGAAAAAATAAATAAATAAATAAATAAAGTTAAGATGAATAATAAATAAATAAAGTTAAGCCTGGGAAGAAGTAGTGACTCATGCTCTTGGGTTGATTAAAGCCCACACGAAGTAGGGTTTATAAACACGGTAGCCGGTAACATTTCAAAAAGCTCACACTCTTTCCCTAGAAAGTACTTACTACCGAGGAACAGCTTGGTTACACAACCAGCCTCGCAAAGCTCGGAAAGCCGTCACCAGCAATGCAAACTGCGATTCAAAATCGAGAATGGCGTTGTGCCTCTTGAATGTAGCGGGAGGACCACGGGGCACCCAGTGGGCGAGCCAGCAGCGCCTGGCGGCCCTTCACCGCATCGCTGACAGTGAACGAATCCAGGGGTAATGTTTTGTACGTCTCATTACGGTTTTATATTTTACTTCAGAAGCCTACAGCTGAAGCTGAAGGAGAGCCATTTTAACGCCTCGCATCAACTAAAGTGCCCGCTCAGGGAGGCGGTTACAGAAAGCGGGACCCCTCCAGCGAGGGGATGCTCGCGGTCTGGGAGCTGCGGGCACTTTCACCTCTTCAATCCTCCCTCGTAAACTTGCGAGCCCCAGACCAGACGGCTGCTGCCGCCCTGCCCGACCCCCGCCGCACCTCCTCTCCCGCGGAAAACCTCTCCCACCTGCCTGCTGCTGCCCGCACACCACCACCTCCCCAGCCACCCCCGGACCTTCACCGCGGCATCGGGGCGGCCGCCACCGCTGGAGCCGCCCAGCCCCGCCTCTCCCCCGCCCGCCCCCTCCTCCCCAATCCGCCGCCGCTCCCGGGCTCGGCCACCCCCCCGGCTCCGGCCCCGGCCCTGCCCCCGGGCGCGCCCGCCGCGCTCAGCTGGCAGCCGGCTGCCGAGGCGCAGGGGCGGCGGTGCCATCAGCTGCGGGAGCACGGCTCGGCTTGGCAAGCGGCTCACGCAGTCGCAGGGAAGAGGAGCAGCTGGGAGCGCGGCCGCCACGGAGGACCGGCACGTCCCTGTTCGCGTTCCTGTTCCGCGGGGAGGGCTCCGCCGATCCACCGCCCCCTCCTCCGGGAGCCGCCGGGGGAGGGCTCGGACGCGAAGTTGCAGCCAGCCCGGGGGAAAAGTAGCGGCTAGGCGGAAGGGGCCGGAGCCGAGCCCAGCCCAGCCCAGCCCAGCCGAGCCGAGAGGGGCCGCCGCAGCGCGCTGACGCCCGCCGCCCCCCGGACGGGGCTGACCCCGCGCCCCCGGCCGTGCTCACCGGGACCCCGCCTCGCCCCGGAACCAGCACCGAGGGAGAGGGGACGCTATCGGACGCCGCTGCGGGTAAAACGGGGGTGAAGCCGCGGGGAACAGGGCATGAAGAAACCGGGGAGGCGGGCGAGGGGCGGTGGGGGGCCGCGGCGTGCGGGGGCGAGCCACGGAAACTTGCTCAAGTTGTGCGGCCCCGGGCGGCGGGGAGGGGGCAGGCGGGGGCCGAGCCGGCGGCGGGCGCCCTCTGGTGGTCGCGGGGGAGGCCTCGCCGTGCCCCCGCCACCGCTGCTGGAGGGGCCAGGGGGGTCCCGCAGGGCGGTGGCGCGGCGGAGGGAGGGGTGCTACTGGCCCTCGCCACCGCCCCTCTTCTTTCCCTTTGAGGGCAGAGCCGCACGGGTGGCGTGCTCGGTGCCCTTCTGATAGGAGGGAGCTCCATCCGGCTGCGGGGGCGCGTTCGGGATGTCTGCCTGGGGGTAGCTCGCCGTAGTGCCAGGAAAATTTGCCTCGAGAGCCGGGAGTCGCTCGGGTCAAGGTGAAATAAAGAGAATCTATGTAGCCAACCCGACTTTCCGTTTTGACGGAGTTTTGTGGAACTTTGGAAATGTTCCTTTTTTGTTTAATTTCTTTGAGGGGGAAGAAAAAAAAAGTGTATTAACCCTCATCTTTCCTAAAAGCATTGACCATTCCTCATGACTAAATACTCTGAGTATGTTCTGGCACCTGTATAGCTTCAGAGAACTTCTGTTTGTGTTTTCACAGAAAGAACCAACATGCAAAGTGGAAGGAAAACCGAAACTGCTCTTTTAGCAAAAAAATACTGGCTTTCAGCCCCTTTCATATGTTTTCATTTCACTTCGTAATGGGAGGAGTACGATTCTCTGAATCATTGAGGCAAAATTTGGGCATTATTGGCTGAAGATAAGATGAAAGAAGACTTGAAAATGTGTCGATATTCAATGACTATTAATTCAGACAAACCTTTCACAAAGGGGAATAGTGGTTAAAATTACCGCACTCTCATCTAAAGGAGCTAATGAAGGATTTCTCTTCATTTTTTCTTTCTTCCCTTTCTCCCATGAGTCCAAAAAGAGCAAGATGGAAAGAGTGTGTATACAAATCAAGATAAGAGGAAGGCTGAAGAAAGTAGCTTCAGTTTTTAAGTGTGTTTTCCAAGTGCTGTAAATTCCCTAAATAATCAAATTCAACCCATTGTTTTGAATAAATTATATCTTTTTGTGATCAGTGAAGGGTTTTTTTTTTTTTTTTTGGTCAGCTATAGGAGTGAAATTTGACCTGATTGAACGTATTAACACAGAAAATGTATGGCTCTGATTCCTGTTTTCAAATCAAAGTTTACAAGTTATCAAAGAATAGTGTTTTGGTTTCTTTCAGTTTCTGACTGTGTATTGTCAACCTGAATTTTGTATGTTTATCTTGGAGATTTTACTTTCTCCCTATTTTAATGCTTATACTGACTGTAGTGTTGTATTTGAGAAAAATGTGAACAGGCAAGGCACCTGAGATTTAAGTTCTCAACAGCCTCGTTATTTCAGTGTTGTAGCTCAAATTACGAGTAATCTGAGTATCTGTTAGAATGTGCAGTAAACACTAAATCTTTTCTTTGAAGAAAAAAATGCCTTAAGATGCTCATGCTTGTGCTAACTGGATCAAAGCTTGATATCTGAACATCGTGTTTTGTTAGGAAGTGCGTGCCTGGGGAAGAGGAGCTGCCTAATGGATCATGGCTCTGATGCTTACAGGGCATACCTTATTTCTATCATTAATGATGTTTGCTGTCTTCACTTTTGAAGAATCTGTAAACAATTACTCAGATTGGGTGACTTTCATGGAAAATGTAGGTCAATATGAGAAACAGAAACTTGAAGGTCTTGGTGCTGAGCAGAAGTTGAAAAAAACAGTTCTTCATCCAAATTTGTATTTCGATGCTGAAGATGTCCATGCACTGAGGCAGAAAGCTCACACAAGCCACTCACATCTATTTAGAGCTATTAGAAGTGCAGTGATAGTTATGCTATCCAACCCATTATACTACCTACCTCCACCCAAGCATGTTGATTTTGCTGCAAAGTGGAATGAGGTTTATGGTAACAATCTGCCACCACTAGCATTTTATTGTTTGCTGTGCCCTGAAGATAAAGCTGCATTTGATTTTGCCCTAGAATATATGGACAGAATGGCTGGTTACAAAAACTGGTTAGTGGAGAGTGCACCTGGTGATGAAGTGCCACTGGGACACTCCCTAACTGGATTTGCCACTGCTTATGACTTCTTGTATAATTCACTGGAAAATGTGAGAAGACAAAAATACCTGGAGAAGATACGGTCTGCAAGTGAGGAAATGTATGAATACTCAAAGGTTCGTTCCTGGGGAAAGCAGCTTCTCCATAATCATCAGGCAACCAATATGCTTGCTTTGCTCACTGGAGCTTTAGTTACAGGGGTGGATGACGGATCTCAAGCAAATGTTTGGAAACACACTGTTGTTGATGTGATGGAGAAAACAATGTTTCTGCTTAATCATATTGTAGATGGGTCTCTGGATGAGGGAGTAGCTTATGGGAGTTACACAGCTAAGTCCATAACCCAGTATGTTTTCCTGGCCCAGCGTCATTTTGGTATTAACAACTTGGAAAATAATTGGCTCAAAATGCACTTTTGGTTTTACTATTCCACGCTATTACCAGGCTTTCAAAGGACTGTGGGCATAGCAGATTCTAATTACAACTGGTTTTATGGTCCTGAGAGCCAACTGGTTTTCTTGGATAAGTTTATCATGAAGAATGGAGCTGGCAACTGGTTGGCACAGCAAATTAGAAAACACAGACCCAAAGATGGACCAATGGTGCCATCCACTGCACAGAGGTGGAGCACATTGCACACCGAGTTTATATGGTATGCTGCTGAAATCACTCCTCAACCACCTCCTGACTATGGCACTGCTAAATTGCATGTGTTTCCTAATTGGGGAGTTGTTACCTATGGGGCTGGATTGCCAAGCAGCCAGACAAACACCTTTGTGTCCTTCAAGTCTGGAAAACTCGGTGGACGTGCTGTCTACGATATTGTCCACTTTCAACCATATGCCTGGATTGATGGGTGGAGGAGTTTCAATCCAGGACATGAACATCCTGATCAGAACTCTTTCACTTTTGCTCCCAATGGACAGGTGTTTGTATCTGAGGCTCTCTATGGACCTAAACTCAGCCACCTGAACAATGTCTTGGTGTTTGCCCCATCTCCTACTAGCCAGTGCAACCAGCCTTGGGAGGGACAGCTTGGTGAATGTGCCCAGTGGCTGAAGTGGATTGGTCATGAGGTTGGAGACTCAACTGGAGAAATTATAACAGCCTCCCAGTCTGGGGACATGATGTTTGTGAGTGGTGAGGCGGTCTCTGCTTACACATCAGCAATGAAATTGAAAAGCGTATATCGCATTTTGCTGCTCTTAAATTCTCAGACATTGTTAGTTGTAGACCATATTGAGAAGGAGGAAGACTCTCCTGTTAATTCTGTCAGTGCCTTTTTTCATAATCTTGACATTGATTTTAAATACATACCCTATAAATTTAAGAACAAATACAACGGAGCTATGATGGATGTGTGGGATGCCCACTACAAGATGTTTTGGTTTGATCATCATGGGAGTAGTCCTGTTGCTAGGATACAAGAGGCAGAACAAGCTGCTGAATTCAAAAAGCGATGGACTCAGTTTGTAAATGTTACCTTTCCAATGAAAAGCACGCTTGCAAGGATTGTTTACCTTTTCTATGGCCCATATGTCAATGTTTCTAACTGCAGGCTCACTGATAATGCAAAGTCTGGATTTCAGATTTCACTCAGTGTCAACAACACTGAAAATACGGTCTTTGTTGTGACTGAACATCAGAATTTAAAGACCAGGTTTGATTACTTGGGATTTGGTGGTTTTGCCAAAGTAGTTCATGAAAACAAAGTAACCAAGTTTGGTCTAGGTACTGAATCTGTGGAAAAACTAATTAAAAATAATAGGGTGGTTTTCCCATTTGGATTCAAAGTGAACATAATCGCAGGGTTAATCTTGGCTGTTAGTTTGGTCATACTGGCTTTTCAGTGGCAGTTTTACATATCCTTCAGTAAAATGTTGCGTTGGATCCTTATACTAGTTATCACGTTGTGGCTTATTGAATTGGTGGATGTGTGGAGCATGTGTACCCAGCCCATCTGTGCGAAATGGAGCAGTGACTTGACAAGGCTAGAACATGATAAAGGCAATAAAGCCAAACAATTAGAAGGGAACCCCGTTGTTTTGCCAGATGTTATAATTACTTCGCTTCCTGCTTCTGGTGCAGAAATTTTAAAACAGGTGTTTTTCAATAGCAGTGATTTCTTATATATGAGGATACCTACAGCCTATCTAGAAATTCCTGAGAGTGAATTTGAAATTGATTCCTTTGTAGATCCATGTGAATGGAAGGCTTCTGATGTCCACAATGGTCATTTTCGTCTTCTCAGAGGGTGGCTCCAGTCTTTAGTCCGAGACACAAAATTACATTTACAAAACATTCATTTATATGAAGCCAGCAGAAGTAAAATTACTCAGCATTCTGCCATAAGCAAGGACAAAAAGAAGAAATCAAAAAAGAGAGAATCTCTATCAGAGCAGAGAATCAGGGCAAGAGCAAGTCAAGATAAAGATGCTGAATATATTAGGGAATTGAGAAGACACCTTGTCTATTATCCTAGTGCACGACCTGTGCTTAGTTTAAGTAGTGGGAGCTGGACATTAAAGCTTCCCTTCTTTCAGGAAATCCTAGGACCATCAATGAGAGCATTATATGTAGTAAGAGACCCACGGGCATGGATTTATTCCATGTTGTACAAAAATAAGCCGAGTCTTTACTCCTTGAAAAAAGTTCCACAACACTTGGCTGCAATGTTCAAATGGGAAAATCATAAAGGAAAATGTAGTCTAAATGAAGGCTATGCATTTGAATATGAATCATTAAGAAAAGAACTTTCAAAATCTAATTCAAATGCTGTTTCTGTGTTGTCCTATTTATGGCTTGCAAACACAGCAGCAGCACTGAGAATAAATGGCGATTTGCTGCCAACAAATTATCAGATGGTCAAGTTTGAAGATATTGTGAGCTTTCCTCAGAAGATGGCTGAAACAATTTTTGCCTTTCTTGGTATGCCTCTTTCTCCTGCTAGCTTAAACCAAATATTATTTGCCACCTCCACCAGTCTTTTCTATCTTCCTTATGAGGGGGAAATTTCACCAAGTAGCATTCATGCCTGGAAACAAAACATGCCCAAGGAAGAAATTAGACTGATTGAAGATATTTGTTTTTCTTTAATGGACCACTTAGGTTACCCAAAGTTTGTAGAATAAATGCTGCCGGTCAGCAGAAATTTGCACTAATCATCTCTGACTCCCAGTTTGTGGATAAATATTAGAGAAGTTTGTTTATTCTTGTAAAACGTGTACAGTCTGCTACTTTCAGAGAAATTATTTTAAGAAAAAGATAGTTGTTCTTGCAGGTGTTTTTTTGTTGTTTCTTTTTTTCTTTTTTAGTAATAAATAAAAACAACTTGTAACTACTTTTGCTGCCTTTGAAAAAAACAAATAAAAAAACTGTGTGAACCTTTATGGAACTACCAGCTGAGGGCTCTATAGCTCAGGGGATTAGTAATAGAATATGGAGCTTTTCACCTCCTGCTCACCAGTTTGACCACAGCCCAGGTGCTTAGTTCCCAAAAGTAGTTACTACCTGATGATTGTATGAAGGTTTATATGAAATTAAACTGGTGGTGTTGGCCTAGTTCCCACTGCTGATAATTATCTCCCTTAGACAGGTTTTCTGAGACATTCTGTCTCACTGGTCAGTGTGGTGGTGCAAAGTAAACACAAGCTGAGGTTTAAGGCTGTTCAGCATCCCTTCAGTAGGTGAAAACAACCACAGTATTTGAGTGAATCTAGTTCCTTATTTACATCCTCAACAGGCCCAGGACTGAAATGGATATATTGAATATTACTGTATGATATGGTTCCTCCAGTTCAGAGACATGGCACTTACATTGGGTTTGTCCTTTGACTTCATTCTTTGTGGCTGACAACATCATCTTTTGTGAGCTTGAAGTAAACTATCTGAAGAAAAATAAATGGGATAAAATTTAAGAAACTAAGATATCCCAAACTAAGAGTTAAATATGGAGAGGAATTTTTTTTTTTTTTTTTTTTTTTTTTTTTTTTTGTAGCTTTGACCTGTCTCACTCAACCTGTATTAATTTTGAAGGTTGTTAACATCTTGACTCCTCATTCTGGTTTATCATGCACCTCTTATCTAAGAGGTTCTGGAAGAATCATTTCTTTTTGAGTGAGACTTTTCCATCTTTCTTTGTAAAACATTTCTCTGCTGCTTCTTGTGTATAAGTTCACCAAGGCCAGTGCAAATATTTGATGTCAATGTCAGTGGTCTGTTGCTGATGTCTGCATAAAATGAAAATCTAAGGTTTAGAAGATCTTAAGTTAATCTCCAGGTCTGTATTCCTGAGGGAGGTTTTGTTTTTCTGTATTGTGTATTTCTGAAGGACAACCATTGCTTACCTCAGATCTCCTCTCAGAGAGTGGAGAAATCTGAAACTTGCTCAACTCTCAGCTACTTTACCTTTGAGTAATTCCCCACAGTAAAGTATCTCCAAACTTGTCGTTTTTATCTGCTATCATGTTTTTTATCATGACTAGCGTTTCTCTAACATGATGCTGTAATATGATATTGATTTGGAAACAGATAAGTTTGATAGGATAGATATGTCTTTGTCACAGCTTGTTTTCATTTTGAATCACAGCTTTAGTTTTGCACATTTCCATTAAGAAAAAAGGTTTCCTAATTTAACTTGCTGAGTATTCTTTGGAAATGCATGCATACTGTAAATGTCTGCAGATGTGTAAATCTGATCACAAAGCGGCATCTGTTTTACCATCTGTTTTTTTATTACAAATGGAATTGTCTTGAAATATACTTCCTTTGGTTTGTGGGAGCTGCTGTTGGAGTTTGGGGTTATTATATTGAAATATATGTGTAATTTTTATTTATTTGGGTAATAAGCATTAGACAATATCAAAAGTGTAGTGAGTCCCTTCATACAGATTATAGGTGCCATTCCTGATTTCAAATATAAAAGTGTTCTTGCTTTTTCTTCCAGTCTTATTACTTGTCCCTGTCTTAATTCCTCTGTCTTCTCCTTCTCATATACACATTTCATATCCTTTGGAGTACATTGTGATGTCTCATCATGACCTAAATAACAGTAGCTCTTTCTCTACCAATCATTTGTACATCAAAATGGACCTCTAGCATGATAAACCCATTGATATTTTACAGTCTCACTTACCAAAACTTAACTGCTGTTTACTAGCAGCAGCAATTTTTTTCCTCCTTCTATCCTAAGTCTAACCCCTGGTTGGGTGGAATGTCATATTAAAGGAAATATTAAATGGGCTAATAAACACTGACATGGTAATGAAAGTTCAGTTTGCAACTATCATCCTTTCAAATGAGTTTCTATCTGAAGCCATTTTTATCATATGTAAAGAAAAAAAAAATATAATCATTTCTGTACAATTTTCTGTACTTGACAGAATGTGTTTCAACATTTGCCTTCTATTTCCAGGATTTATACTCTAGAATCAGAACAAATAAAAAGGCTTTTTCTCTGTCAGATGTTTTAGGGCAACTGAAGGTAAGAATTAAGACTGACTATATATTTGTGGAAGTAGACATCTTTAAATCCCTTCCTGAAAGTGCTGTATGGAATGCTGTGATAGCCTATAAACCAACTTTTTATTTGTTTTTGTGGAGTTAAGGTGTACAGGGTGATCTGTCAAGAGGGTTATCCGTGCTTCTTTTGGAATACAGTTATCTCATGCATTTATGTTCAGAATACAAGCCGTTGCTGTCATTTCTTATATGTAAGATTTAGGAGCTATTTCTTTTCTGTACTGTACTCTCCAGGGTCTAAGAATGCATAATCTATTATTCAGAATTGGATGCACTGTGTGTTCCTAGTACAAATTTAATAAGATAAAAAAGATCTCTTTTCTTTATTTTTGGATCTTGTAAGGGCAAACACGTTAACATCATTACAGTAAAATATGTAGAGGGAAAGGCAGTGTCTTTGAAAATAACAGGGTAGGAATACTTAAGATATGACAACACTAATTTTTCATGAAGTAATTGCTTTGTTTGGATTTAGATAATGAATTACTTGACCACTTGATTGAAGTTAGTACCAGACAGGAGTTATCCCAGCCATGGAGTTGATTGAGTTTGTCTTTAAACTGTGGTCTTGTACCTGCATGAACAGCAACCCAAGGGACAGTGGGAACATGCATGTCTATATAAATATGAGACTTTGTAGAATAACTTCCAGCGACACCATCCATTTTATTTATGAATAAATTTCACAGCTATGATGTGGAAAAACAGCAATACTATGGAGGTCTGGTAGTAAATAAATAAATAAATAAATAAACAAACAAACTTGCCTTTCTCTATTAAAGGCTAGATTATAATTTTATATCTGCTGATCTTGAGTCAGATTGGTCATTACACTTTATTTTTTTCATGTGCAAATGTTCCCATTGAGACTATTGTCACTCTGTGTATGAAGAACATGTGTGTAATTTTGTATGTAATTATTTTGTGGTTGTACAGTTACCATAGAAATTCTTTTCAGTCACTTGCATCCAGAGGAAGAATGGACACAGAATTTAACCTTATCTTTCTCCATACAGTAATGTTTCAGAATGTCAGTAACATTTGAGAATGTTAGAGATTGTTGGTTCTTTTTGAAAAGCATGTATATTTAGGTATGTTGATTGACGAGTGTTCTAGCACTTTCAATTATACTTCAGCAAGATGCTTATGAAAACTAGTCTCATATTTTATCTTAACTTTGCTTCCTCTTTCTCCCTGTGTTAAGTGTTAATAATAGTTTGTACTACATTGAATGTTGTACTATATTTGAACTCTCCTATTATGAGAGAGCAAAGATTTTTACACATTTTAGAAAAGAAATTTTTATTTAAACACCTTTCTCAGAATCATATTTGGAAGCCTAAGGAAAATAAACACCAAGGAATACATCTCAGCTATTTACTTACTTTGTAACTAAGTGACATTGGCTCTGGGACCTACATGTATGCATGTGGGTCTCGGCATTCAGAGTTCTGTCAGATGGCATGAATCTATAGTCTCTGAGCACATTTACATGGTTTTATTTCCCCAGTAAGACTTTTTTTCCATGAGCAACATCAGTGATGATGAGCCACAGTATCATGGTCAAATGGGTTCCCTTCTCCCTCTTACCATGCAATTGACATGCAACTCTAATCGGAATTTATGTTTGAACAGTGAATTTGCAGGATCCCGGAGTGAATTTCTGGACAAGATCTTCAGTTATATGTAAAATATATGATACAACTCATTCAACGCTGAACTACTATTTTGATAGTGTTAAAATGCAAAGCAAAAAACAACAACAACAAAATGCACTTCAAGTTTTATAAAGTTATCAATAACTATTTTGTAAAGCTCCAGTCATGGATTAGATTTATTTATTTATTTATTTAACCATTAAAATGGTTTCACTTGCTCTTCAGACTTCATGATGTGACTGCTAGGGGATTCTTGACTCTGCCTGACAGTCAGTTATTTTCCATTATTAGTCTTGGCTAGTTTGAGGAACATGATCATACAAAATTTGGAATATAATAGTGCATTTACTCAAAAAATTTGAAGTGCACAGTTCATGATTAAGGATAATAATATGGCCCATATGTTGGGGTCCATATGTTGGTATATATAGTATCTGTGGTATTTATTTTAGGAGAGTTAGAAGTAAAAATAATTTATCTTTTTTATTATTATTATTATTTTTTTTAATAACACAAAATCATTTTCTTCAAGAGAATAAATACTGGATTTTAACACTTCTACAATGGGGATATCATATAATTCCTTTCTTTATCTGGCCTCCATTTTAGTTTTGGTTCAGACTAAAACTTTTGTTCTATGTCTTATTTGAATGGGCTGTTTTCTCAGTTAAGGTTCTGTCTGGAGACTTCAGAATTATGATTCTGTCTGGAGGTTCCATTTCATTGAATTTCTGTGAGGAATATCATGTACTACAAGATGAAATTCCTAAATTGTGAGCTGTTCGGATTTGGGTCAAAAATAGAATGATGCCTTTCTGACCTCAAAGAATGTTTTGCCATTGATTTCAACAGGGCGTAAAATACTAACCCAAATATTTCTTTCTTGGAAGGAGCTATGCAAAATTTGTGAACTAAATAGAAGTCTCTAGATCATTCTTTATTAATCAGAGACAACATTAGCTGGTTTCTAAAATGTAAAAACTGATTTGTCTTTGGATTTTTTCTCTCTTATCTAAACAAATGTTACCTTCTAGAGAATTGCTGTCTACCTAGCCTGAATATTTCTAGACAGCAGAAATTACAGGAAATGAATTCCTCAAATGATCAATCAATATTACTGTTCTTAATATTAGAAGAGAGAATGCATTTCAATAACATGAAAAATATAAATTGTGCAGTAACCATAATCAAAGCTATCTGTAGACCGGTAAATTTATAAACTCATAAATGTATGTGTAGGAACAGAAATGTTCAAAATAACATATGAAGTACACTTTCAAATGTCAGGACTTTGATTTTATTTAGTGAATTTGCTGATACGTAATCTGCACCATTTTCATAAAGTACATGAATGGGTAATCTTGTGCTGTCTCAGAAAATAATAATAATGGGAAAACACACGTTACTGAGATGTTAGTGTTTTAAATTAAACTATACATCTCTTAGAGCTGACAATATGCTGGGATTTATATGTGATGTAAGAAAAAAATTTGGGTTTCATTCACACTTGTCTAAATATATAATAATTTCTGCAAGATTCGTCATTTCTGCTGATACAACCTCAACATTTAATTTATTGTTTTTACTGAGGTGTATTACAGTGTTTAAGAACATGACCTAAAGTAATCTAATCTCACATTAGGTAATTTAAGTGTTGTAATTAAATGAGGATCCTTGTCACTCTAGAATCAATGGAAAGCAAGTGTCACCTTCAGAAGGAAATCAGACATAACTCTTTGTAAATCCTCAAAAGCTGAGGGCAATTAAACTCTTTATTTTCGATGCCAGATGAAAGGTGTCAAATGAAATGGGGTTAATGGGATTAATTTGGCTTTAAATGTGTATGGTCTTACTTCTAAGTAAATTTCTGTCTAAGCATTTTTAGTGCATAGAAAATTTTATGTCCATAGAAAATTTTATGAAACATTCCACATAAAATAAAGCTCTTGTTAGAAAACTAACACTTCTGTGTTTTTGTGTTATCTTTTTTTTTTTTTTTTTCTCCCTTTTTCATCACTTAGGATATCACAAAACTTGGTGATGTAGTCACAGAATCAGAGAATGGTTGAGGTTAAAAGGGATATCTGGAGGTCGCCTACTCCAACCCACCTGCTAAAGCAGGGCCACCTAAAGCTGGTTACCCAGATCTCCAAGGAAGGAGACTCCACACCCTCTCTGGGCAACTTGTGTCAATGCTTGGTCACCTGCACAATAAAAAAGTGTTTCCTGATGTTCACAGGGAACCTCCTGCCTTTTGGGTTGTGTCAATTACCTCTTGTCCTTTCACTGGCTGCCATTATGAAGAGCCTGCTGCTGTCTCCCTTAGACACTCCCTTCAGGTATTTATATGACTTGATAATACTCCCCCTCCTGAGCCTTGTCTTCTCCAGGCTAGACAGTCCCAACTCTCAGCCTTTCCTTATAGGAGAGATGCTCCAGTCCCTTAATCATCTTCAATGTCCCCTGCACTATACTCTTTCTTGTTTTCTAGTATGTTCATGTCTCTTGTACTGAGGAACCCAGAACTGGATACAGTAGTCCACATGTGGCCTAACCAGCGCTGAGCAGAGGGGAAGGATCATCTCCATTAACCTGCTGGCAACACTAATCCAGCCAAGACTACCATTAGTCTTTGCCATAAGGGTATATTGATGGCTTATGTTTAACTTGGGTACCACCCAGATGGAAAGCAGCTTTGCAGAAAAGGACCAGGGAATCCTTGTGAACACCAACAGGTACTGGTGCCTGGGATGGTTTCTCCCCAGGTGCAGGACTTTGCACCTCTCCTTGCTGAACTTCATGAGGATCCTATCATTCCATTCCTTCTGATGAGGTCTGTCTGGGTGGCAACACAACCTTCTGTTGTGGCAGCCACTCATCGCAATTTTGTACTGTCAGCACACTTGCTGAGAGCAAGCAATGCCCCATCATCTAGGTCATTTATGAAGATGCTGAATAGGACTGGACCCAGTATTGACCCTGGTGTACACCACTGTTACCACATGTACTGCCGATGTATACATTTAATTTAAATACATATATATGTAGAGAAAGAGAATAATAGAATCATAGAATGGTTTAGTTCTTAGGAATCTTTAAAGTACATCTATTTTGAAGCCCCCTTGCCATGGGTAGGGATGCCTTCCACTTGATCAGGTTTTCAAGGTCCCATTCACCTTGACCTTGAACACTTCCAGGGACAGGACATCCACAATCTCTCTGGGCAACTTGTTTCAGTATCTAACCACACTCATAGTGAAGAATTTCTTCCTAATATCTCATCTGAATGTATATTCTTAGGAAAAAAAATAAATAAAGGAGGGGGTGATTCCCCCTTCAGTTCTCTAAACTGGACAGCTGATGCAAGCCATGCACCACAAATCACTGCAAACCAACTGGTGCAATTTTGAAGTATCTTAGACTATATACTCTCTATATAATGTATATGCAAACTATGTATTTAGAATGATGTGTCTTCTAATTCCTGAATTCTATCCAGGATTTGTTTCAGAAAGTGGTAGTTGGCCTAGAGACTGTTCTTACAATTTAAGATTATAGGTAAGTAAGCTCCAACACCCATGAGTGTTCTCATGTGCTTAATTAAATATAAAAAATAATGATAATAAATAAAGGACATAATCAAGTTAATTAGAATAACTGAGATTAAAGATATCACTGGATTTTATTAAATGTGGTACAGGTGCAGATGGTATCTACTAGATCAAGACACAGTTCATCATCCTTACTACTGCAGAGGTCAAGAATGCACTGCAGATGCCTCTGAGTGGCACATGGTTTCCTGCAACACAGTTTTGAAGGTTTAATTAACTGATATTTTGTTGTTAATATGAAGGTGCTTGGGATATATCTTAAACATAGGAACAAGAATAAGCCCTGATTCTATCTCTCCTGTGAATATGAGCACATGGTAAAGCAAAGGTTTGTATATTTTGAAGCCTTGATACAGTTATATTTAGATGTGAAGTTGGTTTAATGTGCTTTTTTTTTTTTTGACTGCTGATTTTTATTTTTTTTTAATTTGGTGGGTGGAATGTTCTTAACCTTTGTAGCTGATTTTAGTTCTTGTTACTGTACTTTCACAAATATTTTATTTGTTTATTTTTACCTTCTAAATCTTGAACCCAGTTTTGGCTCTTTGGAGGAGCTGCATGGAAAGTGCCTATTACGTTTTGAGGTGTATTGAGTATTATACATTGAGGTGTGATACAAGCAAATATTTCTGTCTGTTGCAAATTCTTTGACAATATTTGTCTTCATCTATTTTCTAAAAGGTCACTCAAAGGGAATAAATCCAACATACAGAGGAAACTCTGAGGAAACTAATACTATCATAAAAGGCAGGCTGTCAGAGATAATAAATGTGCACTTAATTTTGTGAAAACCATTAATATTTTCCCTCTTAATTTATTTTCTAGGAGAGAAATAGGTTATATTTTATTTTTTTTCCCTTTCCCTTTCCCTTTCCCTTTCCCTTTCCCTTTCCCTCTCCCTTTCCCTCTCCCTTTCCCTCTCCCTTTCCCTTTCCCTTTCCCATTTCCATTTTCCTTTCCTTTTCCCTTTCTCTTTCTCTTTATCTTGTAGTTCCATCCTATAGATTGCTTGGAAATATATTTTGTCATCATTGTGTTTTTGTTTGTTTGTTTGTTTTCTAAATTTTGGTTTGAAATGTTCATTTGGTTTTATATTTGCTTGAAGGTTCTGTTGTGTTTCAGGATGTTCCAGTCTGTTCTTTCCATAACTTACATCCTTTGTTATTCACTGATCAGCTGAACATTGTTTCATATCACCATAGCAGTACTGAAGGAAAATTAACATAAAAGGAACTTTTGTTGGGGTGTATTTATATTTATATTTTTATTTTTATTATTTTTCCCTAAAGCAATGATCTTATTTTGTATTCCCAACCTGTGTTAATTTGTAACTGAATAGTTATTACCCAGTGTATCTTTGTAATAACATTGTTGGCACAAAAGTATGCTTTCCAATGAGATTGTGCAGTTTTATCTGCTGGGTATGGATTAAATATTGATGGTTTCTCAACTGCTAGCATCCTTTGATGAAGCATTTGAAAGAAAGCATTGACTTCTGTAATAAAGAATTGTTTAATGTTAATCATAGAATCATAGAATCATTAAGGTTGGAAAAGACCTTCAGGATCATCTGGTCCAACTGGTATCCTACTACCAATGTCACTCACTAAACCGTGTCCCTTAGCACCAGGTCCAACCTTTCCTTGAACACCCCCAGTGACCGTGACTCCACCACCTCCCTGGACAACCCATTCCAATGCCTGACTACTCTTTCTGAGAAGAAATGTCTCCTAATTTCCAACCCAAACTTCCCCTGGCTCAACTTGAGGCTATTCCCTCTAGTCCTATCACTAGTCATCTGCAAGAAGAGGCTGAACTTCATCTCCCCACACCTTCCTTTCAGGTAGTTGTAGAGATCAGTAATGTCTCCCCTGAGCCTCCTCTTCTCCAGACTAAGCAACCCCAGTGCCCTCAGCCACTCCTCATAGGACTTGTGTTCCAGGCCCTTCACGAGGCTGGGCTGCTGTTGGCCTTCTTGTCCACCTGGGCACACTGCTGACTCATGTTCAGGTGAGCATCAATCAGCCAGCTCCTTTTCCTCTGCACAGCTTTTCAGCCACACTGCTTCCAAGCCTGTAGCACTGCATGGGGTTGTTGTGACCAAAGTGCAGGACCTGGCACTTAGGCATGTTGAACCTGTTGGCCTCTGCCCATTGAACCATCCAGTCCAGGTCCCTCTGTAGGCCCTTCCTACCCTCCAGCAAATAAACACTTTCCCCCAACTTGGTGTCATCTGCACACTTACTGAAATTGCACTCATCCAAGTAATCAGTAAAGATATTGAAGAGAATGGGCTCCAACACTGACCCTTGGGGAACACCACTGGTGACTGGTAGCCAACTGGATTTCACTCCATTCACCACCACTCTGGGGCCAGCTGTCCAGCCAGTTTTTTAACCCAGAAAAGAGTGTACCTATCCAAGCTATGGGTTGCCAGCTTCTCCAGGAGAATGCTGTGGGAGATTGTGTCAACAACCATGATGATGTGTAGGTAGACTACATCAACAGCCTTCACCTCATCCACCAGAGGGGTCACCCAGACATAGAAGGAGATGAAGTTCAGGCAAGACTTGCCTTTCATGAACCCATGCTGTCTGTGCCTGATCCCCCAGTTGTCCTACATACATTGCATGATTGCATTCAAGATGACTTTTTCCATCACCTTTCCTTGCACCGAGGTCAGGCTGACAGGCCTGTAGTTCCCTGGGTCCTCCTTGCAACCCTTCTTATAGATGGGTGTCATATTAGCAAGTCTCCAGTCATCTGGGACCTCTTTGGATGACCATGACCACTGATAGATGATGGAAAGCAGCCCAGCAATCACATCCACCAACTCCCTCAGTGCCACTGGGTGGATCCCATCTAGCCCCATGGACTTGTGACAGTCCAGGTGGAGCAGCAGGTCTCTGTTTCCACCTGAACTGTGGTGGGTTTCTTCTGCTCCTCGTCCCAGACTTCCAGGTCAGGAGGCTGAGTATCCCAAGGATACATGGTCTGGATAGTAAAGACAGATGAAAGAAGGCATTAATGAATAGACCACGCTGTTGCTGAGCATAACAGAGCTGATGTGAAAAAGTGCATATTACTGATGATCAGAATACTGTTAATTCGTCTTGATTAATCCAGTCTCATGATCAGATGTTTAAAAGTATGGATGTAGCTGTCCTCATCCTACTTACTACTCTTTTTAACTTTTAACTAGCAGACTAGTCTAAGCTGAATTTTCCTCCGTTTGCTGAAAGAGCAAGTATATATGATGGTACCATGACTTTGTTGATGCGCTAGGATTTTTTTAAACTACTGTCATTTGAATGTATGCTGTTGCCTTTAAATTGCTCCATGGTGCACTTGCAAATTTTATTTATGAATGAACCTGTTGATTTTAGTCTATGGGAATTTACCTATTTGTATTCCATGTTTGTTTGATTATAGACACATTAGTAAAAATTCGTCTTAGGCAATAAAGAGCAAGCTCTGAAGTTTGGTGTTCACAGATTAACAAAAGCATATACCAGCAGTCTGCTTCATCTGCATTTAGTTCGTCTGGCTGTGAATAGCAACAGGCTCATAGCCATCCTTTGCAGAATCTCTTTTGAGAAGCTTAAAGGAAGTTTCCAATAGATAATATCTAGAATTGCCTTAGTACTTTATAAATTA
Organism: Netta rufina; assembly: GCF_964035555.1. Classification (NCBI taxonomy): domain Eukaryota; kingdom Metazoa; phylum Chordata; class Aves; order Anseriformes; family Anatidae; genus Netta; species Netta rufina. Next base: position 101,628,331 of record NC_140124.1, read on the forward strand.
ATCTGGGTGTGATTTTTGGTTTTGATTTAAACATGACAGGAAAATGAAAGGAGAAAAAAAAAAGTTACTCAGTTCCCTTCAAAGTGTAAACAAAAAACCAAAACCTATTGACATTCAGGCTCTATAATAGTTTAAAGAAAAAGTAGGGTCAGTTTAGCAGATCTGCTGTTAGGTATGTTATTCAATTATTACCATCCATCCTATATAATTCATCCTGCAAACCAAGTATATGACCAACCCAGTTTTGTTGGATTTGTGAAACAGAATCAGCTACAACTCTTAATTGAAAAGAGATGTAATAACCTCATGAAAAAGTAGCCTTACTCATATCTAGGTGCCTTTCATTTACTCTTGTATGCATTACAAGAGAAAATGTATGCAGTGAAGTATGGATTTTAAGATTATGAAGGCTCTTGGAAGATATGGTGAAATTGCTCTGAATTTAGAACTTAAAACAGACTCTGGTATGTGAAACGTACTGGCAAGGTTGTGGCTTGCATTTTGCTTGCAAATGGAACACTATTTTTCAGCTGAAAGTATTCTGAGACTGATGATCTTCTGTTCCTCTTCTTTCTTTTTTATGCTGTATAGTTTCCTTCTAAGACATATTTTTCTGTTTTAGACAGATACATTTGTTTATTGAGAGTGAATTTGACAAAATGTTTCATTACTTTTTCTTCCTGTTGCTTTAAAGAGAGAAATCATATTTTCAGGCATTTTGTGAAGGAATTTATCAAAATTTCTTCATGTCACAAATTAACCAGAATATATCTGTGGCTGCAAAATCAATTACCTCAAAATTTATTCTTGCATTAAATAAAATAAGCATAAGATTTAATAAGATTTAATCTTATTTTCTTGGCAGCAAATTTATTGATATAATTATATCATTTATAGAATCATAGAATCATTAAGGTTGGAAAAGACCTTCAAGATCATCTGGTCCAATCATCCCCCTACCACCAACATTACTCATTAAACCATGTCCCTAAGTACCACACACCCATTCTTATTTAAGAATAATAATTAAACCCCAGTAAAAATACGCCTTCATAAAAACAAATACAGTTTATACCAATATTATTGTTATTATTAGTTATTATTATTTTGATGAATATCTCTAAACTCATTTTCTGTGGTAGACCATATCTTCTGCAATATCTCTTGCAACCTTTGTGATTTCAGCTAAGGCAAGTGTGGCCAACAACTTAATAGTTTTTGTTTTTTTTTTTGCTCTAAGGCAAAATCTGTTCATAGCACTTAAAAAAGCTGCCAAAGGCATGAAACAATTTAATATTTTATTATATCTTATTATTACAGGTCTTTGTAGTTGAAGGTGGAATATTCTGATTTTATCTTGATAGAAAAATACACTCATCTAAATATCCTCATCTGAAAATTAGCTTAGCTGTGCCCTTGCAAAATTTACCGACAGACAGATTTCTAATTCAGCTACTCCTTTCTTATTTCAGCAAGGTTTAAATTCAGTTAATTGAATTTTAATCAGGAGTTAAACTAGTCTAAATGTCTTTAGCATATGGCCTGCACTGGTTACATGTGTTTTGATTGAGTTACAGGTACACTTCTTTGAAAAGAAATCCTTTGTGATACCTTAAATCTATGTCCTTTTAATGCTGGTAGACAGAAATATTTCCTGTGTTATAGACATTATAGAGATCCTTCTAAAAATTCTAATGGATTTTACATTAATGCGTCATTTTAAACATCAATTCTGAACTCAAGAGTTCTCCTCATATTTTGCTTTCATCACCAACTAAGAATATACATATTATTTTAACAACAGTGCACCATTGAATTCATACCACCAAATGACTGTAAAAGTGGCCTAAAATCTTTATGCAGAAGATTAGTATAGCTTTTTTTTTTTTTTCTTTTCATTTTAAAATGAGAACTCTGACTCTCAGAACAGGGTTATCAAGGTACAATATAACATCTCATCCTGTTATTATGTGGTTGTCTTGTTCAATGGGTTGTGTATATCTTAACTGAGCTCAATATCTGCTGGCAGTAGGAAACCATGATGACATGCCAGCTTGTATTATGCATTGATAGATGAGGTAGTCAACAAAGAGCAGACTATAGCCTAGAGCTTTTCACTGGTTGTATTTTAGTATTGCCAAAAAGTACACTGTAAATAGATTATTTTTATTGTGCTCACAGGGCATACTTCAAGCTGTGGAAAGAGTCAACTCTTTCTTCATCAGAAGACTTTGCAGAGATTTTTGTGCTGTCTTTCCCTGCTGCCAGCACAGCAGAGCTAAGAGGACATAGCTGGAAGGGAAGATATATGACAATGTCCATGCAATGTGGTGACCCTCAGGAGTGTCACCTTTACTGTGCAGCCACAAATATAAATTAGACTAAACCTATTTCTTCTTCCTTGGACATGGAGAAAGTCTCTTACTTGTGTTCATCCTGCAGACTCAGAAATTACAAGATTAAAAAACAAACAAACAAACAAACAAACAGAAAAGCAATCCAGACAATCAATGAACCAAAAAACAAACAAACAAAAACAACAACAACAAAAAAAAACACTCTTTAATCTCATGACATATGAGGTAATCACATGACTTCCATGACCTTAACTGGCTGAAATTGCCCAGGTCTGGGATAAAGTCCTGTAACAGAAAAGTTCATTTTCTGGAATATGAGAAACACAATGTTTCAGCTCATCAGGCTATAAGTACATGACAGTACAACTCAAAAATAGAAAAATAAATTGATATAGTGGATTTCTGCACAGCTTTTGGTGCTGGTTCAGAGTGATAGCTGTGGCTAGGGTCAGCCCCAGGGATAGGTGCTGATTAAGGTACTGAGTGAGAGGAATGATGTTGTATGTTCTCTTAAGAAGGCTGTAGGCTTTTAATTTCCCATGCTGGTGAAAGCTGTCATTGTAGGTCTTGGATACATTGGTTCTAAACTAATGAAGTATGCCAATATATGTGCAAAATATGGCATGTACAGGGCCAAGTTCAGGACTTACTCTGACAGCGGCAATGAGAAGTGGGAAGTACATAGTATGAATGAGGAGGCAGTGGCAGCTTGGGATGAACAACCATAAGGAAAAGGGATGAGATACACATAACTTGTACAGGATTGGATATTCCAGGCATCTTCAAAGAGGCAAAAGTGAAGCTTGTTAAATCTGCTGTAATGCTTATAATGATACCACTTCTCTAAATTAGGTACTGTGACTATTATGACTATTCTTTCAGGTTTTTATGAAGGAGAACAGCATGACTGGTTCTGTAAAGAAGCCACATTTGATTTTGTAATGATACTTAAGCAGTCTGTGAAAAAATTAAAATGACTAGCAACATATGCTGCTTATTTAATGACAAATTAGATCTTAGATCTTATTTTTGGTTCTATTTTTTTAATTATTTTTATTTTAATTACAGGTGTCCATTAGGAACAAGTGAATAAAATATGTACCTTCATGAGCTACTCTGTATAATAGCAAGATGAGAGCTTTGCTAATTCCAATAAATTGAAATGAACAAACACCTTGGTTGAAAGTGCCATCATAGGAACAGCTATATTGGTGTTTTGTTGTTGTTGCATGTTTTGTTGTTGTTGTTGTTGTCTTGTTTAGTTTTGTTTTACATCTACAAAGTATTTGAATCCTTAAAAAGCCAAAATTACCTTCTCATTTGAGAAAGGGCTCCAAATGCAAGCAGGGAGCATAGTTCCTAAGTGTCTGACACTCTGCCCCTGTACATTAACATAGTATCATTGAAGATAGTGAAGCTGAGCAGAGAGAGATACGGCAGCTGAGAACAAATAGCCTTCTACCTGCAGAATAAATGTCAATGTGGGACAAAGACTTCATCATGATGACAGGACGACATAATGTCTGGGAAGTGAGCCAGAAGATAGCTACTGTAAAACTCAGTCTACGCAATGCCTTATTTCCACTCCATCCTCCCCACCCCCCATCCTGCTTTTCTTTCAGTAGTAGTAAAAGGAACACTGCCTACAGACCCATTATGACAGGGAAAAGTGATCTCTTTAAAGATTTAATGTTTTTCATTTTCTCTGTTTTGGCTTCTATTCATCTTGGTAAATAAGTAAAAGTTCTCATTAGTGTTGTGTAATCAGCCTGCAATCAGAAAAACAAAGGGAAAATGCTGGCTGGTGCTTGAACTACAGCCTACTTTGTTCTCTTACAAGGCAGAGTGGCAGTACCTGTTCCAATAAACAGCAAAGGATTTGGATTGTTATTAAAAGCTATGCAAAAACTAACTATGTAACTATTTATGTGCTTTTGACACCTGAGGAAAAAGTCTTGATAGCAAAATAGATCACATAGGTTTAATACATTGAAAGACAGTCCAAGTTATCGCGAAGCTCTAGATTTGTAGCTCTCTTTGAAGATCTGATCCAAGTCATAATGATATGGGATTTTTGTGTAGCATGCTACTGTGTTTTTGTGAGGAAATGGGTATTTTGGACGTCTGCTCCCGTAGGAGCATAGGATCAACCACTTGGTAGCATACATGTGGGGCTGGTTTCTATACAGGGTGCATTTGCATGAGCTCTGACTCTGAAGGTCCAGGTTTATCTCATGTACCCAAATCCTGAAACATGCTGCATGTCCCAGATCTGATAATGTCATATCCTGAAAAGCCATGCCAACAGGATTTTGTTCTACAGAGCACAACAGCAAAAGATGATACCTACCATTTTTTTCCTCATGCACGTGTCTTAACATAAATGAGTTAGGGCTGGATGTTTTGTAACTTGATAGCTACCATATTTCCACTAACATCCCTCTTTCAAATTAATAGGTTAGAGATGGAGAAGAAAGAAGAAAAATAGGACCTAAGGAGATGCCTGATTTTCAATCAGTGATTTCTCTTTCAGAATGAAATTACCCTGTCAGGTCATCAGTTAGGAAGAAATAAGATTTCCAGTATTATAAAGACAGGTAGTTGTTTAAGCATGTAACCCTTACTGAATGTAACTGTAATGTAACCCTTAATGTAACCCTGTAATGTAACCCTTACTGAAGACAACTGAAGTTTTCCACTAAATGTAGAGGGAAGAGTCAGTTTGAGGTTACAGAAGATAAAATGGGCTGTTCTTGGTCAGAGCGAAGGACTGTTCAGTTCAGTGTGCTGCTTCCAGTAGTTGCCATATATGAACAATTAGGGAAGGATAAGAATAGGACAAAATAGGATTCTTCCTCTGATCACTTTCCCAGCCTCAGGACTGAGCTAGATGTGAATTTCATGTATGTAGCAAATCTAAATGGATTTCTTTTCCATTAGTTTTTTCAGTCTTCCCTTGAGCCCATGTAAAATTTAGACTCTATTATGTCCTCTGGCAAGGAGTCCAACAAAGCAGCTATTCCCTACTTTAAGTGCCATCTCTTAGCGTTTTCACCATGGCTCCTGTTATCTCTACTGTAAGTTGAAAAGTCCTTGTTTACTTAGTTATTCTTTTCTTGAAAGAATTGCATTCCTGTAATCATCTTTGGTTCCCTTTTCTGACATCATCATCATCATCATCATCATTGTCGTCATCATCATCATCATCATAGTTATTGTCTTTCCTTAGGGCACAAGAGCTGCACATATTATTAAATATGTGGGCAAACACTAATTTAGATGGTGACATTATCATCTCTTTTGTAATCTGAGCTAGTTTGTCTTTTGTGGTGGAAGCCAAAGTTGCTAATCTGATTTTAAAGATGTTTGCCTTTTTCTGCATCTGATTTTTTGCACTTTCTCACTGATTCTCAGGCAGATTTTGAAGTTTACATGTTAAGCACAGAAGTGATATTGTCATGGATTTGGCTGGTTCAGAGTTAATATTCTTCACAGAGGCTCATACAATGTGGTGTTTTGAATTTTTGATAACAATAGTGGTGATAACACCACTTGGTGGTGATAATGCCACTTGTTTTGATGTTTCAGTTACTGCAGAGCTTACACAGAGCCAATGACCTTTCTGCTCCTCATGCTGCCAGCAATGAGGCTGGGGATGCACCAGGAGCTGGGAGGGGACACAGCCAGGAGAGCTGGCCCAGTGTGACCAAAGGGATGTCGCACACCATGTGGCATCATGTTCAGAAATGACAGCTGGGGTAAAGGAGGGAGGTGATGGCATTTGTCTTCTCAAGAAACCATTACGTGTGATGAGCCCTGCTTTCCTGGATGTGGCTGAACACCTGCCTGCTCCTGGGAAACAGTGAATTAATTCCTTGTTTAGTTTTGCTTGTAAATGTGGTTTTTGCTTTACCTAGTAAACAGACCTTATCTCAACCCATGAGCTCTCACACTTTTTCCTTTCTGATTCTTTCTCCCAACCCACCTGGGGAGAGTGAGTGTGGTGCTGAGCTGCCTGCTGGGTTAAGGCAGAACAGATATTAATAAATTACAAACAAATTAACTGAGTGTTTACAAGTCACAGAAAAAAAAAGCTTTAGAAACTGCTCAACAAAACAAGGCCCTGTTTCACAAAGTAAAGTGGCCAGATAAACATTTCATTGATATTTAAGGAACTTTTTTTTTTTCTTTTTTTTTTTTTTCTTAGAATACAAACTTGCTATTAGGCTTCAGCTTAATCATGGAGAAGAATGAATGAATCTTTGGGACAAAATAGACACAACTGTTAATAGGTTAATATAAAAACTAACAGAGCAGTCTGTCTTTGTGTTGAAAGTTACATTTTAAGATTCAAAATCAGCGATGTATTTCTGAAATTTTTACCCAGACTTTTAGTCTGCACAAGGTGTTGCTTGTTATATTTGATAGTAAAATAACCTTGGATTTTGCAGAAATTGTGGAGAAAAAAAAAAAAAAAAAGGATTTAATTAACTCTTTAAATGTGTTCAAGAACAGTTATTTTGCTTCAGTAATATATAAAATATTGTGTACTACAGACATTTGCACTCCTTAACCCTGTCTTTTTCACTCATTATAGACAAGTTTTTCACATATAGTAAAATACACTCAAAATTACCTTGTTTGTGCAAACATGTCTTTATTTGAACATTCATTTTGCAAAAGAAGTGTATCTGCTTAGGATGCTCTGCCAGAGCTTTCAGTTCAGTTCCCCGTGCGACCTCTCTGATACACAGGTGATGAGACATGGGCACCACAATATGGAGGCCTCTATTGTTCTTTCACATCAAACCACTGTACAATAAACAAACAAAACACTCTATCACACAAGCAGGATATGCAGTTTCCTGACTCACAAATCATCTGGGTCATTACAGCAACCTATGTATATTTCTCAACCTTCATCTCTTGCTGAAGTCATTGAACTCAAAATGCCATGGGATATATTTGTGAGATGGCTATCAGAATGGTGTAGTGGAAATGGTCAGACTTTAACTGGTAATCATGTAGGCAATCTCACCTCATCTAAGTTGTTAATATAGCAAGCTCTCATGTGACATTTACTGTTACTGCATCTATTGATTTGGCCATGGTGAAAAATCACTTCTACTGCTTAACTGCATGTATGAAAATATAGCTGAGCTCCTGCTCAACAGGGAACAAGAGCTTTTGTCTCAAGTTTCTATTCATTATTTTTAAAACTACAGGCGGTGTTATAGGGGACCCTACCATCTGCAATGTAAGGATCAAAGCAGCAAAGAACTCGCTTTTTCCTAAAAGATACAGGTCCTTGGCTACTACCAAAGCAATTTGGTATGTCTTCAGTCAGGGCAAAGGGGAAATACTAGAAAACCCAGAAGAAATTGAGGGACTGGGAGAAACAGAGGAGGCAGGGAAAGGTACTATATGGGCAGCATTCTCTTGGCAAACTCTATAGGTGTGTTTCTTTTTTTTATGCTTGGCGTTGACCAGCTTTTCCACCCACTCAGGTCGAGAGCTACTCAGGTCAGATATCTATTGTAAAGTTGCAATCTATGGAGGATGTTTATCTATATCAGGAAGCAGTATATCACTCCCAATATGCACCTTCCAGAATTAAAATCTAGGATAAGATTCACTATCATAAGTATCTCTTGTATCTCTTCCACAGTATATTAAAAAGCATATTTTCCAAGCAAAAACAGTAATAAGACAGCCATTTCCCAGCATGTAATGAGTTTTCCTTGTGTTGTAATGAGAATGAAAAAGCACGTTTGTCAGTTACTAGGATATTGAAGGAACATCCTGTTTCCTGAGGTGATGGAAACAGTGAAATTTATTTGGAGGAAATTAACTTGGAAGGAATGAAGAGAAAGAGAGAGAGCATAGTTGATGGTCTTATGGCTAAAAGGAAGGAGGGATGCTGAGATTTGATATTGCCAATGAAGGTAAAGGCAGCATCACATCTGATCTTTCTTTCATAAACACTGTGGCATCTGTTCACACTGACGCATTGTCCTTTCTATTTCATAGAGCTCCAGGCTTCCCAGTTTCTCTCCATAGCATTTGTTATCCCAGCAAGATCTGTGTGGACACCTAAGAACATTTGGTGCATTGTGGGATCCAGTGTCCACACTCAAATAAGTGTAATGAGTGTGGTGGGTGCTTCTGTATAGGTCATATAGGTCATGATCTCTGTACTTCCTAGCATGCTATTTATAAAAGTGCTGATTTCCCCCCAGTTTATCCCTGTCACACTTGAAACTTTCAAGCTCTTCAAATGGAGGCTGCAGTAGATGACAAATTTTCATTGGGTATTCTAGATGGCAGCACAAAAATTTTAGATAACCTGCTAATCTTCAATTACAGTAATCTGCTTAGTGAGTTGAAATGCACATTAGGAAATATATATATATATATTTCCTCTGTTCTAATTTTTATGAAATGATAATGATAGTCTTACAGCTGAGAGCACCAGTCTTCTGAATTACCTCATGTTTCATCGTGTAGCTGTCCCTACTTTGTTCATTTAAGAAAAATAAAATTCCTAAGGAGTTCTGTGCATTATTTTTAGGTTTGAAATGGTTGCCATCATAAATCCAGTTTTTTTGTTTTTTTTTAAAAAAAAAAAAAAAAAAGTAATGTCTTGCTTCTGCATTCATTTTTTCAACTAATGCAGACTTAAAACAGGTAGAAGTTAACACTTTCTTGCTGGAAAGTAGCTACAGATTTTTAGCATCATATTCAAACATGCTCCTTTTCAAGTGATTTCAGACTATTTTTCAGAGTACTTAGTGCACCAAGTGATGCAGCCCTTCTTAATGGACTATGTAGTGGGAGAAAACACACTTTAATAATATTTAACACCAGAAATGCTTGTATTTTTTTTGTTTGTTTTTTACACTGATTAATATAAGTGAATAATCACCTTTTGTATTAGAATACGTTTTGCAGCTCTTGGACACTGTCAGTAGAATTGTCTCTGTCATCCAAACGGAGAAAAAAATCTGAAATCTTATGAAACAGTAACAAATAAGAATGTGTTTGTTTGTTTGTTTTGTTTTGTTTCGTTTTCCAAAAAGGATTTTTAATCAGGGTCAATTGTTTTGTAACTTTTACAGTGCTCTTGTAAAATGTGCACAAGTATACCTGTGTGTGCAAATGCGTGATAACTTCCTTTAAGACTTACTAATATTGCAAAGACAGTCTCTTCAGTATGCTGTTAAAAATCCTTCTGGAACAGATACTCCTAAGTATTTAAAGAAGACACAAATGATTTAGGTATTTTATGATTACATTTGTGAACTGAAGCTCTTTAAGGAAAGTCCTACACACACTTCTATGTACATCATGCTAGTTTGAGTTAGATGACTGAATAACTAAATCAGTATTTCTCATCTGGGAATGCTTTTTGGTTTAAACGGACCTCTCCTCCCACTTACAAACACAAAAGAGACAGAATAGTCACTGCCCTCTGATGTTCTTTGTGTAGCTAGCATTCACTTCCTGTGTTGGAGGATCATGCCTCTTTGATTGGTCCCATACACCTAATGTTAAAAGATTTTGATCTGTGCTTCCTAGGAATACAAATTCAACTACTGAAGGAATATAGATCTGTATCATTTTATATTCAACATCAGAGTGATTTGGATAGGAAGTAAAAATCACTTCTGGGAAAGCTTTTCTGCATGTTCTTAATTGAGAAAATAAGTGTTTGCTTATCTGCTTTGCTTAATTTAATTGGTGTTATAATTGTTCAAGTTTTCATTCCTGACTGCTTTTGTAATGGGAACAGTTTGCTGTTTAGAAACTTCCTGTCCTTTGCAGGGTGCATTATTCTAGCTTTATGAAAAGCTAGGAAAAAAAAAATATATATACATATATATACATATTTATTTGCTCATCATACTATTTTCATGAGAAATACAAAGATCATAAGCCCAAATAAGTCCAGCAGGCAGGTCCATGAACAGTTAAAAGGAAAGGATATTTGTTACATTAAGGATTTGTAAATTGAAAGTAACAAGCTTGGCAAAGCAAATTCAGAAGAGTATTTATACTCTCAAAGGATAACTGCTACAGTTAAATAGTAGATGGCACACAGAAAAGAAAAGTTTGTTGGATGCTTTTATTCCTCAGGGGAAAAAAATAACTAAGTAAATAACAACTTGAAAGAGAGAGAAAGTATTAAAAGAACTTTAAAGATAACAAAATGCATATCAGGGAAAAGGGGAACAGTTAAGCCACTAGACCTAAATGATTTCACTTGCCTTGTGACCCTTCAACTCTGTGTAATAAATAGGTGTTCAACAAATAGGTGCATCTTATATATGTTGTGATAAATAAAAGTAGTAGCTTATACATATAACTGCATTAAAATGGATTTATTAACAAATTTGTAGTGATTCCTTTTATTGGAATATACTGGGAAGTAATGAATTGAGGTGTGTGAAAATTGTATAGGAACAAATGAAACATAAACTTTTAAATTGTTTAGCTATATCTCTCTCTTTATTTACCTTCTTTCCTGTCTGTCTATGCAAACATGTTCAGTATGAAAAATAGAGTAAAAGTCCAGAGTTAACAGAAAATCCATGCAGATCATAAACTAATCTGTAGTTTGGGGAAAACAAAAGGAAATGTTACCTGGGGAAACAAATACTTTATAAATATCTAACATGAAAAATACATATCTAATATAAATATTCCAGTATCCTTTACTGAAAGAGTTATTGGGCGTTGGAACTAGATGATTTTTAAGGTCACTTCTAACTCAAGCTGTTCTATGATTATTGAATGTAACTGGCTGCAGCTGCTGCACTAAGTGGTCAGAACAGTTCTGGGCTCCATAATGTTTGTTGCAGTGTTTCTTTGTTTTATATTTTTAAAAAGGTTTGGTACTTTCTCTTTATGATATTTATGACCATTTATGGAGTTTTCAAGAATTTAAAATAAATCAATAAATAAATACATCTCCTTGGCTAGCTATTTTCTTCAAGCATATTTTATTATGCTTCTTGGGCACAGAAGGGACTGAGAGAATACTGTCTTTGATACATTTTTACCTGGAACTTAGGAAATTCTCCTAATAAAAATAAATAAATAAATAAATCCCCTAGAATGTAGAAAGTAAAAAGATCAAGTTTGAAACTGACATAATCTTTGGGTATCAAACAACGTGGATAATGAGAAAATGTTAAAAGTTATTCTAATTAGTTAGAAAATAGCAAATAAATGTAGCTTTTGGGGAGTGGAACCAGATTTTGATGACTTTTTTTTTTTAATTAAAAAAAATATCAAAATACAGATTTGAATTGACCACATTTCACAAATTCATATTAAATTTGTCAAGTTGTTTCAGTCATCTTGTTCCCTTATTTTCTCATCTTTTTTCAAAACTAGATATGAAAAAAAGAATCCCTACTTTATGCAAAGTATTTCAAAAGTAGTTCAATTTCATTATATGAAAATCATTTAATGAGTTTGGAGTGACTCCATTAGTAAAAATAGATAAGCAAAGATACATCTCAGTAAGTTTCTAGGGACAAATTAACTGCAGGATTCATTGGAACCACATCACAATGAAGAAATTTTTATTACCTTAAATTATTCTGTCCACCTAGGTATTAAAAATATAGTGGTTCAGAGTAATTGAGGATATAATGAAATAATTTAGTAGCTATCGAAAACCAATCTATTGCCATGCTTTATCTTTATTATTAATTCTGACAAGGAAAGTACTACATTTATATATTCTTATGCCTGAACACAGCATTTTTGCATGGAATAATTTGTATCTAATTAAATCATGATCCACGTAAGTTGCATTTGTTAAAGTATTGATTATTACCTTTAAAAGAACAAAAACAACAACAACTTCAACAACAAAACACTGACATCCCAGATCATTAATCAAGTTTTAGATTATACAAATTTTCCCTGAGATGAAAGTAATGTTTATAATTTGCATTAACCAATCAAACCTTAACACTTGGATCTTAATTTTACACGTTTCCTTTCAAGGTGTTTGTCAGAAACTTTAAAGTCACTCAAAGAGCTTTGCACACCATGGTGAATTTCAGATATCAGAGGGTTTTGTTTGTTTGTTTGTTTGTTTTTTCTATGCCTTTTTTCCTTCTACAATCATTCTGTCCTAATGTAATATATCCTCCCTTGTTCTATTTGACATGATTCATGAAAAGGACAATTTTAAAGCACGCATACATTATGCATCATAACTTGTGAATATGAAAATATGAAACATGGCATGAAAATGCTATTCTACCCTATTTTTCAATAACCTGTGCTATAAAGTGCAATAAAGCTCATGTATCACCTCCACAAACACATGTATCTCTTCAGAATCCAAAATCTTGTGAACCTTTGGAACCAACACAGATTTATACCAGCTGTAATGGTTTGCCAGATGACATGACTTTGAACTAATTGATAAGAAGTTCTAAATAGTGAATCTTTTTTTTTTTTTTTTTTTTTTTTTTCCTGCAGAGTAAAACTGAGTAACTCTAACATCATATGTTAACCCCAACTTATTTTGAACATATATACACACTTCCAAAAATTGTTAATCACAAATTCTTTTCTTATTTTACTACTTTTTGTAAGGGTTGTAGAAACACTGTGTGTGTATATATATATACATATATATATGAGAACTCGTAGTACTGGCTAGCTTAGAACAATTCACATTAGTTACTGTCTACTTCATATCATCTTATAGTTTGGGATGGAAATTAGCTTCCCTATGCACATGATATGGTGGAAAACATAAGCTATTTTTTAATGGCTTGTAGGTTGAATATCTCAACCCAGGGAAATGGTTTCCAATAAAAGCTCCACTTTATAATGCTGGGCAACAAATCCTTATTATAGGAGCCATCTTCATTACTCACTGGCATTTTCTTAACTTAACTTTCCTCCAAGTAGTGTTAACATTTGATGATGGAAATTGAAGGCCAATAAGCTGTGCAGTGTATGTGCTTTGTAAAATGAATCGGCCTTTTGAGAGTAGAAGAGCTGCAACTTCAGTGGTAACAATTACATTTTTTATGGCCCAAGACAGATATAAAATATTGAAATGGGAAATTAATGCAAAAGCTTAGTAGGGAAATTATGAAAAACTTAAAATTTGAGAATGTAAAAATCATCACAATATAGCAGAGTATCTATTTATGAATGATCAGTTATATAGGAACTAAGAGCTATAAATGAGGTTATAGTATCCCATTTTCCTAATATCAAATACTGGGTAAAGTATTTTTAGAAAAAATGTGCAATACATGTGTTCTATTTCCTTTTTTTGCTTAGGCTGTTTTTTTTCTCATTGCCTAAAGTAATTAAATACAGAACATTTCATGAATGAAAAATCACTCCAATTGCTGGTTTAATGATGGATACATAATGATAGGTAACAAGGATATGGATATGGATAAATATTAATTGGAAACTGTAAGCTTCAGAGCAATTAATGATGTTATATTAGATATATTACACCTGCTGCCAAAGCAAGGAAAAAAAATAGTACATGGGTACTACATAGCTTTGAGGGCAAAATAATGAAGGATAGGAAAATACTCTGAAAAAAATAAGAATAGTGCTGCAACTAGCATTCAATTATTTTTCAATTTGCAATTTCCGATAGTCAGAAGAGACCCACAGTTACTATGCTACAACCGAAAAGAAGCAAAAAAAATATAATGGATCCAACTGGCATCCAGGAGAAACCAGTAAGTGAACCAATCTTCAGAGCATTGGTTTAAATAATTATGGGGGGTTTATCCTGCTACACAGCTGAACTCCACCACAATCTTTCTCTCGCTCCCCCTCGTCAAAGGAAAAGCAGGAGAAATATGATGGAAAGGGCTCAAGAGTTGTGATAAGGACAGGGAGATCACTCAACAATTATTGTCATGGGAAAAACAGACTCAGCTTAGGGAAATTAATATAATTTATTGTCTATTACTAGCAGACAAGAACAGTGAGAAACAACAACATAAAAAGCAAATTAAAACAACTTCCCCCCACCCACCCTCTTCTACACCCCCGCTGAGCAGCACAGGGGAATGGAGAATGAGGACTGCAGTCAATCCCTAATTCTTCATCTCCACTGCTCCTTCACAGTCACTCTCTGCCCCTGCTCCACATGGGGTTCTTCATGGAACTGTGGGTTTCCCACAGGCAGCAGCTCTTCAAGAACTGCTCCAACATGGGTCTGTACACCACAGGCGGCAGCTCTCCTCAGATCCTCTGCTCCTGCGTGGGCTCCTCTCCACGGGCTGCAGCTCTAGCCCAGGGCCTGCTCCTGTGGGGGCTCTCCATGGGCCATAGCCTCCTCCAGGCCACATCCACCTGTTCTACCAGGGGCCTCTCCACAGGCCGCAGGGGAACTGCTGCTGTAGGGCCTGGAGCACCTTAAATCTGCTTAAATCCTTAAATCTGCTCTTCCAGAGCCCCAACCAACATTGCTTACTGGCTCAGCTCTGGCCAGCAATGTGTCTTTTTTGGAGCTGGCTGGAGTTCGCTGTGATCTAACATGGGGCAGCTGCTGGCTTCTGCTTGTAGAGGCCACCTTTGCAACCCCCTGGCTACCAAACCTTTGCCATGTAAACCCAATACAGTAACAAACCTTTGGTTTGCAGGAGTGTAAGAGATGTACCATTTGTTTGTGTACATCTAGCTTTCTAACAGTGTTGGAAAGACATGAGTGTATATTAGGAGTGGCAGAAAATTATTCATTTTCTTGCCAGAAAGATCCCATCCCTATTCAAGGTGATACTCTTCAGGGTTTCGTGCAAACATTTTAGAACAAAGAAACAGAGGACCTCTCATCCCACTTAAATACTTAAAAGTGGGAATGATAGGAATGAAAGGATGTTGTGGTTTTCCAAGGTTTTGCAGAAAGTTCATGTCAGAGTGAGAAACTGAAGGCAGACAAAATATTGATTGTTCCTTATACTTTGGCAACACGTCTGTGTATGAATAACAAAGAAACATTTTCAGGGAAGAGAAGATAAGTCCCTACAAAATGGTAAATACATAAAAAAGGAGAAATTGTTGATTTTATAAGCAGTGCATCAGGAAAGAGAAATGTTTTCAAACTGGGTCCACATCAGACACCTGGGAGTTGCCTGAGGTCAACATTTGCAGTTAGATGCAGATTAGACGATACAAAAATACTGAGATTAGGAACTGAGATTTGGGAACTCAAATTTCTGACCTTCAAAAACATTCCCTTGAAATCCCTAGTTTGAAATTCTGTCTTGCTAATAGATATGTATTTAGGTTGTCTTGAAAGCCATGGTTTCAGCTTTCAAAATTTTGAGGAGGTTGCTCTGTTGTTCAGCGAGTAACTGCATTCTCTAATTAGTACTAATCAGAATGAGAGCAATTCTGGTTGCAGTGTACAAGTAACTCAGTTCTGCTGCAGTCCTTTCAGACCTATATATTGTGTAGGGAGCAGGGAAATTTAATGCTTGAAGTGAAAAACCATAAAAATAAGTCAAAGTTGCATATCCATCCCTGACTTCTGTTGTTTTTCTTGTGTTGTCCTGAGGGGAAAAACAAAATCAAACCAAACTAAAACAATAACAACAAAAACACTGATTGCTAAAGCTATTTCTACCAGCAAGGCAGCTATGGACAATTAAAAGAGTTTGTATAAGTGATTTACCTTTAATTTTGTGAATTGACACTTCTGTTTATTTGAAAGAATAAAGAAACCCATTATTAACTTCACTGAAAACTGGGACTGAAAACTGCCAGTTGAACTGGAGTCAATCTGGTAATTCAGAAGGAAGTTCCTCTTGGTTTTCCAACAGCCAAATTGACATTAGCTTTGTAGGCATCCCTCCATCCAAGCTGATTCCTATTTTGGGATGTGTGTGTGGTAGTGATGGGTGGGGAGAGGGAATAATGGGAAGGAAGGGCAGGCAGAGGCATTACAATCCCTGACCACTTGGTAAAAAATAGTAAAAAACAAAACAAAACAAAAACAAAAACAAAAACAAAAAACACATATGCTCAGCATCGTGTATTTAATAGGAAGATATTATTGATTTATTTTTTTTAATTCACCATCCTTTAAAAAGTTTTATATTTAATACTTTTTATTTATTTATTTATTTATTTATTGTCAATATGCTACAGCAAACCGTTTCTTTCTGGTCTATGTAACAGACTCTGTGTTAACACAGATCAAAGTGTATCAGGTGTTTCACAGTGCACAACATAATGAAATGTGACTTACATAATTTTTAGCAATTTAAGCATCTAGCAGATTGTCATCCAAGGGTAATAGCAGCAGAAGTGTGGACAGAAAACCAAACATAACTGAGTGAAGTCTTTAGAATAAGAAATGTGGCCATCCTCTGTTGGAGCATGAAGTACTTGCTCAGTCAGGCATGCATATACTAGGCCACTTGGGTAGAACTGAAATATCTGATTTTGAGATGGATGGTCTTCTTATATTTTGGCTCTTAAATAAAGGTTAAATGATAGAAATGAATTATATTTCATGTGCCCTGTTCTGCCTCCGTCAGAGCAATGCCCTGTCCACAGTCACCCTGACCATCTTCTGTGGCTTTGGAAGGAAAGCTTGAGAGCTGAATTTTTTCCTTCTTATCTTACTGTTTTAAATCACAAGGTGGCAAATTTTCAGTACCAATTTTTTATTTCACTGGAAGCTGTGGTGAATTTTTGAAACTCTCTGCCTCAGAACAGCAGCAGCGGATTTATTTTATTATTTATGGGAGGGAAGGAGATGGTTTTCCATCATTTCATTTTATTTTTTCCGTTGGTGATTTTATTTTTATGTGAACTTGTTGGAGTAGTTCAGGAGCCCTCAAGAAATAATACTACTCTTCACTTCAAATCACTTCTTAAACACTGAAGAACTTATCCTAGTTGTGACCAGATGGGTTTAGATTATCACGTGATTTGACTGTTTGTGGACAGGTTTCAAAGCCAGCCTAATCAGTTCATTACTGAACTTGACTAAAGTGCTCTTCCACTGTATCTGCAAGAAAAATAATTCTGAAGCACGCAGATGTGCACTTGACTGACTTTGCTAACAATGTGTACTGTGTATTGCACTTTAGACAGCTGGCAGTGATCCCAGCCTGTTCTTGAGATCCTATAGTACTACAGTTCAGGTTCATGGCTTCCTAGATTTTGCATATTCTTTAAAAAATGTAAGAATAGGGAAGACATGCATAAGCAGGCAGAGAACCTTAAAAATATACCTTCTTAAGGAAGGTTAACTTTACAGGCTATTGAGCAAATAAAGACTGAAAGTATAGCATATATTGTAGAATAAATTTAAAGGAAAATGAATATTTATGTTTTCTGTTGCTTTCTAGATTAGCATCTCACACAGAAGATCAATCCCTTATGACAAAGAAATGCATTTTGCTATCTAATTGTAAGAAATAATATAGCAGCCATATTGCTACAATATGTTTTTTTAAGATTAAAGTAGTTATATTTTTATCACTTTAATATTAGCCTCTTCAAATGTTTCCTCATTCAATACAATTTCACCATTTTTTTCGTAGCTTGTTTAAAAAAAAAAATAAAAAAAAATCTATGAATTCCTCCAAACACACCCTTGCAGAAAAAAATACACCTTCTTTTCTGTACGTAACTCCTAAAAATCATTACTGAAAATTACAGAGGACTGATATTTCTTCAGATATTGAACAAGCATGAGTTTTCCTAGTTTTCACAGTACACAGTATCTTTTGGGAGACTGACATCTCAGAGTCCAAGAGAAAATTTCAATTTCCCCATTATTAGCATCAAGATGTCGTAATGTGTTCAGAATTTCCGGACTCAGGTGCAGAGTGGTCTGTATGGAATTTGAAATTATTTATAGACAGCAAATTGTATATGGTGGGAAAATTATATAAAAATATATTTATAACACATCTAACATTACATCACTTATAAAGCTTACACTTCAGCAACTCTTTGAGGTCTTCAGATTTTAAGATCTCACCATCATGTTATGTTCTTGTTTTTTTCCCCAAGAGGAAACAAACAAATATAAAACAACAACAAAAAACTTTTTAATATTGAAATTAACATAGTCCCTCCCTAAAGTGATTTATGACATAATATGCACATATCTGGAACGAAGGCTGATATTATTATTATTATTTTTTCTATCTGCAAATATGATCAAATGTGGCCTAAACATTTCTGTATTATTTCAAGGACATTTGTGTTACCGTGACAGGACTCCATGCCAGTGATGAATAACTACAGAGTATTGCAGATAGATACTTTGTTATAAAAGGTAAAACTATTAGATAGAGCTGAAGACATATTCTCTTCAGATTCTGAAGTGAAGAAGTTTATAATATTGAATATTGCCTTTTATTTTTATTTATTTATTTTTTTTTTGTAGCTTTACTTCTTATAGGAACACTTTAACAAAGAGCATATTTTGCACAGCTTCTAAAATATTGCCTCCAGCTCATCTCAGATTTCAGAGAGTCACAGATTTGCATAAGTTGAATGGGACATCTTGAGATTTTCTTTGCTTAGCCAGAATGAACTACAGCAGGTTTTCTAGGACCATGTCCAGTCATGTTCTGAATACCTACACAGATGGTACTCCATAACCTCTCTGGACTAACTGCTTTATTGTTTGTTTGTTTGTTTTTGGTGTGTGTGTGTGTGTGTGTGTGTGTGTGTGTGTGTCTGTGTGTGTGTGTGTCTGTGTCTCTGTGTGTCTCTGTGTGTCTCTGTGTGTCTGTGTGTCTGTGTGTCTGTGTGTCTGTGTGTGTGTTCGTGTTCAGAGGGAACCTCCTGTGTTTCAGCTTGTGCCCATTGCCTCTTGACCTGGTCACCACTGAAAAAGTCTGTCTCTGTCCACTTTGTAATCTCTCTTCAGTGGTTACCATATGTTATAACCCTTCAGAGGTTATATACATTATACATTGTTGAGACTTGTCCCCAGCCTCTTCTCCAGGTGGAACAGTCCCAGATCTCTTTCCTTATATGAAAGCTGTTCCCCTAATCATCTTTGTGTTTGTGGACTCATTCCAGTAAGCCTCTCTTTTGTACTGGGTAGCCCAAAAATGGGTGCAGGGTCTCACCAAGTGCTTAGTAGAGGGGAAGGATCGTCTTGACTTTGACCTTCCTTATTCTTCATAATAATATCAAGCCTATGATATACAACATTGAAAATAGAAATGTAATGCAATAATAGAAGTACATTTCTTATTTATTAATATCATAATACTGCTATAATCAATATGCAATATTATCATAGGGCAGTGTATGACCTGATGGCTTCATATTTTCACAATATTGATACACTAAATATAATACCTGCATCTTGGTATCAGTGTTTCATATTGCAAAAGCCTTTTATCAGTGATTATTTAGAGTATAATACACTTAGGCTTTTGTAGCTAAACAAACAACCAGTATGCTTTCTCTGATACCATATTCAGATGTGTTATGTATCTCTGATGTAAAAATCATTTTTCTTTTCATTAAATTAGGTAAAGGAGTGGGAAGTTCTTGTTCCTTCTTTGAAAAGCAGTCAGAAAAACTGAAATCTTGCAGAACAACTAAAGGAGGGAGGAACATCTTTAATCAATATGAAAAATGTTTAAAACACTGAATAGATAGCAGTAATTTTTTTTAAAACATTTTTCATAATAAAATTTCCCTTAAATTTTCAAAACAAAAAGATTATAATATGGTTAGAATCTTATTTTATCATAGGGATAGAAATTTCAGACTTGGCAAGAAAGTTAAATGAGACCTTAATATGCTGGAGAAAAAAGTGTCCTGCATTCAAAAGCAAGGATTAAATAAAGGGCCAGACCATTACAGTCTTATTTACCATCTATATAAATTAATCCTAGATGTATGTCACTCATTTTTTCTTCCTATTGTTTCACAACAAGAGATGGAAGATGTAGGGTTTGACCTTCCAAACACACTGGACAAATTTCTAGGTAGAACTTTGAGTCTCATGGACAGACATTTTCTTATGTCTGCAGTTGTATCTGTTTTGCAGTAGATGACTACTTTTACTATACACACTATAAAGATTATAGGATTTAAAAATTAGAGCTGTTTGGCTTCTGTTAAACAGTTTCAGTACTCTTGACAGAGTTCTCACTGTTAATACAGTATAACTGCTCCCAACATCCAGGCAAATATGAAAAGATTGTATTTTCTTTTTATCTTCAGGTATTAAATTGAATCATAAAACCACAAAATCATACAACAACTTGAGTCAGAAGGGACCTTAAACATCTAGTTCCATCCACCCACCACCCACCCCCTGCCGTCGTGTGCAGGGACACATCCCACTAGATCAGGTTGCTCAGGCCCTCATGCAAACTGGCCTTGAACACCTCCAGGGATGAGGCATCCATGACTTCTCTGGGAAGAACATTAATGGAGTTTCCATATACAGATTAGGATTCATCAGTCCTGCATACACACCAAAAGTGTGGAAGTATTTTTATCAATCATGATCAAGTTAAAATAAATGTTCAAAATCCAAATATTGAGAAAAATTTTTGCTTTGTGTTAGTAGACAGTTCCCTAGAACAGTGACAAATCTTTTTTTTTTTTTTTTTTTTTTTAATATATATGTAGCCAATAAATTATTTGTTATGTGGTTTCCACTATTTCTTTTCATTAATTTTCCAGTTGGTTGTTTTTCTGCCTTAAAGGAGAAAACTAATATTGTCTATCATTTGTAATTCATTGGAGAAAATTCCTCTAGCTTTTCCCTCTGCAGGTGCTCTCTAAATTTATTTATTAAAAGCTGACTTTTTGTGTATTATTTCTCTAAATGTCTAAGTAATACTATCTAAAGATATCCCCGCAGATTAATAAAATTAATTAAATACAAGCTGAAACCTAATAAAGTCTAATCAAATGTGTCTGAAATAGTATTTTCATTTTTTTTCTTTTTTTTTTTTTTTCTCAGTATGATGTTCTTTTATTTTGGGGTAAAAGTGACTAAGAAAAATGATGCTTTTTAAACTATGGATTAATGGATTAACAAGGAAGTAAGTGATAACATAGCTTTCCATATTTATCTAATTCCAGTGAATGCCATCCAAATTATGGTTCATTTCCTACTGAGAGGAAAGATTTTTTTTTTTTTTTGGACCAGCTGTGTTTTTGAACTTGTAAAAGGCAGACACTTTCATTTTTTTTTCAAGAAATACAGATACCAGAATAAGAAATTTCAGAGAGAGAGAAATATATATATATATATATATATATAAAGTATATATATTATATATGGTAGAGATATCCATATTTTGTGTGCATATATATAATATAAAATATTTTCAAAAGGGCTTTGTTATTGGTATTTTTTTGTTTTATTTTATTTGTTTTCCCATCACTCCTCAGCTTTTGCTTCCTTAGAAGTAAGAATAAAAATTTCTTTCTTATCCATGCCTCATATTATTTTAAGGTGTTATGTATTGTTGCTCTAAAATCAATAAAAAAAATCTATATAGATATGTAACTGATGAGTCTGTTTCAACTCAATTAATGTGAATCTATCTCTTAAGATTCTACTTGTAGGTTTCTATACAAACTGATTTGCTAGCAAGAACATACAGAATCAGAAATGCTCAGAGCAATATAATTTATTTTATTTTTGCAATAAAATAAAGCCAAGTACTCAAAGGGCAAAGGCAGGGGAAGGAGAGAGAGGAGCAATCAAATCTATTACATCATTTCTAAACACATCTTTATTACATCTTTGTCATTTGTTCAATGAATCAGATGATTGTGGGTCTTTTTGTGGCTTACATTAGTGAAAAATGGACTGCAGCATTTCTGAGCTCAGACACATTACGTCAGCGTAAATGGCAATGCAGAGCCAGAATCTGATTGCCAGTGCTTTTGCAATGGGTTTACATGTAATTAAATCTTTCAGTAATGATAGAGGTTTTGAAGATACCATCAGGAACTGAGATTTCTCAGGGAAATGCTCTCTGGCTCTCTGGTCAGGATATCCTATACTGTAGATCATCTGTTTCTGTTTTAAGGAATCCATGCTCTAGGAGTCTCGAACACTGTATAACAAAACATGTGCAGTTTTTTTTTTCATCAGTAATCCAAGCTGCATCCCTCAAAGGTCTCTAAACTGCAGTAAAAGTTTAGTTTCAACCTCATTTGGTTGGTTAGATGGTTTGGATGGTTTATCTCCATCTCTTTCAGTTATTTCAACATTATCTCAGTAACACAGAAGTAGCAGTGTAGGACTTAACCAAAGGATAAAATACTGCCCCTTTTCTAGAGCACCATGAGAACTCACCTGTGTGTCCCTCACACCTTCAAACTGAACATCCCAGCCCTTTTATTCTGACTTATTCTCTGTAGATACAACAGTTGCCCATTGGCAGCTCTCACCTTCTGGCCCCTGGCCATGGCCAGACTGTCCTTGGTCAACAGTATATCACCATTAAAGCTGATGTTTATGTTGAATGCAGGTCTTTTGATAACTTTCCTGTCATGGATTTTGAGCATCTGTCCAGCTGAATAGATGCAATATTAGTGGCTGTTTTTTAACATATGTGAAAATTTTCAGCCAATAATTTTTCAAATTGTTTGTACACAAAACCATTAGGAACAGTATAGATATGACTCCACATAGAAAAAAAAAAGAAAAAGTCTTAGACTAGAAATACTTTAGCTTTTCCATACTGCCCAGTGCTACAGTGAATTTTAGGTCTCCCTTGTGTTTCTCAGTATGCTTCCTTCTCCATCAGGATGGAGACTATTCCTGGAATCCAGAACCTAAACCTCCAGGAGTGCTGAGACTCCATCACCAGCAGCAGCTTCTCTGCACTGTGTCAGACAGTTTTTTTCTTTCCCTACCCTGGAAGTTGTACTTATGATAACAGATGCAGCAACATTAAGCATTTTCTCTGCTTTCCTCAGCAATGGCATGACTGACATATTTTATAATCCTGCTTCACAGAGCAGCAGATGGTGCCTACCCTTTCTTATCCCGTACAGGAGTTGGTATTTCTCTGTGTCAGTCATAAGACATGATTTTGATTTTTGCTGGCTGCATAAGCCATGGTATTTCATATAGCAGTAGTTACTTCTCCTGCCAATCTCATGTCTCTTCAGGCCCAGACTTAGCAAAAGCCCTTAACTCGTGGGACAACTTGTATGCCAAGTGTGGCAAGCACTGAATGAACAATGACTAGCACTGTTCTTTAAAAGGACTGTCTCTCAAAGCGTGTGCAAATTAAAGGCAGAGGCATGCCATAGCAATCCAGCACAAAGATTAATCACTCTCATTACCACTAGAGCAAATGTGTCTATTAGCAGAAGGCCTGTTAAAACCATAGAGCAACCTCAGAAGAGTATGGTCATCTACCTTTTCTGCTTCACCTTCATATGAGATGGCAGTCACATAGTACATTAAAGCACTAAAATGTTCAAACTAACACATCATAGTACCCCAGCAAAGTTTGTTGTTTTTGGTTCAAAATCATGCTCAAACACCTATGCTCAGTGGGACTGCTTCTTCCCAGCTTCACGTGCATGAATATGTCCAAACAACTATCTCACCCTGTGGTGCTATTCTCTATTTGTCAAGGGGGTACAATCTTACTGACTCATCTGCTCATAGGAAACATAACGAAATTCACCAAGGACATTTATCAAGAAACTACACTTGGAATCATAGAATTATAGAATGGTTTGGATTGGAAGAGACCTAAAGATCACCTAATTCCAACCCCCTGCTTCTCTGCCTCATGAGAGCTGGTCTTTGGCAAATACATAGCAACCTATGGAAAAATGAAGAAATGGGTATCTCAAAAAGAATAAAAATACTCAGGAATAAAAAAGTCTGATAATTCTGACTCACTGTCATTTGTAGTAGTACTTTCTACTCTCTTCTTTTGCTGTATTCCTCATAGATATTTTTAGAACATAGAGATTTTATTTAAATGGTGAAACAAATAAACAAAAGTAGATTTTCCTCCTTGACCTTTTACAATAACCCACAATATATTTATTTATTTTTTTTTCACATAATTCTGAAAAGTAATTCAATACTCAAATTTTCCTGTCATTTCAGGTTTACAGACTTGAAAAGTTTATTAAGGGCAGTGGAAAGAAAGCATTTTAATTTATACTGAAGTGATTTGCTAAACTGACACTGAACTAACAGCACTGACCTAGGAGAGGCTTCTCAATGGATGCTGGGAATAAGAACAAAAAAAATAGATATTTAATATGACACAAGGATTTAGAAAGTAATTGGCTGAATTATTATTATTTTTTAATTATATTTGTCATGGTTACATGTTGCTTGTTCTTCTGTTCCCTTTCAAATGTCAGTCTCATGCTTTCAACTTCTACTGGGGGGATAAATGTGCATATTCATTGCATTCTGCAAGTTTAGCTCATACTCAGTAGAACCAAAAGACTGTTTATTTCAGCAACAGCAACAAATCCACAAACAAATATTAACAAAAAGTCTGGCCAACTATTTATAGACTGTTTTCTTCATATTACTTCCCAGATGTTTTATTTCAGCTGGTTTCAACTGAAACTTTAAAAGTCACACGTCGTACTGCTCAGTGCTGAAGAGTAGTCAGCTACTACTAGTCTAGTCAGCTGAATATGAACCAGCAGTGTGCTCAGGTGGCCAAGAAGGTTAGCAGCATCCTGGCTAAGATAAGAAACAGTATATATAAGAAACAGTGTAAGAAACAGTTGTATAAGAAACAGTGTGGACAGCAGGTCTAGGGAAGTGATTGTCCCCGTGTACCCGGCTCTGGTGAGGCCACACCTCAAGTACTGTGTTTAGTTTTGGGCCCCTCACTACAAGAAGGACATGCAGGTGCTCAAGCAAGTCCAGAGAAGTGCAACAAAGCTGGTGAGTGGTCTAGAGAACAAGTCTTACGAGGAGCAGCTGAGGGAGCTGAGTTTGTTCGGCCTGGAGAAGGGGAGGCTCAGGGGCAACATTATTGCACTCTATAGGTACCTTAAAGGAGTGAGGTGGGATTTGGTCTATTCTTCCACATGCCTGGTGACAGGATGAGGGGGAATGGGCTAACGTTTTGCCAGGGGAAGTTTGGGTATTAGGAAGAACTTTTTTACGGAAAGGGTTCTGAGGCATTGGAATGGGCTGCCCAGGGAAGTGGTGGTGTCACCATCCCTGGAGGTCTTTAAAAGATGTTTAGATGTAGCGCTTAGTGAAATGGTTTAGTGGAGGACTTGTTAGTGTTAGGTCAGGGGTTGAACTAGGTGATCTTGGAGGTTTCATCCAACCTAGATGAGTCTGTGATTTTGCGAGTACACAATGAAGTGTGTGCACAAAGTTCCACAATGGACTGCTGCTACAGAGAATTAAAGTTATTGCTTAGTTACAGATAGCTATAATATCTAAATTAATATAAAATATATTATTTTTACATAAATTTAATTTATTAAAAGACCATAAATAAGACTTTGAAATTAAGGTTGTAAGTGTGAAGAGAAAAAAGGCAAATGCACCTAAGTTTGCTCCTCCATCACTCCCTCTTTTCATTTTTCTTTTCTTTTTCCTTTTCTTTTCCCTTTTTTCCTTTTTGTTTTGATTTGTTTTGTTAACACAATAGGACAGCTAAGTCCTAAGAATTATATGACATAAGGTTGCTATATTATTGCTGCTCCAAGAGAATGTATTCAAGTGTTCCAAGTTTTAAGTTAGCTATCAGCAAATAATACTGAACTTGTGCTTGAGGGCTCAGTGTAGATCAGGCAATTGTAAATGAAGTAACTTAGGGAACAGTACAGCTCTAATCTTTGAGGCCCATGGATCTAACTGGAAGGCATTCAAGAATCTGTGCATGTAAGATAGCTATTAGTGCAGAAAGAAATGAGACTGGAAGAAGTGTTTCCGTCCAAAACTTTTCTGATGAGTAACTGTGGTTTCAATAAGGTGATTTTCTGTTACAACAGTTTGCCTTTCTTGAAATAGGTTTCTAAGCAGAAGCTTAGAATCGAACTCAAAAAAAAAGTACTGTTTTTGTAAAGTTATTCCCTTATTTTCTGGACAAAAGTAAGAGTTCACACAGGAGCAAGTAGTAAAGGCATTTAGAGCAGCATTTATCAAAGCAGCAGTTTCATGGTGACTAACATGCAAATGCATAATGTTGCTGGAAATATATTGTGTATCCAAAACACACAACATGCCTAAAGGACAAAGCAAAAAAGCTAGAACAATTCAAAAGCACACCAGTATTTTTGGAAAGAAGAAAATGTGAAAAGGGAGAATATTTCACATTGAGAAAACAGAAAGGTAGGACTAAGTAAAGAATAGACTTACTGCGTGATGTGTTCTATCCTGCTTTCAAAACATATTAACATCCAGCAGATCACAAGAACTGTAAAACCTGCATCAATTTAGTGACAATGTTTTGCTGCTGTCATTGCTGGTTCATACTTCAGAGGCAGTTTACTTGTCAGAACACCAGCGATTAAGTTGTTTGCCTTAAACAATTAAGAAAAATAAAAATATATGTGAAAGGTTATAAGCTAGTTGTATTTGATTTATCTAATTTCTGTCTCTCTATCTCTCTCTTTTTTTTTTTCTTTTTTTTTTTTTTTTTTTTTCCTGGCCAAATACAAGGTGCACTTTATTATATAACTAAGCAATGAACTACAAGCTGTCTGGCAGCTATTCTTGAGGGAGTCAGTCTGTAAGAAGTTGCCCAAACAGCACACTTCAGTGCATCCATACTGAATGTTGCCTTGGTTTAGTGGGGTAATTAAAGAATATTACACGTGTGACTGGAAGAAATAAAGCTGGTATCTGGTCAGTAAATGCCACCAATATTCATTTGATGCGTTCAGGTGTTCCATCATGAAGACATCACCCGTCTGCTGTCAGCAAAAATTATGTTCTCCAAGTATTTTCAGTTCACATGACAGAGATTTCTCTTGTATTCTTGTACAGGGGATCTGCTCTCTGTCACCTTCAGTTTGACATTTTATAAGGATTCAAACATAAAGAAAAATGTGTATTGTTTTCTACCTGTGGCTAACTACTGCTGATCTTGAAGTAAACAAATGCCAGATTTCAATTGTAACTTACTGAATTACTGCATCGTGGATTGTAAAAATCAATCTTGGCATATTTTATTGTTCTAATTCTTTCATATATGAGTGGAAAACAACAATGACAAACTTTTACTATACCCTCTTGACAGCTGTTGACAATAATAATTTTGAACATCTGATTGAAGAAATCACAATCGCCAATATATATATTTCTACACATACACATAGTGCTTTGAGAATAACTTCCTGGTCCACGTATTAGACAAACCAACCAGATGAGAAGTGTTACTTGACCTGGTACTCATCCACTTGGAAGAGCTGATTAAAGAGGTCAAGGTTGGAGGCAGTCTGGGAGCCAGTCTGCAGCGACCTCACCCTGGATGAGTTTGTGATCTCAAGGAATACAAGCCTGGCAATGAGCAAAGTCAGAACCCTGAACTTCCAAAGACCAAACTTCAAGCTATTTAAAGACCTAGTAGCTGAGATCCCCTGGAACACTGACCTTAGGGACATAGGAGCTGAGCAGAGCTGAGCAGAGCTGGCAGCTTTTTAAGGATGTTCTCCTTAGAGCTGTGAAGTGATCAAGCACAGAGCATGGATCAAGCATGAACAAGTGTTCTGACCAAACTCCTGTTTATACTCCAACAGTCTCTTTTACCCCATTTTTTCTCTGTTTTCTTATATTTGTTCCTCAGTGATCCATCTTTTTCTCTCTCTTTGATCCTTTTCCTAAGCAGTCTACAACTGTCACACATTCCCAACTATCCCTGCATGAAATAATACATTTCACAAAGTCTCAAAACACTCTTCTCCGTGCATCCTTGAAGCTGTGACTGCCTTTTACAGTGGGAACCTCTCTCTTGGTCCCCTCCATAGTGGGTTTCCTTCAACAATGGCCCAATTGTCTTCGTTGGGCAGTCCCAGGGAGCAGTTGACTCAGTGTGGTCTGTTGTCACTATGACTAGGTTCCTCCTGATGTGCCCTGAATGTCTTTCTGTTCAGGTGATTAGCAATAACCTCCTCACCATGGCTAATAACCATAGGTGGAACTGTTGCTACTAGAGCAGGTCCAGAGGAGGGCCACAAAAATGATCCCAGGGCTGAAGCACCTCTCCTACACAGAAAGGCTGAGACAGATGGAGCTGTTCATCCTACAGAAGAGAAGGCTCCAGGGGAACCTCATTGCAACCTTTCAGTACCTGAAGAGAACTTATAAAAGGGATGGGGAGCAACTCTTTGCTCAGTCAGATAATGACAGGACGAGGGGGAATGGTTTTAAACTAAAAGAGGGGAGATTTACATTAGAGGTTAGGAGGAAATTCTTCACAGTAAGTGTGGTGAGGCACTGGAACAGGTTGCCCAGAGATGTTGTGGGTATCCCATTCCTGGAGGTGCTCAAGAACAGGTTAGATGAGGCCCTGAGCAACCCGATCTAGTGGATGGCATCTCTGCCTATGGCAAGATGTTTGGAGCTAGGTGATCCCTAAGGTCCCTTCCAACCCAAGCCATTCTTTGATTCTATTATGGCAGTTGCTCCATTGTGACTTGTTTGCTCTCTATGGAAAAGACAAAATAGAGCTCTAGAAACCGACCATGTATCACCTAAAGAAATGAAAGTCCGAAGAAATATTTTTACTGGAATTTTTCATAGAAACAAACGTGAATATAAATAAAAGCCAACAACTTTCAAGAACATATGAATTTCAAAACTATTTAATAATTATTTTATCAGGAAAAAATATAATAAAACCTCAGTCATTTTGTCCTAGAATTATAATCTTAAGTAGTTTTAACTTTCACTACTTTATAGATGTTATCTTGTGTAAAAAGGAAATGGCTGCTAAATCAAAACAAACTGTAGTTAACTACATGATTATTTAACACTATCTGAGCAAAGTATTAAGAAGCATTGACACTCAGCAATGCTATATTTTTTCTTATAGTGCTACTGCCCTCATTATTGTGAATTAAATTAATGTTGACGCTTAAACTGTTTCATTTGATGAAACTAGTTTTCACAGTGCTGATCTAAAGCCCTCGGATGTCTACTGACTTTCAGATCTCAGAACCAGACTCTGATTAATTTTTTTCAAATATGTATTATTTTTTGAATTCCTGTTCCCAGATCCACCAGTTTAACTATAAAGGTAGCATAGGAAGATAGTTTGTATTACAGTCAATCCCCAGAATGTATTTTTAAAGCCTTTAAAAAGCCACATCTCTTTGTGGTCGCAATTGATTTTGGCAGGATATAAATGAGTGTTGAATATGTCTCTTCAAACAAGATGAAAAAGCAAACAAACAAAAATAAATAGTACTGGAAGAATGGAGTAAACTTTAGGTCCAGACAAAGTGATTGGCTTCTTCAGACAGCAGATTACAAAATAGCACAGACCATGCTGCAAACATCATATGTATTTGCAGCAAACTTTGAAAAAAACAGGTCTACTAATGCTGCCACCCCTTCTGAGAATGAGGTGAGGGATAAACTGCGTCACAGTTTATCTACTCCTACCAGTCTTCAAGCCTGCACACCCAGATGCTGCAGTTAGTACCTGGTATTCACTTATAATTTTTGCAGGGCAACCAGAGCAGCAAACTCAGCATTTTCCAATTTTCCCCTTGTTCTCTAGGCAGCTCTACCATTTCTCTCCCTTTTCTATGACAAAAGAATCCTAGGTCCAGACTAGTTTCCACTTCTCACCTCCAGGGTGGCAAAATTACATTTGCACATATATTAAAGCGTTGAGTCAAGGGAAAAAGGTGTATACACTGGAACCACTTCAGACTGATTCTCAATTGATGTTTTCATTCAGTTAACACATACGAACCTTTTACATTAATACCTAGTTGAATCTGTTGCCAAACAAAAACACACCACCACAATATTTATTGGGTAGCTACGCTTGAAATAAGGTTGAGGAGGGTAGCCAGAATTTCAATGCTATAAAATTTCAGGGGATTGTTAGGTTCACACTTGGTCAGTCAACATGACTTGCATATTAAGCAGGAATCTTGTACAACAATTCCAGTGTTTAGTCCAAGTGTTTAGAAGACCATGTAATAGAGTTTCACAAAGCAGATCAATATCTGCTTCGCCTTTTGAAACCAGCTCTACTAGTTCTCACTGGATAATGAGACTGGGAACTCCTTTTCACACCCTGATCCAAAGCTCATGGAAGCCCACATAAATACTGTTATTGAATTCTAGAAGCTTTGGACTGGGCCTCAAATCATGAGACATGCTGAAGTTGCTCTAAGTAGCAATCATTAAGGTTTATCCGGGCAAGAATTCATAAGATCAAGCTCTATTTTTTTTCCCATGCCTGTATGATGGAGTACACAAAAACAGCACATCTAGTTTTGACTGAAAGCATTTGGCTGCAGCTGCTGTGTTTCCTACTTACTTGTAGCAAACCAAACCAAAGGGCACCATTTTGTAAATGTAATAAAAATCTTATAATAAATCAAGCCACAAGTGATAAAGTCACCACTGCTTCACTAGATCTTTATAATACAGTCTCATCAGCAATGACTCATATGACAATCTGAATAACAGTAACGAACTACTCTCAGATATTCCTTGTAAGTACTCAGCAGCCTCAAAAAGAGACACTTTCTTGTTTTGTTTTTGAATGCTAAAATGTAACATTACTTGTACAAATATAATGCATTTTAAATCTATGAAAGTGTATCCTTGTGAGGGACTTTGTATAACTGTAACACATTCAGATAATTGTTTGACACTTTTCATTCTAATGGAAAATCTATGAAATAGAATGAAGAAAAGAATTTCCCACACAGATGCATACACAAACAAATTAAGAGTGAAACAGTCAAAAGTTGATATAAACATTAGTTTACAAAACAATTTCATATTGTAGTAACAAATCTTTAAAATGATTATATTTCTCTAATGAAAAATAAAACATTCCATTTTGAAATGTTCAAGTAGTTCCATTTTGACTCCAGCAGGATATACTTTCCTTGTCTTAAATGTTATCAAATCAATGCAATTCTAAAAATATTTTGCTTCTGCCAAAATGGGATTTCCTCATGTACAAATAGTGTGCCAAAATATTGTTGACTTTGCACGCCATTTGCATGGCATAAGTCAAGTAGTACAGCCTTTCTAACCAGATGAGTCATAATGATTTTCTGTACCTTACACAAGTTACGACAAGATGATTTTGCTAACAGCAGTATTTCTTTATTACTTCTACTCTTTTACCTACACTGTTTCTGTGGAAATTAAATAATTCACCAGCTTAATTGATGCATCTTCTGCTATCACAACCTCCCCTCTTGTTTCCTCTTATTTCATAACTTACCTACAAGTTCTACATTGCATGAACCAGCTTTCAATGGCAAACAATCAGAACCAGGAGACAGAGAAGGTAATCTTTTTCTCTTCTTTGTAACATTTGCTTAAACATAATGAAGTACAAATTCTGAGCCTTTTAATTGCCTTTTGGAACAAAAACTCTACTACTGTTAATGCATGTATAATACTATTTTTCTAAAAGGTTCTTGCTGATACTGAAATATAACTTTGCAATAACAACTTGTTAAGGAACAGGAGTTTACTTGTCAGAGTCTGGTACTCCCCAGTCACATTCTTTTAGGTAGTCCACATGTGGAGGGTGCAGTGTTTAACATTAAGTTTGCTTATTTGATGATGATTTTACAAAGGATTTCTGATTTTGCAGAGTGATACAAAATATAATGAAAACACAACACAAAGGTAAGTTACACTAACCAAAAGGTAGCAATCACAATACACAGTTTAATCACAGTAAGAATGTGATTCCCCATACCCATCTCTTTATCATGCCCACCATCGCACTGTTGGATTAACAGGATGGAATCTGTGGGTTGAAGCCAGCTCAAGCCTGTTGCTCTCTTTTGAAATTTTTTATACACTATGTTGGCTGAGTTATATAAACATTCTTCCCTTAGTGGTAAGGCTAAATCAGGGAGAAATTCACCCTCTTTTAATGAACTCAGGGAGAAACATTCACCCCCAACAGTTGATCCATTCACCTGACACAGATAATTCATTAAAAAAAAAAAAAAAAGCCACTTTCCAGTTTCAATTGTATTGAGACAAAGTAAGCTTTCTTTCCAACAGCTGTGTTTAGACTCACAATGAGATTCATGGGCACAGCACTTTTGCCCCTCCCCAGTAAGCAAGCATTCTATTTTAGGCAAGATCCCACTTTCAAGTGTAGTGGAAGGTAATTGTCATCAAAGTTGTATAATTAATAGAACAGATAGGGAACATTTCAGGGCACTTTTTTTTTCTTTTTTTTTTTTCTTTCCCCAGAATTACTACTTTGGACCTTGAACATTCACACATCAATGTTTTGCATTTTAAGATAAATTTATTCTGTTTCTGTCAAAATGTATTGGATTAATGTAGCAAGGTTTTGGTAGCAGAAGATTGTAGGGGTGGCTTCTGTGAGTAGAGTCCAGCAGTCCCATGTCAGAAAGAGACAGTTTCAGACAGCTCCAAACAGGACCTGCTGCTGGCCAGAGCCAAGCCAATAAGAGATGTTGTTTGCACTTCTGTGAGAGCATATTTGAATGGAAATGGAAATGGAAAAAAATGGAAATGGAAATGGAAAAAAACTGCTGCACAACAGCAGCTGGGAGAGTGAGGAGTGAGAACCAGCCTTGCAGATACCAAGGGCAGTGCAGAAGGAGGGCAGTAAGTGCTCCAGGTGCAGGAACAGAAGTTCCCCTGCAGCTTGTGGAGAGGCCCCTGATGGAGCAGGCTGTCCCACTGCAGCCCATGGGTCCTAAATGGAGCAGATCTACACGCTGCAGCCCATGGAGGAGCCCCTGGTGGAGCAGGTGGATATGGCCTGAAGGAGGCTGTGGCCCATGGAGAACACCTGCAGGTGCAGGCTCCAGGATGGAGCTGCAGTCCATGAATAGGAGTCTGTGGTGGAGCTGCTGCCTGTGGGGGAACTATGCTGGAACAGTTTGCTCCTGACGGATGGACCCTGTGGTATGGACCCATATTGGAGCAGTTCTTGAAGAGCTGCTGCCTGTGGAAAGCCCACGTAGGACCAGTTCAGGAAGGATGGCATCCCATGGGAGGGACCCTATGCTGGAGCAGGGGCAGAGTGACCAGGAAGGAGCAGCAGAGATGAAGCTTTAGGGACTGTCTGCAACCCCCATTCCCCATTCCCCTGGACTATTCTCTTGTTATGAAGACAACTGTATTCCCAAACTATTATGCATATTGTGGCCTTGTTTCCCAGGATTTGGACAAATATTGCTCATTGATGGGTAGTAAAGATTTTTTTTTTCCCCTTCGTGTTCCCACATGGCTTTTTTTGTTTGTTTTTCTTCCTCTTTCTTTTACATTTAATTACATTGTCCCTATATCAACCCATGAACTTTCTTATTTAACTATTTTGCTCTCCATCATACTTTCTTCACCTTCTCTTCTTTTGAGGAAGGGGAGCAAGAGAATGGTGGTGGTGGAGTTTAGATGCCCAGCATAGTGAAATCACCCCAGAAAAGGCAACAAATTTAATTGCCTTATCTAGGTGTATTAAAAGAAATAAAGCACCAGTGGCAAATCTACTCCATTTCTTTCTGAAGTATTGTTGTTGTTGTTTGGCACAAAAGATTACATTTTCAGTACTTATATTGACATTTTCTCCGGAGCTTGAAAGGATATTTAAGAATTGGTCTCTGAGAGATTTCTGCAGTCTGTCCATTATATTCATAAAGCATGTGCACTAAAATATAGTGCTGTAGTAGTCAGTGGTCAAAAGATGTTCTTGCTACCATATCACTCAATAAATATTTAGAGTAGGGTATGCCATTATGCCAAAACTTTTTTATGACAACTCATTTTCATAAGTGAGGGGAAGACTACCCAGCTATAATGTCATAATGAAAGGACAATTTTTGTCTTTAGACCATATACACAGAACAGAATACTTTTAACATCTCATTTTCAAAATGGGTCTAAACCTTTGAGCCAGGCACCTTAACTTTACACGTGGTGTAAAGAAAGCAAGGCACCCCAGAGATGCACTCACAAATGCCAGGATGGGCTAATGCTCTGTGAGTAGTACAAACCTAGACACATACCTCTGGAGAATAGAAAGGCAAT
Source organism: Netta rufina (assembly GCF_964035555.1). NCBI lineage: Eukaryota > Metazoa > Chordata > Aves > Anseriformes > Anatidae > Netta > Netta rufina. The sequence continues at coordinate 101,662,903 of NC_140124.1, forward strand.
ACCCATTTTCATCTGGGAGTGAAAGCTGATGTTGTAACCCTTAGGGGAAATTAAATGCTATGTGTCATGAAGACCTCAAAAACCTCACTAAAATTGATTTCCTTAAGGCATTCTTTATGACCTACTGTTATCTCTTTCCCCCACCCCAAATAATCACAGAAAAGAAAAAAGAAAAAAAAAAAAAAAGACCAACAACTAAATATTGTGCATTGTATTATTACATATTTAATTTTAAATATTCCCAAAAGTTTTGATTTAGTTTTATGAAACTCTCTTTTGAAATTCATAGTCATTTTTGACTATAATTATATTTAAGGTTAATATTGAAGCACCCAATGCCTCAATGCAATTTCAGAGAGAAAAATTACTGGATACTCTGGTCAAGTTCAATGCCTTTTTTTTTTTTTTTTCCAAATAATTTTATTGGGGAAGAACACGTCAAAATATTCCTGTAAGATTCCAAAAGTTAATCATTTAAAAAAAAAGTAAACTGCTCTGCAGTTTCTGGTGTTGTAGTAATTTACTTCAGTAGACCAGCGATAGAGAACATAAACACTCCAGAGCTCAACAAAGAACATGCTCTGCTTTCAGCAAGTTTCAACTGCAATTTCCTAATTTCATCATTTGTCACAAGTAATGCTTTCTTCCTCCTTCCTTGTTTTCCAATAGCCAGCATTCTTAATTTCTGATAGTATCTATACAGTAGAAGTTCACAAAAACTATCAGCACAGAGCCTTGGATTTTTGTTCAGATTGCTTAACAATTTAGCATTTAACAGTGCTGTTGATGTGTTTGATGTTGTCTAGCACTGTAGAATGTCAAATATGCTGCAAGTAAGAGAAAAATTATTTGTTTTACTAGCTACTTGAACACAATTGAGTTTTCAGCTCAGGTAAGTAAAGAGCAAGTAAACATGGCATACTGAAATCTGTGGATTCACTATTTAACACCAGCTGAAGAAATATAGTCTGCACTATATTTGCAGTGCTGGGTATGGAACTTGGTGGCTTTGCGGCCCTCATCACTAGGGATATATATTGTTGGTTTTATTCCTGAGGGAGAAAAGAAAGGAAGATCATCCACTCAGGCTTTTCCAGGAAATGCCTGTCAGACAGAGAGCACTGCTATTTCTAGTATCATTACCTGCACAGTTGCAGCACCAGCTGTAGAAAATTACAAGATCCTCCTGTGGAACCAGGGGGTACAGATTTGGAAAAGATATTCAATGGCTTCCAGGCAGCATTTGTTCCCCTCCAGCATGCGAGACCTTGGAAATATCAGCCGCTGAAGGGAGGTGACCCTTTGCAAGGCTGTCACTAGTCCTGCTCTTACTGCTCATCATAATCTGCTTTTAGAATTCTATTTCATAAAACAAGGGTGCTGGTCCAGGTCACTGAGCAGACAGCCTTCACGTCCAACCGACATACAACAACAGCAGAAGGTGCTGTGCGTTCACCACTATTTCTCATGCCTGAAAAACTTTCACTGACTCTTTTTCTAATGAGGAAACAGAGATGAACTTGGGTGGCAGCACCTAATCAAAATGCTGATACGTCCAAAGTCGTGCAGAACTACACGGCAGTGTAGATGCAATAGCCACTTGTTCAGATAGTGCTGGGCTATGCCAAAGCTAAAATTAGGCCCCAAGACAAAATCTTGTTACTTCAACAGTAGCATACCATACTGTCTCTGCAACGCAAACGGCATCTCTGTCCCATATGTGCTACCTCCTGGCTTACAAACAACCTGCTCAAATTGCAGTTCTCTAACAAAAGGAAAACCCATAGCAGCATTGTTCTTACCGCCTCAACCCTGCCTCCACTTCACAGTTGTCTTTGCACAAGTTACAGCTGCACAATTCTTCTGTGTAAGGTCTTTGGTTGCATTTGTTCTTTATGATCTCTTCAGTGGTGGAAGAGAGACCAAGTGAGAAGGAAATATCTTCTGTGACAAAACACTGGTTGGAAGACACAGTAGGCAAAAGAAATCATTGCAATACCCATCCAACATCCAATGTGCGCGGTTTTATCATTGGTTGACATTTTCAAGATGTCAATAAGTCTGTAAGAACAAATACAAGCTAATGAACCGAAGCGTCTTTAGAAGACATGCACTTTTCTCATTTACTGCTACTCTTTAGTCACAGCTCAGACTGAGCCCAAATAATCGGGAAGGTAAATACTATGTGTGCGTCTCTGCAGCATTGATCTTGAGGGATGATCTGTTTCAAATGCCAGTAGGAAAGTATGCAGAGGAACTTCACAGAGAACAGCTTCCTGTCATTGAAATGCCACTTGATAAATACAATATGAATGAAGAGCTGTTTCATGCCATCCTCTGGGCTTTTGCTGAAAGATGTTCTCAGAATTCTCACGTGCTTTACTGGTTTCCCCCTCAGTCAGAGAGAAATCTCCTTCTGCCAGCATTGCTTCTCTAGTGCGTACCATCCTATGGAAAGCAATCAAATCCAGATTTTAATTTATTTTATTGTAATACATTTTAATGTGTGTGGAATGATTTGCACATGACACGATTGCTAACAATTACCAGACAGGACCAGTTGCCCTGAAAAGACGTGATCAATGTTAACTTTTCAAAGGGCAGTGTGTGTCTGTGACATCTTATCTGTGGTAAATATTTATATACTGAGCCCCTAGTTTGTCTTCAGCTGAGCTTGAAAAAGCTGACTTAGACTCCCAGCTTTATTGCTTGCTGCCGCTTGCCATTATAAGCCTTAATGTAAATTCCCTTTCCAGGATATTATCTCTTATCATTAACCACCTGGACAGCTCTTGTCCTGCTTTTTCTAGATCAAAAGGAGAAATAAGAGAGTCATATACCTTTGGAACATCTAAACAAACTCTCTGTCAAGCAAAGTTCATCAATGGCTAGCTATTGGTCTGGATGTGATGCTGAGATAGTGACGTTTGTTTATGGGCATTTTTAGAATTCCCTCTCAGCACTCTCAAGAGAGATACAGCATTTTCTTAGATCACAAATGCAACCTGTGGAGCTAGTCATTCTTTAGAAAATTTTCTAACACAGTTATTAATTTAATCTCTAGATTTCTAGATTAGATAACCTTTATTTCCAGAGAGTTTATGAATTCCTCTTCTCCAACCAGATCTAAGATTTTTGTTTGTTTTGGGTGCAAAATATCACTGAAATATATATGGGTGGCTGTATGGGGCTAGATCAAAAGGGTAGGTATTTGGGATTTAAATTTTCCTTTTTGTCTTTTTTTCTTTTCTCTCAGAGAGCAGACAGACTTGGCTGCATAATGGCAGATTATAAATATACATGTATATAAACAAAAATTAAGGACCATACATTGCATCATTGCCATCTCGCTAATCACAGAATCACAGAATTGTCTAGGTTGGAAGAGACCTCAAGATCATCGAGTCCAAACTCTGACCTAACACTAACAAGTCCTCCACTAAACCATATCATTAAGTTCAACATCTAAACGTCTCTTAAAGACCTCCAGGGATAGTGACTCTACCACTTCCCTGGGCAGCCCATTCCAATGCCTCACAAACCTCTCAGGAAAGTTCTTCCTAATATCAGCCTGAAACGCCCCTGGCACAATGTTAGCCCATTCCCCCGCGTCCTGTCACCAGGCACGTGGGAGAATAGACCAACCCCCACCTCACTACAGCCTCCTTTAATGTACTTATAAAGAGCGATAAGGTTGCCACTGAGCCTCCTCTTCTCCAGGCTGAACAAACCCAGCTCCCTCAGCCGCTCCTCATAGGACTTGTTCTCCAGGCCCCTCACCAGCTTCGTCGCCTTTCTCTGGACTTGCTCAAGCACCTCCATGTCCTTCTTGTAGTGAGGGACCCAAAACTAAACACAGTACTCGAGATTCGGCCTCACCAGAGCTGAGTACAGAGGGACAATCACTTCCCCAGACCTGCTGGCCACAATATTAATATTAACATTAACCTGAACTGAATAGGAACCACTAATAAAACTTACTGGTGTTTTTTTGTTGTTGTTGCTTTGTTTTGTTTTTTAACCATTTCTTATTCTCAGTGCAAAAGTATTTTTAAGCAATATTTGTGGTTTGGAAAGCAAACAAATAAAGGAAGAACCTTTGGAAAATATTTGCACGTTTTTCATCCCAGGAAGAAAAACATGCTGAAAATTTTTTGTTGTACAAAGAGTATATGTAGGCTTTCATTGTTGGTGTTCAAAATATGGTGACCTTTTTTTTTTTTTTCCTTTTTTTTTTTTCCTTTTTTTTTTTTTCCTTTATTTTTTTTTTCTTTCTGTAAAACAACAGTATGACAACAACAAAATCTTAGGGAAGAGCTTGAATATGAAAAAAATAAGCATTTGAAATCTCTTCTAAGAAGCAAATATCATTCATTGTCAGATCTGTGTTGGAAGTATAAACTCAGGTCAAGTTTGAAGAAGAAATAGGCATAAAAACAGAACAAAAAAAACCACCCTTGTCTAGTTTATTTCAGAGACCCAAGGTGACAACTCTGAATGTATGAACAAAACAATCCTAGCTGAGTGGGTTGAAGTTCATTATGATGTTTCCTCTTGTAAATTAAGGAAAAGAAGAGAGAAGACAGGCAGTATGTTGAAACCAGGATATTTTAAACAACATGCCTCCAAGAAGCCCCTTAGAAAAGAAAAACAAACTGTTATTACAGGAAATCTTTTTGCCAAGGGTCACACAGTAAGTGACTGATTAGTGTTCCCCCTAATAGCAATGTCATTGATATGGCCATTACACAGTAGGTCTTCTACCCCAGGGATGGTAAGAAAGAAGATAGCCAAGATGTGAGGGGCAGTGTTTGAAAACTGATTTTTTAATTCAGGAGTACAATGAATGAGTACCAACTTTCTGCCCTGCCCTGCCCTGCCCTCCCCTCCCCTCCCCCCCTCTCCCCCCTTTCCCCCCCCTCCCCCCTTGTCCTCTCCCCCCCTCCCCTCCCCTCCCCTCCCCTCCTCTCCCCTCCCTTCCTCTCTTCCTCCCTTCCTCCCTTCCTTCTTTCTTTTTTCATTTATAAAGGAAATGTTGGAAGACAACAGTTCCAAGCCAAAAGCTGAAAGCTAAATAGTTAGGTTAGTCCCCTGAAAGCAAGGTTTTATAGTCACGCAAGCAGCAAAGTAGGATGATAGCAGCCAGTATTGAAGTAATCCTATAGATGGCCCTTGTTCAGAAATTTTACTGTTCTATATGGAAGGTAAAATACAATTTTACCTTCTCAGATAACTCATAGAATTATTTATATTACTATGCTTTTGATGACAGTATATTCACTGTTTTGAATATCCTTGCTAGGTGTTACTCCTAGGTGTTACATTTAAATATTACTTAGACAACAAAAACAAAACAAAACAAAATAAAAAAATGTTAATGCAGCTGTAATGTATTCTGAAACACCAAGCAGTGTTAAAATATGGAATACTTTCTGCTCTTTTTATGGAAATATTATTTCATGAGTTACCAGGAATATTTATAGTGTCAGTATGTTTTTTCTCTGCTGGTTTGCTGATAGACTTTATGTGAAATTATATGGTTCTCTGGTCGCTTGGTGAATTAAAACCTTTTTTCATCAATGGCTGCAGGAATAAATATGAGAAAGATTCTATTGTTACTCCAGCATGGTTCATCTGAGCCTATTAAATGTACTGAAATGCTATTGCACCGCTGATATGTTAAGGTTATTGGACTTACCTTACAATTGTTGCACAGGCTTGATGCCCTCCCTTTTTGCTTTAACATCTTCTTTTCAGGAATGTTAATAATGTCTGTTAAAAATAATACTTGAGACAAATTTGTGTACTACATGGCAAACCAAAAGTTTAAAAGACCTTCTAAAAAGTTAATTCAATGTAGTTTAATACTTCATTGTATAATAATGTGTCAAAACTAAATTATTTTTTTTTCAAAGATACTTTTGTTTTTCTGTAAGACAGAAATTATTTCAATTTGTGTTGACAATATTATGGATTTGTGGATTTTCAATGCACATAAAATTATCCAATGTTGATAAGTAGGCAAATGCTAAACCATTGATATTATTTCTTGTGAAAGGACAAATCAATTCTGGGACAGTCAGTAGTTGTTCTGTTGCTCATGGTGCAGATTTTAGTTGTTTTCTGAAACATTTCAGAGATTGGAGACCATGTTCATAGCCTCTTTTAGAGTTTAGCATAAGAACAAAATCCAACATGAATCATGAAAAGATACTCTGAGGGGAGTAAAGATGTACTATCAACAAGACTTGGAATTATAACTGTGTTAAAAATTGACACCCTTCAAATACCTGTCTTACATGTGTAAGGTGAAAAGTGTATGCCTTTTCAGTGTGGCTTAGACTAAGTAATTTTTTTCAGCCATTTTTGAACTATTTAAGACAAGCAAGAAAAGCCAGAAGATTTACTAAAAGAAGGGAAAAGTTGCTGGGGGTGCACTTCAAGTGAAATACTCAGAATATGCATCTTTTGAAATCAAGACTAAAACACCATGTCAGTAGCAAGTTCACAACAGTACCAAGGCACTCAAATGTATAGTCTTAAGTATATGCCAAATTCCATTTCTGTGTGTTGTGTTATAGCCCAGAAGGCAGCTAAGCACACAGCCATTCACTCCCTCCATTACCCAGAGGGATGGAGGAGAGAATTAGAAAAAACAACAACAACAACAACAACAACAAATCTCATGGGTTGAGAAAAGGAGAGAAAAGAAGGGGGAGAGATGGGGGGTGGGGGATGGAATTGAAAAGGATACACAAAAGAAGTGTTGCTCAGTGATCACCACCTGCTGAACAATGTCCAATCAGTGCTCAAGCAGCAGCAGCCTCACAGGCCAATTCCCCACAGTTTTATTGCTGAGCATGACACCATATGGAATATCCCTTTGGCCAGCCTATGTTAGCCATCCTGGCTGTGTCCCCTCCCAGCCTGTTGTATGCCCACAGCCTCCTTGCTGTCAGGGCAGCATAAGAAGCTGAAAGGTCCTTGACTTAGTGCAAACACTGCTCAGTAAGAACTCAGCAAAACATCAGTGTTATCACTGTTATATCATCCCACACAACCCAAAACACAGTACCACACCAGCTACTGTGAAGAACATGAACTCTATCCCAGCTGAAACCAGGGCACTGTAAAAGCAAGACAGGCATTTGCTTCATGTAGATGACTAAAACCAACAGCATTACCCCGAAACTAATGTTTTATTTGATCTCATTGACTTATGGAACCTCCAGTAAAAGATGTATTCATCTTCTGGCAGATGGAGGCTATTGATAGGAGATAAGAGGAAAAGAACATGGTTTTATCTCATTCAGTAATTGCCTGTGGTAAGGAGATGATTGTTTAGAACCACCTCCAGTTTACAATAAACCAAATAAAGACTGCCAATGGAAATTTCTTATGTACTAAAATAAATTAATCACTTGCAATGGGCAAGATCAGAAAGCTGTGATTCACCTAAAGCTTTTGATGGTTAATAAATGAAGAATAAGTACAAGGATTATTGTTCATATAACTAATAATGATTTAGAAAGACTTCATTCATAATTACACTTGTAATATACCCTCCCAAGCACTATTGAATAAGGTTCTGAAGGCTATGTTTAAGCAGAATTGTATTGATTTAGACCACAATTGCATCTCTTTGTCTGAGTTCAAGCTTAGTTCCATAGTGTTTTATACTTTAACACGGCTTTATTTTCTGTTGATTTCTGAATAACTTTTTTAATTACAAAAACTTTATGTATTTCATTTACAATGGGCTTGTAGGATGAAATTATTTATGTTTTTTATTTATCATTACTTGCCATAAATTATAGGTTAAAGAAAAAAATGTGGAACTCTTGAGAAATGTTATTTCTTTACAGAAGACACTAGCTTTTGTCAGCAATAAAAAAAATGTTTACTAGCAAAAGGTGACTAATCTAAAGTTTTACTAACATTAAGGCTGAGGAAAAATTGACAAATAAGAAAAATATAAGTATTACTTAAAAATAATAATAATAATAAAAAAAAACTATCTGAAAGCTTGCTAGCTGTTGCCTGAAGGAAAAAAAAAAAAAAAAAAGTTTTGCTAGGCACTATTTTTCAGTTACTTGCCCTGTCTCTTTCACTTAGAGTAATTAATATGTTCAAAATAAAACAGAACAAACAACAACAACAAGTAAACAAGGAACTCAAAATTCCTTCAATATCTTCTATGAACTTATTAGAGGCATGTAGTAGCTATGTGTAAGGACATTTTCTAGTGATATAGGGTAATCAAAACTCCTATAAAAAGTCCTATCACATTTTAAAGACTAATTGGTGACTAAAAAAAGTTACATTTACACTACTTCCAAAAGAAGACAGCCTCATGGAACAGAACTCTTTGACTATACTTTGCAGATGATTATTTCACCTATGCTCAGATCAATCTGGTACATTTAAACAAATGTCTCTGCTTATTTTTAATGATGCTTGTTTAAATTAAAACATCATTTAACCCAGGCTTTGCTTGTATACAGAGAACAAGATTATCTGTACAGATAAATGAATCCAAATGCTTCTATCCTGAAAGAAAATTTTCTTTGATATTACCTTCTTTAACATAAGTGTGTGATATATAGTTTACCAAAGTGAAACAACTTGTTCATAAAATTCATAAATTCATAAAATAGGGAAAAAATAATACTCTTCAAAGGTACAAACATGCAAATGTTTCTATTAGTGACATACCACTGTGTCTTTTACTCTATTTTTTTCTCTGCTTCATACTTGGTGAACCCCAATGGCATCATGTCTGGCAAAAACTGAACAATTAATAATGTAATTTTTACACGGTTCTTTTTCTTGAAGAAACCAATGTTGAAATATTAATTAGTTTTCTGTGAAAGTTGTAGATACCTTTTTTCTCAGCAAAGCCTTTGCGGAATGTGGCAAAAGAAGATTTAGCCAACCTATTCCCCCTCCTTCAGACTCTAAGTAGAACAGGTAGTATGGCATCAGCATACTTTGAACTAAAAATAACTACAAAAAGCATATGATTAAGACCAAGTATAATTTAATTCTGCAAATGTTTGCCAATCTGCATAAGAGAAATACATATTTCTTTTATGCAGAAATAAAGTTGATTTCTTGACTAATTTCAGTGATGCTGTTTTGAATCAGAAAAGACTGTATGCAGGCTCAATCAATACTTTAAGTTGTATATAATTTGAATGTTAAATATTCATATGGTTTCTCATCTTTTTGCATTATATACCTGCTGCAAAATACTAGGAAAAAAAAAACACATCTGTTTATATTTGTTCATATTAAAACAGATATTAGTTAATATTTTTAAAATGTATTCACATCAGATTTGGAAATGCAAGTATTCTCACATCCTTCACAAAACACTTGGACAGAAACTATGCAAAAAGTATATGCTAATGTTTTTCTCTCATAAATAAAACAAACAAAATTATGATTATTTTTTTCCAAATGTTCCCTTTCAGATGCTAAAAACTGTGAATCTAGATGAATTGACTCGCTCTCAGTGAAGGTAAGGGAAAAAAACAAACAAACAAACAAACAAAAACACAGTAGAAACAACAAGAACAAACCAGAACTATAATCTCATGTTAATGTATTGACCTCTACTCCTCAGTCAAAAGGAAAATCTAAGAAGCAATTGTATTCATATTTCATGCTAATTAAAAATATTGATTGTTATTTATTAACTGGAGATCAAGTCTAAGAAGTTGTTATGTGTTTTTTTGAATTTGTCATGCATTAAACTGCCTAGTAACTGTTGAGTTTTACTTTATGAGTCTTCATTCTAAACTATCAGATATTTTTCAGTAGGTATTCTGTAAATATACCAGAATTATATAAATATACCAGATTCCGTCCTCTGGAATCAGATCTTCAGGTTCAGAAGAGCCATAGTTATTTTAAGCTGTTACAGCTTCTAGGAAACTAAATTGGAGAGTGTTGGGGGGGGGGTGCTTGGGGGGGAGGGGTGCCTTTTAAACATGTACTGAAATCCCCATAAAGAATACATTTCATGCAGATTTGATTTCCACTACTTCAATTTGCTTAGGCAAGAAAGCAATGCCATAATTTTCTGACATGTTTTGGTCTAACTGTACACTTATACAGGGGATTTTCAAAGGAAAATAGCCAATAACATCATAATTAAACACTAAGAATAGGAATCACTTTCAAAGTCAGTGCATGAGTAAATGTGCTTAGCAGGTTGCCAAAATACAGAAATGTCATCTCTGTAATATACAGTTAGTTCCACTCAGTACCACTCTTTGATATGCATGATTCATAACCCGAGTCAGTCATGTTTCTAATGAAAATAAATAAATAAATAAAAATTAAATCTTCAGAACAATTTTACTACTTATTCATGACTATACGTTATATTAAAAAAAAAAAAATAATCTATTTATGCACTGAAGTTGTTAAAGTGATGTTAAAGACAACCCTTAAACTCCAAATTGGAAACATCAACCCTTAAACTCCAAATTGGAAACATACAATGATAATGCTGACAAACCATCATCAATTTAATGTAATTAATAAAAGGAGGGGGGGAGGCGGGGAGGGAATGAGAGAGAGAGGAGAGGAGAAGTATTTTCCATCCATTCTCTTCAGTGTACAGTCTAGCAAATCTTTTAGTCAGGCCCTACTAGGACCACTCAAATACCTAAACCAATGCCCCTATTCTATTGGGTTACTCTATTGCTCTGTCTATTCTATTGGGTTAGACTATCACACAATACAGGAATAAATTTCCTTGCCTTTGCATGCAATGGGATAGAATCTGCCAAAGATTCTGGGTTCCGTTTGTTCTTTCCCTTTCAGTGGCTGTTTTGTAAAAGCATTCAAGAACAGAACAAAGTTTTTATGGCTCAACTTGGGATTTTGAGCTGTTTGGTATGAAGTTTTTACCTGATTTAAAACATGCATTGAAGTTTTGGGAGTTTAGGTGCTTTCTTTTGTTTGTTGAGGTGTTTTGTTGGTTATTTGATGGTATTGATATTGGTGGTATTGATTATTTATTTGTTTTGTTTTCAATAATGCTAATGGCAGAAACTGTATGATGCCAGAGTAGTTATAATCACTCAGTACATTAAAAAATATTTTATTACCGGTAGAGAAATATTATTATTATTTATGGTAGAGAATGAAGTTTCCTTCTCTGTCTAATCAGAATGAAGGTCCATCAATGGCAAACATATACACACCTACAATGTGGAGTCCTCTGGCAGCTCACCTTAGACATTCAGTTTGTCCAGTAGCTGATCCTTGACCCCCAGTCTCTCCCTGGATCTCTATTCTCCCCAGCTGCCATCTAAGCATGTGAGCCTTGGGGCTGCAGCCTCATTATGTGTGCATGCACACACACACACACAATTCCCAACCCCCAGGGTCCAATTGTCCAGGATTTCCCTAGTCCTGTAGCCATCTTCTTCAGGTAGTTCATTTTGCGATACACATCCACATATCCTAGGCTACCTACCCCACTCACCAGACAGCCCATCTTCTTATTTGTTTGCAATCAAACACTGACATCCCTCCACTCACTTGATCCATTTGCTGACAACACAGACAAGCAGACTGACTGTCTGATTGCTGGCACTCAGGCCCATAAACACCCATGCCCACTGAACCTCAGCCAGAAAAATAGTTAGACATGGAGTTTAATGAGAAGACAGGACAGATTGAGTTGACCAGGTGCAGGGAATGGCTATACAGGTGTATTGACCAGCAATCTGTTCCCATGCAACCAGGCCCTATTGGTCTTTGTCCTGGTTTCAGTTAGGAGAGAGTTAATTTTCTTCCTAGTAGATGGTAGGGTGCTATGTTTTGGCTTAGGATGAGAAGAGTCCTGCTAACACACTGATGTTTTAATTGTTGCAGAGCAGTGCTTATACTAAGCCAAGGACATCTCAGCTTCTTGCTCTGTCCTGCCAACGGACAGGCTGGGGGTGCAGCAAGAGCTGGGAGGGGACAGACCCAGGACAGGTGACCCAAACTAGCCAAAGGGGTATTCCATACCATCTGACGTAATGCTAAACAATATATATAGGGGTGGCTAGCCGGGGTGGGAGGGGCCAGCTGCTTGAGGTTAGGCTGGGCATTGGTCAGCGGGTGGTGAGCAATTGCATTGTGCATCACTTGTTTTGTACACCTTATTAGTAGTAGCACTATTACCAACATTATTGTTGTTGTTGTTGTTATTATTATTATTATTATTATTATTATTATTTTCCTGTCTTATTAAACTGTCTTTATCTCAGCTCACAGGCTTCACTTTCCTGTTTCTCTCCCCCTTTCCAGAGAGGGATGGGGAAAGGTGAGTGAACGGCCGTGTGGTGTTTAGCTGCCGGACGGGTTAAACCACAACAGTCTTTTATCCCGTTTTCCCACATTTGTTCCTCACCAAACCACTTTGATGCTTTCCTTTTTCTGTTTTTGGTTCTTCCCCTAAATGTCCCACACTAAGTCTTGTGCAATTCCAAAATACTCTGCCCTGGCATCCTATAATGAGTCTTGTACCTTAGACAGTAACCCATCACTCTGCAAGGTGGTCTAGAGACCTACTCTTATTGACCAGTGGTGCTGGGTCTCATCCCAGGCCATAGGCTGATCACTCCCTGGGAAGTGCTACGGACAGGACTTTATTTCTCTGGGCATATTATTCAGGTTCCCCAACCTTCCATCATGACTCTGAGCTCTTTCAAGTGTGTCTGGAGATGAGGTTTTAATCACAAAACATAAAAATGTATACAATATTTCTTGGGCAAAATGAGGGCTAAGATATGGAAATCCATATGAACTGCAGTAGAAAAAAAGTGAATGTTAGATGCAAGGAAAAAAGAATACTCTTCTTCAAACAGAGAAAAACAAACAAACAAACAAACAAACTGTTTGTAGTGCAACAATATTTCAATAACCTGAATAGGATTAAAATAATTTAATAAAAATGTGGTGTATTTGGTTTAAGTGGCAAGGTATTGGTAGCTGAGGGTTGCAGGGGTGGCTTCTGTGAGCAGAGCCCAGCAGCTACCCCATGTCAGTTCACAGCCAGCTCCAGCCAGCTCCAGAAGGGACCTGCTGCTGGCCAGAGCTGATCCAGGGAGCAATGCTGGTTGGGCCTCTGGAAGAGCAGATTGAAGGAAGAGAAGAAAAAAAAACCTGCTGCATCACAGAAGCATGGAGAAAGAGAAGAATGAGAACCAGCCCTTCAGACCCCAGGGTCAATGCAGAAGGAAGGCATGAGGTGCTCCGGGCATGCAGCAGCAGTTCCCCTGCAGCCTGTGGAGGAGCCCCAGGTGGAGCAGGTGGATGTGGCCTGGAGGAGGCTGCAGCCTATGGAGAGCCCCCACAGGAGCGGGCCCTGGGCTGGAGCTGCAGCCCATGGAGAGGAGCCTACACAGGAGCAGGAGGTCTAGGGGGAGCTGCCACCCACCTGTGGGGGACTCGTGCTGGAACAGTTTGCTCCTGATGGACGGGCCCCGTGGTACAGAGCCATGTGGGAGCAGTTCCTGCAGGATCAGTTTGGGAAGGATGGCATCCCATGGGATGCCATAGGGATGGCATCCCTATGCTGGAGCAGGGGCAGAGAGTGACTGCGAATGAGCAACAGAGACAAAGTGTTAGGGACTGACCACAGCCCACATTCCACAATTCCTCTGCACTGCTCAGGGGGAAGGAGGGGAGGTAGGAGAGTGTGGATAGGGGGGAAGGTTTTCTTGTTTGCTTTTAGTTTCTCACTGTTCAAGCCTTTTAGTAATAGGTAATAAATGATATTAATCTCCCTCGCTGAGTCTGTTTTCCCTGTGATAATAATTGTTGATTAACTTCCAGGTCCTTATCTCAACCTGTGAGCCCTGTCTTTTTGATTTTCATTGTATTTTCTCCCCCTTTTCCTTTGAGGAAGGGGAGTGAGAGAGAGGTTGTGATGGAGTTCAGCTGCCCAACTGGGTAAAAGCCCTGCATATTGGCACTACAGATGTCAAGAAGTTTGGTCTATAGAAATGTATAGAAAAGTACAGAGCTGAACCCAGCTCTTCAATATATTATTGTATATTTTGCTTGATGCTTGATTTGGCATGATCTGTAGAGGGGAGGAAATGAACTTCTTTCTACCAAGGGAAGTCTCCAGTGTTTCTATTGTTCTGGGGAGAGGTAGTAGGGTGGCTGTTGGTGCAAAAAATTATTTTGCTTAAAGAGATTCAGTCTTTAAGCCAACAGATTGTGTTACTTGAAACATAAGAGGTGAGAAATAAGCCACAGCAGAAACCACTTAATTCTTGCCAATACTCCATTAGACCTCTGGAATGACTTATTCTCAGTTTGGCTCCTGGTCAATTACAGAGGTTTCAATTTGGGTATTTTTATTTTTATTTATTTATTTATTTATTTTTTACAATTGCCTTTTGTAGATAAACATGTTTGTTTCATTCTTCCACAGTATTCTATGTGGTGAGGAAAGAAGCTATTAGCTCTCCCTTTCTGAAATGATTGCCTATTTAAAGTCATTTAGAAGCTATAGGCATTTTGTTTAAATTCTATTCAGTGTATTCAGCTTTCTGCAAGAAACTGTGAGGGTTATCATTATTACCTATGCACTATACATTAGCTTGCCTGATTTAATTATTACACTTATTGCTTTAAGACTTTCACTATAATTGAGAATAAAAATCTTTCTTGTTCGTGTATATTTGAGGTAGTAATGATACGGCATGTATGCCAAGCTGAGTGAGCTCTTGAAAACCTACAAATTGTTTGGGAACTAAGAAATGGTTGGGGGTCATTACATTAAAAATAAAAATAAAAATCCTTTAATGGTTTCCCTTCACTAACTTAACTATTATTTAAAATGTCTGTTGGAAGCATTTATAACTTTAATCGTATAATGGTTTTCTCATATTTAAATGATGGTAATTAAAATGTGCAGAGACTATTTCTTATTCCTGTAGTAATATAATGTTTTCACTTGATTGAAGCTGAACTGCAATTTGGCCTTTATGTTGTAAAGAAAAAAAAAAAAAAAAAAGAACACAGGACTGCTGGGAGAAAATGGATCAATTAAACAATGTTCTTTTGTAATGAGGGTTACATCATTCTGCCAATGATAAAAATCTGTAACTGAGTCTGTCACTAATGATATATGCCATCTTCTTAGCCCCATGATGCTAACCTATCAGGAGGCAACTCTCAGCTTTAGCTTTCAATTGATCCTTGCATGTTCTGTTTCAGAAGTCAGTAAAAAATGCAAATCAGCTCATTATAAAATACTAACTTGATGGTCAGAGGCTACTGCAAGCCAAAAACATAGAAAAATGGTAATAAGCTTAGAATGTTATGTGTAAACACTTCTCCTTCTCTAACCTGTATTCCCATTTTGCATCTTGTCTTTTGTACAGCAGTAATATTGTCTCAAATCACAACCAAGCTTCCAGTGGCTGGTACTAGAATAAACACCAGCAAATTAAATTAGGTTTTGTGGTGCCAGGCATACACAGCAGTATAACACAAAATATCAGAGTAACCAACTCTGCATACCTAATTCTGAAAAAAAAAAAAAAAAAAAAAAAGAGGGCTTGCATGAACTGTGGAGTTTGTGTGGAGTTATTGTCTTGCATACCTAAACATAGAATCATAGAATGGCTTGGGTTGGAAGGGGCCTCAAGGATCACCTAGCTCCAAACATCTTGCCATAGGCAGAGATGCCATCCACTAGATCGGGTTGCTCAGGGCCTCATCTAACCTGTTCTTGAGCACCTCCAGGAATGGGATACCCACAACATCTCTGGGCAACCTGTTCCAGTGCCTCACCACACTTACTGTGAAGAATTTCCTCCTAACCTCTAATGTAAATCTCCCCTCTTTTAGTTTAAAACCATTCCCCCTCGTCCTGTCATTATCTGACTGAGCAAAGAGTTGCTCCCCATCCCTTTTATAAGTTCTCTTCAGGTACTGAAAGGTTGCAATGAGGTTCCCCTGGAGCCTTCTCTTCTGTAGGATGAACAGCTCCATCTGTCTCAGCCTTTCTGTGTAGGAGAGGTGCTTCAGCCCTGGGATCATTTTTGTGGCCCTCCTCTGGACCTGCTCTAGTAGCAACAGTTCCACCTATGGTTATTAGCCATGGTGAGGAGGTTATTGCTAATCACCTGAACAGAAAGACATTCAGGGCACATCAGGAGGAACCTAGTCATAGTGACAACAGACCACACTGAGTCAACTGCTCCCTGGGACTGCCCAACGAAGACAATTGGGCCATTGTTGAAGGAAACCCACTATGGAGGGGACCAAGAGAGAGGTTCCCACTGTAAAAGGCAGTCACAGCTTCAAGGATGCACGGAGAAGAGTGTTTTGAGACTTTGTGAAATGTATTATTTCATGCAGGGATAGTTGGGAATGTGTTACAGTTGTAGACTGCTTAGGAAAAGGATCAAAGAGAGAGAAAAAGATGGATCACTGAGGAACAAATATAAGAAAACAGAGAAAAAATGGGGTAAAAGAGACTGTTGAAGTATAAACAGGAGTTTGGTCAGAACACTTGTTCATGCTTGATCCACGCTCCATGATTGATCACTTCACAGTCCATAATAGGTTGTTATCAAATCTTACTTCCAAACATATTCAGAAGGGGTACGCTCTCATTTCTGAGTGTGCATGTGTGAGTGCTGGAGAACTTCAAGCTGTACTGGCATATGAGCACAATCAGTGGTTTAAGTGCCAGCAAAAGGAGGGGAACGACAAACTGCAGGGGCTTGTAGATCCAGGAACAGCAGCTTTGAGAGACCAGGGGTCTAGGGGTCAGCTACTGCATGGGCTTGGTATCAAAGACCAGATATAGGAGCAACCATGTGATGGAAGTGCAGGTGTTGCACTAACAGATGTGAGTAGTGATCAGTCATGATTAGCTGGAGATGAGGAACAAGATGGGGCTGTCAGTGCTGGTCAGGCTTTTGCAAGTGTTGTGTGTGTCCATGTGTCCATGCGGGGCATGGGCACTGCTGTGTTGACACTGGAATTCTAAGTTGCACATATGTAATTGTTATATATACAATTATACACAATGCCTTTTTAACAATATATAGTTATATATAAATATATAAATATATATATATAAATAATAAATATATAAATACATAAATATATATATATATAAATATATAAATATAAAATATATTTTAACAATAACTCACAACATCTTGTTGTGAGTTAACCCTGGCAGGACACTCAGCACCACACAGCCACTCAATCGGGGAGAGAATTGGAAGGACAAAACTGAAAAAAAAATGAAAAATACACAACCACATGGATTGAGATAAAGACAGTTTGAAAGGTGAAGCAAAGAGGTTCAAGCAAAGAAAAGCAAAATATCATGTATTCTGTGCTTCACATCAGTAGGCAGATGTTGAGCCACTTTCCTGAGAAGCAGGATTTCAACATGCATAAACATTTAGTTATCATCTTCCAAATTATTCATGTGTTAGTGGCAACTATGAAACTTGCTTTTTAACATACAGATACAATTGATTCTCTGCATTTCTGAATAATACTTATAACAGAGGCTCTAAAGTTTCATGAACAAGTTGTAAGAGTGAAGTGCTACTACTTCTGTACTTTGTTCATAGATATGTGACCAGGTTTTCTGTTACTTATAAAAAGTTATGCGGTCCAAGCCTAAATTTGTCCACATGTACAAATCGTGTAAAAATATTATCTGAATACTTTATTTGACTAAAACTAGAATGTATTTTGAAATGTTTGAATTGAAAAATTCCTATACATATTTGTGATTATATCTGAAGCTGTCCGGCCTATCCCTTAAAAAAATACATGGCCAGCTGTCTATCAGAAA
Source organism: Netta rufina (assembly GCF_964035555.1). Classification (NCBI taxonomy): domain Eukaryota; kingdom Metazoa; phylum Chordata; class Aves; order Anseriformes; family Anatidae; genus Netta; species Netta rufina. The sequence continues at coordinate 101,680,757 of NC_140124.1, forward strand.
GAAAATGGAAAATTAAAGCTTGGAGACCTCTTCCATGCAAGTCTTTGATCTCCACAAATTAATTTATGTCCTTACTTGCCTATTGGTTTTGCCTTGAGAAAGATTTTGCTGAGTGCAGAAGACAGCAATTGGGATTCCCAGTATATTTGCAGTTATTGTGAATTGGAGAACATGACAGCATACCAATCAATGTGTTTGCTCAAGCACACTGAAAAGGTAAATTCTGCTTCTTTATACTTTCCCAGAAATTCCTCAGGGTTACCTCAAGGGCAAATGTAATCCTTTATAAGTATTGGATGCTGACTCTTTTTATGTTTATAGTCTTCCCTTCTCAGAGATGGATGAAAGTTAGACCTGACAGAGCTATGGGGCACAATCTTATATCTACGCAGACAGGGCCAAGAGTATATGCCTTTCTAGCTGGGTAAATGCTATCATACTGAATGTTGACAATGCATAAGCATTTTTTCCTGAACGTTTCTCTCGTTCAAGTTCAACCATTCAAGTTGCTGCAAAACAACAACATAAAATGGGAGACACCATAGATGTGCAATCATAATTCGTTCTAGTAACAATTTTCCTCACTTTAATTCAGACAGCAAATATGAGTTAAACCCACTCAAAAGCAGGAATTACTTCTTTCAATTAAATTCTTTGTTGCTCCATTTTTCATGAAAGCTTTAATTAAAAATATTTTATAGGTAATTAGTCCTATATGGTCAGTTGAATACAATCTATTTTGCATATTACTTTCAAAATACTGTTTATGGGCAGAGAAAGCACACTTTCCATATAAGGAAACACAATAATTTATTGTTAATATAACTGATATCTTGTCAAATCTTTATTAATGATTAATCATTATTAATCCAATTGTGTTTGTTATAGGAAAAGAAAGCATAATGATGTGGCTTAATTTAGTTGTACACACACTTCATTCCTACCTCAGTTCTTGCAGTTATGTTGACCCTCCCTCTGCTTCTCTGGGTCCTAAGGTCCTAAGGTCAGTGGCTTCACAGTGGTGTTGGCAGTGGGCACCAGTGTTTGTAGTGTTGTAGATTGTCAGAATCTGAGTCCTTCACCAGGACAAATATGATGCTTATGTTAATAGTTTCTTTTTCCTCCCTCTAGGATCAACTTTGAGACATTTTTAAATGTTTATTGACATGCATTTACACTTTTCCCTTTCTTCTTTGGCCTGCAGCTTTATATTACAGCCAAATTTACTTAGATGCTCACTTTTCAATATTAGATAGTTTTTTCTTTGCTCTATTTGTTAACCCTAAAACCAGCTTTATCAAAACCCAGGTTTGAATTTCTTGGAACACTGATGAGATTTCTCAGCTCTGAGGTCCCCAGTGACAGAAATACAAAGGTGAATATTTTTTTATAAGGCCCAAGGCATTATTATTATTACTATTTTATTATTGTTATTTTTTTTTTTTTGGCATCCCTTGAGATTTCTGCTAAGGAAAACATACAGATTCCATTGGTGAACAGATTTCTTTGAGAATTTTTGAAGAGCTGTCTGAACTAGCACTATTTTTTTATTTGACTGGATAAGTCTTACAAAGTGTCGGTGAAACATGAATCAGGCTTTTAAAATGTTATGTTGTATGCACAATCTGAAATATTAGTCTTTATCTGTGTAGAGGAGTTTCTTACCACTACCACCCCCCCCCCCCCAAAAAAAAAAAAAAAAAATATATATATATATATATTCTGGAAAATACAATGCAATACAATGCTATGCACATGTAATACATTTATATTAAAGTTCCCATTGGGACATAAAATCCTTAACATTTCCATATTATTATCACTTCAAGGTGTTCAGTCATAGCATTATATTAATATATGATTGTTGTTTGTTTTCAAATATTTGCTCATTCTTCTCTGAGACAAGAAAATAACTCTAACTGCTAAGATCTTATACATTAAACAAGGTTGGACTGGGCCAGAGTTTGAACAGAAAAACACTGCATTTTTTCTGTGGTGGGAAAAGAACTCTAACATCTATACAAATTCACTTTACACATTTAAGAATATGAAATATCATTTATCTTACTATGCAGCATGGAACGGGTTGCCTAGAGAGGTAGTGGAGTCACCATCCTTGGGGGTGTTTAAGAAAAGGTTGGATGTGATGCTTAGTGACATGGTTTAGTGGGTGATATAGGTGGTAGGAATGATCTTGGAGGTCTTTTCCAACTTTAATGATTCTATGATTCTAAGGAATATAGTGACGATTTAGCTGTCATTATCTTGAAATCTAGTAATATATAATTTATTAAAACACTGTGTGTTTATATTTTTATTTTCGTAAGAGTGCTTATATTTCTTGCATGGCAGGCACACAACTTTAAATTTCTTCCTTGCTAGTGGGCATGAAAACTGTATTCTTACAGAATTTTTTCCAAATCATCTTTGCTTGAGGCTGTGCCTGCAACTTACAAAGATTATCAAAAGAAAATGGTGACTGAGATTCAAACTGAACTGAGCTTGAGAGATACAGAATTCTTTCTAAAGATTATTTTAGATCTTTAAGTTTTTAAGTTTTTTTTAAAAAAATCAGTCAGTCTTGGTCATCCCAAATACATGAAATAGCATTCAAGTTTTGTAGCTGAGTTTACTTTTAGCTTTCTACTAGAATTGCAAGTCTGTAAAAGAGGAGCCCAAAGGAGCTTTTTAAGTCCAATAGCAACCTGGAAAAAAAAAAAAAAAGAAAAAAAAAAAAAGGTTAAAATGGAATTAAAAAAAAAAAGTTTTTTGTTATTCTCTTTCTATAGTAAAGAAGTATTTTTATTTTATTTTTTAGGACACACAAAATGTTTTTCTTGCTGTATAGCTTCTCAGAAAGGAAATAATATATAAAATCATAAAGAATATTACTTTAGAATATTACTAATTCTGAGAATTGTCTGAAAGTTAAGGCTATTAATTTCTTCCGTTATATATAGAGAAAAAATATGAAAGCAGAATCTTCTAGCTTTTAATTATACAATTGAACATTGTTTCTTGATGTTTCTGGGATTTTGACATTCTGTTTATGGAAAAATAGTCTTCCTTCCTTTAAGATTTCACAACTGTTATGTCTCTACCTAGCTTACAATGCAGGGAAAACTTATTTACATTTCAGGCGTCTGTTCTTGTTACCTACAACCAAAGATGATGGAATTGCCCTTCAATCTAGTTGGTTTTGTATTCTGGATTAGCATTACATGTAGCCATAAAAAGAAGAGCATGTGAGTCATATCTATGCATGTTTGTCTATGTTGCAGCTCCTATTCTGTCTCCTCAAGAATCTTGTTCAGAGGTCAGACTGCATCACAGCCTTTTTCCTTTGCACACCCCTCTGAACCCACAAAAACCTGGGAAGCCTCTTTATCAACATCTTCCAGACACACTCCCCACTAACTGATCCATTGGATCAGGAGGAAAGAAAACAGCTGAGGAGCTCCAAGCACATGTAGTTTTGGTAATCTTGGTCCTCCAGGCAAAGTCATTATTCCTTTGTCCTTAACTCACTTACTTACTTTCTAGGAGCTCTTTCTGTCTTGTCATTCTCTGTCCCCCACACCCCAACCCCTCTTTTTCCTCATTAGTTTAGATGCTTACTATTTACTTTCCCATCCAGGTTTTATATATGTATGCCTATATATATATACATATACACACATATATATACACCTATATGTATATACACTATACATATATATATATGCTTGTTTGCTTGTTTTTGTATCCATTTATTTAGTTCTTTTGCTCTTTTCCCAAATTAGAGAGGCCTTTTTTAATGTAAGGACAGAAATGGAGACAAGAGAGGAGATCAATAGAGATGCTGATACCTATCTCATATTTATACGAGGCAGTTACAAAGCAAGCTTCTTCCCCTCAGAAAACATTTTGATAAATTTCTATTGCATTGACCACTTGTTTAAATAGTTAACTCTGGAATTAAAGTGAAATTAGACTATCTTAAATTCATTTAGTCTCTCAAAAATATCTCAAAAATCAGTATGAGTTATGAGTGGTGATTAAAAACAAAGAAAGAGATCAGATCCAGACCTGAGGTCGTAACCTTCTTTTACTCCCTATGTCAGGAATCTTATAATTCTTTAAGCTGAGAGTTTTTGACTTTGCAAATTTCCTGGATGACCTCTGGCACAAGTGTGAGTCTTCTTTGTTCAGCATGTTATATCTAAGCTTTTGTCACGAACACCTGAACCCCCTGTAACAGGTACTTCCCTTTTAAATTGTAAGGTCTTTTTGCCACCAACACTGAAGTAAGCTTTAGAACTCCCCTATGCACATGAAAATAGCCTGTAGTTGTTTTTTGTTCACTTGTTTTTTATTTGATTGTGGGTTTTTTGTTTGTTTGTTTGTTTTTTGTTTTCAGATTACCCTATAGCTATAATGAAGCTAGATCAGCAGAAAAAAGAAATATAATTCTAAAATACCCATGTATATATGCAGTTATTAAATACAGAATATATGTGTAAAACATTCTGTTTCAATTGTCATGAAAAGGAAGAGGCATGCCTCAGGAGAGTAATGATAAAGTCTTAGGAAGAAATTAGAGAAGACTAATAAAATAGTCTCATTCAGATTATATCATGGTATCATACATATATGTATGTCCCCATAAACACATCAGGATATGTCTGAAAAATTAATGTATTTAATCATGCTATTGTATTTTGTATTGTATTTGTATTAATCATGTTATTGTGTTTGACATATATCACTCTTTGTGTTTAAGCGGAAAAAAAACAAAAACACATCTGTGTGAAAAAAGGTTGTACTTTGAGCCTTGTCTATATTACGTTGTTAAAATTTGAAGAGTTTCTGTGGTGGTTTGTTTTTCTATTTTTATCTTGAAAAATATTTTTCTGAAGCTGAGGTTTCAGATTCTGCTAGTGCAAAAAGCCCTCTGAGAATTATCTGTTGTGCTTTACCTCAAAGGAATTTTTTGTGTCACTCACAAGAAAGCTGACATACTTTCATCAATTTTTGTGTTATTTTTTAGTAACTGTTGTTCCAAAAAACATCAGTAGAATCCACGTTAAATGCTTTGCTTCCTGGATTGAGCCAAGAGAAGAAAGAATCATCCCTACCATTCTACTGAATTCTTGCCTGGGAGAATATGTATTTTCTAGAAACAGCGTATGTGCCACTATGTTATAGGAATGCTAAAGTGATATGCTGTGAACTGGAAAAGAATTTGAGCCAAGCATTCCACAAGGGAAACTTCTCCAAAGTAAAACCCACATATCTCCTTATGCATCTGCTTCTTTCATGGACCTGGTGTAAACAAAGGAAGGAAAACTGCCAATTGTTTCAGTAGAGGACACAGTTCTTCAAGGTGGTGAGTGCCAGCTGAAAGTAGAAGTGAATTAACTTAGCTTGCTTGAGAAGTCAACAAAAGTTTGACCATGCTTAGCACTTATGAATGAAAATTAGTTTTTCCTCCAGTGGCAGTCTGAGATCTCTTACCTCCACTCAAAACTGTCACTCTTAAGACAAATGTAATTAAAAATCCAAGTTGAAACCATGTTCCTATGTATACTAAGAGGATGAATCAGAACTTGTGAAAGGTGGTATGATATCTTGTTGCTCTTATTTTGAGGGTGAGCACAGCTTTGAATTGGTGATTGTGTTTTGCTCGCTAAAGCTTTTAATGTCCTTTCAGACATATCACAGAATAACCCCTGAATAGTTCCTATTGAAATGTCCTTGCCAGGGGTTGCACTTGACTGCTGTATACCTTAGAGAGAGAAAATGTTCTGCCCTCACAGTTCAGTTGATGGATTTCTACCCTAATATTAAATGCAGTCTGATGACTTGAACATTCTGCTGACTTACTGCCTATATCCCCCTTAGGCCCCTTATTTTTTTATAAGCTTGAGTGGAGCTATTGCAGCAAAAAATTCAGCCCATGTAATTCTAATGTAGGAGTCTACTGAGTAAAAGTAGTGTCTGAAGTTCAGTATTAGCAACATGTGGCATTAAAAGTATTTTAAATAAGACATAGCCCACTAAGTTACTATTCAAGCCCATGGGCTTCCCCCTATTTAGATATATCCTACCTCCTGCAGGTCCAATAATGCAACACTTTGGTCTCTAATTTAAATAATGTCAAAAAGATTAAGTGCTTCAAAAAACTAAGATAATTAATGCATAGTAGCTAGCATGTCTGGCTCTACTTACTCCTGTGACATTTTTAACAAGTTTTATCAGTAATTGATTTGACTTTCATTTACACTTCACTCTGTTTAAACTGCTAATACTTCTAAGCTGGCAGTAGAATGAATAAACAACAGTAGCAATTATAGGAATTGCTTAACTGGGGTAATTACACTATGAATTTCTTTGCCCACTTGTCACATTGTATTTGAGTTGAATTCAGTGATCCTTGTGGGTTCATTCTGACTCCGGAGATTGTATGATTCTAGGAATTTAGCATGGCAAAAGTTCAGTTAAAGATCCTTCAGACATTAATATGAGAGTTGCAGAGACTTCTGACTTCTGCATAAGTCTTAATTCTGTTGTGGGTTCTAATAAGCAGCTTCTAGGATAACTTTGGTTACAATGAGAAAACTCTTCTGAAAGAACTGTCACCTATTTTTCACTTGGGAAATGGACATGTAGACTGCTGTGCTTTTCTTTGAGGTTTTGACTGTGGCTGTCACAGACAGTACTTTCATAGTTACTATGATGTCAGGAATCTGTGAAGAGGACATACTGTTTAGATTTGTTTTGATGGGATCTATGCAATCTGAAATGTCTACAAGGTCACATCAAAAGAAGCATGGCCAGTAGGCTGGAGGAGGTGATTTTCCCTCTCTGCTCTTGTGAGACCCTACCTGGAGTACTGCATTCAGCTGTGGGGCACCCAGGACACAGAAGTACTAGAATGAGTGCAGAGGAGGGCCATGAAGATGATCAAAGGTCTGGAGCACCTCTCCTATGATGATGACAGGCTGAGGGAGTTGGGGTTGTTCAGCCTGGACAAGAGAAGGCTCCAGGGAGACCTTACAGCAGCCTTCCAGTACCTAAAGGGGGCCATCAGGAAAGCTGGGAATTCTGTCAGGGAGTGTAGTGACAGGAGAAGGATTAATGGCTTTAAACTAAAAAAGGGTAGATTTCAATTAAATATTAGGAAGAAGCTTTTTATTCAGAGGGTGGTAAAGCACTGTAACAAGCTGCCTAGAGAAGCTGCAGATGCCCCATCCCTGGAAATGTTCAAGGCAAGGTAGGATGGGACTTTGGGCAACCTGGTCTAGTGTGAGGTGTCTGTGCCCATGGCAGGGGGGTTGGAATTAGATAATCTTTATGGTCCCTTCCAACCCAAATCATTCTATGATTTTATGAAGTCCATGCAGTTCTTTATCTTTCCTTGTTATTTAGGGAATATAATCCCTAACCTCAGCTGGATCAAGCTGATAAAAGATCTAGAAGACTGTCCTTTGTTTTTTTTATTTTATTTTATTTTATTTTATTTTATTTTATTTTATTTTATTTTATTTTATTTTATTTTATTTTATTTTATTTTATTTTATTTTATTTTTTTTAGTAGAGTAGAGTAGAGTAGAGTAGAGTAGAGTAGAGTAGAGTAGAGTAGAGTAGAGTAGAAGTGGAGAGCAGTGGATGTTGTCTTCCTGGACTTCAGTAAGGCTTTTTACATTATCCCCCATAAGTTCCTCATACAGAAGCTGTTGAAGTATGGGCTTGATGAGTAGGCAGTGTGGTAGATTGAAACCTGGCTGAACAGCTGGGTCAAGATAGTGTTCAGTAGTGCAAGGTCTAGTTGGAGGCCAATAACTAACATTGTACACCTGGGTCCAGTTCTGTTCAACATCTTTGTTAACTATCTATGCAATAGGATAGAGTGCACGCTCAGTAAATTAGCAGATGACACAGAACTGGGGGGAGTGTCTGATTCACCATGATGCCATCCAGATGGGCATTGACAAGTTGGAGAAGTGGGCTGACAAGAACCTCATGAATATCAACCAGGAGAAATGCGAAGTTCTGCATCTAGGGACAAACAAGCCCAGGCACCAGTACATATTGGGGACTACACAGCTGGAAAGCAGCTTTGCAGAAAAGGACCTAGAAGTCCTAGTAGACTCTAAGTTGAACATGAGTCAGCAATGTGACCTTTCTGCTAAAAAAGATTAGTGGTATTCTTGGCTGCATTAGGCAAAATATTGTCATCAGGTCAATTGAGCAGTTGTGAGGTTGCACTTAGAGCCACTTCTGGACCCTCAGTACAAGAAGAGTTGGGACATACTGGAAAGAGTCAAGGGATTCAAGCACCTCTCCTTTGAGGAGAGGCTGAGAGAGTTAGGACTCTTCAGCCTGGAGAAGAGGAGGAGGTTCTGGAAGAATTTTATCAGTGTCTATAAATACCTGATGGGAGGTTGCAAAAAAGAGACAGGCTCTTTTCATTGGTGCCCAGCACCAGGACAAGAAGCAGTGGGAACAACCTGGCACACAGAAGGTTCCCTCTGAACATCAGGAAAGACTTTATTGTGTGGATGACAGAGCACTGGCACAGGTTCGCCAGAGAGGTTGTGGAGTCTCTTTCCTTGGAGATCTTCAAAAGCTGCCTGGACATGGCCTGGGCAATGGCTCTAGGTGTCCCTAAGTAGGGGGGTTGGACCAGATGACCTCAAGAGGTCCTTTCCATACTCAACCATTCTGTGATTCCATGGGTGTTAGTTTTATGCTATAGAAACTAAATTGTCAGCCTTCTGAAACAACCTGTTGGATACAAATAGTTTTCTATCTGTGAAAAACAACTTTTAACAAACTTTATTAAAATAAAACCAATTATATAGCAAAACCAGAACCCTCTGTTACATTGGATGTAAGGATGTAATCTGCTTTTTTTTTTTTTTTGTAGTGTAGTAAAGAGTAGCACAAGGAAAAAGAAATCTATTCCCTATTATTTGTTTTCCATGTAGTATACGTAATAATGGCATTATAAATTAAATAATATTTTGAATATACATTTTGAAACTTAATGCATTTAGCTTTCTGGATTTTGCCTCAATCTTTGAGAAACATGCTCTGAGCTCAGACCATTTTAATAAGAACCTCTCTGTCCCATACCTGATGTTGCCATATGTGCTTGCCTCCAGGCCTTTTCATTTACACTGAAGTAACCTGCTAATGAAACAGCTTTCAACATTGCTTCTCTTTTCTTTGCCATCCACCAGGGTATTGCTTCTCAACGTGTCTAGAAAAAATCTGCCAAGACCCTAGTACTGAACTTCTTGCAAAACAAAAAGACAGAATAAGGATTTGAAAATGTGCTTACCCTTGTACATATTGTATTCCCTGAATACAAGAGTGCCTTAAAATCCATGGTCTTTAAATAGTGAAAAAAATTGTGAAAATTAAAAAAAAAATATATATATATATTCTCCATGTTTTATCTTTTGTTGTTGTTGTTTTATTTTTTTTTATTATTTCATTTCATTTGTGTACTGCTTAGGAACTCTTTTTTTTCTTTTTCTTGTTTTTTTTTTTTTTTTTTTGATTGTTTGTTTGTTTGTTTTTGGTTTGTTTTGTTTTAACAGTGTTTCCCTAACCTTTTTTTTGTCCTTTCATCTTCCTGATGATACTTCTTTATGTTAGTGAAATCCTAACTTCAACAGATTGCTTTCACAGTTACACTGTGGAAAGTGGTTTCATCATCCTTGAAAAGTTAATTGTTAAAAGCTTGTTACTGTGCATATACAAATTTTGAACCTATAGGAGATCCTTGATATAAAAAAAAAAGTATATTAACTATTGCCATTTCTATTGTTCTCATGATCAAGCTCATGGGAAGAGGTTACCTCCAGGCAATAGAAATATGCATTTTTAATTATATTTACACAAGGAGATCTGGAAGAACTGAGAACAAGCCAAAAAGAATGGTTGTTCCATTCTATTGCTTTCAGTATTACCATTATATTTTTGTTATTTTACTTGATACATTTAATTCAAGTCAGTGGTTATAGAGAGATCAAATGTCTCCTCTTAATTAAAGCTTCAATAAATGTTCCGAGACTTCTAAAAAAAAAATAAAAAAAAAAAAAATCCCATTACCTCTAGGGATTCCTTTTGTCTTAATTATTTTTTCAAATGAACTTTTAAAGAGAATTAAAGCTATCCTGAAAATATGAAGAAAATTGATTTAGTTTTTCTCCAGAGAGTAATTTAAAATGATTCATGTGTTACAGCCAGAGCTATTCTCTTCCCCTGTAAGCACTACTGATAATTAAGTTGGGAGCAAAATAAATAAATAAATAAATAGAATTGCTCTTTATCTTAACTCCCAGTCTCTTCAGAAATCTATCCTTTATTTAGGATATAGGTATACAGTTTGTTTATCACATGTTTCAGCTCATATGAAATGTACTAGTTAAGGGTACTAAGACAGCAATGGAAGAAGAGACATCCTCAGTGAATGAAATAATGACAGCTTAATTGATTTTTTGAAACAGAATTGAGTGTTTGAAACAGAAGTGTGCTTTTCTGACTTCCTTAATTATTAGACAATAATAATAGTCTCATAAATGCTATATAGGTGTCTCCTTGTGATCTAAATTTCTTGCAATGGTAAATGCTTGGACTCATAATAATGTTTCAGTAAACTCATCAGTCCTAGTTTTGGTGAGAGAAATTAAGACTACTCAATGCTGAGCATATTATAGATTAATGCGGTTGAAACAAAGCATAGAGGAAGATCCTGAGACTTATTGATAGGCCAGTGAAGGTTAATAAGGCTGGCTTCCTTCCAGACTTTTTTCTGGATATGAAATACAAAATACAAATACAAAATACTGTCATATCATTATTTGAAATGTTTTTATCTGCTGTGTTTCTACAATGTGTCCTTCCTCAAGTTTGTGGCAGAGAGTGAAAATTCTGACAGCCCAGACTTATCACAGCTGCAAAGTAGATCTAGCTTGAAATGAGAAGAAAAGAGAAGTCTTCACTTGCAGTGTACTTAGATAAGAAAATCTCCATATGATTATGGAACTGTGTTGTTGTTGTTATTGTTCTTCTTCTTATTATTATCTTAAATCTAGATCACACACTCAAAATTATACTTTTGACTTTACATTTTTTAATGGAGACAGAATGGAACCATTGCAGATGATGGAATTTCTGAATTGTAGAAACATTACTCTATTATACTATACTTTTTATATCTTTATCATACACTTTTGCTATAATGTTAGACTTAAAGGAAGTGTTGCCTGAATTGCTTCTTTAAAACCTAAGAATAAGCATTAGATTAGCAATTACATTAGACACAGAAAGAAAATACTTTAAATCTATGTAAAAACAAAGCTCAAAACAGAATATCTGATTGTATAATTCTATAGTTAGTATGCATGACTGAAACAAAATTGTCATCAGGGGGTGAAAATTTAGGCTTAAAATTCAAATTTGCCTGTTGAATTATCCAACAAGAGATAAAATTTTGTATGAACAACTACTGAATATGAAAATGAGACTGTTGCTATGAATGCTATGAAACTTTTTTTTTTTTTTCCCCAGAGAAGCACAGATTAGGCTTATACTAAAACAAATGGAAAATCTGTTTGCAGGTATAAGCTTTTTTTTTTCTATCTTTTTTTTTTTTTTTTAAATAATTTGTCATTGATTATTCTATAGCTATGTAGAGGTATGTTTATTTATATATGGAGTTACGTATATGCTTGTTGATTACATCTGAGGTTCTATGAGTTCAAATGAGGGCAATATTTAGGGCACTTTATATCATTTATCATTTATCATTTATTTATAAATTATAAATAACTTTATATTTATTTATTTATTTATTTATTTATTTTTATCTGTACTCAATGATCATTCCTTCCCTGGAGGGGAACTTCCTTCTTCAAAGATAAAACAAAAAAATAATAATAATAAAAAAAAATAAACAATACAGACTTAAAATGCTCAGATCTAGGTGGATCTAGTTTGGCGTTCCTTCTTGCAGATATATGAAGTGTACAGAACAGAAAGAAATTGCTTTTAAGTGCAACTTTTAAAATGTGTGATCAAGCATCAACTGCTTTCAGAAGCAACTGTTTTCAAAATGCATTCTCTCTTGCAGAGTGAATACTCCACTATTTTTATTTATTTTTTGACTCAGAAAAATGTGCCTACCACATTTATGTTCGTGAAGATGCATTTGGATCGATTCTTTTTGTTGTTGTTGTATTTTGCTTTATATTTTTCTTAATTATATGAAACAACTGGGATGAAGCTAAATAAAGAAAAATACAGAGGTTTCAGGGAGTTTGAGAATAATTCACAAGCCCCTTAACCAAGCTTTACAGAAATTTCAGAAGAATCAGAAGACCTATATTCAGAAACAACACAGTTGTATTAAACTTATCTGCAATTAACAGTGTTTGCTTTTTCAAGTCTTGAATGGTTTTGGCATTAAGGTCTTTTTACAGCATTTGTATTATAGTTGCGTATTTGTTAGCCTGACAGTTTGGGCATTTTAAAGAGAAACAGATAGTAAAAGATAAAGTCATTGACTTTTTTAATCTACTGGTGCTAAACAAGTTACCGTTTTGAAGGAGCATAGTGCTTCATGTATATTTGATTGCTGCAGTTGAGCAGTAGGACACTGCAAGGAATTTGTGAGCTCTTATTTCACTTCCATGTTGGCAAGTGATTCCTTCACACCAAGCTGGTGGCTCAGAAAGAAGCCTATTCTCCAAGTGCATAAACAGGAAATAGCTTTTTGTAAGATATGCAAAACACTATTTGCTTTTTATCAACATTTCTCTTCCTGCAGTATCTTTCCAAAAAGGTCATTCCTTCTGTTCCTTCTGTTTCTTCTACTTATGATTCAAGTTACATTTAGTGTTGTGAATAGAAATGAAATGACATTAACACCCCATGGTGCTAACCTTTATTTTAATAAAATATTAATTCCTACAGAAATAGGCAGCAAGCTGTTAAGAGTGGGGTCTGATGAGTATTTGAGGCTGGCTGAAGCTAAAGGAATGAGAAAAGAATGCAATATGGAAGCTTCAACCATTCCTTCTATTCTGGGTGGTTAAGTAGATTTAAATATTAAGTGAATCTTAGGGAGCCTTTTGGCAGACAAATTTATCATTCTATCTTATATTAATTGTCTTTAAATATTAAGTTTTCTTTGAGTTTAAGCTGTGCAGGATGAGGACCAAGCTTCCTTGTATTCTGTTACAGAGTCCAGCAGCATCCTGAGTATTTTTCAGCTGAAGTATTTTCATACAGTGAACATTAATTAAAATTGATATTTAATCTTACTTTATTATTATTTTTTTAATGGCGAAACTATTAAATTGCTAAGAATTTTAACTGGAAAAAAAAAAAAGTATTTTAACTGGAAAAAAATCTGTCTCTTCTGCTGCTGCAGACAATGTTGAAGAGCCTGTCACTATTTACCAAAATTATAATCAATAAATGTGCAACTGAATACATGGGAGAAAAAGGTAGGAAAGCAGGATGTGTATGTTTGTGTGATACAAAGAGCACTCAAGTTAAGATGGAAGCAATTAGAAGCAGTAGTTTTAGGGAGATAAACTTGAGACACTGTTTGCAAAAATAAGAATAGATTGCATACAAGAGACATGTACAGACCTGTTCATGCTTGCCCTCTTAAAAAATGAAGTTCTGCAGTATATCATCTCATGTTCTGACACACTGGCATTATTTTGAGCTATGGCAGAGGCAAGCATGTTGTGTTCTGTAGATGTTGAAGAAAACTGCAGCATAGCACCTTTAAAGGAATATAATCATAATTGGCAGCAAGAAGTCTTATCGCTTTTAAGTTGGACTTTGAAGGAGCTATAATTAGGATTATAATATGTCACTGTCTATGATATTGCAGGTCTAAATTGGTTATCAATGAACAAAATAGTTCCAAGAGGTTTGCCTGTACTACTTGACTCTATACAGCACCTTTTCAAACTGCCACAACAGGGTTCAAAACTGTTTGGTTACACACTGATATTTTATTCTTTAATGAAGTGGTTTGTCTAATGCACACAATTAAGATACTTTACACATAGGAATACTGCAGTCTGGTGAATAGAACCAAATGTAAAACAGAAACCTGTTGCTTTTTATGCCATTGCATTAATTGATTAATTTATTTATTTATCCACAGTGAGTGATTAGTGGCTGAATACCAGGTTTGCTATCTTAGTAGTTGTCCTGGTTTCAGTTAGGAGAGAGTTAATTTTCGTCTTAGTAGCTGGTAGAATGCTATGTTTTGGCTTAGGATGAGAAGAGTGCTGATAACACCCTGATGTTTTAATTGTTGCAGAGCAGTGCTTATACTAAGCCAAGGACATCTCAGCTTCTTGCTCTGTCCTGCCAGTGGGCAGGCTGGGGGTGCAGCAAGAGAAGGGAGGGGACAGACCCAGGACAGGTGACCCAAACTAGCCAAAGGGGTATTCCATCTGACGTCATGCTAAACAATATATGGGGGTGGCTAGCCGGGGGAGGGGGATTGGACTGCTTGGGTTTAGGCTGGGCATCAGTCAGCGGGTGGTGAGTAATTGCATTGTGCATCACTTGTTTCATACACATTATTATTAGTAGTACTATTATCATCATTGTATTATTGTTATTGTTATTGTTATTGTTGTTATTATTATTATTATTATTATTATTATTATTATTATTATTATTATTATTTTTCTGTCTTATTAAACTGTCTTTATCTCAACTCATGGGCTTCACTTTCCATTTCTCCCCCCCATCCCAGAGAGGGAGAGGGGAGGGTGAGCGAACGGCTGTGTGGTGTTTAGCTGCCGGCCGGGTTAAACCACGACAGCAGTTCAAAATAAAAAAAACAATAATAATAATAAAAAAGACACATTGAAGACTTTAAGTGTGCCATAATACAATGTCAGTATTTGCAAATAGAGTTTCCTGTGCAATCTAACTAGCAGTGTTACTTCATAGGGAGTGCATGATACTGGATTGTTCTCTGCATTTAAACATTATCTAATATTTAAACAGCAATAATCTTCCTGTAGCATTATCAGTAAAAGACATTTCTCATTTGAAAAATGTATCAAATCTAGCTAATTCTGCCTGGTACTGTAGAGATTTGAGTCTGCTTTCTGGTGTATAAAACACAGGCTCTAATCATGCATTGCATTCAGTAGGCCATTATCGATAGATATGGTACAAATTCTGCAGTGATTGCAATGTAGCTTCTTGGGTCAGGTATTAGTCCTTCTCAAAGCTGAGAAGCTCAGTGTAAATCTTAAAAACTCTCCTTGTTGTGCATTCACACTGCAGCTGTAGCTAGAGAGAGTTCACTATCTTCCTTGCTGAATGTAACTCCTAAAAAATGTTACTTAAAGTTACAGAGGACTGATGTTTCCTCCGCAGATATCAAACAAGCATGAGTTTTCCTAGTTTTCACAATGCACAGTATCTTTTGGGAGACTAAGAGAGTCCAAGAGTAAATTTCCATATCTACATTGTTAGCATCAAGACATTGTAATGCATTCAGAATTTCCAGGATCAGGTGCAGGTTGGTCTGTAAGGAGTTTGAAACTACTTATAGGCAGAAAACTGTTAGGAAAACAATGTAAAATTTATTTATAGCAACTGTAATAATATTAAATCACATTAAAATGCTTGAAGGGTGTTAGTAATTGGAGATTCCTTGCTGAGAGTCACTGAGTTGGCTGTCCAGATAACACAGATAGAACATTGGCTGTCCAGATAATCTCTCCGGAGAGGTTTGCTGCCTGCCTGGGGCCCATATTCATGATATTATTATAAGGTAAACAAGCCTGGTGGGGCCAGAAGACTATCACGCATTCTTACTCAAGCAATCACAGAATCACAGAATCACAGAATTTCTAGGTTGGAAGAGACCTCAAGGTCATCGAGTCCAACCTCTGACCTAACGCTAACAGTCCCCACTAAACCATTTCCCTAAGCTCTACATCTAAACGTCTTTTAAAGACCTCCAGGGATGGTGACTCCACCACTTCCCTGGGCAGCCTGTTCCAGAATGTTGCAACAAGGACACTCCAAAATATCAAAAGAGACTTTATGTCCCTTAGAAAGATGTTGAAGAGATTGAGAGTGCAAGTAGTGTTCTCCTCTATCCTCCCATTTGGTGGCTGGGACCCAAGAACAAGGAGACAAATGGGCTGAGTGAACAATTCACTGTGTCTGGCACCATGCTGAAGGTTTGGGGATCTTGGATGCACGTTTGAGAGACCAGGCATGTTGACACTGGATGGAGTGCACCTGAGAAGGTGAGGCAAGACTGTTCTGGGCAGTAAGCTGGCTGGGCTTATTATCAGGGCTTTAAACTAGATTCAGTGAGGGAAGGGGATGTACCTCTTAGTGATGGAAGCAAACTGGGAACATTGTCACTTTAAGAAGCAACAGGGAAATAACAGTCCCAAAGGAATTAGGAAGGGTTCCTCTGAAAATGTGATGTAGCCAATAGCCCATCTGAAGTGCCTCTACATCAACACATGCAGCATGGGAAACAAGCAGGAGGAGCTGGAAATCATGGTGCGATTAGAAAAATATGATTTGATTGCTATCATGGAAACATAGTGGGATAAACCACACAACTGGAACACTGGAGTAGAGGGCTACAAGCTTTTCAGAAGAGATAGTCAGGGAAGGAGGGGTTGGGGCATTGCCCTCTATGCTAGGTAGTGGATTGATTATGAAGAAATGCCTCTGAGGAACAACCACAGACAGGTTGAGAGCATGTAGGTAAAAGTTAAGGACTGGACCAATAAAGGACACTTTGTTGTCAGGGTCTACTACAGGTCAACTGATAATGGGGAGCTAAATGATGAGGACTTTTTGCTTCAGCTACAAGAAGCATTGCACTCACATGCTCTCATCCTGATGGGGGACTTCAAGCACCCAGATGTCTGCTGGAAAAGCTACACAGCAGGCTGTAAGCAATTCAGGAGACTCCTGGATTGTATTGTGGATAACTTCTTAGCCCATGTATTAGACAAACCAACCAGAGAAGTGTTTCTGGACCTAGTGCTCACCAATGCAGATTAATTCATTAAAGAGATTAAGACTGGAGGCGATCTGGGCTGCAACAATGATGCCCTGTTTTGTGATCTCAAGGAATGCGGGCCTGGCAAAGAGCAAAGTCAGGGCCCTGAACTTACAGTTGTTTAAAGACCTAGAGCATGAGATCCCCTGGAACTGGAATCTGTACTGGAATCTGTAGTTAGGGACAGAGGAGCTGACAACAGGTGGCAACTTTTAAAAGATGCTTTTCTTAGAGTGCAAGAACTCTCCATCTCCATGGGTAAGAAAACAAAGGCAGGAAACTGCCATAGCTGAGTTTGACCTGCTGGTCAAACTGAAGTGTAAGAAGGAAATGTGCAGGCAGTAGAAGCAGGGACATGTGGCCTAGGAAGAAGGGATGCCATCCAGATGTTCAAGAAAACCAAGGCACGGATAGAACTGATCTTGGCAAGGGATGCGAAGAATAACAAGAAAAGAAAGGCTAAGGAGAGTGTACCCTCTCTGATAAATGATAAGGGAGAACTGGTACTGACATAAATGGAGAAGACTGAGGTACTCAACAACTTCAGTCCAACAACAAGCATCCCAGGGTTCTGAGGAAACTGGCTGATGTAGTTGAAAAGCCTCTCTCCCTCATATTTGAAAAATCATGTCAGTCAGGTGAAGCTCCCAGTGACTGGAAAAAAAGGAAACATCACTCCCATTTTTAAAAAGGGTAGAAAGGAGGACCCGGGGAAGTACAAACTAGGGAGCCTCACCTCTGCGCCTGGCAAGATCATGATTCTAGTATTTCTGTGATACCAGGTTTTGGCCTCCTATTTGTTAGCCATATCATTGCAAGGCTTAACTTAAGTAATGAAGGCAGAGCTATTGTTTTAGGTTTGTCAAAGAGTATGTTTGTGCTTTGATTATTTTTCACAGGTTTGGTAATCATTGATAGTGTACATCCTGATAAAAGTGTTGCCTTTCTGTCAGCAGTGTGTATGACCAACATCAGTCATCTTCCAGCATAGCCATGTGGTCTGGGGAAAAAGTCTACAGAAGATTCAGAGAAGAGAAGTCATATTTCCATCAATGGATGCCGGAGCAGAGACAATTATCTTCAGTAACAGCTTCTCAATTTAAGGTATCCGGAATGCTTTTTATTAGGACAATAAGTAAGTGAACTTTTATATAGAACTTTTCTAACTCAGGGGATTCTAGGAGGCATACAATATTCTGGTTTCAACATGCTGCCTCTCTTCTCTCTGCTCCTCCTCAACTTACAAGAGGAAACATCATAAGGCACTTCAACCCTCTCAGCCAGGACTGTTTTGTTCATACATACAGAGTTGTCACCTTGGGTCTCTGAAATAAACTAGAAAAAGTTTTTTTCATTCTATCTGTATGCCTATTTCTTCTTTAAACTTGACCTGAGTTTATACTTCCAACACAGATCTGGTGACAAATATTTGCTTCCCAGAAGAGATTTCAAGCAAAGTGCTTTTTATTTATTTTCATACTCTAAGATTTTCTTTGGTTGTTTTAGAGGGGAAAAAAAAAAAAAAAAAAAAAAAAAAAAAGGGTCACCGTATTTTGAACACAAACAACGAAAGCCTACATATATTTTTTGTACAACAAAACAATTTCAGCATGTTTTTCTTCCTGGGATGAAAAACCTGCAAATATTTGCCAAAGGTTCTTCCTTTATTTGTTTGCTTTCCAAACCACAAATATTGCCTAAAAATACTTTTCCACTGAGGATATGAAATGGTAAAATAAACAAAACCAACCAACCAAAAAAACAAATAAACACCAGTGAGTTTTATTAGTGGTCCTATTCAGTTCAGGTTAATATTAGTGAGGGAATTCTAAAAATGCCCATAAACAAACGTCACTATCTCAGCATCACATCCAGACCAATAGCTAGCCATTGATGAACTTTGCTTGACAGAGAGTTTGTTTAGATGTTCCAAAGGTATATGACTCTCTTATTTCTCCTTTTGATCTAGAAAAAGCAGGACAAGAGCTGTCCAGGTGGTTAATGATAAGAGATAATATCCTGGAAAGGGAATTTACATTAAGGCTTATAATGGCAAGCGGCAGCAAGCAATAAAGCTGGGAGTCTAAGTCAGCTTTTTCAAGCTCAGCTGAAGACAAACTAGGGGCTCAGTATATAAATATTTACCACAGATAAGATGTCACAGACACACACTGCCCTTTGAAAAGTTAACATTGATCACGTCTTTTCAGGGCAACTGGTCCTGTCTGGTAATTGTTAGCAATCGTGTCATGTGCAAATCATTCCACACACATTAAAATGTATTACAATAAAATAAATTAAAATCTGGATTTGATTGCTTTCCATAGGATGGTACGCACTAGAGAAGCAATGCTGGCAGAAGGAGATTTCTCTCTGACTGAGGGGGAAACCAGTAAAGCACGTGAGAATTCTGAGAACATCTTTCAGCAAAAGCCCAGAGGATGGCATGAAACAGCTCTTCATTCATATTGTATTTATCAAGTGGCATTTCAATGACAGGAAGCTGTTCTCTGTGAAGTTCCTCTGCATACTTTCCTACTGGCATTTGAAACAGATCATCCCTCAAGATCAATGCTGCAGAGACGCACACATAGTATTTACCTTCCCGATTATTTGGGCTCAGTCTGAGCTGTGACTAAAGAGTAGCAGTAAATGAGAAAAGTGCATGTCTTCTAAAGACGCTTCGGTTCATTAGCTTGTATTTGTTCTTACAGACTTATTGACATCTTGAAAATGTCAACCAATGATAAAACCGCGCACATTGGATGTTGGATGGGTATTGCAATGATTTCTTTTGCCTACTGTGTCTTCCAACCAGTGTTTTGTCACAGAAGATATTTCCTTCTCACTTGGTCTCTCTTCCACCACTGAAGAGATCATAAAGAACAAATGCAACCAAAGACCTTACACAGAAGAATTGTGCAGCTGTAACTTGTGCAAAGACAACTGTGAAGTGGAGGCAGGGTTGAGGCGGTAAGAACAATGCTGCTATGGGTTTTCCTTTTGTTAGAGAACTGCAATTTGAGCAGGTTGTTTGTAAGCCAGGAGGTAGCACATATGGGACAGAGATGCCGTTTGCGTTGCAGAGACAGTATGGTATGCTACTGTTGAAGTAACAAGATTTTGTCTTGGGGCCTAATTTTAGCTTTGGCATAGCCCAGCACTATCTGAACAAGTGGCTATTGCATCTACACTGCCGTGTAGTTCTGCACGACTTTGGACGTATCAGCATTTTGATTAGGTGCTGCCACCCAAGTTCATCTCTGTTTCCTCATTAGAAAAAGAGTCAGTGAAAGTTTTTCAGGCATGAGAAATAGTGGTGAACGCACAGCACCTTCTGCTGTTGTTGTATGTCGGTTGGACGTGAAGGCTGTCTGCTCAGTGACCTGGACCAGCACCCTTGTTTTATGAAATAGAATTCTAAAAGCAGATTATGATGAGCAGTAAGAGCAGGACTAGTGACAGCCTTGCAAAGGGTCACCTCCCTTCAGCGGCTGATATTTCCAAGGTCTCGCATGCTGGAGGGGAACAAATGCTGCCTGGAAGCCATTGAATATCTTTTCCAAATCTGTACCCCCTGGTTCCACAGGAGGATCTTGTAATTTTCTACAGCTGGTGCTGCAACTGTGCAGGTAATGATACTAGAAATAGCAGTGCTCTCTGTCTGACAGGCATTTCCTGGAAAAGCCTGAGTGGATGATCTTCCTTTCTTTTCTCCCTCAGGAATAAAACCAACAATATATATCCCTAGTGATGAGGGCCGCAAAGCCACCAAGTTCCATACCCAGCACTGCAAATATAGTGCAGACTATATTTCTTCAGCTGGTGTTAAATAGTGAATCCACAGATTTCAGTATGCCATGTTTACTTGCTCTTTACTTACCTGAGCTGAAAACTCAATTGTGTTTAAGTAGCTTGTAAAACAAATAATTGTTCTCTTACTTGCAGCATATTGCACTTGGCCTTGTGGAACTTGCATGGTCTCACCTCTCAAACCTGTCCAAGTTCCCTCTGGATGGCATCCCATTCCTCCAGCATGCTGACCACACCACACAGTGTGTGGTTTCATCAGCAAATTTGCTGAGGGTGCACTCAATCCCATTGTCTATTGTCACCGACAAAGATGTTTAGCTGTGCAAGTCCCAATACTGAGGAACACCATTTGTTACTATCTCCACTTGGACACTGAGCTGTTGACTACAACTCTTTTTGTGTGACTATCCAGCCAATTCCTTACCCTGTTAGTAGCACACAACCAAAAAATTTGGTATAAAACCAGAGCTCAGCTCATAGATGGTATTGAGTGTATCCAAATTTCTAGGTTCTGTTGAACTTCTTGACTTCTGAGATAACATGCTCTTTCCTCACTCCTCCTGTTCTTCACAAGGTAGGGAATCCATGACAGCAAAGTTATAATGTGCTCTGGCTACATCTCCAACCTAAAACCAACTGGACTCCATATGCACTGTAGAAACAAATTGTCATGGATTTTAACTTTGACCAGAAAGGCTACTGCAATTAGACATGAGTAGAATATGTAAAATAATTGAAGAAACGTTTATGACCTTTATTTTATTTTTATTGTCAACTCTGCATTTTCCTCAGCAAAGTCAAGCTGAAAATACCAAATTTCAGCTACCCAAGGTAGAGAATAAACTCTCTTTTTAATGCATGAATTTTGAATAACACAGAAAATGCTACATTAATAGCTCAACAGACAGTTCCAATAGTATAGAAATATATGTGCTGTCTAAAACGTATTTCTACTTCAGTAAGTAAAACTGTTTGACGGTGTCAAATTTCTTATGAGCAAAGACCTTTACAGACAGTTGGAAGTAACAAATATTTTGAGGAAAATGGAGAAAGGAAAGGCATAAAATGTTTATTTATTATCCTTTATGCTTTCTTGTGTTGAAAACATTTTACTTTTTTTTTTTTTTTTTTTTTTTTTTTTTTACCACTTTAGGTGAAGCTGAAAATAGGAAGAATCTGTAAAAAGTCAGAACTTGTAGAACAAAAGAAAGCATTTATTACTCTGCTTCTTAGTCTATAAATCTCAGACATATTTCATACAGTCTTTGTTCTTTACCTCTAGATGATCATGGTTTGTTTATTCAAAAAAGAAATCAAACTTCAGTGCATTCTTGATTTCTTTAGCTACAGTTTACTAATGCAAACACTTTTAAAGAAATGCTTTGGGAATCTTTGTTAACACTAAACTAACTGGCTTAACATATATAAACAGGTATTTGTAGGGATCATTTTAAAATTAGTAACCTATTTTTCTCATACTTATCTATAACGGAAAAATTACATGCAATAAAAATACAGATTTTCTCAAGCTGGGTGGTCACAAGGAAATAAAGTTTCTGTGTACAAACAGCTTTCATCTATCTTGTATCTAATTTATTAATGTTCCTCATAATATTTGCATAAATAATCTTATAGATCCACTGTTCTTTTTCACAATGACAATGCAAAAGTCAAATCAATACTTTCATTCTATTTTCATCCACTGATGAAAGATCTATTTTTTTTTTTTTTCCCACTGATGAATACTTCAATAAAATAGAAACTCCTTCTGGTAATTCTTTTAGAATAATGTGCAAAAGCAATGCTAAAAATGGCAGGTATTTATCATAACATTTCAACATTCAGTTGTTATTTTCTTCTCTACCTCTCAGATGATTTTGGCATTGGATCTGATCCCATGCTTGTTGAGATCAATAGAAGCATTCTTACTGACTTCAATAGAGCAGGAGTAGGCTCGTAGCAGGCAGAGTGGCTTAAGTATTTAAGAAAAATAGCTTTGTATATCCCCAAAGGAATAAACTCCACTTTGATTCTCTCCAGTGCCCAGTGACTAGACTATTTTATTAAAAATGTGGCTTTTGCCAACAACAGCTCAGATATAATAATAACCAAGAATGTACTTGGATTTCCTAAATATATGCAAGGATGCTGTTTATCATTCTTATTTTGTTTGATTTTGTTCTCCTTGCTCAGTGTTTGTAGACCTGGCAAGGGCTCAAGAGCTCAAGGCCATGCTCTCCCTTCATTCAAAGCATGACCATTTCTCCACTACCACTTCTGCTTTTTATATTTAATTTGCTGACCTAACTCCCTGAAAATGTCTGACCCATGTAATCCTGAAATTTTTGTCTAATTAGACCAGGATGAGACTTCAGTGCTATGTAGTGGGAAGATTAGGCTGAATACAGTGTTCATTGTGAAATTAGTTGCGTTGAAGACATAATTGGTAAAAAATCCCTGTAACTGGGGAATGAGCATCAAGATAATCCTGTTTCTTTGGCATCTGAAGCAGACTGAATGTGAACTGTTGTTATTTTAATTTTCCTGGTTATTTTTCCTGATCACATGATGGAATGCTACCAACTCAGTAAAACCTCACTTTTTAAGTAAAACCTCAACAGCCAAGTCAATTCACTATCTAAAGCTTATGGCAAAACCGATAAAAATGTGATTTATCTACTTGCAAGTTGACATATGTCCACCCTAATCCTCTGGCCTCAGCTGGCTACACAGCAATATGCTATCTGAGTTCCAGACCTGTGGTAGCTTGATTTCATTACTCATGGTCATGACTATTCTGGAAATTACCATGAAGCCTGAACATGGTTTTGGTCCTGAAGCTTCCTAGATACCTTGTGTTAGTGCCCTAAGGGTGCTACCAGCCCTTGCTGACCCTGCCCACCCATAAAAGACCCATTTTCAGCTCAGTTTGGGCCCTTAGCCTGAGTTATGCTTTAAGTATGCTACCTCCAGGCTTGGAGGTAGCACCTCTTGGGCCTATGTGGCAGCCTTGCCTTTGGACCCAAATCCTGCTACTCCTACTTGGCTCCCTAAATGGACTTTGGACCTAAGTTATCACTGAACTTGTTTGGGTCTGTTGATGGTCCCTGCTATCAGCATCCTGTTTGGGTTCTGCGGTACTGAACCTTGGTCAGGAAGGGCATTGCCTGCTCTGGTGTCATGCTTGTCTTTTCCTACCTTGTGGGACCTTCTCTCCTAATTCTCAACCTAATTCTTGCTGAGATCTTGAGTATACATCTAGAGGTATATAAGATCTTACCACTCACCTTAGAAGTCTGGACTTTGTTTCCTACTTAAGAGTTATTTGCACAGGAAAAATCCTTGAATAAAATATAAAGGCAATCCTGGAAGTAGATATAATAAACCAGTAATGATTTATTCCAAATGATTGCTCTAAATCCTAACTTTGCAACATACCCTTTCACTTGTCAGCTTATTTTTTGACTTTCGTTTTTTTTTTTTTTCAGTGAGTCTTTTAATTATTTCTGTGTATCATCAAAGCATCAGCTGAAAAGGTACACATGGTTTTTAGGAAATAAACTGTAGAAACTTGGTTAATGCACACATCATTAAAAGACTGTATCTTAAAATACCTTTAGTCTGGGAAAAGATATCTAGTCCTTGAGCTGTTGCTGTCTTCTAAGTGATAGGCACTAACTCTCTTTCTACTGAAAGAGAAAGCCCTGCTTATTTCTTTGCTTTCTTTGCTAGGAAAAACAACAACAAACAACAAAAAGATTAATATTGGGAGAGGGTTCAGCAGTGTGTATCCCAGGTAGAAAAGGGTTCCATATACTTCTGCAACAGTCATAGCACATAATCAATGTCTTCTTCTGACCCACTGTAGGCAGATTTGGGCAGAACTTACCTGACTTTAGACCTGCTTATTCTGTTGACTGTTCCGGATTGCCATTTTGAGGAACTTAATTTTTATTGGGCCATATTTTCAGATTTTGGGGTCTAAATCAGAGCTCTAATTTCCATGTTTGATGCTTGGATGCAGACTTTGATACCACTAGGGCGTTGTTGCTGTTTTGTGATGTTCTTTTAAATCTTCTGTATCTTAGAAAACCTAATTTTAAAACTGAAATTTAAATGAATGTAATCTGTACCTAGTGGCAAAACTATCTTGCTGATAAGCTTATCAGTTACAATAAAATAAAATAATAATAATAATAATTACATGTCAAAGACTGCAAATTCCCAAAAGCTAAAGAGGTTTGGGAAGCCACATAACATAAGCAGTTAAGCACACACAGAGCCTGCAAAATTCCAGTTCTTGTAGTGATTGTAATTATCAAAAAAGCACCCGTGCAGCATGTTGGAGCTTGGACTGTTTTTAATGGACTTATAATTATCTGTAGAACAAGCTGAGCCACTGATGACTGTACATTTTCATGTTATTACAACTATTTTAATATTTAATACATTACAGTAATAGTAAATAATTTCTACCCTTTAGAATTATAAAGCTTATGTCCGTGCTGAAATAAAAAGCAATGAAAAACTGAAAATTTTGGCAAGACATAATCTTCAGAGATGTTATTTGCCCTAATAAATACTTCAGTTACACAAAGTCAAATTGCTCCAAGAGGAAAAAAAGAAAAAGCAAATTGATTAGTAGAAATCTTTACTAAAGTAGATACAGAGAAAAGGAAACCACCTTTCAGGCCTTTAAGTCCTTCTTCAATTAAGAAATAGATTCTACTAACTAATTCCCATTTACATAGGGAAGCAAATGCTCTGGTTCCTACACACCAATGCTGTATGCATGTATCTGCTATCCCTGTTGATTATTAGAGATATAGGTAACTACAGGTCAACCTCAGTTTACTCATATCTAAAATGGACTAAAATGCTCATATTAAGACCACTACGTTTATGCTGACCACAAAAATAATTATAGCATGTTATTGAGTTGTGTAACTACAAAACTTTAAGAATATATATTGTTGGTAGAAATTATCCTCTTGATAGTGCATTTTTATTTTCTTTTAGTGATTTTTTTCCTTTCTTTTCCTTTTCCTATGAACTAAAAGATAAAATAATTAAAATATATATATATATAAAGAAAAATACTTCCCAATGTTTATTTCAAGAGCTCATTTTTGCTTTTCACTGAGAAAATTACATTCCCAGGGAGCCTTTATCTATCATTTCTGAAATTTCCAAATATATTAATACTTCAATTATTTGAGGTTAAATATCTTTCACACAGGTTCTTAGGGCTAGGTTTCTTAGTTCTGTGTTATTAAAAAAAATATAATAATAATAAAAAAAAAAGCTTGCTAAATAACAATTCTGTATTCCTACTTTCTCTTTGGAGAATTAATTCGAAGGTGCAGCGCTCTGCAACTATTTAATCATGTATTCCTCAAAGAGCACGACTCTGTGCTGGTGCAGCCTCTCCTCGAGTACTGTGGGCAGTTCTGGGCACCACAGTACAAAAAGGACATTAAATTGTCAGAGAGTGTCCAGAGGATGGCGACAAAGATGGTGAAGGGCCTAGAGGGGAAGACATATGAGGAGCGGCTGAGGGCACTTGGCTTGTTCAGCCTGGAGAATAGGAGGCTGAGGGGGGACCTCATCGCAGTCTACAACTTCCTCGCGAGGGGGAGTAGAGAGGCAGGTGACCTATTCTCTGTAAACACCAGTGATAGGACCCATGGGAATGGTGTTAAGGCAGGGCAAGTTTAGGCTGGACATCAGGAAGAGGTTCTTCACCGAGAGAGTGGTTGCACACTGGAACAGGCTCCCCAGTGAAGTAGTCACTGCACCAAACCTGTCTGAATTTAAAAAGAGATTGGATTGTGCACATAGTCACATGGTCTGAACTTTTGGGCAGACCTGTGCGGTGACAGGAGTTGGACTTGATGATCCTTATGGGTCCTTTCCAACTTGGGATATTCTATGATTCTATGATTCTATAACCTTCATTACACAATAAGAATTTCAAATTCCACTTTGAAAGCCACATGGAAGCCATCATTGTCCAGCTTGTATATGTGCTTGGGATTGCCCTGATCCAGATGCAAGGCCTTGAACTTGGCCTTGTAGAACTTCATGAAGTTCTCACAAGTCCACCTGTCAAGCCTGTCAAGGTCCCTCTGGATGGCAACCCTTCCCTCCAATGTGTGAGCCACACCTCACACCTTGATGTCATCCTAGTACAAATACATTATTCTTAAGCATCCATGTTCTAACAGTTTGAAATTATGTATTTTTAAATCAAATGCATTGCCTACAGAATTACATAAGTTAAGCATCTAGGCTATGTGAATTCAGACTTTTATGTTCATACTTGGCTTAAGAGAAGATTTGCTTACTCCAGTGAAAACAGAACTCCAGGTAAGTGTATTTGTTTAAAAAGAAAAATCTCAAATTATAAAACCAAACAAACCAACCTAAAATAAATAAATACATATAAAGCGTGTAAATGCACACACCCTGTGTCTCTTGCTAAAATAACAATATTAAGCAAAATGAGGAACCAACTACACTAACTGGAGACTGAGTCAGCTTGTGAAATATGATTCTACAGATGACTTATTGCATTACACCTTTTCTCTAACTCATCAGCATAATGGAAAACCTTGGGAAAAAAATCACAAATGTGATTACTTCAAGTACTGAGCCCAGAGGTAGTTTAAAGTTGATAATCACATTGGATTCTGTCTTTAGGTTCATTCAAGTTTCTTGGCTACATTAAACTTTCCTTTAGTGCTTTCCTTTCCCTGAGCTCAGAATTATATAATTTAATCAGGACTCAACCAATACAACATTATCAGATATGAATAGCCATATAATAAGAAACAATATTTATCTATATGGTTGTCAATGTAGCAATACATGTAAACACACCTACTATTTTGAGAGACAAAAAGGTAAAACAGTTGAAAATACAAAATGCTCAAAGACTTAGAAATGTGTATTGGGTTTATATCACATTTTTTTGATGGAGGGGTGGGGGCGGAGGGGGGGGGGTGGAGAGAGAGTGGGAAGAGGAAGTAGGGCTGCATGGGTGGCCTCTGTGAGCAGTCCAGCGGCTGCCCCATGTCAGATCTGAGCCAGCTCCAGCTGGCTCCAAAAAAGGGACCTGCAGCTGGCCAGAGCTGAGCCAGTGAGGAACACTGGTTAGGCCTCTGGGAGAGCAGATTTAGGAAAAAGAAAAAAACTGCTGTGCAACAACAGGAGGAGAGCGAGGCGTGAGAACCAGCCCTGCAGACACCAAGGTCAGTGCAGAAGGAGGGCAGGAGGTGCTCCAGGAATGCAGCAGCAGTTCCCCTGCGGCCTGTGGAGAGACAGCCTATTGACAGCTGGACAGCTGGACAGCTGGAGCAGGCTGTTCCCGTGCAGCCCATGGGTCCCACATGGAGCAGATCTCCACGCTGCAGCCCGTGGAGGAGCCCCTGGTGGAGCAGGTGGATGTGGCCTGGAGGAGGCTGCAGCCCATGCAGAGGCCCCGCAGGAGCAAGTCCCAGGCCGGAGCTGCAGTCCATGGAGAGGAGCCCACGCAGGAGCAGGAGGTCCAAGGGGAGCTGCTGCCTGTGGGGGACCCGTGCCGGAGCAGTTTGCTCCTGATGGATGGACCCTGTGATACGGAGCTGTATGGGAGCAGTTCTTGAAGAGCTGCTGCCTGTTGGCAGCCCCTGCAGGATCAGTTCGGGAAGGATGGCATCCCGTGTGAGGGACCCCATGTGGAGCAGGGCCAGAGGGTGCCTGTGAGGGAGCGGTGGAGACAAAGCGTTAGCGACTGACAGCAGCCCCCATTCCCCATTCCTCTGCACCACTCAGGGGGAGGACATAGAAGAGAGTGAATGGTGGGAAGGTGTTTTTATTCTGCTTGTAGTTTTTCACTGCCCTAGTCTGTTAGTAATAGAGAAAAAATTACACTAATCTACACTGAGTCTGTTTTGCCTGTGATGATAACTGTTGAGTGATCTCCCTGTTCTTATCTCAACCCTTGAGCCCCTTTTATCGTATTTTCTGCTCCTGTTCATTTGAAGAAGGGGAGTAAGAGAGCAGTTGTGGTGGAGTTTAGCTGCCCATAAGGCTAAAACCACTATCACACAAGGAAACAAAAGGCTACTTTTAGGTTTTACTGCTATCTGAGAACACACAGAAAACAAACAAACAAACAAAAAAAAAGACAAAAAAAAAAAACTGAAAAATCAGTGAATCTGTAAATTTAAGGCAATATAAAATGATGACACTCATTATTACAAGATTTTGAATTGTTCTCTTTGGCCAGAAATCAAAATAACTTTAAGTATGGTCTGAGAATCATAAAGGCATGCTGAAAAACAGTGAGTGTGTGATCACATAGCACAAAAATTCAGTGGTGTTTCCACTTTCAGAGACACTTCAAAAGAAACTTCAGAATTGTTTTTGCACTAGGTAGCACTCAAAATATCTTCACTCATACTCAAGGCAAAGGAAGACTTGAGTTTCCATGTTACTTCTTACTTTATAGAATGTAATTTTAACTTTTCTTGTGTGTGTATTTGTATAATTCTTAGCATGTTAAGGTTGCCATGGACTTTCCAGATAAAATTTCTGGAAATTGCTTATGAAATGGTATAAACCTTTTACTTCAAATATAAACATGCTTATCCTGGACTATTCTGAAATTCTTAATGTCAGATTTCCTGGTGCTTCTTATGCATACTAATACTTAAGGTATATCTTTTATGTTGTATTTAATTGATCAATTGACATGATATTGACAAAAAAAATATCTACCTACAGTCAGTTGTCTTTTGATGAAGATTTGTTTCTCAATAATACACTACCTGACTGTCACGTACCAGAGTGAGGATATTCTCAAATCATGCATGGGAGAATGAGAATAGGGGTACTGGAATGCTAATCAGACTGGTTCATCTCCTATTTTGTTTTCAGTTTGCTTCGTATTTCATTGGTAAGAAAATAATTAAAATGGACAACTTTTAGGAAAATCCTCTCATGGATAAGCCTTTGGGGGAAAAAAAAATAAAAAACTCTATTTGTTTCTATATGCAAAATCTACAAATAGAGCTCGTAATTTATTACTTGATTGGTTTCTAAAGCATCAAGTCAATTTTCATGTTCAGATTTAACATGTTGTATCCTACAGACTAGAATCAAATAAAGAGTAATGTCCAGAATAGGAACATCTTAATTTTTGAATCTGGGGACTTACTGTCTTTCTCAATATGAAGCCTAAATTGATAAAAAAAATATACAATAATCAAATACAATGATCTTTAGCTTGATTTCCTACTGTAACAAATGTTAAGCAATTTGACTGTCAGTACGTTAGTCTCTCATACCCTAAATGGATTTTGATCTTCTACACAATTTCAGCTGAGTTTATCAAAGGGGTGAAGATTGCAGACATTAACAAATTTTATAACAGCCAGCAGAAGGGCATTTAATAAGGCCAATGATGCTGCTGCCTCCACTGGAGGAAGCAGAGAGCCTTCATCCAGGCTGCTGGATTTGTTTCACAAACTGTACGTAGAAGTCTTTTGTAAATCTAATAATCTTCATGTAATTCTAACCAGCAAATATTGCATATGCCTGTCAGCTGAACAAACAAAGGCAGAGGAATTAGCAGCAGCATTGTTAAGGTACATGGGGAACAGGAGACAAAGCTGTGGCATGAAGGTCTATCTCAGAGGTATAGTGTTGAAATGGACAAAGAAATATTTTAGTATTGCAATGTTTTGGGCTGTGGTATAATTAATTTTGTATGTAAAGGCTAGTATGATGCTGTGGTTTTAATTTTAGATGAAATTAGTGGTGACACTTGTGGTTTTAGTTGCTGCAGAGCAGTGCTTGAACAGGGTCAAGGACTTCTCTGCTTCTTATGCTGACCCATCAGCGAGAAGTCTAGGGGTACACCAGAGAAGCTGGGTGAGGACACAGACAGGAGAGCTGGCCAAGACTGGACTAAAAAAAAAAGGGGGGGGGGGGGGGGGGGGGGGGAAGAAGGAGGAATCCCCATTCCCCAATGTCCAGAAGTGATGGCATTTGTTTTCCCAGGAAAATGTTATGTGTGATGAAACCTGCTTTCCTGGAAGTGACTGAACACCTTCCTACCAATGGGAAATAGCAGATGTATTTTTTGTTTTGCTTTCCTTGCACATGTGGCTTTTGCTTTACCTAGTCCTTATCTCAATGCATGAGTTCTTGAACTTTTACCTTTCCAAATCTCTCCCACATTCCACCTGGGGAGAGGAGCGAGCAACTGTATGGTGCTTGCCAGGATTAAACCACAATATATAATTAAAGAACTGGAGGAAACAGGTTTAGGGCATGCAAAGAAACTTGGGATATTCTTGCAGGGTGAGAAGAGATACAGATCATCTACAGAGGTCTCTTCCTACATGAATTATTCTATGAAACTAGATGAGGAAGACTAGAGTACAGAATGCATTATTCTGTCATAAATGAGACCAGTAATTCCAGTATTTCAAAATTTTTTTTTCCTAATTTTTTTTTTTTTTTCAGATCACATTAGAAGATGCACACCTCATCCCATGCCCAGGCACTACAAAGGTGCTCAGTACTCAACTTTGTAGTGTTTTCTCTTTCCAAAATGACAATATCATTAGCACTGGTATTTCTTTAGCAATAATCTTTGTCCTTAAATCCAATACTTGGTTATTTAATAATAGGAAGTCCTATTTCTGTAAGTGCTGCTGGGGTCAGACCTTATTAGGCTCAGAATAACTGGTAAAGAATTCCTAACAATATTGCTGCAGCATTTCAGCCACTGATAGTTGGAGGATTTAACCTCTACTTCTGACTGCCATTATATCCTTTAAGCAGTTACTCCTACTTCCTAGAAGTAGTGCAGCACGACATGTACCATTAAGGGAATGAATTTAATGCCTTATTGCAAAGTTATGTGAAGTACTAATCTCCTTGCAATTTTTTTTTTCCTGTTAGTTGTTTGTGCTAGCATGCAAAAAGTATGACTATATTTTAACTAAGGAATAGGCTGTTATGTTAGCTGACCATAAAAGTATCCACAACCACTATGGGTGAAAAAGAGGAAATTTACAACTTCTGCAGTAAGAATATTATAATAGATGATTGATGTAATCCCCATCTAGCAGTTCTCAGCCTCAGGTAAACACAACACTGCCTTAAATTAACTCCTGCTCTGATGGCTTCCATGTGGCTTTCAAAGTGGAATTTGAAATTCTTATTGTGTATTCCCTCTGGCTATGCCTCTATTTGCCTATCAACCAATTCCTCTTTCTGGCCCACCTGTATCAGCACATCTCCCACAGAGCACAGTGCTGCAGGTGGCTTCATGCACTCCGAGCAATATATTCAAGGCTATTGCTGCTACAAGAACACAACCAAGGACAGTACATGAACAGGTCTATACAGGATTAGGGCCAGGCTCACATGAAGATTGTTGCGAATAAACATTCCTAATATAATGAATAATAATAACAACCATAATAGCAACAACAAAACTGACCCCCAGATATGCAATTTCCTATTTATTATACAAATTTGAAAAGTTCATGCAGAAGAAAATAAGCACTTAACTACTATTCAGCAAAATCTGTAAAAGTACATTCATTCATGTAAAGAAACAAGCCAGAAAATGGGAGTTAAAGCACCACAGCACACAAGTGCTGTGCTGTCTGTGAAGTTCATCAGGGTCACGAACAAATTTTCAGCAAGGCCAAGTTCAAGATCCTGCATCTGGATTAGGGCAATCCCAAGCACATATACAAGCTGGACAATGAGTGGATTGCGAGAAGCCATGTGGAGAAGGACTTGGGCGTGTTGGGAGTCCACAAAACTGAACATGAGCCAGCAATGTGTGCTTGCAGCCCAGAAAGACATCCGCATCCTGGCTGACTCAAAACAAGTGTGACCAGCAGGTCAAGGGAGGCGATTCTCCCCCTTCAGCTCTTCTTTCTTGAGACCCCACCTGGAGTACTGCGTTAAACCCTGGGGCTCCCAGCACATGAAAGACATGAAAGACATTAAACATGGTTAGAGTTGGTCCACAGGAGAGCCACGCAGACAATCAGAAGGATGGAGCACCTCTCCTATGAGAAAGTTGGCTGAGAAAGCTGAGAGAGCTGGGATTGTTTAGCCTAGAGAAGAGAAGGCTCTGAGGGGACTTTACAGTGTCCTTTCACTACTTAAAGGGGGCCTACAGAAAGGTGGGGAGAGATCTCTTCATCAGAGAGTGATAAGGCAAGGAGTAACAGTTTCAAACTAATCGGAAAGAGATTAGCTGTGAGGAAGAAATTCTTCATTAGGGTGAAAAAGAGGGTGGAGAGGCACTGGAACAGGTTGCCCAGAGAAGCTGTGGATGCCCCATTCCTAGAAGTGTTCAAGGCCATGTTGGATGAGGCTTTGAGCAATTTGGTCTAGTGGAACCTATGACGGGGGAGTTAGAACTACATGGTCTTTAAGGTTCCTTTCAACCCAAACCATTCTGTGATTCTATGAATTTCTTGCCAAAGCAACACGCAGACATATGTCAAAAATCAACTTTCTAAGAACTTTATAGGAAGAAGCCAAAAATATATGGACACAATTTCCTGGCTTCTTTAGTCTTTGAGTTTGTCAAACATTATTTTTCAGCTCTATGTCCAGACCGTGTAGTTGCCAAGGAAGTAATTGCCCAATGCACTACCGACTTCCCAAATATCTTTTCATTTCTGAGCTGTACAAAGAAGGTCAGTATCACTTACATCTTTCATGTGTGGGAATATGCCTAAATTATTTACTGCTGTAATGTGAGCTGTCTGAATGAAGACCTATTCCTGGTTTAAGCAGGCTTTTTCAGGTATGAACTCCATTCCCACAGTTTGGATGACAGATATGAACTTTTTTTTTTTTTTTTCTTTTTTTTTTAGGCTATTTTGGGAGCACAATAGCTAGGAAAATTTTAACAGAAATTCTTTTTTTTTTTTTTTTTTTTTTTTTTTTGTAAATTGACTTCTGTATTTATTCTCTCATTTGCTTGTACTGTAACTTAACTTCTGTTACTGTTAGGCTGAACTCCCTGGAAGTCTGGAAGTCTGGAAAGCATTCAGGTTTTAAATGCATAGATCAACCTGACCGATGATCTTAAATGTAATAAAAGCCAATCATTTGAACTGGATAATGGCTCATTTTGGTTTCTTAGTATATAAATCTGTTCCAGAATCCTTTTATAAAATGATCTATGTTCCATTATTGCATAAAAATAACTTAGCTATGCAAAGTGGAAATGATCTTTTTTTCATTGTTAGAAAACTGCATTAACCTTATTAAAAATGTTAATTTTGAAATGTTTATATATCCAGTTGATTTCAAAATTAATTACATTTAACATATTAGATCAGTTGTATCCTGATTAGATCTGTTTTATGGGAATATGGAAAAATGAAGTTTTTCTATAAAATATGGATTTCAGGCTAAAATTGCATTAGCTATGTTCATTTTATGGTAGCAATTCAATTTTGTGTCTTACACAAACGTTTTGAATTTGAAAATGTAGAAAATACATCACTGATGGGTTATTTTGGTTTATTTTCTTTTGAGGAGGGAGGGAAACTGAAGAAAAGTGGAGTGGTGTGAAATTTAAAATTGCATAGCATTATATTACCTAGATATTGTTCATAAAGCATCTGATCCTAATTTATGTATTTATTTGTTTATTTTCCAGCATAGAAATTCCCCTGCAGGAGACCGAAGGTTAATGTTTTTGATCTCTGAATACATTACTGGCCTACAGAAAAACCACATACATAGCAAGATTGTTTTACTTTCCTCCCTGTTTAGAAGGCTCTTCAGTCTCCACCAGGGAAAGTTATAGTTGTTAAATATCATAGCAGGTGTTGTGATACAGTTTGAACTGAGCTCCAAGAGAGCTATGTTTAGTATATGTGTGTCTTTGCACAGAAGGGAATAAATTTCATCTGATGTCATCTTATTCATCCCTGTCTTTGCTCAGAAACTGCAGGAGACACAGAAGGGAGTAATGAGAATTCACTAAAGCTGGCTTCATCCGTGTCACTGCACACTGGGTGTGCAGAGCTTACATATGATATAGGCTTTTATCCGGGGCTGGGGGGAGGAGGGGGAATTTATTAGTATTTCCATGCCTGATAATTGGCAGTTATTTAAGAACAGATTCAGCTGTCTAAGCCTGAAATTTTCCAGCAGTAGGGTGGTAATGTAGCTCTGACACCAGCTGGCCTATGGCAGTGGGTCCCACTGGCCATGTACAGCTGCTTCCTTTTTGGAGAGCATGCACAGCAGCATGTCAGTATTTGCGTAGCATGTCCAGAAATGTGCTTGCAAAGCAGCAGTTATTGATGGTCTGCAAGATCTCTGGGAGCTCTTAACTCTAACCAGCAGAGAGAGCTCACAGGTCCCTAGACACTTATAGGGGAACGGGGTGGGGGGAGAAAGGGAGGGGGAGAGGGGGAAGGGTGCAAAGTGGAGTGAAGTTTCAATTTAGGGTTGATGGTGAGTTGAGTGCAATGTGGTGGAAGGTAGTACAGCTGAGTGGGAACATAAGTTTGGCTGTTCAGTGCAGAGACAAGTAAAAATGGGAAAAGGCAGAAGATCTTTTTGGGGGCCTAGATGTGGAAGGAATGGAGCAATGCCATTCATCCTCACTGCTGAATAGTCACATGGGCTGGCACACAGCCTGATTTTTCTAACTGTGCACTCAGTTGCTGCTGATGTTATGCAGGTAAATTATATTATGAATCTTTTCTTGAACACATGCTTAGCCTGCCCAATGGCTGGATCAACAAGCAGGAAATACAGCAAACAGACTGGGGAGAGAAAGTTTTAGAGTTCTTGATTTCATCTTTTAAGAAACTGTGTCATTTAAAAAGCCATATTTTGGCCCCTTATTAGTGATACCTACCTTCCAAGGGAGATGTATCCACAATTACCATGTCCCTGTCAGCAATAAATCAGAAAGAATCATTTTGCTTAAATATTTTGGAGCAAAAATAATTTCTTTTAATATTTTTGTGGAGAAACAAAGCTAATTGTGCTTACTTTTGTTTTTTACTACTGTAACTCTCATTAAAATCACTTATTTATTATCCCACTAATTTAACTAATGCTTTACTTTTGCCATTCTGGCAGCAGTGATTATTATTAACACAGACTGGGGACAGAATTAGTCCATGCAGTTCATCTACCTACCTATCTGTCTGTTCTTAAGTATACTTAGCATTTGAACATTATTTTTTCCCAACCTAATAGCTCGTATTACTACACATTAGTTACCTTCTGCGTGAAGAAATTTATTGTGAACTCCCCTGCTGACAAATCTTTTCTTAGCTTTGGTTCATGCCCTTTGTTTTTCAGCCCATTACTCCGTCAAATAATTTCAGGGCATCTGCCTTCTATATGCCCCTCAAATCCATGTCTCTTAATCACTGTATTCTGCTAATCACTTCTGTCCTAATTAATACAAATGTTGCCTAATCTCTTTTCAGAATTTTTGCCCCACGTTACTGTCTTGATTGTTCACTGTCTCCATGGTTGCTCTTACCATCTGGTTTATCAAACTGTGTCAGGTATTTTCACTAATCACCTGTGGCAAGGTCCACACGGCCTTCATTAAAAAAACTCAGGATCTGAGATCAAGTATCACAAATTTGTGGCCAAAACCTATGCTCTGTCATGAGTTAAATGAGGACAGTAGGTGACATCCTAATGTTAGCAAACTGCTTCTCACTGCCTCTCTATGTTCATGCTAAATTGATCTCAATACTTTCTAATAATCTTTTACATGCAGAAGGGATCAAATTTACAGACAGACACTTCCAGAATACCATATTTATTCTCTATTACTAACACACCACGGAAGTGAGAAACTACAAACAAAATAAAAACAACTTCCCACCATCCATTCTCTTCTACCTACTCCCCGAGTGGTGCAGGGGAACAGGCAATGGGGGCTGCAGTCTCAGTCGCTCCCTGAGGTGGTTCTGCTCGAGTGGGCAGCCAAGCTCCACCACAGCCGCTCTCTCACTCCCCCTCCTCAAAGAGGAATAGGGAGAAAATATGTGAAAAGGGCTCAAAGGTTGAGATAAGGACAAGAAGATCATGCAGTAATTATTGTAACGGCATAGGGAGATAGTAAGATTTATTGCTTATTACTAACAAGCTAGAGAAGTGAGAAACAAAGGAAAGAAACCAGAAGTACCTTCCCCCCCCCATTCACCCTCTTCCACCTCCTCCCCCCGAGCAGCGCAGGGGAACGGGGGAATGGGGGTTATGGTCAGTCTACAGCACCTCTTCTTTGCCACTCCTTCTCGGTCACTCTCGTCCTCTGTGCTGTGGGGTCCCTCCCAGGGGATGCAGTCCTTGATGAACTGATCCGGCGTGGGCTTCCCACAGGCAGCAGCTCTTCCAGAACTGCTCCAGATATGGGTCCGTACCACGGGGTCCATCCCTCAGGAGAAAACTGCTCCAACCTGGATCCCCCATGGGCAGCAGCTCCTGCCAGGTCACCTGCTCCTGCATGGTCTCCTCTCCACGGGCTACAGGTCCAGCCCAGAATCTGCTCTGGCATGGGTCTTCCACAGGCGGCAGCCTCCGTCGGTGCAGGGCCACCTGCTCCACCGTGGTCTCCTCCACGGGCTGCAGCATGGAACCCTGCTCCACCGTGGTACTCCATGGGCTGCAGGGGGACAGCCTGCTGCACCAGGGGCCTCTCCACAGGCTGCAGGGGAAATTCTGCTGTGTGCCCGGAGCACCTCCTGCCCTCCTTCTGCACTGACCTTGGTGTCCACAGGGCTGGTTCTCCTTCTGCACTGACCTTGGGGTCTGCAGGGCTGGTTCTCATTCCTCGCTTCAGTCTTCTCTCCCAGAAGCCCAACCAACATCACCCACTGACTCAGTTCTGGCCAGTGGCAGGTCCTTTTCATAGCCATCTGGAGCTGGCTCTGATCTGACATGGGGCAGCTTCTGGGCTTAGTTCACAGAGGCAACCCCTGCAACACTCCACACACACTGACAAAGCCTTGCCAATTAAGTCCAATCCGCTCCCAAACCTTACCATTACAGTTCTTCCTGTCCTTGAAGGAAAGAGACAGAAATAGGATAAAATCTATTTGAATAAAGCCAAAAAAATAAAAATAAAAAACAAATCATTTATTACTGTACAGACAGTTAACTCTGCCCACCTGAATCATGTTCCTCGAATTCATGATGCCCCTGAGGTTCATGAAGCTTCCTTGGTGTTTGCCAGTGAAAGTGAGATTCCATTATTAGAATATTCTTTCTTTTCTTGTTCTAATGAATTTGTGAAAAGCAAATGCAGAGTACCATCTATTTTATGTTTATCTTCAATAATTTACTTATTTATTTAACAAATACATCCATTAAATTTGCTTGGCTATCTATTCTAAAATATACAGGGTTTCTGTAGTGTCTTTATTCTACTTTATTAGTTTAAATATGACACATGTACATGAATATTCATTATAGAATTATAATTTTATTTTATAACTTTACACTTTTTAATTAACTTACTTTATCTCAGTATTATACCGGTATAAGTGAAGAGGTTTTTGCTCACAGTTTGTTCATAATTCTCATAGTTTATGCATTACACATTAGCAATGCATACTAACATTTCCAGAATTATTCTGTCCAAGACTGAGCCCTAGAAATCCTCCCTTCACACATTTTTGTAATGTCAGTAATGTGAACACACTGCTAGTCCAATAATGCTGCTATGTAGGCAGAAGGCAGAATATTTATATGCATGTTATTATATTTCTATTCATCGTGAATGAGTTAGTAGCAATGGCAAAAACATGCACAATAAAATGCCAGAGCATTTAAAATTGAATTCAGTTGTTATACAGATTTTGATTCTGTAGTTATAGTACTGACATACTATTGTGTGAATCCTCATCAAGGATTTTATCCTTGAAGATTGGTACCTGGAAATAGATCCATTGCTCTGTCTTAAGTGGGAAATCTTATTTCAAGCATGAGAGGAATAAGTTGATGACTACAAATTAAAAATAAAAAGCAATTCTGTTTTACATTCTCTTCTGCATGTTTGATTATTTATTTCTTTATTTATTTTTGTAAATACAAACTGTGTAAATCTTTTTTTTTTCTTGTTCTTTTTCCTTTGAGTGACTTATAGTGACTTCTAACAGTAAGCAAATCAAAATAGTTCTGATAAAAATTAATATTTATATTTCCATTCTACAAATGAGTTAAATAATCTATTTGGTAGAAAATCAAATGCAGATGGCAAATTACTTTTGATGACACTTCTAAAGAGAAAAGAATCAACAGTGTGTAGAGTCTGATCAAGCCCTGTCAGTCTCTGGACACTGTTTACTGGTTGCACCAAAAAAAATAAAATAAAATAAAAAAAAAAATATATATATATAGTCAAAAGGGAAAAACAGTATTTTATGTTCATTGGAAGTTAAGAAAGAGATAGGTCTTACCAAATGTATCTGACAAGTTAATATATGACCGCACCTTGCTGTTTCTAGCATTTTGTCATTAAATAAGAAAATAAGAGGCTTGATGATGATGTATTGGAGAACAGTAAGAACAGTATTCCTTTTTTTTTTTTTTTTTTTTTTATGACTTCTCTAATGAAAGTCTTCTTTCCATCCCCAAATGTGAGAAATCATTCACTAACATATTCCCAGTTTCATGACTTATTGTTCATGTACTATTGTCAGCTCTGGCTCAAGATGATGAAGGAGAATGTAATATGCCAACTGTGTGAAATAGGTTGTAAAGTTCTATTCTATTCTTTTTTTTTTTTTTTCTACTTTTTTGAAGGATATAGAAAATGAATAATGTCAAGCTAGAAGTATTTTTCTTGAAATCTGGCACCTCATAGGTTTATAACTGAAACCATTATGAGATATTTTCTACATTAAATAGCAACATTTGGTCACCACAATATGACTTGGAAAGACAAATAGTTCTGAAAGCCAAGTCAACTTTCTCAAACTGTTTGTTTCCTCGAAAGCAAAGGAATACTATTTCAGTAACAGATGTAACCAGAATGTTCTGAAAAGGCAGTGCAGATCAAACTTAAGTTTGTGCAATGATGAGGAAAAAGGCAAAAAACATAGTTAAACTCATGAAAATTGATTGTATGATCTGACACTAATTGGAAGGAAAACTCTGGAAATGAGCAGATGGAGCCATTAATTAAATTAATTATGAGGCCATACCAATGTAATGAGTGTTGCCTTAAATCACCTCACTAGTACCTACGTCCACCACTTGCAATAGTATGTGTTAATGACTTGGCAAAAACACTTGCAATTTTTTTATTTTTTTCTTTTCTAAGTCAAGGAAGAATAAAATTTGTTTTAGTTCAGGAGGACTGAAACATAAACTGTGTTTAATTGCAAGCTTTTAGAAACATGAGGTGTTTCACTTAATACACTTAATCTATAATTCAGTCAGCACTCTTCAGTGGTGAAAAGCCAATAAACAGATGTTAGCAATTTGAAGATATGCACTTTAACCAATAATTATCTTCTTCCATTAAATTATGAAAAATATTTAATAAGAATTCACTTTTTCCTGTTCTTATCAGAACTTCGCCCTGCTGAACAGACAATCTTAATTTCACATTAGCTAATGGGTAAGAAAGAACAATGGAAGAATGTGGTCTATATTATTCAGCTTATCAAGAACTTCTAACTTGCTGAAGGGAGGGTACATTTTAGTAGAGATCCAGATCATGTTTGGCAAATCAGGTAGTTCCTCAGGCAACATTTTAAAAATAGCAGAAGTATGTACACTCCTAATAGATGAAAAATGGATAGAAGGAGATGTTGTGTGAAAGCATTCTGGATTGAGAAATTCCATCTTTATTGGCTTTTAATACATAGATTGACTGGAGGAAGACTTTATAAAAAGTTATAGTGTATTCTTCCATACATTGACATTTATGTTGTAACTTCCTTCAGACATTAGGGAAGCACAGAAATGAAACAGAATGTCACTGTGTAGATTAAAAGGACATGTATATTTATTGTAAACACCAAATAGTTGTATTTAGTCTTCAGTAACTACTTGTGACCCGCAAATGTCTTGCCTGCTTAATTTTAAAACACTTTGAAGAACACCAAGTACTGCAGCTTAAGACAGTTTTTGTTTTGTGGTTCTTCACAGATCAGCATTTCTCACCATATAGGATGCAAAATCAAACTGAGGACTGCAAAGTGTAATGGTTTGCTCCTTCTAAATCTAGTGGGGGGGAAAAAAAAAAAAAAAGCTTTAAATGAAGACTGGAAATACAAGTTAATAAATAGAACACTATCCTATAAGATAAAGACTTAAATCACTGAGGGGAATGGTTGGTTTGCAAATTAACAATCATTGATAAACCTCAGTATAAGAATTGTTGTTTCAAAACTTTAATGAACAAGAACTGTAAATTGGAAAACTTCCTGAGAAATGTATCTAGTTATGCTTGGTATACATGCATCTTTGACCTGACATGTAATTACATATCTATCTTTGCTCTATGTAAATAAAATTCATAATAGAGGAACTGACATAGGCAAAATAACTAGTTTCTTTTTCACAATGACAATGAAGACAAAGATAGTTCCAAGTTTGTTCCTCTTTTTTTTCTATTTTTTTTAAGTTATTTTTTCTTTTTTGCCAAAATACAAACCTGTAGTAGATGCACAGGTTCTTAGAGATTTTCACACAAAGGTAAAAAGGACCCCTGTTCATAAAACCCATGGTTTCTTACGGGAGGAGGGGGGTGGGGTTGGGGGGATAGGGGAAGAGCAATAGAAGGAATAAAATCTTTCAGATTTCAAACCAGCAGAATTTTAAACTTGATCATATCCTGTATTCTGTAGATAAACTGCAGAAGAGTTTAGGTGCTTAGGAGGAGGAGGAAGCTTCATATTATAGATGAATTATAGATATTATATATAACTCAATATTATAGATGCTATAGATGCTGAAAGTAAGTAATGAATATTACAGATGACTATAGATGCTGAAAGTAAGCTTTAACGCATCTGAGATTTTACATGTATGTCTAAACTTTACTATTCTTAATAGCACCTTATTTTTGTTTGAAGTTTGGATAGAATTTATAAAAATCTGGAATCCCCAGTCTTTCATAAATGTGTATTATTATGGTGCTTATAGGTTGAAATTGCAACCGTGAATAGTAGAAAGGGGCTTTTTTTTTCAAATTTATATGAACACTTTACACAGTAATTTAATCTACACCAAATTCATGACAGTTTTTACCTCAAAGTAACCTTTAACTGACTTTTTACTGTGACTTTTTACTGTGGTGCCATATCACTTTTTCAGTTAAAAGACACAAGTAGCTTTAGCTTCTTTTCAGGCAGCTCTGTATTGTACATAAAATATTTATGGTAAACATACTGTTTGAAAAGCAAAACAGAAACAAACAATTCGCTCTCTGTGCAGTTGCAATACATAAGATGTAGAAGAGTAATTCATCCCTCTGAAAATATTAGCCAGTAATGTTAGAAAAAGAAATGTTAACTGCACCATATGGCCTATAAATGTCATTTCTATAATAAAACATTTTTTTCTTGCTCTCTCTTTTTCCCCACATTTCTCCCAGAGGCAGTTGTCTAAATTGCTTACCTGACTCTTGAGGAAATTGGAAATATTTATAATATGATAAATTATCTTGAAAAACATCAAATCTTTTTTTTTTTTTTTTTTTTTTTTTAATTGAGAAGTACTACTATACCATGGGAAGTGGACCTGTATTGTTTTGAGATTGTATACATGCAGAAAAACATATAAATTGCTATGCATGAAGTATGGATGGCTCAATTAAAAGCTCATCTTAAACGTTGAAATACTGTATTTTTACAAAAGTCTCAAGGCACCTGAAACCCCCTTTTTTCCTTCTTTTAAATACAGTTATAGTAAACCCCACAGCTTGTATTTTTTCCCTTTTTCTTTTTTTTTTTTTCTT
The DNA here is from genome assembly GCF_964035555.1 of Netta rufina. Lineage (NCBI taxonomy): Eukaryota > Metazoa > Chordata > Aves > Anseriformes > Anatidae > Netta > Netta rufina. The sequence goes on from NC_140124.1 coordinate 101,723,641, forward strand.
AAGATATTCTAAATCCAGTCTTGTTTTGTATTTTCAGAAAAAAAAAAGGATAAAGTATATATATAAAAAAAGACAACAACAACAACAAAAAAAAAAAACACAACATGTTTTGCCATGTTGTCGTTGTATTTAAGCAGTCAATTAGATTAGTTTTAAATTTTATTATCTGTCTTATATCAGGACAGGTATTTGCATGGGTGAATGGTCTGATCTGCTATGGCATATGCTATATTAGTGCTATTCCAAAAATACTATTATCAAAAATTTGTGATACACTATGGAAATAAATAAACACAAATTAACATAACAGGATAAGCTATTGATTAGAGGCTTTCAAAATATTATGGCTTGTATTATTTCATCTTTAAGATTTCTATTTTTAGACAATATAACTTTCCCAGTGGAGCTTTTTTCTTTCCCCAAAACAAATTTATGGAGACGTCTTTTAGGTCTCCACGAGGGACCTCCACAAGAAGAACAAGGTACTGGTTATTTATTTGTCTTTGGGATGCTTTATAGAATTAGCTGTTTTTCTGTTTTATGAGGGAAATTTCAACAAATAATGACATACTGAAGATAAAAGAGTGATGACATTTGAAAATGAAGTATTGCAATTCAACCTACAGTCTATGTTTACAGCACATCTTTTACTGTTTCCAAGCTTCAACTACAGAGGAGACAGTGTATAATACTGATAAATCTGAGTGTAGAGCCCAGAAGAGAGCAATGGGAGCTTGAAATTCCATGGAACCGCTGTTCCAATTTGCAGCAGAAACTAAATATTTGTGTCTAGTTTTGAGTGGTTTCTGTGGAAATAAATTCATTACAAAGTCATTTAGTTTTAAAAATTCAGTTTGCAAAATAAAATATTTTTGATTTTAATGTTAGTGGAAAAAAAAAAGCAATATATCCTCATATACCCAGCTATATTGATTCTTCTTCTACAGAAGGAACAGCTAGTCTGTACACAAAAGCAAGACTAACCATACTTGCAATTTACACTGGGTAGTGTTCTGAGACCTTAAGCAAACTCTGATCTTGGAAGCAATCTGTGGCAGTTCAGAGTGCTGTGTGGGCCAGTTTATCTTGCTCTTCTTGGCCAAAATTGCCTTGGATACTCAGAATGTAACATTGCAGCCTGCAGAGCAACCTTCATCCAGCTTATTCCAGAACATCATTTTATGGGGGGAAGACAGGAGGAGTGGACAGGTTGTGATTCTGTCTGGCTGCTGCAGAAGAAGAGAAGGGGAGGGGAGGGGAAGGGGAAGGGGAAGGGGAAGGGGAAGGGGAAGGGGAAGGGGAAGGGGAAGGGGAAGGGGAAGGGGAAGGGGAAGGGGAAGGGGAAGGGGAAGGGGAAGGGGAAGGGGAAGGGGAAGGGGAAGGGGAAGGGGAAGGGGAAGGGGAAGGGGAAGGGGAAGGGGAAGGGGAAGGGGAAGGGGAAGGGGAAGGGGAAGGGGAAGGGGAAGGGGAAGGGAGGGGGAGGGGAGGGGGAGGGGAGGGGAGGGGAGGGGAGGGGAGGGGAGGGGAGGGGAGGGGAGGGGAGGGGAGGGGAGGGGAGGGGAGGGGAGGGGAGGGGAGGGAAGGGAAGGGAAGGGAAGGGAAGGGAAGGGAAGGGAAGGGAAGGGAAGGGAAGGGAAGGGAAGGGAAGGGAAGGGAAGGGAAGGGAAGGGAAGGGAAGGGAAGGGAAGGGAAGGGAAGGGAAGGGAAGGGAAGGGAAGGGAAGGGAAGGGAAGGGAAGGGAAGGGAAGGGAAGGGAAGGGGAAGGGGAAGGGGAAGGGGAAGGGGAAGGGGAAGGGGAAGGGGAAGGGAGGGGGAGGGGAGGGGGAGGGGAGGGGAGGGGAGGGGAGGGGAGGGGAGGGGAGGGGAGGGGAGGGGAGGGGAGGGGAGGGGAGGGGAGGGGAGGGGAGGGGAGGGGAGGGGAGGGGAGGGGAGGGAAGGGAAGGGAAGGGAAGGGAAGGGAAGGGAAGGGAAGGGAAGGGAAGGGAAGGGAAGGGAAGGGAAGGGAAGGGAAGGGAAGGGAAGGGAAGGGAAGGGAAGGGAAGGGAAGGGAAGGGAAGGGAAGGGAAGGGAAGGGAAGGGAACCAACAAAACACTCACCCAAACACTCCCCCCAAAAAACAACTCAGGCTTGACCTTTAGTCTTCCAATGTTAGCAGTTTTCTACAGAATCATCGAACTGATAGAATGGTTGAGGATGGAAAGGAATGCTGGAGGTCATCTGGTCCAACCTCCCTGCTCAAGCAGAGATACCCAGAGCAAGTCACCCTGGACCACGTCCATGGCTTTTGAAGATCTCCGGGGAAAAGACTCCACAACATCTCTGGACAATCCATGCCAGTGCTCAGTCACCCACACAGCGAAGTGCTTCCTGATGGTCAGAGGGAACCTCCTGTCTTCCAATTTGTGCCCACTGCCTCTTGTTCTGTTGCTGGCCCATGTCTTCAAAAACTTAGCATGTACATGTGGAGTGTGTGTTTTAACTCTTACAGAAGAATTTTACTTGCCATGTTGTTAGGAAGTGTTTTGTTCAGGGCATACTTTGGAATCTTGTTGACATATTCACCTTCTTTAGACGCATGAATTCTTGTCACATATATCATACCCATGAGTGAAAGGTTGTTACACTGTAATAGGCAGTTTATCAGACATATTGCAGCCTATACTGTGCAAATATTCCAGATTTAGCCATAACAAGGTTTTCAGTGAAACAGCTGAAATCTGTGATATAAGGTTGAAGCATCAAGACAATATTTACCTGTTATAGACCCCAATAAAACTATAATATTTTCTTATAAGTATAAAATGTTCTTATAAGTATAAAATTCTTCTAAGTATAAGATTTATGAAAAGAAAAATAAATCTCTGTATGTTTTGTTTTTAAGCATTTATAAAAAAAACTTTATAAGGGTTTTAATTCTGACTTGAAACAGTTTGAAATCAACTGTGACATTGAGATACGATTTCAACATTTAATTTTCCTTGTTCTACCTTCTTTTAGTAAGTTTTGTTGTTGTTGTTGTTGTTTGTTTGTTTGTTTGTTTTAACCTGTGGTACAGTTTATTGTCAAGGGCAAAAAATAAAGCTTTCAAAAGACGAAACGGCTGAACTAAAAGAACTCTTTATTTCTTAATCTAGGCTAAAATTAGAGGTGACTCCAGTGGCATCAGCAGGGCTATGCAAGATTACTGCTGCTATGATAAACAATTCATAGGAATTTCTACAGACAAGGTGATCTCCATCCGTCAGAATTCTCACTGTGGACAAGGTGCACAGGAAATAAAAACACATCTCTCAAGCTGTCCCTGTAAGCTATGTCTGAAGAAAAATAGAAGTTCTTCCATACCTCAAAGGAATACTGAAAAGGAAGTCATACTAAGAGTAGCAAAGCATTTCAGGTCAACAACATTAAGCAGATTCTTAATCTCACACTATTATCTCATGCTAAGTAAAACATTGAATTATTTTTTGGCAAAAATCATTCTAATGAAGACAGATAAAAGTGGCATCTAACTATAGCTATTGTTCAATTGGTGTGATACAAATTAACAATGACTGACTGTATATCAACAAAAGTTGATTCTGAATGAATGCAGAATCACTGAGTGGATTACTAATAAATAGCAAGACCAAAAATAGTTAAACTAAAACTTTTGTTGCATTATAAACAGAAGATTAAAATATATTTATGTTTTTGGCCTAAATTAAACTCCAGATCATGATTATTCCTTTATCTATCACTTATATACAGTTAATTCCTTCTTATCTTAGCCCTGGCTGTTATTTGTTCAATAAGAAAAGATGGAGCAGAACATCAAAATCTCCTGAGAAATCAATAAAGCTGGAGCCTCTTATGCAAATTCATTAGAAAGCCAACAAAAGCATTTGTAAATTTTAAAGGTTCGGTGAAGGGGAAAAAACAAAACGAAACAAAACAAAACAAAACAAAAACAAAAACAAAAACAAAAAACACAAACACAAACAAACAAACAAAAAAAAAAAAACACAACCAAACAAAAAAACTTAAGCTGAAGTTTGGACTGATGTATTAAAAGTAGTTCTGCTTATATATTTTGGTGTCTGCTTGTGAGTTTTTTTCTAAGTGCAATAAAAAACAGATCAAACCAGATCAGTAACTCCTAAACTGTCACAACCTACAGGATTTTTTGAGATGATAGTTATTAAAATATGTTCTTTCTCATCTGTTAATTTTCCAGGCATCCATTACAGTTTTCACACTATCATAACCGAGTCTGCAATTATGTTAAATGGTAGTTTAAGGGACTCACAAAACAATGCTTCTTTTTCATTCTCTGAGATTTTGTCAACAATGTGTAAACATTAAATAGAGACTTTAAATTAGCATTCTGTCCTTGTAGCTATAAAGGCCTTAATGTCCCCTGGCTCAGAAACATTAACCTCTTTTATCAAAGAATTACTATACCATACTGCCATGGTTAATGAAGAGTAAATATCAAAAGTTCAGCATAAGATTTCAGATACCCATCCATAAACTGATGTGTTAACATCCATAACCAAACTATTCACACAGAAAATTGCGCATATTATTCACAATGCTCTTTTTTTTTTTTTTTTCCCAGATATTCACCAATTCTCCCTGTCTCGCTTTGTTCTTTGCAGATCGCATGGTGACATGCGAAAAGCTTAGCCTCTTCATATACAACTGCTAAATCTATGTCTTATTTATCTGCTTTCTTTTTTATCAAAAGTAAGTTTTTTCCAGAGCCCAAATGACACCCATCATGTGATTTTACATAAAGCAAGGCATAGAACTAGAAGTGAAAACATTTATTTTATAAAAGGCTTTTATTTTGGTAAGAAAAGCCCTTGACTGGTTAATTGACTGGTCTATTTTTTTTATTTTTTATTTTTTTTAATGCCTATCAAAACTTCTCAGAATATGAGCTGATATTTGGAGACAGAAGAGTGGAGATAATAGTCCAGGTGCACTCTGATATCAGTGTTAATTTTTCAAAGCCTTTAATTTCCCCCCTCTTATGCTTTTCCTTCACAGTGAATAATGCTTCCTTTCAGGACACTTGATAATGAAAAAGGCTTATTTATTTTCATCTAATGATTGTTATTGTCACTAGTAGAATTATCTTAGAAAATACCATACTTTTATCTTCCTGCTTTCATCTTTCTGGAGGTATTAATCTTCAGCGTAGGAAGGATCTCAAATCAGAATCTGCTATATAAATTTGCTAAGCCTCCTCAAAAATGGTTAATAATAAAAACAGAATTATATCAGTAAGCAGAAGCATAATCAAACTTTTTATTTTTCAAAACTAGATAACAGCATTGCATATTATTTCTATGCTCAGTATTCTGATCTTGGCTGAAACCAAGGGCTGAAAAAATTTGCAGAAATAAACTACCCATGGGGCATGGGGGATGGGAATACTGTGACCTGTTAAAAGGTCAACCTGTTAAAAACATAGGACTACATACTTAAGGAAAATGTTCCTGGCATGCAGAATGTGCATGCCTATGCAATAAAATTAAAAGCATCCTAATGATCACAGTAAGTTGGCTTTGCTGTGGTATGAGTGTCAATATTAGTTATGATTGAAGGATCATTTTTCATATGTAGTTATCTATTAGCAACCTGGCTCTGCATAAATTTGTGACAGTTTAAATGTAATTGAAATAGGTTTGTTGTAATTGTTGTTGTTGTTTTCATTTATAGTTGATTTGAATATTATTTATCTGGAAAGATCTGAGTTAGTAATCTTGAAAAAGATTAGTCACCTGAAGCCAACTGCTATGCAAAGTGTCTGCAAACTCTTATTTGTAGTTTGCAGTGGCTCTAAGGTTATGAAGTTTAATTATGTACTTGGAAAGAGAATAAATTCCTTGGACTCTTAAGTTCAGTATGTCAAAAATTAATTTTTGACATGTTTTCAGCATGTGGCATTCAGCCAAAATCTTGAATTGTAGACAAAGATAAACAATGTTTGTTTTAAATGTTTGGCTATAGCCGCCAAAATGCTTCTGATCCAAAACAAACTAGATGATACAAGATGTTTGAGAGATAACCTCTATTCATCATTTGTGTGATGAAATGTAAGAAGACATGAAGAGGACAAACTGAACTTATGCTACAACTGGACAAGTATTCTCAAAATGTAAATATAATTAACAGAAGTTCAGTTACATGTTCTATTTAAGAAAACAGAGGTTTAGTATGTAAGTGGATGCTCATGGCTTGTGTTTGGTTACATAATGGCTGCACATCTAAAGACCTCAGGGCAGCATTAGAAATCTCCTCAGCATATACTGAATCTCGATACTTTTCAGGGTTGTCTTGCTCTGAAGGTGTTGTCGTCACAGGGCCAGAGCACTCCGGAAATGGGAGGCTTCAATTTTTTTTTTTTAATTTTTTTTTCATATAAGCAATGTAACATGAAAACCCAGTCAGTATCTTATTACTTGGTTGATTTCCACATGATGGATGGATGCTGCAATTAAAAATGAACTTTCAGCTTTACATGTGAATCTGGACTTGAAAATAAGTCTTTAATTTTTAATATTCATTTGCATTAATATTGTAGTAAATCTCTCCCTTTCTCTTTTGTTTGTTAGTTTTTATTTATATACTAGTAAAAATATGTAACTTGCTTTCAGGTACAAACTCCTGGGGATCTTATAAATCTTTGAGATGAAAATATTCATTTTCCTAATATATTCTCCAAGTATTCTTCAGGCAAAACAAAATTTTAACTCCGAATATAACCCCGTTACTTTGGAAGTGTGTATTACTTTTTTTTTTCTTCCTTCCCTCCCCCCCCCCCATAAACTATAACTAAATACAGAAAACAAGATGTTGGAGCATTTTCAATTACTATTTCAAAACTAATTTAATACCATTTTACCTGGGTTTCCCTGAGGCTATTTCTTCTAAGAAGATTGTTCCTTATAATTTCTTTTAGTATTTTTTTTCCTTCCCTAATGATTTATATACATCTGAATCCTTATGATTCTCTAGAGATGTCTGACCTTTCTGTGCTAAAAGAAATGGGTCTGTCAGCTTTTTGGTAGGTCTTGACCCTTTTTTAGCACATCAGAGATGTCTAGACATTATCCGTTCCTGACAACAACAAAATAAGAGAAAGCTTATGCTCCAAAAACAATGTGTGTGAAAAAAAGTCCAGCACAGGACATTTAAAATATTCCTATATTCATTAAAAATGAAAGCAAACAAACAGACAAACAAAAACTCCCTCGGGAAAAGTCTCTGAGGCTATCAAAATATTTATGGAAATCCTCCCTTCTCCCCAAGTTCTCACAGATTTTCGTTTAAGGAAGTTTCTAAGTGCTCTGGAATAGGGCAGGTATGTTTTTGAGACAGTCTCATTGGGCTGCCACAATAAAAGCAGAATATACCTTTAATAGTCTTTAAGATGCATAGCTAATGATTTTGAACCATGTGCTGCACAATGTAAAAAATTCCAACTCTCCCAACTTGCCTAGTTACAACAATACTTACCTTGTACTGCTCATTATTGATAACAGTATTGTTGGCTTTATTACACAGAGCTCATAGCAGGGGTTATGGTATGAATAGGTAATTATACTTAATCAGAGACTGTGACTCTTAGTGGTATTGAAGACTGCAGTACTAGAATTATTTTAGAACATTTCATGATAAGCTTTTTTTCTGAAAAGGGATATATAAATATAAAAGGGATATATATATATACACACACATGTACACATGTTTGTATAAGTACATTATCATCCTGCAAAATTAAGGTTTTTTATTGTTGCTGGAAGAATTGATTTCTCTGTTTAATCTTTATTCACAGTATAAGGTCATCAGCTATTTAAAAAGAGCTAATATATAACCATACCCATGAATTGCAAGAACAGAAACAAGCTTTTGTTTCCATTATTTTAGATCACTCGTTAATATACTTCATGGAGTTATTTTATTTAGGAAGAAGTGAGATAGTGATTGTCATCTACAATATTCTATTTTATTATCAGCCCAGGAGCAAAAGGATTCTTTTGCTGTCTGTCATCTTTTGTGAGAAGAACAACAAGAAAATGTCAGTATGTAACTTTTATCTAAATGGCAGAAAATAATTTCATTGTATTTTCTTCTCAGCTAAGAGAAGGGAGTAGAATCCTGTAGGGATTTTTTGTTTTGTTTTGTATAGTAGGAGCCAATATGTGATAGGATAGACAGGTGGATGGTTTGTAAGGTCAGTTTACAATGACCTCTTTTTATAGGAAGTCTAACTCTAGAGACTCATTACAAACAGATTTTTGTCAAGTCTTGACACTGGTGCTTTGTTGTGAAGATCCGGGTTGCTTTACTCTTAATGCATCCGTAATAAGAAAACATGACAAAGGCACATACCAAAGAAAGTAAGCTGTTCTCCAGAAACCATTAATTTTTGATCATAACACCTGACATTTGTTTTTCTGCTGCAATATACCAGTTCTTCCAGTGTTTGATTCTACAAAGGCTACCAAGAATCATTTATTTTTCTTTTCTTTTCTTTTTTTTCCTTCTTTAAAAGAGACAACCATGTTAATCCAGTTGCAATTAAGGGGTAGAAAGTGTCTGATTTTTATTTTTTTTTCAAGCTTTTATGGAATGAAATTAGAAATTTGGGTCCAATCTTGTAAAAATACCAGCAGTCATAAACAATGATACATAGGTAACTTATTCTATTGCTAACTGTTATGACTACTATGACATGACTATCATGTGATAAAATTTGTAGCATCTGGATTTAAGTTAGAATTAACCTACTACAAACCAAAAACGTGAACTGCCAATGAATTTTGGATTTAAAAAGCATCTCTGTAACTGTTTAACCTGGGAGGCAGCTAAGCACCCCACAGACATTCACTCACTCCTTGCCTCCCAGTGGGATAGGGGAGAAAAAAAAACCACACACACAAAAAAAAAAAAAAAAAAAAAAAAAGTTAAAACTTATCAAGTGATGCACAATAGAATTGCTTACCACCCACAGACTAATGCCCTGCCACCCTCTGGGCAGTGACGTCCCCTACCTCCCCCTCCACCCCCACCCCCGAATTTTTTGTTCAGTATGATGCCCTATGGAATGGAATACCAATATGGCCAGTTTGGGTCAGCTGTTCTGGGTGCATTGCTTCCCAGCTTCTGGTGCACCCCCAACCTTCTCACTTGCAGGAAAACAAGAGAAGCTGAAAAATCTTGACTTAGTGTAAGCACTGCTCAGCAAAAACTAAAACATCAGTGTGTTATTAGGTTTATTCTAACCCTAAATCCAAAACACATCACCATACCAGCTACAATTATTGTCACAGGCAGAACAGCCTCAGGATATGGAGATTAATATAATTTACTGCCTATTACAGAATCACAGAATCACAGAATTTCTAGGTTGGAAGAGACCTCAAGATCATCAAGTCCAACCTCTGACCTAATGCTAACAGTCCCCACTAAACCATATCCCTAAGCTCTACATCTAAACGTCTTCACATTACTAACAGATTTGAGCAGAGAGAAACTACAAGAAAAAAACAAACAAACAAACAAACAAACAAACAAACCTTCCCACTGTCCACCTTCTTCTACCTCCTCCCCCCAAGTGGCACAGAGGAACAGGCAATGGGGTTTACACTCAGTCCCTAATGCTTTATCTCCACTGCTCCTTCATAGTCACTCTGCTATTGCTTCTGCGTGGGCTCACCTCCATGGGCTGCAGTGTGGAGTTCTGCTCCATGGGACCCATGGGCTGCAGGGGAACAGCCGGCTCCACCAGGGGCCTCTCCACGGGCCGCAGGGGAACTTCTGCTGTGTGCCTGGAGCAACTCCTGCGCTCCTTCTGCACTGACCTTGGTGTCTGCAGGGCTGCTTCTCTCACATTTTCTCACTCCTCAATCCCAGCTGCTGTTGCGCAGCAGTTTTCTTCCCTTTCTTAAACCTGCACTCCCAGAGGTCCACCCAGTGTCACTCTCTGTCTTGGCTCTGGCCAGCAATGGGTCCCTTTTGGAGCCAGCTGCAGCTGGCTCTAATCTAGTATGGGGCAGCTGCTGGGCTCTGATCACAAAGGCCAGTCCTGCAACCCCCAGCTATCAGAACCTTTCCATGTAAACCTAATACAGTACCTAGTCAGAAGACAGTCCTCTGAAAACGTATCAGCGAAAGAAAGTTGACTCATTTGTGAACTCTGTCTCTTCAGGTAGTGGATTAACACTGGCTTGAACTGCTATCCAAGAAATTCAGAGTTCCAGTATCTGTTAAACAAAATTGTATATATAAAGTTAGGCAACAAGAACATGCCTGACTGAGGAACATTTGTTTTTGAACATGGGAAGAAAAAAAATATATCAGTAGAGTTAGAATCACAGAATCATAGAATATTCCAAGTTGGATGTGACCCACAAGGATCATATAGTCCAACTCATGGCTCCACATAGCACCACCCAAAAATCAAACCATGTGTCTGAGAGCATTGTCCAAATATTTCTTGAACTCCAGCAGGCTTGGTGCTGTGACCACTGCCCTGTGGAGCATATGAACATAGATATGTTCAAAAGTTTTCAAGATTTTTTTTGTCTTTTTTTTTTTTTTTAAGTAATTCTCCTGTATATCGTTTTGACATGCTAAATCAGAAAATTGAATATACCTGTTTGTGAAATTTATGAAAGTGCTTGAAACTAAATAGTGCCTTGGAGTTTCTGTATGTGGGGATTGGCTGAAACTTTCTTTGTCTGAAATTGGAAACCAGGCCCACATATTCAGAAACAGTAAGTGTGTCAGCAAATGCGTTAGGTATTACAACTGTCACCTCAAACTGAAAGCAAAAAGTACATTGATTTTAAGTTTTAGGTAAGGACGATCAGATGCTTGGCTCTTAGTGTTGTTTGGCCTTTGCACATTCCTTCCTAAATACACCCACCTGAATGTTTCCCTATTATTTTTCTGTTTCTTAAAAATAATACACTGTCCTTTATCCATACTAATTTATTCTCAATACTTTTAAATTGTTTGCTAATCAGGATATTAACTTTATTTACTAAAAATAAAAACAAGTCAAGGGAGATTTAGCAGATGAGAAAGTTACCATTTTCAATTAGGAAAAAAAAAAGTTTTGTTTAAAGCAGTCATTATGCAAATCTATCACAGGAATATGCTGAAACATTATGTGATACAATGAATTGTTTTCACTATTTTATCAGTTAAAGTTAGTATTGGATTTACACATCACAAATTTCTCAACATCATAAACTGTATAATAGTACTAATCATACTGATGTTATGATGGTATGACTTAGAAAAAGGAATATGGAAAAAGGAAAAAGGAAAAAAAAAAAAGACCTTGTTGCATTCCCAGTGGGAATTATATTAGGACATCTTGAAATTAAGTACACCCAGACAATTACTTTATAAAAGTTCCTAAACAGTCTTCATAATCTTATTGTCATGTCAGCAATTTACTTGATTCAGCTTAGCCATAACCCAGTGTCTAATTTATGTTTTGGGGCGTCATCTACAAAAATGTAACCTTTGTTGTAACCAGTGTTTTAATCTAGAGCCTAATTTGTTTATCTTCATCTTGTTCTGTATGCATAATGTACATTATTACACTTACTGAAATAATAACAGAACTTTAAAGCCACTTGCTAAAATACCAAAATATTTAATCTAGTTTACATCACTAAATGTCTATTGAATTCAGTTTGGGAACTGCAAGAAAAATGTCTCTAGATATGGAGTACAGTGGGGCAGAGACCTTTATTTTACAGTAGAATTGCACACAGAATCTGGATAGCTGGACATTACTGGTAGATATGAATTTTAATTATTTTGTTGAGATGAGGGACTAAACTATCTGTTACAATTTCAGCTACTGATTGAATCTCTCTCCTGTATTTTAAAAGTTTGAATTTCAAAGGTCAGCATAAATCCATAATGAAACTTCCAGCAGAAGACACCACAAATGGAGTCATCAGGCTTTGACTGTTTCTTTATACAATTAATTTTATTATTGATTTTTACTATTAATTTACTATAAATTTACTACTTTGTTTATATAATACAAACTTAAAAAATATTTATATTTACACAAATATTACTAAAATTACACCTTTGACTGGAGATGCTAGATACTATATGGAATATTTGTTTTTTTTTTCACTGGTCCAGTTGGATGGCCTACATGCCCAAGAATTTGGACATTCTATCTAGGAAAGATATGGCAACGAAGTTTGAAAATCTTAAAGCTTGCTTTTGTCAAAAAGTGATTCTTTTGGCACATATTGTAGGTATGGAAGTTACATTATTGTTCTTTCTGCAAAGGTCAGAATAAAAAGCACTTTTAAACAGTTCTTCAGAATAGAAAATTAAAGGGATTTTCTTTGCCCAAATTAGGGCATTACTTAATAAAATATTACATATAAATGTAACTTAATGTTACCCATGCACGCAGCATGGGTAACAAACAGGAGGAGCTGGAAGCCATCGTGCGGCAGGCAGGCTACGACTTGGTTGCCATCACGGAGACGTGGTGGGACCAGTCTCATGACTGGAGTGCTACAATGCCTGGCTATAAGCTCTATAGAAGGGACAGGCAGCATAGAAGGGATGGTGGTGTGGCTCTCTATATTAGAGAGTCTTTCGAGGTTGTAGAACTCGAGGTTGGGAATGACAAGGTCGAGTCCCTTTGGGTTAGGATCGGCAGGGAAAACAAGGCTAGTGTCCTGGTCGGGGTCTGCTATAGACCGCCGAACCAGGATGAGGAGACGGATGAGGAATTCTACAGGCAGCTGACAGAGGTTGCAAAATCATCAGCTCTTGTACTCGTGGGGGACTTCAACTTCCCTGACATATCCTGGAAGCACAACACAGCCCTGAGAAAGCAGTCTAGGAGGTTTCTGGAGAGCGTGGAAGATAGCTTCCTGACGCAGCTGGTTAGTGAACCTACCAGGGGTGGTGCCCCGCTAGACCTTCTCTTCACAAACAGAAAGGGACTGGTGGAGGACGTGATCGTCGGGAGCTGTCTTGGGCAGAGTGACCACGCAATGGTGGAGTTCACTATTCTTGGCGAGGCCAGGAAGGGGACCAGTAAAACCGCTGTATTGGACTTTCGAAGGGCTGACTTTGAGCTGCTCAGGACACTAGTTGGTGGAGTCCCTTGGGAGGTGGTTCTGAAGGGCAGAGGAGTCCAGGAAGGCTGGGCGCTCTTCAAGAGGGAAGTCTTAATGGCGCAGGAATGGTCTGTCCCCACGTGCCCAAAGACGAGCTGGCGGGGAAGAAGACCGGCCTGGCTCAACAGAGAATTGTGGCTTGATCTTAGGAGAAAAAAGAGGGTTTATAAGCTTTGGAAAAGTGGGCAGGCCACTAAGGAGGACTTTAAAGAAGTAGCGAGGCTGTGCAGGGACAAAATTAGGAAGGCCAAAGCTCATCTGGAGCTCAATCTGGCTACTGCCGTTAAAGATAACAAAAAACGTTTCTATAAATACATCAACACAAAAAGGAGGACTAAGGAGAATCTCCATCCTTTACTGGATGCGGGGGGAAACTTAGTTACAAGAGATGAGGAAAAGGCGGAGGTGCTCAATGCCTTCTTTGCCTCAGTCTTTAGCGGCAATACCGGATGTTCTCTGGATACTCAGTACCCTGAGCTGGTGGAAGGGGATGGGGAGCAGAATGTGGCCCTCATTATCCATGAAGAACTGGTTGGTGACCTGCTACGGCACTTAGATGTGCACAAGTCGATGGGGCCGGATGGGATCCACCCAAGGGTACTGAGGGAACTGGCAGAGGAGCTGGCCAAGCCACTATCCATCATTTATCAACAGTCCTGGCTATCAGGGGAGGTTCCAATCGACTGGCGGCTAGCAAACGTGACGCCCATCTACAAGGAGGGCAGACCCGGGAAACTACAGGCCTGTCAGTTTGACCTCAGTGCCAGGAAAGCTCATGGAGCAGATCCTCCTGAGAGTCATCATGCAGCACTTGCAGGGGAAGCAGGCGATCAGGCCCAGTCAGCATGGCTTTATGAAAGGCAGGTCATGCCTGACGAACCTGATCTCCTTCTATGACAGAGTGACATGCTGGGTGGATGAGGGAAAGGCTGTGGATGTGGTCTACCTTGACTTCAGTAAGGCTTTTGACACCGTCTCCCACAGCATTCTCCTCAAGAAACTGGCTGCTCTTGGCTTGGACTGGCGCACGCTTCGCTGGGTTAGAAACTGGCTGGATAGCCGGGCCCAAAGAGTCGTGGTGAATGGAGCCAAGTCCAGTTGGAGGCCAGTCACTAGTGGCGTCCCCCAGGGCTCGGTGCTGGGGCCGGTCCTCTTTAATATCTTCATCGATGATCTGGACAAGGGCATCGAGTGCACCCTCAGTAAGTTCGCAGATGACACCAAGTTAGGTGCGTGTGTCGATCTGCTTGAGGGTAGGAAAGCTCTGCAGGAGGATCTGGATAGGCTGCACCGATGGGCTGAGGTCAACTGCATGAAGTTCAACAAGGCCAAGTGCCGGGTCCTGCACCTGGGGCGCAATAACCCCAAGCAGAGCTACAGGCTGAGAGATGAGTGGTTGGAGAGCTGCCAGGCAGAGAAGGACCTGGGAGTGATGGTGGATAGTCGGCTGAATATGAGCCAGCAGTGTGCTCAGGTAGCCAAGAAGGCCAACGGCATCCTGGCTTGTATCAGGAACAGCGTGACCAGCAGGGCTAGGGAGGTGATCGTCCCCCTGTACTCAGCTCTGGTGAGGCCGCACCTCGAGTACTGTGTTCAGTTTTGGGCCCCTCGCTACAAGAAGGACATTGAGGTGCTTGAGCAGGTGCAGAGAAGGGCGACGAAGCTGGTGAGGGGCCTGGAGAACAAGTCCTACGAGGAGCGGCTGAGGGAGCTGGGCTTGTTCAGCCTGGAGAAGAGGAGGCTCAGGGGTGACCTTATCGCTCTTTTTAGGTACCTCAAGGGAGGCTGTAGCGAGGTGGGGGTTGGCCTGTTCTCCCACGTGCCTGGTGACAGGACGAGGGGGAATGGGCTTAAGTTGCGCCAGGGGAGTTTTAGGTTAGATGTTAGGAAGAACTTCTTCACTGAAAGGGTTGTTAGACATTGGAACAGGCTGCCCAGGGAAGTGGTGGAGTCACCATCCCTGGAAGTCTTCAAAAGACGTTTAGATGTAGAGCTTAGGGATATGGTTTAGTGGAGGGCTGTTAGCGTTAGGTTGGAGGTTGGACTCGATGACCTTGAGGTCTCTTCCAACCTAGAAATTCTGTGATTCTGTGATTCTGTGAAATGATAGATATAACTATAATAAATGCAAAATTTATAAAATATCAGTTATTTTTTTTGATTAAGTGTTAATTTTTAATGACATTCTACAATTTTGATGATATTGGTATATTCTTTATTTTCTTGCCCTGCCTTTTTATTATTATTATTATTATTATTATTATTAAAAATGACTGTCATGCCTTAAAAATTTAACAGATTACTATTCATGCCAAAATTTTGTTAAAATACAGCTGAGGATTTTGTAAGATATAGCATGTATATATTAACATATATACATTTATATTTTTTCTATCTTTCATTCAAAAAATAAAATAAAATAAAAAAAGCCCATGGAGCTCATTGTGCCAGAAGAAATTAAGGGTTCAGAAACATTAAGATGAATAATCAAGGCCAAAGTCAAAGAAGGATTGTTTCTTTTAGTGGGAGTTGACTTGTTCATTTGTGTTTGAAACTATTACATGAGCTGAAGAAGTTTCTTTCTGGGAAAGCGTATCATCCCTTAGAGACCTACCGAGGGAGGAGGCTAATGTTTTCTCTCTTATCACCAGCAACATTTGCACTACCTGGACTTTTTTATACAAACAAAAAACATGCTTTTCTTTGTACAACTCTTAACCAGGTCTGACTGCAGTATAGATTACCTCAGTTTCATAGCTGAAGACTCAGAGTTTCTGTAAATGGAAAAACTTAATCATTTTGCTAGTATATCAGCAGATTAATTCTAGGTATGATATTGTCTCAAATTCTGTCAAGCTAGCATCATTGTGGTTTTCTCCGTCTTTATCAATACTAAGTCACTACTGATTAAAATAACAAATTCTGTCAGGCTCAAAATGACTGCTTTGCCTAAAAATGTCACTTTATCCTGTCACTCAATGACAGGATAGTTAGAAAAAAATCTTGACAATGTATTATTTTTTGTCATTATTTCAAGCATATTGATAGATGCTGAAGGTAAACGGTAGTACACTGTCATTTCCTATTTATTATTATGTCAGTATTCATTTCAGGACCCAAACACTTTGAAAAAAATACAGGGTTTAAAACTGATATATATTACAGATAAATTGTAGAATGAAATATTTCTATAGAGTTTGAATGTCTTCAGACGAGACCAACATAAAATGACAGAAGTATTCTTTTGACTGACTTTGGATTAAAAACACAATCTTATAGAAAGTTGATGAGCTTGCATGTTAATTAATACATTTATATTAACATGCTAGCTACTCAGCACTGACTTTCCAGAAACACTTCATGGAATATAAGACTAAGGAGACAGTGTTGAAAGCAGTGGGGTTCCCCACAATCTAATGAGTTCACCACCATCCTTGCTAACATGCAGGCACTGTCAGACTGTTCTGGACATGCAGTAAGTAGCCCCAGCTAAAGCCTCCAACAGATAAGTAGAATCATAGAATTATACCCTGAGTTGGAAGGGCCCCACAAGGCTCATCAATTCCTACTCCTGACTCCACACAGGACCACCTGAAAATCAGACAGTATGTTTTAGAGCATTGTCCATATGCTTCTTGAACTCCAGTATGCTCGGTGCTTTGAATCCTTCCCTGGGGAGCCTGTCCCAGTGCCCAACCACCCTCTGGGTGAAGAACCTTTCCCTAACACCCAAACTAACCCTCCCCTGTCCCACCTCCATGCTGTTCCCTCGGGTCCTATCCCCAGAGGGCAGAGCTCAGCACCTGCTGCTCCACTCCCCTTGTAAGGAAGCTGCAGGCCACCATGAAGCCTCCCCTCAGACTCCTCTGCTTTGGGTTGAACAAACCAAGGTGCCTCAGCTGCTCTTCATATGTCTTGCTGTCTAGACCATTCACCATCTTTGGACACTGTTAGTTTTATGTCCTTCTTTTGCTGTGGCACCCACAACTGACCCAAAATCATAGTATCTTATGCCATTTTCTTGCAAATTTCTGTCCATGTTTTTCACACAGGTGCTTCACATGTTTCGAAAGCATTCTTCACGGGATCAGGGCTATCCAGACAATGTCAGCATATGTTGTTATACTGGAGCAGGAAGAAGATGCTCACAATAGAGTTCCTGAAATAACTTTATCTTTAAAGTACATTTGTACTTCATGAAAAAATGTCCAATCCACAATTTATATCAAAAATGGGAGAACTGAAGAGGGAACAGGTGAATTTTTCATGGATTGGCAAGCTCCGAGGGCAGTGTAATAGGAGCTAAATGGAATGCTTTCACTGAAGTATGTGATATAGGAATATGGAAAGAAGAAATATGTAACAAGGTCAATAAACTGTGCTTCCAGGTTGCTATATCTGATTTATTTGTATGAGTGAAATGACCGTTTTTAAAGATTCCTTCATAGAAGTAATATGATTGAAGGAAACAAATAGGTTATGTTAAATGAATCTAGCTGCTATTCTTTGTAAAAGCTTCTGTTCCACAGAACTAAACTATTGCCTAGACAACCTGAAAATGAGTAAATCCCCAAACTCTTTTCAAAGCCATTAAATAAATAAATACATACATACAAAACATACAAGCAAAACCCACATTGTCAAAGAAATCTCTCTGTTCTTCAAATGGAAAGATACACGTACATATTACAGGCTGCCTTGGTGAGTTGAAAGAATTATAGACCTTTTCTGTGTTGTTGAAGGAAATATAATGTCACTTCATCTTTCTTAGGATGACTTGTTCCTGGGTCTACAAACGTTCCTTTTTGACCTTAGAATTTTAAACAAAGTTGGCATTCTCATTATTACATTAATTTATGTCTGCATCATTTTTCAGTAATGTTGTTGCTATCATTTAGGAAAGCTGGATGTTTTGTCTGGCTTCCCAACAAAAGATAATACAAATCCACTTAAATATACATGGAATCATTCCAGCTAGCTATCTACTCTGGGTATCAACTCTGGGTAATTTTCCATATCAAGGACACATATTAATTCAGAGTGGGGACTATGAAAACCAGTGCTAATAAGCCTTCTGGTGAACACAAATTTTCTTATTAGCAAATAAATGGAACTCGGTTCATTATAAAAATTTGTATCTTCTGATGTATAGATGTAATTTACCATAGCATATTTTGGGGAGCCAACATTTTACTTAGAGCCAATATGCCTTTACACTGATCTGTACTGAATTTGCCCACTACACACAATCCTTCTCCATTCCTCTTTCTGCATGTCTGCATAAAGCACCCTGCTCTGCTTCCATAGCAACTGCTATTGTTTAGGACCGTATCTCTACACAGTCAAAAGGCACCTTGATTTACATAGGCCTTTCAGAGTAACCAATAGGAAAATCATTTTTTATATTTTAAATTCCATTGACATGGAAGAATGAAACAAAGCTGCTGGAACTGTAAGTGAAGGAGCCTGTGCCAGATAGAGAGGTTTTGTGCCTTCCATCTTGATCCAAATCGAGCAGGGACATGCTGAACACAAAATCAAAGAAGCAGCAGCATTTTTTCAGCAGCATATTGGTCAGTGTTAACTGTAGAGTAAATAGAAAATTTTGTAAAGCTGAAATTGATAATGAAAAGAAGTTTCAATATTTGAGGTAAAACAGCTGGATTTCAGGCTATTACTACATATTTACCCTTTCTGCTTATACCCTATCTAATTCAAGGTATTTCTTCCTATTTTAGTCCAAGCCTGCATTATTGAAGAAGCCTTGAAAGTAGCCTTTACTGAATGTAATAACAATTTTGGGTCAGCTGGAAGCAGGGAAGCACAGCAAAACAGTAGAAAGACTATTGACTTCTGTATGTGGGTAAAAGAAAAATTGTCAATAACTCTGGGAAAAGGGAATTTGAAAATATTGTATTCATATTTCCATTTTCTCACCAACAATTTTGTTGGTTCTGCAGACAAGAGACACAGGTATTTTTGTCTTGCATGTAATGGAGGCTACAAAGTCAGATGAACTGTAACCTTTTCATACAGATGCATGTCCTTATTCTCAGTATTTTGCCAAACTTGATTGGCATAACAATAACCAGCAGGCAAATTTAAGCTGGAAGTGGAAGAGAGATAGCAAAAAATGTATGTAATACATACATTCAGGTTTTGCCATCATTTTTTAAAAATATAAGGCATCAAGCCTTCTATATTACCATCTGTGTTCACTCAAAATTTAAGAAATGTATCCCTTATCTTCAGAATGTATCTTCAGAATACAAAATGTGCCTTCAGAATGTCCAGCTATTAGCAGCTGTTGAAAATTTCTGTTTATTTTTTACAGTTTTTGATTCATAGGCCCTCTGAAGTAATTTCTCAAACAGCTGTGTCATTACAGGTCCTAACTTCTTTGAAGCACACTGACCTTGCAGCCTGAAATTCAATTTGGACTGCTAGACTTGAAGCATCAGTGTGCACAAGGAATTTGAGCCAATTTAAAAGAATTTAATTTTAGATCAAAATGAATGAGATACATCAGTATTAGCCACCCTTAAGCCAATTTAAGAGCATCTACACCAGCGATTTCACTAGTTTAAATCAATTTAGGAATTGATTTAACTAAATTGCTACATTTTCTTTCTGAAAAGGGAGGACAAGTTACGTGGGTTTTATATGGAGAAGCTCTAAACGCCCATTCAAAACACCAGGGATTTCAAATGTTATAGTGTAAGCAGATGCCCTCCAAGAACTATTATCAGGATTAGAACTATAGTACAATGTCTGGAGAATGTGCACAAGTAGCAGGTGCAGGAGAAACTGAGTAGCACTAATATTATATATGTACATCTCTCTCTATAATGAAAGCAATTTCAGATTCCCAGATCTGAAACTACTGGGTCTTGCAAACCTGTCAAATTCAGGAAAGGACTGAATTGCTGTTATGATGCTATTGATGGATATGGCGGAGAATGTACCATAAATTAAAAAATATCAGGCAGATTGATTCTCTGTTTTCTTTATCCTAGAACTGCTGAAATACAAAATTTTCACAGGTACATTACCAGTGCCCCTCAAGCCCATGTTAGTGACAGAAATAGTCCAGCACTTACTCAGTGTCTCTTCAGTGCATTCCTCTCTGCTAACAGTGGGCAGAGTGTCAATTAACACTACAGCCAGCAGTCCACTGTTTACCAGGAATGAGATGCTCCTTCCTTTGGTAACACCTAATTGTAAAGCAGTATTTTGCCACCACACAAGAAGAGGTCTGAATGGATATTTTGGGTTTCACTTAAGCAACAGTGCCCAGCACGGAAAACCATAATAATAATAAAAGAACATGCTTACATTCCTCTGTGTGTATTCACATCTATGTATAATGCACGCCAGTACTTATCAGGCCTCTAAACTTTTTTTTTTTTTTCCGTTCTAAAAATATCCTTTACAAAGGTGTCACCCTGTGAAGTAATTTTTCATCATTGACTTTATATTTTCACACTCATTTTCAGTATTGAAGAACGTTTAAGGAAGCATGAAAAACTGAGACCTGAATATTTCAACAGCTGCCATTAAAGTGAAGATGGATGCTTGAAATGTAAAGACTTGTCACAGAGTACTAATTAATGCCCTAGAAATCTGTAACACTAGAAATCCTTAACTATAATCCACAGGTTATAGAAAAGGACAGAACTGTAGTCTATTCATATTAAGATTAAGGAAAGCACAGTTTTCTTAATCATCTAAACAAAACCTACTCAAGTGAAATCTCACTTTTAGAAGTTTCAAGTGTAGAAGGTGCAGGTGCCCAGGTGCTGACAGTGAGGGGCTCCTCTGTGAGGAGAGGTCACAGCACAGCTGGAGAAGGAAGAGGAGGGGGAAGGGAAGCATGAGGAGGAGGAGGTGCTCCAGGTGATAGAGTACAGATTCCCCTACAGCCTGTGGAGAATGTGGTGAAGCAAGTTGTCCACATGCCTGTGGAGCACCCAGACTGGAACAGGAGAGAAATATAAGGAGGAAGGAGTAACAGAGAGGAGCTCTTATGGACTGATCACAGCTTCCATTCCCCATCCACCTGTGCTGCTTGTGAAGAGGAGATAAGGGAGCTGGGAATGAAGGAGTAAACTTGAAGAAGGAGGAGGTGAGGGGAAAGGAGATTTCATTGTTGTTGTTTTCCTCTTTGTTTCTCACCATCCTACTTTATTTTAACTGGCCATAAAATAAATTAATTTTCCCTGTTTTGCCTGTGATGATAATTGGTAAGTGAACTATCTGCCTTTATGTCAACCCCTTTTTCATCTTATTTTGTCCACCTCTCCTATTGAGAAAGAGGAGTGAGAGAATAGTAGGGTGGGTACCTGGCAGCCAGATAAGGTCAACTCAGCATATCAAGGTCAATTATAAAAACATGGAATATGTATGTTCTAAAAAGACAAAAATTTGATAAGTTTTCCTTCAGTAGAGGTTGTGAAACTTTGTGGTGGTTACCAAAACAACCATGCTTTAAAATGATCCACTGTTCTTTGGCTTGTAAGGGTTGTCAGGACAGAATAAGAACATGAGTGCTTTCATGAGCAGTGTTTCTCAGGAGTCAGTACTGGAACCAGCACTGTTTAATGTTTTTGTTGGTGGCATGGACAGTGGAATGGAGTGCACCCTCAGCAAGTTTGTCAATAACACTAAGCTGTGTGGTGTGGTCAACAAGCTGGAGGGAAAGGAGGGGTGCCATCCAGAGAGACCTTGACAAGCTTGACAGGTGGGTTGGTGAGAACTTCATGAAGTTCAGCAAGGTGAAGTGACAGTTCCTGTATCTGGATCGGGGCAATCTCAAGCACTGGGTGGCTGGGCAGGCTGGGTGGACGATGCTTGAGAGCAGCCCTGAGGAGAAGGAGCTGGTGGATGAGAAGCTCAACATGAGCCAGTAATGTACGCTTGAAACCCAGAAAGCCAACTGTATCTTAAGTTGCATCAACAGAAACACAGCCAGCAGGTCAAGGGAGGTGATTCTCCCCCTCTATTCTGCTTTTGTGAGACCCCACCTGGAGTACTGTGTTCAGCTCTGGGGCCCTGGGTTTCATAGATCAGTTCTTTGAAAAACCTGTATTTTTAATTGTCCATTTTTACTTTGATTACCTATATTATTTTCCCCTGACAATAAAATCAATAAAATGCCTTTTTGCTCTCATGTTTTTATTCTTTTTTTTACTTATTATTCAATTTTATGTGGTTGAAGAATCTTTTTTGCTTTAATTTTTTTTCCAATACTGAATTCAAATTGTCCTTAGGGAATTATTACTGACCACTAAGACCAGCTTTCTCTTCTCAGTCTGTTTTTTTTTTTTTTTTTTTCTATTTTGTTATCCTTTTCAGGATAACATACATACAAAACATACAAGCAAATGTATGTATGAGATGCTTATTTACCATTCAGTTCTGAATTCTGTTACTGTAGGAGAGACATGTTCCAGATACTTCTAAATAAAATTAAAAATCAACATCCTATCATTCTAGTCCAGGTGACTTTAAATAATTTGTATAAATTGTAAGAATGGACTATTTTGAATTTAAAAATAAATTATAATTTTTGTCTATTGCACATTGTTTCCTTTTTGCTCAAGCCAAGATTATTTCCCTAGTAACAAGTTTTTGTAGTATTGATGATACTTCTCCAAGCCGAGTAAAAATAGCATCCACTCTACTTAATTCATTGATATTCTGTAAAGAAATCTGTTGGATGCTGTACTCCAAAGTTATCTAAGCCTTGCCATAATTAAATTAGCATAAGAAAAAAATAGAAAATTACTTATCAACATATCTCTCATGAATACAGGAATTACCGTAATTAAACTGAACAACTCTGAAAGGAAACTGAGAACTCCATGTTTCAAATTTCAGCATTTTTGTGTTGTTGTTGTGATACCATTGGTACTGTGTTTTATGAAAGTTATTGGGCTTGGAAAGAGCACTAACTTCGTGGTACTAGGGTATTTGTTCTGTCCATCTGGTGTGCACAGGGAAAGCTACCCACCTTACTTCCACCTCTGCCTTCCTGACAACAGAAACACACCAACTTTTATTGCAAAGCCAGAGCAACAGGTCTGACTTACTGTCTTCTTCCTGCAGCAATGAGCTAGTGGAAGGTAGCCTGATGGGAACCCCTGTGTAGACCTGCTCAGAGGATTTCTACTCTTTAGTACCCCTTTTCTTGTCACTTGACCCTCCTTTTCACCATCCTTATTCCTCCCTTTCTCCACCACAGTCTTCTCCCAAATAAAAAAAAAAAATATCATGTCACTTCTGCACTTTTTTTTTTTAATATAATAGGGTTAAGTTTCTCTTAGTTGCATATGTGATCCAGCATGTTAATTGCATCTAACCTAAAAATGAATGAAGCATGATTAGATAGCAAATAAGATAAATTAATCCTGTATTATTTATTTTTAATTTTTTTAAAGTGGATTCCTCCTCCTCAATGTCACAGTGTGGTTTCATATCACTAATGCTGTGATATGCTGTCATATTTCATCTAATAGACATCTAGAGTCATCTGTCTTTTTACATTCATGCGCTTGAGTGCTAGAATATTCATACTTGGTGTTGATAACTTTAAAGCCTGTGACTTGAAAAATACAGACTTCAAAACATACCAGGATTTGATGAAGTCAGTGAAGTGTTCTGAGACTTTCTGATAAGTTTCTAATTTTATTTAAATCTTAACTTTTTTTGTTTATTTGTATTTTAAGTTTTTATCTAGGAGAAAATAATTATTTCATGCATGCTTGCACACACTTTATTAGAAAAGTCTACTTTATTAAGTGTCCTTTCATCCAAACGATGTTATAGTGTTAGAGATTTAAGGAAAAAGCATTAGAGATGTGCAATTCTGTTTGATATTTTATATTTTTAAAGGGGGAAAAATCCATAATCTTATGCAGATCTATATGTCTTATATTACTAATGAGAGCATACAAACATTAAATTCCTGTTAAATTGTGTCAGGTTTTCTATGTCAAACAAAAACTCAAAGGAACAAGACAGATGTCCCTTGAGTTTCTCTTTCAGAAAATCATGTATTTGACACAGTTACTATAAAACCTCACAATTTCTGCAATCTTTTCACTTGTTTGGTATCAATCACATATTGTGCCATGCATTACAAGTTCAAATACTGAGAAAGTACCATTCTGGTAGTCTTTTTTCCACAGATGTTCTCTGTTAAGAGTTCACCCTGGTAAATCAATGATCTTAAGCAGTGAATCTAGAGTATCAAGGATAAGTCTTTTTGATAACTTGATAGTGAATTGGAAGTGTGAGCTTCCCACAGGCAGCAGCTCTTCACTGCTCCAGTACAGGTCCATACCATTCATCAGGAACAAACAGTTCCAACATGTGTCCCCCATGGGCAGCAGCTCTCCCCAGATCCACCTGCTGCACCATGGAGATCTGCTCTGCGGGACCCATGAGCTGCAGGGGGACAGCCTGCTCTACCAGGGGCCTCTCCACAGGTTGCAGGGGAAGTTCTGCTCTGTGCCTGGAGCAACTCCTGCCCTCCTTCTGCACTGACCTTGGTGTCTGCTGGGCTGCTTCTCTCACATTTTCTCACTCATCTCTCCCAGCTGCTGTTGCACAGCATTTTTATTTTTATTTTATTATTTTTATTTTATTATTTTATTTCCCCCCCCCCCCTTCATTAAATCTGCTCTCCCAGAGGCCCAGCCAGTGTCTCTCCCTGGCTCAGCAGTGGGTTCCTTTGGAGCCCTCTAAAGCTGGCTATGATCTGACATGGGTCAGCTGCTGGGCTCTGCTCACAGAAGCCACCCCTGCAGCCCCCTGCTACTGAAACATTGACATGTAAACCCAATACAAGTCACAACAGTGTTAGGTTGTCAAATATAGATACACATTTTTAGTATCACAGTATTTTCTTTCTTTTCATAGCAACTTCCCTTGACTAAACTGTTATGAGACTATTTCTGCTATTATTCACCCATTGAGCAAACACATTTGAAATACATTGACTTTGAATTTTTAGATGTCCTCCAACACAGTCATTTTATTTATTTATTTTAGTGCACTTTTTTTCCTTTGATATGGATTCTTAATTTTTTTCTTGAATAGAAAGGTTCAGACACCTAATCGTGGAATTCCTCTAACACATATTCTGAAATAAGCCACCTGGGAGTGTGTTTGAAGCTGATGCTTTGATGTGTCATTCATTTTCTTCCATGGTTAGCTGTAATTGCTTGGAGGTCACTGTATTTTTTTCCTTACTCTACTTTCCTGTACATTCATTTTATGCCTGAGTCCCATCTTATCACTGAACTGGTAGAAAAAAGTGAACAAGGTAAACTATGTCTATTTTAATAACAACAACAACTTTCCTAATGCTGACATTTTAATGGTTATTAATGATTCATATTGTACAGTAGTTGGATAACAGGTATATTGACTTTCTTTCATTTTACTTTGCCTTCAATCTCTTCAGAGCCTCTTGATTTATTTTGTATAAATATCAGTATTCCAATAAAAGGGTTTTATTAGCATCTGTTATTGGTCAATGTAATTATGTGGGAACTGAGCAACTAAAAAGCCAAATCAGTTCATTGTCTCAATGTAAGAGACAGACAGTATCTGCATACTCAGCTGTGATTAGCATGAAAACAGAAATTGATTTAAGGAAATGTTCTAGTCTTTTATTATTCATTTCCACTTGATGCTAATAATGAGATAAATGTCAGCAAGGCATGAGTAATGAACTGCATGGGAGACTTAAACTGGAAATCAGAAGACCCAGGTTCAGGTCTCTAATGCAACTTGTACATAAACCAAGGGATTAAAGAACTGAAAAATTATGTCCTATTTTCAAAATCAATGCTTTAGTTTATATTTTGCTGGTCTTGTTGTTGTTCTGGTGGTATTCCTTTCTCCAGTTTTACTAAGAGTTTCATCCTGGATCTGGTGAAGATATGATGCTTTTTGTTAGCATTTTTATTCTAAAAGACAACAGTTCCAAAGCTAAACAAACAACTGTTCTCCTGGCCTTTTCTACCCTTTATATCATTTCAGAACATTCTGCATAATGGGTGATAAATCTCTTACTAGCCAAATTGGCAAGTTAATTTTTCTTGTAGAGAAGAACCAAGATTGTTCTTTTCTCTATCCCATCATCTGTGATAATGGTAGTATTTTTTGAAACAGCATTCACTTTTTTTTTTTTTTTTTCCCCATAAGACATTCATGCACTAACTGTACAGTGT
This sequence comes from Netta rufina, assembly GCF_964035555.1. Lineage (NCBI taxonomy): Eukaryota > Metazoa > Chordata > Aves > Anseriformes > Anatidae > Netta > Netta rufina. The sequence continues at coordinate 101,750,052 of NC_140124.1, forward strand.
AGATTTAACAGAGATAAACCATGCAGTGTCTCAGAGTTGTTCTAAGGCAAGAAAATAAAATTTTAATTATATAGGACATATATGTATATTTAACTGCTTTATGCTTTTCCAAAGGTGGTATAAAGACAATATAAACTTTTTTGGTGATATGCAAAATTCTGAAACTGAGTATCAACTGAGTGAGTCTAGTTATAATTCTCTTTACAAGTATTTATAATTTGATTTGAATTAATAACAAAGAAGCTATCCTAGAATTATTTCACTCTACCTTATTTGTCTTTATATAATATGATTTACTCTTTTTGTTTGATTTTCTTTCTCCCTTTTTCCCGTTTTCACTTCCTTCTTCCTTCTTACTTATGCCAAGCACAGAATGCTTGCTTTTTCTACTAGTAAGAATGGAGTCTCTTAGTTTTATACTGAAAGAAGGTGTCTTATTTGAAGACACCTTCAAAGACACCTTGGAGGACATTTATTTTATTTTTTCCTTTTAGTAAGTCATTCTTATATAGAAAGTGTGTTATTTTAACAACAGAAGAATTTGATAGTACCTATTTTATGACCTTGACTTGCATTCATGAACCTATTGTAACTTTGCTAATACTATTGTGAAGCTTGAAGTGGAGGTCCTTTGATTTCATGCGGAGAAATTTTGGAGCACAAAAGAATCACATGTTCCATGAAAGACTATAACATGTCTTGGACAACAGGTCACCTCTGTAGGATGATAGAATTAATGAGAATAAAACAACCCATGCTTTCACCAAATTTCTGGACATATCAAGATACAATTAAAATAAACATTCTACATTCTTGACACTTCCCTTATAGAACACAAAGAGTGTATAAATTTGAATTCTGTTTAAAGAACCCAAGATCCAGATCTATTTTCTCATTTTATTTTATACTTTATATTTTATTTTTGTTTTGTTTTGTTTTTATTTCATTTGTCATTTAATGTAATTAAAATAACCTGGCCTAACATAATCTACATTCCAGAGTGTATTACAAATTAGTAACTGCATCTATATGTATGCATGGAAACCTCAGAACTACAATAGTCAATTTATTTTAATCACTGCGCTAATCTCATTAAAAATCATATATTACTTTTATAATCAGGTCACTTTCACTCATTTATATTGATATGGATTTAAATACTTATATTTAGGAAACTACTTTTGAAACTGTTAGCACTCATCCTCCATTTAACTGATCAAGTATTTAATTTTGAAAACAGTAAATTGGGAATAGATTGTGGTCCATTTTCTGACATATAAAAATTTTTGATGCCTAGCAGCATTAAGATAAATAATCTCCAGTATTTATTTTTCACTCTAAATTTGATGCTAAAGTGTATTCTGAATATGAAGCAATTGTTAATGTTTCTTAATTCAAGCTATTGAATTAAAATGATTATTTGATGGTTTCTGAGCTTTCAGTATTAAAGTGAAACAATTTTCTTTTAAGGAAGATGAACATGTTTTTACAGAATGATTTATTATTATACAGCACCATTAAAACATGATGGATTCCACAATCACATTAGCTGATATATTTACAACATACATATTCTGTCTGCAGAGCCAGAGTGCAGTTTTTTGAAAACTGTATTTAAACTTACATTATTTATCATAATTAAATTTTCTTGCATATTTACACTGTCTGTGGTAAGGAATGCCCACTTGTTTTGCCTAGAGTGTTATCTGAACTAACTGTAAAAGCTGTATACAGTCTCCCTAGATCATGAAGGATTAAATGTCTCACATTTTGAGGAAAACATCATCACCCTCTGGAATGTTATAGGTTCCTCTGGGACTTTTTGTGGTGCATTGTGGACTAGTTAGTAGCTGAATCAGACTGAATTAAAAACAGATATTTCTTAGCCTGTCTTCCCATTGACTCTGTAGCTGTTTTTCCAGTACAAAATCCAAATCTTTGCACAAAAAAAAAAAGGTGTGAAATTTGTCTGGCTATGCCAATGCATAAGTGCAGTCCTTGTCTGTTTTTTCTAAGGCCAGTATTTTATATTTTTTTTTTTTAATTAAAATAATCTCCTTTTTATCGCAAACAAGTAAATTATAAATGCATTTTCATTTGCTAATCATCATGAGAAATGAAAGTGGAAGATTGGACTATTCTGTCATGGAAGCATGCTGGGTTGTTTTTTGTTTGTTTGTTGCTTACTTACTTGCTTATTTACTATTGGTGAAGGTATTTCATGCTTCCTTGTTATTTGGTTATTCCACCTGTGTTTGTTTACTGTATTATATTTGCAAAGTGATCTATGATATCTGATTGAAAGAATTTGTGTGTTCCTTCTGAATTTAAACTGTAATAGAGAGTGATATATTCGGACTTTTACATTGCCTCTAGTTTCTTCCACTCAAGCTATACATACAGCCTTCTCTTGTTTATGTTAGAAGCTTTTATTTGGTCTATAAAAACTATCATTTAGAGTTTATAATATAACTAATACTACAGATGTTATAAAATAAGGAGCAATGAATGCCAATTGACCAAGCAAATTTAGGGTAACTTGTTCGCATCTGAATTGAGGTAAAATCTTGGAATAAACAAGGGCCTTTGTGTTTGTGGTGTATCATTAGCTAATTGCACAAATCTATATATGCATGTTGTTGTGACTTTTTAAAGTATATACTAGTGCTACTCTTAACTGCTGGATCACTGTAATCAGATAATTTTTGTTTTCAAAACTTGTGCCTCCAAAACAACTCCATTATTATACAGAAGAAAATCTATACTGGGATCTGAGTCACATGAAAACTTTTTTTTTTTTTTTTTTTTTTTTATGTCTGGGAGTTGAATGATTGCACCAATCCAATACAATAGTAAGCTTTAAGAAATAGTGCTTATTAGCCATTTCTTTTTCTAGAACACTTTGTTCTTTCATTACCACTTCTAAAGCATGTCAATGGCCTGGTTCTTTATTTCTAGAGCTGTAAAGCATACAGACAATAAATGCAATTACCTAGTTTATTTAGAGCTAAACATTCCTGATTTCTATAAAGCTATCCAGCATTAAGAAATATGACTGCTGTTTCAAAACTGGACATTTTCACTGAGAAGGCATTGAAAAAAAAAAAAACTCTGTTTCAATATAAATACATAGAGGTGGGTTAAGGAAATCAACAGAAAAACAGTGAGTGGGAGAACTTGAACATGCTGCGGGAAAGAAGGGAGGGAGGGAGCAGGATTAATAAAGTAAGCCAAATAACAAGAAGTATTTTATTTTACTTTATCAATATAAGGCCATCATTACCAAGTTCTAGTGAAAGTAAGAAAAGTGTTAAAACGATCTGATGATATCTTGAATTAGCTCCATTAAGATACAGCAAAAGGATTTTAAACTGTCACTATCAGCACGCTCGTGCAGTGTGATAACTCACTTGAAGATGCTGTGTTTATTTATTTTGTAACTGAGAATGCTGTATGTCAGCTATAACACTACTTTCAGTCACTGTCATACACTCAGAGGCTATAGCTGCAGCGTGATTTGCAGAAACAGCGGAAATGGCTGCTGTCACTTCAGAACAGATGAGGAACAAAATCTGCCATGAGCCTTGAGAACTTAATATATCACTAAAGACAGTTAATTTAGCAGCCATGACCCATGTAGGCAACAGAATTAATAGCAAATCTCTTCAGCAATGAACTTCTCCCTGTTGTGCCATTGGGAGTGTAAGTCAATATTCTGATTTCAACATTGTTTCCTATACAGCCTGCTCTGGTTCTTCTTCCCCATCACACACCTCTCTGTTTCGTGATAGCCAGCTACCACATTTCTAAACTATGCATTCATTATGATTAAGACATATTCTAAATCTATGAAGTGTTCTGACTGAAATGAATTTGAGGGTTACAAGATGAGGTAGGCCTAGGGATGATTTCAAATTATTTTAGTACTGAAGCCTCATATTCCATTTAGTAAGGACTAATGATGTCTTCTCTGCTTTTATATGAAATAAAATTAAGAAAATATTTGTCACAGTCCTTTTGTCACAGGTGCAGAGTAAAGTAAGACTACTCTTGCTGTTTTTCTTAGTTTATTTTAGAAAGTCTTCTTGCATTTTTTTTTTTTTTTTTTTCAAGAGATCCCTTTATCCCTTTGCAATACTGCTGAAATGAACTTTCCAAATATACAGCTGGATAAAACAACAGGAAAAACAAATATAATAATAAATATTAGAATTTGTCTATCAAGGCTACCTCAGATAACAGTTTTATTGGCAGAGAGTGAAATAACTTTATTCTGAATGTAGTTTTATCTGTGTTGATTAATACCAAGTAACTTCCACATGCTTAAAATGCTGGAAATACTAGCAGGGGTTTAAAATACCAAACAACAATATTTCTAGATTGTTTGTCCATGTTAGAGGTTCTTTGATTATGTTTTGTTGTAAGCAGTGATGTTTCAAAAATTGAGGGGAATTGTTGGCAACCTGGGATAGAATTTTATTGTCATGTTCCAAATTACAACAATTTGCTACTTTAAAAACAATAATAGTAGCAAGACTCTTTGGATTGTAGAAACAATGCTTTCCCATATATAATCGATACAAGAAAAAATAAAAATAAAAAATCTTAGCCCTATTCTAGACTGTAGACAGAAAAAAGAAAATTCTTTTTAAAATTATATCTTAGAGAAGACATCAGTTACTTCAGTGAAAGCATATGTTTAAATAGTCTTATTTCAGATAACAAAAAAAAAAAAAGCCACTTATAATGATATAAATTTTATGAGATTTATTCCTTCTTGCTTTATTTCTAACTAGGTTAAAGAAAAAAATGCAGTTTTGCATTTTATTAAAGATTGCCATCTATTAATCCCGTAGCTTTACAGAGCTGCTCTGAGAACTCACTCCGATAGCTAGAGCTCCATATGTAATGCATGTGCCCCAAGAACCACAGATGTGTTTTTGAATGAGATGGACAATGGTTACAAAGCCAAAGTCAGGCAGAAGGTTAGATAAACTGAAATAACAGAAATACTATAAATAGCCAAAAATAGGTAAGGCTTCAGTGTCAGATCTAAGATGGAAACATTAGCTAAATTTGACATGAGAACAATTGCCCTTCATTTAATTAGAAGCATGTCAGTGAGATCATCTGAGAAGAAAAAGGAAAATTTTGGCACCTCTGGAATACTGAGGGGTAAAAGAGAGATGATAAGGTGTTTTTCTTTTAAGGGAAAGTTAAAGATGTAACTTATAGTCTGTGAAACAGAAAGATAAAACAAGGATGAAGCTTCCTTCATCCTTAGGAAAAAAAAAATAATAAAAAAAATAAAAAGATCAAAAGAGAGAGAGATTGGAAGTATTAAAGAAATCTCTGTCAACATTTTATGAGCACTAGCACTGGCAGTAAAAATTGGAGGGACCATTCTGTTGGAAATGTTCTCCTGCTGGTAGCTGCCACTCTTCCTTTGCCAGTGCTTCAGGTTTTTAGGCACAGATGTGCCAGCCCATGAGACTGTCTGAGGGGTGGTGACCCAAGGTCTCTGGAGATGCTTGAGATGGCAGTGGGTAGGGGCAGCAACACTGCCAACATGTTTCTTCAGAACAGCCAAGCAAGTCTACTTGGAGCGTACTTTGCAATTTATCCTTTAGCATCTAAGACGCTGGGGGAAGAAGGGGGAGAGACTTGAAGATAGCACTTTCCAATATGGGAGCTTGAATATTGTGCAAGTCCTTTGTTAATTTGGGACAGATTGGTCTTTTCTTTGTTTTTCTTGTCTCTATATCTCAAAGTCCAGATCTGTCAAACATTTAAAACCACTATGAAAGATTTATGACAAAAGAACATTAAATTCTAGTCAAACATTCAAATATTCTATTTTTTTTTTTGGGGGGGGGGTTGTAAGTATGATGAAAGGAAATACACCTGCTACATAAGATATATAGTGATATAAAACAGGAAAAATAATCCTATATTAGGTAATCATAAAACCAATATAATTGTGTAATTGTGACCCTTGTATATTAGCACTTCATCTGTTCTTTGTTCAGAACAAAGGTGGCACAGCTGTTCACATAAACACTTCAGTAAGGAATTGGATGTTTTCTGTATTACTTACTGCTTTTAGTGAAATACTTTATTCCTCTATTCCCAAGTGCTGCTTTCATATTTTTATAAACCTTAAATAAAATTCTAGTTTAAATTTCTCTCTTCCTTTCAATTTTTTTCATATTTTTCTTGCTTTTGTCACCTCTTTTTTTGTCACTTCACCTCTTTTTTATCTTCTATTTACTCACCTATTCACCCATTTCTTCTCTCCAATATTATTCCTCCCTTCTCTTGAATAGTTCCTTCAAAATTCAGGATTCAACATCTTGTCACAGGACATGATTACCAGTGCATCATACGAGAAAGTATTGCTACAAGTGCTAGTAATGGGTGAGACAAAAAGGTGATGAAAACAATAGTTAAAAACACAGATAGGTAATGTGAAAGCATAACACTTTTTTTTTTTTTTCCCCTGAAACCAACTTACCAGTTCTCAAGCAAGGAAAGCTTAGAAAATTTGGGGATAAGTAGCATAACAAGATGTGAGTATTTTACTTTTGTTGAAAGCATGCTCATTGTGACTGGGATGATGAGGAAGGAAATTGGAAGAACTCACTTAGGAAAAAAAGCCACAGGGGAAAAAAAAAAACAATTTGAAGACAACAGAAAATGCTGTTTACTAGCTTTAGTGAAGTCATAAATAGCCTTCCAGTTTATGACACTGGCTTCATTTTACTTTCCAACTCAAAACAGACATTGTCTTTCCAGGTGATGGCTGAAATTTATTTTTTCTGGCATATTTGTACATCAATACGAAAAAAAAAAAGAAAAAAAAAGAGACTAGTTTATGACTAAAGAGTCAGTGCAATATTGTGAATGAATGTATATGTATGTTTTTAGCAGAGCTGTGCACAAAGAGATAGGATAGGTAGGATTTTTTAAGGCTTCTTAAAATTTGTGATCTTACTATTATGTACCAGATGTGTTGGTTAGTTGGCTTTTCCTCTAAGTTTCTTCCTCCCATTAGGCATACATCCCACTTTGCTAGCCATAACTATGACACAAGGAACCCAACTGCATCTTTTAGGAGTCCAGGTAACCACTAATCACAGCCTCTTTCTTTAAGGAGCACATGCTAAAATACTAGTTTGTTAAAGGAGTAGAACATACATGTTTGATATACCCCTTTACATACTGCATAGCTGTTCAAACATATATGTAATCATCAGTATTCTGATCTCTTGTTTAGCTCTTTTCAGGGGTGTTTAAGTTTGAAAACACATTATAAACAATATAGCATACACATAGAATTTGAACTTGGGGCAGTTGAAATAAAAGCTCCCTGTATTCAGTAAACTTTGTGTCATCTCTGTCCAGCACTATCCAATATTACTTTACTTGTTTTGTGACTCCTGCAGTAGAAAGAAGTTTTTGTGCTGCTTGCATGGACATCGTGTACAATCTGCTTCATCCATCTTTAATGTTGAAAGATGATAAAAGAAGGAGAAGAGGCATTGAAAAATGGAGGCTAAGAAATAGATTTTGTTGTTTTTGAAGCTTGAATACTCATCCAAGACTTTTTGTTTATTTAATGTCTTAATCAGACCTTTCAGCTAAATGAGATCGAAAAATGTCTCAAAAACTTGCATAAACAAATAGTTTGGCTTATATGAATAGTAACTGCAGCAAAAAAATCGTGATTGTTTCTGGTAATTAATTGCAAAGAAATAGCTCTTCTGCTTTAAACTCAGCAAAGCTGTGGGAAGGCCGTAACATTTTTTGAGATTCTCTTCACAGAGGAGAGTCTTGGTATTATAAGGTTTGACAGAACATTCAAAATCAAAATTACTGATGCAAATCAAAGAAAATATATAAAGTTACTATAGGGAAGCTCATACATTTCTGCAGTGTTTGTAGATGTAATCAGTTATGGAAGAAAAAGTTCCTGATCCCTATTAGGTTAGGGCTTTTAATCAGATGTTAGTCAGAAGAGAGATTCATCAGCTTTGTACCACCTGGGAAGGTAGTGACTTTAATCATACGTATAAAACAGAATACTACTCTTCTACCATACGCCATCAGAGTATTTCTTCCAGTTATAGAACTGAATACTACATGTTTCTGTGCATCAACTCTCATATTAGGAATATATCTGTATACCTGGAATATAGATATAAAATACTCGTCATTCATATGGTGTTATATAAACATTTCAATTCATGTCACATATAGTAGGTTCCATTCTGTGATTGTGATTTTCAGCTGTGATTGTGATAATTTTTTGTTATTGTTTAGAACATTGTCCAATATTGTGAAAATAAGTTTGCATTTCCTTTAAGAAATTGTTAAAAAGAAGTGAAAAAGTAGGAAAATTATTTACTCATCATTTATTCATGATTACATACTAATGGTAAAGAAAACCGGAGTTTTGGGTTTAACCAGTTCACGTTTCATCTTGAAATGCCCTCAGCTTACTTTAATTGTGTTCTGTTTATTTGGACACTGTTTTTGTAATTTCTCTTCCTTCACTAGCTGTTCAAGTTAAGTAAAAGTAAGGCATGAGGAGAATGAGCAAAGAGATGACAAAGGGAAGCATTTGGTAATTTCAAGAAAATGATAAGTAAAAAAGAACATTATTCTCTTACATTCTTACAGGAAGGAAGTTTCAATGCTTAACAGAGGGTTACCAATCACTACTGACTTACTGCTGTACTGGTCCCTTTTTATCTCACTGTTTTTATATGTGAATTGTTTGGAGTTTGCTATAAGCAACACATACAACCAGTATTTTCACACAGTGCAACACAAAGATTACAGGAGATATGTAATTAGTGTTTGTTAATGTATCTGTGGCATAAATGGAATGGGTTGAATTTTAGGCACTTGATAATGAGCTGTACTTCTTATGACTGTATAATATTAGGTGAACCTGCCAAGAAGAATCCACAGAAAGAAAGGAAAAATTGCATTGAAAACGAGGACAAAACAAAAGTCTTATTTCTGAAGCCTGCCGAAATAACAGAAATTTTAATGGTTTCCTAGGGGCAAAGATAGAGGTCAGTCAATATATACTCATAGTAGGGAGGTGTGCAGAGAAAAAAAAAAATCAGTTTACATTTTTTTTTTTAATTTATTTTATTTATTTTTTTTGAATAGGAGTGAAAATAGATTATTTGATGCTTCTCCAGAATGTGGGCCCAGGGACTTATATGTGTACTGTAAGGCTTGGACTTCTTTGGAAGGAATAACTCTTGTGGTGGGTTGCTCTGAAGCAGGGAGCACTTTCACTCTAGACAGCAAGGTATCCTCACTGAGATTTTAATAAAACTGAAGATTCTAAGTACTGTGCTCAGTGAAACCTGTACTTAGATTCAAACAATATTAAGTTGTCTCAAGAAATTATTCAGATTACCTATTTATTATATATAGAGATCCTGAATTTGGAAGACCCATGTTATTTCCAGACTTATTTTGGTAGACCACAGCTAAAAGCGATGTAAACTAGACATGTATGAAAGATAAAATGTGAAAAGAGAATGTCTAAGAAATTGATATCATTCTTCTGCTTTTATATTCCACAAAGTTTCATAGAAACTTCTGGGATCTTTTCATTAAGAATATCTGAGGAAACCTAGCTCACTTTTCTATGGGAGAAACCTTGACAAAAAGCACTTTCTAGAATAACAAAGAACTATATAGAGCATAATTTTTTTGAATTGCTTCAAATAATTTTAAAAATATATATTTTTTTGTCATACTAAGGCAATTTAATGTTATACTTAAAACTATTTTGATCTTATTTCTAAATTTATGCACATTAATATATTTTCAAATATACCAGTAGTAAAGAAACTGAAAGAAATTTCAGAATAAATAATATTTTCATAATTAAACAGTATTTTTCAGAAATATATTTCATTTTCAATGTTTCAGGAACCATAATTTATTTAAATCACTACTTCACAATTTTTGTTCTTCCTCCTGAACCAACTTCCCAAACCTTGTTTTGTTCTGAGCTCACCAGAATTTTGCCTATGACTTTTTCCCGTCTCCAGAGCAGGTTGTGCTTTATATAAGAATCCAACAAGTTCATATACAGTTGCAACTATTTTTGTTTCTTTAGTCCCAAGGCTGAAAAATGTCTACCTCTTTTTTTTTTTTTTTTTTCTTTTCCTTCTCTTACTGTTGTCTTTTTCAAAGAAGAACAGAAGACTTTTAACACAATATGGAATTAAGGCATCTATTGGTAGATTGTAATAGCGGAAGAACAATCTAGATTCCCTAGTGAGTTGATGATGTGAGTTAAAGAACAAAATAAGTCTAGATTATAATATCTAAAATGTTTACTTGTCAGTGCCCACAAGTTTAAAAGATGTCTAACTTCCCTGGGGATCTAGATTCAGGTGACTAAACATAGGTGTCCATTACCGTTTCGGCAATTTATGGTTACCAACGATAAAGACACACAGGTGACAGAGATCATAAGACCTCATCCTCTCAGAGTAGAGCTACCCAGTATACCAAGGACTTGATGCTTGACCAGTAAGATAACTGAGAGGTCCTGATGAATATTGTCAAGGGGGGGCTAATCAGTTTTTTGGATTACCCTAAAGTAGTGGTTGATTAACTGAGTCACTCTCCAGGCTCTATTGTCTGTGTTGAACTGATCTTAATAGACTATAATTCCTGGCTAATTATATAGACACGTGTATGCACTCATCTGAAAGCAGATTTTTAAATGAATCCCACCCTTGATTATGACAACACAGGACTTCTGGGAACATGGAAAAACTGGATAGTTGCCCCTGGCAATAGGAGACTACAGATGGCTGATGAAAAGTGTCATTTGGAACTCTGATTTTAAATTGGCTTTGGTAGGATGAAGAGACACTATAAAGAATGTTATTAGACATCTAGAATTGAAAGTGAAGGCATGAAGAGGCAGAGAATGAACAAACACAATTAGAACAGAATATTCTGTCTTTAAAAAATGAAGTTGCTAATATAACGGGGGAAAAACACACACACAAAAAACACTTGCTGTTATTAATAAGATGATTTGTTTATACACAGATGAAATATATGTGTATCCTACGTATATATCTTGTAGCTCATAGTAGACAATCACAAATCTGCATGTGTATACAATATAACATATATTGAGAAATATAGAATAGACGTTATTGAAAATGCCCCAAATATCACTTTTTTGTATTACTTATTTTGCCAAGATAATGAAGAAACCATTGCTTTCCTGATTTCATCCTTTATTTTAACCATTTAAAGCACTTGATTCAAAAGCCATTGCATGATGTGTTGAGCTTCTGAACTTGGCAGCTATAGGTTCTCTCTCTCTGCTTCTCCCATTCATAAATATGTACTGTAAGAAAGTTTTGGAAGATTTTCCATAACTCATACCAAATATGTAATGATGCTGTAAAAAATATTTGACAATATCTCTCTATCTCTCTCTGCCTATCCTGGATTTCCTATAAAGTTATTTTTCAAGAGTTGAATCAAGACATACAGCTCAAGTTTGAGCATAAATAACAAGTACTTTTCAACCTCCCTCAACTTGTTACGCCTGGAGAAGACATGAGGAAAGACAGTCTTTGTGACACATATGCAGTTTGGCAGAAAGTTTTGTTTCATAATAAGCAGAAAGTGCTTGCTTTTTGTCCAAGCTCTTTCCATAATATCAAGTAACAGGAGAATAGTCTTTTGTAACACTTGAAATTAATTTTAATTATGGATTAAATAACAAAGGGAAAAGTAACCTTTAAAATAGGGGAAAATTTAGCCCATTTGTGATGATTTTTTGTATTGCTTTATAGTTGTATTTACATGAAGGAAGAACAGTGTTTCCTTTTCCATTTTCTTTCAAGGCAAAACAGATGTTGTTAGTACCAATGAGAAAAATGTATACTGACAATGCATTATCCATGATAACCCTGTGGTTCATTGAAAATTCTGTACGAAGTACATATTTGAAACATATGGATGTACACCTATGATTTTTCTTCATGATGATAAAAATGATGTCATTCACTAGGATTTCATGCTGTCACTCTACTAGTCAGCTGGCCAAGTAATATTATTAGTTTTAAATTGGTAGCAATTTTGTATGTCCAAACTGTCTCCAATCTAAAAGATTCAAACCAAAATGCAAGGATTTTTTTTAAATTAATATTTCTATTGGCTTTTAAAAATTGTGCAAGTCGCATAAAACTGGTGAATTCTGCCATTTACTATACGGATAGTAATTCTAGGAGAAATTAGTCATCCAAGGAAACTCAGCAACTGCGTCACAAAATGAGAGAAAAGATTGGTAGTTAAAACCAATGAAAAATGGAGATATCCTTTTGTTGCTCCAGACAGGGAGGTGAAGAAGCAGTGAAAACCTGGCTCTTATTGAATAAAGGGAGGAAGGAAAAGTGGAAATTGAAGAATACTGGAGAGATAATAATATCTAAATATTTATGTGAGAAAAGATGAAAGGCTGTGGAGAGAGAAAAAACATGGTGGTACCTTAAGTAGAATCAAAAGCACCTTGATATAGCCATTTATAGCCTGAGAAGAGGTAGTCACTATATAAACAAAAAGGAATAATCCTTTGGCATTTTGGCAACCATCTCAGACTATATGAGTAGAATTGTTATTAACAGTACGTAGAATAAGCGTAGTGGGTTTTTTTGTTTGTTTGCTTTACCCTAATATTCTTATTAAAATGATATTTGATGCTTCTTCCAACAGGCTAGACCTCTATTTTTAAGGACTGATACATATATATAAAAGCAATATCTTTCAGATTCTGATAAATATAATGGTTCTGAAGCCAGTTACAGGTAGTAATGTAACCTGAGAAAATAAATATATATATTTTTGAAGTGTTAAGTAGTAAAGCCTAAGGTGATTTGAGTAAAACAGAGTATGACATAGACTCTTCTCCCTGCTTAATGAGACAATGTGAATGTTCAGGTTTTTCTGTTTGCATGTGTGTGCGCACATGTGGTGGGTTTTGTTCATTTCTTTGTTTCCTTGTTTTTAATGAGGTTTTCAATCATTATTATGAATAGGTATGTGACTGAGAGGTCCGTGTCCATCTTAATCTTCCTGTTCTATTAGACAGAGAGGTGGATTGCAATAAGACTATGGTGTTTTTAACAAGATATGAACAGATGGATGTTTGATATTACATCACTATTACTTGCGTATCTGACATCATATTAATGTCAGGTATGCAAGTATTTGTAAAGGAGAAGGTTGTATTTTCATACAGGGGAAGGTATGGAGGAATTAAATACTTTTTTTCTATTCAGGTTAGGCTACTTATTAGGTATGGGGAAATGAAAGAACGTGCATTAGTTTAATGCAACTCCAAAGGCAGTCCCTGCTATCATATAGGGAAACCTTTAGTGTTTGGCATGTTAATACATTTTTGTTTATTTGTGTTTTTTGTTTGTTTGTTTGTTTGTTTACTTTAAAGAAGCAAAGTTACTCTGTATAATTCTTTTATTTATGCTTGAAACCAGGAAAGCCTTGTGCATTTCCTAGAATCATAGAATCATTAAATGGTTTGGGTTAGAAGGAACCTTAGAGATCATCTAGTTCCAACCCCACTGCCATAGGCAGGGACACCACCCACTAGATCAGGTTGCTCAGGGCCCTATCCAACCCAGCCTTGAACACCTTCAGGTGTGGGGCATCTACAGCTTCTCTGGGCAACCAGTTCCAATGTCTCATCACCTTCTGAGTGAAGAATTTCTTCCTAACATCTAATCTAAATCTCCCCTATTTTAGTTTACAACCATCCCCCTTGTTTTATATATACATGCCCATATAAAAAGTTACTTACCATCTATTTTATACCATCCCTCTCCTCCCCTCGAGTACTGAAAATTTGCAATGAGTTTTCCCCAACTCCTTCTCTTCTTCAGGATGAACAGCCTTTCCCTATAAGAGAGGTGCTCCAGCCCTCTGATCATCTTTGTGGTCCTCCTCTGGACCTGTTCTAACAGATTGATATCTTTCTTGTATTGGGGATGCAGTACCCTAAATGAGGACTCACAAGGACAGATAACAGGGGACACAATCACCTCCCTCAACCTGCTGGCCACACCTCTATTTATAAAGCCCAGGATACAGTTTTCATATTTTTAGGTGGAAAAAAATATATAAAAATCTTCACTGAAAGCATTGTGAAGCATTGGAACAGGTTGCCCAAAGAAGTAGTTGAGTCAGCATCCCTTCAAAATTGTGAAGATATAGAGATTAGTCACATAGTTTAAGGGTGGAATTGGCAGCGCTAGGTTAAAGGTTGGACTAGATGATCTTAAAGATCTTTTCCAACCTAAATTATTCTATAATTCTATGAAACAAGAAAATGCTATTTTGGGAGACCATTTTGTGTGGGAAATGGTGTCCAGTACTTCTAGATCAAAAATCATCAATGTTCCTGCAAGAGGAATTTTTAGGATGCTTAAAAACACATTTCTTTCACAGTTTACTTCCAGTACAGATGGCAAGCAAAATGTTTTACAAAGTGGCAAAGGCTAATGCCTTCTAAATCTGTATATTCATACTCATACTAGAAAGATTTGTCAGGATTTACATAATTCAGACCTTCAAATGACAGAGATAAAGCTGCTTTCTTCTCCTCTGTGCATTCAAAGGCAGTAGATTTTTCCCTTTAATGTTCCTATGTATCAATTTTATGAAATGCTACATCATTTTAAGAAAACTCTCAATCAGACTTCCTGTGGAAAAGTGTTACATCTTTTTAACAAATTTATTTTTTTCTTCATTTGGCGACTTGACGCTAAACTGATTCAGAGAGTATCTTCAAACTAATTGAACTGCATATCCACATGTTTTACACTATGAACAGACGGAGATGAGCCAGGGGAAATCAGCTGTGTTCTCTTATTTTTGCTGTTCATTAGACTATACATAACATTATGGGAGAAACTTTTCCCTTTTTTTTTTTTTTTTTTTTTTTTTGAAAAGCTAGGTTTAGAACAAATGGCCTACAGAGTCCTAGAGAATTTAATCTTATAGTACAGTTCTAGAATCAACAGTGTACATATGTTTTGGTTAAAAAAAAAAAAAAAAAAAAAAAAAAAAAAACAACAATTTCCATGTCATCTCTCGCTGTATGCCTATTTTCTTCTTGTTAGAATAAAGGAGAGGTTCTTAACAAAGGTAAGATTAATCACTGAAGGTTCAACAATGCAAATTTTGAGAAAAGATGTAGGTCTGTAGAACTTGTTAGTTAAGGTCAATCTGGAAACTAGTTTGATTTGTAGTAAGGAATATGCTGTAGGCTCTTCTTATTTTAATGATTGCATATATATTTCAAAGATGTATATATGACAAGTTCCTGCCCAGGGTGGCAGGCACATCTCCTCAGTACCTCAGCACCTCCTTTGGTACCCTTGCACAATAGGTATGAGGGAAGTGGAACTAAACAATGTTGAGGAGTATGGTTCATCTGGCTTGGAGATGTATGTGTTATGTCCTGCATAAAAACAGATCCCACCGAGAAAAAAAGATGTGTAATTGTCATAGAGGCTGCTTTCTGAACGGAACAGAAGACCCATTATGCCCTCTGGACCCACTTCTGCTGCCTCCCTGGGGCCTGGGTTAGAGATGTGAAGAGAAAGCTTCTTTTTGTGGTCTTCAGATTATTACCTATTACTGATTTTTCAGGTAGACAACAATGAAGTTTCAACAGGAAGTATGAGGGCAATCAAGAGCGATTTCAGGGTCTTGGGACAACTGGTTAAGGGATCAGGAGCATAAGTAGTGTTCTCCTCTATCCCTCCAGTTGCAGGGAATGATGAGGAAAGAAACAATAAGAGTTCATCTGTCTCAAAGGGGGAAAGGATCTTTGCTCAGGAGTTAGCAGAGCTCATTGAAAGTGTTTTAAACTAGATTTGAAAGGGGAAAGAGATAAAACCAGACTTGACAGAGACAAGTCGGAGGGCAGTATGTTAGTGGTTGTGGGGTGGTGTGCTAGAAAGGTCCCTCAGTCTTATACTAGCCATCCCAGTATAGGTAGGGGATGGAAAGCCATATAACAGCAAGGGCACAAAGGATGGGTTGGAAGTGCTGAAATGGATGGCTATAAACTCTTCAAATGAGATAGGCTAGGAAGGAAAGGCATTTGGTTAGCCCTTTATGTAAGGGAGTGTTATCTACATCTGGCTATCAGGGGAGGTCCCAGTTGACTATTGGCTAGCAAATGTGACGCCCATCTACAAGAAGGGCTGGAGGGTAGACCCGGGGAACTATAGGCCTGTCAGTTTGACCTCAGTGCCAGGGAAGCTCATGGAGCAGATTATCTTGAGTGTCATCATACAGCACTTAAAGGGCAACCAGGTGATCAGGCCCAGTCAGCATGGGTTTATGAAAGACAGGTCCTGCTTGATGAACCTGATCTCCTTCTATGACAAAGTGACGCACTTGGTGGATGAGGGAAAGGCTGTGGATGTGGTCTACAGTAAGGCTTTTGACATTGTTTCCCACAACATTCTCCTCAAGAACCTGGCTGCTTGTGGCTTTGACTGGCATATGCTTCATTGGGTTAAAAACTGGCTGGATAGCCGGGCCCAAAGAGTTGTGGTCAATGGAGTCAAATCCAGTTGGAGGCCGGTCACTAGTGGCGTTCCCCAGGGCTTGGTGCTGGGGCCAGTCCTCTTTAATATCTTTATCGATGATCTGGATGAGGGGATCAAGTGCAGCCTCAGTAAGCTTGCAGATGACACCAAGTTAGGTGCATGTGTTGATCTCCTTGAGGGTAGGAAGGCTCTTCAGAAGGATCTGGATAGACTGGACCAATGGGTTGAGGTCAGCTGTATGAAGTTCAACAAGACCAAGTGCTGGGTCCTCCACCTGGGACACAATAACCCCAAGCAGAGCTACAGGCTGGGAGATGAGTGGTTGGAAAACTGCCTGGCGGAGAAAGACCTGGGAGTATTGGTTGATAGTCATCTGAATATGAGCCAGCAGCGTGCTCGGGTGGCCAAGAAGGCCAACAGCATCCTGGCTTGTATAAGAAGCAGTGTGGCCAGCAGGGCTAGGGAAGTGATTGTCCCTCTGTACTTGGCTCTGGTGAGGCTGCACCTCGAGTACTGTGTTCAGTTTTGGGACCCTCGCTACAAGAAGGACATGGAGGTGCTCGAGCAAGTCCAGAGAAGGGCGATGAAGCTGGTGAGGGGTCTGGAGAACAAGTCTTACGAGGAGTGGCTGAGGGAGCTGGGTTTGTTCAGCCTGGAGAAGAGGAGGCTCAGGGGCAACGTTATCGCTCTCTATAGGTACGTTAAAGGAGGCTGTAGCGAGGTAGGGGTTGGTCTATTCTCCCATGTGCCTGGTGACAGAAAGAGGGGAATGGGCTAAAGTTGTGCCAGGAGTGTTTTAGGTGTAATATTAGGAAGAACTTATTTTCCGAGAAGGTTGTTAGGCATTGGAACGGGCTCCCCAGGAAGTGGTTGACTCACCATCCCTGGAGGTCTTTAAAAGACGTTTAGATGTTGATCTTAGTGATATGGTTTAGTGGAGGACTTGTTAGTGTTAGGTCAGAGGTTGGACTCGATGATCTTGAGGTCTCTTCCAACCTAGACAATTCTGTGATTCTGTGATACCTCAAAGGAGATTATAGTGGGGTGGGTTTCATTCTCTTCTCCCATGCAACATGTACTAGGACAAGAAGAAATGGCCTCAAGTTGAACCATAAGAGGTTTAGGTTGGATATTAGGAAAAAATTTCCTCACAGAAAGGGTTGTGAGGCATTGGAACAGGGAAGTAGATGAGTCAGCATCCCTGAAGGTGTTCAAAAGGTGTGTAGATATGGTGCTTAGGGACATGGTTTAGTGGTATTCTTGGCAGTGATAAGTTAATGGTTGGACTTAATCATCTTGGAGGTCTTTTCCAACCTAAATGATTCTAGGATTCAATGGAGGATCAGTTTCTAGACTTGAGCACTGTACTTTATGGCTACTGTGGTGTAACATACTTAATTGAGGTCCAGACTCTACATTCAATTGTTTGACATATAGAATTTCCAGGTTTGGGGCAAGCAATGAGGACATACTTTTTTTTTTTTTTTTTTTTTTTTTTTCCCTATTATTTATTTATTTTTCTCATCTACATTCTTTTTATCTCTGTAGACAATCCTGCTATCTTGAACCTTGCTGCTTTCTGATACTTTTGGGAGTGTGATCATCTTAGCTTCACCTATGTGTTTAAGGAACATCCTGAAATATTTTTCTTACCTGCTGCTTCCTATCTTTCCCTTAAACAAACAAAAACCAACCAAACAAACAAACAAAAAATAAACTCTCACTCCTCCCTCTTAGTTGGAATGTATTCCAATTCAAAGAATAAGAATGCAGATGTATTGATATAAAGTGTGGCAGGTTTGGCAAGTTTTGGAACAGGATTTCTGAGTGAGACCATGTTGGCTGTGAGGCTCAGGCATGCTTCTCAGTGTCTCTGGAGTCTCTGGCTTCCCATTCTCCATGAGTGCTATGTGAACAAACAGCTCATATATTCTCATATATTTGTCAGGATGACAATGAGATTATATAAATAATGACAAATATACAGATGGTGAAGTGCATCTTGACCAGTTTACTCTAGAGAGGGAGCAGTAAGTTGTTACTACTTAAGGGAAATGGCCAACAGAGAATGTCTGTAGTTCTACTATGCTATTAAATAGTCTCATGAAGGAGCAAAAAGAGGTAATTTCAGTTGAGAATACAATACATATGTTAAACACTTCGCTTTCTTAAAGCAATGTCTTAGGAATATTTTAAGGAAATTTTAAGATGCTGAATTATCTCTTTGAAATAATTGTGAGTTGAAGTAAATTATCTTCTTAAAGAGCTTCCATGCATATGGCCTAAACTATTTATTTATCAACTACTTATTTATCTGTTGCATGCAATGGTGCTCACAGGAACTAAGTTAGTCTGGCAGTTTTTCATGTTCAGTGATTATATGAAAGAAAACATGAGTTTCAATACAATGTTGTATATAAAAGCTGAACTAAAAAAAAAAAAGTATATCCTAAACAGTTTTGAAATTAATTGTTTAGCCATCTGTTAAAGACTTGTGTTCTTTATTCATAGATGATAATTTTCATTAATACTACAATAACCTGGAACGCTAATAAGAGAAGTGAGAAGAACTGAGTGGTCTCTGAAAAATAAATAAGTAAATAAAGTAATTAATAAATAAAAGTGATTTGAAATCCATTGTATACAATCTAAATCTTTTTACTGACTCCCTTGGGCTTGAGAAGAGAACCATATTTTAGGGAGAGTTAGATAAATGAACAATTCTTCAGCTATCTGCTGATTCTAGACATGTTAGAGGATCATATTTTAACACACATACACAAAGTAGTGTTTTTTGTTTTTGTTTTGTTTCTTTACGTAAATTAAATTGACCCTATTCTAAATTTAGCAGAGATGACATAATACATATGAGGAATAAGTAAGGAATAATAAGAATCCTTGTTTTTCCTTTGCTACCTTTTTGTCATTAACTCATTGTAGTTGAACATGGCAGTGCCAAGGTTGGTGTGAGTGAGTCAGACTCAGTGGGCAGCAAGTGTATCCTTGCATTTGATGAACACCTTTTATAGCACAAACAGTGGATCTACTTCAGATATGAGCTTGTCTGGTGTTACTTGAACTTATCCCTCCAGAACTGGAAAGGGAGTCAGAAAAGAGGCCATGTGAGATGTGGAGTTTGTGAAAAGGTAAAAAAGTAAAGTCTGACTCAGCTTATCTGTTATGGATGCAGAGAGAAACCTGTATGTTGTCAAAACTATTTAGGTGGTGAAATACTAGGAGGCAAATGAAAGCATCAGGATCACAGGAGAAGGAAACTATTTTGCATATATTTGTATGTGAATATGGAAATTTATATATAATATGTAAATTATTTCTGAGTGAAGAAAGTAAATACAATCTTAAAGCAAAGGCTGAGAAATCTGGAAGTGACCGTGTAATTGCCATTAACTCAAGACTAAGGGTCTCTGTAAGCAGTAGGAAAAGATCTCATATACACCTCTAGTAAAATAAAACTTCATCTTTTTTAATTTTTTTTTTAACATAGTCAAACTATTGAGTATCTCTTTGCACTTCAGTGGTGAGATAGTGACAGGATTCTAGTTATGGCTCTTTCTTCCTGAATTTTCATTTTGATACTACTAGCAATGTTATTTGGTTGAAGCCTCTTAGCACTATAAAGCAAGGCCCTGTTGTGAGGGGAAAAATACAAACTGTGTACATTGAACTGTGTACAAGAAACTTGAGTGACACAGATTCTTGGTATGCATTCTGGCAAAAGGAGGAAGAAATTACTTTCTTCCATGAAGTTTTAATTAGGGATCATTTTCAGAGTGCTATGCTGTTTCTTGGTGTTTGAACTGAGACTTCTGAAAGAACAGGGTTTCCTTTGTCTTTGTGACCTACCGTGAAGCTGCTCAAGGGCATACACTTTATAAATAAACAAGCTGAAAAGAGCTCCATGTCACTATTTTCCCTTTCATCAGAAAGTCACCTCTATAAGGCCAAAATACCAGGTACTGCTTGACAAAAGGACAACAATAGAATAAACTCTATAGCTTTTTTGCTACAGCTTGAAAAATAAAAAGCATCAGTGGTAAATAAAGATGCTAGCTGAAGAGAAATGGCAAGGACAGAACGGAGGGGGATGTACTTGATTCTAAGTAATAACAACCACTAGTGGACCAGCTACCAGGCAGCTGTACCTTGCTATCCGTATAGCTGTTACTAGAAATTATGGACATTGAGAAGGATATACAATAGGGAGAAAAAAAAAAGGGGGGAAAAGGGGGGGGGGGGGTTCTTTTTTATTTGTGTCTCTTTATATTGATTTAGAGCAGCAGAGAAAAATGTGCTGTAAGCTTGTGACACTATCTCCCAATTTCTTCTAAGGTACACTGGTTTGCGAAGCAAGTAAGAAAAACTCTCTGTGCCTTAGACTTAATTTATATTAATTTAATTTAAATTATTTTGGTTTTATATTCAAGATACAACCTATTTTATTGATAGCTGTTGTGGAAGAGCAATACTAAGAGTTACTCTTAGATCATATGTGCTGTATATCATTCATGAGCTGTCTTATGACCCATCTTTGAAAATAAATGTCATCTAGACTGTGTTGCTGACTTTCACACCTTCACAAATTGCAATTTATTAGTTCACCAAGGGAAGTAAGAACTGTTCCCAGATACATACAAGCTAACAAGCTCCTAGTCCTCAGTCTTGAAGAGCCAGATTTTGTGCATATAGGCTCTTCCTTCAATTTCTGTACTTTTGTGTCTGCATCCTAATTTTGGAAAAACCCACACAGGACAGTAAGTGCAAAGAAGTTAAGTTTCTGTTCCTCCTTAATCATTTGAATAGCCATGATAGTTAAATAACAATGCAATTGACATAGCTAGAACTTCTTTTAACTAGATGATCAGGGAAGGATAAGAAATTAAAAGTAAATAAATGATTGAGAAGGCTATTTCAGAATTTGCAGTTTGGCAAACTGAAAGCATTTTACTATGACAGTGCATTTTGCCAGTTCTGACTTCACAGGAATCTGGAGTACAGTTCTGAAAGTACTTGATTTTCTGCCAGCTTAGTGACACAGATGGGGTGATGAAGCATCTCAGTTTCCATTTACTGAACTGAGTATTTGGCTAGACTGGATGCTTTGAGACCAAGAGCTTTACTGATACACTATAGATTCTCCAGTATTTCAGGATTACTGGTGAAAATACACGTAAAGCCTGAGTGGAAAGACAATATAAAGTATACTAAAGACAGTTTGGAAATTTCAAAATGATAAAGTTTTCCATGAGTAGGAAGAAACCCTCTAAACTCTGCCCTACTTAGGCAGGTAAGGATGCATTTATTTTTGCAAAATAAATGTGTCTTTACTAGAAGGGCGACAAATAACTTCGAATATATGGGAACTCTGGAGTAAATTCACAACCTGTAGGGACTCATTCTTCCTTTTCTAAATTACTAACTGTCATTTTGTTGGGTAGGCAGTGATCTTTCCAAAGGTCTTATTCATCTATAAATGCTTTTTCTGTATGCACTAGCATACAGGTTTACTCAATCAAACTCTGTTAAGGAAGGAGTTTTGGATTCTTCATGGGAAGCAATGCTGAAGATATTTCAGGCACAAGTAACACAAAAAACAATGAAATGGGCACCATTCAGTAAACATCTCACTAGGCTTACAATCAGAAAACCACAAGTTTGCTCTTAAAACATTTTCTTGCCGCTATTAGAGAAGAACAAAATTTCAAAATAGTTCTTATTTTAACAAAGGTAAAATGTCCCTTTACATTGATACTTTTAAACTATGAAAACAATTAAAAGAAAAAAATCCATCTTTTAGAACAATATTCTTGCATTCTTTTTCAAACTAATGTTCATTTAATTTTTTAACTTAATTCAGTGAATAACAGTTCAGTAAAAAGACTCTCTGGTAAATTTCCAATATGATGAAAGTGAACTGGAATAACTAAAAGTGGTTTGTGTGGACTTTTCTAGTTTCAAACCTCAATAAGCAACTTGAATGTTTTGACTGGGGATTTCCTTTGGTTATGTTAACAAAGAATATTGTAAAATATTTCAAGAGGAAATTAACAGCAAATGGTGTTCTTCTCATTAGAAAATGAATTCGTGAAGTATAGGTAAGTTCAGAATGTTGGGTTGCTGTAGAGATAGACAAATTTTATGCCTGTTGTATGTGATTATAATCACTTTTTGATAACAAAACTCTTAATCTAGAGGAAAATTCAATTAAGTTCTAATGTGTCTTTGGTACAGGCTACTGAAATCTTTAATCTAGGTTTGAGTTTAATCTAGTCCTTGTCCTGAAACTAGCTAGTCTTTTATTTCAATGCAGAGAAAAATGTGCTTCCTTTGGTCTCTGCACCATATTAATGTTCTTGAGTGGGTCAAGCTTTCCTAAGCATCTTTATCTCTTTACAAACTCTTTACAAATTATATATTGAGATTTTTTACACATCTAATTTTACAACAGGATTTTTCAGTCTCAATAGTTTTAATCTCCCACTTTACAACTTGACAAGTGATTATTGAGGCATTAGTAAATAAATAAAACCCTGGAGGATTTTTTGTTATTGTTAAAAGGAAGCTGAAAATTAGCTTATCCATGTCAATAGTAAAAAAAAAAAAAAAAAAAAAAAAAAAAAATGCAAAAGTTAACAAAAATAAAAAGGATACAAGTGAATACATTACTGATTTTTTTTTTTTTAAATCAGTACCACATAGGATTTGTGACAAAATGTCCATTCAAGCTACTCTTATGTCCATTCAAGATACTCTTATGTTCTCTCATGCAAAATAGACATGATTTTTCTCTCTTTCCATATCAGACCCCCAACTTGTAAAATAAAGAATACAAAGGACTGTTGGAGATATCCAAGCATAAAGTCACCAGTGCTGATGAGAATTTCTGACATTAGATTGTAAGAATCACGAAATCTGGACAGCAAACAAAAGTATGTAAATACAAAGTTAGAAGGGTAAGAACTCAGCAAACAGCAACCTGTGATTTTAATGATACCATTTTACTACAGTTTCACCGCAGTGTGGCAGTGTGGACTTATTGGAGTCTCTGCCCTCCTAGACCCATCATTTAGGGCTTTCAGTCCTGATAGTCGGGCCTATACATCACTTGATGCAGATTTACAAATTATATTCTAGACAGTGTTCAAGACCCTAAGTAATAAATAAATGAATCAGAATTTATCATGATACCTGCTTTGAAGTCCATGGTTTTACATCATATCATGTGTTGTTTTTTGTTGGTGATGTTTTTTGTTTTTGTTTGTTTGTTTGTATGGTAGGAGAAAAAAAAAACATACAAGTGGCACTTAAAGGATAAGAGGATATAATAGAAAAAACAATTAATGCAGATCGTAAGAAGTTTCAACTAAAGTGAAAATACTTTTAAATAATATGACCAAAATAATTTTCCATAGAACTTATATGGCAGATCATCTACTGTGAGAAACAGTTTACAAAAATAATCACTGAAAATAACTTTTTCTCAGTATCTTTTGAAGTAAATAAAGTTTTACTTTTCTAAGTTTTGGTGTTGTTTTGTTTTCATTAGTAGAATAATTCCATTTTCTCTGAGAAGAAGCTGCTATGCTATGTCTCACTGATTCAGCCACTGGACATCTTTATTGAAAATTACTCTGGGGCAGTGTACGAGCACTGCTGGCTTTGCTTAGTTGATTGGGCAGGTGGGCTGCTTAGCACTAGAAGCAATGTGCTTCCAAAGTTTTAGCCTTCCTGTGTGCTGAAGTATATGAAACCATAAATATGATATAAAAATAAAAGCAGCATTGTTGGAAGTTTTGGTTTGTTTTTATTTGTTTGTTCGTTTTAGTGGATTTCTCTCCTGTGTCTGACAATGGACTTTCGTTCTACTACACCAGCAGTGAGACCTGGACTTTTGTCAGCAATTACAGAAACCTCAGGGAAATAAATATCTCTAAATGGATTATCTGGTGTCTAATAGGGTACAATCTCCAATTAAATTTCTGGGTGTTCCAAAATCCATGACCTGTCTCTTTCTTATATATATTTATTTGAGTTCACAGAGCATTCTTTCCTTCACCAATAAAAATAGTACAGTTTATCTCCTCTCCTTAGCTGCCTACTTGCAGAAACTGTTAGAAAATAGAGTATTTGGAATGTCTTCATTTTAGGTCAATGCCTCAAAATTAATATTATATTATGTAATAATAACACTATACCAAATTAAAATAAAATATTAATACGATGTTTTTATATTATATTGAAATCAAATTAATAGTAATTATTAGTATCTAAATACCTTTTTTATCCCTCTCTTAAAATTTAGTTCAAATTATCACATGATAAAACATTAGGAACAAGCAGTACTAAGGATGAAGACAAACAGAGAAAAACATGTCCATTGAAAGTATGATCACAAATCTGAGAAGCCTAGGTTAAAAATAAATATATTTTAGTAGATATTTAGTAGAATAAAGAGCAATTGAGTCTATGCTTGCTTGCACATGTGGGAAATTGCACCATTAAAAAAAAAAAAAAAAAAAAGGCATAGGATTATTGGCAAGGAAAGTAGCATGTTTGTTATTAAAATAGGAAGAAATCTATACTGAGTCTACAGGCCCTGGGGGGGAAGAAGGGGGAACTGTCTTTTGAAATTATCTGTTCTATAAATGCATGCTATAGCAAAAAGAGCTGGACAGACGTTATGGCTCCATCTTATCAAGTGGTTGCCGAGGTAACCTCTGAACAAATGTGCAAGAACAGGACAGCTCATCACTTTCTGAGGATGCGTGGGGCCCACAGAGGGACCGAGATCACTACTTGGAGGTCACGGAAAAACAGTCTGAAATAGTCTGCCGGTTATATTGGAGTGAACAGGTAACTGTGCAAACCGAATTACTGCGGGGACGGAGTTGTGTTGGAATAAATAAATCTAAAACACAACCTCTTGATCTCACTAATTTCTAATTTCATTCTTGCCTTTGGGATGCAAAACTAAAACAAAATAAGGGCAAATCAATGTACATATATTCACTTGTTTGACATATAATTGTAATGATTTCATAACGAGAAGTATGAACTATTGTTCAATATTTTTTATATATGATTTACAAAAAATCCATAAACTTTTCCCCTGATTTGTTTTCAAATCTGTATAAAAATTGAGGAATGAATTCTGATCTTCTTCATTTGAAGAATTGTAAGTATACTAATGTAACAAAATATTCCAATACAAAAAAAATAACGTTAGGTGTGGTAATATGGTAAAATAATAATAATAGAAAAACAAACAAACAAACATTAATTTAGAGAAATAGTGTCAAGGTTATGACCTATTCTGTCTTAATATTTTGGCAAGGCCTAAAGACCGAATGTTGGGTTCAAAGTCCTTGTGCTAAGCAAAGATACAATGAAAAGATTTATCCTTCCACTGAGAGAATATCAATCTGCTTCAGGGCTTCACCTGTAAGTGTGCACACCTTCCTCTCTGGCTTGTCATGTCTAAGATGAGCAGAAGTACTTGACCTGTACCATACCCAAGCTAAGCATGTTCTGCAAGAGGTCCGTGTTTTCTATACTTACCTTTCAGCTTACAGAAAAGATATAAAAAAGTGTGGCTATAGTCAATTGCTGAAGGGAAAAGTAGTTAAGCTTTTCATCAGAATAACAGGAAAAGGGCAGGAACTGGGAGTTGAAAGAGGAGAGACAAGTTACTCTAGCTGGGCTTGACATTGTGCTTGTGACTCTGCTTTCATTTAGCTTTTCATTTAGCTTTTATCTCATGCTGATCTGCTTGGAAGTGTTAGCTTTTTGTGGGATAAAATAAGAACCAGGAAGTCTGTTAGTGCACATTCCTTCTAAATGACTAAAGGAGTTTTGATTTAGGTCTGAAGATTTCTGTGAAAATATGTAGAAAGAACTGATCATATATAAGCTTTTTAAATGTGACTACATACCTTTGCTGTAATGGAAGGACCTTGTGAGAACATGAATCAATTATGATATTAGGCATTAAACCACTCTAGTGGAGTATTAAAGATATATGAATAAGCCACATTTGACAAAGCAGTGATAGAAAAGTCTGGTAGAATTAAATACTCTGTAATGAACACTTTCAGGGTTTTCTTTTTTTAAAAAAAAAAAAAAAAAGACATTGCAAGCTAGCACAGTATTTTTTTCACAATTTTCCGCATCAAAATTTAAATGTGTACAAAGGACTCCAGTGTATTATGTCAGCAATACTCTGAAAAAAAAAAAATTAAATAAAATCTATACTTTTTCAGAAGGTTTCATTCTTTTCCTGTGTTTCTCGTCTTCTTCTTTCATTATATATAAATATTTCTTACGCTAATGAGAGCTTAATTTCAATGA
Organism: Netta rufina; assembly: GCF_964035555.1. Taxonomy (NCBI): domain Eukaryota; kingdom Metazoa; phylum Chordata; class Aves; order Anseriformes; family Anatidae; genus Netta; species Netta rufina. The sequence goes on from NC_140124.1 coordinate 101,777,063, forward strand.
AACCTTTTGAGATAATAATGTGTGCATATAATTGCATGAAAGATAGAACATTTAAAATATTAACTATTTCTAATCATGAGTACCTGATAGCATCAAAGAAATATATGAATCAGCTTTAGAAAAATAGTTTTCCAGTCCCAGGAGAGTTCAAGGAAATTAATAAACTACCTGCACTTACTGTGGAAAATAATGCTTTGGTCAGCTAAAAAAAAAACAACTTCCACCTTGTTAGCAAATTCCCCAGAGTAAATTAGCAAGGTATTTGGCAAATAGTCTCATTCCTTAAACTGAGTGTATGATCAAATTTACCAACAAGAACTAATTTGAGGCTCATTAGCCAGGATTTATTTTTTTCTTGAGCAGACCATGTTAGACAATTTAAAATAGAAAAAAGCAATCAAAGAAGAGAACATATCAACTTCCCCAAATTATCTTTCAATGCAAGTGAATGAGGACTTCAGACTCTAAGCAGAATTTGACCTAAATCAAATCCCACATTCTCACAGTGATGATAACATTAGTTCTGGCAGATATTAGTTGCTGCTGGGTTCAGGAAATATTTCGGAACACGTAAATGAAATCTACATAAGAATTATGGGGCAATGTGAGAAAATATTTATATATTACGTCATTAAAAATAAGCAAGCACAACATAAATGTAAATTAATATAAATTTAAAGATATTGTTCCAGTTTGTCAGTTTATTTACAGTACTGAAAATCATTGCATCAAGCAGATATTTTCAATGTATTTCAGTTTTGAAATATTTTTAGGATAAATTCCAACTTATTAAAAAGAGCCTCAGATGCACTTTGTCAGCTCTCCCCAAACAAAAACAGAACTAGCAAATTTCACTGGTATTCCAGTGTCCTTACTAGAAGCGGTATTAAAATATAGATCTTCTAGCCTGAGCAATTAACCAATACCTGGAGAGTTTTTAGTTGATTGCCAGAAAATAAATAAATAAATAAATAAAAATCATTTAGTGTATGATTCAGATGTTTAATAGAAATAGGTTTGTTTATGCCATCATTTTATTTCATCTTTCTCCAAGTATGTTAGGAATAGAGAGGGGTGGCTTGCATGTTAAGATTCCCAGATTTGCCTTTTGTGTAACTATCTTGGCCAATGGAAAATGTGCTGTTTGGCTTTCTCCCAGGTCCATCCTGCAGACACCTCCCACTGCCTGCCTGCTGGCCTGCTGCTTCCCTCCATAGCTGCAGCCTCTCAAACAACAGGGATTTCATGTTTGTCTTTTTGTTTCCATCTAGCATTTCTGCTCTCACATCTTAGTTTCTGACTGGTCCTTCCAAGCAGCACCTTGCTGTGGCTGCCCACTGTTTCAGCATTTAATTAGGACTTAAGTGAGATTTAATTCCTACTTCTGCTTAATCTGAATAAAGAGTGGTAAGGAAGATTGCACTGATATCACTATGTAATGAACAAACTGATTGGCAGCCACTGGTGTAACTGAACAAGAAAATACAAGATATATTAAAAAAAAAAAAAAAAAAAAGGGATAACAAAATGAAAAGCAGGTATATTTGGCCTGTAATCACACCTCCCAAGTATATTTCTTTGTGTATGTGTATTCACAAGAAACTGATAAACAGGTAAAGTTAGCTAACTTGACAGTTTAGAGACTGGGGTGTCTAAAATTCTTATTACTGAAAGTTTCCAGTTTGCAGATACATGCTGGCTTGGCAACCAAAGTGTAAGAAATCTTTACCTTTTTGGATCAGAATGCAAAATAAGTCTGTCTTTCAGGACTATGTCTGCTCAGTTTCCTTTAATCTAGCTAAAATCCTCTAAGTGATGAGAGGTAGCAAGATAATATCTTAGCACATTGTTATAGAAGATGAGAGGAAAAAAGGTGGAATTGGCTCTAGCATTCAGAGTAAAAGACAAGGAGGATGTAGAGGACATCTTGCTTGAAGTCAGATTCCATATATGGACAGGGTAGAGCCTATTTTTTGTGGTTTACATCCCTCAAGGATCCTCATATCTCCAGAAGGAGTTCTGTGAGAAAGATAAGATTTGGTGGTTATATAAGTATTTATCAAAAATGTCTCTATATTTATATTTATATTTATATTTATATTTATATTTATATTTATATTTATATTTATATTTATATTTATATCTCTATATTTATATCATAAAATGCACAGAAATTTGAAACAGTCATAATCTGAGCTAGGCGTATATTTCTGAATAAAAGAAGCACTGAATATCTAGAAAAAGCTATCTGGACTGTCAGCATAGAAGCAGGAAGAAGTCTTTGCAATATGAGAGAGTTCCTTTGCACAAGTTCTTTCTGTTTTTCTGCAAGCTCAAAGCAAATTATGAACCCATAGCTAGTGGCACATATTGGATTAAAATAATATATTTTGCTGGAGAACAATGTTAGAAATTTCCCATTGCAGATTTTTTACATTAATGTATTTTTGAATGTTTGCTTAATGTTCCCTTGATGGTCACCACCTTGAGCATCAAAAGCCATATGGTAAGTAAACACACACAGTTTCTCCATGGCAGATATTCCCAAAAATCCCACTAGGCTGCTCTTCTGGCCCTCCTCATGAATGATGACATCGGTCTTTTGTTGTGACCTATAGAGACCAGGCACCCACCCACAATCAGCTCCTCAAGAGAAGAGAGGAATGGTAAGAGGCAGCAACCTGTGGCTGCAGGCACCAATGCTTCCCCTCACTCCCACAGCTGCCAGCTCCACACCATCAGACTCTCCTGCCTGGAAAGTCTATCTGAAGTATATGAGGAACAGTCCCAATCCTGTACCAGGTCTGAGTTTAAATCACTTTGAGCACCTTGCCATACCATCCTGGCAACCTGCAGAGCCAGGATCTTATCCAGACAAGTGATGTGATAATAGAAGAATGTGCTATCAACCAAGGGGTCTCATCCCAATGTTCATGTGGAACGTCAAGGTAATTAACTTCAGTGCAAGATACCTGAGTGCACTCTAGCTTTTGAGCAGACCTTCTCTGCTCAAGCAGCCCTTGAAGGCAGTCATCTCAGAAGACTGCAACTCTTAGAATTTCTTGATTAAAATAATTTTCACCAGGGACCATCAACAGAGTCATAAAATCTTACTGTCCTTTTTGCTTTGAAGTTAATGAGTAAAATTTTTCTTGTTTTCTTTTTGGTATTTGGTATTTACTGTTTGGTATTTGGTGAGCAGTCATGAAACGTGATACAATATATCATTGTGCATTGGCTTCTAAGTCCTCTATAGTTACACTTGCTTTTATTTTTCTTGCTATTATTTTCTTGCTTTTATTCTTCTATAAGAGCTTTTCAGTGAGGTCATTTGCCTCTAGGTTTATGCTTACAAACAGAAAGTTACATTTCATGCAATAACAGCTTAAATGTCAGAGGTGTCATAGTGATTTTCCATAATTTGGATGAATTATTTTGGAGTCTGTGGTTATAATTTTGTAGTTTCAGAGGCGAAAGGGACCTGATGAATTGACTGTAATTTAAGACTGTTTTTGAACACAGCTAGACCATTCCAAGCATTGTATGACTTTTATGTGCAAATATTTCTACTATTTCAATTATTATGCTAAAAGTACAGTAATGTTGAGTGGCTTAAGTAAAATCTTATGAAAATTGAATTCCATACATGTTCTGTATATGTATCTATTGTCAATTTAAAAGAGATTGGCTCGACATCAGCCTTCATTAGGGAGATCCGAAACTGTTTCTCTGGTCTGCTACACATTCCTGGTGATCTCTGATTGTCAGCTGATCTGTCTTGCTACATCTATGCCTTTATGAACGACCAGAATGACAATGTCCACTTCTTCAAGACTTCTAGCACCTGAATACCCTTCCTGTAGTCTACTTTACCACATAAAAATACTGATTCTTGCATATTTTGAAGGACACTTTAACCAGTCCCTGAATTCATTTGCATGCTGAAAATATATTTAGTTGGACGGGATAGTTTTGAGGTTAGCTCTCAAAACAGTGCAAGATACCTGATTAGACAAGATACCTGCAAGATACCTAGTAGGGCTGTTTTTTTTTTTTTTTTTTTTTTTTTTTTTTTTTTTTTTTTTAAATAATAATAAAAAAATAAAAAAATAGTAGGCTTCCCTGCTGTAAACTAGGCCCCAGAGCTCTGCAGCAGGATTATGTTTATTTTCCATCTCAAATAAATCTATGTCCATAACAGCTTTCATGAATAGGATTTTCAGGTACTATAATAATAGGGAGTATATATACCTTTATAAAAACTAACATAAATACATTATTGATAAAGCAACAGGACACTGAAGAATAAGATGTAGAAACAAAGAGAGCAGCAATGGCTCCATTGCCTCTTCTATTTCTTTCTCAGTAAAAGAACACCACTGAAGCTATGATGATTTGTGTTGTCTATTACAGAAACTGCATTTGAGAAATATTTAGCAAGAGCAAGCCATAACTATAAATACCTCCAAAGTAAACAGAAAGCTCAAGCATTGTTTAATAGCATGTCTCCAGACAGCTTTCATAATGGGTTAGTTCTGTTCCCTTATTGGATTTCCACCCAAGAAATACTACACTACTAAAACTGTTCTGTTGATTTTTTTTGCCCAAGACAAAAAGATCATTACATATTGGGATGAAAATATTATTTTTCCCTTGTAAATTCTGAGTTTCATAAATGGGAGAATATTATGTTAATAAAACTACGTAAGAGCAGCATGATTTTTCTTAATCTGAATAATAATGTATTTATTAGTATTTTTACAGTAGAAAAAGTATATTCAGTGGAATGACATTAAAAAAGTGGCCACTTTCGATATATATTTTAAATTCTATTTATTTTAATTACAATAATTTATATTAATATTATGAAATATTAATATTTTATTAATATTTCATAGTTTATGTTAATATTATATTGCAATATGGATATTTTGACTTTATCAAAAATATTTACTGTGATTTCTGCAATGTTACCATTTTTAGAAAGAAAAAAAATAATCAAAATTTCAAATACTGCTAGGATTCCTCCCAGTAACACCTCTGTCATTTATTAATATTCTGAGTGCAGAAGCTAAAATTTAGTATCACTGAATAACCCATATAACCTTCAGAGTCTGATATGTATCTGTTCACATGTATAAATAATTTTGATAATTGCATAAATAAGTACATAAAGTACATAAAATATATTTAATGCTTAAAGTATAGAAATCAGCAATTTTTGTTAAAACAAATGCAGTATTCATAAGCACAGAAAACATCTATGTTCTTTACATAAATTGTCTTCAAACAATCAAATGGCAACCATTATGCAATACTGTTTTAACTGATGTTTACTGTATCTGTCTATTACATAAGATCTTGTATACATGTCAATATTACAATTAATTTTGATCAAGACACTTCAAAATGCTGTCTGACTACCTGGCATAAAAGAAAGGCAACACCTCATTTTGAAAGTGATACAAATTAAAATAAGATTTAAAAACCTTCATTAAAACCTTCATTATTTCATATTACAAATGAAGGTCAAGGGAGGTGATTGTCCCGCTCTACTCTGCGCTGGTGCGGCCTCACCTCGAGTACTGTGTGCAATTCTGGGCACCACAGTATAAAAAGGACATGAAACTGTTGGAAAGTGTCCAGAGGAGGGCTACGAAGATGGTGAAAGGCCTGGAGGGGAAGACGTACGAAGAACGGCTGAGGTCACTGGGCCTGTTCAGCCTGGAGAAGAGGAGGCTGAGGGGAGACCTCATCACAGTCTACAACTTCCTCATAAGGGGGTGTCGAGAGGCAGGAGACCTTTTCTCCATTAACACCAGTGACAGGACCCACGGGAACGGGGTTAAGCTGAGGCAGGGGAAATTTAGGCTGGACGTCAGGAGGGGGTTCTTCACAGAGAGGGTGGTTGCACACTGGAACAGGCTCCCCAGGGAAGTGGTCACTGCACCGAGCCTGTCTGAATTTAAGAAGAGATTGGACTGTGCACTTAGTCACATGGTCTGAACTTTTGGGTAGACCTGTGCGGTGTCAAGAGTTGGACTTGATGATCCTTAAGGGTCCCTTCCAACTCAGGATATTCTATGATTCTATGATTCTAAGGTAAAGTATTGTCTTGTTTACAGTATGGAATCAATTGTCCTCCTGCTGATAAAACAAATTGGAAATAGGGACAGTTTGTAGAGAGTGGTAATGAAATCACATTGGGTTTCCCAAGAATGAGACCAAAGAGATAATTGTTTACCATGACTGAAGCCTGGAAAAGAAAGAAAGACAGAAGAAGAAGGGAGAAAAACAAACAAACAAACAACAACAACAAAAAAAAAACAACAGCCTAAACCAATACAAACAAAGGCATATGTGCCTCTTGACGGGCAGAAGGTCAGATGAGCCTCTGTAGGGACAGAGGATGTGTGCAGAGAAGAAATGGGATTTAATGCATGCTCTTTTGTGTGCAAAGTTTTCTATGCAAAAATAAATAAACGAATAAGTAATTAAAATGTTTTCTACATGGAGATTAGAATGAAAATGCTAAGCACTGAGAGTGTCCCTTCTGAGACTGAGATCAAAATGGCAGCACAGAGAAAAAAAAAAAAAAAAAAAAAAAAGTAATGAATTTATAGGTAATCAAGAAAAAAAAAAAAGAATGCATTAATACTTCAGTTCAGAACGGTAACTCCAAATAGAGGCATTACTCTTTCCAAATTCTGAAAAATGGTAGTCTAAGAAATGTTTAAAATTCTTCCAAATAGCCAAGATGAAAATGAAGTCAGGGTAAGAAATCAGTAATTTAATTATCAGACTATAAATGCAATATCCCACAAAGCTGTCCAGACAGACGTAGAACTATTGGATTAGTTTAGAACAGGCATTTTACTCTTACAGATTACTTTTCAAAAACTATATTTCTAATGCAAGCTACATCCTTTGCAGCTGTCGACTGATTCAAAAAAAAACAAAACAAACAAACAAACAAAACCATATATTATCCCTGTGTTTTGGGGGGAGGAGTTTTGTTATTATTATTATTATTATATTTTATTTTATTTTATTTTTATATATATAGTATGAGTTCTAAAACTGATGAATGTGCTTGTAGAAATTCTGTGTGTTTAAAGCATGGGCTCCCTCTGTCTGTATATTTTAAGTTTGCATTAAAAGGTTGGTTTGATCGGACAGCTTGAGAAATCTTTCTCCTCCATTCTACCTTGCACATTTTCAATATGAAAACTTATACATTTTTAAATACAAAAAGGTTATACTCTTGAAACTAAAGGTCAAATATGACTTTATGGTCTCTCAAGTCTCTTCTTGTGAAATATTTTATTGTCTTAAGTTATTTGTCTTAGCTTATCTGTCAATCAACTTAGTCTGAGTATTGTGCACTTTTCCAAATGTTAGTAGATTAAGGAGAAAGAGAGAAGATAAGTGGAATAGGTGTCAATATTCTTGTGCTTTTCTTTAGCAGAGGAAAATAAAAATCTAGTGGTTTGGTTGTCTTTCTCTCTTTTGCATAGGGAGGAATCACTTCTAAAGATAGTTTCTTTTTTGTTTTTCACTTTTTCACTCCTACCCTTCCCAGTGGTTTGTAAATTTGAATGAAATGTCTTTTGAAAAACTTGCTATAGCTTTTGCTTTGGCTGAAAGTTGTTTTCTTCTTTAGTATTACTAAGACATTGCTCATATAATAGACTGTTTCTTGCAATTATATGTATATATATATATGAATAATAAAGTAATTGTTTTGGGTTTATTTTTCTTTTCTTTTTTTTTTTCTCTTCTAAATTCTTAATTGGTACACTGTGTCCTTCCCTACTTTGCAAAGTACAGTGCCAAGTGCATGAATATGAACCCCTTTAAAATGAGTTGTTGTCTGACTTCTGTGTCATTTAGAAGAATAAGTGAAGTAACTCCTGCTTGTCAGGGACATCACAAAATATTTGATTGAAAAGATGGAGAACTGTTCATATGAACAAGATTTATGGATGGATTTTATAGATTTTTTTTGTTCATTTTCCATTTATTTAATGGCTCAAAAAAAAAAAAAAGACTTCTAAATTATGAAGGAAAAATGTTAATGAAACAGAAGCTGAATAAAATTATTTGCAGTTCTGGATCTTTGTAATCATTTGGAGAGAAATAAGTTAGTTTTGAATAAAAACTGAAAAAAGAGTAGGCTCTGAGTTTCTGTGGATAATTACCAGTAATCCGTAAACAAACCTGTGTGGCAAAGATGCATCTTGTATTCTCTCTGGGAACCAAATAAGATATGGCAGATTAACTGTTAGCAGCAACAAAAAAATCACACGACCGCCACATTCATCTTGGAGAAGTAACAATGTCTGAAACTGGGTAAGGGAAAAGTGTCATACAAAGGTGGCAGTAGGTATCAGACACCTCTCTGAAGCTTGTGACACTGTTATAGTTATCCAAAATAAAATCATCAAGTATGAAGACTTGTTAGAAATGGACTTTCTCCCCTGGGGAAAGGAAGACATTGAAGCCTGAAATTAACAGCTCCCATGAGCAGATGCAATACAAGGATAGGGCACTGCTTATTATGCATTTGCTGCATTTATATGTCTGTTCCTGACTAAAAAAAAAAAAAAGAGATTACAAAAATAGAGTTATTGCCAAGCTAAACTTAATATTCATTCTTAAAAACTGTCAGCCATAAAAACTAGTTACCTTACTCAATGGTTATTTGTCTAAGGGGAGATATTTAGGCAAGTTTTAAATTAACTATTATCATGTTGAAATTTGCATCTGAAATTAGCAGAGCTTCCAACGCCCCAACAATATTGATATGGTAAACAGTGTTTTTCCTTATCAAATTTCTTATCTTTTTTTTTTTTTTTTTTTTTTTCCTTATTCTTCTAAGTTCAGTGAGCAGAAAACAAAATAAAATAAACAACTACAAAACCCCTTGCTCAACTCTGGGCCAGCAGTTTTCAACTCAAGAAGAGCATGTTGTGAGTAGTCAGGCTTTCATCACTTCCCCAGAGACTCCTGAGAACTAATATGGATGTATTAACAGATGTGATTCTCCATATCTAAAAGCTACAATGAATGCTATCTTGCACTGGAGCTCAGTTCACCTGCTGAATCTTAGACTAATCTGACACATTTATTTGTACTTACCAACAAACTAACAAATGATATGTGATCCTTGTTTATGACATTAGGGTGATACTCCCTGAAACAGGTAAAATGAAATTTTTCTATTTATTTAGTTAATTCATGACAAGTCAAGTTGATAAACTCTACCTCAGTCTAGGGATTTCCCTATTCTTGATAGATCTCAACTGCAAGTTATATATACAATAGAAGGCAAGTGTGTTTATTTGTAGGAAATGAATGAAAACTAAACTAAAAGAAGCAGCAAGGACTTCCTGTAGGCTGTGTTTTGCCATAGATCAGGTTTATTCTCCTTTTATTAAAATCCTTTCTACTTCAGGAAGTGAGTAGCATCATAAAGTGTCTGCTCAGTTCTGTTGAGATTTCCTCACACGTCAGTTACTAATGGCTTCCTGGCTTGCATGCCAGGAAGATGCTGTGCATTTGATCTCACGCTCTGGACAGAATTTTATTTATTTATTTATTTTTAAACACAGCAATCATTGTGTGCAGACCCATGTTTCTGTCTACACTTCAATCTGTTTTAAGGACAGAAACTCTGTTTTCTATCCTTATCTGGGAGCTGTTGAGCAATGAATGTTACATTCAGGCAAGGGCCAAGTTGGCTACTCTTTGCAGTGGTAGTGGCAGATAACCTCTATGCAGCAGTGCTTGCTCTTTCCTACAGCAGCAAGTGAAGTTTTCCATATCTTGTTTTTCCTATGGAAAGTTTGTCACTGGAATTGGTTCAATGGACTAGTTCATTAGTACAGAGATATATTTAGAAGGGAAAGAGTGTGGTCCTTTAGCGTGTTTCTGGCCATACCAACAACCAAGGGCCTCAGTGCGAGCGTTCTGTTGCCTTGAGAATTGTACAAGTGCTCCCCAAACACCCTGCTATAGTCACCCTGCATCAGCTAATTTCTGCATCAGTTATTGCATCAGAATTAATTAGCTTTTCCATAGAAAAATAACTGACGTAATTGCTGTGCAAGGTTGGGTGTGTAGATCTAGACTTCTGGCAGCTTTGCAGGGGAAAATATAACAGGGATTCTTCAAAACTATTGCCAGTGCTAATCACAGTCAGAATAATTGTCAGAAATATATCAGCCCCCGCATTTCATTTTATAGTTGTACATAATTTACTTTCAAACATCAACATCAAACAACATCAAACAAAATAGATGCTGCAAGTAAGCTGTTACATTTGAATGAGACACATTTGGTTTTAAACATAATGAATGTGCTGTAACGAATATATATGCTTTTTAGTTGCCTAAGCTATTGATATAGACCTATGCTGATATGGGTACTTGGTTTTATTACTTTATTCAAAGTGTTATCTATGTTTTGTGATTTGTAGGTAGAATACACAGAGGAAAAAAATGATGAAAACTGATTGCAATAAAGCGACTGAAAGTAAGTATGATGATAATAGTGATGAAAGACACAGTTCGCACCTACAAGTACCTTCTAATACTTCACCTCTTAAACCGTTCTTAAAAAGGTCTTCAGATATGAACTGTAGGCTTTCTGAGAAAATTAATCTCCAGTCCATCCATGTTTACCAAGTAGATGAAGGAAACATTGTAAATGAAGATACTTGTTTCTGATACTTGTTTTGGTGCAAGTTTCTTCACCCTCAGTATTGAAAGGACTCTCACATTTCTCCCACATTTCTGTCTAAACAAAAACAGAATCACAGAATCACAGAATTTCTAGGTTGGAAGAGACCTCAAGATCATCGAGTCCAACCTCTACCTAACGCTAACAGTCCCCACTAAACCATATCCCTAAGCTCTACATCTAAACGTCTTTTGAAGACTTCCAGGGATGGTGACTCCACCACTTCCCTGGGCAGCCTGTTCCAATGCCTAACAACCCTTTCAGTAAAGAATTTCTTCCTAACATCTAACCTAAAACTCCCCTAGCTCAACTTAACAAACAAACAAAAAAAAAGCATTGTGGTGTTAGCATAACATTTTTATGGCATTACCCATATTATGTTTACATAGAATGTTCCTTAAGTCTTCAAATTTCATACCTGTATCTTTGATGGAAACTATCAACATACCTCATTATTAAATAATATATACAGTGCAAAAAATAAATTGTGTTAAATATCTGTTATCCTATCTTCAAATACTGTCAGCAAGAAAATGTTTTGTACACAGTGTTGTACTTTCATCATTATTAAGACCACATATATAAATCACTATTAAGCCCATACAAATACAATTATACTGCCTTACATTTGCTGTTTTGTAAATTTCTTACTGGAAAGGTTTCACACACATACATATAGAAGGTTTCACATACAAACTGGTCTGCTGTTTATTTCACCAGCTACATGTGAAAGCTTCATGACATATGAAGGCATAATACATGTTGAATATCAACCTAAATAAGCATAGAGCTTTAGGCTATAGAATGTAATTTATCACATGAAACCTCTCATCTAGTTTTATTTTCAGATTATTAGTGTCAAGTGTGAAATGCTTTTTTCATTTTTGGTTCAAACAAAAAATGGTAGGCAGCCAATATTTCTTTTAATTCTGTTATTTGATATTTATATATGGCCCAGAGTGATTATTTATTTATTTATTTATTTATGACTCTTTATAAGACATCTGCATCAAAAGGATATTACACAAGGAGATGATAAAATAAGTTTTGGGTTATTTGAGTTAACAAAAGAGAAGTTTGTTATGAAATGACCTTGAGTTGTGCTGTACTCATTTTCAGGGTGTCTTTTACTGAGAAAAGGGTGGAGAAATTTGTTTACAGTAGTGGTCTAGCTGTGGTCCAATTTAAGATAAAGAAAGTAGTACTTCTTCTGTGTGTATGTATCTCAATATGACTTAAAACTGATCATTCTGATGCCCTGGAGTTCTCTTGTGAATTTTCCACTCTTAGATCACAAATGCTATAGGTGGTTTAATTTTCAAGATACAGACGTTACTTGAACCTTGCTTAAATTTGTACTTGTATCTTTAGGAGCTTTTCAGAAAATAAAATGAATGAAATCAAAGCATAACATTTAATCAAAAAAAAAAAAAAAAGTGAACCACCTTTAGCCCACTATCTTAAATATTTTATATGAAGGAAAATAAGGTAATATTCTTTTTATTAGTCAATTATGATTATATTGTATGTTTTCTGGCTGTTGTCCACATTCAATACCAAGAAAAAATATATAGCAAAGTATAAAAATATTCCTGACATAAATATTTCTTCTGCATTCTGCTACTAATTAAACATAGACTGCTATTCTGCACATGCAATAGTGAAGATACACATACATGACATAACTAAGAAACAAATTATAGTTTCCAGCACTGATTGAAGCCTGTCCATATGTAGAAACCGTATGGCAGTATATGTAATATTTATGCTCATTATGCTCAAAAGTCTCAAAAAATCAACCTGCAGTATTTAACAGTGGAGTGTAAACACTAAACACAGCTATAAGAAACTATTTTTTTTTGGTAGCACTTTTTACTTAATTTGTCCCTGGGGTTCACTTAAAGGTATTTGCAAAATATTAAAACGACCTCTTTAGGTCACTAGACTGCATGTATAAATGAGGATTCTTTTGATTGATTAGCCAATTACTACAAAGTACTGTGGTTTATACCTTTGCACATTAACAAGCATGTTATTAGGAGGTGGAGGGAACTAAAGAGATGTAAATACATCAAATGGAATAAGTACGCATAGTTAAATAAAAATAATTTTCAGAGATCATAGTTATGGTTTGTCATACATATTTTGTGGTTTGGTGAGAGAAGGATGTTTATTTGCTTATTTACTTAATTCAGTGATTGCCATCATTGCTTAATTTCATTGCTTCTTACTCTTGTTTTATTCTTCCTACCTTCTATCTTTGCATCAGCGCCTATGGCAGTACTCTGACAACTCTGCACCAATAAGCTTCTTTTAACAGGATGTACCACTGATTACTGAAACTTCATACAGGCCTATGCCCAGTTTTACATCAAAAATCTTTTTCCTGGGACAAGTTCCATTTGGTTTTGTGGAGATATTTGAAAGTATCATATCATTTTTTAATCCTTTCAGTAATTCCTATGTGTTTGGGAATTGTACTACAGAATCACAAAATCATCTAGATTGGAAGAGACCTCCAAGATCACTGAGTCCAATCTCTGACCTAACACTAACAAGTCCTCCACTAAACCATATCACTAAGCTCTAAATCTAAATGTCTTTTGAAGACCTCCAGGGATGATGACTCAACCATTTCCCTGGGCAGCCCATTCCAATGCCTAACAGTAAAGAATTTCTTCCAGCCTAAGCCTCCCCTGGAACAACTTTACCCCATTCCCCCTCATCCTGTCACCAGGCACGTGGGAGAACAGACCAACCTGCACCTCACTACAGCCTCCTTTAATGTACTTATAAAGAGCAATAAGGTCGCCCCTGAGCCTCCTCTTTCCCAGGCTCCTCAGCCTCAATCCCAGCTCCCTCAGCTCGTAAGACTTGTTCTCCAGACCCCTCACCAGCTTCACTCAAGCTCATTGTTCAAGCTCATTGCAGCTACAAATCTGGTGTCTTGATATCTCAGGAAAGAATGATTCTGTAATATATAAATATATATATATTAGATTTAGATAGAATAGTATATGAACAGATCATAGAAATAAATATATATGTTTCAAGAAATCTTGTTTTTAACAGCTGACTGAATTTAATACCCCAAACTTTCAAGACCAACCCACTAATAACACTTACCCTCAGAATTAAAATTAAGAGAAAATCCTGAAATCAGGATTTTGCCCTCAGATAAGCACATGAAATGCTATTGGCCTGGAAATCTACTAGAGATAGCTGAATATACTTTTCTTTCTTTTGTGTACCCACAGTGCAGCTGTTTATTTCAAATGTCGTTCAGTGTCATTTTTAGGATAGTTTAATTGAAACTGAAGACAGTGAGTATATAATATTTAAAAAGCCCATTTTTGAAATCTTATTCTACTGTCATCTTTTTGAGCAGAATATTACTTTAAATTTATTGAGAGCACTTGTGATTTACAACATCTGGTTATCTTCTAGGCATAGTGATTTTAAGCAACACAGAGCTGAATAGATTATTTTATATTTAATTTTGACTTGACATGCATATTTAGTATCTAGGAAACTGGTTGTAAATTTACTGCAGTTAAAACACTTCCATGTGACAAGGCATAAACACATGATTTCTTTTCCTCTCATATTTACTTGTACTTGTGTTATTAAAAAATAAAAGACAAAAGAGAGAGAAAATAATCCTTATATAAAATGTGCAAAATACTGGAATTAATTTTCCTTTGGAAAAATGTCCCAGAATTTCATATTTTATAACTTCGGGTTATAGAAGCCCTTCATTAAAAAATAAATAAATAAATAAGAAAATGTTCTTTTCATTTGTGGAAATATATTTGTAATTTAGAAAAGTGAGAAAGATGTTCAGCTTAGAACACACCCCCCATAAAGATTTACAAATATGAAAGCTAAAAAAAAGTACCTGATCAAATCTGGAGAATCAGATGAATTATTATGAAGAATAAATCCCACTGTCAGCTGAAGCAAAAGGTATTAGCCAATTCAAGAACTGCAGTATACTTTCTTACTACCTAGCTCTTCCGCACCACCTAGTGTCTAACTCTGAACACGATTTTCATTGAGATACCTATCCCGAAGTGTGATATGTCACAATCAGAACTATAAAGGTACATTAGCCTTTATAGCTGCGCAAATTACTTGTGGTTTGGAATACTTCTGTAGTTTAAGTCTTATAATTCTTACATGTAATATTGTAATTATTTGAAAAATATGTTGGCTAGCCTGCATACTTTGAGCTGCATATTTGAAGTGCATCAACAACCTCATTTATTTTGCCTGTTTTGTTTGTTATCATGAAAATATGTCATGTGGACATATTCCCCCAGAGCTATTCAAGATCTGGTCAGCTCACAAGCATTTAACCCCTAAAACATTAACTGCTCTTAAGATCAAAAATCTTTCTCATGTATTGGGGGGTTTTATGGTATAGGCAGGGAATATAATCTTTCAGTGATGACTGTCAATCTGGCAGAAGAGTTTTTTGTTGTTGTTGTTTGTTTGGTTGGTTGGTTGGTTAGTTGTTTTTGTTTGTTTGTTTGTTTGTTTGTTTACCTTTTATCCAGCTATTGTGACTTTTTTTCTTCACCATAAGAAAGAAAAGTTTCCACAAGGAAGCACACTGATTTCTCAGTAATACTGACCAAGTATTTTAAGTTTTAGAGGATTTTTTTTTCCTCCTTCATTGTGTCTTTTTATACATCTGTCAGACCCCGGGAATTTTGCCAGAAAATTTGAACAATGCAAATGTTCCCAAGTTTTTTTTTTTTTTTTGTGGATTTTTTTTGTGTGGATAAAATTACAGGTCTTTCCTGTTCTTCCATCCTTCCCTATTGCTGATCTGTAATAAGAGACCAAATGCAGATCAGCATCCCAATGAGAAATACTTTAGTCAATAGGTATCTAATAAGTTTTACACTAAGTTGCTGAATTGGGAATAATGGGAGCCCAATCTCCATAAATTGACCTTTTAGCTTTAGTGGAGAAGCTACCTGCTGAATAATAATTATATTAAAAAAAAAAAAAAAAGAGAGAAAGAAAACAAACAAACAAAACTAACAAACGTAAACATAAAGGAATAGCAAGACGGGGCTGCTATGTGAGGAAAACCATATGCCAGAGCCTCTAAGGCAGGGAGGACCAGTGCCCCAGCCAGGGTGCAGTCTGGCAGTACCTGAGCAAGGAGAACAGGACCAGAGGAATACAAAACAGAGGCCAGGTTTGGGCAACAGCCACATGATGGCCAAGCAATTCCACAGTGACAAAGCAGGTCCAAGGTTAAGCCTGCAAAGTACACCATCAAGGCAAGGATCAGCAAGACTGGGTATAGTAATAGCACAGTAATAGCTGTGGTATAATGCAGAGATGGGACAAGACTGAAGGTTGCAGATCCTTTTGGTGTATTCAAGACCCTGATAACAAAGGGCTAGAGTATACAAAAGCCATATTCAGAGTTTTTAGTGAGAGATGCAACGGTATGGGGTAAGAAGGGGAGCAATGGCATATAATGTGCTTTAGCACAACATGTTCTAATTTTCTTCCTGAATTTAAATAAAGAAACTACAAAAGCTAATTTCCCAGAGAAGTCAGTGCTCATGATATTCCCCTTTTGCACAAAAGAGCAGGTGGTGAAGCATATGTGTATGATTTGTGTGTTCAGCTTTTTCTTCATTTCAGTATTTAAGGTTGCATTTCCTACATCCTAGGCTGTTCCCTGTTATGTCATGTAGGAATAAGAAGATGGTATTAAATGATGTAACAGTGTTAGATGACCCAGTGCTAGTAGCATGGCAAAAAAAAACTTGTCATCTTCACCAGTTAACTGAGCCTCTTCCCCTACAACCATTGACTTCTGAATTTTGACTGTGGAATAATAATTTCCTGATCCTTAAAAATCCATAGCCACCTTGGAACACTGCTTAGTGGTGAGGACCAGTCCAACTAGATCACTTAATACAAGCCATAGTTTTCTCATAGGTAATTAAATGAAAGGAAATTAAATGAAAACATGCACTAGCAAGCACTAATTTTAACTTTTATAACAGTAATTTCAGTGGAAATTGTCGATAAAAAATAAATGAACTACTTTAAAAAAGATACATATTAAAAAAAAATCGGAAGTATGTATTGGTTCTGACATTTTTAACACTTGTTAATTCTCTTGTTCATGCTTTCATTAGAGATTGTCTCTTCATTCCTGCTAAAGAATGATTTTTACTCTTATTTACATATGCTTCCTTTAAAAAATCAAAACTTGCAAGGACATTTGGATGTAAGTTTAACTGCTAGTCCTGGGTATGTAAATTTAAATGAAAATTCCATTCCTTGATTTATGCTTATTAATTTATAATGAGAATGCAAAGGCTTTTATTTGTTTAAGCTGTTCACTACCTTTTAAATGTAATGGGATATTTCATAAATTAAACTCATTGTAACACTTTTATGTTGTTTTCTTTGTTGCAGATGTACCAGTATGTATCAGTATGCCTAATAATATTGAAAGACAGAAGAGAGAGAGATGGTGTAAGTCTACTTCTTGCAACTTCACAAAAAAACATAGTATCTATCTGAATTTTCTTATCTTCTAACTGCTTCAATAAATAAATAAAACAATAAACAAAAAGCCTACAGAATGATGCACAAGTTAAAAACTTTACTTGCCCAAATAAAATTAGGTTTTTAGGACTGTGCCAGGAAATGGCAGTAAATAAAGAGGTGGCATATCATCAGTCTGTAATTTTGCACAAAACTGTTTGATAAAGGTAATTGAGAACTCAGCCCCTCCAATCAAAAATAATCAAATAAATAACAATAATACAATCATAACGTAATGCTGCCCTTATGATTTATTGGAGTGGTTTATATAGATACTGCAGTATTTTACAAATAATACATTTAGAAATCTATTCAGTGAGTGTGACTCAGTAGTTTTGATTAAACTAATCTTCCTATTTTTATATATATATTTTTAAGGCTGATTTATTACCACAGTTGCCTCAGTTTTATTTTAGACCAAAATCCTTATACCATAAATTATACCATTTGGCACACACCACGAATGTAGTCCTAATTTTGTCATAAATCAGTGTGATATTGACAGAAGTAGTTAATTTCATATATTACAGTACAACATCTGACTTTTTTCTTTTTTTTTTTTTTTTTTTTTTCTGATACATTCTACTAAGTAACTGCTTCCATGGACATGTTGCACAATAATTTGTTGTTATACAGTATATATTTATTTATTTATTTACTTTGAGGAAACAATACTCTTCATTTTCAGTTTCATTAAAAAATTTCAATTTCTATTTTAAATCAAATATACCCAACAGATTATGTTTCTAACTAATTAAAAGTATGTCAGTAGCTTCTGAAATTGGATTTTTTTTTCCTTAGTTCTCTTGTTGCTAGAATTATCAATGAAATTTTGATAAGGTTAAATTCTATTTGATTTAAGAACTGTTTTCAAAGAAAATCTGTTAATAAATTAACCTAAAGATTTCTTAAATGTAAAATATTTTTCCTGAAGTTTAATAGATTTCCAGTAAGAACTGTAACAGGGAATCCGGAACCAGTGATGCAAACATACATTTTTATCAGTGCAAGTGGATCCTACAGGGTGTGTGCTTACTGTTACAACCTGTTACAGCTTGATGCTGTATATCCCTTTATATATCCCTTTGGACATTTAAAGGTCTGCATGTGCATTTATATTAATAATCAGTCTGAAAGATGTGTAAATAAGCAAAATGATTCCAAGTATAATCGCAGAAATAGACAAATACAATTTCACTACTTGCAAAAACTGATGTTTATTTTTGTCACTTACAGATGTATCTCTATCCCAAAGGTGTGTAAAAAACAAACAAACAAAAATCTAATTTTGAAGGTATTACAGAAAAAAATTGCAAAGTATTCATGTATAAGATCACCAGACATTTCTTCAGGAATTTACCAAGGTATAGTTTCCTATAATACTTAATCCAATGCAATTTTGTGATGCTGCCCAGTCAATTTTTCCATCCTTTTCCCCTGTATCACCTGTCTTGATGCAGCTCCCCTGGAGAATGAGTTGTTTCAGTTCACTGATGACAGAAACTACGCTTCTCAGCATGTGGGAGGGAAGAGGGGATTAATTTTCTATCAGATGAGTGAATCAGCCAACTCATCTTGTGGGCTCAAGCTTGCAAGTGAAACGATTGGAGTGTGTAGAGGAGCTCTCAGTAGCTGTCTGAATTTTAGATGCAGTAAAAAACTGTCTTTGTTCCTCTGTAGTTATGAATCCAAGAACACATGTAAGATTGCTTGGAAAATCTTCAACAGAAAACACCCCGCCAAGCAGTTTATTCATGCACAAAATTATATTTGCGATAGAATTACATGTACCACATACACTACATTTGTTACCTGAGTCTGACGTTCCCTCTTTGGCCGTGTGGCATGCTGCCCGACCAATTATGAGCACACAGCCACAATTCAGCAATAAGGTAACAGACACCACATTTGTCTTTTAGCTGGCAATTGCTTGGATGTAGCCTTTTGTGCAGCTAGTGTGATGCTCTATGTTTTTCTAAGGTTAAAGTCTAGTGGCATCAAATAAATCTAATGGATTCCATTAACCACTTTCACTAGGAGCTTGAATAGAGCTTGCAAAGATAACATTGCTTTTTGACTAAAATGTGTTAGGAGGTGCCCAGATAATCAGCTCAGATGGAGAATTGGAAAGAGCAACAGACACCCATGGTGAGTGACAGTGGGAAGGGTGGCAGCAGTCTCTTCACAGAGGTGGAAAAGTGGCTTTCAGCTTGAGCCAGCCTCAGCTAGAGCTGGGCAACTGCCAGCACAGATTCGCATCTACCCAATATTGTGTGCCCTCCTCTGCTCTGGTAGAGACTTAAGTAACTGCTGCAAAATCCTGTTGGTGGTGGTTTGACTATGGTTGAGGGTCAAACTATCACCCAGCTGCTGCCTCACTCCTGCTCCTCTGTAGGACAAGGGGGAAAAATTGAAATAAAAAAATCTCATGGTTTGAGATAGAGACAGAGACATAACTCACCATCACAGGCAAAACAGACCAGATTTAGGGAAAAATGATTTTATTTTATTTTATTTTATTTTATTTTATTTTATTTTATTTTATTTTATTTTATTTTATTTCAGTTAAAGTGGATTTGAATGGTGAGAAATGAAGAATAAAATTAAAATACACGCCCCCTCTTTTTTTTTTACAGGTTCTACTTCACTCCTTCATCTCTGACTCCTTTACAACCTCCCCCCCTCCAAGTGGCACATGGGAATGGGGGCTGAGTCTCTGCCACTCTATCCTCCTCACACTTTTTCCCTGCTCCAGCATGGGTCCTTCCCATGGGCTGCAGTCCTTCAGGATAAATCTACTCCAGCATGGAGTCCTCCCTGGGCTGCAGGGGGACAATCTGCTTCACTGTAGCCTCCACATGGGCTTGCAGGGGAATCACTGGACCAGTGGCTGCAGTAGAGATGAGGGTCCTCTCTTTTTCTTCTCCCCTCAGGACTTGCAGTTTTTCACAATGTTTCCCTCACTCCTTACTGCTGTGCAGCATTTTGCTGTTTTTTTCCCCAGGTTTTCCCCAAGGTGCTCACAAGACAACAAGTGGGCCCATCCATGCCCCCATGGTGGAGCTGGCTTCCCCCCACTGCCAAATTCTTGCCACCTACACTCAGTACATTTCTACAGACTGAAATGAAGGAGGCTAGTGGACACAGCTGGGTGTGGTCAGTGCTGAAGTGTAATTTGCCATTTCTCAGCACCCATGGCGACGGGTACAAATTCCACCTGCATTGGAGGAGTTACAATTGCTCTGCAAAGATGTGAAAATCAAATTTATTTGGTTGTAGGTAGAATTGTTTGTAGGAGGAATCAATTCAAGAAAAAGATTACCAAGGTCCTATTGCTCAGACTTGCTACAAAAACACTGTTTTTTAATCAAAATGTGTTAGGAGGTGCCTATATCATCAGCCCAAACAGAGAATTAGAGAGCAACAAATGTCTGTGGGCAGTGACAGTGGGAAGGGTTGCAGCATTTAAATATTTCTATTCCTGTTTAAAGGAAAAAACAAACAAGCCTGCTACAAATGCTTTTTTGGCGGCTACCAATGCTTTTTTTTTTTTTTTTTCATGATATAGCCATATGGTGTATGATGAAGATCATGGATAAACAGAATATTTTGATGACTGTATTGAGATAGTCCAAAGATCAGTCTGACTAGCTCTGTACACTGTCTAACATAGGAACATACACTTAACAGAAAAGATAGAAGGAAACTGATGTCAGGTGTACATTCCAGAAATTAACATGTTAGGAAGTTTCTGAGCTGCAGTTTACATTTACATCAAATCTTTTTTAACAGCCAGTGATATCAATTTGTTGAAGCCATGTATATTTTGCTCTCTACAAATAATAATAATAATAAAAAAAAAAGTCTATATAGGAGTACTAAAGGGTTACCTTTTTTTTTTTCTACAAATATTGTTTTGTGCTATTGCACATAACTATGAAGTCATACAGCTCTTCTCTTTTGTCTTTAGATTTTATGAGTTTAAAAAAATGTATATGACCTGCAAACACCGATTTTAGATAACCTATAAACACATTTAAGTAGCAGAGGCTTCAGCGGAAAAGAAAAAACAAAAGAGAGAAAAGATGTGGTCTCGCAATATCTTTGTCATCTTTCTGTTCTGCCTCAGTACACCATTTTACAAGTTCAATTTCCTGATCACATCTTCATTGAACTGGAATCTCATTTCCAAGACCTAGATATGCTTCTGGTGTGATCCAAATATTTATTACCTTGTAAATCAAACTCCGTCTAGGGTCTGTCTTAACCGTGATCAATGATTTCTTAAATAAAAAACAGGGAAAATTTCAGTTTGGAATTTTGAGGAAAAGTAAAGACACTTAACAAAAGCCTCTAATTTTTAGTCCATTATTTTATATTGTCCAACAAAACAAAACAAAAAAACTGTCTAACTGTCTTCTTTATTGTAGATAAGAGAGTTAGAGACAGGTAAATGAATAAGAGAAATAAACCAATATTTCATTGAGATAAGAGCTTTTTTTTTTCTTTTCTTTTCTTTTCTTTTTTTTTTTTTTCCTGAAATGTTTTTATATCATGTAACTATTGTATCTGTTGTTAGGGTCTTGATTGATTTTTGTTTTCTTAACTGAATGTGAAAATTTTATGCCAAATGAAGGTGAAGTGTTTCAGTTTCATCATGATGTAAGCCAGACAAGGTCAAATAGGAATAAAGGAATAAACTTAACTTCTCCTGATTACCTAAAGACACAAGGGATTATTTTTTTTTATTATTTGGTGTTCTGAGTAATTTAGAGGTTAAGAAACAACAATTCTAAAATGACTATAAAAATATCTCAAACTGCTAAAATTGGTTCCTGTGCTTCTGAAGTACAAAATCTTTGGACCACTAAGCCTAATCTCTGTCGTAGTCTCACAGTGCCTCTCAAAGTTATGGTTGAAGAACCATAGAAGAATATGGTTGAAAAGTTGTTTCATTGTAAGTCAGAGGAAAAATTTTACAGCTAAGGATAGTCTTTTTTAACTTATGTGGCTTTGGAATTGTTTCAATATAGACGAAGAAAGGAGTACAATTGTTGTTGGCCATCATGGCAGCATAGTGTGTAGCATGTTATAAACATCGTCAGTCTAAGAAAACACTTAGCATGCAAGTCCTAGCTTAATTTCTGGATGAAACTATTTAAACGGTTTTAAACAGCATAAATCATATTTTGTGGAACTAATTAATATGTGCAAGCTACACTGAAACTTATGACCCAGGATATCTGTGAAAATTCTCTCATCTTTGTAGTTAATATACTAGGCAGTATTACCGTAACATTAGGTGCTTCACAACAATTATTTGTTTCTGGGAACATCTGAAAAATATTTGGGATTCTAAGAGATGAAAACATGAATGTTATAAAAACAGATGCACAGAATCACAGAATTGTCTAGGTTGGAAGATACCTCAAGATCATCTAGTCCAACCTCTGACCTAACACTAACAAGTCCTCCACTAAACCATATCCCTAAGTTCAACATCTAAATGACTTTTCAAGACCTCCAGGGATGGTGACTCAACCATTTCCCTGGGCAGCCCATTCCAATGCCTAACAACCCTCTTGGAAAATAAGTTATTCCTAATATTACAACTAAAACTCCCCTGGCACAACTTTAGCCCATTCCCCCTCGTCATGTCACTACGCACACTGGACAATAGACCAACCCCCACCTTGTTACAGCTTCCTTTAATATACCTATAGAGAGCAATAATGTTGCCCCTGAGCCTCCTCTTCTCCAGGCTGAACAAACCCAGCTCCCTCAGCCACTCCTCGTAGGACTTGTTCTCCAGACCCCTCACCAGCTTCATCGCCCTTCTCTGGACTTGCTCGAGCACCTCCATGTCCTTCTTGTAGCGAGGGTCCCAAAACTGAACACAGTACTCGAGGTGCAGCCTCACCAGAGCCAAGTACAGAGGGACAATCACTTCCCTAGCCCTGCTGGCCACACTGCTTCTTATACAAGCCAGGATGCTGTTGGCCTTCTTGGCCACCCGAGCACGCTGCTGGCTCATATTCAGATGACTATCAACCAATACTCCCAGGTCCTTCTCCGCCAGGCAGCTTTCCAACCACTCATCTCCCAGCCTGTAGCTCTGCTTGGGGTTATTGCACCCCAGGTGCAGGACCTGGCACTTGGCCTTGTTGAACTTCATACAGCTGACCTCAACCCATTGGTCCAGTCTATCCAGAGGCTATGCAGATGAACAAAAATCACTGGGTAGACTTTGTGTGTTTGTGTGTTTACGTCACATTAGAGTTACATCTTAACTTCTGGTTCACCATTCACCAAAGCCAAAATACAGAGACACAAATGACAATTCTTTCCAAATCCCATCTGCCTGACTTGTAGGTCTGTGTGAGCTATGTTTTTCTGTGAATGGTTTGAGGTAACATGGTGGGTTGACCCCCATTGGTAGAGATGCCCCCATCTAGTTGCTTACTCAGTCCCCCATAGTGATATGGGAGAGATAATCAGAAAGATGAAAGCAGAAAAGAAACTCATGTGTCAGGATAAAGACAATTTAATAATTAAAGAGAAAGAAGGAAGGAAGGAAGGAAAGGAAGGAAGGAAGGAAGGAAGGAAGGAAGGAAGGAAGGAAGGAAGGAAGGAAGGAAGGAAGAAAGGAAGGAAGGAAGGAAGGAAGGAAGGAAGGAAGGAAGGAAGGAAGGAAGGAAGGAAGGAAGGAAGGAAGGAAGGAAGGAAGGAAGGAAGGAAGGAAGGAAGGAAGGAAGGAAGGAAGGAAGGAAGGAAAGAAGGAAGGAAGGAAGGAAGGAAGGAAAGAAGGAAGGAAGGGAGGGAGGGAGGGAGGGAGGGAGGGAGGGAGGGAGGAAGGGAGGAAGGAAGGAAGGAAGGAAGGAAGGAAGGAAGGAAGGAAGGAAGGAAGGAAGGAAGGAAGGAAGGAAGGAAGGAAGGAAGGAAGGAAGGAAGGAAGGAAGGAAGGAAGGAAGGGAGGATGCAAAAACAATCACAATATCAGTGGACCAATACCCAGCCAATCTCTGAGCAATGACTACTTTGGAAAAACTCTCCCTGCCTAGTTTTACTGTCGATCACAATGTTTTATGGTATGGAATATCCTTCTGGTCAGCTCATGCCCACCATACTTGCTGTGTGGTAAAGTGAGAAACAGGAGACCCTTGGTGTTGTGTAAGCACTACTCAGAGGATGATGAGACATAGGAAGAGGTTGCTTAGAGACATAGATGTTCAAGACTAGGTTAGATGAGGCCCTGAGCAATTGACACTCAATCAGTAGATTTAAAATAAGGGTTTAATATACATTGTATGTAGTTATACTTCCCTTCTTATACTGTACTAATTCAGTGATCTGGTATAATTAGTAAAAAAACTAATAACTTTCAGCTGTCGAGAAAGTGGGTAGTTCTTTATAGGCCACTTGGAACTACATACATAATGGATTATGTTCAGCTATGCTCTTTTATGGTATAACCATTTCTATAAAATTTATAATCTTTGCCTCTTGTTTCATTTCTTAGGCATTATTATAAATATTTGTATTTAGGCAATAACTTTCCAGTTATCAGATGACAAATAATTTAACATGGCTTTCCTTACATCAGCAAGAAACACATTAGCCTAAAACTAGATTTTACTGAGAAGTGGAGGAAGGCAGGAAGGTAAACAAGGTTGGACATCATATAGATTTTATTGTAAGACATAGATTTTGTATTGTCTAAATGTTAATGAAATTACTAAAATAATGATAGTTTTCCCCTTCTGAATTATCCGGAGTCAGATAAATAAGTGAGAAATCCTTTCTTAATTCTGATTCTCCAATGTATTGTAATCGTTTCAGGACATTAAATGTTACTGGATTAAACCTCTTAGTGTTGCTACAGAAGCACATTTTTGTTAAGCACTAATAATAGAGAATTTTAACATGGAATTCAGACACAGAAAATTGGAAAGTCAATATGCACCTTTAATGAGAAAATCAGAGACAGAGACAGTGTAGTATGTTAAAATATATGTTTCTCTTTCTTGAAGTACTGTGTAGGGGTTGCCATACCTCAATGTGGTATAGTTGAATGCTTCATGTCTGCAACTGTAGCCAAAGTTTAACAAAGACATCACAGAACTCTATAGGAATGCATTGCTGTTATAAAATATAAGACAAACTTTCAGGTATGTCATTGAGGTAAGCAGCTGAAAGCAAACAAGGCAGAAGTGTTAACTGGTGTATTGGATTTAGATGACAAGGTTTTGGTAGAGAGGGGTCTGGAGTGATGCTCTTTGTGAGAAAAGACCAGCAGCTGCCCCATGTTAGATATGGGCCAGTTTCAGACAGCTCTAAAGGAGACCCAATGCTTGCCAGAACTAAGAGAATAAGTGATATTGTTTTCATCTCTGTGAAATCAGATTTAAGAAAGGGAAAAAGAACTGCTACACAACAGCAGCTGGGAGAAGAGACTGCAGAACTCAAGGTCTGTGCTGAAGGAGGGCAGGATTCTCCAGGCACGCAGAATTTCCCCTGCAGCCTGTGGAGAGGCCCCTAGTGGAGCAGGCTGTCCCCCTGCAGCCCATGGGTCCCACATGGAGCAGATCTCCACGCTGCAGCCCACGGAGGAGCCCCCGGTGGAGCAGGTGGAGGTGGCCTGGAGGAGGCTGCAGCCCATGGAGAGCCCCTGCAGGAACAGGCCCCGGGCTGGAGCTGCAGCCCATGGAGAGGAGCCCACACAGGAGCAGGGAGTCTGGGGGGAGCTACCGACTGTGGGGGACCCGTGCTGGAGCAGTTTGCTCCTGACAGATGGACCCCGTGGTATGGAGCCGTGTGGGCGCAGTTCTTGAAGAGCTGCAGCCTGTGGGAAGCCCACACAGGATCAGTTTGGGAAGGACAGCATCCCGTGGGAGGGACCCCAAGTGGAGCAGGAGCAGAGTGTGACTGTGAAGGAGTGGCAGAGATGAAGCGTTAGGGACTGACTGCAGTTCCTATTCCCCATTCCCCTGCACTGCTTAGGGTGCAAGGGGGATAGAAGAGGCTGGATAGGGGAGAGGTGTTTTTATTTGGCTTTTAGTTTCTCGCTGCTCTCGCTTGTTAGTAATAGGCAATAAATTATATTACTCTTCCTATGCTAAGTCTGTTATGCCTGTGATGATAATTGTTGGATCATCTCCCTGTCCTTATCTCAATGCTTGAGCACTTTTCATCATTTTTTTTTTTTCTCCCCCACTTTCCCTTTGAGGAGGGGAAGTGCAAGAGCTGTTATGGTGGAGTTCAGCTGCTTAGCAGGGTAAAACCACCACAACTGGCATTTATGAGCCTTTTTTAGCAGCAGATAATGGACAAAATACATGGTAAAATGCTTGCATATCTTCAACTTAGCTCTAAGGACTAGGGTTTTATTTTGTTAATTGATTTTGATTTTATCAATAATTAATACTTTCTGTGACTACTAATGCATGAAGGAAGTCAAATGGCTTCCCCTTACTTGCAAGTATTTTTTTTTCTTTTACTTCTTATTGACTGACTGAGTCTTTCTTTTCAATAGCCCTTTCTGTTGTTTTTAATCATTCTTATTTTCTGCAGTTATGACCATATTATGGTGATCAATCTTCCTGTGGTCACTTACCCTCAAAATCACCTGTTTGGGCCTGGCTATCCAGCCATTCTTTAACCCAATGAAGCATACGCCAGTCCAAGCACCTCCCCTTGTAGGCTCACTAACAAGCTGCGTCAGGAAGCTATCTTCCACGCTCTCCAGAAACCTCCTAGACTGCTTTCTCTGGGCTGTGTTGTGTTTCCAGGATATATCTGGGAAGTTGAAGTCCCCCACGAGAACAAGCGCTGATGATCTCGCAACTTTTGTCAGCTGCCTGTAGAACTCCTCATCAGTCTCCTCATCCTGGTTCGGTGGTCTATAACAGACCCCCACCAGGATGCTTCCCTTGTTGGCCTTCCCGCTGATCCTAACCCATAGGGACTCAACCTTATCATTCCCAGCCTCAAGTTCCACGACATCAAAACTCTCTCTGATATAGAGAGCTACACCACCACCCCTTCCGTGCTGCCTGTCCCTTCTGAAGAGCTTATAGCCAGACATTGCAGTGCTCCAGTCATGAGAGTGGTCCCACCACGTTTCTGTGATGGCAACCAAGTCATAGCCTGCCTGCCACACGATGGCTTCCAGCTCCTCCTGTTTGTTACCCATGCTGCGTGCATTAGTGTAGATGCACTTCAGTTGGGTCATTGCCTTCTCTTCCGGCCTTAACATTGTTCCCCCTGGCACAGCTCTCACAAGCCTTGTTTCAGCCCCATCCCCCTTCTTACCTAGTTTAAAGCCCTCCCAACAAGCCCCGCCACCTCCTGGCCTAGGATCTGTTTTCCCCTTAGAGATAGGGACCTGTCTGCGGCCATCAGGCCGGCAGCCGAGTAAAGCACCCCATGGTCAAAAAAAACAATATTTCTGTGTTGGCACCAGCCTCTGAGCCACGTGTTTATCAGGTGGGCTTTCCGTGTCCTCTCTGTACCCCTCCCTGCCACCGCAGGGATGGATGAAAACACCACCTGTACTCCCGCTCCATCCACTAACTGTCCCAGTCCTCTAAAGTCCCGTTTGATAGTCTTCAGGCTTCTCTCTGCAATGTCATCACTGCCAGCCTGGACTATTAAAAGAGGATAATAGTCAGAGGGGCAAACCAGGTTGGGAAGCTTTCTGGCAATGTCCCTGACCCTGGCCCCAGGGAGGCAGCAGACTTCCCTATGGCTAGGGTCAGGCTGACAAACAGGGCCCTCTGTTCCCCTGAGAAGGGAGTTGCCCACAACAGTCACCTTTCTTTCTGTCCTGGTGGAGGCAGCCCTAAGGCGTGGAGTCGACTTCCTCGCCCTAGGCATCCTCCTGGGTAGACTTTCTACCTTGTCCTCAGCTACCAGTGTCTCAAGCTCCAGGGCCTCAAACCTGTTGCATAAGGGCACCTGGGAAGGTGGGGCTGGTAGGGAGGGGGCATCGCCTGTGATGTTGAGCAGGGACCTGTTTCCATTCCTCCTCAACTCCTAGGTCCCCTCCCTCTGCCCAACAGCGACAGGGCAGGGGGTCCACCCCCATTTGGGGTGTCTCACCCCGGTACCTCTCCTTCAGGCCCTGCAGGGAGTTGCTCCACAAGTCTGTCTTTTGCTCACACTCCCTGATATCCCTCGACCTCTCCACCTCCTCCTTGAGTTCTGCCACCCTGCGGACCAGGTCATCCACCTGCTCGCACCTCATGCACACGGTCTCTCTGACTCCCGCAGATGGTAGCAAAAGGCTCAAACACTCCCTGCATCCAGAGACCTGAACTGCCACATTTTTGAGCGGGCAGTCAGTCTGGGTGTGTACAGACTTCCTAGAGAGGACACTGCCTGGTGGAAACCATTGCAGCCTAGCTAGTGGTAGACTGCCATTTGAGGAGTTGTTCCTATAGGTTGGGGGCAGGGGGGAACGCTCTGCCCTTCCTGCTCACCCTTCCTGCGCGAACTGCCATGTCACTCCCTACTGACACGCCATGCCCCGTTTGACTGTCCTGGTCGCTGCGCTCCTGATCGCTCGCCCTGCCTAGGGGCACATTTTGAACAGACTGGGAACGGGCCCTTCTGGCTATGCCTACACCTCGTCAGCCTTCCATCACGAGTGCTGCCGGGTCCTGGTGGCTCCCTCAGGTGGGCTCAATGCCGGAAAAAATAGCCCTGCCTGTCCAATCCCCCGCTCCGCTGCAGAACGCATCTGCCTGGGAGCCAATCTCCTCTGCAATTATGTATATGATTATTTCTTTTAAAAGAGTGACACAAAATAATGTTATGAACCACGAAGTATGGAAAAAATCCATATTTTTCTTTTTAATAGTTATTGAAATGAGATGACACTGATACTGGTTAAATTGGCACTTTCTTAAGGGTGAAAAAGTACTACTAATGGCTTGCATCATAGATGTTAAATTATTTGAGATAAACTGACAAAAAAGTTGATTAATGAATTAATTTGCAATACTGTGAATTCTTAATTAAGTGGAGCATAAGTAAATGTCTGCATTTGTGCCATGGCAAACCATTTGCATTGCAAATAACAAATGTGCATGTATACATGCATAAATAACTGTGATGAGTTTAAAAAACATAGAGATGCAAATCTCCTCCTTTTAAAATCAAGACAAAATTAAATCCTCTGTTGGTATTCCTCACTAAATACTAGTCCATGCAAGTAAGCTATAAAATTCTGTAACAGGAAAACAGGAAAGTGCTGTAAGAGTTAACATCGCTATCAGACCAAAGGTTGTCTATCTGTCTCTGAAGGAAGCCATATTCCATTAATTCACGGAATTCATATCAGCAGACTCCAGTGTTTTGTTGTTGTTGTTGGTTTGGTTTGGTTTGATTTTGTTTTCAGGATTCCTTCTGATTTCTGTATTTTGCATCCTGAACTGCCTATAACCTTCATATTATAATTTATACTTAACGTAAAATTAATATTAGCTGGATATATGTTCCCTTCATCATTGATTTCCAAGCCCCCTGATTATTTTCTCCCTAAATTGAGGGGAGAGAGCACCAGAATTACATGAGTACCTATCAACCATATCAACCAGCCACAGAATTAAATAATTAGCATACAAAAAACTGAGATAGGGGAACAGAGACTGCAAATACATGGAGGTAAAGACAGCATAGAACAATATATAGAAGCTATGAAAATAGATACTTATCATACAGAATGACAGAATTTCTAGGTTGGAAGAGACTTCAAGATCATCTAGTCCAACCTCTGACCTAACACTAACAAGTCCTCCACTAAACCATATCTCTAAGCTCTACATCTAAACGTCTTTTGAAGACTTCCAGGGATGGTGACTCCACCACTTCCCTGGGCAGCCCGTTCCAATGTCTAACAACCCTTTCGGTAAAGAAGTTCTTCCTAACATCCAACCTAAAACTCCCCTGGCGCAACTTTAGCCCATTCACCCTTGTCCTGTCACCAGGCACGTGGGAGAACAGACCAACCCACCCCAACCCTTTGCACTAATTGTTTGCTGAGGAACAGAAACTGTGAGTGAACCGGAGAAAGAAAAATGGAAAGAGAATGACAGTAAGTATGCATGAAACTGGAATGACAGAAAAAGGGAAAAGAATTTGAGGAGTAAAGAGAAAGGATGAGGAAAAAAAAAACAACAACAACAAACAACAACAACAACCAAAACATATAGTAGCTTGCAGGAAGAAAAAACTGCAGTGAAGAGAAAAAAAAAAAGAAAAAAACAAACCAAACCAAAACGAGAAAGTTCTAGTAAGAATAACATGTGCTTCTAATAAGTAAGACAATACTAAGACAGAAAAGAATTTAGTGCAATTTAAAAGGGGAATAGTTCAGTTAGATGCATGTGGTTGTGGACAATATGCTTTATTTACCAAGGTACCTGAAGACACTTTTAATGAAAAAGATACACTTCAATGTTTCCCTTAAGCTAACATAACAGGTAGTCTATATAACAATAACACCCTTTTTATTTTTTAATGCATCAAAATAAATTTAGTAGCACCTAATCAGAATGGACTGTTTCTCTTTAAGTAAAAACTAGAAGAAAAAAAATATTTTCCCACACCTTTTGTACAGTCTAATTGTTGTGTTGGGGTTGGGACCCAGTTGACTGATGTCAACACATTGCCTGTAGGGCCAGTGAGTGGAGAGGAAGTGGATATAGGTCATGCTTTAAATCAGGCCCTGCAGTCATTTTCCATGTTAGTGAGTACTTTTTTTTTTTTTTCTCTTCTTTCATATGTAACCTTGCTTTCATTGTGTTTCCTCTTTGCATTATAAATCCCAGTTTCATTAAAAGCATCTGCTGACATAAATACTCAGTGTAACAGTAACTTGAAAATTATTCAAGCAAATACATTCCTCTCAGCTGTACCTGATTACACTATATATATAGTATATAGTAATATATATAATATATAAAATATGTCTAGGAATATAGTATTGTAAGGCATATTTCTGAAGGTATTTGGATATTTGACTTCCATTAAAATTATGAAATTTGAATAGCAAAACATTTTACAAATACTATTCTCTATTCACTATAACACTCCAATTTAATTTCTATCTCTCATACAACCCTTCCCCGCACTTACTGTCTAAAAGAAAGTTTGAAAATACTGCAGAAAAGTGATATTAATATATAGATATATATATATATATTCAAATTTTGAAGAAACCAGAGGGGGAAAAATGGTAAAATGGATAATATACAGATATATATGGATGAATATTTTTTTCTCCTTCATATTTTGGGAAAATTTGCATTAGGAAAGTTGTATTGAAATTCCATCTAGTTGAATTAGTATTGACTTGTTTTCATATTGTATCTTCAGCCCCCAGTTTCTTCCTTTCTCTATAATACTCCAGCTATGATTTTTTTTCCAGTTAAAAATAGAACCATAATATCACTAAACAAAGTCAGAGGTTAAGCTGGTAACCATTACAATCAAAAATAAATAAATAAATTAGTTGCTTCCTCGAGGGAAACTTGCAACACCTAACTTAGTATGCTCTATGCAGAAAATCTGCCTTGTTTATTCTCTCTGAAACACCATCCAGGGGTAGGGGATTTCTCTCAGCAAGTACTTGAACTATATGTATAGAAGCCCTGCTACTGAACACTAGGTACTTATTTTGTGGACACTTAATACACTGAACTCTTATGTAGCAAACAATCTAGTTCCTACAAAATGATCATAAAACCAAGAAGGATTTTCCTATTTCATTCACACAGGAACATCAAGATATTTTAATATGCATTTTTTTTTACTATATATTTTTTTCAGACCATGAAAACTGGCAAATCTCTTACTATTTTTTTTCTGTATTTATTCATGTGTATTTGTTTCTATTTCATTGTTTTCCATCTTGCTGAAAGGGGCACATTTGTTCAAAGTGTTCCATTCACAGAAAAAAAATTCTGGCAAAACCCAGAATGGTGGCAGTTAGAAATAGAGGAAAGAGTAAATAATTCTGTAAATCAGTGGCAGTAGTCAGTCTTACTGAATAATGTTTTAGGACTTATTCTGGGAAGGAACATTGCTATGTGTGTCATACGAACACACACAATCCAAGAAGAAGGAATTCACTGTGGGGAAAGTTATTGTGATATGACAAGACAGTAGAAGAGGCCTTGTGTTTTCAACTGTTAGCATCTGATAGCTGCCCTGACATCTGGAACAAATCTAACCAGAGAAAAACCATTGTCTATAGACAGGGAAGAAGGTACAAGGGAAGCTAGGCTGAAAAACCTTCCAATATTTCCAAGTATGGACAAGAGTTTATTGTGAGCTCTGTGGCTTAACTCCAAAAACATGGCTGCCTGACATCAGAGTTCTTAAACAGCCCAGCTTTGAATTGACACTAGCAAGATTTCTATTTTTTTCAGCCATTTCTTAGTCAAGTTCCTGTATAAAGTGTGAAATTATGAAATACTTGACTAAATTTTTTTTCTGCATTCCTAGCATTATCATCATTTATTAGGGAGTGCAGCAATCACCAGTTTGTTTTTATTTAATAAAACCATGAGGAAAGTTTGATGACTTTCTGGGCTATGGCTGACAGAAATAAAACTGTAATTATTCTATGCTTAATTATTTTTAACCACCACACAGGAAGACAAGACAGACAAGAATGAATGAGATTAACAGGTGAAAACAAAACAAAGCAAAACAAAACACAGTATTATCAGTATGGCCAGTAGTGTCTGTTTTTACCATATTGAGGAAAAAGTGCATAAATTTCTACATCTTTGGAATTCCCTACTGTGTTCTCGAATCTGGTGGCATATTTTACTAGAGGACTTTCACCTTATTTTTATTTCAGAACACTCAATTAAAATTTCTAATTATAAATGTGATTGATGTAATTGCGGCTTCTTCAGTACAAAGAGTCCAATTCACATAAAAAATCAAAGAAACGATGAATTACTAATGTTGTTGGTTTTTTGTTTGTTTGTTTAT
Organism: Netta rufina; assembly: GCF_964035555.1. Taxonomy (NCBI): domain Eukaryota; kingdom Metazoa; phylum Chordata; class Aves; order Anseriformes; family Anatidae; genus Netta; species Netta rufina. Next base: position 101,810,402 of record NC_140124.1, read on the forward strand.
TTTTTATTTTATTTTATTTTATTTTATTTTATTTTATTTTATTTTATTTTATTTTATTTTATTTTATTTTATTTTATTTTATTTTTTCCTCCCTCTGTCCTTTACTGTTTGGTGATCCTAGTTCAGCAGCAAAAGATTTTGAATTTTTCAAACATATAATACTATAAAGAGTGACCAAAGGAAACACCACTCAGTGTGGTTTCCACTGATTTTTATTCATACAGTTTTACATACAAAATAAATTAGAGGCCTGCTGAGAAGTATAGAACTATATCAGGGTGCACATCTTGAAGCATTATGAATTTAATGAGCAGAGAAAGCACACACCACCACTTTGGCAAGTTTCAGATCCATTGGGGCCTTAGTGGGGTTTTGTTAATCAAATGAATTCTGAGAGACCAATTATTGAGTGCAAAACATTGGGGAATTGCCATACTGTCAAAAATCATGGATAATGGTGTGTCACTCTACATATCAGAGGAAAGATGAGGTCCCTGCAGTAAAGACTGTACCCTCTGCCTCTCCCTCCTCTTCTCCTAGGCCTTTCACCCTCACACAGTCTCTTTCCACCAACATCAGTGTTTTACAAGTGTGGAGTAACAGATACCATCAAGATTTTTGGCAATAAAATTTAGTCATGTCCATGAGAATAAAATGGAGATTGCATCTATTCAGTCCTATGTCCAACACTAGGGATCATTACCCTTCTGTATCTGGTTATTAAACCAGATCTTATCATAAAAGATCTTATCGTCAAAGGAAATCAAATTTGTTAGGCAGGACCTACCTCTCATGAACCCATGTTGGCTGGGACCAATGACTGCATTGTCCTCCAGGTGCACTTCAATAACTTCAAGGATCATCTTCTCCATAAATTTACCAGGCACTGACATGAGAGGATGAATCCCATCTGGACCCATGGACTTGTATGGATCCAGGTGGAGCAGCAAATCCCGCACACGTTCAGGGTCGATTGGGAATTTGTCATTCCCGCCATCATGGCCTTCCAGCTCAGCGCACCATGGGTCCCGAAACCCATCGTCAGTATTGAAGATAGAGGCAAAGAAGGCATTAAATGTTTCTGCTTTGCCTATGTCATTGTCTGTGAGGAGACCTTCCCCATCAAGTAGCAGACCTATGTTTTCCCTGGTTCTCTTTTTTCTGTTCACATATCTAAAAAAAACTTTTTTATTGTCTCCCACAGACCTGGCCAGTTTCAACTCTAGTTGGGCTTTGGCCACACGAATTTTCTCCCTACAAACATGAACAGCATCCCTGTATTCCTTCCTCATCACATGACCTTCCTTCCAGCAGCTGTACACTTTACTTTTTGCCTAAGCTCCAGTAGAAGATCCATGGTAAGCCAGGCCAGCCTTCTGCACGACCTGCCTGACTTCTGATATTTTGGAATTGCCTGATCTTGTGCTTTTACAAGGCAGTGCTTAAAGACTGACTAGCACTGATGGATGCTAATGCTTTCAAAAAGTTTCCCAGGGGACCTTGCTGACTAGTTCCCTGAGCAGTCTGAAGTCTGCTTTCCCCATATCCAAGGCTGAAGTTTTGGTGGCAGTTTTCCTTCTGTTGCCATAAATTCTAAACTCAATTACTTCATGGTCACTATGACTGAGATGGCTGCCAATTGCCTTGTCTCCCACAAGACCCTCTCAGTTCTCCAGCAACAGATCTAGGAGGGCACCTTTCCTAGTTGGCTTCCTTAGCACCTGCACCAAGAAGTTATCTAGGTGCTTTACGAACCTCCTGGACTTGCTTGTGTCAGCCGTGTGGTGATCCCAGTTGACATCTGGCAAGTTGAAATCCTCGATAAGGACAAGGGCAGTTGATCTCAAGGAATCTTTTAGTTCTGCAAAGAATAATTCATCGGCATTGTCGCCCTGGCCGGGTGGTCTGTAATAGACTCCCACAACAACATCCCCTTTAGTTGTTTGTCCCTTAATCCTTACCCAGAGGCTCTCAACTTTGCCATCACCAACTTGAAGTTCCACACATACATCCTTCACATACATCACCACTCCGCCACCTTGCCTACCCTGCAGGTCCGTCCTGAAGAGCCTGTAATCATCTATTGCAACACACCAGCCACAAGACTCATCCCACCATGTTTCGCTTATGCCAATGATGTTATAGCTGTGGGACTGGGCTAAGACTTCTAGCTCATCCATTTTATTCCTCATACTGCATGTGTTTGTATAGCAGCACTTCAAATGCAGCTTCCTACATGCAGCACCTCGTGGAACCGATCGAAGGACCTCACTAGCATACAGATCCTCTGATTCTAGCGTACCATCCCTTAGCTCATCACCAGCATGCCTAGTTTTATCCCTTTTGACTCTAGTTTAAAGCCCTATCTATCAGCCCTGTCAACTCCTGAACAAAAATCTTTACCCCTCTCTGAGAGAGGCGCATCCCATCTGGTGCCAGCAGGCCTGGTGTCGCATAGACCTCCCCATGATCGAAAAACCAGAAGTTCTACCAGTTGCACCAGTCCTAAAGCCATGTGTTAATGTGATGAGCCCACTTGTCAGCATCAATCCCCTCTATCGGAAGGACAGAGGCAAACACAACCTGTTCCCCTGGTCCTTTAAGTAGTTGCCCCAAAGCCCTAAAGTCCCTTTTGATCACTATCAGACTTCTCGTTGCTACCTCGTCATTACCAGCCTGAAAGACCAATAGCGGGTAGTAGTCAGTGGGCCGTATCAAGCGCTTGACTTTCTTAGTGAAGTCTCTCACCCGAGCCACAGGGAGGCAACAGACTTCCCTGTGGGTTGGGTCCAGTTGGCATACAGGGCCCTTTTGAGAAAAGACGTGCAAAAGACAAGGAATTTGAAGAGAGAAATGGAAAAAAACAGATAAATAAATAAAAATATTCCCACTCTGCCTCTATTTGAAATTATATATTATTTTTCTTATGGTTTTAAAAAAAGTGACTAATCCAGATATGATATTGTATGTATAGTCATACAACATATGGGAGTTGCTACAGTAAGTTAAACTATACTGTGTGGACAACTTTGGGTTTAATAAACTGTTTTTGGAATAATTTTCTATTGACCTTATCTGTTGAACACTTTTAATTTTAAACATAGATATCTACTATAAGGATTTCTTAGAATCTGCTAAAATATTAATATCTATCTTCCTCCAAATATGCCAGCTATGCAATAATTAATATCTTCTGACCACTGCTAAGGGATATTTAGGCATGTGAAATGAAATGGCAGTTGCAGCTTGAAATCTTGCTAACTAGACAACTTAGATTATGGACTTGGGTCTGTTCCAACACTTTATAAGATAGCCTTTATAAGAACGTAACTGCTCTTATTCTTCAATTTCTGTAATATAATTTTATCTTTCAGTGACTGCAAGTGGACTTAATCAGATACCAACCTCAACCTCAATTATGTCTGCTGAAGTATTTCACCGTTAGACAAAATTTATGATCTCATAAGGGAACCCTCAGATCAACACTATGAAATGAACTTCCTAACTTTTTGGCATTTGGCTGGCATGATTAGCAGAACTGAGTTTAGCTCACTCAGTAATGCTCACTGGGAATTAGGAATCTAAGGTCAGATTTATACAAGTCAAAACTCCCTTTCATCCCCTTGTCCACTGAGTCCTTCATTTATTCCTTTTCCCTCTTGAGTTTATTCTTACCCAGATTTCCTAATTTCTCTGGGAAAGTTCTGATGATCTCACTAGGTATTCTATGATATAATACAAAGTAAGGCATTCTGTGACATCCTCAATTTTATTTATAGATGTCTTCATCTAACTTTTAAAGCTGTTCTGTTTAACATTGAGTAATTAAATATCCCACTGTGGATGTGAAAAGGCCAGGAAAGGAGGAAAATGCAGCAAATGGAATATTCACTTGAGTGTAAAGGAGAATATTTATGTGCTCTACTTACCTTTTCAACAAGGGCCGAAACTGTGATTTTTTCTCCTTCCCCTAAACACTTATCTATGAAATCCATCTAATTTGGATTGAAAATACCACCTTTTCCAGAATTTAATAGCTAAAGCAATGGGAAGAGATCTATGTAAAAATCTACACCAAACGGAGAAACTGATAAAACAAATGTTTCGTATATCTTAAAGGAACACACTGATCACTGAACTTGGTGGTTGAGAGAGGGAAACCATTTTGTAAAGCCTAACCTGACATGCATATTCAAAAAATACCCATCAGTTCCACCTCAGGAAATGAAAAAAAAATCACAAGGTGTGTAATAATAAGGCACTTATCAGTGCTGTCAAAATGAATTGCTCTGCAACGTCACAGGGGAAGAAGGTGAAGCTGGATGATGAGTGATGAGAAAGATTAGCTGATAGCTGGAACAAGGAAAATTTAGCAAGAGAGAAATCAGACAGAAAAGAAGTGAAGCTTAATGAAAGCATGAAATGAAAAGGATAGACATTTCAGCAAGTCTGAGAGATGAAGTAAAGCATCAAGGCAAATGAAGACAGAACAGTCAGTGAAAAAGATTAAATAGATCATTAACAAAGAAGCCAAGGAAGGGTGCAGGAGGCTGAGAGAAAGAGAAAGAGAGATTGAATCTGAAATCAGAGGCAAAAGATAGAGTGGTGAAATGATTTGCGGTGATAGGATATGACAGCAGTTGGAGAGAAAAGACTTCTTGGAAGTGGCAAAAATGAAAGGAAAACTGAGAGGATTTGCTAGAAATGTCAAGGGGAGTGTTTCAACACCAACAGCCTGAGCTGGTCTCCAATGGGTAGACAAGAGGATCAGATCAAAGGATCCAGGGCTAAGTAAATCAGAAACTTGGATGGTAGCAAAAGTGCTGAAAATAGCTGTAATTTTGTTCCATTATATTTTATTATATTTTATTCTATCACTGGAGGAAACGTTCCAGGAACGGAGAAGTATAACATTAGAAATGACGATAGAAATTACAGAGACAGCATACAAGCTGCGGAGGACAGAAAAGTGAGATGGGTTTAGTAGGCAGGCAGGATGGGAATAGTAAAGGTTGCAAAATTGGTTGCAAAACTGTGGGTATTGGACTGTGATTTGCACTTGTTTGAAAGGGAGAACAAAGGGAAGCAAACAACAAAAAAAAAAAAAAAGAAAGAAAGAAAAGAAAAATAAGAATAGTGAGTCTGTAGAGATAAGACAACAAGTTTCAAAGTACAGGGTGAAAAGCTTATATGATGTATTCATTCAGAATATGGATGTAGATAAGAACCGGGAGAGGGACCTACAAACTTTCAGTGGAATAGGGCTAATAAGGAAAGTAGACGAGAACTAATGCTGAGAAAATGTGTCATTTACTTTTATTTTAATATTTTTTTTTGTTCCTTTGAGTGCAAGCTGATAGGAAGTACCACAACGTTTGTGAGCCAATGAAAGCTTTCACTGAAAGAAAACAGGGATGGCTGAGCTTTTCCATGCTTCTGGAACCAGATTACACCAGGTCTCACCTACTTAACTCACAAAAACAAAAGTAAACTGTAATCCAGTAATGGAAAATGTACAATGCTTCTCTTAAGTTATGGCATATTCAGCAATTGCAAAGTTTGTTGTAATGCTGAATGAAGTTTTCTTAGTTTTACCTGATCTCTGGATCCTAAAGTTCTTCTAACTGACATAATTGCCAAGGTATGATTAAAAACCTTCTTGCTTATGGCATTCCTCCATGGAAGGTGCACCAAAGCAGCATACATCATTGGATAGGCTTTTGGATGTGTCTTTTAATGAAATTTAAAAGCTCTTCATCTCTGATCTACTTCCACAGACTTTACATTTGCTTGGTATTTTGCATAATATATGTATGTCAGCACTCTACTTTGTAGATGAAACACTGATGCTTCCATTAAATATTATATTCAAATACTGGAAGTTCACAGACCACATATTTAAGTGGTCAGGATTGTACACTGTCTTTCAGAAAGCTGGACACATTATTAACAACAGTAAAACCTACATGAAGTTGTTCCAGCTATGACTGTGTATGGGATGGTGGACTAGAAGACGTCCAGAGGTCTTTTCCGAAAAGCTTATGATTCTGTGGTTGTTGTGGAAGATCTCACTGACCGTGTATGCTACCTGCACAGAGCTGGGCCACTGCAGATACCTACCAACCAAGGGACACGTATCAGTCAGAGAATTGTTATGGGAAAACCTTATAGCAACCCTTGGTTTACTATCAATGAAGTATGATATTGAGAGGAAAATTCTACCTGATTCATGTTGCAAGGATGTAACTCTGATTCTGGAGTTTGGTTTTACATAAACATTAAAGCTCCTTTTCTAAAGGTTCAAAGATGTGATCATTGTGTTTACACAACACAGAACTCTCCCTTTGTTTTTCTATTGTATAAGTACTGGATTCTTGATCTAAACAGAAAATATTAAAAAAATTTTGTTGCTGTCGGTAAAGAACATTTAAGATTAAATCTAAAGTTTAGTACTTGCCTGCTGGTTTAACTATGGTAGGATGCAAACAATGTTTTTTGTGGACATCTCTGTCATCCATAAATACAAGACTATTTAATCACACTTAGACTTGATTGTGCTTGATGAAAGAATGCCAGCAAGCCAACTGTCTTTCAGATACTTTATTATTTTACTCTATTACTCTAATGTAGTTAATGAGCTCCATCTTGTGGAGAAATGGGATGCTTACAGCATTTTATTTCTGAGAAAAAATGTTCTTGAAATGCATAATTTCTTTTTTCTTTTTTTTTTTTTTTTTTGCTGAAATCGAAATTTTGAACAGGCAGGAAAAAAAATAATTTAACGACATGTCCCATACTAACAGTACATGTATGCATTATGATTTAAAGGAGAAAAAAGAAAAAAAAGAAAAAAAAAAAAAAGAAGGTAGAGCCAGAGCATGTAATGGTTTGGTAAACATTTTTGTTAATACAGTTGACAACTGCATTGCTGCAACTGTACTCTTCACATATTTTAGTATTCACATAACTACTGGCTTTCACCACTCAGGCTTTTAGGTCCATTAATAAATTGATATATTCACTCTGTGAAAATAGATAGATAGATGGATAGATAGATAGATAGATAGTTGATAGATTGAATCTTCAGTCACATCTATTCTCATTTTCTCTTAGTTGAACAGTAGAGGATGTGTTGCCTAATATTTTTGACAGTAAGTGCATTCTCAGATGCACTTAAAAGATGATCTAATCATGAGCTGCAGTAATCTGCTTAATTAAACTTTTAGGTTGAAGACCACAAAAAAAAAAAAACAACAAACAAACAAACAAACAAAAAAAAAAACACAAAAAAAAACAGCTGAGGAGAAAAGTAAAGTCTTCACGTTTTTGTAGCATACAATGCTTAACATTAAAATATATATATATTATAAAGACTGAAAAATTTCCTCTTCATCTTTAAATGAAATTTACCTCTGAAAGACATTAATTATAATATGCTAAATGCATATGTGTATATATATATATAAAAGTAGAATAGACTTTCCAAAGCAACACATATATATAATCACACATATCATATGTAATGGTCACATGTATATAATCATATAATCATATATAATCTCTCATATATATATGGCAGATAAGATCATCAGACAGTTCATGTTTTTAAACTGACATATTAATTAATTCATTCATTAATTTAAATCATGATAGCTAAGCATCAAAACTGCAGTCAAGGATTTAGTGGGGCTTTGAAAAATGTTGTGTAAACAATTCTTATATGTGTCTTAGTGCTTCTGAAAATTCACTCGGCTACTTTCCCTTTGCAGCTAAATAAATTTCAAACTTGACTTTAAAAATTATGTGTCAGGTGAAGTTTTGAAAAATCTCTTCCTACACATATAACTTAATGTTTTACTACTTTTTTCCCCAGAGTGTTTAGTTTCCAGTTTTGTTTCTTGTTTATGTTATATTTCTAAAAGGTTTGACTTGCAGTTCAATGGCTATCACTAGGGATTAGCATCTGTGAATCCTTGGTACTTCCTGTATAAGCTGAGAATGGATTTACAGTCCATTTTCCATCAGAATCCTATTTCAGCTCATTAAGCACAAAAGGATGCTTGGTTTCTATTCCTTAGAGCCTGCAATGCCTTTCACATATAACTGTCCACTCTGCAGGAGAGCAAAATAAAATCAAACCAAGGTAAGTAAAATAAAATACTAAACAAACAACCTCTAATTTTCTCCTCCTTTCCCTCCTCCACATGTGTGAGGCAAATAAAGTCAGCTTTCTGAAGTTTTTATGACAATGCTATCAATTTCAAAAAGATTTTCAACTTTGCTGGAGTGACAGTTACGGTTTTGGTGAGATTAATATAGTCCAGAAACCTGTTTTGCAAATCATCCTTAAGACATCCTCATTAAAGACAAACAAACTATAAAAGAGTAACAAAATAGAAGAAAATAGTAAAACTGAGAAAGCAATTATTATGGCCCAATTATAAATGGGCTAATGACAAGTTGTACTATACAGAAGTTTCCCTTCAGTAGCAGTTTGTGATCTGACAGGTGATGGATGCCACTGATGTCACTTTGGGACTTCGCACTTTGTTGCTGTGGGGATGGGAGGATGTTCGCTCATATGCACAGACATATCTTTCACTCTCACTGGCTAAATGCAAAGTCTTCTAAGTGCCTTTGAATCAATTTGTTTTTATAACACTTTGCTATGTCAGCAGTGCAACTGATGTCATTTTGTGAAACTGCCTTGACAGACACACTGCCTGTGCAGCAAAAATTGAAAGGTTACTCTCAAAGAAGTTGAAGCCTATGGGGTCTATCAAACTTATGGGGAAAACGTCACTTTCTTTTCCAGCTGAATTAGAAGAGCTGGTATGAAGATGGAGAGTATTGCTTCTTTATGAAGCACAGATTTTTCTAAATGCATGTGGGCTTAAACATACATATAGCAGTATGCATGCTTAATTATAATCAATTTTAGATTGACTTGAAAAAAAACAACACCTTTATTAGACAGGTACTGCCAAAATCAAACTGTGGACAAAAAATGTGATGCTTCTATTTACTTTTCTTCTTTTTATTATTTCTTTTTCCAAAAATTCATGAATAATGGCATCTTTTATCTCTTTACAAATATATTTTTTTTCTATTTTCTATTCTTATTTTTAGGAATAATTGTCCTTTTTTAAAAAAAAAAAAGGCCGTGGATTATTTTTATCTTTAACACTTTGTAATGGTTTCATCCTGATGAACAGCTAAACTCTACAACAACTGCTTTCTAACCCCCTTCCTCAAAGGGGGGAGGGGGAACAGAAGTTTGTTAGGAAAGAAAAAGCCTCATGGGCTGAGATAAGGATAATTTAATTAAAGGAAAAAGAAAGAAAGAAAAGAAAAGCAAACAACAAACTAGCAAACAAACAGAAAACAATGGTAGCAGAGAAGAAAAAAGAGGGAGAAAACAATTATTCTCTATGAGAATTCCCATCAATGAGATTCCTATCTCATTGATGGGAACATCAATGAGCAATGTTCAGCAATATCCTGGAAGCAGGGCCTCAACGTGCTTAGTGGCTGTTCAGAAGGATAGACATTTGTAACAACTACCCTCCACACACACACACCTTCCCCTTTCCCACCTTTTATTGCTGAGTGTGACAATACATGGTATGGAATATCCCTTTGATATCCCTTTGGTTGGTTTGGGTCAGCTGCCCTGGTGATGCCTACCCCCAGCACTTTGGGGAGTTTGGAGGGTTTCAGGGTTTGGTCTTGATGCTGCGCCAGCATTGCTCAGCAGTGATATCACATGTAATGTATGATATCACAGTCCATCCCAGACAGACCCTGTACAGACTTTTATGACATTGTACTTACATTATACTTTTATGACATTATGACATTATCAGGTGGTGCTTCTATGTACAGGATAAATACACTACCTTAGACTTCATTCAGTTTACCAAAGATCAATGCATGGATTTTTCTTATCATCCCTTTTTTGTTCTCATATAATGTACATCTTCGCATTACTGGTTAAGATTTCAAATTGGAAATATAGATCTTTTGGTAATCCCAAATTTTCCTTTTGTAATAATATATATCACAGAACCTTGAAAACATAAAACAATGCATATATAATGAGAAATTTCAGAAATCACAGATGACATTTACGTTGTCATCTGTGACAAATATAGAATTGTGTTGGATTATTCATGAATATTGTATTAAACTAGATACAGATGCCACCTGATTAGTGAGGAATTTGACTGTTAAACTCTGTGTGATGCTTACTACTTGTTTCATGTTTATATATCTAGTTCTTCCAATGGGCATAATATGATGATATTGATCTAGTTTAATATGGAACTTAGCAGTAGGAAAAAAATAAAGAAAAGCTTAAATATATTCCTCTTTTTTTTTTTTTTTTTTTTTTTGTTGTTGTTGAGGGCTAATAATAGAAAGCAATACACAGGTGGTTCATAATTTTTGCTCTACTTTCTGAATCAAGTGGAATACCAGAGAAGAAGAAGCAAAGAGCTGGGGAATTAAAACTCTTAAAAAGTTATAAAAAAATACTCAGAAACATCAAGAGCTTTCATGGGAGTCAGTTTGACTGTGCAGGGAAACACAAAATGTTATGAAATTCATATAGAAGGCTTGTTTGCTTCATTAAAATTTCATTTCTTTCCCCATTTTTTCTTCCTAGATTTAGAGAACATTTTCTGTGATGCTCTCACAGCTAAAAACAAAGGTTCAAATCCTTTACTTTCAGTAACAAATAGTTCCTTCAGAAAACAGGGTGAATTCATAAAGAAAAAAGTGCTAGATTTATTCATCAATTTAACTATATTAATTTATTTTACTTTATTATTTTATTAATAATATTAATGTTACTATTTTACTAGTTTATTCACTAAAATGTTAGATTTCTGGGGTAATTTTTATTGTTGAAGTAGCTGTGTGAATGATTTATGTATGTGTATGCGTTTAATGGTTATATGATTTAATGTTTTTAATGACAATAGAAAACATCAGACAATTCTTCCTCAGATTGTGAACAGATTGAGAACCTCTCCATTCTCAATAGTTAAAAATCTCCTTGTGTAACTGGATTGACATTTTATTTATTGTATTGTATTGTATTGTATTGTATTGTATTGTATTTATTGGTGAACATGAGTTTTTTTTCAAAACTGAGTAATTTTTTGAGAGATGATACAGCAGCATAGTAAAGTGTTGGGAGTAGACATTGAAGTTTATAATAAGAGGTTCTAAGCATTTAATTTGTTGATATTTCCCAGAGGAAAATGAAGAAGTGTACCTATTGTACTATGCATATATAACATTTCACTGATCAAAAACCAGCTTCAGAGATTCTTTTGGTTATCTATAAAAAAACATTTTGTCTTAAGTCAGAGGCAAAGGAATCACTGAATTTTTGCTGTCCTTTTCTAGCACAGGGTTTGATCTGTTTATCAGGAGTACTCAACTGTTTGTACCTAAGGAATTACTTGATACTGATACTCTGTAAACTTAAACCCATAATACTATTCATGCCTTGCTCACATAGTACATTCCATCTTAATAATGTTCTTGTGCTTGTTTATAAGGTGTTGAGAAGTGTTTTCAGAGTTTATTAAGTATGGACAGGAATACTGAGTGGCCTTGTGGACCCTACTTAATTTAGTGTGTGACATGACTGCCTACCAAGTTGCACAATGCATTCCACTTTTAGTGCTCTTGAAGTGTTGTGTTTACCCCACTGAAACTACAAAAAAATATATATAATTATAATAAATAAGGGAAACAAAGTAAATGTTTGTTTTAATTTTTAATCAAAACTGATTAAAACTGTTTTAATTATATGCATGTGGCTTGGGTATTTGTTTTGGGTTGTATGGATAAATTATTTCACTAGTATATATAAAGAAATCACCTCAGGTATCTGTATTTTTTTTGAAGCTTACTCATGTGGAAATAAAGGTTGAGGGGAACATTTTAGACTGTATTGAGTATACTTGTCCCACAAAATTCCTCATGTGCAGTTTGTATTACCACTTGCAAAATACTGAACGGGATGTATACATAGTGTAATTCAGATACTGAATGTCAAATAATAACAGGCAAATAATGCATATGTTTGATCCCATTACATATTTTCTTTTTGTCCTTATGGATTTTTTTTTCCATTCTTCCTTTCTAAGATTTGTGGAAGAATCAGTAGTAAAACAAGGCCCCAACAGAGCACGTTGATGAAAGACACAAGACATGAGGTACAGGAGCAATGGGCTTTCTTATTTATTACAAGAGCTATAAAGGCCATGACAAAGATTAGAAAGATATCGCTGTAATGGCTCAGTGGTAAGAAGAGCTTTGACATTTTTAGAGAAGCAACAAGAAACAGGACAGACTAGAATCTCAGTTCATGGCATCTTTCTCTTTGTTAGTCTTGGAGAACTTCTTGGGCCACATAGTTAAATTTCTTCTGAAGCTTAAACACAGGATATTGCGTTGGGTGCTGCACATAATTTTTCAGCTTACATCATGTGCATTTTGATATATACTGTATAAAGAGAGAGAGGAAGAGAACTCTCCCTATTTGTAGTGATGCATATACAGGAACTGACGTATTTCCTTACAGTTATCTTCAAAGAGAAGATAATCTCGAAGAGATCCTTCTCTGGCAAGAAGGATCAGTGTACCTGACATGCTTGGCAGAGGCTTGGAACGGAATGTGATGAAATGCAATCTGCACATGTACCTGTTCAACTCTGTCTCTCCTGTCTGGACTTAAACTGCAGGTGCCTGACAGACATGACACAGCTGACAGAAGTCCAGCACTTCAATGATGCTAGACCCTCAATTACATGAGGAGACTCTCTAGAGATCTCTTTTGCAGGCTTATTTGGCTTGAAATGAAGCAGGTGAGTTAATCCTTTCTGTCCCAAAGGTCTCTACCCACAATGCAGCCGATAAAGACTTCAGTCCTTATCAGTCTCAAGTAGGATTATCTCTTCTTTTAAATTAAGAGACTTTGAGCACTTTTTTGTTTGTTTGTTTGTTTGTTTTTAAGCAAATGCTTTCACAAGCCAACCAGAGTATAAGTATCCCTAATAGTTACTTAATCTGCATTCCTGCAAAATTCCTCCCAGAGGACCTTGGAAAGAAGAGGAAATTACTTCTCATAATGCTGGCTGTGCTGTCAATCTGCTCTGGTTCCACTTTTTCTTTTTTTAAGAGAAGTGTGGTGTCTCCCTCAGCTCAAAGCAGGAAAAGTTTCAGACTCAGAGAGTGGTCAAAGCTGGTCCTAGATGTTTTAAAAAAAATAATAAAGTTATAATGCAGTACCACAGGAGCATGAGACACTGACTTCTCATGGCTACTGTTATCCTAAATAGCACACACAGCTTTTATAGGATATCTCTTTGTCTCTTCTCTGAGGGCACCCTAATGTTTCTTTTCTCATCAGTTTGGGCTCCCCTTGGGTCTCTCTTCCCAGCTATGTGACCCATTATTTTTAATGGATTTTAAATGTTTTATGTGTAACTATATATATATATATGTATACATATATAGTTACATGAAACTGTTAATATTATTTTTGGACCTAAAAAAAAAAAAAAAAGGAAAAAAAAGGAAAAAAAAAAAAAAGGAAAGGAAAGAATAACTTTTTAGCCTTCACAGATTCAAATAAATGGTATAATATGTTTTACATGTACAAAATTTACCAAAAAGGTAAATTTTATGGTTTTGATCAAATTTCTAGTAGTAATTCTTCAAAATGTTGACATTTTGAGTCTTTCATGGTACTTTTATAGAGCACTGATAACATAAAACTTTTTCTTAGGTCATGAAATTTGTCAGCAGTCCTCTGGTGGTTTTATTTGGGTGGGCAGCTGAGCTCCCCCACAGACACTCTCTCACTCCCCCTCATCAAAGTGCAAGGGGGAGAAAATATGATGTAAAGGGCTCAAGGGTTGAGATAAGGATAAGGGATTGCTCAACAATTATTGTGATGGGCAAAATAGACAGAGTAGGGAGACAGCAAGATTTATTGCTAATTACTAACAAGCTAGAGAAGTGAGGAACAAAGGAAAGAAACCAAAAACACCTTACCCCCATCCACACTCTCCAACCTGCTCCCCTCAAGGGGTTCATGGAAATGGGAAATGGGTGCAGCAGTCAGTCTGTAGCACTTCACCTCTGCCACTCCTTCATGGTCACTCTCTTACCTGCTCCACTTGGCTCCCACAGGATGCTGTCCTTCCCAAACTAATCCTGGGGGGGGGCTTCCCACAGGCGGCAGCTCCCCCAGACCTCCTGCTCCTGCGTGGGCTTCTCTCCACAGGCTGCAGCTCCGGCCCGGGGCCTGCTCCTGTGGGGGCTCTCCATGGGCCAGGGGTTCCTCCACGGGCTGCAGCATGGAGATCTGCTCCATGTGGGACCCATGAGCTGCAGAGGGACAGCCTGCTCCACCAGGGGCTTCTCCACAGGCCACAGAGGAACTTCTGCCCTTCGCCTGGAGCACCTCCCCCTTTCCTTCTTCACTGACTTCAGTGTCTGCAAGGCTGTCTCTCACTCCTCTCTCTCTCAGCTGCTGTTGTGACACAACTTTTTTCCCCCTGTCGTGGTTCCGCTCGAGTGGGCAGCCGAGCTCCACCACAGCCGCTCTCTCACTCCCCCTCCTCAAAGAGGAATGGGGAGAAAACATGTGAAAAGGGGCTCAAGGGTTGAGATAAGGACAAGAAAATCACGCAATAATTATTGTAACGGGCAAAACAGACTCGGCATAAGGAGATAGTAAGATTTATTGCCTATTACTAACAAGCGAGAGAAGTGAGAAAACAAAGGAAAAAGCAAACCAAAAGCACCTTCCCCCCCATCCACCCTCTTCCACCTCCTCCCCCCGAGCGGCGCAGGGGAACGGGGGAATGGGGGTTATGGTCAGTCTACAGCACTTCTTCTCTGCCACTCCTTCTCGGTCACTCTTGTCCCCTGTGCTGTGGGGTCCCACCCACGGGATGCAGTCCTTGATGAACTGATCCGGTGTGGGCTTCCCACAGGCAGCAGCTCTGCCAGAACTGCTCCAGATATGGGTCCGTACCACGGGGTCCATCCCTCAGGAGAAAACTGCTCCAGCCTGGCTCGCCCACGGGCAGCAACTCCTGCCAGGTCACCTGCTCCTGCATGGGCTCCTCTCCACGGGCTGCAGGTCCGGCCCGGAATCTGCTCCGGCAGGGGTCTTCCACAGGCGGCAGCCTCCGTCGGTGCAGGGCCACCTGCTCCACCGTGGTCTCCTCCACGGGCTGCAGCATGGAACCCTGCTCCACCGTGGCACTCCATGGGCTGCAGGGGGACATCCTGCTTCACCATGGTCCTCACCACAGGCCGCAGGGGACTTCTGCTCCGGTGCCTGAAGCACCTCTCCCCCTCCCTCTACACTGACCTTGGCACCTGCAAGCTGTTTCTCACTCCCGGCTGCTGTGTGTCGCAGCGTTTTTCCCCTGTCTTAAATATGCTCTCACAGAGGCGCAAACAACATCGCTTATTGGCTCAGATCTGGAAAACAATGGGGCCCTTCCCAAACATGGGGCAGCTTCTAGATCTTTCTCACAGAAACCACCCCTATGGCTCCCTGCTACCAAAACCTTGCCACGTAAACCCACTACACCCCCCTTTCTTAAATCTGCTCTCACAGAGCTGCAAACAACATTGCTTATTGGCTTGGCTCTGGCCAGTGGTGGGGCCCTTATTTAACATGCAGCAGTTTCTGGATTCTTCTTGCAGAAGCCACTCCTATGGCCCTCTGCTACCAAAACCTTGCCACATTAACCCACTATGAGTCCCAAGTAACTGAAACTTTTTGTGTTAGATTAACATTAAATGCATATCTGCGCTCAATGATTTCCTGAATACTGTGTTCTAAAAGACCAAAAAAAAAGAAGAATGCTGTTGATATCCTCTAGACAACAGATGGGCTACAGTCAACATTATTTGCAGAGCCGTAAGCAACCTGGTATAGCAGCTGTATCTTTGCATCCATAAATGTAACAATAATCTGAAACAATGTGAGAGATGCCAAGAAAAACTGTGAAAGAAATCTTTTAAAACAAAATATTTGGGGTCATTAAAACACTTAAGAGTCAACTCTCCCAAGAGTAATACCCTCTAAATGTCTTACTTTGTATGATATCTATTTTCATTGTGCAAATTTATCTTTTAGGGAATAATTCATATTACATTTATTAGGCACAGAATGCACTTTCAAGGTTCCAGCATGGAATGTGCCAGATGTGGCTTCCAGAGTCATTTAGGTTGCAAAGAATGTGAAGTCAGTATGAATTTTATGTAAACGAGAATGGCCAACTGGACATTATATGATATTCTAGTGTATTAAGGAAGTAAAGCAATTAATTTATCTTATAATAAAGATGTAGACTGGTTTATCATCACTCCCAGTAAAATCACCTTCTGGATTAAAAACCTGTTCTAAAGTATGTAACAGCTGGTGATAAAATTAAATTCACTTTAAAAACAAACAAACAAACAAACAACAACAACAACAAAACCATTATTTTCTTATAATAGTTTTCCATATAAGTAAGTCATATTCAATTCTGAATTAAATACTCTGGCAGCTATAACTCAGTATATGTCATATATTTACTTTAAATTTATAGTGAAATTACAGGAAACAGAAATTCCCTGACAATTTTATATAGAATAACTAAGTCAAAAACATGAAAAAGCTAATTTGAACCACTGAGTTTTTTCTAAAGGATATGGCATGTTACTATTTTTTTGTATAGATCATTTATTATTCTTATTCAAAGCTAACTATTTGTGGACTAACTCCAGGTTCAGTTCTTATTGTAGCAACTTTTACATTTAGATGTTGGATTGTTAAATCTACATTAATTAAATCACACTGAAATATAATTAGGAGAAACTGACAGTAACATATAAATAGCAAGAACACCTCAAAAATCTCAATATATTAAGCAAGCAACAAACTCTGATGTATAAAAAGTGATGTCATATTTATATAATGTGTACACATGCATATGCATGCGTATGCAAACACACATGCACAAAACTGGCATATAATAAATAAAGTTTCTTTCCAATGTAGGTATTACATAACATTCATTATTATGCTCATATTTGACCAAAACTGGATCCCTGTATAATGCAATGTACAACAGGACCACTTTATAAGATTAATGGCTGTTTCTAGACAAATGGAGAGATTCAGTTTGAATGGGAGATCTCGAGATTGTTTCTGAATACAAAATACATCGATTTGATGGATGGACCACTCAGTGGATAGGGAATTGCCTAGATGGTTACACTCAAAATGTTGTTGTCAACAGCTCCAGTGATGCGTGGTATTCCTGAACAGTCAGTATCAGGAATAATCTTATTTGATGTCTTTGTTGGTGACATGAACAGTGAGATTAAGTGCACCCCCAGCAAGTTTGCTGATGACACCGAGCTGCATGCTGGAGGGATAGGATACCATCCAGAAGGACCTTGTCAGACTTGAGTGGTAGGCCTGTGTGAACTTCATGAAGTTCAAAGAGGGGCCAAGTGCAAGGTCATGCACATGGGTAGGGGCAATCCCAAACAAAATTACTGTCTGGGCAGAGAATGGATTGAGAGCAGCCCTGAAAAGAAGGACCTAGGAGTAGTGGTTGATGATAAACTCAACATGAGCTGGCAATGTGTGCTTGCAGCCTGGAAAGACAACTGTATCCTATGCTGCACCAAAAGAAGTGTGGCCAGCAGTTTGAGAGGTGATTCTCTAACTCTAGACTGTCTTCATAAACACCACCTGGAGTATTGCATTCAGCTCTGGGGCCCCAGTATAAGAACAACTCAGACTTGGTGGAGCAAGTCCAGAAGAAGGCCATTAAGATGATCAACTGGAACAACTCTCCTATGAAGAAAGGCTGAAGGAATTGAGGTTGTTCAGCCTGAAGAAGAGAAGGCTCTGGGGAGACCTTAGAGTGACCTTACAGTACCTGAAGGGGGCCTACAAGAAAGCAAGAGATGCACTATTTATCAGGGAGTGATATAGATAAATAGATAGGACAAGGAGTAATGGTTTTAAACTAAAAGAAAAATAATAGATTTAAAATAACAGAATCACAGAATCACAGAATTGTCTAGGTTGGAAGAGACCTCAAGATCATTGAGTACAAACTCTGACCTAATACTAACAAGTCCTCCACTAAACCATATCCCTAAGTTCAACATCTAAATGTCTTTTAAAGACCTCCAGGGATGGTGACTCAACCACTTCCCTGGGCAGCCCATTCCAATGCCTAACAACCCTCTCAGTAAAGAAGTTCTTCCTAATATCACACCTAAAACACCCCTAGCACAACTTTAGCCTGTTCCCCCTCGTCCTGTCACAAGGCACATGGGACAATAGACCA
The DNA here is from genome assembly GCF_964035555.1 of Netta rufina. NCBI lineage: Eukaryota > Metazoa > Chordata > Aves > Anseriformes > Anatidae > Netta > Netta rufina. The sequence goes on from NC_140124.1 coordinate 101,828,803, forward strand.
ACCCCCACCTTGCTACAGCCTCCTTTAATATACCTATAGAGAGCGATAACATTGCCCCTGAGCCTCCTCTTCTCCAGGCTGAACAAACCCAGCTCCCTCAGCCACTCCTCGTAAGACTTGTTCTCCAGACCCCTCACCAGCTTCATCGCCCTTCTCTGGACTTGCTCGAGCACCTCCATGTCCTTCTTGTAGCGAGGGTCCCAAAACTGAACACAGTACTCGAGGTGCAGCCTCACCAGAGCCAAGTACAGAGGGACAATCACTTCCCTAGCCCTGCTGGCCACACTGCTTCTTATACAAGCCAGGATGCTGTTGGCCTTCTTGGCCACCCGAGCACGCTGCTGGCTCATATTCAGATGACTATCAACCAATACTCCCAGGTCCTTCTCTGCCAGGCAGCTTTCCAACCACTCATCTCCCAGCCTGTAGCTCTGCTTGGGGTTATTGCGCCCCAGGTGCAGGACCCGGCACTTAGCCTGATTGAACTTCATACAGCTGACCTCAGCCCATTGGTTCAGCCTATCCCTATCCTCCTGCAGAGCCTTCCTACCCTCAAGCTGGTCAACACACGCACCTAGCTTGGTGTCATCTGCAAACTTACTGAGGGTGCATATTAAAGAGGATATTAAAGAGGACTGGCCCCGGTACCGAGCCGTGGGGAACGCCACTAGTGACTGGCCTCCAGCTGGATTTGACTCCATTCACCACAACTCTTTGGGCCTGGCTATCCAGCCAGTTTTTAACCCAATGAAGCATACGCCAGTCCAAGCCACAAGCAGCCAGTTTCTTGAGGAGAATGTTGTGGGAAACAGTGTCAAAAGCCTTACTGAAGTCAAGGTAGACCACATCCACAGCCTTTCCCTCATCCACTAAGTGCGTCACTTTGTCACAGAAGGAGATCAGGTTCATCAAGCAGGACCTGTCTTTCATAAACCCATGCTGACTGGGCCTGATCACCTGGTTGCCCTTTAAGTGCTGTATGATGACACTCAAGATAATCTGCTCCATGAGCTTCCCTGGCACTGAGGTCAAACTGACAGGCCTATAGTTCCCCGGGTCTACCCTCCAGCCCTTCTTGTAGATGGGCGTCACATTTGCTAGCCGCCAGTCAACTGGGACCTCCCCCGATAGCCAGGACTGTTGATAAGTGATGGAAAGTGGTTTGGCCAGCTCCTCTGCCAGTTCTCTCAGTATCCTCAGGTGGAACCCATCTGGCCCCATTGACTTGCGTACATCCAAGTGCCGTAGCAGGTCTCCAACGATTTTCTCATGGGTAGTAAGGGCCACATTCTGCTCCCCATCCCCTTCCACCAGTTCAGGGTACTGGGTATCAAGAGAAAAACTGGTTTTGCCGCTAAAGACTGAGGCAAAGAAGGCATTAAGCACCTCCACCTTTTCCTCATCTCCTGTCATGAAGTTTCCTCCCTCATCCAGTAAAGGCTGGAGATTCTCCTTAGTCCTCCGTTTTGGGTTGATGTATTTGTAAAAACATTTTTTGTTGTCTTTAACGGCAGTAGCCAGATTGAGCTCCAGATGAGCTTTGGCCTTTCTAATTTTGTCCCTGCACAGCCTCTCAATATCCTTAGAGTCCTCCTGAGAAGCCTGCCCTGTTTTCCAAAGATAGTAAACCCTCTTTTTTCTCCTAACCTCAAGCCACAATTCAGTGACACAAGTTCAGCCAGGCCAGTTTCTTGCACACTGGCTTGTCTTTGGGCACATGGGGACAGACCACTCCTGAGCCACTAAGATTTCCTTCTTGAAGAGCGTCCAGCCTTCCTGGACTACTCTGCCCTTCAGAACCACCTCCCAAGGGACTCTGCCCTCTGCCAACCAGTGTCCTGAACAGCTCAAAGTCGGCCCTCCGGAAGCCCAATACAGCGGTTTTACTGGTCCCCTTCCTGGCTTTTCAAAGAATGGAGAACTCTACCATTTCATGGTCACTCTGCCCAAGACAGTTTCCAACCACCACATCTCCCACCAGTCCTTCTCTGTGAAGAGAAGGTCTAGCAGGGCACCTCCCCTGGTAGGCTCACTAACAAGCTGTGTCAGGAAGCTATCTTCCACGCTCTCCAGAAACCTCCTAGACTGCTTTCTCTGGGCTGTGTTGTGCTTCCAGGATATATCTGGGAAGTTGAAGTCCCCCACGAGAACAAGCGCTGATGATCTCGCAACTTTTGTCAGCTGCCTGTAGAACTCCTCATCAGTCTCCTCATCCTGGTTCGGTGGTCTATAACAGACCCCCACCAGGATGCTTCCCTTGTTGGCCTTCCCGCTGATCCTAACCCATAGGGACTCAACCTTATCATTCCCAGCCTCAAGTTCCACGACATCAAAACTCTCTCTGATATAGAGAGCTACACCACCACCCCTTCCGTGCTGCCTGTCCCTTCTGAAGAGCTTATAGCCAGACATTGCAGTGCTCCAGTCATGAGAGTGGTCCCACCACGTTTCTGTGATGGCAACCAAGTCATAGCCTGCCTGCCGCACGATGGCTTCCAGCTCCTCCTGTTTGTTACCCATGCTGCGTGCATTAGTGTAGATGCACTTCAGTTGGGTCATTGCCTTCTCTTCCGGCCTTAACATTGTTCCCCCTGGCACAGCTCTCACAAGCCTTGTTTCAGCCCCATCCCCCTTCTTACCTAGTTTAAAGCCCTCCCAACAAGCCCCGCCACCTCCTGGCCTAGGATCTGTTTTCCCCTTAGAGATAGGGACCTGTCTGCGGCCATCAGGCCGGCAGCCGAGTAAAGCACCCCATGGTCAAAAAAAACAATATTTCTGTGTTGGCACCAGCCTCTGAGCCACGTGTTTATCAGGTGGGCTTTCCGTGTCCTCTCTGTACCCCTCCCTGCCACCGCAGGGATGGATGAAAACACCACCTGTACTCCCGCTCCATCCACTAACTGTCCCAGTCCTCTAAAGTCCCGTTTGATAGTCTTCAGGCTTCTCTCTGCAATGTCATCACTGCCAGCCTGGACTATTAAAAGAGGATAATAGTCAGAGGGGCAAACCAGGTTGGGAAGCTTTCTGGCAATGTCCCTGACCCTGGCCCCAGGGAGGCAGCAGACTTCCCTATGGCTAGGGTCAGGCTGACAAACAGGGCCCTCTGTTCCCCTGAGAAGGGAGTTGCCCACAACAGTCACCTTTCTTTCTGTCCTGGTGGAGGCAGCCCTAAGGCGTGGAGTCGACTTCCTCGCCCTAGGCATCCTCCTGGGTAGACTTTCTACCTTGTCCTCAGCTACCAGTGTCTCAAGCTCCAGGGCCTCAAACCTGTTGCATAAGGGCACCTGGGAAGGTGGGGCTGGTAGGGAGGGGGCATCGCCTGTGATGTTGAGCAGGGACCTGTTTCCATTCCTCCTCAACTCCTAGGTCCCCTCCCTCTGCCCAACAGCGACAGGGCAGGGGGTCCACCCCCATTTGGGGTGTCTCACCCCGGTACCTCTCCTTCAGGCCCTGCAGGGAGTTGCTCCACAAGTCTGTCTTTTGCTCACACTCCCTGATATCCCTCGACCTCTCCACCTCCTCCTTGAGTTCTGCCACCCTGCGGACCAGGTCATCCACCTGCTCGCACCTCATGCACACGGTCTCTCTGACTCCCGCAGATGGTAGCAAAAGGCTCAAACACTCCCTGCATCCAGAGACCTGAACTGCCACATTTTTGAGCGGGCAGTCAGTCTGGGTGTGTACAGACTTCCTAGAGAGGACACTGCCTGGTGGAAACCATTGCAGCCTAGCTAGTGGTAGACTGCCATTTGAGGAGTTGTTCCTATAGGTTGGGGGCGGGGGGAACTCTCTGCCCTCCCTGCTCACCCTCGAAATTCTTTACTCAGATGGTGGTGAGGCACTTGAACAGTTTACCCAGAGAAACAGTGGCTGCCCCATTCCTGGAAGTGTTTAAGGCCAAGTTGGATGGGGCTATGAGCAACCTGGTCTAGTGGTGAGTCTCTCTGCAGGGGGGTGTTGGAAATAGATGATCTTTAAGGTCCCTTCAACCCAAACAATTCTATGATTCTAGGATCCTGCTGAAACTTGGTTCAAAGCAGGGCTTGGTTCAACCAAGTTTTGAAAATCCCCAAAGGCAGAGAATCCACAGTCTCTGTGCATCCTGCCAGTGCTTAACAACTCTCCCATGGAGCTTACTGTTTGAGAAAATTAATTGAAAACAGATTTTTAGAGAGGTCTTAGGAGCACTGAGAGATTCCAGGGGAGTTGTTTGTTTGTTTTCTTACATAATTGATCAAATTTGAAAAACAAATTCATCTTCAAATTAAGAGGGATTGCTGTGAAATTAACCATGCAAATAAAATCATTTCTCATTTGGAAGTGAGATACAAATTATTTTAACATGCTGGGATCATTATCACAAACTGAAATGAATACCCAAACTGTTATTAAAACAAAAAATGTTAAACTGATTATAGTTAAGCAACAATATATTTGTAATCTGAACTGAAGGAGAAAAAACACTAAAGAATGACTAATGCAGGTTGGAATCCAAACTTTGCTTATCTCCTTCCTCCTACCCCCCTTTTTTTTATTATTGAATGTTTTATGTTATACTCGTTAAGTGCTCATTACAGTAAATTAGATACACAGATGTCTATCCTATTAATGTCTAATGTCAAAACCAAAAGTATTATTTTCTTTAGTTGCTGAAATGTTGTTGCTTTAAAATGTAAAGTTTTAATGCCACTGAGGCCAATCTGATATTTAGATAATTATCCTTTTAATAAAGTTCATTGTATGTCATTTTTTTTTTTTAATGAGATGCCATTGAGCAATTAAAATATCAATGCTCTTCATTGCATTGTTTCTTCAAATGAAATTACTCTGAAATCAGTTATTGTCTTATTATTAATTTTAAAGTCCATAATAATAATTTAAATAATGTTAGATTTTAATCTGACACTTTTCAATTTAAGTTGGTTTTGGAGCAACACCATTTATTGATGGACTAACACCACCAACTAAAGTGCATTTTCTACATTTTTATCGAACTTTAGAAATAGGAAGCATTTTTGCTTTTTCTTGGCTTTGTTTTTTGCTACGTGTTACTATAGATGGTTTCACATTAGTAGTTCTTGTTTAACATGTCTGTTTTGAAACATAAAACAACTAAAAAAGCAATGCTTGACTTTTTGACAAGTACATCTAACACAGTACTATGCAGTTGTTGAGTAGTGTTTGCATCAGCTTTCTTCAAAAACTACAGAAACTTTATATGCAGTAGAAAAACAGCACTAGGAAGCACTAAGTGGAACAGAAGGTCCATTCAGTTCTATGGACACTTCAGCAGTGACTTAAGTTGGCAACAGGACTTCTAATACATACTTTGCAGCTGATCTATTGGATAATTTTAGCAAAATAGGAAGGGTGAGAAGTCTAGAAAGAGTCCTACTTTCTTTAGGAACTCTTAAAGGATAACATGGTTCTATGCCCTCACTAAAGCAGTTATAAACTTCAGTTCATTTACATGTCCTTTTCTGAAATACTTGATTGACATGTCTGGGAAATAGGCCCATGAGATCAAATTATTCTTCACTTCAGATTTTCAAACTGTGAGAAAAAAAATTTATTCAGTGAATATATTACTTTTTCCTCGTTAACATACCATTTCCAGCCAACCGAAAGAGACAGAGACTGGTGTCACCCAATAAGTAGTTGTTCATCTCTTCATAGCACTCTTCATAGTGCTTATCATTAAGATATGATATATGACTGGAAATATCTGGGCAAACTAGCTCAATCTCCTGATAATCCATAATTCTTTTTCACAAACTTGTTTGGATCCTTCTTAAATGCTATCAGATATTTTTCTCTCTAACCCCTTTGGTTATCAGATTTTTTTTGTTATCAGATATTTTTTTGAATATCAGATATTTTTCTCTCTAACCCCCTTTGGTTCTATGTTCTAACTCCCTTTGGGGGTTAGAGCTAAAAACCCTTTGGGGTTAGAAATTCTTTTAATTTCAAGTCTAAATTTATTCATAACCAATTGCCAACATTGTCCTTTAGCTTAAATAGCTCTTTCTCCTCCTGGGCATTTTCCTTCCCTGCTCTCTCCTGAGGCATTTATAGACAGCAAACACATCTGCCCCATTATTTGCATTTTTTAAATGTGCTGTAATTCACATAGTGCTACCACTGCTCCCTGATTAGATTGTTAAACTTAAAAGCAAGAGGAGGGCTGCTTAAACCAGTTAAAAAATGCTGTATTGATACTTGGGGAATGATCCTGTAGACAAATGTCTATTTGCATGAAGTTAAATGCTTTGAGACCAAATGCTATGTTACTCTTTTTGTAGGTTTTGCTCTTATCAACAGCTGCTTCATACCTAAAAAGTGTCACTTACTATGTTGCAACAACACCTGGAATTGAAAATTGCCTTCCAGCAACCAACCCACCTCAGTCTGTCTTTGTTGACGTACAAGTAGGGTGGAAAGGGAGAAAGAAGGAAAGATAAAAAATATTATTTGGTAGGTGTTAAAAACTCTTCATTAGAATGATCTGCTTCAGTGTATTTCAGTGGATTTCAATTCTTTTAACTTTTTTTCTGAGTGAATGTTTCCCCACCATGAGCTTGCAGTTCATTGCTCTCCATATAAAGCAATGTTTGATCGACATGTAATGAAATCTTACCTAAATCCTTAAAGCAAGCTATTGATTGAACAATTATACTTCATTTATACTGAAGTGTTATCTGTTCCCTCATTCAGTCCTCTGTTCCTTTATCTGACTTTCTATAGACCCTCATTATAACTCTATTTATAAGAACTGACACATTTAGACCGTAAATCAATTTTCCATTTTCATTGTATTGGAGAAATTGTTCTTCACAACGATTCTGCTCCCTCAAAGGACAGGTTCAGTGTATCACTTATATTTAATTGATCCACTAGGTTTGTTTTTGAAGAACCTGCCAAGGTTGCGCAGGTGAAGTAATCGGTGGTATTCTTATTGCTGAAAAAGCTACTTCAATTTAAAATTAATATTGAACTTTTCCACCTAGAAAATGAACAGCTACTAGGTTTGTTTGTGTGATACTGGAAGCATTTCCTTGTTCTACACCATTTACACTTGCACATCTTAATTTAAATATTTATTATTCATCACAATTTATTTATTTATTTATTTATTTATTTCAGCTCTGTGAAATGATTGGGATCCACCACCTCCCTTCATCTTAGGAATATTTCTATAGATTATTAATTACTGAATATGAATTCATACATTTGTTAATACATTTAAAACACTACCTGGAAGAGTTCAGAAGCATCTGAAATTACAGAGAAGAGCTATCCTCTCAATCTAAGTACTTCATAACAAAGTCCAGAAAATATTCTGGAAAACAGCTCATTGGCAAAAGAGAAAAATGTTTTCATGTGTTATTTTTATATACCAAGATTGTTCTCTGCCTTTCAAGACAAAGAGAAAACCTGCTTCTTAGGTTTAATTTTTTTTTGGAGGGGGGGGAGGGGGAAAGGGGAGGGAATAGACAAAGCACTGATATTATATTTTATGTACCTGAAATCTATTTATATACAAACATGTTAACTAAACCATAAACCTTGTGATGATGACTGAACTATGAGTCTTTTCACAGTCATCTGCCAGTCTGGTTGGTGAATACCTCTCCTGAAGTGCTATCTTCAGCAGAGTGCTAAAGGAGCACTGGAATTGTGTTATGCTATGCTCAGTAGTTTACTAAGCCTACCAACTTTTTTTCATTATTTATTTGGAAATCAACTTGTATGCTAAAAAAAAAAAAAAAAAAAAGGGCAAGCAAACAAACAAAAATAACACTACAATATTTTATTTCTTCAGTAGTTTCTTGAGTACAAATTTACAAATTTTAAAAAGTTTTTTTTGTTTTGTTTTTGTTTTGTTTTGTTTTTTACATTATATATGGAAAAAATGAAAAGTTTTATAATTATTTGTGCTTTTTTACTTCATTTTCAGATCATGGTTTTCTTTGTAGCTGTAAAACTTATTTGGACCAGTTTGTGTATTATTCATCATTTTTGAAACAAGATCACATTCATTGGGACACCACAAGGTTTCTTCATTTCCAGCGAGAATAAGTTAAATTTGCTTAGTATATCTTCATGAGCTGAATCATAGAAGCTTAGCATCTTGAGCTACATTGCATTAATGATGACATGAAAGGTAGGTATAAACATACTTGGACTTAAGAATTTCAGCTTCATATAATTAATTTTGAACTCCTATAAAATGTATGTAGATTTTAAAATGTATTATCTGTATAGTATCTGCAGAGCATACAGTGTCAGAAATCTTGGGTGGTCAAGTAAACAGGGGTGGATATATCAATTCAAGTTAAATAAATGGAGTCTTAAATCATTCTGGGATTATGAACCATGATTCAAATATTTTCAACAAAATAATAAAATATTTTTCAACACTTCAACACTTGTAAATTTGGGGAAAAAAAAAGACTGTATAACATTTAAAATTAAATGTATATTTACTTATATTTATATTTAGTTATATTTTTAATAATTATTGGAAAGTAATACTCAATTTTTAAGAGATTAATTTGGAACTAAAAAAAACCTACAGTCATAATCTTGAACTTCAAGTTGTCTTCTCTAGGGTTTTCCAATTTGAAATGCTGACTTCCATCGGCACTCTGAAATCGGCCCAACAGTTCAGTAAAATTGTTAGGTCTCAATTGGAAAATAGATATCTTTCAGATATTCCAGAACTACAGGATCACGCAACTACATTTTTTTGTTCAAAGTGAAGAATACACAAGAAAACACCTGATGTTGTAAGTTTCCTTATATTAATACTTTAAATGAGAGGAAAAAAAAATCTGAATGAAAGGAATTAAATTATACTGATGTTAAAACAAAACAAAACCATCAGTGAGCAGTTTATGACATTACCAGACCATAGGCCATGCTTGCCACATGTAAAATTTGTCTGGGAAATGGCTGTTAAAGACTTCAGCTTTAAGTTCATACACTTACTTATAAATTATATAACGTAAAGTAGATAATATAGTATAGAAGACACAGATAATAAAATTCATTATGAGTTATCTTAGGAGACTACCTTTATCTGATATGAAAAATAAATAAAAATCAAAAAAAATAGTGGGTTGCAATAATAAACAATGTTATAATTGCAAATAAAATCATAATAGTTTAATAAACATTCCAGAAAAGATTTTAGGTAAAACAGTAAAGTTAGTGACAAATTTCCCTCATTAAATGTTGATATATGCTAAATAAATACTTAAATTCTTTAAGTAAATAAAGAGTCGTAAATTCCTGAGCAGTCAAAAAGACAGTACACAGAGGTTTCATATCAGTGGCAATCAAAGGACAGAAAAATGAACAGTACTTGCTAAAAACAATGGTTTTACTTTTAGCAATACTCGCCTATTCTGAAGTGTTCTACTCAGCTAATGAGAGTGGGGATTTTTTTTTTTATTTTTTTTTTCACAACATCACAGCAAAATTATCAAGTAGATTAAGAATCTTTTGCTGTACAAGTTCTTTCAGTAGTTAAAATATGAATAAAATTTTCCAACATAGCAATGTGAAGCTGTGTCATATATCACTGTTTATCAACAATAAGCCAGAAACATGTGCTGCTGATTCCAAAACGAAGAGAGGGAAAAAAAAAATAAATAAAAATCTAATTACTCTGAAATATGTACACATATCTGTCATGAAACATGATTTTTTTTTTTCCTTCCTGAAGCACAGAAACCAAACAAGCATAAAAGCACTGCAAATCCATGTAAAGAAGGATAAGCATATTCAAAATATATCCTTTTTTTTTTTTTTTTAATGTAAACTGAGATGTTTACATTAAAAGATGAATGTTCTGACAATCTCAGACTTGATTTACAAAAATAATCAAGATATTAATTTGACTTTTCCACTAACAGAATGCAACAGAGGGAAATTAATGAAAGTAATATACTTGGATTGAGTAGGTACTACTTCCAGCCAAGGATTACTTTTACATCCAATAAATAACCCCATGTTAGAAATTGCCATGTGTCCCTGCTGGGAGGCACAAAATGCAGATAAACTTGGACTCTCAACCTCAGACAGATACACTTGCAAATTGGAAATATGTCTACCACAATGAGTGCTGAAATAGAGAATGTCTCTTTTCCCTATGTGCATACAGAAGAGTAGATGTACTGTACATGAGGCAAAACAGTCTGTTGCCATGAAAAAAAAGCAGAAAGACTTATTAAATTAGAACCTATAACTCAACATGACGTTTATAAAATTACCATGAGTTAAGTTAAACACAGTAATTTCATGATATAGTGAATTTCAGGAGTTAATTTCAGAAAGGATGATTCATGGTATACAAATGTCTTCATTTCTGGAGACTAACTGCAGGTATGTATAACATGATGTATTAATTGTTATTTACATATGACTGCAATGATGCATTCTGGTGGTGCTGTGAAACATTTATTCATTTCAGTTGTGGTTTGTGAGGCTGAATTTGACTGGTGCCACTCCAACACATTGTATTCCACAAAACTAAATGCAATGGGATGTGAGGCTTTTGAGGAACCTTTTGGCATGCCCAGCTGGATGGTGTTCTTGTTCCAGGTGTCATCCCAAAACTTTTACTGCAATGGCAGTTAAAATGAAGATCCTAGCTCAACTAGGATTTAGAATTACTTTCTGACTGATTATTCTTGTCATCTTTTGTATACCTATCAACAACTAATGTCTTTTAAATATGTGAAGGAACTTTAAGAGAGATGTAAAAAATAATTTATCACAGTTTATCCAAGGCCTCTCATGGGTGTATATATATGTTATGGGTATAACTAGCAATACGTTAGCAACTAGCAATAATAACTAGCAATACATTAACTAGTTTGACAGTTAAAACGCAGCTTTCTTTCACTGACTACGTATTTAGTCTCGGGGAAATCTTAGGAATAGGAAACAAACACATAAACAAACACTTTACCAACAATTTTTGTGTCCTTTCTAAAATTCTTGAAACCACCATTGTCTCAGCTACAGCACTGTATAATTTGAATTAGTCACAATACAGTGACTGATAACAAAAGACAAAAATAATATAAAAAGAAAAATAAAAATGAGACAGTTTAAAAGGTTAACTGTAATTACTGTTGTTGTTTTTTTTTTTCTCCTGGCAGAAAAGAAGTGAAAGAGATGGCCTGAATGTCTCATACCCTTATAGAAAACAATTCAAAGGATACATAAATAAGTGGAAACACACTCAAGGGGTGTATAAACTATACCAGATTTTCCTTGAAGATGTTTGCAATTTGTCAATATTCTCAAACAGCCTGGCAATAATAGCTATTATATTCCTAATTTATTTCCTAATTCTAAATTTTGCTTCTTTCAACCCTGTCTCATTATTCATTCTAATTTGCAAGGAATTTTCTCTATATCAATGATTTACAATGCCAAGTTATATAAAACAAAATAAATAAATAAATAGATAAATGAGATCAGTTCAAACACAACCTTAGAACTTTCTGCCAAAATTGTTGCAGATAGTAAAAAAATAATTTTGCTAAAGGAATACTTGGTACTTCTATGTCACATAAAAAGAAAGTCTTCTGAGTTTTACTAAACACATACAGGAATCACGTCTGGCTCAAAAAGTACCTTGAGCTATTTGGATGATACTTGAGTATTTGGATGATGAAAGAATACTTGGGAGTAGTGTTATTATCTTGTTCGTATTCTTTCCTCAAAACCTGCCTATTGAGGGTTTCACAAACAGAACAAAATTTCTTGTTGTCCTGGTATGTTTTTTTTTTTCTTTCTTACATTCAACACAGTTATTCTATCCATTTTCTCTTATTTATACTATATGGTCTCACTGATTAATGACAGGAGAAATGATGAAAAATAAGAAACAAAAATGGATAGATAAACTTGAGTGCAAGATAGACGAGAACCATTAGAGATGATACAAATGTACTCTGAGTGACTGAATAGGGACAAGAACTAGGAACATGTGGTGGTAAGAATGTTAAGAAGTCATAGGTTAAATAGATATATCTAATTTAATAGGTGGAAGGATTGACTGTCACCCATACTACCCAGTACAGTGATAGTCTACCCACTTAGATTACAGAGGCCTGGCCCTTTCCCTCTTTTTTACAGATATGGGCATATGAAGACATTGCATCAATTATAAGATTCTTCATCTGTTATGATACAGTATTTCAATCACTCAGCTTTCTGCATCTGATGAAGACCACCAAAATATATTGAGTAGGACTGGGATAGCTGGCAATCCATCACTTCTTGACTTTTTCTTTATGCCTGTGAGTTCAGAAGAGGACAAATAATTGCCTCTTCTATGACACACTGAGGAAAAATCTAATATTTCTCATCAGAGTGAGCAATGTAGTTGCCTTCACCCTGGCAATACTCAGTGTTACTACTTGCATAAGCACTAACATCTTGTACTCTGTCACGTGCACCTATTATACTCTTAAATCTGAAGAAAACTCTGTATTTCTTGAAATTATTCTCCAACATGATAATATGACAGATATTATCCTGATGCCTGCTGGATATCATATGTTTCAATTAAAAGAAAGAAGGTAAATTACAGATATATTAAACTGATATGTTATTAGAGGGGTAATACTATGGGCTGATGCCTATAGGAAGCATCACTTAAATAAGATCTTTACTATTTGTGCCCATCTATCTCTTTAAATTATTAGATAAGAATACTAAAAAAGCACATCTAGTTATTATGGAGGAGACCTACCTTAAAGATTTGGACTATTGTCCAAATTGGTCCTTTTCTAATGGTTTAAGTATGCGAGGAAGAGAAACAAATATGCACAGATGAAGTGCTGACAGTTTTTCTTCCAATATATCTAGTGCAGGACCCCGAAAGATAATGGTGATATAGGTAACAATTGCTAATTGACTTTGGATATAGAAAAGTTATGAGATTGGCCTGGGATGGTGTAGCACCATCTCTGGTGGTCCTCATGCATTGGTTGTAGGTTAGAAAACAATAAATAATTAAGTCCATCACAGAATCACTGAATGCCAATGTCCCCTCTTGAGGAGAACATATGTTCAGTACTACCAAAGGCTAAAACCACTTTGCCATCTAGGGCTTAGATACTTCAACCATGTATGGCAACTGTCCCATTCCCTTGAGACCATGGTGCCGATCACAGCTGGATTGGAGGCCTTGTCTGATGTAGGCATCGTGTATAGAGTATGTGCATGTGTGAGATAGAATAGAAATTCCTAACCATCTGTTAAACTGATTCCACTTAGGAAACAAATTCTAGATTACATATCACTGAGTGGTTTGGTTTCATCATCTCTAGCTTTCCCTGTAGCTGAGGAACTAACAAAAAATAAACAAACAAACAAACAAACAAAAAAGGAAGCAACTAACTTTGCAATACAATATGGTTTTTTTTTGCAATACAATATGGTTTTTCTCATTTAGCTACTTTTGGACACACTATTTGCAAATGTATTCACTCTTACAAATCGTTATTTAATGATTATTGCTCCTTTTCATATTCTGTGTTGGGACTTCACCAAAGATGATCAACCAATAGGTGAAATGCAATTTGCAAGAACTGTAGGTGGGTGGGAAGAAGATCAGCTGATTTCCTATGTGGCAAGAGTATAACATAAGGGGAAAATGTGACATAAAGTGTTCACTTCGGGAAAGCTGTGAGTGAGAGAAGACAGTGACTTTATAGATCACAGAATCACAGAATCACAGAATTTCTAGGTTGGAAGAGACCTCAAGATCATCGAGTCCAACCTCTGACCTAACGCTAGCAGTCCCCACTAAACCATATCCCTAAGCTCTGACCTGTTGAATCTTCCAAGACTGCTATGGATACAAGAAAACTACTGTGGGTCCTGCTTGTAAGTGGACAAGAAGGGGTAGGACCTGACTCAGAATCTTTTGCTGCTGCTAAAACAAAAATTAAGGCCTGTAGTTGTGACTGCTACTACAAGGACATAACTACCTGCTTTTCCATCCCCCCATGCTCTGCAGATAATGATGGTTACTCCAGCTTGAGAAGGAATCTGTAGATTCTGTGAAGAAGTATAGACAGCTCCTTATTCTTCCTTTTCCTAGCGGTAGGTCTGTCAGTCTTGTCAGGATCTTCAGAAACAAGTTACCAGAGCTTCTAAATAAGTAGGTTTATTTTTAAAAACTGCCATGTTCTTCTCCTCCCATTTTCCCTGCTTTTATAGGGTCTAGGTGCCTGAAGTGTGGATGATCTGAATTCTAGAATAAATAATGAGAAATTTTGTTGAAAATACATAATTTTATTGAAAAGAAATCTTATTGGAAGAAATTTTATTGAAAATACATAAGTTAAGCCATTCAAGATAAGAGAAAAATAAAAATAAATAGATAAATAGATAAAATAATAAATAATACAAAATTTCAAGGCTTTTGATACTGTTTCCCATGACATTCTGATAGCAAAGCTAAGGAAGTGTGGGGTAGATGAGTGGACAGTAAGGTGAGTTGAGAACTGGCTGACTGGCCAGGCTCAGAGGGTGGTGATCAACAGCGCAGAATCCCGCTGGAGACCTGTGACTAGCAGTGTTCCCCAGGGATCGATACTGGGTTCAGTCTTATTCAGCATCTTCATCGATGACCTTGATGAGAGAATAGTGTCCACCCTCAGCAAGTATGCCGATGACACAAAGGTGGGAGGAATGGCCAACACACCAGAAGGTTGTGTTGCCATTCAGTGAGACCTGGACCAGATGGAGAGCTGAGCAGGAAGGAACCAAATGAAGTTTAACAAGAGAAAGTGTAGAATTCTGCACCTGGGAAGGAACAACCACATGTATCAGTACAGGCTGGGGGATGACCTGCTGAAGAGGAGTTCTGAGGAGAAGGACCTGTGGGTCCTGACAGGTTGACCATGACAGGTTGGCCAAGAGCCAGCAGTGTGCTCTCGTGGCCAAGAAGGCCAACAGGGTCCTGGCATGCATTAAAAAGGGTGTGACCAGCAGGTCAAGGGAGGTGATCCTCCCCCTCTACTCTGTCCTGGTCAGGCATCACCTGGAGTACTGTGTTCAGTTCTGGGCTCCCCGGTAAAAAAAAGACAGGGATCTCCTGGAAAGAGTCCAGCAGAGGGTCACAAAGATGATATGGGGCCTGGAGCATCTTCCCTGTGAGGAAAGGCTGAGAGACCTGGGTCTGTTCAACCTTGAGAAAAGAAGACCAAGAGGGGATCTTATTAATGTTTACAAACATCTTAAGTGTGGGAGACAGAGGGATTTGGCCAACCTCTTTTCAGTGGTTTGTGAGGACAGGAAAAGGGGCCACAAGATGTATCACAGGAAGTTCTGCACCAACACGTGAAAGAACTTCATGGTAAGCACTGGAACAGACTGCCCAGGGAGGTTGTGGAATCTCCTTCTCTGAAGATATTCAAGGCCCACCTGGACGCCTACCTGGGCAACGTAGGGAACCTGCTTTGGCAGGGGGATTGGACCCGATGATCTCTTTAGGTCCCTTCCAACCCCTACAATTCTGTGATTCTGTGTGATTCTGTGAAATACCCACAAAGACAGAAGTGGAATTCCTAAGTTGGTAATAATAGCTCAAAAATTCAAAGAAATAAATGCTAATTTTTTATGTTTTACTCTGAAAAAAAATAAAAAAAATAAAAATCAACAACTGTGCTGTAAGACTCAGCAAGGTTGAGGATATGTAAATACCATGGAACTACACAGACCATCTACACAGAACTACACAGAACTACACAGATCATCTTTGTGATCTGTCTGGCCTGCAGAGACTCACTGAGTGGCTGCACTGAAAGTGGTGAGCATATTTGTGTTTGGCTTTCTGGTATGTTAGTCTTAGCTATCTGATATATCTTTTAGCCCATGATTAAATGATATGTTCACATAAATTGTGTATAATTCTGTTTACAGTCTTTGAGTGCAGTTAAAGGTTCCTAAATGAAAGTGGTTTAATAGAGGATTACACCCCCCAGCACTCTAACAGCATTTAATATAAAATTGTTCCCATTCACACCAGAAGAAGCAGCCCTGCAATGATGTAATTTCTCTACTTCTCATCCAGCCCTAAGGTTATAGGCTATCACATTACCAAACACAAATTTAACAGTGGATTTTAATTTAGCTTGGAAATAGTGTAGTATTATGGACATCAGCCAGAACTTGAGGGGAAAAATAAAATAAAATAAAATAAAAAAACTAAGAAAATGTACCTCAGATTAGCATTTTTCTTATATTTAGAAGAGATTTATTATTCAATCATATTAACCTGCAGTATCTGAAAACTCTGGGTTTAATTTCTTTTGAACTTAAGCAATCTTCCTGGATTTCTTTAATTTCTTTCTCTCAGGCTCATTATAGATGAAAGAAATATTTCCTTGAGCTTTATTCAGACAGAATTCAGAAATACAAATGGTGTTTTCAGCATTATATATTAATATTAACTTTTTGATCACCTCTGAAATTACAGCATGACTTTTATTCTAATTCTATTTTTTTGTGTGCTATGAGATTTTTGTAGAAGAAATACTGTTATTGCTGACATAAATGAATTACTTAGTTAACAAAAAAAAAAAGTTTATGTTCAGAAGATTATATCAGATTACAGGTTTCTTTTCTGCATACAAAATAAAGAATGATGTGTATAAACCCATTTTCTCTAAAACCAGAAATATCAACCTATGACTTTTAAATTAAACTTTACTTACACTGTTCTTCTCAGGAAGCCCTAACTCTTTCAATCCATTGAAAACAGGTTTTCATTTAAACAGTTTTTAAGAAAACTAAACCAGCCTCAATATAATGATAATACAGTGATTTTGCACTTCTAAAGGAGCTTTTTACTTCAGGCTTTCAAAGCTGCTTAGAAGCATTAAGGATAAGATTTTTAAAAGGAAGCAATATCAGCTTACTGGTGCTCCTATTGAACTCTGCAAAATTCTCACAAACTTCTGTCAGAGTGAAACCAGGCCAATCCAGAGTGGTTTGAAACACCCTTTCCCTATGCATTCCACATCCTTCAGTTATTTTGCATAGCTGATGATTTTAGGAAATAAATATCCATTATTCATACTTCACACTGAGGCACAGAATCATGATGCATTTCATCAAACAGCATAGTAAGGGCTTTGGTGACCTTGTTCAGAGGTCTGGGCTTGGGTTTCAGAATAGTATCAGAAACAAATTAAAATCAGACACTTTTCTGTAGCGTGATCCATCTGACAGTTATATGGACTCTGTTTCATTAATCAGTGAGAATACTTTTGAAAGTTGATTTTAGGCTCTGAGATAAATGCCAGTTTCAGTTGACAGAAATTGGGAAGGATCTCTTAATTGCTTACCTGTTGGGTAAGCAACAGGTGTTTTGTTGTTGTTATTTCAGGAAATATTAGATAAAGAGTAAAGCTCTTCAGAAATTTGCTCAGTTGGAAGGGAAATAATTTCAAACTATTTTTCCCCTTTTAGGGCAAAAAGCTTGTGACTTCAAAAACTGTGTTTTGGAAGTATTGAAAATTTCCAATGAAAATTTCTCAGTTTCTTCACTCATGACTTTTTAGCCATTTGCCATGTGTTTTTTTTTTTTGTTTTGTTTTTTGTTTTTTGTTTTTTGTTTTTTTTTTTCCCCAGCGTGTCAGATCTGCTCCATATGTCTCAGAGAAGACAGGCAGAGAGCAGTGCTATAAGGATGATCCTGTGTCACCTTCCTTCCTTCTATCTCTTACAGGGACATCTATATCCATGCACTAGTGCATGCAGATGCTGCAGAGTCCTGATGCAGCATCTGGTCCTCTAGCTCCTGAGTATGGAGAGCAGAGCAGGTCCAGTGAAAGTGGCCCCAAGGTGGCCATGCAAGGTATCTTGGAGGCCAAGCTGGGAAAGGCAAGGTCCAGTGAGAAGGTGATGTGGCACGGGAAAGGCGTCATGGTGGCTCATTGCAGGTGGCTCACCCCAGGTCACCAACACCCACAGCAGAGCCAGCCTCACCACCCATACCCCAGCCCTGGAAAGGGAAGGGCCCTGACAGTCTTATGGAAATTTATGCTTAGTACCAATGCTTGACTACATCATTACCTTTCCTCTCTGAAGCAGAGAGGAAGACTCTTTCATACAATTTATGTTTCATGCAATGGTGCTTTCAACAGATCATTATCTGAGTATTTCATACAATATCAGACGCTTATATTTTTACAAATGATTGTTAAATTTTTGCATCATTGCAGAAGTAAAAATGCTAAGTACAACTTAAGTTTGCAGCGTTCTGTATTTTCCTGTCTTCCTCCTAAGATGTTACCCATCTGTGATCCTCAGCTCCAAGTGTCAGAAGAATCTTTTTCAGTCACTGCTGATTTGAACTCTCTGCTTATTTGCTTATGTGCAAAATGGATGGACTTAATGAATCTAGCTAGGTAATTTGCTTAAATATCTGAAGTACAGTTCTTGATCATTTTCATTCACACTTCTTGGCCAGTTATACATTGTTTCAGATATTTCATGGGACTGTGGGTAATAGCTGCTGTTCACCATATGTGCGAGATATCAGTTCTTTGCAACCCTCCCCAGTTCTACAGAAGTATTTTCTAGTTTATTATCCATTAGCCAATTGCAGATACTGCATCTGGTGAATATTGTCTTGTTGATTCGCTGGAGTTCTGGCTAATGTTTTGGTAAGTTGAATTACTGGGGAAAATATGATAGCATAATTTGCTGTCAGATTTTTCTTCTGCATCTGAATAAATCATTTGTTTGCTGATGCCAGAAACATCATGAATTGTCGAGAAGGAAGATGGCTATTTTACACAAAAATGGGACCTACGATACTTTATTACAAATAGAGGATGATTTTGTTTAACCAACAGTGTCAAGAAGAAACTAGTGAAATTCTTACATTGACAACAATATTTTTTTTTCTTCAATTACAGTAACAAATATTGGAAGATAAAGCCGACTATGGATTCTTATAAATTGCAGATTATCATAGACTGCTTTTCAGATTCACATTTTTAAAATAATTTCTGATGAATCTTACCAGATAACATCAGCATTTTTAAAATTGGTACAAACAATTTGTTTGGAAACCTGTTATTAGGAAATATGAAAATGAACTTTTATAGAACAATGGTGTTCCTATATTTTTGCAGTAGGGACTTCCAAAATGAAAATAATAACAAGCAATAACTTACGAATTGTTTTCTATTGATTTTTATTTTTTTAAAGGAAAGATTTCCAAATCAAAATATTAAATTTTCTTTCCTGACTTTCTCCTAAATTTTAAAAATTCAGTAAGGTAATATCTATAATTTTCTAATAATTCAATACTGTTTGTAGAATATATTTCTTCACATTTTCATTATTTTTTTTCCTGTAGTTTTACATTCTAACACTGCAAAACTTTTCTGACTTTAGAAATGTTTACATGACAGAAGAAAAGATAATTAATGGAATAAATAGACTTTCATATTCATATCCTTAGCAGTAGCTACTTTGTGAAGAATTTAAAATATAGACTTCATTACTTGATACACATAAAGGAGCTGGTCATAACACAATTATGTGTATGTATCCTGACTCTCTTCCTTTTAGTATGTCTGCTTATAATAAATGTTACATAGTGTTTTGTTTTGTTTTCTTTAATCAGTCAAATAAATGATTTAATATTCTTACATAAAGACATTCTATATCTTTCCCCTCCCCCCTCACAAACACATACACACACACATTGCTATCTTGAAAAGGGTTCTTATAATTAGATGCCTGAGGATATTTCCTACCTTGAATTAAAAACAGATTGTTCTGAAGTCAGAGGGACTCCCTACATCACTCCAGTTTGGTTATCAGTAATCTACAATCAAATATAGAAAATGTGCGACTACTGAAGTCCACAAACAAGTGAGCTCGTTCTATTCGTTCAGCAAAATTACATACAATGAAAGCAAATATAGACTTTGAGAGAGACAGAATTTTCTTAAAAGTCTAATTCAAAGTGATGAATCTGCAACTGTTTTCACCTTCACAAAATAAGGATACCTATATCATCACTTTATGAGCTTTATAGTGTAATTAGCATGTAAGTAGCATGTATTCAAACACAGACCAAAACAATGTTTGCCTACTTGGAAGCCATTTTACAGTCAATGTTTTTCTCTCTCCAAAAGAAGAACAAACAATACATGTTCAATATTAGTCATACTTTTAAATGCATTCCAGAAAGATTTTCAGGTATTTTGGAGGTAAGAGGTTTGATGGATGAGGATAAAAAAAATGAATAAGAATAAAGAATAAAGAATAAAGAATAAAGAATAAAGAATAAAGAATAAAGAATAAAGAATAAAGAATAAAGAATAAAGAATCAGAATAAGAATGAAAAATAAACAACAAGTAATAAAAATGTGGTTTTCTTTTGTTTTTGTTTTAAGCAAAAACTTGTTACTCGAATAAATAGTATCATTGCTGGTCTGCAACCTCTGCAGTACCATGTGTTGTTCATGAGCAAAAAGAGTGCAAAGAGAGGTGTAAAATTTACAGGCTTTTCACTGTCACCTTCATGCCAAATGTAGTTTGGTGATATGGAGTCTGAAGTCAACAATAAAATGTATCCGTTCTTCTTTACAGTCTCTCAAAGCATGTCAAATTCACATCCCTCTACCTAGTCATTCCTCTGTGACTCGTTGTCATTCCTCAACGAGTCTTAGGCTCTGACAAAAATCAGGCTGCCACGAAGTTTGTAATCATTGTGCCACTAGATGTCCCTCTACAACAAACTTTTGAAGATTTGTTGGACTCCCATGTACTTGCTGTGGCAGAACAGCAGTGACAGGGCATGAGATGATAGTAATAAAATCGAACTGGGTAGAACTTGGCTTTCTTTTTTATTATATATATATATAATATATAAATATATATATATTTATAAATATATAATATAAATATATATATAAATATATAATATATAATATAAATATATAATATAAATATATATATATATATATATTTTTTAGGTGATAACTTCAATAACTAAGAAAACACTGAAATTATCTACCTTGCACAAACATTATTATTCACTGACAAATATAAGGTCTGTGGCGCGCTACTGACAGTAAATATAATTTATTTGGCTGTATACCATCTTCTCTCACAAGTGTAAAAATGATGTATTGAAACACCTGTAATGCTTGGCTTTCCTACCAGTTTATTCAATAAACCTTAAACGCCCTTGGTGCTCTGCGCAGCAAGACAAATTTAAAGTAACACAGTCACACCTATTTAAGAAAATAGCCAAGGTACTACTTTAATTAAAACAAACATTAGTATATAGTGATTTGAACATAAGAAAATAATTATTCTTAAAGAATTGGAACTGTAGACTTATACTGAAAAGCATAAATCCTAAATTATACTCAGAGCCAAAAATACTTCTCCTTTGATAAATTTGAGTTGTTTAAGGATTAGAAATATGTCAAATGTTTGCAAAATAATTTGGACACTAGTGTGCTGCAGGGATACTCCTGTTTGAGCAGCGCTAGAAAGCTGATGTGCAACAATTATTTTGTTGTTTCCTGGAGGAACTAAGCTTGGCAAGAAAATCACTAAATAAAACCAAACATATTAGATGTCTCCTTGTTGTGTATACAATTTTGTTTGTTTTCTTGATTTAGGTTTGGCTCTTTCCTTTCAGAAACATTAGAATATTGCTTTGTACAACATGGTTCCTGTGGATTCCTGAAGTAGCTTCAGGAAAAAAAAGGCAAATCACATCCAGAGTAAATTTTAGAATATTGCTTCCTTCACTGAAAATCAGAGTTAATTTAATTTGGAAGACAGCATATAGTAGACCAAGATTTTGGTGTGAGTTCCTTTTACATCTAAAATAATTTGTTTGCAGTTTTCTAAATATTTACACCCTGTTATCAGGCCATTTAACACCTCTGCCTGTGCATTTTTTTTTTTTTTCCCCAAAAATTAGATATATTCATCCTCTCATCCTCTGTCAGCTCCTCTTCATTCTGCATTTTCCATAAAACACACACACCACAAAACCTGACTTGATTGGACTCATCTGTCAGAGCTCATCTGCAAATAGTCATTTGCGGTGTATGCATTATTTGGTTGTTCATTTATTTATTTTTTTTTTTAGTATAGAAAGAATTATTTCAATAATTGTATAGATTAATTTATTCATGAATGCATTTTCAATGATGTTGAAGTCAATTAGGAGCTGGCAAATATAGAAACATCCGTAGATGACAGTTATGATTTTGAAATTGTTTACCTTTGTGTACATCATGAAATCATGAAAAAAAAAATCAGAGGTTCAGGAGACCAAAGGACAGAACAACAGTGAGTGGTAGGGTAATTGTATATGTGTCAATGAGCATATATAACAGCAATAGAAACAATGCAAAGAAATGTTCCCAGGCACAAGTACTTGATTCTCTGTACAGTTATTTGCATGCTTCTGGGCATGAATTTGGTGTGGGAAATTTAATGCTACCAAAAAAAAAAAAAAAAAAAAAAAGACCTTTGTGCCAGAGAAGTTGCACAGATACATATAATTTGCTGAGGTGTAGTCAAGCGTTATGGACAAACCTAGTTCTGAATAATCAAGTAATATCTATCTTAGGAACGTGGTAGGGCCAGGATGCCCATCACCAGAGCTGTGTAAATTTATTTAAAGCTGTGAAGATGTCTAATCAAACTATCAAATTGTTGCTATTTTTCTATAATCTTGTCCAGAAATTAAGATAACTCTGAAAATCTTGTGGGTTTTTGTACTGAAATTGTGGATACCTTATAAATTATAAAATTGTAAAATAACATTTCTTTTCCTAGCTTTTTCTTTTTTTTTTTTTTTTTTTTTTGGCGGGGGGGTGGGGTGGGGGCTGGTTTGGTTTGGTTTGGAAATATTCCAGGCATCATTTGTGCATTAATCCTTTATTAAAGAAAAAAAAAACAACTATTCCCATCAGCTCTGGGTAAGACTAGTTGTTCAGACTGCAATGCTGCAATGTTTCAATTGTTTCAATTGTACTGCACTCATGAAGAAACCAGCTGAAGACTAAAACAACTATAATTGATTTCATAACAAATGAAAGAAATAGATCAGTACTGTTTTCATATGGTACACTGTCACAGTTCAATCAGTTACTGTAGTTCCTTGTATCAGCCTGTTTGATTAGGGAAGTGGGAAATTGTCAGACACTGTTTGCTGCAGGTACATGGGGAAAAGTTACTGTAGATATCAAGTACTCTTCTCTGAATTTATTAAGGGTTCCGAAGCACCTGGATGCAAAATAACCTTGTCATTCTTATTTTAAATATGGGGTGTGATATTTAGATTTATCTTAACCTTGCCTTTCTTCCTTTGGATTATGCACTCTTCTTTTTTCTTTATTTTCCTCAGATAGGTATTAATTGTACTCACTATTCCTTTTCTTTTCAGGGCTAGAAAGGCACAAGAAAGATTTTAGAAAAAGTTTTTTGAATCTCAGTCATTAAAGTGTAAAATCAACCCGTGGAACCCATGGACTATCAAAAGACTTGGGAAGCATTGTGATATACTTTTCCTGGTCTTAAATTCTTTCCTAGATAATTCTTTCCTAGTGCTAAAGAGCAAATATAGATCTAGGCAGACCTTGCATAGTTCTTCTTATAAAATGCAAGATATATTAATTTCACTTTTTAGCTCAGAACATGATTCTTCCTCAGATCTAACCTGTTTGAAAGATTTGTAGATAAAAATAACTATCACAATAGGCTCATTTGACTTCCTGTTGCGCACTGAACTTCTACGTACCATGCATATGAGCTTGGGATTGGGCTCAGATATGAAGGTGCATCCATTGGAATTGCTTCAGGAACCAGGCCAAAGTATTGATTTCTCCAAGGAAAAAACTGCACAGTGAATGTGTGTGAAAGAGTTTATGGAAAGCAAAATTTAAAGGATAATACTTTCCATTAATGAAATTCCTTTTTTCATTTTAGAAGAAATCAATAGCTTTGTTCCTTACTATTGCTACATGAAAGATGTGGATCTTCTGTGTAGAAACCCAAGACACTGTTGCTAGGCTGACAAACAGTCTACTCAGTTTTGTTCTAAGGAAAGTTATACACAGGTAGCCACAGTGCTATATTTATAGCTAATCTGCAGTGCACTGTTTTTGTAAGGTTTTATTCTAGTCACTGCATCGTGTGTGAGCAGCAGGAATTGTGGAGAGATCAACTAAACCCATGAATGGGTTAGAATCCCCACTGACGTGTGTACCACTAACTCAAGCAATTTAGTAAGTGACAGCAATATTAGTCAGGAGGAGAGTGAGAGCAAAAGACAGCTCATTCTTCCTTTTTCCTTGTTTCAAACAGCAGAAGTCATAATTCAGGTATGTATACAGATATATGCAATAACAGTTTTGTCAAACAACTTTTCATTACCATTCTTGAAGGTCTTGGCATGTGGCATTTTTTCTTATTGTTTACTCCAATTATTTATATTTTTCTAATGGAGATTTTTGACTGATTTTAATGTTCTGTTTGATGAAGTAGGAAATTTGCTGGAGTTGCACAGGTGAATTTTAAGAACCGAGAATATTCTAAGCTGAATAATCTCAGGCTTTTAAAATGATGTTTAGAATGAACTCTATAATTGATACTGTGCTAGATATATCTCAGAAGTAGAAAGATTTTAAGTAAAACCACCATGGAATTACATAAGGTATCAATTTGCTGCTGATGTCATATGGTCATTTCTAGAGGGGAACACCATAACTTTTCAGTGGATTACAGCAGCACTAAGCAGATCAGAAAGTAGAAGAATATAGACGAAATACAAGAATTAATTTTATATTGGAAAGGCATAGTTGTCTACCCCCCATATGGCCAGTAACTAGGTAATAATATTGCTAATTTTGTGAAAGTGCCTAGAGATGTTTAATACCAAAATGATGAAGACATTAATTTCCCTTCTCATACAGAATATGTCACTTCTAGCAGCACAGCACAAGGTGATTGATGATAACTTGCTAAATAGAAATATTCCCACATGCCGAATCTCCATTGTTAATTCCCAGAAGTTCCACAATTACTCTAAGAGCCAACAACCTGAACTTCCTTATGGAAGAGACAGATACTTCTTAGGTTGATTGAAAATCAAGTATTTAAGAAAAAGTTAAAAAGTGTCACAAACAATTCTCTTGTCTCTTAATTTCCATTTGGGCTACCAAGGGAACAAGAAAGTCTAAAATACCTTTAACTGAATTCACAGTTGTCTACAGCTGTGATTGCAGCAGTAGGAATGGAAAATTTAGAAAAAACTATCATAATATTTAGAAATGAATTTCTGTATACTTGCATATTTCTATAAAAGAGAGTATTTAGTTAAGTCATGGCACTATATTGAAAACTGTTGCAGGGAGGAAAAATCCACTAACCGAGGAAAAGTCCTGGAAACAAAACAAAACAAAACCACCTCTTTTCTCCTTCTAATATTTTGTTCTGCAGAGTGAGTCATTCCCTGATTTAGTTTTTAAACAGATCACACAAAAAAAAAATAAAAAATAAAAAATAAAAAATGCAAGTCCCTTTCTTTGAATACTTCAGTTTGTCATCAAGTCCCACTTTTGTGGCCTCCCGGAGTTTGAGCAGCTCTTGAGGTTATGATTTGTCACTGATAGCTGTACCCAGCAAATGCAATCATAGCTCCTTTTCTTCCTTTCATTTTCTCATTTTTACACAGTCCTTTATAGAAGAATAGAAGTAAACACACTGATTTTTGAGGGACACCCTGCCTAAGACAACTATTTCATCAGTATGTTATGCTTTCTAAAGATTTTTACACATTGAACATACACAGAGAGCATGTTCTGGGGAAGAACATCTAAAACCAGGATTTTATTATTTCTTATCTTCTTTATCAGGTAAAAGCATTAGGTATTACAAAAATAGTTCATGGCAGATAATTGCTTATAAAGATTCAGATGTGGGAAGTCAGGAATCTCAGACCTTGCAAAGTTTGATGCTCCAGGGAGTTTTACTTTCCTATATTGGAAACTTCTGTGGATCTCAAGAAGGGGAATTCAAGGTCTTTATACTTTCTTTGTCATAGAATATGAAGCCCTTAGATTGCTGTCAGGAAATGGGAACCTCAAAGCTTTTTGGTTTTCTTGTGTCAGAATTCTTTGGAGGAACTCAAAGTATTTCCAGATCCCTCACTCCAAAGCTATCCAGAGACATGAGCTAATCCTCCTCCCACATTCTTACATACACCTCTGAATAGTAGTATCATATTTCTGGTTTGTGTTATTGAACTGAGAGAGAGAGGAAAAAAAAAAAAAAAAAAAAAAAAGAAAAAGTAAGAGATCATGGATTAAGGTTTATTGGATGTTGGGCAGAAGAGAAATGACTCTTGCCACCCCTCAGTTATCCACATGCACACCAAAGACACCTAAAAGAGATGTGCTCCATATTTTCCAAAGAGACAATGTAGTTCTGTGTCTTTGGGGGTCATTCTTTATATACTTCAGTTTCTACAGTTTCTATTAATATGACTCGCGTGCTTTCAGTTCCTCTGTTAGGCTGCTTTGTCAATAAATAAATAAATAAATAAATAAATAAAATAAAAATAAAAACAGGGCTGTTTTCCTGTGTAATTCCTCTGTTAGGCTGCTTTTTCAAACAAACAGACAAAAAAAAAAAAAAAAAGTAAACCAAAAAAGGCAGTCATAACTATTATTCTACAATATCCTCGTGGTGACAGGAAAATAGTGATATATTACATTTGTATGTAATCAGCATGGTGTTTCTCTGGCAATATATTATATCAAATCATCAACATAGTAACATTACAGCAATATTGCTTTGACAATGATTTAAACTAGCATATCATCATTGCTACTGTACATCACTTCAGTGATAGAGTACGTTAATGCATCATCAGATTGATGTTGCTGTAGCATGAAGTGTTAGCATAATGCAGGGGTGATGTAAGTAAAATAGTTAAGCTTTCTGCTGGTGCTGTAATATTAAGTATTAGCATAATGCAGGGGTGATGTAAGTACAGCAAGTACATTTTTCTTGTTAATAATTTTTCCATTTAATTTATCTGTGCAAAGTCCATATGCACTCACTTTACATATGCAGGGCAGATTGTGCTACTCTGGCACTTACAATTAATTCAATTAGGAAAATAAAGCCTGATATTTACACTGCCTAAGTGAATAAGAATTTTTCTGATGATCTAAAAGAAACAAGATAAAATTTCAGTTGAGAAACAAAGTCTTATTCATTATAAGGAGCTTTGATACTGAGAGGAAGTCTAACCTGATACATTGGTTGAAAACACAAGCAGAGGACTTAGTGGTTTTGCTCTATTACTTTGTTTATGGTTTATTGCAACAGAAAACTGAATTGTGTGTCTTGTGCAAGTCACTTCTCCCTGAGAAGTCCTTCTTTCATATTGTATCAGTTTTCTCTTTGTTAATTAAAAGCTTTGTGTTGTGAATGTTTTATCACTAATATTAACACAATATGTAGCACATCAGAATTACAATCAAGGTCCTACAGCCTTCAAAAAAACACTTTATTAGTCTTTAAAAGACTTAATAAAGTGATCCAGAACAAAAAATCCTTGTTTCTTACCCTATTTCACTCTACAGAAGAAAATTATTTTGTCCATTACAGAAGCAAAGTTGTTCCTACAATAGCAAAAAGGAATTTTTTAGTTGAAGAGAAAAGATGACACATACACACAGACACTTTTTCAATTTATATGGAGAAAAGCATGACCCGTGTCCTCTTCTCAGCATTGTCAGCTGAGACTAACAGCTCTTGTGATGGTTTTACTCAGGTGGGCAGCTGAGCTCCACCATAACCACTCTCTCACTCCCCCTCCTCGAAAGAAAAGGGGAAGAAAATATGATAAAAAGGGCTCAAGGGCTGAGATAAGGATGGGGAGATTGCTCAACATTTATCATAATGGGCAAAACAGACACAGTGTAGGGAGATTAGTAAAATTTGTTGCCTTTTACTTGAAAGCTAGAGAAATGAGAAACAAAGGAAAGAAATCAAAAACACCTTCCTCCCATCCATCCTCTTCCATCTTCTCCCCTTGAGTGGCACAGGGAAATGGGAATAGGATTTGCAGTCAGTCCCTGATGCTTCATCTCTGCTGCTCCTTGGTTACTCCCTTCCCCTGCTCCAACGTGGGGTCCCTCCCATGGGATGAAATCCTTCCTGAACTGATCCTGTGTGGGCTTCCCACAGGCAGCAGCTCTTCAAAAACTGTTCCAAATGGAACATACCATGGGGTCCATCTGTCAGGAGCACACTGCTCCAACATGGGTTTCCCATAGGTAGCAGCTCCTGCCAGGTCTGCTCATGTGTGATCCCCTCTCCGAAGGCTAAAGGTCTGGCCTGGAATCTTTTCTGGCAGGGTTTCTCCACAGGCTGTAACCTCTACCAGGTCAGATCCACCTGCTCCACCACGGTCTTCTCCACAGGCCGCAGTATGGAAATCTGCTTTGCTGTTGTACACCATGGGCTGCAGGGGGACAGCCTGCTTCACCATGGTCCTCACCACAAGCCACAGGGGAACTTCTGCTCCAGTGCCACCTCCCCCTCCTTCTCCACTGATTTTGGCTTCTGCAGGGCTGGTTCTCACTCCCTCAGCTGCTGTTGTGCCACAAGGCTGTTTCTTTTTTTTTTTTTTTTCCCCATTTCTTAAATCTGCTCTCACAGAGGCACAAACAACATTGCTTACTGGCTCAGCTCTGGCCAGTGGCCATATCTAACATGGGGCAGCTTCTGGACTCTTTTAACAGAAGTCACCCCTGCAGCCTTCCACTACCAAAACCTTGCCGTGTGAACCCACTACAGCTGAGACTGTTACTTAGCCTGAAAAGTAAGCTGGCAATAAAAACTAGCAATGTAGTGATTTTGAGTAAAGGTGCTAAGAAAAACTAGCCCTCAGGGTTTGTTAATGTAAGATAGGAATAGATGAATGATTTCCATGCAATAAATTATTTATTCAAGCCATTCAAGCCTTCTTCCTCTGTATACAACATAATTAATTATACCCCGCAATATTCTCAGGAAATAATTCAGTTTCTTTTCAACCCCTTTGTACATTGGAGTTAACGTTTGATATTTGTAAGAGTGCTTATGGAACTTAAACATGTCTGTATAGCATAAATCAGCCCAGCAGAGATACCTTGGACAGTTTTGGTGCAGAGTTGTCCTGGAGAGGCAGTTGACAGTGTTGAACAGAGAATTATTTTTGTTCCTACATTTCCATACTGTATTAGAAAATCCTATCACTTTTTGAGTATGGTTCTGCTCTTTACATTTCAGATCTTGTACTGCATCAATGTGTGATATATGGCATAATAATTAGTGTCAAGAAGATGGTTGATATTAATAACGAAGGGGGAGACATGGGAGTGTGGCCATGGGGGTCGGCAAGCCCCATGGTTGATGATAACATCAGACTCTCAACAATGAGGCCATCGGGAATGTAAGAGAGTTTAGAGGGAACAAAGAAGGGTGATTCAGGAGACTCCATGCAGTCTCCTCTCAGGTTTCTTGTTCTCCATCCGTTAAGGAGTGGAAGTTGCTGGGTGTTTGCTGTTGCTATTATTTGCAAAGTTGTTTGACCAATGAAAAGTTGTTTTTGAAAAGGACTGCTGTGGGGAGAAGGGTATAAGAGGGGAGCCTGTCCTCAACATGAATAAGGTGACATGATATAATGAAGTTATGTCATCAATAAAGAAGCAGAGAGAAGGAATGAAAAGGAGCAGGCTAGCAGAACGGAGACCAGGACAGGAACAGGCACATTGATCACCTCATGAAGATAGGTTCGGCCAAGCTCAGCAAACCGCTCAAAGAAGCTCGTACAGAAAGTTGCTGGAAATAGGCGCACCAGAGCTGGGAAGAAGCTCAAGCTGAGAGAAGCGGACCCGTGCACACAACTGCCCCTTGCTGGTAAGCAGTTGCGCATTACGGGGAATCATACGTCCTTAGGAACAAAGACTGTCCTGGTAACCTTACAGCTTACTCTCCTTATTAACAATCAGACAGTTTATGGTCCTGAAATACGGGACCAAATTGAGGTCAAGGTGTGGGACTCTGCTACTAAAAATTACAAGGTTGTGGTGGGATTGCTTGGCACCTGGTGAGCAATCTCTGAGGCCTTAAAGAGCCATGTGGGACCACAGTCAGAAACATATGGTTTGCCAGATAGTGAGGGAGCTGAGGTCTCGTTTACTGATCCAACTGCTATACCATCAGCCCCTCGGCTGCTACAGCCTTCGAAGGCTTTTGCTGTTATGCCCCCTGCTGACCTGGACATGCCTTTTGACCCAGGCCCTTATTGGCCTTGAAAAGGAGGTGGACATGTTTTTCTTCGACCCGGGAAGATTAGGATACATAAGGCCCAAAGACCAAGTTGCTTAACAACTTAAAGCGAGACATATTGTTCCCATGACTAGCCCTGGAATTCTCCAGTGTTTGTAGTCAAGAAAAAGAATGGAAAATGGAGACTGTTAAGTCATGGAACTGAAAGGATTGTTTGTTACCTTTTCTGATTGTACATATGTATAGGCGCACTCGAGTTTAGTATGTAAAAGCAATGTTCTGTATATTTAGAATGTTTGGTGTTTGTGTGTGCGTGTTGGTAGAGCATAGACTCCCTGCACACCCAGGGCTGTTTACTTGCATTTTATAAATATTCCTTTTATAAACATTACTAAATTCAGATTGAGTTGAGACTTCATTTATAACAAATGCAACACTAGAAACGTATTTTCAAATGTCATTAATGTTTAGTTAAATTAGAAGCATTAGGCATAGCATTATACTTAGGCATCAATGGTTACAGCTCACAAAAATCTTGAAATGGACTTGTGTGACTTAGGAACGTTTAAAAATGTTATCCTGAGAGTCCTCTATTGAATTCATAGGAGAATTTCTTAATTGGGTAAATTTGAAATACCACCAGGTAGGACTGAGATAGTTTTCCATGATTTATAAGGAATCAGTTGAACGTGGAAGAACTTTCTGCATATTCCTGTGCCACTGGAAAGATGAGAGTCCCTTATAACTTCTGTCTTTGCAGCTTTGAGATTTAGGCTGTAAGAACAGATTTAATGCAAAGGAATTACAGGGCAAAGGCAGGTAGGGCAGAGGTGCTTGATAAATGTGATTTATAACTGGCCTATGTGACTCATCACATCCACTTGTTAAGTGAGAAATACTAGACATATAGCGCATTGTACTCAACCATTCAAGCCATTATGGGGATTGGAAGTAGATGATCTTTAAGGTCCCTTCCAATTCTAATTCTAATTCTATGATTTCTATGATCCATTCTATGATCCATTCTATGATCCTCCTCTAGCCATGCAGGGAACACATTTTAGAGTAACTTTTCAACAGACTGGAAACAGGTCTGCACTTGAAAACACTCCCTGAGAAACCATTAGCATTCAAAGCCACTAAACAGCAGGGCAATTCTCAGTCTCCCCGTGAAACATAGAGCAAGTGATTTAATGTTAACATTAAGAGGCTTTGTTGTGGCTAACCAGCTCCATGAGTGTCATGTTGCCTACCCCACTGCCCCCAGATGATTTAAGCAAAGCTTTTCTGTCTGGTCTGTAAACAAGCAGGCCTGTTTGTAATTTGACCTTCAAAATCGTTATACACAGCCTTCTGCTTTTGCTGCAGATAGGAAGACTATAGGATTTAGCATTTTACCTCTTGCTAACTCAGTCTCCTGTTCAGGCTCTGACCAGGCTTGACTAAAGTTGCCTGGCCCCTGTGATTGTCACAGAGAGGTGACAGTAACTTTTACATCTGAAAAGTAGAATTGCCAGTCTGAGTTCATGGAAGCAGTGTGTGCATGCAAAGAATAGTGATACTACCACAGTGGGGCAGGTGTGTTCATTACTATCTTTTCTTCTTTTGCCGTACCAGTAAAAGAGTTTCAAAAACAATGAAATTATCTTCTATTCTTTTCATATACAGGGTCTTGCAAATATCTTTCAGGAAGATGATAACAAATTAATTATCAACTTTCTATTCTTTCCATCAGAGACTGTGACAAAAGGAAGAATAACCATTAAAAACCAACAGACCTCAGCAGCACCAAAGTCAGATGACAGGTCTGAGCAGCCATCATCTAAACAAGGTCTGTATTAGTGGGTGTACATTCTTTTTACTCAAGTTATACAAAACTGGCACTCTGACT
Source organism: Netta rufina (assembly GCF_964035555.1). Lineage (NCBI taxonomy): Eukaryota > Metazoa > Chordata > Aves > Anseriformes > Anatidae > Netta > Netta rufina. The sequence goes on from NC_140124.1 coordinate 101,861,075, forward strand.
TTCTCAGAGCACAAAGGCACAAGAAGGCTTCTCTTTAATCCATCAGGCACCTCCTCTAATAGAAAGAGAACAGGTGGTGCTAGGATAAGACCAAGTTTAAATAGATAACTATCATATGAGGCATTAAACCCCAGTGATTAGAAGCTGCCCAGACAAAAGTAATATCTCACGTTTCTTTAGGAAATTTGTAGTCAATTTTATTTTTTAAAGGGAAAACAAAAACAAAAACAAAAACAAAAACACAAGGCTTGATGTATCCTAAGATTAATGAGCCATTAGCTGTTTCTAAACAAATAACATTCAGAGAGCTGTTTGTTCATTCCAGCAGTTACCTGGGGCACCTGCAATCACTCCACCAGCAGCAGGATGTGTCATGAAGGGAAATTCACCACTCTTGGCATGCTGTTACTGTGGTTAAGTTTCTCTTTAACAAAAGTGAGATACAAAAGTGAGATTATTGCTCCAGCATCAGCCACCACATATTAACCATAGAAGTTATTTTGTCTAATATACTAAATTCATATATTTTTCTATGCATACAATTAAAGAACATTTGATTAATTTAACATTCTCTTCAACAAACAAATTAACTTGAAAAATGATAAATGTTCTTCCTCATTCTGCTTACCATTCTTGGTGAACAGCAGCTAACATCTCAATTTGAATGAGCTGGCTGGTATTTGCAAGTTCTGATGTTCAAAAGAAAAAATATATATGAATATATATATACACACACACTCATTATATTTAAACATGTCTCACCAGAGAAACAGTGAAAGGTCAAAGAGATAGCCCTATTCTATTTGCTTTCCATTCTACACTGTGATTAGTAATGTAAGTAGCTTGCACAGGAATGGTGTCCTTTCTTCTCTTTCCATGACCTTACACTATCTTGTCTGAAAGAACCATGTTGATCAATGCCTATGAAATTCTTCTTGTCAGCTGATAACAAGAACAGAAGATGTTTTGACATGCAAGAACTTCAGAATGCCTCTTCATTTCAGTTAGCATTTCCAAATCAATTTTAGGTAGAGCAAGGAAGAAGCAGTAAGTAAAGAGACTGTTGAGTTTTTAATAAAATGAATCCTAACCACACCTAAGTGTTGAAATACAGTATGTCTCCTCTCATTTAAAATGAAAAGTATAGACTTGATTCCTCCTTTTGCTTTCTAAAAAGCCTTCAGGGCTCTGGAAGAACAGGTAGCTTCCACGGTCTTCATTTATTAAGGACATTTCTCAGTGTCTGAGTTGATTAATAAAGCTCACATTGACAAGAAAGGTTGCTCTGACACAAAGTGGTTACAGGGGAATATATAAAGAGCCTTTCTTATATGCCTAATTTCTTAGTTTTCATTGTTTTATCTACTGCTATTTTTGGTCAACCTGCAGTAGCTAACTGAAGGAATGTGTCTTAATTTGCCAAAAGTAATTAAAATAATTCAACACGCTGGAAAAGGCATGCAGCCTGTGTACAAATGAAGTACATCCGGTAGATAAGGAGATTCTGTTATTCCATTAGTTATGATTTTGAAATATGTGTATTCACTCTTTACAGTATAATCAAATAAATAAATTTATAAATTTATAAATTTATTGTTCAGGGTGCATGAACTTCTGAAAAAAAAAAACAAGAAAAAAAAAAAACAACAACATACTTATGTACTTTAATAGTATTAATTAAATTAATAATAAAATTGCAACTGGTGAACTGAAGTGTTGCACCTTGTTTCCTAGTTTACTTCCTTTTGTTCTTATAGGACATTTGGTTTTGTTTGGATATGTATTTTTGCTCTGTTTAAACCACCTTTATTGCTACTGCAAGTCCATTGATAGTCCCTCTAGCCCACAGCTTATATTCATTAAACATTGTTAGAGTTATGCTATTGATAGCAAAAGAACTAGTTGGCAAATAAAACTCTTAAAATTTACTTGTCAATATGTGAAACATACCTTAGAGCAATCTCAAATTACTCAATAATTTTATCAGAGAAATCCTGTAAAGAATAGAGCACCTTGGACTGTTATCAAACTAATAGGCCTTAGAAATTTACATAAATTATAGAATCATAGATTGGCTTGGGTTGGAAGGGACCTTGAAGATCAACTCCAACCTCCCTGCCATAGGCAGGGACACCAACAACTAGATCAGGTTGGCCAAGGCCCCATCCAGCCTGGACTTGAACACCTCCAGTCACGGGGCATCTACAACCTTTCTTTGCAACTTGTTCCAGTGCCTCAGTACTCTTACAGTGAAGAATTTTCCTCTAAAGTCTAGTCTAAATCTATCCTCTTTTAGTTTAAAACCTTTTTTCCTTGTCCTATTGTTATCCACCCGAGTAAAGGGTCTATCTCCCTCATTGTTATAAGACCCCTTTAAGTATTGAAAGACTGCAATGAGATCTCCCTGGAGACTTCTCTTCTTTGGGCTGAACATCCCCAGTTCTTAGCCTTCCGTCATAGGAAAGGTGCTCCAGACCTCTGTTCATCTTTGTAGCCCTCTCTGGACTCACTCTAACAGGTCCACATCTTTCTTGTGCTGGGTCCCCCAAACCTGGATGCGGTGCTCCAGGTGGGGCCTCACGAGGGCAGAGTAGAGGGGGACAATCACCTCTCTCAACGTGGCCACACCTCTTTTGATGCAGCCCAGAATACATTTGGCTTTCTGGGCTGCAAGAGAGTGCTGCTGGCTCAAGTAGAGCCTTTCATCTACTAGAAACTCCAAGTCCTTCTCTACGGGGCTTCTTCCCCCAGTCTGTCCTCCTGTCTGGGATTGCCCCAACCCAGGTGCAGTACCTTGCCCTTAGATGTGTTGAACCTCATGCGGATCACATGGGCCCACTTCTCCAACCTGTCCAGCTCCCTTTGAGTGGCATCTTTTCCTTCTTTTGTATCGACTGCACCATTCAGCTTGGTGTCATCACACATATACGTATATGATATATATATATAATTTTATTTTATTTTATTTGTTTTGTTTTGTTTTTATATATTGAGGCTAACAGTATTCAGATGCTTTTATATTCTTGATATGCTTTACTTCAGAATGAGATGCATGGTACTAGTATTTTACACTTAATTAATCAGAGTACAGTCTCATTTGCATCTTTGGCTATTTAAAAAATTTGATTTGGGGTTCATGACTGGATAAGCAGTCACATCAAAGGAAGGATGTGGAGATGAAAGAGACGAACTATTTATATGGAATAGAGTACAATAAAAACTGTAAAACAGATTTTTAACTTTCATGTTCAGCCTTGACTATCATGATAAAAATAATAAAAGATTTAAAAACTTAGAAGGGAGAATGAATGATTCAGTCCCTTGCAATGTCTGAAAACTGTACAGTACATATGTATTTTCAAAAAATCTACAGAATATCTATATTACATACTACAGACTTTGAAAGGTTTCCTAGTAACTCATATTGAGCATTAAAGATGTAGTTAAAAAAAAAAAAAAAGTTTAAAATATAATGTATAGGAGAAAAAGGAGAGAATAATCAGTTATTTCCTACATTTTACACTCACAAGGCATTTCTTAAGCAATTTATATATATGCATATATATATAATATTATTGTCTATACTGTTTTTGATTGTGAACAAAAATCTCTTTTGAATTTTATTTTATGGTGATATGTTGTAAGGTCCAGTGTGGATGGAGAAGGATGGACTATATTTTGATGTATGGACTGTTTTTTAGCAAGTGTTATGATCCAGGAGTTGTTCATGCAAGGGATGTACAGAAAAGCAGGCCAACCTTACATCTATGTTTACATTTTCAATTCTTATATTTTAACCCAACAAATGTTTAGGCCTCTGCTTGAGACTCTTATGTTGTATTTTGGGACATGTTCATCGAAGAACAATGAAACCGGTGAAGGTACTAGAAAACAAAACTTATGAGAAGCAGCTGAGGGAATTGTGTCTGTTTAGTCTGGAGAAGAGGAAGCTGAGGTTCATCATGCTCTACAACTACCTGAAAGGAGGTTGTAGCAAGGTGGGTATCTGTCCCTTTTCTCAGGGACAGGTGATAGGATGCAAGGAAATGGCCTCAAATTGCAACAGGGGAGGTTCAGATTAGATGTCAAGAAAAATTTCTTCATGGAAAAAAATGGTTAGGCTTTGGAACAGGCTGCCCATGAAAGTGATGGAGTTGCCATTCTTGGAGGTATTTAAGAGATGTGTGGATGTGGTATTTATGAGTGTGGTTTAGTGGTGGACTTGGTAGTTAGGTGAATGGCTGGACTTGATGATCTTAAGGGTCTTTTCCAACCTAAAAAATTCTATGATTCTATGATTCAGTTCTTGAGTTCTAATCAGTGAAACTACTACAGTCATATTTATCACCTTGTCAGTAATTTTGTTCTGTATTTTTTCTGCTTAATGTTTAATGATTTCTATACATTTAGCTGGAATTTAAAACTGAAAAGAATAGTTTGCTTTATAGAACTGTTGAAAAGAGAACACATTTCTCTCTCTCTTTTTTTAACATCTCCATATTCAAAATTCCACAAATCAAGTCAGTGCAGAAGTGATTGGGTAAGACAGAAGTAATAGAGCATTGCATACAGATGTTTCACACACAGGAAAAAAAAAAATCTCTCTGTTGTATATATAACTTTTTTTGTTGTTGTTCTTAAAGTTGCACTCCAATTATTTGCATTGTCGTCTCTCAAAAAAGTATGTCTTAATTTCTCATTTTTGTAAATCTAGCTGCCTAAACATTGATACAGTCAGCCTGCAACTGTTACCATTGTTGAATGCTTATCTTGAAGGATATTCTCTATGAAGACTAGAAATCAGTGTTGATTTCACTCATCTATCAATAAGCATGATTTTTATTTTTTTTCACAGTTAAGGTATTAATGAACTTTTAGGTTCACTTTGTTCTTGAGTGATTGCAAATAATAAATTGCAATTATTTAACCCGTTAACCTTTCTCTCAGAAGACATTATCTGGTAATATTCTTTCTGACTCTATCTAGCCTACCGTCTTATTTAAAAGGTGGGCTCTTAGTTCAGTTAGGTGACTAGATCATAGAGTATTTAGCATGTTGTGGGCACCCTGATGTTTGTCTTCATTTAATCTGACCTAACAGTATTGAAAATTCTTTGCCAAATCTTCCAAAGGCAGTAAATATATATTAAATATATATATAAATAGATATAATATATATAATTAATAATAATATTCAATATATAATTTATATAATTATTATATATATTATACATATTATAATTATATAATATATTATATAATATATAATTAATATATAATTAATAGATATATTAATATATAATATATATACATTTAATGTATATATATAAATTACACATGAAGATTATGAGATTATGACAAGATGACATTTTTCATAAAAGAATGTAATGTACTGTATGTTCTATGAAATTACACAAAGCATTCAATTATGAAAAAAAAAAAAAAGAGAGAGAGAGAGAAATAATGTCTTAACTGATTATGAGCCAAAAGATCTTTCAATTTTATGCTGAAGGTGTAAAGTCCATTCCACTATCATTTTGTGAATGATTTCATACCATATTTTGATAACTTGTGAGTGTCAGTTATTGAAATTCATAGTGCTGCACACTAGAGAGAAAACTGCTGTCTGATGTCTGTTGCAAAAACTTTTAGAAACATTAAAATTATTTGTCACTCCTCCCTTATCACTGCCTATGTGATCAGTACGGATTTCTGATAATATAAATGAAGATCCAAAGAATATACGGAAGATCCACATATATATTATAAATGAAGATCTATAAACCCAAAGAAAAGCAGGGTAGAAATATTTAAAATCTAACTTCCAGAATTTTTAATGTTTTGTGAATGACTTCTACTATCATTAACATTTTGCCATTTAATAAAACATTTGCTGTTTCAAATAGACAATTACAAATTGTGGAGATTAGCAGAAGATAATCTACACGCACAAGCCTGAAGACTTTCCTCTGACCTTATAAATTCTGGACTTGTCCCAGATAATAGTTTTCAGGGTCCACACACAGGAGTTAGTTGGCCTGAATATTTAATCCTCTTGAAAGTCCATTGAGCAAAAGGTGTCATCAATAAATAAATAAATAAATAAATAAAATAAATAAGATAAATTCTTCCTCCAGTCACTTCAGAGTGCTTTTACTGTGCCATACATGGACTCATTTATTAATGACATATTTTTAAGTATCCCTTAGTCCTCTGCTGTTGCATTTATCTGTTTGAGTTATGGTTCTCAGATACCAGGAGATGACAACTGAAGGTCTCTGCCAGGAACTGAGTCTACAGAGTCCTGAAAACTAGTGAAGCTTCCCTGAACAGACACATCATGTGGAAAAGTTAAGCTGTTAATAATTTATCAACAGTGAAGTAGAATGAAAGCATATTTATTATCCTTAATACGATTCTGTCATTTTCCCCCTAAATATTTGCACAATTCTTCTCTGCTACAAAAGGACTGCTAGGAAATTGGCTTTCTCTTGTTGCTTCTTTATCTATGTCTGCAATCAGAAAGTTGGCTCAAGAACTTACTTGTTAAATCATGGAAGTCTGTCTTTGCTGCTTCTGACTTTTCTACAGGATAATGAAATCATAAGCCTAACATTAGAGATTAGAAACTGAAAAATATAATTTCATTACCTTTCAGATATATCAGCTCCAAGTTATTAATTTTCTTGGACTAATAAACGCAACACATATTACAACAGTTTTATTTGATTAGACATTTCTTGAGTGGGCTCTGAAACAGATATAGGCCAGAAACTCAGGTTAAACTATCAAAGCCCTGTTATAAGATTATAGTTAGATCCCTTGATGTCACTGATGATTTATGAGCAGTAATGAATGAACCAAACTTTTAAAAGAGATGCTTTTGTGAGATCCTTCAGCTCTGTTCCATGAAGGATTTTTCTTCTTTAGAAAAAGATTTAGGAAGTGCACCTAAAATGTATTTTTTTTCCTTTAAATCTTAAAGCTCTAAATTGAGAGAACAGTGTGGTAATTTATGGCCCCGTTCTGTAATGCTGTATATTATAGTATAGATTTACAGTAAATAAAATTTTATATTATAGTATAAAAATATATAGTGTATATATTATATATTTAAATATATATATATAATATATATATATATATAGTACAAAATATGTAGTATAAAAGTATAGCATAGATTTACAGAAAATCTGTAACATGTAACTGAACATGGGCTTTATGTATTGGACTTAGATTTAGAAGGCCAAATATAACTTACTGTTGTCTGTAACGTCACCAAGCACAGTGCTAAGAACCTGACTCTACAATTTGAGATATAACTCCAACATACTGACTCCTCTGCTGGTACTACCTATAAATGATCTATAAAAACATAAGTTCCCATTGCACTTTCTCTGCAAAGATTTTGGCAGAGGCACTTTTTGAAGTATGTAGTAAATTACAACTCCCCTCAAGCTTTCCAGTTCATGGCAGCCAGAAAGGGAAGACATTGTTTTACTTCTGTAATATACAATTAATCTTGATAATAATAATAATAATAATAATAATAATAATAATAATAATAATAATAATAATAATAATAATAATAATCTGGTTTAGGTCTGTTATCCAGTTCTATGCAGATTTCTTTGAAAATATATTTTCATTATATACATTAGTTTTGCAGTTGGTGGATAGGCAATCTTCAAACAACTCACAGAAGAGGGAAAAAAAAAATAATAATAATAATTTCAGAGTTTTCAGAGTATATCAAATACAGACAAGTTAAAGCACACTTTTTTTGCATCTTTTCTGAAGAAGGCTGTGCCAAAAGAAAGTCACAGTATTATGTAGCTGTAGTGGCACAATGGTTACTGTCAGTGACACAGACACTGTATCCATTCTGATGAAAATCTCGAAGGGGATATGACAGTTATTTCACTATCTCTTCAGAGCTGAAGCTTGAGGGTCCTTGTTTTAGGAGCAATCTTCTTTCCACACTCTTTATTATGGGCGTCCCAAAATCTCAGGAGAAAAGTCCCTATCATTCTGAAATTTTGCCCAACCTATTTTCACCTGTAATTGCTTGTTATTTGACACACTAATGGTTCATACTGGGTCTGGCTGTAATGGAGTTTATTTCCTTTAGAGTAGTTCATGTGGTGCTGTGTTTTGGATTTGTGACTAAAACAATGTTGATAACACACCAACGTTTTGTCTATTGCTTGAGCAGTGTTTGCACAACATCTAGGCTTTCTCTTTTTCTCACTCTTCTCCCATCCACACTGGGAGTAGACATCCCATTCCATGAGATGTCATGCTTACCAATAAAAACTCAGGGAAAGGAGAAGAAAGGGAGTGTGTCCACGGTTATGGCATCTATCTTCTCAAGTAACTGTTACTGTGTGACAGAGCCATACTTACCAGGAAGTGTTGAAACATTTGGTTGCTGATGGGAAGTACTGAATGAATTCCTTATTTTGCTTTGCTTGAATACACAGCTTTTGCTTCACCAGTTAAACACTTTTTATCTTCATCCATGAGTTTTCAATTTTTGCTCCTCTAATTTTCTCACCCATACTTTTGGTGATGGAAAGAGGGAGAGAGAGAAGAAGGGAGGAAGAGACACAGGGTGGGGGCTTAGCTGCTGGACATGGTCTAAACACCATGTTTTCTTCGTTTCTTTATTATTTTTTTAATAATAAATAAAATGCACAAGGTATTCAGCAAAGCTTCAATTACTGTTTTCTTTTTAGCTTCAGGAAATAAAAATTCTTATTCTAATGCAGCCTTTCTGTACGTGATGTTAGCACTCAGCCAGTTACTATACAAAAGTCACGGAAGTTCGGCTCATCTCAGGTATTGATTCACAGGTGACAATACATTGAATTACAGAAGCAAAAGCAAACACCATCAGCTGAGGAGTTTGTGTAAGATTCTTATTGTTTATTATGATGAATGTTTTATACAGTGAGGTTTCATGAGAGGTTTTCAGGTAAGTACTTTTACTGATTAATATTGAATGAAGTGATTCTTACTGGGAAATTTCCTGAGGTTGATTGACCTAGACACTGAAGAAGGTGGTCTTCTGTAATAACTTTTACTAGTTATTCTTGATAGATGTTCTATGCAGATGTTATCATTATTATTACTATTGACATTATTATTTATTTTACTTTAAAATAATACAGTATTTATATAGGTCCTGTATTGTGATATCACACACATCCCAGGTAAAACTTCTTTCACCTGCTTGGGTCCTCATTACACTCATTACAATTCCCAGAAAACAATATATTTATCTACATGCATGTTGAAAAATATTTAGTTTTAGATAGAAATACATTTTTTTCTGTTTGACCGAGACTAGAATTTTTCTTCCTTAGCTGAAGAATTAGTTTGTTAGCACCTTGTATATGACTGATATGTATATGTGTGTGTGTTTTTATGAAGTCATACTTCATGGCCCTAAAGATCATATCTAACCTAGTCTAGAAGAAGAATGGAAATAGAAGAAATTAGCACACAAAAGGCAGTGCTATCTATTGAACTATAGTCTGACTGCCCTACTCCGTAGAGCTAGTACTCTTGTTTTCCAGTTCTTCAAAGTGATTTACACCTACTTTTTCCATAAAAGCACATGACAAAAATAAACTTACATCACATATCATGTTTTCTCTCTCTCTCTCTTCCTGGGGAGGACCACTGAGAGAGCAGCCTGGTGGGTATCTGGCAGACAGACACCCCAGAAGCCATACCAAAAAAGTCTTCCCAATTTCTAGAATCCTATTTAAAACTAATTTAACAGTTCAGACTCCCTCTGTTTTTATTCATGTTAAGTTCTAGTCCACTGGAGGCAGTAGACAAGCTCAGCAGACAATCCACATTAACGAAGAAAATCATGATCTTTGTTCTCTAGTCAAATCAAGTCTCTTTATCCCTGCCATTTATGATGAACATGCGTCATTCTGTATGGATCATCTTCCACTGGGAATATCATTCATGCAGTGAATTCATGCATTCACCTGCTACATACAGCATCTTATCCTGAGTCATGTGAGTGTCTAGTCTTTGTTAAAGGGAAAGGTGTTTCTAACTGGGCCTCTTTACTGCTACCTCTCTCCATTGACTATGTGGAGATACATATATAGGCTCTATGCTTTAGCACAGATTCTCAGGAATATGAAGTTAACATGAATCACTTTTTGATTCTATTTAGATTCCTGGAAATGAATTCCTCAAGTACATCTCCTCCCTGTTATCTCCCTCTTCCATCATATTGCTTTCAAAGGAGCACTATACACCAAGTGGTATTCCATAGTCAGGAGGTAAATTGAAATGACTTCTAGCATTTTCTTACTTTTCATTCTTTTCTTACTTTTCAGTAAGAAACTGTGATGAAATCTTGGACTTTAAACAGTAAATTCTGAGCTGCTAGTCACTGATCTTATTTTATATTTCATGTCTGTTTTTGTGGTCTACCCAGTATGAAAAGAACTGGTAGATAGATATAATAGATAGAAAATCACCAAAGTTCATATCAGAGCAGTATTTTTTATTTTATTTTATTTTTTTTAATAGAAAAACATATAATCTATTTTACTTTGTCTCTTCATTGTTTTGGGATTTGTACAACTGCTTGAAACAGTCTGTGGTCCTTTATACAAGACAACTCTGGATTGCTATCATTATGATTATCAGAGTTTAAAAGTAATCACTCGTATCTCAAAGTCCATGAGTTTGTACTGAGTAACTTTGATTCTTTTGGGCTATGAGCAAGCCTAATTGAGAAATTTCTGACACATCACTGTTGCATGGAAGCTACAGAAGGTAATAGATCACTCCCTGTGATGATTAGCAGGGGTAGATAAAAGACATTGTACATATATACACATGAGTACACACACTCAAAAGGCGAAAATAAATAAATAAATAAAAATGGTGGGAAATTTTGTGCAAAATACAGCATTTGTATGCTGTATTTATTCATTAAAAATGGAAAGTCACACTGTTGATGGGAGTGCTTGTCATGATGAAGGTCCAGATAAATGATTTTTTTTTATTTGATTTGCACTTTCCTTGGCACAATGAACAGTCTATTCAATATGACAAGGATATTATACAACTCCTTTATACATAGAACTGTTCTAGGGAGCTTATAATTTATTTTGGAAAGGAAAGAAAAAAAGGTTCAGAAAGTCCAAGGAGAAGATAAACTTTTGCCCTGGAAAACTGCAGAAGAGTGTTAAGGAAAGAAAATCATAATATTCTTCCCCACTGTCTGTTGTGTCTATCTATGATATTTCATTTTATCCAGAAAAGGTACTGTGTACCTGAAAGAAAAATGTTATGTCAATATTATTAAATCTCAATAATTCCTGTATAACAATTAATAAAGATACAAGTATTGGAGCTTTTTTTTTTTTTTTTTTTTTTTTTTTTTAATGTAAGGTAATAAGAAACTAAGTTTGAAGACTTACTTTCTTACTTGTTAGCCATGTTTTTTAATCAAAGCTACTGTGAAACAAGAAAGCTAAAGAATGTGGAGTTTGCAGCTACCATATGTGCTGTGTTTATATTTTTTAAAAATATCATCTTCATAAAGAGTGATTTTGGATGGGTATACATTTTTTTGTCCTTTTTGGTACTGACTCACTGACAAAAATTATTCTTAACTTGAAAAAAATAGAATTTTTTAATTGATATTGAAAAGTTTAAAACTTCGTGACTTGTACTTTTTGAAGGATGTGATTTTACTGCAGCCCTCTTTTATTTTGTTAGAATTTCAAATCAGTTTGGCAATTAATAGTCTGTTTATTTCTAATTAAGTCTATTGATCTGATTGTGCTTTCAGTGAGTTCATGTCAAAATATCCCTGATGTAAAAGGACAAAAATTAAAAATAAAAATAAATAAAAATAAAAAATAGAGCCTCTAGGCAGAATCCATGCCAGTAGTGGAAATTTGAGAAATTCCAAAATAATTACATTCTATCTTTTACCTCTCAAATTTTGCTCACACTGCCATCTTTATGCATTGATTGGATACTGAAGAGGAAAAGAAAAAATAAGGGTCTTTTAACCTCTTTGTTTCACTGCTTTTCACTATTTCTTTTTTGATGTTTTCTGCATTGAACTACAGGGGTATATCAATGTTGATTATAATACTTTGTCTAAATTCCTAGTTCAAGGGATATTTGAGAAGTGAGGTTTGCAAAAGATGCAGTTCTTGCCTACTGTCTTGCCTCCTTTATGTTAATCTGATCTTCATTACAAAGAAAACTAAAAGAGATTGTGCAACTGTTGAGTATTTAATAAAGTGATATAAGTTGACCCATTTATATTAACTCTATGTGCTACTTAAGAAAATACTGGAACATTTATATTTGAATACATCATGCAGAATATAAGATTTACAGTTTCATAATGTAACGTATCTCATAATAGAAGCATCTTTTCAAAACTGTAGAGATTTTAACATTGTAACGCTAATATTTTAACAACTCTTATTGTAACTACCATTGTTTGGCAAAACAACAAAGCATACAAAAACAAACAAACAAACAAAAATATTAAATCACTATAATATAACCTTGTCTATTTGAAATTTGTAAGCATATTATATGTGTTTCTAATTTGGAAGACATTATGATGAATTTATGATGCCTGAGTCTAAAAAGGATTTAGGACTTTAAAACAGAAAAGTGAATTCTCTTCCATTCAGCTTCCCTTCTTTCCTCTTCACTTGTTTCTTAAAAAAAGAGAATCTATAATATTTTTTTTTGTAACAAAACTTACCTACAGGGAAGTGTAATTGCTACAGAAAGTCAACCACGACAACAACAACAACAACATATCACCAAAATTCAACACCAAAGCCACATACCTTTGCCTCTGAACTGTAAGAAAAGGATATTTCTCCAAAATGCACCTAAATCTTTTTGTAAGAAAGAAAAACATATAAAAATAAATTGATAAATGTATCTGGAACATTCAGGTGTGTGCATAGGATGAATACAGTCACTATACTTCATTTCTAAAATGAATTTATAATGCTTATAAAAACTATTTATAAATTTATGGTAATATTTGATATTTAAATTAAAATTTTAGCTATTAATAAATTGATAAATTAATAAAACGAGTTCTGCTTACATTTTTTCTGTACACAGATGTTCTACAAGCAGTTATTTTCAACCAGGTTTATCACTGAGCAAAGAGTTAAGGGGGAAGGGATCTCCTTTCATCTTCTTTTTTTTATTATTATTTTTATTTTTTTTTAGTTTTATGTTATAAAATAGTGGATTTCCATACATCTGTCTTATTCTGCTTAATCCTTATTTATTATAAAAATTTAAATTATTTATAGAAACATATTGTGATGAACAAGACATGAATACATAAAGTGAGAAGAAAACTATTCATTTCAAATGTGGTATGAATATCAAATTTTGTCAGTTACAACAGTCACTTAAGTTTAATATGTATCTTTATTAAACACTTGAGAAGATGAATAAACCAAAATGTATACACAGAAAATTAGAGACTAAAACTTCTCTTTTTGATAGCTTCATAAGTTTACTTATGTTTTGCTCATTACTGTATTAGTGAATTAAGTTTAACACCTACTGAGATGAGGTTTCAGCTGCCATTATGTTTGATATTCTGCTTGATAAGGTCAGATCAGATCATCTATCATGTCTCTTCATAGCTCTGCCAATTTAAATGCAATACATGCTGATTGTGTATACCTTTGACATCCACAGCAGAAAAGGATGTGAACATTTCATAGGGACGTTTCTGTCCCACCATTCCTACCTCATACTCTGAAAGAATCTCAGAGCTATTCCTAATTAAAATCAGTAGGAGTTTATGTCAGTACATTTGGTTTGAGCCTCGGAGGATATAAGTCTGGAAAATACTTCTGAGAACATAAGATTCACAGATGCAGCTTTTACTGTATCTGTGTTTTGTTTTCCACCTCAGACCAATCACTAAGATGAAGATTTTGCAACTCGTTTTTTTTAACCATAATAATTTCTACTAAACTTGTAACTGCAATATCATATAATATTTAACTCAATTTCTGTGCAGTGCTGTAGTTCTACCACTTATCTTCCTCACCAAAACAAATAGATTTTAAAATTACTACAGGAATATTAAATCAACATAGATACATGCAAGACCAAAATGGTGTAGATAATCTGTGTTAACCATCTTGCTTAACTCAGTTTATTATTTTGCATTCCAATTTGACAACTTCATCTTCTTCATTATATATATGTATATATAATGATCTATATATGTTATGCACAGACATGTTAGATCACATATAATAAAAATTTATATCTGGAAAAGAACATTACAAACTTTTTGCACAGAATAACTACATTCACATAAAAATAAATTATCATTGTTTTTCAGAAATATGTGGTAAAAAGCAGTTAAGGAAGTTCTTTGAAATGTCATATTTGTTTTAAGTAAGTGAGCAATGTCATTTAATATGGTTCCTTCCAACACTTCCAAATAGTAGTATAATTTTTGTTTGTCTGTTTGTTTGTTTATTTGGTTAGTTTGTTAATGTGTGGCCAGTACATCAAGGGATGTGATTGAGCTGAACCTGCAGCCCATGGTTTATTACCTAATTTGCAATATTCAAAATTTTTTCTTATCAAGAAAGAAACATTATAAAAGACACTCAAAACACTTAATAAAATAGAAGTTTAAAATCTGAAACACATACATATATATATTATGAAAAGAAAGAAGAAACAAAGGTACATTTTCTTCAAACAAAGGATCCTTGGTCTGAGAAAGTAAAGTAGTAAAAATGGCTATAATTTGTCCCCCATCTTTTTCCTACTTGTGTGAGTTTCTTCCCATCCATGATAAGAGGTAACATGAGACTATGAATTCTTTAAATTGGAGTCAAGCTGCAATACCCCTAATGATACTGAATCATGTTGTATATCATAAATAAGTCCATAAAATCCCACAATGCCATGAAGACATCTGAAGGAAAAAAATGAGGGAAATGAAGGATGAAGGAAAAAAAAAAAGTATCAGTATTAGGAAGACAAGTAGGCTCGCACAATTTATAGGACATCCAAAATAATGTATTTGCCTTTGTCCATTTTTGCACATATTATTATTAAGAAGATTTTTGTCCTGTGTCCTGCTTTCCTATTAAGCTTACAGAAATTAATTGTTGGAGAAGACTGCATTTATAACTCAAAGGATTTATTATTATTATTGGTAAATTGAAAACATATGTTGATCATCCATTAAGATCTTCTGCAAGAAAAGGAGCTAAATGTAAATTTTGTTTTTTGACACAGCCCCTCTTTAAGAAGTTTCTTTCTTTAAACAAAGAACACAAAGAAGGAAAAAAAAATGGTTACAATAGCATGGTGTTTAAATGTTTGGAAGTAGGAACAAAATAATGTCTGATTTAATGGCATTTCCAAGGATTTCTGGTTGTAGAAGGATAGAAACCCAAAACTATGCCTCTGACTACACTGAGATGAAGGTTTTCTACTATACTATAAGAAGGTTTTCATATGATTAGAAACTAAGAGGTTCAAATACTTCCCTGTGGTGCATATCATTTAGTATTGCTGAACTCTGTCATCCAGTTCTAGAATTCACAGCCCAAACTCAGTCTTTCATATGGGAAATTTGGCCAGAGCTAGCTTAACATTCCTTGTAGATTCATCTACTAAAGAAGGAAAATCTATCATGGGTGATTATATCAGTAAATAGTCACTGAAAACTTCTTTTAAAAATGTAACAATTTTATTAAACTATATCATACTATGATTTTGAAATACTTTCTGCATTTTACCTATGCACTTACACTTCCTTGGAAACTAGAGCAAGGTGTGAGCACATCAGTTTCACATTGGTGAGGAACTGAGGAAGAAATAATTTTATCCAGATTTGAGAGTTCAAGAGTATTTAATGATAAACTACACATAACAACTCATGGAGTTCCTTACTCCTTCCCCAGGTCTTGTGTCTCTAAGTGGCTGAAAATTCTCTGTAATTATTTTTAATAATTAATAATTTTATGATAGGATATAAAGGATGAGAGAAGTGCATTGTCTTTTTGTTCCCTATAGATAGAAAAGAGCAGAAGGTGTTTCTGATCTAGCCCATCTGTAGCCAGAAACTTGTGAAATTTTCCTGTTATTCTTGTAAATGTGTTTATTGTTTAAATAGAAGTAATTATTTTTCTTCTCCTGCTGGAAGCTTCAAATCGAGCCAAATGTCTTCAGCATTCTGCTAACAGATATAACATTTTATAATACTGCACATATGTTCAATTGTTTTTATGGAAGAGATGGCAGGTAGTAGCAGTCAAGTTGTTTAAATATGTAGATTCAGCCTCTAGAGACAGAAAATCTATCCAGCAGTACGGTGATAATATGAGCAAATACTTGATGAAAGCTCTTAAAAATGAAACATTTTTCCTGCACTGCATCATGACATCATTGGCTGGATGGCTACACACAGAGAGTTGTGGTCAATGGCTCTATATCCAGGTGGAGGCCAGTGATGAGTGGCATCCCTCAGGGGTCCATCTTACATGTAGGACCAGTACTGTTTGATGTCTTTATCAATGACATAGACAATGGCATAGAGTGCACCCACAGCAAATTGGCAGATGATACCAAGCTGACTGGTGCAGTTGATACAATGAAGGAAAAGGAATGTCATCCAAAGGGACCTGGAGAAGCTTGAGAAGTAGGTCCGGGTGAACCTAATGAGGTTCAACAAGTCTAAAGGCAAGCTATTGCATCTTGGTCTGGGCAATCCCAGGCATGAATACAGACTGAGCTGAGTGAAGAACTCATTGAGAGCAGCCCTTCAGAGAAGGACTTGGGGGCTCTGGTGTACAAACAACTAGACATGAGCCAGCAGTGTGTGCTTGCAGCCCAGAAGGCCAACTGCATCCTGGGCTGCATCAACAGAGGAGGGGCCAGCAGGTCAAGGCTGGGGATTGTCCACCTCTGCTTTGCCCTGTGAGTCCCCACTTGGAGTGATGCATCCAGGTCTGGGGCCCCCAGCACAAAAAAGATCTGGACCTGATAGAGTGAGTCCACAGGAGGGCCACAAAGATGATCAGAGGGATGGAGCACCTCCCTTATGAAGAAAGGCTGAGAGAGCTGGAAATGTTCACCCTGAAGAAGAGTAGGCTCTGGGGAGGCCTCATTGACAGCCTTTCAGTACTTAAAAGAAGCTTATAAAAAGATGGTTAGCAACTTTTTGCTCAGATAGATAGTAATAGGACAAGGTGGAATGGTTTTAAATCAAAAGAGGAGAGATCAGATTAGATGTTAGGAGGAAATTCTTTACTATGGAAGTGATGAAGTACTGGAACAAGTTGCTCAAAGTTGTAGATGCCCCATCCCTGGAGGTGTTCAAGGCCAGGCTGGATGGGGCCTTGGGCAACTTGATCTAGTGGGTGGCATTCCTGTCTATGGCAGTGGGGTTGGAACCAGATGACTTTTAAGATCCCTTCCAACACAAGCCATTCTATGATTCTGTGATCAGTTTGAATTGCTTTTTCTTGTTTGGTTGATATTATGTTGTCTTTATAACTGTGATCATAATTCTTATGATTACAACAGACCTTTCATTTTTTTACTGAGTTGTGGTAAAGTAATACTTAAATACAAGAGGAGAGGTTATTTTGCTTAAACATTGCTTGAACATTGATAGGTTATGCAAAAACTATGTACAGATGAAATATGTGCAGTTGAATATGTTTTCTCCTCACTCTAGGACTAATTAGTGGACTGAAAACAATTTGCCTTTAGTAATTAACAAGATTCTACAGAAGAACCTAAATGCTTTGGGAAAGACCTTCAAATGTTTCCTTGTTGAACCTGACTCTATCTTGACTTCAAACCTGGGGGAAAAGCCAGTCTTTTATTAAGTGCTTTTCTTGTACCTGATTTAAAACAACTGTTTATTTCTGTTGTAAACAAATGTTTATTTATAAACTAAATCACTTGTTGGACATGAAATATGTTGTGAAGTAACTGCTAAAATGTAGGTTCTTACCGGCTAAGCTTGGATATCAGCAACACCTATGTAGACTACCCATTGGAAAAGACAGGATGGATCTGGGTTGAGATTTTAGAGCAGACAGCTAACCACAGGTGAATAACTGAAAAGCTTGCAATCTTGACAGGAGGTAAGTATGCTCTTTTAGAGAGACAGGTAACTTTGAAGGTTAATCTTCAGCATTATTAGCTGAGCACTGATTTTAGTGAACCCACCATTTTTAGCATTTGATCCTCCTTAAGGTGCCTAATTCTCTCCATGTATCAGATAAAAGTTGATGACAGTTACTGAAATAGTAGCCACATATGTTTGACTCCTTTTACTATCTCTCTTCATATCTTTTCAAGAGTGAAGATTAAACTGTGTTAATATCCAGGGGATTTTTAAATTGATTTAAGCAAACCCAATATTTCATTGGTTGGGTGTATTTATTTATTTATTTATTTATTTATTTATTCTTTCCTTTGCTTCATTTTGTAAGAATTACCTTTCAAACATTTTTAGGTTGAATACCTTTTGGTATATGGACATGGCTCATTTTGGAAGCTTTTGTTTGCTTGAGTGATTTTAATGGGGAAGTCTTCTGTGCTTAAATCTTGTGTGTGTGTGTGTTTCCCAAATATAAGTTAAATAAGAAATATGACTTAATTTTCTTGACTTGTCTGATTTTCATATCCATATATACATATATACATATATTGACTACAAAGCTGTTTCTGATATTACTTCCTACTTCTCCTATTTAATTTATCAAAGGAATAAATTGTCCAATTTCTTGTCTATTTTTCTTGTCTATTTCAGACATGCTTAAAAAAATAAACAGCTGATATATATATATATATATATTTTTTTTTTTTTTTGGGGGGGGGGGGAACTGGTGTGAATTAAAACCACTATTACTTTCCATGTTTATTTCCCAATATATACTACCAGTAAATTTTTCCCAGAGCTTTTCCCTTTTGCATACACTGCCTGTGTGAAAGCTGGTTCCTTTATTCTATTTGTGCCTTTAGAAATTAATTTTGTTATTTGATTAAAAAGAACTGCTTTTTTCAGGACATGCTTTGTTACTCATGGTTCAGAAACAGCAAGTATCACAGTCAGAACTTAAGGCCACTGTGTAAATTTGACTTTGCAGATCATTTTGACCTCTCTGAGGTTGGTAAAAGTCATTGTTTCTTGTCCAAAATTCTTCAAATTGTTATTAGATTATGTAAAAGTTTAAAGTCTCTAAAGACAGAAAGCATCAAAGATGCAAAGGTTACTATCTCATGGTAGTTTCTCAGTAAACATAAAACATTTTTAAAAGATTGCAGAAATTACAGTTCAGGTTGTCTGGGCAAGAAAAAATGATGATGTGGGGCTTTTTCCATAGTCTTGATTATTTAAACTACTACTGAAAACATAGTCATGTCTCTTCAGGTTGCTCCAAGACCCAGTTTAACTAGTTTTAAATGAAATATCTTGAGAATTACACTCTCTCCTTTCATCCTCACAATTCATTTAAGATATATCGCATTTGTTTAATTTTACCTTCATAGCAAATGGAGACAAAAATTATTCCTTTCAGAGGAAATTAATTTTCTTGTCTTTGAAAGACTTTACAGACCAGAAGAGAACCTGAAGCAATATTAGAAAAAAAAAAAAATCTAATGGACCCAATTTTTCATTGGGTCCCAGCACCCACTAAATCATAAATTGGATTCAGCTTGGTTACATTACCTTCAAGGTCCATCATCAGTTTGTCATCATTGAAACATGTTACATTTCTTTAGTTCTTCTAGAGAAGTTTTATGTTTGAAAAGGTGTGGTCTTTTCACCACAAGGAAAAGTCTTCCTTCCTCAGTCATCACTTCTGCTGGCTGGTATGTGCATGGAGTGTGAAATCATAGAATCACAGAATCGTTAAGGTTAGAAAAGACCTTCAAGATCATCTGGTCCAACCATACCCCTACCACCAATAACTCCCATTAGACCATGTCCCTAAGCACCATGTCCAACTTTTCCTTAAACATCCCCAGGGCTGACGATGCCACCACTGAAATGGTGGAGAAATGATCTACCTCTTTCTGTCTTCCAACAGACCTCTTATGGAACAACCTAGTTAGCAGTCCTGCTTTCCATATGACCTCCGAGCAAAAGGTCTTAGAAATTCTGACATTCCACAATGGTATAGCTTTCAAAGGAATAATAAATACAAGAGAGCTTTGAAAGTGTCATAACTAATTCCAGGTCTTCTTATTGCCTCCACTTTATTTACTGTTATGTGCTCAAGTATGTATCTGTACATACAAAACACTTATAAAATGTTTGAATCCTTCAAAAATGAACGTAAATATGATAACTAATAAGTTTGCAATAACTTTGAGTTTAGAAGCTGAAATTAACATACAAGTTCATGCTTCTTATTTTCATTATCAAACAAGAAAATCCTATTTCCAGAAAATAGCAAAAATGAGAATCATGATAAAATATTATATTTATATAATGTTATAACTCCTCTCCTCCTTCCTCCCAACATAAAAATAAATAAATGCGTTCTAGAAGAGTAACTTCATTTTCCTGCAAACTGATTATGTATGCACAGAGATTCCCAGTGGCAATCACTGGGAATCTTCCAAAATGGAGTCACTTATGAAGCTTCTTAACTAATGAAATAAAAGTCTCTTGGTCTTCCTCACATCTTTCAATTGCTTTAGTTTGCCATTTTCTGAGTAGACTGAATTTTACTCTGTGTCATGTAACAGTTTTAGCTAGGATTGGTCTATAAGAAAATGAAATCATTTGCTATGGGCAGGGAGAGCTTCCTAAAGAGACAACATGAGAGAAAGAAAGAGAAGGTAGGAGGGGAAAAAAAAAAAAAAAAAAAAAAAAAAAAAAAAAAAAAAAAAAAAAAAACAGTTTGAAGAAACACACAAAATAATACAAAATGAGGGAGGGGTAGAAATATGCAGACAAGGAACTCTGTCAATAGGAGAAAAGAAGAGAGAGACACAGATTTTAATGGAAATTTTAAAGCATGTCCACCCTCCAGGTCTTCCATTATTGCGGGCTTAAATCTGAAGTTTGAGCACATAATTATTTTGGCCCAGTACATAATATGATGCCATTACCTTGTAAAAAGAAACATTTCCAGAAATACTGGATTGCCATTAGCAAATAAATAAATAAATAAATAAATTAAGCACCTTTTTGGAGCAATGTAGCCAAAGATGCATTATCCTCGTTAAATTAAATAAATAAATATTATATATATATATATACATGTAAAATCCTAGAAGCACTTTCTGAGTCCAGTTTTCAGGCCATGCTACTCTGCATGCCTCTGCCTTCTCTGGTTTCATTAGCCTTACTGCTTCATATACACTTTGCACAATAAGAACAGCATTTTATATACATTATTGTTTCAGAGACATTTTATGTGATTTATAATCTTTACTTTTAAAGCCCAGTCCTTCAGCTGTTGAGATAAGAAAGAAAATGTCTTCAGTTTCTGTGGAATAGGTACCATTGGGGTACCCTTCCTCCCTGTCATCATAGCCATCAGATTTCAGGATGTTGGTTCACACACATTGTTTCACAATCACACACACACACACACACAAGAAACTGAACATATGTGACAGATTTTCAGGGCTAAGTGACAAACTGAGTCAATTCATTATCCACATTTAAAAGACGTTTGAGTTGGCTTTTTATTTAGATTTTATTTCAGTGTTCTAATTTTCTGGAACTTGACCAAAAAGAAAGTTATAAATATGAAGACAATTTATCATGCAGATCATTGTCTTATAGCACAGCATAGCATTTTTTCAGGTAGTTAATTTTTACTTCTTTACTACCTTTCTGTTGAGACAGTTTACACCTTGAGATTGCCAAAGCCTTCTACAGTAATGCTCACATTTAATTATAAGGAACTATCATACCTTAAAAATCCAGAACACCAATGACAAATAAGGAAAGAGTGAAAGAATTGCCACTTCAAGTGTTGGAAAAATATATTTGTAGGACTTTGAACCACCACACATACCTATAATGTTATCTATTCTTAATTCTGTTTTAATGAGGGGTGTAATAGAAAACTCACCAGTGCTTAAAGCAACATCTTTTTCATTGTTTTCTACTAGCTAAGCTTGACTGCTGGTGAAAAATGATGTGGAAATGGATTGGACTAGAAAGATACATATGCATAAATATCTGCTCAAAGTAAACTTAGAGTTATAATGACTGAAGGAAAATAGCCACAGGCTGAAAGGATTACAACAAACTGAAATCTCATTCCCCAAAAGTGATTATTTCAGCAAGAAAACAATGCAGTGCTTTTTTACAGGCTAGGAAACATGGATTTATAGTGATTATAGACATTAAAACCCTGTAGGGAGATCAATATGAACTAAAACAATTAAAAAAATAATCTAAAACCACATTTTAATTGCTAAATAATGCAAAAAACTTACCTTGAAACTTTGCAGATATATGTATGTAGGTTTGTAGAACATGTAGGTTTCAAAATTATTCATGTAGGTTTCGGAAACATTTTGCTAACTTTTTCAAGTGATGTTATGATAAACATTCATTTTAGAAGACAAAGGGTTTTCAGAAAGCAGGAGTGCAAATGTTGACTACCAGTGCGAGTTCACTTTGATTTTTTCCATGACGTTAAATATTGGCAAATTATGTGGCAATAGACAAGAATTAAATGCACCAGTCATCTATCTATATATCTAATATAGATATTTTATACTATAAAATTATTTACACTGATATTTTATGAGAACTGCCCTATAAAGGTCTTCATCCTTCCCTCTTATAAGCGTGGCTTTAGGATGAGACATTATTTGTGCAAATATTTTAGAAAATGACACAGGCTACACAGGCTACAGACTCATATGAATATTTCTACAGATCCAAAGTTTTCAACTCATCTGTAATAGCTTCACTTCACAAGATTAGGAAGCAAATATCTTGTACAAATACAAGATTAGGAAGCAAATACACTTTGCATCAATGAACCTGTGTATCATTGCTCTAAATTTCTGGTAGTTGAGAGGTCTGAATTTTAATCTTTGCTTTGATACAGTTACCCTGTCATCCTGGACAATTACTGTGGTCCAAATTTTCAAAAGCAATCTTCAATAATTGAAACCCTCAATCATGAATTCCTGAAGGGCACAATAAGTGCCCTTTGAGTATTAACTCAAACTATTTATTAACAATTGACTATTACTATTTTTAAGTGGTTCTTTACGCTTTCTATTTCTAAGTGTAGACAAACAAATTGTCTACACTTAGAAATAGAAAGCGTAAAGAACCACTTAAATTAAACAAATTGTAGACAATTTGTTTGTCTACACTTATCCATAGGAAAGAACAAATTCATTAATCAAACAATTTCATTAATTTAATGGTAATTATTGATTAAATTATACAGCTTCTTTGATAAGGGATACCCAAAATTGAAGACATCCGTAAAGATGAGAAGCTATGACAAAGGAGACTTAGCTCAGAAGCTTTAGATATACAGTAAAGGATATTTTTGCCTACAAATGAAGAAGGAACACACTTTTTTTTTTTTTTTTTTTTTTTTTGCTATCCTTACCCATTGAGCACAAAGGAGACACAAAATGTGTGTTTACAGTCATCTAAATTCAGACATCTGAATTATTTGCTGATGATACTAAACTGGGAGGAGCTGTTGAGTCTGTTGAGGATGGAAAGGCCTTGCAGAGCGATCTGGACAGATTGGAGAGCTGGGAAATCACCAAGCACATAAAGTTTAACAAGAGCAAGTGCTGGGTCCTGCATCTGGGACAGGGCAACCCTGGATACAAGTATAGGCTGGGCGACGAGACACTGGAGAGCAGCCCCGCAGAGAGGGATCTGGGGGTTGTGGTTGACAGAAAGTTGAATATGAGCCAGCAGTGTGCCCAGGTAGCCAGGAGGGCCAATCATATCCTGGGGTGCATCAAGCATGGCATTGCTAGTTGGTCAAGGGCAGTGATTGTCCCACTCTACTGTGCACTGGTGTGGCCTCACCTTGAGTACTGTGTGCAGTTCTGGGCACCACAGTACAAAAAGGACATGAAGCTATTGGAGAGTGTCCAGAGAAGGGGTATGAAGGTGGTGAACAGCCTAGAGGGGAAAACATACGAGGAGCAGCTGAGGTCATTTGGAAAAGAGGAGGCTGAGGGGAGACCTTATTGCGGTCTTACAGTTTCCTCATGTGGGGGAGTGGAGGGGCAGGTGCCAATCTGTTCTCTCTGGTGATGACTGATAGGACCCGAGGGAATGGAGTCAAGCTGCAACAGGGGAGGGTCAGGCTCGGTGTTAGGAAAAATTTCTTCACCAAGAGGGTGGTTGCGCACTGGAACAGGCTCCCCAGGGACCAAGCCTGTCGAAATTTAAGAAGCATTTGGATTGTGCTCTCAGTCACATGGTCTGAATTTTTGGGTAGACTTGTGTGGAGCCAGGAGTTGGACTCAGTGATCCTTGTGGGTCCCTTCCAACTCGGGATATTCTATGATTCTATGAATCTATGATATACAGGCAGCTGAATGTATGATAGATATCCAAGTCTTTTTCATACACAATGAAGAGACATCTTCCAAAGATGATTTTTGACCTATTTCAGACAACTTGATGAGGATGAGTTGATTGAATCTCTATTGATACTACTTTTTTCAGTGACTATAAAAGCAGGTCAGGTGACTGGTTCTGACTCTGACCTCTTTTAGATTTATAAAATTATCTAAGACAGAGTGTCTTAGAATGGATTAACATTTGTTGTTTTTTTTTTTTTTCAAATATACAAAAAACATTTTTCTCATATAAGTTCCTCCTTTAAAATGTACTATTAGAAGGAAATCTATCTGGAAGGATAAACAGAAAACCCCTTCCTCCCCCTCCCTCCCCTTCTCCCCAGGAGAAACAAGTGCAACACATTTATTAAATTAACAAATTTAACAAATGTATAAATCTATGAATCTAACAAATCTACAAATTAACAAATCTAGCAAGTGGAAAAGAAGAGTTAGAGCAAGACAAGCAATTATAAAGAGTGAAAAGAGTGAAAGAGTGAACAGGAATAGAGGAAGGCAGACAGACCAATCCCATCCCATCCCATCCCATCCCATCCCATCCCATCCCATCCCATCCCATCCCATCCCATCCCATCCCATCCCATCCAAACCAGTCTGGTAGATATAACTTCAAGAAAAAGGAAATAGTAGTTCTTTGCATTCCATTAATGATTCTAAATTACACAGTCAGCACAAAGATGTTACTGTAAACAGGCAGTTTAGAAATTACAGTGATAATGTGCTAGATTAGGCATTGACCATTTTCTGATCATTATTAGTTTTCTGTTTAAGGTAATTACTACAAGTAACCCTGATTCCAGTCAGGACATGATTTTCTAAAATGAACCATCCAGCATCAATAGCAAAACTGCACCATTTAGCTGTTGGTGTAATGCCATTTATTTGTTGAAGAAAAAAATAAAGTCAGATAAATCTTTACCGGATGTAAATTACCATAGCCTACATTACTCTTCAGTTGATTTACACAGGCTGGTCAATATGTACTTTAATTCAATGAAAGCCAATATTCATTTATTTACAAATTGGAAAATAAAAATAGTTGCTACAAGAAAAAATAAAGTATGTCTTTGATTCTTCCTTGAACAGATAAAAATATGAACCAGATTTTTCTATGTAAGGGTACTGAGTCATATTGCAGTGTCATTTGCAAAAGAATCCTGAGGCTGTGGCGGGCCAGCTTATCTTACTGTTGCCAGGTTTATTACTGCAGAGTTTTGAATGCTTGACACTTTCTGAAGGATTTTAGAATGTCAGATCCTGACTGACAGCTTTACTTTGTGACTTCTTTGCTTGTGAGTATATGACAGTTTGACAGGCGTCCTTGGGGTTCATTTAATTATTTTATGCAAGTCTCTGTACTGAATAACATTAATAACCATTTTACTTCATATGCACAGCAGCAGCAAACTTAAGCTGCCACATTACATTCTATCCTTCCTCCTCCATTTACTAGCTCTGGGCAGTTTTGTACTTTTCCCTACTCACCCCCTTTAGCCAAAAAAGTATGTTTGAAATAATATATACGCACAAAAAAGTAACAGAAGGAAACATTTACATGGTTTACAACAAAATTAAAATATCATCAAGTGTCGCAAAAAAAGAGCAGAAATTCATGTTGATATGAAAGTATATGAAACATTTTTTAAAGGAAAAGAGAAAAGCAGCAAAGGAAACACCACAGGGGGAGAAAACAAGTTTTATTAACTTCTGAATAGAACTTGCACACAATCCTTGCTATTATTATTGCTATTATTGTCATTGTTTGCTACTATGGGTTCCCTAGCAGGTTAAAAAATGCATATTTGTCCAAACCTGCTTTAATTTAAACAAATATAGATTTTTTTTTTCTCATTATGGCAAGTATGTTACCTTTTTAATGTTCACTGACTCACAGCAACTGTTGTTGATGTGAAATGGTGATTTATAGTGCCATTAAGTAGCTAACATGCTTCTGAAATGTTCGTTAACAAATCTAAAGTACAGAGTAGGGAAGCCTTACATCAATTCTTGCTGGATAACACATTTACATTGTCTTTTCCTCTGACTCAGTTATCTCCCTTCTGACAGTTCCTTGCCATATTTATTGCAACACTTCAGAAAGAAAGGAAGGCAGTATTTAAAGACTCAAAGGGACTCAAGTACTACATCATAGATCTTCTCTCCTTCATCTAGTGGAAGGAGAAAGTGAGAATAGTTAATAATTCAACATTCCCTTTCTTTGACCATTGGAAAAAAAAACAGCCAAATTGAAACTGTCAATAAAGCAAGATTTGAAAGCAACAATATTCCTGCCCTTATGAGCTATAAATATTTCTCATGGAAAGAGTATGTATTGAAATGGTCGTAACTTGCTCTTCTTCAGAATACCTAATATACATAGAAGTTAAACCAGGATGTCCTAATAATAACCTTCTATTACTCTTTCTTTGCTTAAGAACAATGTACTTATGATTACAGGTTCATAAGTGATATTCTTTTAAAAATAAAGTATATTTTTTCCTACTGTTCTAAGGACATTTCCTTTTTACCTTTCATAGGCATGATCCAGTTCCTACATCCTGGTCTGCATAACTTCTGTTTCTGTGACACACTCAGGTGGTGTGATGCTGTGCCAAAGCCCATGGACGGAGTGAACAACTATCCAAGCAAATCAGAGTTGCACATGAAATAAGGTATTAGCAAAGTTGTTGGGACATTCCACATGAAACTGAATCACAGAACTGTAGGGGTTGGAAGGGACTTCAAGAGATCATAGGGTCCAACCCCTCTGACAAAGCAGGTTCCCTAGAGCAGGTTGCCCAGGTAGGTGTCCAAGTGGGTCTTGAATATTTCCAGAGAAGGAGACTCCATGACCTCTCTGGACTCCATCACCCTAACAGTGAAGAAATTTTTTTGCATATTGGTGCAGAACTTCCTGTGATCCATTTTGTGGCCATTGGCTCTTGTCCTGTCTCCACAGACCCCCTCTGAAGAGAGGTTGGCCATATCCCTCTGTCTCCCACACTTAATTGGATATTATCTTTGGTTCCACCAAATAATTTCTGGGTACCTCCAGGCAAGTTGACAAAGGCAAACCATTGTTCAATGATTTATATGTTTGTTGCACTCTAGAAAAGCAGTTTTGGATGAATAGAAACTTGTGTTGAACAGGTACAGTACAAATGAAATCAGTGACAATGGCTGAGATAATGATCAAAAGAAACGGAAAATCATACTCTGGAGACACCCATGGCTGTTTCACCCACTGTTGAACAAGCAGTTCTATGATAAGTAAGGTGGCATAAAAATACATAAATGAATAAAGTAACAATTAAAAAAAAGAAAAATCTGTGGACTCAAAGTTGTAAGTTTACACATGTTGATGTTGATATCATCAAAATGCTCACCTTGAAATTTGTACCTCTAGAATAGAAAAGATTATCTCTAGTAGATTTCTACTCTCTTGTGCACTGTAGCCTCTAGATACACTGAAAGCAGTTTAATATTTATGTTGAAGACATTGGTGATCCTATGGAGATCCTGTGGAAATCCTATTGGTTTCTGAGAACAATTAAAGACTTTTCACCATCTGTTTAAGTGTTATAAAGTGATATGGGTCTTTGGTACCTTTGATGAAGTTATATCAGTTTCTAGCCCTGATGAATGGCTAGAATGTAGAACTGAAATTGCCTATGCAGAAGAAAATAGTCCTCATTTTGGTACCTTCACATTTGTCTGTGACTGTATTTGTAATCTCAGTAATTAGACTTTCTTATGGAATTTTGACAGCAATGGTGGACTGAGTGTGAGTTCTGACTAGAATACTATGTCACACTCAAAAGATTCCTGGTCTGACTAGTTTTTTGATATGTATTTTTTCTCATAAAAGCAGTAATAATAGAAATGGCTTTCCTTTCAGTGTGCAGTGTGGAACTGGATTGCTTAACTACTGTAGACCACAGCCCCTTATACCCATTAGTCATTAGTTAAATAAAATATTGTTTAAACATAGTATATGATAATAATTCTTAAAGAAAATAGCAAGGTTCCACATCTTAGGTACTCTCTTGGTAAATACAGAATTTGCCAAATAACTTAGTAGTCATTTATGGAGAATTGCTAAAGTATTTTTAGATGTTAAATTGGTCAGCATACAATATCCACCACCTTTACCTCTGCATACACCTATATTCTCTGAAACATCATTATTTTATAAGAACACCAGACAAAGAATAGATATTATTATATTATGGTTCAGATCCTCTCGCTGCACTCTAGGAAGCTAAATATTTGTTGTTACAAAATGGGTTCAGCTACAGCTTATAGGTTGATCTTTGAGTTGGGAGCCATTGCTAATGTATCTCAATAAAAATTCAATGAATATTCTTTGTGGTGAAAGCAGATAACACTATGCTGAATGGCAGTATTTAATCAAAAATAGATATCAGAATTTGGGATGAAGAAAACTATTTTTATGCCAACATTCTTGAAAGAGACCTTCTACACTCTTTTCTTTCCCTTGTCCTCTTTCATGGAGAAAATAAATCATTTGTGTGAAAATAATGGATTATGTTGACTATTCATTATGAACATCACACCACTTTCAGGGCTTCACTGACAACTCCCATCTTGTGATTATGTTGTGTGGAGGTAAAAACGTCTGCTGAATTAATGACAAATCTGTCAGTGCCTTTATCTGCTGCCCTGTTTGAAATGATTAAACTCATCGAGTGTTTG
This sequence comes from Netta rufina, assembly GCF_964035555.1. Lineage (NCBI taxonomy): Eukaryota > Metazoa > Chordata > Aves > Anseriformes > Anatidae > Netta > Netta rufina. The sequence continues at coordinate 101,890,441 of NC_140124.1, forward strand.
CTTAATCTATTTTCCTTTTTCATATACCATGCTCTCTGCCTGGGGCAAACCCATCTAATAATTTTCAATTGAATAAAACCATAACTCATGACCCAATAAATTATTAAAAAAACCCTGCGTTGCATCAGATTCATCATTCATCTTACCATAGTGGCAGAAAGCCTACAGAATTCCTTAACAGTTCTAGCTGTGATAAATAGTTCTATTAAAATTTATGAATACAGTGGTATATATTAACACATATTTTGTTACTGAAGTATCTGTCATACAATTATTTATTTATTTATTTTCATGTGCCAACATGTTGCATTAATACTTTCATTGGTCTGGAAAACTCACAGTTAGCTATCATAATTTTTTTGTTTTTGTTTTTTATCTTAACCCTGAAATCCTCTAAAAATGTGGCAACATTGCTGTTCTGCATTGCTTTTCTTGTGCTTTTAATCTGGCTCTCAAGAACTACTACCTTGTATGTTCATATGAAGTGGTTGATCATAAAATAAAAATAGAACATTTTTGACACATAATAAAAAGAATAAATAATGATTAAATAAGTAGGGGCTATAAGACTGCCTGGTAATATAGATCAGGAGATATTTGTTTCACTAACAAATGTATTAGAAATCAATGACTTCCAAATGTAAATTCTATTCATTAATTTAATTTTATTTTTAAGTTGTACAATTAAATAGTGATTACAGTATATAGATAGCACACATTTCTTTATACATTATTTCTTCCAGTAGAAAATCAAAGTTTTTAGTAAAAAGCAAACACAATGGGATGATTTTTAGTGGGGGATATGGAGAAAAAGGGACAACTAGTGATGATCATGATGATTTACTTATCATAGTTCCAATCCTGAAGAAATGAACAGAGTATTATCCAATAAAGTGGCTTCATACCTGAGGATGCCAAGGCACACTGATGAGGAGGTAACGAATCCTTTGCTTGCATTATTCTCAGGGCATCAGCCTACAAGCATGTGGAGCAAATGCAAATTTCTTCTTCCTTATATTTTTATAATTTCATGAAATACTTCATTATAAGTGATACTGTCTGTAATGCAGTTTTCAAAGATGGAACTTTCACAGTTGATTGAGAAGTAAGAAATTTAGAATTTGGAAATAATTTTTGACTCCATGTTCTTTAGTTTGCAATAACAATCTTGTTAATTTAATTTCTCCATTAAAAAAAAAATAAATAAATGGAGATATAGCCCTTCTTATTTTCTTTCACAAGTAGAAGTTACTTTGTAGGAAGCCTTTCTTTCACAGGGAGGGATGTAAGAGCCACTTTTAATCTTTCATTTGATCTGTGCTGAGGGCTGAAATTAGTTTACACTCTGACATTGGATCATCTAGCCCCTTAGCTGCAGAACCTGCACAAATCCCTACGGAAGGCTACGTGCTCATCAGAAAGATGCTGGAAAAGCTATCCAGGATGTACAGTGCTATCTTCTTCCTGCTTCCTTTTACATTTATTTCTTCCTGGAAGGCATGTTCACAGCATGATGAATGAAGGATTTAGCCCAGAGGTATTATTTAATCCGTATGCGTTTCAGTCAAAGACAGATATTTTATGCAGATCACGTTATTTTATGAGTAATCTCCCCTGCTTGCAGTAATTGAGTTTTGACTGTTCCAATAACTTCTTTAAGCTGCAGAGATTATTTTTTAAAACTGTCTTACATGAACAGTCTTTATATGTGTTTCTAAAGCAAAATTTTAAGATCATGTCAACTAAAAACTCATATGCTCATTTTGCTTATTGTTTATAAACAATAAACAAAACTGTCTTGGCCTAATGAACTTTGACTATTCAAAATATTGATTTTGGACTGCTCAGTGTTGTTCTGAAAACACCTAACATAAGTAAAGGCATTGCTGACTATCAAGGCTTAATATGAGCTTGTTAGGAAAGAAAATGTCTTATATGTTCATTATCAAGAAGAACCTTAATAGCAGAGACAGACTTGATGGTAGGAATACCACAAACATGAACTCAGCTCTTTAAAATGCCAATATCTGGATGTGCATACCAGTCCCAAAGAGATAATAACAGATCTTCAGAGCTGCACCTTCCAGGGTCTGAGAGCCAGAGAGCAGTCAGCGTGGGCTGAGAGGCAATCTTTGTTGCTTCAGCACAGGATGAGGGGAACAGAGCTGCTTCCACTTGGCTTAAACACTTATTGTGTTTAATCTACATCCTCATTTTAATCTACGTAGTTGTAAAGACCTCCTGCTGGTGCGCTGTGCCCTCCCAGAGGAAATGTTGCTTGTTTGCCTGTGGTCAGGAAGGCTCATCAGCTGAAGCAGCAGCTCCAGGGGGGATCATTCAAAATGCTCAGTTTATATGTAATGGCACATTTAAGCCAGATGTCTTTTCTCAGGGGGTGTAAGCAGACAAAAACACAAGAAATAACTGTTTGTTCATGACTGGGTGTTCTCTGAACCCAATTACCTGATCAAAAAGCAACTTTCACCAGCAGTTGCACCTCAGCAGGAGTAGCAAATTACAGTAGCAGTACAGAGGAGCTCTGCTCAGAAATTTATCACTGTGCCTTGCCTTTTAAACCTTCTTTTCCAACTCCCCAAGATTGCCTACATTTTTTATTTATAAACCATGAGTTCTTAACTATTTCATCTCTGCCCCCAGAAGGATCCCTCCCCCTCCCTACCAAAATAATGTTTTGACATTGTACATTTGAATGACACATGTAGTAAGCTGATGTTTTGTTTTGTTTTGTTTTCTCTTCTATTAGGAAAAAAAAAAATATATATATATATAGTTAAAAATCTCCAGAAGTGGGTATGCTGACATTCAGATCTCCTCTCTTCCATAAGGAGGTCCTAGATTGCCTATACATGACATAGTCTGAATATTTGCCATTGCCTCCAAGAAGGACATCACAAAAAAATCAAAAAATGAACAGCCAGGTCTTGTCCCTCCAGGGATGACTGCTAACAAGAGAGCTGTCAGTTCAGCCTGAATCTCATCTCTCTGAGCTGCAAAGAAACTGAAAATAACTGTTCTTAAGAGAAACTCTCTGCTCAGAATCAGATGCAAACAATATGGCTTAACCAGTTTGCTCTCTCTCCAACAGTGCCTGCAAAACATTGATGTCTTGCAGCAGAGAGATGGAAGAATGAGTCTGTTGTTTCACATGCTTCCTTTAATTGTCCTTGACCTTTTTTTTTTTTTTTTTTTTTTTTACCGCTTACAGATGAGTTGTGTCATTTTCCATGTTGTTAATTGGCTTCTCTTCAAGTTGTAGGGAAAGAGGATCTGCCTAACTGAGAGATTTGTTTGTACATCTAGTTCTGTCTTGTGTAGGATTTTGCAGTGCTACTATTTTTGAAATTGTTGAAGCCAGGTCTGTAGCATCCTGCACATCTTTAGTGTGCCTTAAACAAGTGTCTATTTTGCTGGCAGACACAATCAGAACAATCTTTTTCTAATGCTGCCCGCAGACCATGATTCCAATGCCAGGATGTATACTGCCTCATCAAGCACAAGATCTGCATGATTTAGACTTTAAAAAACAGAGCAAGTTGTCTTTGAGTCCACAAATTATTTTCTGCTGTTAGCAAGAAGGCATAGTTTGGATAGCATGGTTTGGATATACATATCAACAACATGTAAATTTTGGTGAGGCAAATATATTCAGTTCAAGTGACAGGTAATTTGATCTATGTTTTTTTTACCAAGTACTGTGTAGGAAAAAAATACATGTAGATTAAAAAAAAAAAAAAAATCAGATACTAAGCTGGTTTGGCAGAATTCAATATTCAAAGAATACAACTGCAGTATTCTTTGATATTCTTGACAGTTTTAATTCCAGGACTCGATTTCAGCTTGCGAAACAGCCACAGAGAAAGCCCTCCTATTTGTTCAGTGGTAACCTAGGATGATGGGTGGGAAATGAACTTTAAAATAGGAAGATTTTAAGCTTTCTGGATCTGGACCTGGCCATGCTGTATTTATCAGTTAAGAAATTTATAGCATGAGTTTTGGCAATGTGGAAGAGAACATACAAGTAGGTCTCAATACATAGTGGATTTTTTAATTAGGTTGTTGGCTGTTAATCAAAGAGAAAAACAAAACAAAACAAAACAAAACAAAAACACAATATGACCACCCAACCAATTAAAAAACAATCAACAACAACAAAAACAACAAATCTCCAATCTTGCTGAGTCGATCGGCTCCGGGGAGACGCGTTCTGCAGAGGAGCTTGAGGCAGCCACCAGGACCCAGCAGCCCTTGCGAGGGAGGCTGACGAGTCATAGTCAGAGCCAGCAATGCCCCTCTACACTGTCATTCAAAAGCAGCCTCGAGGGCGCAAGAGCGGCCAGGAGCACAGTGACCAGGGTGGTCAAACAGGGCAGGGCGTGTCAGAAGGGTGGGGCACAGCAGTTTGCATGGGCAGGGCAAAGTGTTCCCCCCACTCATAAGAGCAAATGATCTAACGGTTGTCTACCACCAGTTAGGCTGCAATGGTCTACACTAGACAGAGAGCTCTCTCGAGAAAGTCTGTAACCACCCAGACTGACTGCCCACTCAAAAATGTGGCAGTTCAGGTCTCTGGATGCAGGGAGTGTCTGAACCTGTTGCTGCCATCTGAGGGAGGTAGAGATATGGTGTATGTAAGGTGTGAGCAGGTAGATGATCTGGTGCGCCTGGTGGCAGAGCTCAAGGAGGAGGTAGAGAGGTTGAGGGACATCAAGGACTGTGAGCAGGAGATAGACCGATGGAGCAACTCCCTGCCAGGCCTGAAGGAGAGGTACCGGGGTGAGACACCCCAGATGGGGGTGGACCCCCTGCCCTTTCACAGTTGGGCAGAGGGAGGGGACCTAGAAGTTGAAGAGGAATGGAGACAGGTCCCTGCTCGACCTCGCAGGCGATGCCCCCTCAACCCCCACACCAGCCCCACCTTCCCAGGTGCCCCTACACAACAGATTTGAGGCCCTGGAGCTTGAGAGACCAGTGGGTGAGGATGAGGTAGTAGGTCTACCCAGGAGGATGCCTAGGGTGAGGAAGTCAACTCCACACCACAAGACTGCCTCCACTAAGAAAGATAGAAGGGTAATCATTGTAGGCAACTCCCTTCTCAGGCAGGAAAAGGATGAGGTTGAGGGTCTGGACAGTAGTCTGAACCCGGGAAGCAACCCTGCAAAGTGTGTCAAGACTGAACATACGGATCAGGGCTGGGCAGAGCACTGCATCACAACCAGTGACACAAAAAAAGAATGGAGAGTCTTAGTGATCAAAGACTCCTTGTTGAGGGGCACTGAGGCTCCCATTTGTCACCCAAACAACCTATCCAGAGAGGTGTGCTGTCTCCCTGGGGCACGTGTCAGAGATGCTTGGAAGGCTCTGCCACAGCTCATTAAACCGAAGGATTACTATCCTCGTGTTGTCATTCACATTGGATCCTAGGAAGCTGCAACTAGAAAAATGAGGAATATTTAAAAGGACTTTGCATCCCTGGGAAGGTTGTTGATGGGATCAGGGTTGAAGGTAGTGTTCTCCTCTGTCCTCCCTCTGGGTGACCGGGACTCAGAAAGAAGGAGGAGAAAGGGATAGATGAACGACTGGTTGAGGGGGTGGTGTCTGGGTCAGGGACTTGGGTATTTTGATCTTGGGCAGCCCTTTGAGAAGATGGGTATGTGGGCTGCTGACTGACTTGAACTCAGCAAGTGGGGCACAAGTGTGTTGGGGAGCAAGGTCTCTGGGCTAATTACCGGGGCTTTAACCTAGGTTTGACAGGGGAAGGGAGGGGAGCTAAAAGTGACAGAAAAGGGATGGGGGAAGTTGTCACTGCTGACACTGTTGAAGATAGTAGGGAAAAACCTCTGAGTTGTCCCATAGGATCGTCCGAGGGCTCCTCAGAGAAGGTAATGATCCTGAAACCCTATCCAGAATCTTCTTCTTGCATCCCTCCAGGGATAACTGTGCCTGCTGCTCCCCTAAAGAGCCTCTATACCAATGTGTGGAGCATGGAAAATAAACAGGATGAGCTCGAGATCTGTGTTCAGTCGCAGAGCCACGATCTCGTTGAAATCACAGAGACGTGGTGGGACAGCTCGCATGACTGGAATGGAGGGCTATGCCCTTTTTAGGAAAGACAGGCTGGGAAGCAAGGGGGTGGGGTTGCCTTTTACATGAGGGAGCAACTAGAGTGTACCCAGCTCCACCTGGGGGGCAGGTGAAGGACAATTGGAGAGCTTGTTGGTGAGAATTAAGGGGTGGGCTGGTATGGGGGACACTGTTGTGGGGGTGTACTACAGGTCACCAGATCAAGAGCAGGAGGTTAATGAGGCCTTCTACAAGCCTCATGATCACAGGTGATGGTTCTCATGGGGGACTTCAATTACCCAGACATCTGTTGGGTAAGCAACTCGGCCAGGCACATACAGTCCAAACGGTTCCTACAATGGACTGAAGACAATTTTCTGACGCAGGTGGTGGAGGAGCCGATGAGGCGGGGGGTGCTCCTGGACCTTGTCCTTACCAACAGGGATGGGCTTGTTAGGGATGTGAAGGTTGGGGGCAGCTAGGGATGCAGTGACCATGAGATGGTGGAGTTCAAGATGGAACTTGGTGGAAGAAGTAAGGCTAAAAGCAGGATTGCTACCCTGAACTTTTGGAGAGCCAACTTCAACCTCTTCTGGGACCTGCTTGGGAGTATCTCATGGGCTAGGTTGCTAGAAGGCAAGGGTGCATGTGAGAGCTGGGCTACATTTAAACATCACTTCTTCCATGCTCAGGATCGGTGCATTCCTAAGAGTAGGAAATTGGGGAAGGGGGGCAGGAAACCTGTGTGGTTGAGCAAGGAGCTCATCGATAAGATCAAAAGGAAGAGGAATGAAGTTTATGAAATGTGGAAAAAGGGCCTGTCCTCTTGGGAGGAGTATAGAAGTGCTGGCAGGGCCTGCAGGGACATGATAAGGAAGGCTAAAGCCCACCTATATGAGATATGAGGCTTGCAAAAGCGATGAAACATAATAAGAAGGGATTTTTTTAAGTATGTAAACAGTAAAAGGAAGACTAGGGATAATGTGGGTCCCTTGCTGAACGAGGGGGTTTCCTGGTAACAGGAGATGCCAAGAAGGTGGAGATACTGAATGCTTTCTTTGCTTCAGTCTTTGCTTTAAGGACTCCCCACTGGGACTCCTTGACCCTGGAGGGAGGAGAAAGAGTCTGGGAAGTGGAGATATCCCCCCTTGTTGACAAGGGAGTGGTTCAGGAGCGTCTGAGTGGGCTCAATGCACACAAATCCATGGGTCCCAATGGGATGTATCCACAAGTGCTAAGGGAGTTGGCAGAGGTGATTGCTGAAACGCTCTCTATCATCTTTGAAAGGTCCTGGAGAACAGGACAGGTGCCTGAAAACTGGAGGAGAGCCAATGTCATTCCAGTCTTCAAGAAGGACAAGAAGGAGGATCTGGGAAACTATAGACCAGTCAGTCTCACCTCTGTCCCTGGAAAGGTGTTGGAACAGCTTGTTCTGGATGTCATCTCCAAGCAATTGGAAGAGAAGGTTATGAGGAAGGGGAAGTCGTGCTCGACCAACCTCGTTACCTTCTATGATGGCATCACCAGCTGGGTAGATGAGGGGAGAGCAGTGGATGTCATCTACCTTGACTTTAGTAAGGCTTTCAATACTGTCTCCCATGACATCCTACTAGCAAAGCCGATAAAGTGTGGGATAGAGGAGTGGACAGTAAGATGGGTTTAGAACTGGCTGACTGGCCAGGCTCAGAGGGTGATGATCGGTTGAGCAGAGTCTGGCTGGAGACCTGTGACTAACGGTGTTCCCCAGGGGTTGGTGTTGGGTCCAGTCTTGTTCAACATCTTCATCGATGACCTTGTTGAGGGAATAGTGTCCACCCTCAGCAAGTATGCCAATGACACAAAGCTGGGAGGAGTGGCTGAGACGCCAGAAAGCTGTGCTGCCATTCAGTGAGACCTGGACCAGCTGAAAAGATGGTCAGGAAAAAAACAAATGAGGTTTAATAAGAGCAAGTGTAGAGTGCTGCACCTGGGAAGGAACAACCACATGTATCAGTACAGGCTGGGGGATGACCTGCTGAAGAAGAGTTCCGAGGAGAAGGACCTGGGGGTCCTAGTGGACAACAGGTTGACCAAGAGCCAACAGTGTGCCTTTGTGGCCAAGAGGGCCGATGGGATCCTGGCGTGCATTAAAAGGAGTGTGGCCAGCAGGTCAAGGGAGGTGATCCTCCCCCTCTACTATGCCCTCGTCAGGCATCACCTGGAGTACTGTGTTCAGTTCTGGGCTTCCTGGTACAAAAAAGACAGGGATCTCCTGGAAAGAGTCCAGGAGAGTGCCACAAAGATGATACAGGGCCTGGAGCATCTTCCCTATGAGGAAAGGCTGAGAGACCTGGATCTGTTCAGCTTGGAGAAAAGAAGACTGAGAGGGGATCTCATCAATGTGTATAAACACCTTAAGTGTGGGAGCCAGAGGGATTTGGCCAACCTCTTTTCAGTGGTTTGCGGGGACAGGGCAAGGAGTAATGGTCACAAGATAGAGCACAGGAAGTTCTGCACCAACATGCGAAAGAACTTCTTCACGGTGAGGGCGATGGAGCACTGGAACAGGCTGCCCAGGGAGGTTGTGGAGTCTCCTTCTCTGGAGATATTCAAGGCCTGCCTGGATGCCTACCTGGGCAGCCTGCTCTAAGGAACTTGCTTTGGCTGGTGGGTTGGACCCAATGATCTCTTGAGGTCCCTTCCAACCCCTTCAATTCTGTGATTCTGTAATCTCTAGCACTAAGGATTATATTTTGTTGGATCTAGATCTTAAAAGGAAAAGTCATCAAAAAACTCATGGGACTCATCAAGTACTCATAGAAACCCTTTGCTGATAAAAAATATTGGAGTCTGTTCTAGCACCAGTTGTTTCAGAGTCAGGGAAGACGATGGAGGAAATTCTGAGCTGTAGAGGAGAAAAGAGCTACTCAGTTCTTCATTAAACAATGCCACAGGCAGTTGCATGAGCTGATTAAAAGCAACAAATTGGAAACAAGTCAGTGAGCCATAGCTGTCCTCCTGAGACTCCCACTAGAAGAAAGTCTTAGAAGTAGCTTAACATTTTTCAAAATAATACATTCATTGTTAGATTTTCACACTTTTTTTTTTTCCAAAGTTTTGTTTTGATCTTATCATTGACATCCATAATTGACTTATTCATACACATACTAAAGACAAGTTGTCCTCAAATTGTTCCTATAAAGCTAACCAAACTTCTCTGATAACTTCTCTGTTCATGGATGGAAAGACTGCCTGTTTATTAATTGATTTCTATCGAGATATTTGTACGTGAAATAAGAAAAACAACTTATCAGGAAAAAATATGGGCCTGCTTTATTTTCTGAAGTACACTGTTGTGTACTTTCTTTCAGTACACTGTCATTACTAATGATATCAAAAAACACTTTAATGATGTACAAATGGAAATCATAGGTTGTTCTTTATCATGATAACCCTCTACCAAAGCAACACTAATTTTATTTTGTGTACTTGGAAGGAAGTTTACTGAATGTAGAAAGGCAAGATACAAGTTAATATTATGTACATTTGAAAGTAATGTAATAGTGGGACTAAAATTGGCAGCCTTAAACTGTGTATTTGGAAATGGCTATTCAGAACTGTTGCATGGCAGATCAAGTTTCTTTATGATATAAATTTTTATAAGTGCTCAAACTGTGTGATTTTTGTCACAGCGTGCAACTCCATTGTGTCCCAATGAAATCTGAAATATATGAAAAAAAAAACAATAAAGTGAACTGAAACATGTTAACCTCTGTCTGTAGTCATAATCTTTTTCATGAAGTTAAAATTGGGGGAAATATCTACAAAAATACCCCTCACATTTCAGTAAGCTGCCCAGAAATCCTATAAACTAATTGTTCTATTTACTAGAACACAATAACTCACAGAAGAACTGTAACATTTGTTCAAAGCTATTAACTGGTCAGATTTTAACAAAAATATGGGCAAAGGAAAGGGAGGTGGGGACACTGAAGATCTTACTTACTTGGGAGAAGGGAACATGAAATAAGTTCTCTCTTTTTTCTGTGTCCCAAGACCACAAAATATTGAAATCTGAATTACTGGTTGCAAATATGGCATCCAGACATTTTAGGGGACAACAAATGAATGGAAGAAGAAAAAAATATATATAGAATAGAATAGAATAGAATAGAATAGAATAGAATAGAATAGAATAGAATAGAATAGAATAGAATAGAATAGAATAGAATAGAATAGAATAGAATAGGAGTAGTACTGTATATATCCTGTCCAGGGAAGAGAGGTAAAGAAAGGTAAAAGTAGAAGGATACCATGACATATCAAACTTTAAAAAAGCCCAACCCCATAACATCAATAAAACCAAAGACAGTTTCAAATATCTTTGGGGAAGTATGGTAAATAAGTATAGATCTAGAAATATTCTATGAACTCATAACAGAAAACTGAAATATTACAATAAAGGCTAATAGACATGAGAGCCCTCCCTACAGTAGACTTTAGCTTCTTAGACACATATTCTAGAAGAAATGACACTAAGAAAAATAGTACTGAATACGTTAGCAGGCAAATTTAATCTCCTAATGTGCATAGATTCAAAGAAGATGGTGTCAAAAGGGAAGTGAAGTTAGAGAAGCGGTGATTTAGTGGAGGCATCAGAGAATAAACAGGGAAATGATTAAAGAAAAAAACATCAGTGTTCCTGGGATGTACTGGAAAAGGAATTAATCAAAAGGTAGAAAGATTACAAATGGACTTTCTCAGAAATCTGTGTAAAGCTAAAGCTTCTTTAATATTTTAGTCAGGGAGCTGGAGGCATAAAATATGGGTGTGCCAATAAAATTATTTGGTGTTATGTTTTTTGAAGAAAATTGATAAAACAAAATATTTAAGATATAAAAAGATCAAGTGAAAGTTCTCTAGTTTACAACTTAGGGTCATGTATTTGAAACTAATAAAAAAATCTCTACTATGAGTTTATTTCTGAGAACAGGCTATATTAATTGATCGCAGAAGAGTCTTTATATGGCTGATTTCAATAGTGCAACCTGGCTCAAGTATGGGAAGAAGGATATGTTAACCTTTAATATTTTTTCCTACTCAGGCAAGCAACATGCATTGCTGCGGTCTTTTAAATACAATGATATATCCTTCATTTATCGCTTTTATTCAGGCTGCTGGAAAACTGATTTGCTTTTAGAGATGTCAGTAAACCAGTATGCAATTCTCTTTTCCCTAGCTGAATTGTCCGGACTTCATCCTCCTACTACATCCCTGCCATACTGATACAATTTGTCTAATTTTGCCAATTTTGGTCTCCACTGGTGACTGTTTATGTTATTTTATTGTCTTCAGCTTTTTTTTTTTTTTTTTTTCTCAGAAAACAAACAAACAAAAAAGACATAAACCAAATATTCATCAAGAATAGCCAACTTCTCAGTACTGCTTATCTCCTTACTGACTTTTCTAGCTTTCATTTTGGCTCAACAATTCTTTTTGTTTTTTTTTTTAATTATTTTTTCATGAACAGCAAAAACAAGAACCTCTTGAGTGCCATGCTGACCCTACTCCTTTGCATGCAATTACACACACACACAAGCAATTCCAATGCAATTTATGTATCAGTGTATCCAGTGGAAATTATTTTCAATGAAATGTCAGGTAGTTGGAAGCTGACTAGCTGCATTAATTTATCAAGGTCAAATAATTTAGAGCTCTCGCCTTCCTTGAAGCAGTTATACAATACAATATGCAACTGTAATAGGAACTAATGGAATAGTTACCTTAAAAGTTATTTCATCTGTACCCTCTCCTACTTCCAATGTTGCTGTAAGGGAAAGAATGTTGGATATCTTCAGGCAATATGACATGGTCTCCTTTATTTTTAATCCAAATACTTAAAATACTATGTTCTCCAGTACTCTTTGTTATAGACTCTACAGTCTATCTTTGTCTGGTTCACACTGAACTACAAAAAAAATAAGTATGAAAATAGGTGTATTATTACTGGAGTTTAGAAGGAGAAAAGAAGACATAACCAGACTATCACAGGTGGCGAGATAAGAGGCAATGGGCACAAACTGAAATAAAGGAAATTCTGTTTAATCATCAGAAAAAAAAACATTTTCACTGTAAAAGTGGTCAAACACTGGAGCAGGTTGCCCAGAGAGTATGCGGATCCTAGGAGATTCTCAAAGCCTGACTAGATATGGCCCTAAGCAACCTGCTGTAGCTGACCTATGAGGAGTAAGGGATTCTCTAGCAGTGCTTTACTGCCTCTGCACTTCTGCCTTTTTGTGACGCTATGCTCAGGATTGTTTTTCCTGAAGAGGAAAAAATGCCAAGTTCTGCTTCTGTATTTTATGCTTCTCTAATTATCTTTCTTCTTGCTACTTTTTTCTAATGAAGCATAATAGCTGTCAAGAGATTTTGAAAGCAAATGTAGGTTTTGTCACAAGTGATATTCTATTTATAATTATATTTAAAGCAATAACTGACACAATATAATAATTTCTATCTTATTAGTTAATTTCTAATTGCATTTATGCAGAATCCTGACAGACTGTAAGTCATAATTTCCAGCTTGGGAAAAAAAAAAAAAGTTGTAGTGTCATAGATATGTCCATGAGTTACTTATAACAAACATACATTAAAAACAAACAAACAAAACAAAACAAAACAACAACAACAACAACAACAAATCAATACTGAATAATAATCATATTTTAGCAAATGTTACAGCCCCAAACTGGATAAAATATATCTTCTGCTGCTGAGATTCCACACAGAGTAATAGTTCAACTGCATTTCATTTACAAGCACAGACTGCCATGAAGTGTCTCATTTTGCATGTCATATCAGCTGATTTTCCACCCACACTTCATTACTTCTGCCATACAATGTCACTTTTATGATTTTGCTTAAAGTAATAGCTATGGTTGGATAATGACAGAAAATGGTATTTTCTACCTCTGCTAATTATATTTCTGCTTTGAAAACAGACAGGGATATTTTACTATAACATTTAGCTCAATAACTTGTGCATAGAAATTTATATAAATTCCATACAAGATTCTAGATATAAATAGCCAACGCACAATATTTATTTTTATAGTTAACTTTTTTAAACCAAGGGAGATGATCACTTTCAGACTACATAAGTCGCATTTATCTCCATGATGTTCTTAATGTTATAAGATGTTACAGCAACATTACCGGCTCCTGCAGGCCTGTATCAGCCTTTAGCTACTCAGGCGCATTATTAGATTGTCAACATAATTCAGACATCTCATATAAAGAAAGCCAACCCACTGGCTCCAATCCTTTGTAAATGTATTTGCGTTATTTAATAGCTTTAAATTTACTGAGTGCTTTTTGTTTGCTTATTTGTTTGTTTGCTAGGTATACATATGGAGTTTGGAGAATCTTGTTTGAGAGTCCTAAAAAAGTAAATAATTAAAATATAACATAATAAATTAAAAAAAAAAAAAAAAAAAAAGAGAGAGAGAGAAAGAAATTAGACTCTTCCTAACTATTATATAGGATTTAACTCTGTACAGGGAATTTTGAATTTTGAGGCATGTTGCTCACTTTTCTTAGGATTTAATCCCTTTTGAGTTTTTGGAACACACTGATTAATTTGAGTTTTAAATAAATAAATAAATAAATAAATAAATAGATAAATAAGATGTTTAAAAGAAAGAAAAATCAGGATGAAATATGAATGTGATCATCAGCCAGAGAGAGACAAGATTATTTTCAAAGTGCCTTGTCTGATATAATGACACATTTTTGAAATAAGCCACCTTAACCCACATTGCAAAAATAACACAAGTGTTAGGCTATTCTATTAGTTTTCATTTATGCACCAAAGAACAAAATGAACAAATCAACAAAACCCAGAGACAAAAAGATTGTGATTAGAACACCTTACCTAAAGGTGTATTTCATCATGTATGAGGATGAACCAGACCATCTCTGAGGCAAAACAGTATAGTTTTTCATTGGAATTCAGGCACTTTCCCCTCTCAAGACTTATTCCTAAACCAAATCAGATAGCACTAAACACAGAAAATATAGGACATCAGCAAACCTCAGTTCACTGTGGAAAAGTGAACTCATTTTCAAACATATTACTGCAATTTGCTGTGCAGACATACATTCACATGCATACATGAGGCACATGAAATGCAATTGTTACATTTGCTCAAGAAAATGTATTAGCTTTTTTTTGTGGTCATTGTAACAGATTTTGGAAACAAATTAATGAAAGTGAGTAAATCGCTTAGGGATAGATTACTTTTTTGTATATTTTACCTAATATTCAAACCCACTAATAAAAGACAGAACTGTACACAAATTACTCATACGGTAAAGTACTTAATCACCTTCCAAACCTCATTCTGTTCCAACAAATATAATGATGAGCAGATCAATCATGGAACAGAACTGAGTAGATACTCAAAATCCATCTGGCTTCCAATCCACAGAAGTCAGTGAGTGACCTAGTTTCAGGAGAAGATAAATGTGCCCAGAATCCTAAAAAAAAACAGTGTAACTGGATAAGACAAAACAAGAACCTATGTCAAATACTGAAATATTTTCTGGGCATTAGTACAATTCTCTGCATCGGGAAAGGGAAGGGAAGGGAAGGGAAGGGAAGGGAAGGGAAGGGAAGGGAAGGAAAATAGCAAATAAAAATGAAAATACTTTGTCTAGATTCTTCTCCCAGGTACACTTTTTAAATTATTTATTTCTGTTCCTTCTTCTTAACTTTTTTTTTTTTTTTTGTCATTTTCTTTCTTTTTCTTTATTCTCTTTTCTTTTTCTTTCTCTATTTCTTTCCTTCTTGCCTTCATTCCTTTCTTCCAGGGATTACTTTTTTATTTTCAAAGCCAATAGCTACAAAACAAGTTTGTAAAGTTGTCCATCTCAGGAGCCAAACATACAATTTGATCCAAGTTGATACAGATAGTTTATGCTAGTGGTCACACACTATAAACCATTATTTTTACTTTGTTTGAATCAGTGTGAATAATTAGAGCATTTTACTCAACTCATGGCTTTATTCCCTCCCCCCCCCCCCCCTTTTTTTTTCTCCACAAAAGCATTTTACTGTGTTCGGTATATTATTATCATCTTACCTATGACACGATGTAGAAACTGGCTTTGCTATCTTTAGTTTTTCCACTTAATTTGAACTAAGTCCATTGCTACAGTCATCTAGGAAACCTAGTGATCTAGATTTAGTTGCATCCACCTAAAACCACTGTGAATGTATGTAAAAAAGAACATAAGAAGAATTTTACAGGAAGAAGAAAAAATATAATACATAAATGAGAAGAAAATACATTGTTAGTTGCATAAATATCTTTTCAGGCTAATCACAACATAACAGCTTGAAAATTTCCTCTCAGTAGCAGATGTTTCAGCAATAAGTGACATTTATTGGGGAACACATGAGTCAAGGGAATCATGTTCCTAGGAATAAGACTAAAAAATTATTCGAAAGTATGAGTTTATTAATACTGAAGATGAAGGCAATGAAAATATATAGGTGTTAATCTGAATCCTAATTTTCCACATTATATAAAATGTTAAAGATACAAATGTGAGCTTTAGCATTATTTCCTAATGGATGAACTCAACAAAATCTCCATGATGTGGAGATATGAACTAATCTTTGCCATAAGACAAATAAACAAACAAAACATATCAGTGGAAAAAAAAAACTGTCTACAAAGTGACATAAACTGCAGGTAATGCAGTCTTGTCCTAGTTGTTCTACTGGCTGATGTTTCTGCAGCTGCAGAGGAAAATGTCTGTCAGATCTCTGTCTTAGCATCTCTAGTGATGCAGCTTTAACAAAGTGCCCATGTCCATCAGACAGGAAAGGGAGGCTCCCATTTTCTGTGAAATTGTATTACATAGTTTGTGTTTCAACTTCTGATCAGAATTCTTTTCCTTACAGATACTGATGGGGGATATAAATGGGAGATTATTGAGTAAAACAGAAACAGTTTTTTTTTAACGATCTACTGTTTAATGTTGTATTTCATGGCTTGGAAGGCTAGAAAGATATTAGCTGAAAATAATGTAGAAGAAAAAACATACAAACAAACAAACAAACAAAAACTCATATCAGTGACAGAAGCATGGGTGACAAAAGGTTTTCTCTAGATAACACAGAATTATTGCAAAAGGATATCCACCTGGCTCTGCAAGACATTGCCAATTGCACAGACATTTAAGATATCATTTATAAAAATTTGACCTTCAACTATTTGCACTATTAATTAAGCTTTTTCCCAGGAAGATGAAAGAAACTCCAAATGCATGCAGAGGACATGATAGATTTCTTTGGATGTTCAAAATTCTTTATGAGACAGAAAACATTTCTTTTTAGCTGAGAGTTTAACTTGCCATTAGAACAAACTATTAAAGTGTAGCATTTCTGATGCCTTCAATACAGTCTGGGTGCCTTTCTGAAATAAGTGCTTTATCCAAACACATCAGTGACAAAAGAAACTAGTAACATAATATAGCTTATGCTATGCAAGAAGCAAACTAAAATACCTCTTAGTATCTCACAGTCTTAGTATCTGAGTGCCAGTTTACGAATGACACAAAAAGATTTAAAAGTTCGGAAGAGGAATTTGTCAACTAAAGTTGGATAAACACGCATGGAGATCATTATCCTTTTGGTTAGACTAAAAATGGATAGACAATTGTGCCTGATTTTCTTTGGTGGGAATTCTTATGCTGCCCATTTCGATTCTGTGCACCATCATAGTACATGGGATCTTTAAAGTTAGAACTGAAATATAAAAAGATAACAGCATCAGGCAGACAGATGATGGTCACAGCAATCCTTTTCTACCACCAGATTAAAGTTTGTGTAACTTTGACTTCAAAAGGAACGCATTTTAAGTAAGGAAGTCATTAATATCTTATTGCTGAATCTAGAAGTGAGGCTCATAAAACTGTTGGATCAGTTTCTCTTCTTCATTAAACTCCTGCACTGATTTACATGGATAACTATTAATGACTTGGTGCATTCCAAAATGATCAGCATTTTAGTTAATAGGCTTATTCCAGATCTTTTACTTCATCAGGTCTTTAATCTGTACTTCAATATCACATTTACATTGTCTGTTTTTAAGAAAATGTTATTTCTTTCAGCTTCTTGCACTATTCAGTCATTCCTATAGAGATTTTTGAAAAATTATAGAAAGTTAATATTTTCTCTTAACTTTTTATATACAAAAAATATTTTTGTATATATATATATAAATCAGAATATTTAATTGTGGGGTTATTTATTAATATCCAATAGAAATGAGAATATTTGCTACATAAGGCTGACAGTTAATGTAATTAAAAAACATGAGTAAGACTTGTAGCAAGACAGAGGATGAAATAGAATCCTGACTCAACATCTTCAGATGGCACAAGATGACTACAACACAGAGCCAAGTTTCCCATTTTTGGACACTTCAGTAACTTTAACAGGTTTAATATATCAAATTATATAATTGTTTACACTAAAATTAAGTTAATTTTATTTACTTTTTTAGGAATTGGAATTAAGAATGCCTTTAAATTATGGTTTAGTATCTAAAAAAGATTCAGCTAACAGAGCAAATGTAAGATGTAAGCCTTTACTTACTGTCAAAAAATATTCAGTTACTACAGATTATGGATGCAAGTAAAAGTGTTACTGAGCTAGCAGCATAACATCCTAGGTAATATGACCTTTTACCAATTTCTATATGTATTTAATTTAATTTATAGTTATACATTTATTTTATGTCTTCATTCAAATTAATAAAATATATTTTAATGTCTACTTCTTGCTTTTACCATCTGCTTCAACACTTACCAGGACAGTAACATTCAAAGTAACATTGAAAAAATAACTTACCTATGTATTCCCTGGTTTATCTACAGACACTTTAGCTCTGGCTACTAGTAGTGTAGTATAGTTGTAACTATAGTTTATTTAGGCTCTGGTATAATTGATGAAGATAAATATTATTTAAGATGAATCTGTTCTGGAAAAACAAACAAAAACAAACAAACAAACAAACAAACAAACATATATATATATATATATATTCCATGAAAATTATCTGTTCTATGCTCAAAATCTAAGCCAAATCAGATAAATAAAGAAAAAAATAAGTCAGATCTTTTTCATTAAGAATTTATACACACTCTATTCTGGAGACCAAAATCAGCTATAGAAGCTGTTAACCACTAAGGAAGAATGCTTTTTGTAAGCAGTTCTTTTCATTAAATTTATATGGAAGCCAGGTCAACTTGGTTGTTTAGATTAGGTATCTAAATTAAACTGATGTTAATGCCTAGTATATTTTATATTATTTTCATATTATTTTCATATTATTTTCATATTATTTTTCATATTATTTCATATTATTTTTATGAAATTCTAGTTCAGGATCATACAGAAATGGCTAGCTTTAGGTATAGAATTGCTGCTAACATGAGACATTTATTTATTTATTTATTTACTTTTTATTCTTAGAGAATCAAAGAATAACATAGATTGGAAGCCACCTCTGGAGTTTATCTAGTCTAACTCCTCATTCAAAAAGCAACATACCACAGGTTACTATGGCTGCATCTAGTCAAAGTTTGACTAGATGCAGCCATAGTAAGCCAAACTTTGACTACATGCAGCCAAACTTTTTATCTCCAAAGATGGAGACACTTGCTAACATCCAAGTATGTCATTGGCTCTTGCTATAATGAATCACAGCCAGGTCATGCTCAACTTGTCAATGAAAACTGCAAGGTCTTTTTCTGCAAAATTGCTTTCCACCTTCTCAGTGCCTGGCTATTATTGTCATATGGGTCTATTTCATTCCAGATGCAGGACATTGCATTTGTTGTTGATTTTAACAAAGTTACTGTCAGTTCATTTCTCTCACTTTTTGATGTACTTCTAAATAGAAGTCCTGTCCTTCAGTGCATTGACTATTCTTCTTGGTTTCTGATTTGTTGAGAGTATCAAAAGCCATCAGGTTGGTCAGACATAAGTGTTGCTGTTAAATCATACTGGTTGTCTTCAAGTTACCTCATCACATATGTGTTGGAATGTGCCTCCCAGGAAGATTTATTTCAGTCTTTAAGGGGATGGAAATGGATTTGACCAGCCTCTAGCTTTCTGGATCCTCCTTCATTTCTTGAAGACAAGCATGAGATTTGCCAGCAGTAATTAGGAACCTCTTTGGCCTTTCAAAGCTAATTGAAAGACATGCAATGACATTGACTAACTTCATCAGCTCCCTCAGATATTTCCCATTTAGTCTCATATTCTTATGAATGTGTAATTTCCTCAAATGACTGGTAACTTCATCATTCTCTACTGAGATTAAATATTTCACTCATACATATTCTACCACTTCTCCTGGGGACCTGAAGGCAGAATTTACCAGTAAAAATAGTGGAAGAGGAAGAGGAGAAAGAGGAGGAGGAGGAGGAGGAGGAGGAGGAGAAGGAGGAGGAGGAGAAGGAGGAGGAGAAGGAGAAGGAGAAGGAGAAGGAGAAGGAGAAGGAGAAGAAAAAAGACAGCTGAATATATCAGTCTTTTCTATATTCTTTGTCACTGCATATCTGGCTCCACTGAACTACATTTTCCTTAGCTTTCTTTTTGCTTACAATTTAATAAAGAAACCTTCATTGTCTTTCATAACACACATAATTTCCAGCTCTAGATGAGATGTGCCTTTTCTAATTCCATCCCTGTAGACTGAGGCAAAGACTCTATTCCTCCCTGGTAGCTTGTCCCTTTTTCCACCTGCATACTTCATTTTTGCATTTGAGCTCAGTCAGGAGCTCCTTCTTCATCCAAGCTGGCCTTCTGCCATGACTGTAACCCTCTGCAAGTTGAAACAGACTTTTCATTTGCTTTTAAGAGGTCATTCTGAATATCAAGCAGTTCTCTTGGCCTCTGCCCTTCAGGGCAGAGTCCCTGAAGTGTCCTGCCAAGCAGATCCTTAACAAGCAAATATCTGTTCTCTTCAAGCACAGGGATGTAATTTTACAATTAGTCTGGCTCATTCCTCTCAGGGTTTTAAACTCCACAATCTCTCCCCCTCCTACCCTCCTTTTTTTTTTTTTTTTTTCTTTTTTTCTTTTTTTCTTCCAAAGCTGCACTCAACCTTCACAGCTCTGACCAGTTTTTCCTACTTTGTCAGTAACTGAAAGGACACCTGCTTTAGTTGGTTTGTTGATCCCTTCTGTCATCAATGCACTCCAGAAATCTGAATCATGACACCATTTTGCCATTCCAAAATCTACTTCCTCTTCTTAATCAGTCTATAACAGACAACTACTATGATGCCAACTGCTTTCATCTGTTTTTTGATCCTTAGCCATAAGATCTCAGCTGACTCTTCAGTTGCCTGCACACATTCAAGCCACTCCTTTGCCTAGAGTGTAACCCCTCCTTCCCATCTGTAGCAAAATGAATTATGCACTTTGTTTCTAAGACAGAAGCAGCAGTATATATATTGATGAAAATAGTGATCTAGTAGAGCTTAATAGTGAATGAGATGTTGATTTAACAAAGTTCTAATGGTAAATGTGACACCGTCTTCCCTAGCTTTCCTAAAGAGCCTGAACCCAGCTAAGCAAAGCTCCATTCATACTATTCCACCATCTCTTTTTAATTTAAAAAATAATAATAAAAAAAACATAGCTCTGCAGCTGTGCCAGACTGTTTGTAATGGTTTTAGCTGAGATAGAGTTAATTTTCTTCAGAAAGGCTTGTACGTTGGCTGTGTGTTGGCTTTTTGATGAAAACAGTGGTGATAACACACTGTTTCAGTTGCTGCAGAGCGGTGCTTACACAGAGCCCAGACCTTTCTGCTCCTCGTGCTGCCATTCCAGCGAGGAGGCTGGGGGTGTACCAGTAGCTGGGAGGGGACACAGCCAGGATAGCTGGCCTAGGCTGGCAAAGGGGTGTCCCACACTGTGTGGGGTCATGGTCAGCAATAACAGCTGGGGTAAAGAAGGAGGAAGGGAGGAATATATGGAGTGATGTCATTTGTGTTTCCAGTTAACTGTTAACATATGAGAAGACCTGCTTTCCTGGAAGTGGCTGAATACCTGCCTGCTGATGGGAAACAATGAATGAATTCCTTGTTTGGCTTTGCTTGCTTGCATTGCTTTTGCTTTACTTAGTATAATGTCTTACCTCAACCCATGAGTTCTCACACTTTTATCTTTCCGATTCTCTTCCCCATCTCACTTCCACAGAGTGAGTGAGCAGCTGTGTGGTACTTTGCTGCCTGCTGAGGTTAAACCACAACATTGCTACTTTCTTATTTATTTTTAAAAAATTTCCTCAGGCTGCATGCATTTGCACGCAGACACCTGTGATGGTCCTTTGTTCCTGCTGCTTTCACAACAGTAGTAGGAGAACTTTCTGCATTATGCTGACCCCTGGGGAGCACATTCTTGTTTGTCTTCATGTATCTTCAGGCTACCATTACCCTCCTCAGCTGAGCTTAGTTTAAAGCTCTCCTCACTAGGGTTAGCAAGCCTGTTGGCAAAAAAAGATTTTGCCCTACTTTCCATTTTCTCAGCCCCCCTTTTTTCCCCAGAATTCCTTATAAACAATCCCGTTCTCTTAGAAGACAAAGTCCTGCTTCAGCACCAGCTGTGCTGCCAGCATTTTCCTGCAGGACCCTACTACCTAAGCTTTGCTCTTTCGCCAGCAAGCTGAAGAACACCACCTGCATTCTAATCCTCTTCATCCTCACCCCATAAGCCACAGTATCGCTCAGGATGATACAGCAGTATCATTTTGTTCTATATGAATAACTGACAAAGGGACTGGATGAGCCTCAGCAGTTTCGCTGTGGCATTCCAGATCTGAGACACTGGCAAGCAACAAATATGCCAAGACAGCAAGTCAGCTGTGTTTCCATCTCCTGCAGAAGTTAGCCTCTGAACACCATCAGCCACTGCCTATCCTTGAAGGTCTGCTGGTCACACAAAATGCTATTGTTGTGCATAGATAGATACAGGTAGGTGCTGTTTTTACCATAGTATCTAACATTCCTACCAAAGAGAATAGGGAATCAAGAGTCATGGCCCATTATTTAGGTCTTAGAGCTTTCAGCCTTCAGAAGTTTTGTTGTTGTTGTTGTTGTTGTTTTCCTGAATATTTCTAAGGAGACAAGAATTCTACCTTTCTTCTAAAGGTAGAATTGGACTGTGGTAACTCTCACTTCTTGAGTTAATTGATTGCCTTTGGACAGCTGCTAGCACTGCTAGCTCCTCTTACTGAACTGAATTTATTGCTGCATCTCCTGGTAGGTATGCACAAGGTAAGTTTCCTCTTCACAGAAAACACTACAATAATTTGACTCTTTTATTGGAAGTCCCTGCAGAGAGGCTATGGAATGAAGGGACTTCAGAGGAAGAATTACTCTCTCATCCTGCCTTGAAACAATCCTTCAGGTCAGGGAAGTAGGTTGGAAGCAGCATGGGGACTTTTTTATGTTCAAGCATATGCTGCACCTGTTCAGTTAAAGGAATAACTTTTACACAGTCCTTTAATTCTTTCAAGATGGGCTTAAATATTGTTGAAGGCAGCGTATTGTAATGTTGTCCAGTAATATGTCCTAATGGAGAAAAATGTTCCTTATTGCACTGCTGACCTATTTCTTCTTGCATTAGTCCAAAAGGTTTTTGTTACAAACTCAGACAGAGAGAAACTATTTTCTAGTTCAGCACTAGTTAAAGCTCATTTCCATTCTCATTGTTTTTATATAGTTCCCTTTCTTCCTCTCCCTTTTTTCTTCCTTCTCTCTTCCCCCTTCTCTGTTTATATCAGAATTAATTATTCAGAGAAGTTAATAAGATAAGAAAGCAATCTAATCTTTAGATTTTTTTTTTCCTGATTTTTGGATTTTTCTGATCTTCAGAATTGTCAAAGAAAAAAAAAAAAAGCTAAAGAAATAGTAACTTTTCATTAAAAGAAAATAAATCTAAATGAAGTAATTCTGGAAAATAGTCTGACTGTCTGATTCATATACAGAAAGAAAAGTTTGGGTAGAAACCACAAAATGTTTTTAAGATTTTTTTTCAGTGCTCTTGAAAATATTACTATTAGTAGATATAGACATATGTGGAAGATTTGCTACTACAAGATATGTAAATTGAATACTTAGATGAACTAGTATCATGTAAAAAGTCTATCTAAGCAATGATGAACACCCAATAAGACGTACAAGACGTACAACCTGTGCAAATCAGCATACTTATTTATTTATTTATTTATTTTAGTGGAGTTTTTTTACTGCATCTAGGTTACCTAGATCTGAAACAATGTTCCTCCGAAATTTAAATAAAATAAAACAAAATATTCCCCTTTACCATAAATTAAAGTACCTTAATATAACTTGTGTCCTAACACTAAAATGAAATTGTGTCAGAAATTCTGCAATGATCTGACTGCATTTCTCTTCTTACCTTCTTGACCAGGGTCACTAGACATCTTTTATGTATTTTTTTCTATCAAAAAAAAAGACAGTCCATTTACTTTCAGAGGTGCCTTGGAAAACAATCCAAATATATGTCCATAAAAATGGAATTCTTGTTTACTGTTTTAGAAACACTTTTTATTGCCTATCATTGTCATTCTGGCAGAAGTAATCGTAAGTAACTTCCCGTTGTGCTAGAAAATAAAGATTATGGATTTGTATTTACTTTTTATAAATAAAGTAAAAATGGATGGCTGTTGTGATCAGGTAAATGGATGACAAATGAAACCTTAGCATCTTATAAATGTTGTAGTTATTTACCTATACATCCATATATTCCCTGTGACAATTCTTAAAAAGGGAAAATAGGAATAAAATAACATTCTCAGTATTTATGCCAAAGTTACAACAAGGGTGAGAATTGAGGGAGCAACCATCCGAATACAGAATTAAGCATTATGTCAAGGAGTCCCAAGATTATTTCCCTGTGTCAAACCTCCTTCTGCGTTTAGTGCTTTATATTAGTTTGAATTAGAAAATGACAGGAAAAAAAAAAGTGAAAATATAGCTTTAAAATATCTCCAACAAAATGTGTGATGAATCTAAATGTACACACAGAGTTTATCCTTGGATTATATTTGCAGATTCTGAGCTATTAGTATCAGTGGGAGTTTTGCTGCAGATTGAGAGATGTATATGGCCCATTGTATTAAACTGATAGGAAAAGCAGACAAAATGTGATTTAACCACAGGAGGTTTTGCTTGTTATCTGAGATGGAACAGCAACACAGAAGCTAAAAGATGTATAGAGGCATTAAATCTACCAAATGAAAAATTGTTACTTTTAATACTTTTCTATCATTGTAAAAATTTATAAAACTATTTTCCACCGAGATTTCTTCACTCCCCCTCTCCCCCTCTCCTCCCTGCACCCCGGTTTTCTGAAAGCCAGATATTCAGGTATTTACCTGCATAAAGCCCTCAGAAGGCACACACAAGCTGCCCTTCTTGCCCATCCTGGGTATCATCACACAGACAGGCTTTGCTTCCCCCCAGTCTCAGCTGGGTTTTACAGGGTAGAAAGACGAGTGGACTGTCCAGATGTGGTTCTGACCTCCCCGTTTCCCTGGAATCCCAATTCTAGAGGACAAAACCCAAATCTGAAACACTCCTATTATTTCTCTCTGCCTGCCTCAGGACAGCGCTCTATTTTTCATAAAGTTTGAAGGATTGTGAAGAATTATTTCTCAAGAAGAACAATAATTAAGACAGATATCAGAAACCCACCAGATGCTGATCTTAACAAGTGTCCCTATGGTGAAAACCTGCTAGTAGGAAAGATTGAACAGCATCCAAAATAAGCCAGCTGCTGAAAAATACAGGTAGTCACAAAGACAGGAAGAGGGCTTGACCAGGGTATATGTAGGTTACAGTAATTCACTGCAAAGAGCAGGGCCTCACAACTGAAATGTCAAGTTATTGCAAGCATCCCTGCTATGGGACATTGTAGCAAACTTTTGTAGAAGACATATGGAAATGAAACAAATGTTAATAGATTCATCTTGCTTGGGGGAAGCTGTCTTGCATCATCATTCCATCCACCTTTCTTTCATAGCCTGCCTCCCCTTACCATTTCTGCCTCCAGGCCACTGAGTCTACAAACAGGAAGAAGGTCATCAGTAAAATGAAATTTAGCTCTTCTGAGAGCTTGGTAATTAGTGCTTACTCTATTGAAATGGAAGTGTCTGAATTTGTTGTCAAGGGTGTATTTTGAGTTGACTTCAAACTCCTTAGCTCCAGCTGGCACCTGACTGAAAACTCATAATTCTGGTGAATAAATGCTGATATTTGTGTACAGTGTTACTAGCCAAAAGGAATGACTGACTTCTACTCAAAATATATAAATATATATATAAATAATTATAATAATAAAAAAGTATTTGCCTTTCTTGCTGCCTTCCCTGACTCATCTTAAACAATTCTGTCCAAAAGACCACAAGGAATAACTTTTTTAACAATAAGGCCCAAATGAACTTGAAAAGTACCAGTTATTTCCTACACTGAGAAATTTATCACAGGATAGTTTAGGTTGGAAAGGATCTTAATGATCACTTAATTCGACCCCCCCTGCCACGGGCAGGGACACCTTCCAGTAGACTGGATTGATCAAAGCCCCACCCAGCCTGACCCTGAACACTTCCAGGGATGGAACAGAAACAGGCCAGGAACAGGTTCTCTGGGCATCCTGTTCCAGTGTCTCACCATCCTCTGACTAAATAACTTCTAATGTCTAATCTAAATCTGCCCTCTTTCAGTTTAAAACTACTACCCTTAGTCCTGTCATTATACTCTTTGATGAAGAGTCCCTCCCCAGCTTTCCTGTAGGCCCCATTTAGGTATTGGAAAGCCACTTTAAAGTCTCCCCAGAGTCTTCTCTTTGCCAAGCTGAACAATTCCAACTCCCCCAGCTTGTCTTATGAAAGGTGCTCCAGCCCCTTGGTCATCCTCATGGCCCTCCTCTGGACTCATTCTAATAGGTCCATGTACTTCTTATAATGGGGGCCCTACAGTTGAATGCAGTACTTGAGGTGTGGCCTCACCGGGGCCAAATACAAATGGAAAATCATTTTCCTAGTCTTTCAGACCACACTATTCCTGATACAAGCCAGGATGCTTTTGGCCTTCTTGGCCACCTGAGCACACTGCTGGCTCATACTCAGCTGGCTATCAACCAATACTGCCAGGGCCCTTTCCACCAGGCAGCTTTCCAGCCACTCTTCCCCCAGCCTGTAGTGTTGTTGTGCCCTAGTGCATGGTTGTTGTGCCCTAAGTGCAGGACCTGGCACTTAGCCACGTTGAACTCCATATAATTATCAGCCCATTAATCCAGCCTATCCAGATCCCTCTGTAGAGCCCTCCTACCCTCAAGCAGATCAACACTTGCTCCTAACTTGGTGTTATCTGAAAACTTACTGAGGGTGCACTCAATCCCCTTGTCCAGATCACTGGTGAAGATATGGAAGAGAACTGGCCCCAATACTGAGCTCTGGGAGACACCACCTGTGACAGGCCTACAACTGGTCAATTTACCATGATTCTTTGGGCCTGGCCACCCAACCATTTTTTTACCCAACAAAGCGTAGACCCATCCAAGCCTTGTGCAGCCAGCTTCTTCACGAGGATGCTGTGGGAAATGGTGTCAAAAGCCTTACTGAAGTCTAGGTAGACCACATCCACAGCCTTTCCCTCATCCACTAAGCACATCATATTGTCACAGATGGAGATCAGATTTGTCAAGCAGGACCTGCCTTTGATAAACCCATGTTGAATGGGCCTGATCACCTGGTTGTCCAGTAAGTGCTGCATGATACACTCAAGATAATCTGCTTCATGAGCTTCCCTGGTGCCGAGGTCAGACTGATAGGCCTGTAGTCTCCAGATCCTCCTTCTAGCCATTTGTTATCCTGGGACCTCCCCCAATAGCCAGGACTGATGATAAATGATGGAAAGTGACTTACATGATAGGAAAAAAATGAAAAACAACATGTGCATATAAAGAAAAAGTAATCAGAAAACCAAGATGAAATGTTGAAGGAGAGTTACTGAAAATAAATAAATAAATCAATAAATCCTTTAAGTCCTGTATCATCAAACAATACTTAGCATTGTATTTTCAGAACAACAAAACCTCTTATTGTATCGGGTGCAGGTGCCCAGGTGCTGGAGCAGGGTGCTGCAGGGCTCTTCCATGAGGCAAAGCCAGGACTGCCTGATGGCCGACACAGTTGGTTCCAGCCAGCTCCAACAGACCCACTGCAGGGCATGGCTGGACCCAGCAGCCACAGGTGGTGGTGCCTCACCATCAGTCTGTGGATAAAGGGGCAAGATGCTGCACAGCAGGGAAGAGTCGGGGAAAAGTGTGAGAAACAGCCCTTTGAGTCCTGAGGGGAGAAGGGGAAGGAGGTATTAAGGTGTCAGAGCAGAGATTCCCCAGCAGCCTATGGAAAGGCCACGGTGAAACAGAAACTATATATGTTAGTAAATACATTATAAGGTTTACCTGATGTTCTTGATTTCAGGTAGTGTTAAGCAACATTGAAAAAAGTTTCTATCCCTAAATGAAATGCAAGGCTGTTCAATTCTGGAGACTTTTGTGAGGGTAGTTTTAGGACAGAAAGCATGAAAGGTAGAGACAGGGGAATGAAAAACAGAAAGATTAATCTGGAATAAGAATGAAAGCAGGGTCCAGAACAGCTCAAATACATTGTGATAAGAGCCAAGATAAGGAGGATTTTTGGGGTAGAATGACTTCTAAAGCCTGTTAAAAGAAACAAGGAAACTATTCCTAAATATGTGATACTCCTTTAGTAGTTGCATATATTTGTTCCTTGATTTTATTGTCATGAATTCCTACTTCTAATGAAAAAGTCAGTAAAACCCACAGTTTTGGCTAGCCACTGAGGTCAAAAGAGAAAACTCACACAACTTAAGCAGCCTAGATAGTGATTAATATTCTTATCTTTATACACAGATGCTATTTTAAAATGCTTTAGTTTTTTCTTTTCCCTTAGTAACTGAATTAGGATGATGTGAAGACTTATTCTGTGAACTTGGTTTTGCAGTCTTACCCATTTAGCATTCCTCCTCATGGAGAGAAAGTTTCTTTAAATCATTTGTTTCCATAAAAGAGACATTTGTAGCAGTTCTCACTAGTTCTTTTGAATCATACAAAAGATATATAGTGTAATATATATAATAAATATATACTATAACCTATATAATGATATTATAATTTGCTTTTCATATTGTGTCATTCTACCTTATCACTTGTCCTCCTAAAATGAGCCAGTCTGAACTTTAGAAATAAAAATCAAAATGGGATGACAAATGAGGTTTTCAAGGTTTTCAGATGGTGCTCTTAGTGAACTGCAATTGAGATTCCCTTGCTAATGCCTCTGCTTTCCCAATCCCTCTTCCTTCCCCTTCCTGACCCCCCCCTCCCCATCAGTCACAGAGCTCTGTTCTACTTTTATGAAAATTATTTTAACCCCAGAGGCTTTACTCCTCCCAAGTGAATAATAACTAAAAAATTTCCTCATCTTTTCCTAGTTGGTGGCAACACTTGAAGATTATCTTTTAATGTTCATGAATTTGTCTTCCAGGCTTGAAAGTGAATCAAGGATCCTAGGAGTACAACATATGGGGGCCAGCAATCTTTCAGTAAAGTATCTCTGAAGCACCAGAAACCCATGTGTACTTCAGAAAACTAAACCTAAGACCTGAAATAAAAAGACAAACATATCTGTGAAAACTACACTGAGTATATGATGATGAAGCTGAATGAAGTCCCCACCAAGATGTCAAAAACCTATTCTAGTTAGAAAAACATAGTACAAAATCTCACATATTCCTAGTTATAAGTAATCATATTCAAAACTTATTCTAGCCTGTTTATGATTGTACAGAGACCTTAATATTCTTCTTGGACCTCTGCACACCCAATGTTTCTATCTTCATACTGAGGTAGTTACCCAGCTGGTAGTTATCCCAGCTGGTATTAGCATGCCTCTGATCAATGCAAGTGTCTTCAGTTTTTCAATTTAATAATATTCAATTAACTTAGGTTTCTACTTCAGGTCCAGTTTTGTTTTATTTTGTATTTATTATCTTTAATTTGTCTCTTGTGACCTTAACCTTACTTTTTGTGAATGGTTGCTCCTGAGGGAATGTTGTTCCCCAAGACAAATTAAAAAACACACCCAGTGGCCTGCTGGTTTTTGGAAGCTATGTCACCTGGATAACCTGTGGTAGAGCAGATTTCACCACTGAAATTATTCTTTACTTAAGTAAGAGAAATCTTTAAAGAAATGAAATCTTATGTTGTGCTGCTTTCTAAAATAACTTTTTTTTTTTTTTTTTTCAGAAATAATGAAGTTTTGTATTTGAAAATATTTTTAGCGTTTTATTTTAATAATATTTTATTAAAATTACATAGACATGGAGATACAATTTTTGGGTTTTCAGTACCAGAGTAATAAAGCAGAATAGGTCATCTAAGGCTTCCCCACCCCACTGCACCTCTTACATCAGCTCTGTTACAGTGTAAAATCCTGGCCTTCATCTAAAAGTTGACAAATGTCTTGGTTTCGTTGGTACCAGATTGAGAGAGCCTATCTAGCCTATCTGGAAAATAGTTTCTAATTGCAGTTGTATTTATCAGTGCTGTATTTTGCTCACACTTCAGTCACTTTTCTATGACTCCTAAGTCATAGTGCTATGTATAATGCCTTTTTCATTGAATCTCTGAAAAATAACCATTACAGGTAATCTAATTCAGCTGTGAGAATGACTCATATTCATTCAAGCTCCAGCAGAATAGGTAGAGAGAACACTTACATGACTCTTACTGTAGCAGAATAAAGGTAACACAAGTGCTAGATCTTCAGTATCTTCAGATCTTCAAGACAGGAATAGCCCTACCTTAATTCTTCTATGAAAGTGTTATAAATGAAGTCTCAACTCAATCTGAATTTAGTAATACTTATAAAAGGAATATTTATAAAAGGTATCAAAGGCAAGTAAACAGTGCTGAGTGCACATGGAATCTACGCTCCACCAACATACACACACAAATAATCAAACATTCTAAATATACAGAACATTGCTTTTACATACTAAACCCAAGTATGCCTATACAGTCAGAAAAGGGTAACAAACAATCCTTTCAGTTCCATGACTTACTAAACTCGAGTATGCCTATACATATGTACAATCAGAAAAGGTAACAAACAATCCTTTCAGTTCCATGACTTAACAGTCTCCATTTTCCATTCCTTTTCTTGATTACAAACAAGTCTCCATTTTCCATTCCTTTTGAACAATATGTCTTGCTTTAAGTTGTTCAGTAACTCAGTCTTTGGGCCTTATGTATCCTAATCTTCCCAGGTCGAAGAAAAACATATCCATCTCCTTTTCAAGGCCAATAGGGCCTGGGTCAAAAGGCATGTCCAGGTCAGCAGGGGGCGCAACAGCAAAGGCCTGGGATGGCTGTAGCAGTGGCGGGGCCAATGGTGTAGCAGTTGGATCAGTAAACGAACCCGCAGCTTCCTCACTTTCTTGCAAACCACACGTTTCTGACTGTGGTCCCACATGGCTCTTTAAGGCCTCAGAGACTGCTTCGCTAGGCGCTGAGCAATCCCACTACAACCTTGTCATTTTTAGTAGCAGAGTCCCACACATTGACCTCAATTTGGTCCCATATACAGGACCATAAACTGTCTGATTGTTAATAAGGAGAATAAGCTGTAAGGTTACCATAACAGTCTTTGTTTCTAAGGACATATGATTCCCCATAATGTGCAACTGCTTACCAGCGAGGGGCAGTTGTGTGCGCAGGTCCATATCTCTCAGCTTGAGCTTCTTCCCAGCTCCGGTGCGCCCATTTCCAGCGACTTTCTGTACGAGCTTCTCTGAGCAGTTTGCTGAGTTTGGCCGAACCCATCTTCATGAGGCGATCAATGTACCTGTTCCTGTCCTGGTCTCCATTCTGCTAGCCTGTTCCTTTTCATTCCTTCTTTCTACTTCTTTATTGATGACATACCTTCATCATGTTGCCTTTTTTCATCTTGAGGACAGGCTCCCCTCTTATACCCTTCTCCCCACAGCAGTCCTTTTCAAAAACAACTTTTCATTGGTCAAACAACTTTGCATATAACAGCAATGGCAAACACCCAGAAACTTCCATGCCTTAATGCTGGAGAACAAGAAACCCGAGACTGCATGGAGTCTCCTGAATCACCTTTCTCTGCTCTCTCTAAGCTCTTTTACATTCTTGATGGTGTCATCGTTGAGAGTCTGATGTTATCAACCATGGGACTTTCTGACCCCCATGGCCACACTCCCAAATCTTCCCCTTCTTTATTAGTATCAACCATTTTCTCAACATGAATTACCATATATAACAAAAGTCAGTATAAAATTTTCCAAAAATGTTAATGAGAGCTGAGATAGCTGAGTTTTGTTGTGGTTGTTATTGTTGTTATTTGTTTGTTTTTTAAAGTATCTGTCCTATGCAGTTTATTCAGAGAGTATATAAAAGTGGAATTATGCTGCTGAAATAGACATTAAACTCGAATGTAGTGACAGTGCTTTAAAGCAGTTGTGTCCTTAGAGACTGATTTCATTTCTGCTCAGCGTGGGGGCAATGGGAAATCAGTGTACTAATCAACAGAAAAATTGGACCATTGTCCAGAGAATAAACTAAATCTTTCAGGTCCACCTGAAATAGAGAGGATATGTGCACCAAATCTGAAAAGCTGGTTTTAAATTGGCCCACATTTTTAGATGCTTAGTATAAAAGTAGTCTTCTTAATCCATAAAAATATATTTTTCTTCTCATAATAGCAGTGAAAACTAGTCTTGAGGATTACATGTATTATCTCTTAAATTAGAGTGACATAAATTAAGAAGACTTCAATGAAGTGTTTAAACTGTTGTCATTTACTTGTCCCATTTATTAAGACAAGAACTTAATTTTATAGTATCAATAAAGACTGTGATATGCTGAAAAGCAAATCCATACAGAGTAGGTACACTGCACTGTTAAAATGTATCCATAAGTACAGTATTAAAGGGTTTAGAAAAAAGCTTTCATGGACCTCAGCAAGTTCAGAATCAAGAACAGGTTAGGATGGGGATGGCAAAGGAGCACTAGAGAAAGAACGTGAGAAAGAAAAGACAGGATCAAAGCTTGTGATGGTGTTACAGTTAAAAAGGCTGAACTTCAGTACAGTTTAAGATACCAAATCTACACAAGAAATTTAAAGTGGACTACAAATACACCCAAGTTTTTTTTGCCTATGTAAAATAATTAAGTTGGTTCCATAGTATCCCTTGTTCTTCCTCATTCTTTCTGTTATCATTAGGTCAGAAAAGTGGATAGAATGTAACATTAGATACATTAACTGGAAGATGAAATGTAAAGGATGCGTACCTGGAAAAACTACTTTGAACAGTTTTATTGCAAGAAAAGTGAATGTGATAGTCATAGTAACACAAGCTATCAGCTGCTAACTTTAAGAAGGGGCAAATAAGGGTCAGGTTATTAATAGATTTTGTTGTTGTTGTTGTTGGTATAATTTATTGTGTTTAAGTGGCTCTTAATCCATTACAAGAGAAATATGTGCCAGAACTGCAGAACATTAATTTCCTCCATCCTTACTTCCCAGTATTCATTACCATCATCAAACAAGAATGAGAAACATTACAGTCAGAAGAAATACAAGTTCCTTTGCACAGTATGAATAAACAAAATGTGTTTTGCTTGTCCAATAATATGTTGCTCCTTAGGAGATTTCCTTGTCAGGCTAAATCTGAAGTCATAATGCAGCCAAGTGGCTGATTTAACTGATAACATCCTCTCTGATATAATGCACTGATGTGCAATAAAACTTCTTCTAATTTCTCTTGTAAATATCAGCTTATGTGAAAGGACATTGGATTTTATGCTGGAGATGTTAGCAAATTCAAAAGATAAATCCTGACTTTATACTAAATAAAAAAGACAAGACTTTGCTGAAGTATCAATACTTAAACTTGATACCGATCTAACAACTATGGCATTTCCCTGATTTGAAGAACTTTATTTACAAGTTTTACAGCATTCTATCAACCATATGTATATGACGACAAAAATGAATGTTTAAAGAACAGTTATTTTACATATTTAAAGAATAGACCTACACAGAAAGCATTTTTCTTCTATTCTGCTATGTTGTTATGTATTCAATAATACTTTTCTAGTACTAGTAGGCCTAGGAATTCCTGTCATGTAGAGAAGAAACACTAATGGAGCCTATTGGGATAGACAGGACATTTTTTACGAACAGTAATTATTCAATGGCATTCCACACTCTCAGTGTGGACAAAATATTTGGAAAGCAGACCTTTCTGAATGCAGGATTAGTACTCTGCTCTTCAGCTACTGGACTGGATTGGATGAATTATGCATGCTGTAAGGGAGTAAATGACCTGTAGTCCTCAGAGCATGTGAGATATGTCCTCAAGAAGGAAGAAAGTATGTCAGTAATGATATGAATTGTTACCAATTGTTACACAAGTAAGATAGTTTTTAAAATAGATTATCTCCAATATTCACTGCATTTTAGTTAAGACAGTCCTTATCTTCAGCACTTTTACCACTGCAAATACATTAAAGATCCTTTATCACTTGGATGTGATGATGGAAACAAGTGTTTAAAGAGTTATAGTTGTCTGAGGATTAGATGTATAAATGGAAAACATATAAATATATAAATACATATATAAACATATAGAGACAAAAAATAAAAAAATATAAATGTATAAACACTAAAACCTTCAGAGAACAGATCAGAGAAAAAATTTGAGTAGTTACTTTCTTCTCCACCTAGTCTTCCCAGTTAACTGACAATGCCAAGAAAAAGTTATGGCAATTTGTTCTCACTTTTCAATCTTCTCTGAACTTTTATCATCTTGGTGTTCATTGCAGTTCAACTGCCAAGTTTCATGACTTGCTTTTATAAAGCTTCTGCTCCTTGTCCTCATTCCACAGTAATGGGGCGTTAATTTTTTCAAATACAGCTTCCCTGATGCCATGCTCACTGGGTATAGATTGCTTCAGGGATTCTTTCAATGTATATTCCTTTATTGAGTTAATGTCACCATTAGTTCTGATTGCCTCTTTAAGTGCCTTCTTGTGTTCTGCTCAGGGTATTACAGATTCTTATTGTTGTCTTCTTTGGGGCAATTTTACTTTAATGCTTTGTTTGTTTGCAGTCTCACTGATTTGTACAGGAGCTTTTGCCTCAATTTTCCTTCAAAGTGGATTCCAGTTGTGTTATTAGGTAGAGTACAAAGTGGTTTTCCATCATTTGGGACAGTTTTATATTTGCTTAATGAGGTTAGAGTTTCTGTTTCGGGGTATATGACTTGCCTTATTTAGTGGTGTTTTAGTCATGCACACTATTCAATGACTTTGTTGGCTGAATCTTTTCAATTCCCTTCTGTGTATTTGGTGTTTCTTGTAATATTATTCAGAGTTATGGCCAGTTGCAGCTGTGTGATTTCATGGCTGAAGTCTGCAAAAAAATCTGCTTATCAATAACTTCTCAACAGCTGATGAA
The DNA here is from genome assembly GCF_964035555.1 of Netta rufina. Classification (NCBI taxonomy): domain Eukaryota; kingdom Metazoa; phylum Chordata; class Aves; order Anseriformes; family Anatidae; genus Netta; species Netta rufina. The sequence goes on from NC_140124.1 coordinate 101,925,182, forward strand.
CTTCTTCCTTTGTCTGCAATATTAGGTTACGGAATTCACCAAACCCCCTATAACAAATTTTGCTTTGATGTAATTTACCTGTGCATGCATGAGTAAATGTCATTTAATGAGAACTGCATGCCAGACTAGAAAAGTTGCATTTCTCCTATTGCATTCTGTTGCCTGGTTAGGAATTACTTTACACATTTTAGTGCACTCATAACAAACTGAAACTCTCTGCTTCAGACCTCTGCATTGGTTCATCCTTGAAGAACTGAGTGAGCCAAGACATTACAACTCTGTCCTTCAAGAACAAAAATTTAACAATTTCAATACCAGACTACTGATTTTTCCTCCTGGATGCACAGACAGATAGAATTAAATTTAGCAGGATGCTAAAAAAAAAAAAAAAAAAAAAAAAAAAAAAAAGCCCCACTGCAGATATTTAGGCTATTCTGGTTCTGGCAAAAGAAGTTTTCACAGAATCTGACAGCAGAGTGTGGAAGAAAATGGCCTGCTTTCACTGCAGGTTTTCAATGGCTTCCTAAAGAAAAAGTTTGATTCATATCCCTGGAGCATGCCTCTGATGTTCCCACCACCCTTCTTCTGCCAAAATGCTCAAACCACCTAAAGCTACCCTGTGAAAATGAGATTTTGGTGCTCTAAAAGCTGTTATTTTTAATCTGGTTTTATTTCAGTCCAGCTAATTCATATTAGTCTTCCTAAGGTAAAAAAAGACAGTGAGGATAAAGCATGATAGCTTTGCTTTGAGCTTAACTTCAAGTACTACACCAGGTGATGTATCGTATCACCTTAGGTAAAAAGCACAGCATTTACTGCTTTTTCTTCTTTACAGGCATGAAGCCATGAGACTTGATAGCTGTAGAGATAAATTATTTCAGTTCTTAGATGCTTCAGTCAGAAAAGCTTCCCATAGCCACATTTTAAAAATTATCTCCAGTGAAAAAAAAAAAAAAAGTGTATTGGTTTATGTTTCTTCATGGCTTATAAAGAAATATGAAGAGTTTTTTAACTTTAAAAGGATGACTAGTGGAGGCCCCAATAATATTAATAAATACTGTTTTTTTTTCATTCAATATTTCAGGTTGTTATATGCAATTAAATCATGTTCTAAAACCTTTCAGAGAAACTGTCAAACTGAGAAGGTTCCTGAGAAAAAAATATCAGTTACAGAGAAACATGGGATCACTGCACTGGGGCTTCAGGCTTGTCAGAGCAGGTCATTCAACATAATCCCTCATGTCCTGGATTATAAAGAATTAATATTTGAAAGGGGCTTTGGACCTTGCACCTATAACAAAATGGGCTTCATCTGCTCAGATTCAGGAATTTTAATATTAGATACCAATGTCAGGACAAGTAATCTTTAGTATTCCACCAGTCAGTTGCTCAGTGGAAAGTAAAAAAGCATTTCCGGGAGATATCTCATTCCAAAACTGGTGTTCAAGATAGGTGAGATGAATCACCCTTCTTCACCTTTTATCTATTGGCTATTAGGGGAAATTAGATTTATCTGTATATCTAAGAATAAAGCAACATTTTAACTGTCTTAATTAATGCTAACTGTCTTAATTAATGCTATGTTAAACTATGCTTAATGCTGTAATCTTTGTAGAATCCTTGTATTATATTAACAGCATAGCTGCAAACTATGTCAAGAGAGTAATTATGAGATGTATTAAAGCATGTATCAGGGAATAAAATATTTCATGTTTAAATGACCCTTTGTAATTGTCAAAACAAGTGAGTACAGTTGTTTTGAAGAAAGATTATGGATCAATTTGAAGAAGCATCATTTATGTTCTTGGGCATTCTGACTTGCAGGTACAAAACTCTGTGATGATTCATTGCTTTGGAATCGAGCACTGTAAGTAAAAATAATTACTTCTGTGCATCAGAAATCACTAATTGTTCAATTGCCTTGCAGATTTTGAAAATATAGGCTAGGCTAGACTGCTTTTTGAATTTGCAGTCTTTTAGTCTTGAAAAATTTTGAAGACACTTCAGCAACTCTGTAGAAAGGCACTTACTTGTTCGCTTCTAACAGCTGGAATGTCCTTAGAAGTTCTTACTTTACATTACACGGCATTACATGGTAGTGAAGATTTATTCCTGTAAAATTCGATCAATTGATGGGGCACATCAATGGTAATATTGCCCTTGACTCAGGAACTAGTATCATTGTAACTTACCAGTGGTTTTATTTAGACTTTTCTTTACTACAACTTCATAATGATAACGGTCATTGTCTTTATAACAATCCTTAATTTAAATCTTTTTTTAAGAAGTGGGACAGAGAATGAAAACAGGTGTTGCCATAAATTTTTGTAAACAAAGATGTGATCCTGAAGAATGTTGAGGTCATTTGAAGAAACATCTCCTGAAATCTTGCAGCATCATATACAGAAGGCTAAAAAGTTGAAACCAGTGTCCGAATTCAAATTTTGGTAGCAATGTTGGAGAAAAATGAAAAAAAAAAAAAATATATATATAAAATATACAGAGAAATATTTACTACAAGTGATACCAACTCATATGGATCAAACATAGAACACTAATTTAGTCTTAGTTTTCATTATTATTAATGTGGATGCCTAGGAAATGTCATATATTTTCTACCTTTCTCTAAGTGCAGCAGGGTGAAAGAAACATTTGCCGAGGCGATCGGCTCCGGGGCAGACGCGTTCTGCAGCGGAGCGGGGGATCGGGCCAGGCAGGGCTAATTTTTTCCGGCATCGAGCCTACTGGAGGGAGCCGCCAGGACCCGGCAGCCCTCGTGAGGGAGGCTGACGAGGCGAAGGCGGAGCCAGCAGCGCCCCCTCCCCAGCCGTTCAAAAGCAGCCCCTAGGGAGCGCGAGCGACCAGGAGCGCGGCGAACAGGGCGTGGCGCGTCAGAAGGGAGTGGCGCGGCAGTTAGCGCGGCTAGTTCGCGCAGGAAGGGCAGAGCGCTCCCCCTACACACAAACAACACCTCGTTAACAACAGCCGTAACTAGGTGATAATGGTCGCCACCAGGCACGGCGTGCACTCCAGAAAGTCGGTACACACGCAGACCGACTACCCGTTAAAAAATGCAGCAGTTCAGGTCACCGGATGCAAGGAGTGTCTGAGCCTGTTGCTGCCATCGGCGGGAGGCAGAGAAACTGCGTGCGTGAGGTGCGAGCAGGTGGATGACCTGGTCCGCATGGTGGCGGAGCTCAAGGAGGAGGTGGAGAGGTTGAGGGCCATCAGGGAGTGTGAGCGAGAGATAGACTTCTGGAGTAACTCCCTGCAGGGCCTCAAGGGGAGGTGCCGAGGTGAGACTCCTCAAATGGGGGCGGACCCCCTGCCCTGTCCCCGTCGGGCAGAGGGAGGGGATCTGGGAGCTGAGGAGGAATGGAAACAGGTCCCTGCTCGACATCGCAGGCGATGCCCTCCCCTTCCGGCCCCACCTTCCCAGGTGCCCTTACGCAACAGGTTTGAGGCCCTAGAGATTGAGAGGCCGGTGTGTGAGGAAGAGGTAGCAAATGTTCCCAGGAGGATGCCTGGGGCGAGGAGGTCAACTCCGCGCCTCAGGACTGCCTCCACCAAGAAAGACAGGAGGGTTATTGTTGTTGGTGACTCGATTCTTAGGGGAACAGAGGGCCCTATTTGTCGGCCTGACCCTACCCGTAGAGAAGTCTGCTGTCTCCCTGGGGCCAGGGTCAGGGACGTTGCCAGGAAGCTTCCTAACCTGGTACGCCCCTCTGACTATTACCCCCTTTTGATAGTCCAGGCGGGCAGTGATAACATCGAAGAGAGAAGCCTCAAGGCTATCAAAAGGGACTTTAGGGGACTGGGTCGGTTAGTGGATGGAGCGGGAGTGCAGGTGGTGTTTTCATCCATCCCTATGGTGGCAGGGAGGGGTTCAGAGAGGACACGGAAAGCCCACCTGTTAAACACGTGGCTCAGGGGCTGGTGCCAATGCAGAAATCTTGGGTTTTTTGATCATGGGGCACTTTACTCAGCACCTGGCCTGATGGCCACAGACGGGTCCCTATCTTTTAGGGGAAAAAGGATCCTGGGCCAGGAGCTGGCAGGGCTCATTGAGAGGGCTTTAAACTAGGTAGGAAGGGGGATGGGGCTGAGGCTAGGATTGTTGGGGCTGTGCCAGGGGGAACAATGGCAAGGCCGGAAGAGAAGGCAATGACCCAACTGAAGTGCATCTACACTAATGCACGCAGCATGGGTAACAAACAGGAGGAGCTGGAAGCCATCGTGCGGCAGGCAGGCTACGACTTGGTTGCCATCACGGAGACGTGGTGGGACCAGTCTCATGACTGGAGTGCTGCAATGCCTGGCTATAAGCTCTATAGAAGGGACAGGCAGCATAGAAGGGGTGGTGGTGTGGCTCTCTATATTAGAGAGTCTTTCGAGGTTGTAGAACTCGAGGTTGGGAATGACAAGGTCGAGTCCCTTTGGGTTAGGATCGGCAGGGACAACAAGGCTAGTGTCCTGGTCGGGGTCTGCTATAGACCGCCGAACCAGGATGAGGAGACGGATGAGGAATTCTACAGGCAGCTGACAGAGGTTGCAAAATCATCAGCTCTTGTACTTGTGGGGGACTTCAACTTCCCTGACATATCCTGGAAGCACAACACAGCCCTGAGAAAGCAGTCTAGGAGGTTTCTGGAGAGTGTGGAAGATAGCTTCCTGACGCATCTGGTTAGTGAGCCTACCAGGGGAGGTGCCCCGCTAGACCTTCTCTTCACAAACAGAGAAGGACTGGTGGAGGACGTGATCGTCGGGAGCTGTCTCGGGCAGAGTGACCACGCAATGGTGGAGTTCACTATTCTTGGCGAGGCCAGGAAGGGGACCAGCAAAACCGCTGTATTGGACTTTCGGAGGGCTGACTTTGAGCTGCTCAGGACACTGGTTGGTGGAGTCCCTTGGGAGGCGGTTCTGAAGGGCAGAGGGGTCCAGGAAGGCTGGGCGCTCTTCAAGAGGGAAGTCTTAATGGCGCAGGAACGGTCTGTCCCCACGTGCCCAAAGACGAGCTGGCGGGGAAGAAGACCGGCCTGGCTCAACAGAGAATTGTGGCTTGATCTTAGGAGGAAAAAGAGGGTTTATAAGCTTTGGAAAAGTGGGCAGGCCACTAGGGAGGACTTTAAAGAAGTAGCGAGGCTGTGCAGGGACAAAATTAGGAAGGCCAAAGCTCATCTGGAGCTCAATCTGGCTACTGCCGTTAAAGATAACAAAAAACGTTTCTATAAATACATCAACACAAAAAGGAGGACTAAGGAGAATCTTCATCCTTTACTGGATGCGGGGGGAAACTTAGTTACAAGAGATGAGGAAAAGGCGGAGGTGCTCAATGCCTTCTTTGCCTCAGTCTTTAGCGGCAATACCGGATGTTCTCTGGATACTCAGTACCCTGAGCTGGTGGAAGGGGATGGGGAGCAGGATGTGGCCCTCATTATCCATGAAGAACTGGTTGGTGACCTGCTACGGCACTTAGATGTGCATAAGTCGATGGGGCCGGATGGGATCCACCCAAGGGTACTGAGGGAACTGGCAGAGGAGCTGGCCAAGCCACTATCCATCATTTATCAGCAGTCCTGGCTATCAGGGGAGGTCCCAGTTGACTGGCGGCTAGCAAATGTGACGCCCATCTACAAGAAGGGCCGGAGGGCAGACCCGGGAAACTACAGGCCTGTCAGTTTGACCTCAGTGCCAGGAAAGCTCATGGAGCAGATCCTCCTGAGAGTCATCATGCAGCACTTGCAGGGGAAGCAGGCGATCAGGCCCAGTCAGCATGGCTTTATGAAAGGCAGGTCATGCCTGACGAACCTGATCTCCTTCTATGACAGAGTGACGCGCTGGGTGGATGAGGGAAAGGCTGTGGATGTGGTCTACCTTGACTTCAGCAAGGCTTTTGACACCGTCTCCCACAGCATTCTCCTCGAGAAACTGGCTGCTCTTGGCTTGGACTGGCGCACGCTTCGTTGGGTTAGAAACTGGCTGGATAGCCGGGCCCAAAGAGTCGTGGTGAATGGAGTCAAGTCCAGTTGGAGGCCAGTCACTAGAGGCGTCCCCCAGGGCTCGGTGCTGGGGCCGGTCCTCTTTAATATCTTCATCGATGATCTGGACGAGGGCATCGAGTGCACCCTCAGTAAGTTCGCAGATGACACCAAGTTAGGTGCGTGTGTCGATCTACTTGAGGGTAGGAAGGCTCTGCAGGAGGATCTGGATAGGCTGCACCGATGGGCTGAGGTCAACTGCATGAAGTTCAACAAGGCCAAGTGCCGGGTCCTGCACCTGGGGCGCAATAACCCCAAGCAGAGCTACAGGCTGGGAGAGGAATGGTTGGAGAGCTGCCAGGCAGAGAAGGACCTGGGAGTGATGGTGGATAGTCAGCTGAATATGAGCCAGCAGTGTGCTCAGGTGGCCAAGAAGGCCAACGGCATCCTGGCTTGTATCAGGAACAGCGTGACCAGCAGGGCTAGGGAGGTGATCGTCCCCCTGTACTCAGCTCTGGTGAGGCCGCACCTTGAGTACTGTGTTCAGTTTTGGGCCCCTTGCTACAAGAAGGACATCGAGGTGCTTGAGCAGGTGCAGAGAAGAGCGACGAAGCTGGGGAGGGGCCTGGAGAACAAGTCCTACGAGGAGCGGCTGAGGGAGCTGGGTTTGTTCAGCCTGGAGAAGAGGAGGCTCAGGGGTGACCTTATCGCTCTTTATAGGTACCTCAAGGGAGGCTGTAGCGAGGTGGGGGTTGGCCTGTTCTCCCACGTGCCTGGTGACAGGACGAGGGGGAATGGGCTTAAGTTGAGCCAGGGGAGTTTTAGGTTAGATGTTAGGAAGAACTTCTTCACTGAAAGGGTTGTGAGGCACTGGAACAGGCTGCCCAGGGAAGTGGTGGAGTCACCATCCCTAGAGGTCTTTAAAAGACGTTTAGATGTAGAGCTTAGGGAAATGGTTTAGTGGGGACTGTTAGCGTTAGGTTGGAGGTTGGACTCGATGACCTTGAGGTCTCTTCCAACCTAGAAAATTCTGTGATTCTGTGAAACAAGCCTGCTGTGAGGATTTCATATTTTCCTAATTTATGTGAATGCCCTTTTTACATCTACATGAATAAAAGTAGGTTGCTCAAATGCCAATGATCTCATACCTTTAAGTGAAGTCTGGACAAAAGAAAAAGGTTGTTTTCAAGTTTTGTTTGTTTGCAGGTCCTTTGGATTTGCATTAGGATGCAAAATGTACATTGGAGTTATAAAGCCAAACATGGGGGAATTCCTCGTCTAGTTATTGCTACTGGTGCTGTTGTGAAAGTTAGAGCTCTGCTGTAGCAGCACTGGGCATTATTCACAACCTCTGACCTTCTCCTCGGGATCTGCATTTGCAGCCCTCCAGAGGAAACTGGGTAGCACCATAGACATTTTGTCACCCTTGGCAGCATATTATCTGTGCAACTACTTATCTTGCCTATGTCTACAGTTGATCCTGGCTGATAAGCAGCTACAAAATCATTATTGGTTGGGAGGGGGGGAGGTGGAGGTGGTGAGAAGACGTTGTAAAAACAAGGGAGGTGGGGAAGAAGAAAGGCAACATTAGTTGATAGGTGCATGTGTATGTATATGTGTATATGTATTTATTTAGAGCTTTTGTGAAAACAAGAGAGGGGAATTAGAATCCATGAAATTAAGTGCAGATGATAGAAGGTAGCACATAACTGGCAGGGCTGTTAGAGGATTCTCCGAGGACAGAAAATCGGTGCCTATTGGCCAGGAATCTGGCGGTCCTCATGAAGAGAAAGCACCATTGTAGTAGAAGAATTCTGCAAAAGAAAATAGCTCAGGGCAGATTTCAGTGAAACATTTGCATTTCTAAGAAAAGAGATTTTGACAAGTAACTTTGTATACACTATCCATGTGATTTTTTTTTTTTTCCTGGTGTGGTGATTATTAATGTTTTCCCTATATACTTTTCAACTATTTTTATTACTTCATTTGAATAAAAACTATTTTTTTTTTCTCTATCAGTTCTCCTCTGCAATACATTTGAAACATTAATAGGTTTTAATTGTTTGTGTACTGGCTAAGGTTACTAGCAAAGACTGCTCACTATATTTATGCCCTAGGTGTCTCTACCTTGTTGGAGTGCTTGATTTTTCCCTTAGCGAGAAATGCTAATTATTGGATTCCTCTTTGTTTTTCAGAAAATATATATGGATAAGGCACTGGGCCTTTTTTTTTTCTTGATAGCTCAAGTAGCCTTCATTGTCCAGCATATCGATCCACTTTCATAAAGAGTATGTTGCAGAAGTCTGTGATATTTTCTTAATTTACTTGATTAAAATTACTTAATTTACAGAGCTGTACTCAGCTCTGGTGAGGCCGTACCTCGAGTACTGTGTTCAGTTTTGGGCCCCTCGCTACAAGAAGGACATCGAGGTGCTTGAGCGGGTGCAGAGAAGGGCGACGAAGCTGGTGAGGGGCCTGGAGAACAAGTCCTACGAGGAGCGGCTGAGGGAGCTGGGCTTGTTCAGCCTGGAGAAGAGGAGGCTCAGGGGTGACCTTATCGCTCTTTTTAGGTACCTCAAGGGAGGCTGTAGCGAGGTGGGGGTTGGCCTGTTCTCCCACGTGCCTGGTGACAGGACGAGGGGGAATGGGCTTAAGTTGAGCCAGGGGAGTTTTAGGTTAGATGTTAGGAAGAACTTCTTCACTGAAAGGGTTGTGAGGCACTGGAACAGGCTGCCCAGGGAAGTGGTGGAGTCACCATCCCTGGAAGTCTTCAAAAGACGTTTAGATGTAGAGCTTAGGGATATGGTTTAGTGGAGACTGTTAGCGTTAGGTCAGAGGTTGGACTCTATGATCTTGAGGTCTCTTCCAACCTAGAAATTCTGTGATTCTGTGATTCTGTGATTCTGTGATTCTGTGATTCTGTGATTCTGTGCTTATGTGTAGATTGTTCAGGTTTATTAGATCCAGAAAGGTGTTAGTTATGTCAGTGCTTCCTAAAATATATTCCACCACTTTCTCAATGGTTAGTATTCAAACCTTCCTTGTTACTCTTTCTAGTTCTGTGATTATCCTGAAGTCACTTTGGGTCAAAGGTATTGTATCATTTCATATTTACACACATCTTAAAATTTATTCTCATAAAAAATGAGATGCTACAGCACATTTCTGGACATGATCTGAAAGCTCCCATGGAAGCTTTCTTATAGAATATATTTTTCTTAAAGAACAACACAACTTACTTCTCTCATATTTAATTTCAAAATAATACTGTAGTTTTTTTCTAATCTTTGTTGGTTTTACTCATCAGAACTTGGTCTCCTTTTGTCACTGTCCTAGTAGAAATGATAACAGATAAGGAATAAGATTGAGATAGGATAAGTTTATGAAGTGGAACCCTTTGTGAAACTGCTCATTTGCTACTTTCACAGACCTTTTATTCTGGATATCTCCATTTATGAATCTAATTTCATTTTTAGGGGACTAAGACTGCAAATCTAGCAGACTTGCCACCCTGGACTTTAAGAGAGCAGACTTTAAGCTTCTCAGGGAACTAGTTAGCAGTGTCCATTGGGAATCTGATCAAGAGGGTTTACAGGTCCATGAAAGATGGTCACTTCTCAAGAAAAAAAAAAAAAAAAAAAAAAAACAAACAACTTTTAAAAACTTAGGAGCAGTCAGTCCCATTGTGCTGCAGGTCAAGCAAGCAGTGCAGAAGACCAGCCTGTCTGAACCAGGAACTCCACCTGGAACTAGGGAAGAAAAGGAAAATATGTGACCTCTGGAAGTGAGACCCAGCTTCACAGGGAGAGTACAGAGCTGCAGTTTGCATCTCTAGGGAGAAAAACACCCAACTTGAGTTGACACTGGCCACTGTGGTGTGAGACAACAAACAAGACTTCTTCAAGTATGTCAACAGCAGGAGGAGGTCAAAGGATAACATTGGACTTATACTTGGAGCAGATGGTCACCTAACAGGTAAAGAGGAAGAAAAAGCAGAGGCATTTAGTGCCTCTTTTTGCCTCAGTATTTGACAGTAATGACAGATCTCAGGCTGCCCAGACCTCAGAGGTGAAGTACCATGTCTGTGGGAGCAGTAACTTTCCATCTGTGGTCACTGAAATTGTAACAGAACAGCTGTAACAGCTCAATGTTCATAAGTGCCAGACAGGATTCACTCCAGAGTGCTGAAGGAATTAATGCTGAAGGAATTGGGTGGACCTCTCTCAGAAATTTACCAAAGGTCATGGGAGTTTGGGAAGGTCCCTGATGACTGGAAACTAGCCAATGGTATACCACCTACAAAAAAGTCCTAAGAGAAGACCCAGGAAACTACAGACCTATTAGTCTAACCTCAGTCCCTGGAAAAGTTAGGGAGAAGATTGTCATGGGCTATATTGAAAGGCAGTTAAAGAACAAAACTATTATCAGACATAGTCAACATGGGTTCAAGAAGGGAAAATCCTGCCTTAGTAATTTGATCTCCTTCAAATTACTGATAAGGTCTCCAATTTAGTGGATAAAGGGAAGGTGTTGGATATAATCCTTCTTGATTTCAGAATGCCATTGATACCATCCCTCATGGCATCTTTGTCCAACTGTGAGATAAACAGGTTCACGCTATGCTGTAGGATGAACAGGCTTGGCGGTAGTCCTCAAAGGGTTGTAGTGAATGGGGCTACATCTGGCTAGTGGTCAGTCCCTATCAGTGTTTCCCAGGGCTCAAGGAAACAAATGTTTCTAGGGCCAGTACTGTTCAACATTTTTATCAATGATCTGGATGCAAAACTGGAGCATCAGCTGATGAAGTGCTGTTGACTCCCTGCAGGGACAAGAAGCCTTGTAGAGGAACCTAGTTAAATTGGAGGACTGGGTGATTAGCAATAGGATGAAGTTCAACAAAGGTGAATGCTAGGTTCTGCAGCTGGGATGGAGCAATGATGTACACAGGTACAGACTGGAAGATGACCAGCTGGGAAGTAGTATCTCAACAGAAAAGGGTCTGGGGGTGCTGGTTGATAGCAGGCTCAACAGTGAGTCAGCAGTGTGACCTGGCAGCCAAGAGGCTGGTCAAAAGATGTAATCGTTCTTCTTTATTTAATGTTGGTGTGATCTCACCTTCAACATTGTGCACAGTTACGGTGATCACAATATAAAATTGATATTAAGGTTCATGAAAACATCTAGAAAAGAGCAACAAAGCTTGAAAAAGGGCTGGAACCATGTTTATGAGGAGAGGCTGAAGACGCTTGGATTGTCTAGTATGGAGAGGTGACCTCATTGTTCTCTACAACTTTCTGAGGAGAAGTGGAGAGGGCAGTGCTAGTCTCTTCTCCTTGGTAACCGATGACAAAATCATAGAATCATAGTATCATTAAGGTTGAAAACGACCTCCAAAATCATCTGGTCCCACCTTACTACCAATGTCACCCACTAAACTATGTCCCTAAGCACCACATCCAAACTTTCCTTAAACAATCCCAGGGACAGTGATGCCACCACCACCCTGGGCAACCTGGCCCAGTGCCTGACTACTCTTTCTGAGAAGAAATGTACCCTAATTTTCAACCTGAACCATTCCTGGCACAACTTGAGGCCATTCCCTCTAATCCTGTCACTAGTTATGTGTGAGAACAAGCCAAACCCCAACTCCCCACAGGTAATTACTTTCAGGTAATTAGAGAAAGCAATGAGGTCTCCCCTGAGCCTCCTCTTCTCCAGACTAAACAACCCCAGTTCCCTCAGCTGCTCCTCACAGGACTTGTGTTCCAGGCCCTTCACTAGCTTCATAGCCCTTCTTTGGACATGTTCCAGGGCCTCAGTGTCCTTCTTGCAGTGAGGGGCCCAAAGCTGAACACAGTACTCAAGGTGCAGCCTCACCAGAGCAGACTACAAGGGGACGATCAGCTCCCTGGTCCCAATGGCAACACAATTCCTGATACAAGCCAGGATGCCATTGGCCTTCTTGACCACCTGGGCACACTGCTGGCTCATGTTCAGGTGAGCATTGACCAACACTGTCAGATCCTTTTCCTCTGCACAGCTTTCCAGCCACTCTGCCCCAAGCCTGTAGCACTGCATGGGGTTGTTGTGACCAAAATCAGGACCTGGCACTTAGCCATGTTGAACCTCATCCCGTTGGCCTCTGACCATCGACCCATCCAGTCCAGGTCCCTCTGTAGGGCCTTCCTACCCTCCAGGAGATTGACACTTCCCCCCTACTTGGTGTCATCTGCAAACTTACTGAGGGTACACACAATTCTCTCATCCAAATCATCATTAAAGATATTAAAGAGGATGGGCACCAACACCTGGGGAACACCACTGGTTACCAATCACCAGCTAGATTTCACTCCATTCCCACTACTCTCTTGCCCAGCTGTCCAGCCAGGTTTTAACCCAGCAAAGAACATTCAGGAATTACATAAAACATAAAACAGATTAGATAGAAGGAAGAAAATATTTCCTGTGAGGGTGGTCAGACAGTGGTACATCCTAGAGAGTGGCATCCTAGAGAGATGGTTGGTACCCATTGCCTGCCAGTGATCATGTGGCATTTGGATAATTCCTTCAGTAATATGCTTTAACCTTTGGCTATCCCTGAAGAGGTCAAGCAGTTGAACTAGATGATCTTTGAAGATCCTTTCCTACTGAACTATCATATCCTATCCTATGTTATGCAGTAGTTATTACGTGAAGAATATCAGTTCATTTTCAGAAAAAAAAAAAAAAAAGTATGCTTTTTAATGTATTTCAAATTGCAGAGAAGCCATTGCACCCATTTAGATTTTTTTCTTTAATTTTAATTAAGGCAGTTACTACAAAGACACCTCGTTTTTGGAGTTAATTTGTTTAGAATTAGATTCTGAAGACTAGACTTTTTTTTTTTTTTTTACATAGCCTACTTCAGGATTTAAGCAAATAGATTACTATTTAAAAGAATTATTGGTTGTTTCTACTCAATCAAAACTTCCAGTCATTTATTGAAAGTGATTCAGAATTTGTGTTCAAATTTTCATCTCTCCTAAACAATGAATTCTTTATTCAATCATTTTTATATGATGGCTCTTTGTTATATGATGGCTATAAAACTGGTTTTGATTTATCAGTCAGAAATATTGATTAAGGTAAAATTAGTCAGATGGGATTTACTGGAGATATTTTCTTTCCAAAGTTGGTTGACTGTCCTTGCGGCAGAATAGAAATGTACTTGTAACATTTACAGAATCACAGAATCACAGAATTTCTAGGTTGGAAGAGACCTCAAGATCATAGAGTCCAACCTCTGACCTAACGCTAACAGTCCCCACTAAACCATATCCCTAAGCTCTACATCTAAACGTCTTTTGAAGACTTCCAGGGATGGTGACTCCACCACTTCCCTGGGCAGCCTGTTCCAATGCCTAACAACCCTTTCAGTGAAGAAGTTCTTCCTAACATCTAACCTAAAACTCCCCTGGCGCAACTTAAGCCCATTCCCCCTCGTCCTGTCACCAGGCACGTGGGACAATAGACCAACCCCCACCTCGCTACAGCCTCCCTTGAGGTACCTATAGAGAGCAATAAGGTCGCCCCTGAGCCTCCTCTTCTCCAGGCTGAACAAGCCCAGCTCCCTCAGCCGCTCCTCGTAGGACTTGTTCTCCAGGCCCCTCACCAGCTTCGTCGCCCTTCTCTGGACCCGCTCAAGCACCTCGATGTCTTTCTGGTAGCGAGGGGCCCAAAACTGAACACAGTACTCGAGGTGCGGCCTCACCAGAGCTGAGTACAGGGGGACGATCACCTCCCTAGCCCTGCTGGTCACACTGTTCCTGATACAAGCCAGGATGCCGTTGGCCTTCTTGGCCACCTGAGCGCACTGCTGGCTCATATTCAGCCGACTATCCACCATCACTCCCAGGTCCTTCTCTGCCTGGCAGCTCTCCAACCATTCCTCTCCCAGCCTGTAGCTCTGCTTGGGGTTATTGCGCCCCAGGTGCAGGACCCGGCACTTGGCCTTGTTGAACTTCATGCAGTTGACCTCAGCCCATCAGTGCAGCCTATCCAGATCCTCCTTCAGAGCCTTCCTACCCTCAAGCAGATCGACACACGCACCTAACTTGGTGTCATCTGCAAACTTACTGATGGTGCAGTCAATGCCCTCATCCAGATCATCGATGAAGATATTAAAGAGGACCGGCCCCAGCACCGAGCCCTGGGGGACGCCACTAGTGACTGGCCTCCAACTGGACTTGACTCCATTCACCACGACTCTTTGGGCCCGGCTATCCAGCCAGTTTCTAACCCAACGAAGCGTGCACCAGTCCAAGCCAAGAGCAGCCAGTTTCTTGAGGAGAATGCTGTGGGAGATGGTGTCAAAAGCCTTGCTGAAGTCAAGGTAGACCACATCCACAGCCTTTCCCTCGTCCACCCAGTGCGTCACTTTGTCATAGAAGGAGATTTTTTTAACATAACATATTTGCTATGTTATCATCTGTTTAAGGTACCTAAAAGACATGAAGAACTGTTGGGAAGCCATGGGCAAATCCCTCTTCTCAGATGGTTGAAGTGAGAGCAATGTTAAATGTGTTGTGATTTCTTGAGGAATGACAATGATAACTGTGTCTTGAGGAGATTTTTTTGGATGTTTATTTGTGTACTTATTTTTTAAGTAAACCAAGCCCTGAAGAAGGGGATATGTCTATAGTTAGGACTTCGGGTTTGTATTACTATCATTATAGTTGCTTAGCATCTCAAACCCCATTCCTGATGTAGGCTGATTTATACTCTGGAAAATACCATCCATGCCTATCTGTCATCAGTAAAGTCTTGTCACTATTGATGACTGCACCCCAGAATACAGCATGTCATTTAGGTTGTGCACATTGATAAAACAGATTGATGGAATGCAGAGCGTTTCAGAAAACTACAGGTGTTGTCTCCCTTATTTTGTGGAAAGGAAAGAGATCGAAATATTTTTCTCCCATTTGACAATGACACACATAAAATGTGTGGCAGCACAGCTTGAAAAAAGCTAGGTCATGCCCTTGCTCTGTATTTATCTCTGCATAGTTCTTGAAGCCATTAATAAAGACAGCACTGTCAGAATTCCTGCTGAGTAGGCAGCTGTAGGCAGATCTCAAAACAGTGGACTGAATGAGAGATTTAACATTGGGCTTAAAAGTTCTGGATATGTTTTGTCCATACCAATGGATACAGAAACTGCAAAAACAGCTTGTCAAAATGGAAAGGAATAACCCTTCAGGCATCTGAAGAACTGAGAAGGCTCCTGCCATGGTGGATATCTGTCTCAAAAGCACGTTCATCATTATCACATATAGGGATAAGCCAATTTTATTACTTCTTTCCTGCCTGTAACTAGTGCCATCACACATCTTTTTGTGACTCAAAAATTGATGTACTCTTTAAAGTAGGACACACTGTACACCTTTGAGTGATAATACATATATGATGGATAACCCTGTTAATTGATGGAATAGTTTAGCTGAGGAGTCAGCAGAGTCAAATTTCACATTAACCTCACTCTGGCTCAGGAATATCAAATAACTATCAAACTGGCAGAAGGCAGAGTTTGCCTGTTATAAGTAAAGTTGTAGAGCGTGTTGAGATTATATCAATGTGTTGAACCCTATTACACCTTAAATATCTTTGCTACATCATTTGTAAAATGCTTCTTCTTAACATGAGTTTCTGTCACATCACCTAGCATGAGTCTTCAGACAAAGACTAATTAGAGTATCAATATAGATGACAAAGGACCATTTAATGAAGAATATTCCATATCAGGCATGACATATAGTTCATTTTTACTGACATATTTCTGAAAGTATTGAAACTGATGTATCTGTAGCTCAAATTAAAGGATGCTAATTTAGAGGAAAGAGAATTTAGAGAATACTAATTTAGAGATATTTCATATCTCCATCTGAAATATGGTTTAAAATAATATTAATTAAAAAGACTTAAGAAAGCTGTGCGTTGCATTAAAAGGTAAAGAATTTTGGCAGGACTTAAACCCCCTTGCATTCCAGCTTGTCCTCAGATATCAGAGGGGGTGGGAGTGGCTGGGCTTAGATTCTGCAGTTCTTGCGCAATTCATCACTGAAGTACATTCACATTCAGCATACTGAATTACCACAATCATGGGTGCACAGATAGTTCAATACACCTTCAGTATAGTAGACTAATAACTGGTGTAGTTTATTGAAGGAACAGGAGTACAGGTTCTTTTGGATTGCCGGTGATAAATACACAGTCTGCAAAGCATGTGCAAATACCAGGATTATGACTAACACAACCAACTGCATATAAGTTATGATATGAAGCAACTCTACAGAGATTGTTAGCTTTCCTGGGGAAGCATTTACTCATATTTAAGGTTGAAGGGTATGTTGCCAAGGGGTCTATCATTGAACAGATTCCTTGAATATCTGCTGCAGCTCACCGTGGAAATTTCCTCAGTGCTGTACCTTCTCTTAAAATTTGGACATATCTTTAGTCTCAATAAGTCACCTCCAGCGATTATTCCACATTGTACAACCTCAAAAATATAAGCTTTAATTTTAAAAATGAGGTGCAGCAGCAATATACAGGTCATAAAGATTAAAAAAATAATTTGTATTTTCCAAATCTTGTTGTAGAAGTTATTAAAAAATAACCTAGATCTATATTACACATTTTTTCTGTGAATTTAAAAATGTTATATTTGATATCAGTAAATACAACTAATATACAAACAATGAGGCTCAACATAGGAGAGATTTCTCCAAACAAATCAGCAAAAAAAACATTAGAAGTGCAGCTACAAAATTATGCCATACAAGCAATGATTTGATAATTGGGTCAAATGTGAATTGATGCTTGACTATATAGGACATGTAAGGTTAAACATAATTACAGCAAGAGATTCACTCTTGCTGCTGTAGGCTGTTAACGCATTAATATTGTGTGTGTGTGTGTGTGTCTGTGTGATATTTCTTACATGATAGTTGACATGGAAGTATGCAAGGATTGCAAAAACAACATTCTGACAGTCTGCTATTAAAAAGTATTCAAAATACTAATGATAAAGCGAATTCTAAAAGGTCATGAACAATAACTAGAATGTGAATTGTCAATTTTGCCAGTAAATTAGTTTAAAATGATTTAGAGGTCAAACTTCTCATTTTCACTAATCTGTGATTTTTACACACTTCAAATATAGAATCATAGAATATCCCAAGTTGGAAGGGACCTACAAGGATCATAAAGTCCAACTCCTGTCTCCACACAGGTCCACATAGGAGGAGCAGCTGAGATCAGTCACTTGGTTTGTTCAGCCTGGAGAAGGCTGGGGGGAGCTTCCTCACAAGGGGAGTGGAGGGGCAGGTGCTGAGCTCTGCTCTCTGGGGACAGTGACAGGACCCGAGGGAACAGCATGGAGCTGGGACAGGGGAGGGTCAGACTGGGTGCTAGGGAAAGGTTCTGCACCAAGAGTGTGGTTGTGCTCCCCATGGAAGGGGTCACAGCACTAAGCATACCAGAGTTCAAGAAGCATTTGGGCAATGCTCTCAGACAATGCTCTCAAACAATGCAGTTTGAGTTCTGGGTGCTCCTCTGTGGAGCCAGGAGTTAATAGTCCATGTGGGTCCCTTCCAACTTGGGATATTGCATAATCTCTTTCTTAACTATACAAGAATAATTACTGTATATTGTGCTCATGCAATAGATATTTAGCACACTTCAGTATGCCATGGACAAATCAGGACTTGAGAGTATATCCAGTTTGTCAGTGCTATGGTAAATTCCTGTTTTAGAGTATTTTTATATTAAGTTAAAGTCCTTCCCATCACTCATAAACCAGTTTTGAGTATATACCAAATCTGCCAGTGCTAGTGCAAGTTCTAGGACTGCAGCATTTATATTAAACCTAAAATGTATCTCATCACAGACTAGACATATTCTCAAAGCAGAATTTATCACTTATGTAATTTCATCAGTTTCAGTGGTTCTACTGACCATGAATGAATTTGGTCCAATGTTCTTACTAAATTCAAATGTTAACAAACAAAAGCTATTTGAGAGGTACGGCTGAGAAAGTGATCTCTTATTCTCTCAGACTGATGGTGCATGATACCAGTGAAGAGGGATCAATTATTGTCCTCATCCAAACTCAGATAAACTTCTTGGACTAAAATAACTCCAATCCAACAACTCCAATTTAAGTAATATGT
The DNA here is from genome assembly GCF_964035555.1 of Netta rufina. NCBI lineage: Eukaryota > Metazoa > Chordata > Aves > Anseriformes > Anatidae > Netta > Netta rufina. Next base: position 101,943,366 of record NC_140124.1, read on the forward strand.
AATATTTTTTTTCCAATATCTCTCACTGAACTCCAGTTTAAGACATTTTAAAAAATTAAATCTGATTATTTATAAATCCAAGTAAATATAAACATATATTTTGTTACTATGATTGACAAAAATAGTAATAATAAAAAGGCATCAACAATTTAAGCCTTGTTCTATTGGTCTCAGTTATTTTCTCAGCAAAGAGCAAGGCAAGCAAATGAATGAATGATTTACTCCTTAAGTAACTAGATGTTCTCAATTTAAGCAATACAGCAGTTTTCTAAGTTTAGAAACATTTAGAAGTCATCTTCATGATATGCCTTATATAGCAGAACCAACTAACACCCCGGTACCTTTTCTTGTTCCTTCCCCTTTATTATCTGCATTTTTTGTTTGTTTCTTTGTTTTTGCTCTCCATTTAAGAACCTTGTCAATTCTGCTTCTATGTGGCTTCACAATCAGATGTAGCATGCAAGATGCTGTCTTACTTGGGTTGTGCCACATTTTCCTTATGGACGGGAAACGCTCTTCTGGGAAAAAGAAAAAAGAAAAAAAGAAGTCTTCCCAAAACAGGAACCACCACCTCCTACCCAATGAAGATCAGTTCAGATCAGCCTCTTCCTCTTCACTCCTTCTCTTTTTGTTAACACACTCCCTCTCCTCCATTCCCCCAACCATTCAAAGAGCATTTCTGGTCCCATCCAGCCTAGCCCTGACTCCCATCATTTCCTCTCCACTTTTCTACTGTTACCTGCTACCATGCAGTTCCCACTTCTGGGGGAGTGTCTATTGGACAATGATGGCTGAAGCTACAGAAATAGAAATACAGAGACCATTGCTTTTTTGGGAGATTAGGACAAAAAGGCAGAGGATGAGCCATCCCCTTTCCAGGAAAATAGAAGAGGTATATGTATAGATTTAAATCTTAAACTCTACTGAAGTTGAATCATGCCAAGTCTGCTGTGAGTATTGGCAATACGTTACCTGGATTCCCAGGGAAATAAGAAATATATGATTATTCTGGATGGCCTTGCTCATAACTTTTCAATCTATTTTCCAATTTTATAAAAACTTGGCAAGGGATAAAAGGTCTGAACAGTTATGTATTTTTTCATAGACATTGTGAAAAGCAAATGGCCAGATACATAAATTCAGCTCATTTCTTATGGCTTCTTTTCATTGGTCTGTGGGGACAGGACAAGGAGCAATGGCCACAAAATGGAGCACAGGAAGTTCCGCACCAACATGCGAAAGAACTTCTTCTCACTGAGGTTGATGGAACAGGCTGCCCAGGGAGGTTGTAGAGTCTTGTTCTCTGGAGATATTCAAGGCCCGTCTGGACACCTACCTGAGCAGCCTGCTCTAAGGAGCTTTGTCAGGGTTGGACCCGATGATCTCCTGAGGTCCCTTCCAACCCCTACATTCTGTGATTCTGTGATTCTTGGATTCATGGACTATATGTGCATGTTGGCACAATATTAGGTATTGGAGAGTCTACCTGTATGAGAGAGAGACTGCATGATTTGTTAAAGATCTATCTTTATTAATTCTAGCTCCTACAGAAAAATGAATAAATAAATATATTTTTTTTTTCCTTTGGACATACAGCTTATGCTTTTGCAAGCAACTATAATACAGAAAAGATCTGCCAACAATGTGTCATATTTATATATCATGTGTCATATTTAAGAGCTTGTTCTAGAACAATTCGGAAAATCACAGCTATTACGCTCAGTGGTGTCATTTTGCTTTCCATTCCTCAGACTGGACATGAAGAATTGTAAATTAAATGGAGGCAAGTCCATTTATGCAGAAAGACTGAGCTACAAATCTAACATGTTTTTTTATCTATTCTCTTTACAACACCTTAATTTTTTATTAGGAAGGAGTAATATAGTTTACAGTATAAAAAACAGCATAAATGCAACAAGTAAAGTGACACAACACAACTGTCATAGGTAGGCATTTCATTTGAGTCTTTCTATAATAAATGTTGAGATTAGTGTCCTTGATTCTGGAAAACTTTCTGATTTCCCATTTTTGTTTCCAAAGAGGATTTCCTAGATCAGCCCTTGCTGTCTGCATTCAGTGGGAAAATAAAAGTATATAATAAGAATTTATCTTCCTTTATTTAACCTCTGCTTGTTAGATAGGCCCTACATTAAGATAGGCCTTTTTTTTCTTTCTTTCTTTCTTTCTTTTTTTTTTTTTTACTTTCTCCCCCCAAGTTGAATGGAAGTAATGAACAAGAATTGAACATCAAAGACACTAGAATGCACCAGGATGACAGAGAAGTTGGTGAGGCCACTGGGTGTTCAAAAACAGTATGACAGGAGGCAAGTCTCACACATTCAGAACTTTGGGTCATAACTTGAGGATATTTTTTTCCTATAACTACCATTATGTTTATTTAATTTCAGTTCATTCCATAAATACACAGAATGTGTCACAGTAGATAAGCATATTTCAAGAATGCAGTCTTGAAGATAATTAAAGGTATATCTTAAAGACATAAATATCAGAAATTGAGTTCCGATGGATTTCTCCAAGTAGGATTGGAGATGCATAACAAACACATTTCACTTGCAATGAATATATAATTAGCTGTAATTGAAGTTCAAGACCTTGTAATTGTTTTGATGTGAGATAGCAAGGAGTCGAATAACATAAGAAACAAAATATGGCTGATATATTTAATGAGAGACATCTCAGTCATCTGAGAGACTAATATGTAAAGGAAGAAGTCAGTAAAAAATCACTGACTCATTTAAAGATTGTTTATAAGAAACAACGTCTGGGAACAAATGAAAAAGGGAAAATAGAAATACTTGGGGGAAAAAAATAAAAAAGGAAGGAATACTAACTGTGGAGAGCTAGAGTTATGTAGGTACAGAGAATATTTTTTATTTGTGCAAATTATCTAGCTTTTGAGCTTAAAAATCCTGTCAGCTGAGAAGTCAAAAGATGAAATGAGGCAATAAACTACAAACTGTATGCAACCGAGAGAATTTCTCTGCATTTTCACTGAAGTTTGTATCAATACAGCAGTATAAGTGGGTTAATCAGATAAACCAGGTATATATTAATAAGACATCCTCCCTGTACAACTTTTTGTATCCTGGACCCTGAGAAAAAGGACAACCATACTGGGTCTGTCTGGGGTGCAGTAAACTTTTCCTCATAGCATCCCGTTATTATGCTATGCTTTGCTTTTGTAGCTAAAACAGCGTGGACAACACACCGTATTGCTGACCACATCTTGCACTGCTTCAAAGTTTTCTCTCCAACCACCACACACACCTTACTGCAAGGCCAGTAGCCTGGGGGTGAGCAAGAGTCTGGGAGAGAGCATAGCCAAAACAGCCTATACAAACCAATGGGATACTCCTTACCAGCAATAAAAGCTGAAGAGTATGAAAGGAGGGGACATTTGCAGTTTCTCTTCCCAAGCATCTGCTACATGTACTGAGGCCCTGTTTCCCAGGAAATGACTGAACATGTAATTGTGGATAGAAATTGTTTTTTGCTTTGCTTCTGTGCGCAGCTTTTGCTTTTCTTCACTGACTTTATCTCAACACACAAGCTTTTCTGTCTTATTTCTTCCCCATCATGTTGAGGAGGGGAGTGAGAGAAGAGCTGAGGAGGTGTCTGGCAGCCAGCCAAGGTCAACCAACCACTACAACTTTTCCACTTCAATTCATGGAGAGATTAAAAAGGGTGTGTGTAACAAGAAAATAAATACTGAGCAGCTAATATTTTAATTAGTAAATAAGAAAAAGCTCAAAATTGATGCATGTAAATGGATGACAAATCCTGGGACATTAATTAGGCCATGAAGCATAAATGTATATACATAACAAGTTAGGACAGATTAAGAAATGTTTGAAAAATCCGAACAGATAAAAATACATCCTAGAAAACAGAAATAATTAGCAGAATAGTTCATAAAACACTCATTTATTGTTGATGGCTACTCTAAATTGAAGGGATATCACAATAAATGAAAGACATGATAAGTAAATTAGTAAAAAAAAAAAGTTTCTGATAAAGATTATTACATAAAGCAAAGATTATTTAGGGCTACCTATGTTATTAAGCACATGTGTTTTAATAATATCAGTAATATATAACTTTGTTTATACACTAGACTATATAACTACACTGTTTTGAGAACTTTCCTGAAGAACTTTCGAATTTATTTATTAGAAATAAAAGTGTTTAACTATAGTCAAAAAGAAACCATTAGTTAAAATAAGAAGTTACAATTAACACCACTTCGCATCAAAGATGACATTTCTGCTCGTGATTTGATGTTCAATGAGTTATTTACTCACGATGCAATTATGAAAATAAAATAGCATATATCAACAGTAAAGCAATTATTTGCTCCTCCCCCCAAAAAAAAAAAAAATCATAACCATCATATAGCATCATATGGGGATTTAGGCCCCTCACTACAAGAAGGATGTCGAGGTGCTGGATGGTGCTTTGTCCTACAAAGAAGGGCAACGAAGCTGGTGAAGGGTCTAGAGTACAACTCATTAGGAACAGCTGAGGGAGCCGGTTGTTTAACCTAGAGAAAAGGAGGCTTGAGGAGACCTTATCATGACCTAACTTAAAGGAGGCTATAGCAAGTTGGGTATTGGTCTCTTCTCCCAGGCACCAAGTGATAAGAGAAGGGGAAATAGCCTCATGTTGCACCAAGGGAGGTTTATATTGAATATTAGGAGAAATTTCTTTACTGAAAGGTTGTGTGGCATTGGAATAAGCCATCCAGGGAAGTGGTTGAGTCATCACTCCGAGAGGTCTTCAAGAAACATGCAAGTAGAAACTTAGCATGGTTTAGTGTTGAACATGTCATTACTAGGTTAAAGGTTGGACTAGATGTTCTTAGACGTTCTGTCTTTCCAACAAGAATGATTCTATGATTCTATATTTTCCCATATATTTTGAAAACTGCTAGAGATTATGATACCTACTAATGTGTACAGTGCAACAAAAATCACTCGTAGATAAAGAAGGAGTCACTTCTGATATAGACTCACAAGTTTCAATGTCTGTGAACTATCATGGAAGCCAGAAGCTATTATATTGTCCTGCTGGAAAACTCCAGGAGCAAAAAGAGTACAGTCAGCATTCTTCATTTTAAGTTAAATATAACCTCAGGGTAACATGCAGGGATTACTGTTTGCCTGAGGGGGGAAAAATAAAATAAAATAAAATAAAATAAAATAAAATAAAATAAAATAAAATAAAATAAAATAAAATAAAATAAAATAAAATAAAATAAAATAAAATAAAATAAAATAAAAATGCTCTTTCTCCAATTATAAGATAGCATTAAAAATATCACTGCAAGCTGTGGACTGCTGGACTTTTGGAGAAGAAACTAAGCAAGTTCTTGTGCTTTTCCCTGTATGTATGTATGAGAAGTAGAAATAGAACCCCAGAAGTAAATGTTAGTAAATATAAGTACATATAAGGATTTGATTTCCACAGTAAGATGTGAAAAGTTGAGTCTGAAAAAAAAAAGCAGAAAAATAAAAGTATTCATAGCTATTAAATAATTAAAATTAAAAATTAAATTAAATTAAATTAAAATTAAAAATTAAAATTAAATTATTTTTTTTTTTTATCTGTGTACAGTTCTATCTGAAACTCAGTGAATGAATGAAGGTGAGAAAAAAAAATAAAATTGCCTCCAGCCTTATTGAAATGTTTGCATTCAAACAACATTGACATAAAGCTGAATTTTCTCTGTTGCTACAAAGGCAATATGTAAATATACAGGCTTAAGTTTAGTCTCAGTTTTAACACATAGCATATTGCATGAAATAACTTGGAGATCAGTTTTCTTAGAAGTATTCTGAATAAGATAGAAGGCAATTTTCCTGGTTAAATGCAAGTGAATAAAAGGGTTCTGATTTCTCAACCCTACCACCTTTATTAACAAAGTAGAATATATATGTCTGCTTGCCCGCATGTATAAGTATCTCTCTCTCTCTCTGTATATATATATATATATATATATAAGTATATATTTATATATAACTGTCTTTGTACGTGTTTCTGTCATATTCAGTATCTTTCTAGAGATGTATAAACATGAAGGTGTTCATGACTAACTAGGTGTTCAGACTAACTACTTCTTGTTGTTTTTTGTTTCTTAACATAGGAGGAAGTTCTTTCCTTTTCATTTTAGACTGGCTTAGGTGAATTATTAAAGGAAATCAGCAACTCATAACCACAGCAATGCACCCAGCTAGATACTATTATTTATGGAAGTTGAGTGGACTCTGATTTAATGCACTAAGTCAAGAAAACGAACAAAAGTGAATCAGCATCACTGCCACTCTCAGTGTGGCCAGTCAAAATTACTTTACAGTAACAGAATCTTCCACAGTTTTTAAAAATAATACATAACTATAGATACAACAGGTTTTAGGTACACAACTGTTGTCTTCAAAGCACATAGTTCTCATTGCATATAAAGATGCAAACAAAATATGATATAAAGTATTACATCCTATACATTATATATTGTATTTTATCCTGTATCATTTTAATTTATTTCCATTCCTGCAAAGATGCATTGTGGATGAAAGACAGGGAATTTTCAGTAGAGCATCAAGCATGGGCTAATTTATTGCAAGATTTAATAACACAGGCAATAAACCATTTTTTTTTAATACAACACTTTTTTTCCCCCTGCTGACATAAATTGTTCAAGCTAAGGTGTTTCTACAAGGTCACAGAAGTAAAAGCTTGCTTTATTTGAGCCTTCATATATCTAAAGAGAAAATTCCAAGAAATTCCCTAAAGGAAATAATTACTTTGATAAACAACCTTTATTGAATGTAGTTGGAGGAGTATTTCTTCAGGGTGCATTGCATTTGAGGTATTTTTCAATGGAATTAATTAAAGCCCTGTTCAAACCACCTTTCTCTTGGCTAACCAAGTCATTTGCTGCCTAGCAGAAAATCAAATTGAGTGTAAACCAGAATCAATTTATCTGACAGAAAAATCATGAAAACTTGTAATTAATTGAGAAACTTTACTTTTATTTACCTTAAGTAAAGGACAAACAGTGGGCATGATGCACTAAATTGGGCAGGTAGCAAATTTCATGAAACCCTGGTTTATATTTGAACTAAATCACAATGAAAAAGTTGTTCTTAATGTCCTTGTACATTGTTCAGAAATATTTGTGTCCTTTTCATGCATTGAGGGACAGAGTTATAACTGGTTTGAGGTGCTTCTTGGGGAGCCAGATCCTTGTATCCACATTAAATTAAATTTAATTACAAACACCTGAAGGCCACTACAGTGACTAAACAGGACAATTATAATTCTACATATAACCTGTCTCTGGAGCTGAACAATGGAGATTTTCCGGTATGAGCAGCTTTGAATTTCATAGTCAGTGTAGTTCCCTGTATGTGTGTATATATATATGCATGCACACATATGTATGTCATGTAATATAAAAGTATCTAATATAATATTAATTTATATGCATATAAATGCAATTTTAATTCATATGTGCTAATATTAACTATTATTACTTAGAATATTTTCATGTTTTCTTTTAGCTTAAATGTATGCAAAATAAGCATAAAATATAGTGATTAATATATAAAGAGATTAATCATTTGTAAATTTAAAGGCAATTGATTCAAAATGCAGAATCGACTTTTGAGCTCTCTAAACTTGTTTAAAGAATAAAATACTTAGACTTCCAGTGTAGTCTGTATTAACATTATATACAAATATAAGAAATACATAACAATTAATCAATATCCTGAGAATATCACAGACTCACAGAATAGTTAAGGTTGGAAGGGACCTCTGGAGGTCATGTGGTCTAACCCTCCTGCTCGAGCAGGGCCACCTTCAACAGGTTGCCCAGGACTGTGTTAGTTCTCTATTCTTGGTGAAGTCAGGATAAGTAAAACTACTGCCTTGGACTTCCAGAGGGCAGAACTTGAATTGTTCGGGGAACTGGTAGGGAGGGTTCCTTGGGAGTCAGCCCTGAAGGGCAGAGGGGTCCAGGAGGGCCAGATGCTCCTCAAGAAGGAAGTCCTAAAGGCGCAGGAGCAGGCTGTCGCTGTGTGCCATAAGACAAGCCACTGGGGAAGAAGACCAGCATGGCTGAAAAGGGAATTCTGCTGAGTGTCCAGGAGAAAGAGTTTATGTTTGGTGGAAGAAGGGGCGGGTAACTCAAGGAGAGTACAAGGAAGTTGCCAGTATATGCAGAGAGAAAGAATCAGGAAGGCCAAAGCCCAGCACGAGTTCAACCTGGCCACTATGATCAAGGATAATAAAAAATGTTTTTGTAAATATATTAACAGCAAGAGGAGGGCCAAGGAGAATCTCCATTCTTTACTGGGTGCAGGGGGGAACATGACTACAAAGCATAAGGAAAAGGCCGAGGTTCTTAATGCCTTCTTTACATCTGTCTTTACTAGCCAGACCACGTATCCTCAGAGTACTCACCCTCCTGAACTGAAAGATGGGGACGGGGAGCAGAAGAAACCCTCCACAGTTGAGGTGGAAACAGTTAGAGACCTGCTGCTCCACCTGGACTGTCAGAAGTCCATGGGGCCAGATGAGATCTACCCGAGGGCTGCCTTCCGTCATCTATCAGCAGTAACGGCCATCTGGAGAGATCCCAGATGACTGAGGTTTTGCTAATGTGATTCCCATCTATAAGAAGGGTCGTAACGAGGAGCAGGGAAACTACAGGTTGATCAGCCTGACCTTGGTACCAGGAAAGATGATGTAACAGGACATCTTGAATGCAATCACACAATGTATGTGGGAAAACTTGCACTTGCATGACAAGCAGGCGATCAGGCCCAGTCAGCATGGGTTTATGAAAGGCAGGTCATGCCTGACGAACCTGATCTCCTTCTATGACAAAGTGACACGCTGGGTGGATGAGGGAAAGGCTGTGGATGCGGTCTACCTTGACTTCAGCAAGGCTTTTGACACAGTCTCCCACAGCATTCTCCTCAAGAAACTGGCTTCCCTAGGCTTGGACTGGCGCACGATTCGTTGGGTTAGAAACTGGCTGGATAGCCGGGCCCAAAGAGTCGTGGTGAATGGAGCCAAGTCCAGTTGGAGGCCAGTCACTAGTGGCGTCCCCCAGGGCTCGGTGCTGGGGCCGGTCCTCTTTAATATCTTCATCGATGATCTGGACGAGGGCATTGAGTGCACCCCCAGTAAGTTTGCAGATGACACCAAGCTATGCGCATGTGTCGATCTGCTTGAGGGTAGGAAAGCTCTGCAGGAGGATCTGGATAGGCTGCACCGATGGGCTGAGGTCAACTGCATGAAGTTTAACAAGGCCAAGTGCCGGGTCCTGCACCTGGGGCGCAATAACCCCAAGCAGAGCTACAGGCTGGGAGAGGAATGGTTGGAGAGCTGCCAGGCAGAGAAGGACCTGGGAGTGATGGTGGATAGTCGGATGAATATGAGCCAGCAGTGTGCTCAGGTGGCCAAGAAGGCCAACGGCATCCTGGCTTGTATCAGGAACAGTGTGACCAGCAGGGCTAGGGAGGTGATCGTCCCCCTGTACTCAGCTCTGGTGAGGCCGCACCTCGAGTACTGTGTTCAGTTTTGGGCCCCTCACTACAAGAAGGACATCAAGGTGCTTGAGCGGATGCAGAGAAGGGCGACGAAGCTGGTGAGGGGCCTGGAGAACAAGTCCTACGAGGAGCGGCTGAGGGAGCTGGGCTTGTTCAGCCTGGAGAAGAGGAGGCTCAGGGGCGACCTTATTGCTCTCTATAGGTACCTCAAGGGAGGCTGTAGCGAGGTGGGGGTTGGTCTATTGTCCCACGTGCCTGGTGACAGGACGAGGGGGAATGGGCTTAAGTTGCACCAGGGGAGTTTTAGGTTAGATGTTAGGAAGAACTTCTTTACTGAAAGGGTTGTGAGGCATTGGAACAGGCTGCCCAGGGAAGTGGTGGAGTCACCATCCCTGGAAGTCTTCAAAAGACATTTAGATGTAGAGCTTCGGGATATTGTTTAGTGGGGACTGCTAGCGTTAGGTCAGAGGTTGGACTCGATGATCTTGAGGTCTCTTCCAACCTAGAAATTCTGTGATTCTGTGATTCTGTGAAAACCAGGTGATCAGGCCCAGTCAGCATGGGTTCATGAAAGGCAAGTTATGCCTGACCAACTTCATCTTCCATGACTGGGTGACCCACCTGGTGGATGAGGAAAAGGCTGTTGATGTAGTCTACAGCAAGGTCTTTGACATGTCTCCCAGGGTAGTCTGCTGGAGAAGCTGGCAGCCCATGGCTTGGAAAGGTACACTCTTTGCTGGGTTAAAAACTGGCTGGACGGCTGACCCCAGAGAGTAGTAGTGAATGGAATAAAAATCCAGATGTCAACCAGTCACTAGTGGTGTGCCTCAAGGGTCAGTGTTGAGGCCCATCCTCTTTAGTATCTTTATAGATGATTTGGATGAGAGAATTGAAAGTAAGTTTGCAGATGACACCAAGTAGGGGGGAAGTGTCAATCTGCTGGAGGGTAGGAAGGCCCTACAGAGGGACCTGGACTGGACAGGTCAATGGGCAGAGGTTCAACATGGCTAAGTGCCAGGTCCTGATTTTGGTCACAACAACCCCATGCAGTGCTACAGGCTTGGGGCAGAGTGGCTGGAAAGCTGTGCAGAGGAAAAGGATCTTGGGGTGCTTATTGATGCTTGCCTGGACATGAGCCAGCAGTGTGCCCAAGTGGCCAAGAAGGTCAGCGGCATTCTAGATTGTATCAAGAATAGCGTAGCCAGCAGCACCAGGGAGCTGATCGTCGCCTTGTAGTCTGCTCTGGTGAGGCTGCACCTTGAGTACTGTGTTCAGCTTTGGGCCCCTCACTGCAAGAAGGACACTGAGGCCCTGGAACATGTCCAAAGAAGGGCTATGAAGCTAGTGAAGGGCCTGGAACACAAGTCCTGTGAGGAGCAGCTGAGGGAACTGGGGTTGTTTAGTCTGGAGAAGAGGAGGCTCAGGGGAGACCTTATTGCTCTCTACAACTACCTGAAAAGAAAGTGTGGGGAGCTGGGGGTCATCCTCTTCTCACAGATAAGCAGTGATAGGACTAGAGGGAATGGACTGATGTTGTGCCAGGGGGGGGTTTAGCTTGGAAATTAGGAGACATTCTTCTCAGAAATAGTAGTCAGGCATTGGAATGGATTGCCCAGGGAGGTAGGTGGTGCAGTCACCATTCCTGGGGGTGTTTAAGGAAAGGTTGGATGTGGTGCCTAGGGACATGATTTAGTGGCTAATACTAGTGGTAGGGGGATGGTTGGACCAGACGATCTTGGAAGTCTTTTCCAACCTTAATGATTCCATGATTCTACATTCATTTCCCAGGACTTGGCACCACTGAAAGTAGTGCATATTGGTCCTCTGCACCCTCCCTTCAGGTATTTATAGATGTTGATAAGATCCCTCCTGGTCTCTTCTTCTTCACTCTCAGCTATCTTAGCATTTCCTTATACAAGAGGTACTCCATACTCCTCATCATCTTGGTGGCCCTCTGTTGGCCTCTTTCCAGCATGTCCAGGCCTCTAGGTCTTCTAGGGGGCCCAGAACTGGACACTGAACTCCAGGTGCGGCCTCACCAATGCTCAGTAGAAGAAAAGAGGACTTCTCTTGACCTGGTAGCAATATTTTGCCTAATGCAGCCAAGAATACCAATAACCTTCTTAACAGCAAAGACACATTGCTGACTCATGTTCAACTTGGTGTCTACCAGGACTCCTAGGTCCTTTTCTGCAAAGGTGCTTTTCACCTGGGTGGACCCTGTCAGGTACTGGTGCCTGGGGTTGTTTCTCCACAGATGCAGGACTCAGCACTTGTTGAACTTCATGAGATTTTTGTCAGCCCACCTTTACAGAGTATAAAAATGGAGTCTTAATGAATGTGGATCAGATCAGCCTGCATCACAGCAATCTTTCTTCTCCTGTGATTCAGTTCATTCTGGCAGGAAACAACTAAGTCATTATCATAAAGTTTGAGATTTTTTCTCATGCTCCAGAAATCAAAATGACTTTTAGCCATTTCTCCTCGATCTGTACCTAAAGGACAGGGTGTACACAAGACATTGAATTACATAGTAAATATAACTAAATACTAAAATAAATAGTACTAAAAAAGACAGAGAAAAATAGCTTTTGAGAAAAGAAAAAAGTGCTGGATAAAAACAGTCAGTACAAACTGTTACAATCTGGGATTAAACACTTTGCTAGAGGAAGAAGTAGGACTGAAATAGGTCTTGATCATTTTTTTTGCGGCATGCACCAAATGCTCCTAATCACATGATCTAGAGTTATTGTTGGTTATATTCTGAAATAGTTTCTATCACAATAGCACTTAGCATTTAGTTTTGTAAAATGTTTCCAGTCTCCGAGCTGTAGGATTTTGATAAGGGTTAGAAACAAAATGTTGGGGAAGGAACATTGGTGTGGCCAGTCATGTTAAAAAATTGGTAGTTTTCATAGAATCATAGAATTACAGAATAGTTTGGGTTGGAAAGGACCTTAAAGATCATATAATTCCACCCCCCTGCAATAGGTAGGGACACCTTCCACTAGACCAGGTTGCTCAAAGCCCCATACAAACTGGCCTTGAACAAATCCAGGGATGGGTCATTGTATCTTGATTGTGTATTTAAGGTCAAGAGTCTGAGCCAGGTGTGGGATGAGGAAGGAATTTTCCCCAGTTCACATTGCCAAGGCCCCCATTTTTCCCTGTGGTGTCTGACATTGGCCTATTTTGTAAGAGTACATATTTACCCAAGGGTCTTCTAGCTGGAGTATGAATGGAGTATGAAATCCCCAATATGCAGATAATTAATGTGTATTAAATCTTTTACCCAAAATTCAGAATCAGGGAAGAATCCCTTTGTGACATACATATACATACTTCTAACCTTGGGGAATTCTGACAAAAATTAGGTAATTTAAATTCCTTTGAAAAATTCCTGCTCATCAGATGTGTTGAGAATTGATGTTTTACATTTCAGCAATTGTAACCCTTAAGAATTACGTATATTACACATGATAAAAAAGAGAGATTGATCTGTTCAGTTCAGGGTTTCTGGGGCTATTTGAAACATAGGGATTACGAACAGGGAGCTTATATTATGGCATGAGAGAGCTGCTGAAGGAATGGCTCTTTTTTAATACCATAAGATAAGGTGATGTGGAAGACAAATTAGATGAGGACCCTCAGGTTGGTTTCCCAGAACCACTGGGAAACACTGGCAAATTTTAGTGGGCGGAAGTGGTAAGGGGGAAAAGTAGATACAGTATGGACTTCAAAGAGAGAATCAAAGACTTGAAAAATATGAGAAAAGCCTGTCTGGCAAGAACATAGGCCAAGAATTGAAATACAATTCCAGAATGGTAAAAAAAAATAAACACTCCTGGAATTAAAAGCCTGAAGTGAGGTGTTTAGAATTACTGAGGTGGGAAAAAAGGACAGAAGAAATTTCTTGGAAGTCACTTTCTGCTTTTCTGAAAGGGAAATCCATAGTTCCTGAGCCTGGTTCTTTTTTTTGTATTACAGGAAACTTATTAAAACATGTACCTCAGGAATGTGTTTGATGTCATTAGTTTTATCACTTCATTTATTCCTTGTATACGGTATAAAGTTGTTCGATATTGGCTAATCCATTAGTTTCAGGAATCCAGAAAACATATTTTCTGTGGTGATACTTGTAGGGACCTCCATGATAGAATTTCAATTTTCAAGATACAATTTTGGTCTTTTCTATTTTACTTTTTTTGCTGGCTAGGGAAATTACAGACATAGTAGCATGCACAGCTGTATTTATACCTACAAAAAATATTTGTAAAAATCAAGGTCTTTATAGTTGAAACATTAAGCACTTTAAAATTATAAAATATCTGACTCTGAGGTGTTCATATGTGTGCATATGACGTGACCTCCCTTCCACATTTTGGTGGTATGGTTTCTAGTTAATCATAATGACAACCCAGGCTCTTGTGCTTTCAGAGAAAGCTTCAGAGGTAGAGAAACAAAAGCAACTATAACCTCAGTTCCATAGTATATACACTGTCTACCAAAAGCTAAATTACTAAATAAAAGCTAAATAACTAAAATTAGTGCCATACAGAGCAATACAAAATACTCCAGATGAAACAAGGAAGAAGAATTACAGATGTAAAAAATACAGTTCTTAAAATTAGGCATGCAGAACAGTCAGTAACCCCCCTTCTCCTCAATAATGTTGCTACAAGCTTTGCGTACCTCACTACAGCATGTGAACAGCCGCCACATCTTGGAGAGCAAGCAAAGTGGCTACAGTAGTAATGACAGAGATTGCATTCAGTCTTGAGCACTAATTGAAACCTGTGTTCCGTAATGGTTCTGCTGTATTTCCATACCCAAATCTTTTGTTTCATTAAGACAACCATAGTATAAACCTTTTAAGACGTGATGAGAGAAAAGTCTGTAAGTGCTTAAGCACGAAGTAATTCTGAGTACATGGAGTTCCCTGAAAATTCTGAGTTCCCTGAATTTAAATTCCTGCCCTGTAAAACTGAATCTTAAAAAGAGATAAGATAACTGACAACGGAGGTACTGACTGACTTTTCCATACATTTCAAGGGCAATCAGACAACATATACAGATTATATTTAGGCAGACTAAAACAATCATTCAAAGTAAAAAAAAAATACCAACACTTTCTTAAACAAAACAAAACAAAGCACTTCTTACTTGCAGTGGTATTCATCTCTTTTCATTTTAGACGCATACAATCTGGGCATTTAGCACAAACAATTCAAAAACTCCCCTGAGAAGGGCACCTCCAGAGAGAAACTGTGTTGAGAAATGTACAAACATCTTTATCACTCTGGTGAGTAAAAAGGGACCCAGAAGATGGGACTTAATAAGACAACTAGCTTACACAGTTAAAACAAATTGTCATGAACCTCATTCTTGATGTCCAGTCATCAACGTGGAACTATATTCTAAGTATAGACTCTCTAAATTAACATCAAATATGTCTAATCGACCTTTAAATGTAGACATTGACACTCAAATTATCTGAATAAATTCATCTCAGTTTGAGATTATAAACTGTGTAAGCAGGATAAAATAATTAGAATTCGTAATTAATAAATGCTGAGTGGTACAACTTGATACCTGAGTAAAATACAGATAATCCCGATCACCATAGGAGTTAGTGACTTTGGTCAGTACATACAGCAATGTGTGATTTCCAGTTTATCCTAACAGCTTAGTGATTCCTACCATTGCATGTAGGGACATGTCAGAAGTCTGTTCTCTTTCTTCAGTTTTGTTGATTCAAAGACTGAACTGTACACAAGGTGTATAACTGCCTACAAAATAAATAAATAAATAAATGATTAGTACCTTCCCTAATTTCATTTTTTATTTTCCCTTTTTTGTTTCTTGTGTTTCCTGAACTTCCTCATTATTGCATCACTTTGCTGCTGCCTGTTTATTTTATCACTTGCTAAACCATGAATTACAGCTTCAAAAGAACCTGATAATTATTGCTTTGGTTGCATGAAACAAATGATATGCTTAGTATCAGCACATAGGAACACTGGAAGACCTGTGAAAATGCCTACCTAACTTGATCCCAAAGTGAAAATTAAGAGAAAAACAGGTATATATACATATGCCTATCATGTAAATAAATTAGTCACTGAAAACAATGTCACATGGGTAGTTTGAAAAATCCAAATGTTCAAAACAGACCTTTCTGCCTGTTTTGGTCCTTGTTTTCATAACTCAAAAAACTTTTTATAACTCAGTCATAACTAGATATCAACTTCTTTTATGTGAACAATAAGAAACACGAAGAGAGAAGACTTAAATCAAGCCAACAGATGTGGATATAATATAGATTTTAATTTATTCCACTTTTTCTCTCAATTCGCCATCAAACGGCTGTCAGAAAAACCGTAAAAACTTGTATTTATAGAAAAGCTAATGCATTGGGTAAATTTATATGGCAAGGTTTTGGTAGCGGGGGCTACAGGGGTGGCTTCTGTGAGCAGAGCCCAGAAGATGCCCCATGTCAGATCAGAGCCAACTCCAGCCGGCTCCAGAAGTTCTGGCCAGAACTGAGCTAGTGAGTGACGCTGGTTGGGCCTCTGTGAGAGCGTATATAAGAAAAGGAGAAACAAAACAAAGCAAACAAACAACAAAAAACTGCTGCATAACAAAAGCTGGAAGAGAGGAGTGAGAACAACCTTACAGATCCCAAGGGCAGTGCAGCAGGATGGCAGGAGGTACTCCAGGCATGTAGCAGAAGTTTCCTTGTGGCCTGTGGAGAGGCCCCTGGTGGAGCAGGCTGTCCCCCTGCAGCCCATGGGTCCCACATGCAGAAGATCTCCACGCTGCAGCCCCTGGAGAGGAGCCCACGCAGGAGCACGGGGCCTGGTGGGAGCTGCCGCCCGCGGGGGATGCGTGCTGGAGCAGTTTGCTCCTGATGGGAAGGACGGCATGCCGTGGGAGGGACCCCATGTGGAGCAGGGGCACAGAGTGACCGTGAAGGAGCGGCAAAGTGTTAGGGACTGATTGCAGCCCCCGTTCCCCATTCCCCATTCCCCATTCCCCTGCGCCACCTGGCGGAAGGAGGTAGGAGAGGGTGAATGGGGGAGAGGTGTTTTTAGTTCGTTTTTTAGTTTCTTACTTCTCTACTTTGTTAATAATAGGTAATAAATTACATTAATCTCCCTATGCTAAATTTGTTTTTGCCTATGATGATAATTGTTGAATCATCTCCCTGTCCTTATCTCAACCCTTGAACTCTTTTCATCGTATTTTTTTATCCTCCTTCTTTCCCTTTGAGGAGGGGGATTGCAAGAGCTGTTGTGGAGTTCAGCTGCTTAGCAGGGTAAAACCACCACAACTGGCATTTACAAGCCTTTTTTTAGCAGCAGATAATGGACAAAATACATGGTAAAATGCTTGCATGTCTTCATTTTAGCTCTAAGGAGTGGGGTTTTACTTTGTTAACTGATTTTGATTTTATTAATAATTAATACCTTCTGTGACTACTAATGTATGAAGGGAGCCTAATGGCTTCCCCTTACTTACAAGTATTTTTTTTACTTTTGCTTCTTATTGACTGAGTATTTCCAATAGCCCTTTCTGCTGTTCTTAATCATTCTTGTTTTCTGCCATTCTGACTATATTTTGATGATCAATCTTCTTGTGGTCACTTACCCTCAAAATCACCTACGTGAGCTATCTGATAGCTAGCATACAATCACAGGGATTGTGCAATAAGATTCCTCATCAGCATAGTGACTAAAAACAAACTCTTTGCAAGAGCTATTGGCTACACACATTAAATATGTCTGGGGTTATCTTTTTGCAAAGAACCCATCTGGCAAGGATGAGCTGCATCCATAATACAAAACTCTCTTATTTCTAAAAATAAATAAATAATTTAAAGTGGCTTCACAAGGATCTCTCAACAGGCAGATCATGAAAAGCTGTCCAGGAAACAAGAGTCTCCTCACTTCTCATCTGTTAGAAATATGTTAAGAATTATTCTAACAGTTCAGCATTGTAGTTCATATTTTCAGTTGCCCAGCTCAGTAAAACACCATAGCTAACAAAAACAACAAACATATGTGTGTACATATAAATACCTAATCATATTTATAGCGCTTAGAGAATAGTTTGAATAAAACTTTAAGTGATGCTTAGTTTTGGATTAGCTTTTGTAAATCAGGATTCTTATATATTAAATTCTGTATAGAGTTATATGAAGTTAGTTGCTGTTTAAAACAGTTAATGATCTCTGTTTAATATGAGAGAGATCAGACAACATACAAAGTAAGGAAGAAAGGAGAATGGGATGGTTATTGTGGTAATGGTCACAGAGAGAGGTAGTCATCAGCTACTATCTAAAAATACCTACTGAGACATCACACTCTTTCAGAAACTGTAGTTCAATTGTTCCAGTCATTGAAGATGAAAAATATGAGCTTAGGGGGTGGTAGTAAGTATCAAATTCTATATACACACATACGTGATTGCTCCTTGCTTCTTATGTATCTGGGATAAGCATTCTTTTTTTTTTTTTTTTTTTTTCTTTTATGTATCTTCATCTGCCTAGATCTGTTTCTACATAGGTATGAGATGGTTGAAATATGACAAAGGAGTTACTGATAGACTTCAGTTTTAGTTTGTAGCTTTTAGGGTTGATGATCTTCAAGAGTGCTCTTAGGACTGCTGATCTCAATTACAGAAGAAAGCATAGGAACACATTCATGGGATGCACTACTTTTTCTAAAATTTAACAATTAGTATGTTATTGGGAAAAAGTTTTTACTTTAAAATATATTCAAATCATAATCTTTTCACTGGCCCAGATGAGCAGTGATCATGATAGCAAATATTCAGTGATCTGGAGAACACTTATAATAAATGACCTGATTAGAAGCAGTTGTTTCTGAAAGTTGTTTTGCTCATACAAAATGGGGTTACAAGGTTTGTGGGAATATGGCAGTGCACTATCAATTTCTGATGAAGTAATGCAATGAAGAGAAGTATAAGAAATTGTTCAGGTCTGGAGATGATCTCTCTGAGAAGCAGTTAATGCCTGCATGTTTTATTTAGTTCAATGTACACCAGTGTGCACGAAAATGCAGTCCAAGTGATGACTGTCACAGAGATGGGAGAAAAAATGATGAATGAGCCTCATTTAGACATCAACATATATTTTCATGACACTTTTTTTTTTTTCTTTTAATTTCCCCTGAGTATTCTTACCCTGTAAAGCAATAAGCTAATTTTCTTTTGATATGCAACTCTGCAAATGCATTCAGGAAACCAAAAATACATCTATGGATAGTGCTCTGTTAAAATAAATAAATAAATAAATAAATGTATTTTCTGAAAACTTTTGTGAATGTTGTTTGTATTATTTATCCCCTCTCCTTATTGATATGGAATTTTACATAAAGAGATGCTATTGGAATTGCTTGAACTTCACATTTTTCTCCAAAAATTCAGAGTTCATAGTCACATTTCTCTGAAATCCAGAATTTTGGAATTGCACAACTTCATAAGATAACTTCATGTTAACATGGGAAATAAAAATAAAAGTGGGTATATAAATGTCTAATACCATGAAGGCAATTAGTTTGCTAAATCAAATTTATTTTGTACTATTTATTATTTGGCTTTATTTATTACTTTGGCTTAAACAAAGTCATTGATATTCTTGTATTTCTTACACTTAATTAAATCAAGTCTATTAAGCCAAGTTTAATCAGTAGAATTCAATGCTTATGTAATTCAGAAAGTCAGAGACAAATGAGAAGCTACTCATTTATCTTCTGCCATTATTAGCAAGTTTATTTTTCTTTTAAAACTACCAATACTTCATAATTCATTGACAACAGATTGTTGTACTTAGACTTCATTGGACTATTATTATCCAAATTATGAAGAGATAAAATGAAAACCCTCCATTCTGGAGGACTATGAAATCCAGAAGATTAAGGTGCTGACAGCAGTTCAAGCTTTCTGTTTTCTACCTTAAACAAATCTAAAATTTGTACTGTCTCATAACTGGTGCATATTTGCAAGCCATTTGGATCTACCCACAAAACTTGCATAAAGTATGAGAAATGGTCAGCTTGTGTTTTTGGGGCTTCAGGTATATACTTGCAGAAAGCATGTTTGTGCTAAAAAAAAAAAAAAAAAAAAAGTAAAAGCACCACCAAAAACACAAAGAGCCTGTACTCGGTTCTGGTGAGGCCGCACCTCGAGTACTGTGTTCAGTTTTGGGCCCCTCGCTACCAGAAGGACATCGAGGTGCTTGAGCGGGTCCAGAGAAGGGCGATGAAGCTGGTGAGGGGCCTGGAGAACAAGTCCTACGAGGAGCGGCTGAGGGAGCTGGGCTTGTTCAGCCTGGAGAAAAGGAGGCTCAGGGGCGACCTTATTGCTCTTTACAGATACCTTAAAGGAGGCTGTAGAGAGGTGGGGGTTGGTCTATTCTCCCACGTGCCTGGTGACAGGACGAGGGGGAATGGGCTTAAGTTGCACCAGGGGAGTTTTAGGTTAGATGTTAGGAAGAACTTCTTTACCGAAAGGGTTGTTAGACATTGGAACAGGCTGCCCAGGGAAGTGGTGGAGTCACCATCCCTGGAAGTCTTTAAAAGACGTTTAGATGTAGAGCTTAGGGATATTGTTTAGTGGGGACTGTTAGTGTTAGGTCAGAGGTTGGACTCGATGATCTTGAGGTCTCTTCCAACCTAGAAATTCTGTGATTCTGTGATTCTGTAAAAGCCCCACCTCTTCAATGCTTTTTGTGTCCAGTTCTTTCCCAATCCTTATATTAAAGGAAGTGTTCCTTGAAACCAAGGAAGCAGGGAAATGACTAAACTTCTGACATCTGGGATATACTTGGATATACTCCCCTAGAAACATCTAATAAACTTGTTCTTAACTCTTATACATGTAAGAAATTTGTTTCTTGTTTCTTACAAGTATAAAAGCCAAGTACTTTAGTCACAATTATTTATCATAACTGAAAAAAATATATATTCTGAAAACTAATTTTACTAAGCTTATACTGTGCCTTTTAATTTTCATTTATATATATATATACATGTATATATAACTTGTTAATGAGGCTGCAGGTGTGGTTGGCAAGTCAGCCTGTGCACTGCAATTTTTCTGCTGTCATCCAAACAGACAGTATTAGTGTGCACACTTTGGACAGGTGTCCCAACTTCATTGATGGCTGTATTTTAAACTTGCATTTTGTTTGCCTGAATTTTGAGCATTATCCCAGTGGAAGATGTGTTGTAAATCTGTGAATATGATCAGTTTAGGGAATGATTATGAAATTCAGATCTGTATTTATTATTTGTATTTATTAAATTTGAAGAGAATGTGGTATTAGAGGCTTACCTCTAAAATCAGAAAATTGAATTGCCAGAAGTAGACTGAGCCTAGGTAAAATGTAGTAATAGTGTAAAAGAAATAATTTCGGTAGTTTAAAAGTACAATACCATACAGAGTACCCAAATGAGTAAGAAGAAAAAATAATATACTGAGATTCTATTTGCGCAATAGATTGCACAATAAGTTGTGGGTTTTTTTGGTGGTGGAGGTTGTCTATTTCACATAAAACATTAAATATAACCTGAAAGTTTACATTGCAGTACTATATATGAAGCAAATTCTATCCCAATCAATTGGGGTGCCTTCACAGCTCCATAATATTCTAGCAGGTGGTACAGGCAATGGGTTCTAATGTGGCAGTGAGGTAGGGAAATTTACAACTCCTCATAAGAAACCAAAGAAACTTTCTAATAAGCAGTTTAGACTGCTGGCTCATGATCAAGAAGCAATGCTTAGAACAGCTATATTTTAGAAGATTAAGTTAATGTTTTCCCCACATTTTCTTAACTAATAATACTAAAGCTAAGAACAGCACAGACTTACTGATAAATATAACATAAGATAAAATAAATATGTGGTATTTTTTCTCAGAACTAGTTAAGAGAACCATGTTTTAGTTTAGAGCACTAGCATTATGTACTGAGGGTCTGTTAGGAAAGTAGCTCCCAACCTTTGACTTTGACTGTTGCAGTTTAACCCCACAGGCAGCTAAGCTCCTCACAGCCAGTGGCTCACTACCCCCACCAGTGAGATGGAGGAGGAAACTAAAAAGAAAACTGCAAAAACTCATGGGTTGAGATAAGGAGTTGAAAGGAAGGAAGGAAGAAGGAAAGAAGGAAAGAAAGAGGGAAAGAAAGAAGGAAAGGAGGAAAGAAGGAAAGGAGGAAAGAAAAAGGAAAAGAGGAAGGAAAGAAGAAAAGAAGGAAAGAAAGAAGGAAAGAAGGAAAGAAGGAAAGAAGGAAAGAAAGAAGGAAAGAAAGAGAGAAAGAAAGAGAGAAAGAAAGAGAAAGAAAGAGAAAGGAAGAAAGAAAGGAAGAAAGGAATGAAGGAAGAAAGGAAGAAAGGAAGGAAGGAAGAAAGGAAGGAAGGAAGAAAAGAAAGGAAGGAAGGAAGGAAGGAAGGAAGGAAGGAAGGAAGGAAGGAAGGAAGGAAGGAAGGAAGGAAGGAAGGAAGGAAGGAAGGAAGGAAGGAAGGAAGGAAGGAAGGAAAGAAGGAAGGAAGGGAGGAAGGAAGGAAGGAAGGAAGGAAGGAAGGAAGGAAGGAAGGAAGGAAGGAAGGAAGGAAGGAAGGAAGGAAGGAAGGAAGGAAAGAAGGGAGGAAGGGAGGAAGGGAGGAAGGAAGGAAGGAAGGAAGGAAGGAAGGAAGGAAGGAAGGAAGGAAGGAAGGAAGGAAGGAAGGAAGGAAGGAAGGAAGGAAGGAAGGAAGAGCGAGCAATAACAATATAAGAGCAGGTATAAGGTGTGCCTGGAGCCTTCTGCAGACTGAACAACCCTAACTCTCTGTCTGTCTTCATAGAAGAGGTGCTCCTGCTCTTTGATCATCTTCATGACCCTCCTAACAGTTTCACATCCTTCTTGTGCTGGGAGCTCCAGAGTTGAAGGTATTCTCAAGAGAGCAGAGGGGGGCAGGGGTGGGGCGGAGAGAAAGAGAGACAGAGAGACGGAAAGGAAAGGGGAAAGAGAAAATAGAATAGATTATTTGTTTAAAAAAAAAAAACAAAAACATATATTCATTATTTTACTAGTTCTATTTTTTATTGACAAATCTGGTGGGAGAAAGAAGGGAATGATGGAAAGAAAACATTTTGGGAAACATGATTGACATAAACATCATATTTTAGTTAACTACTACTAAGACTTACAGCTTAAGCACTCGTACTCCTTGAAACAAAAATAGATAAAAGTGGACCAGAGTAAGTGTCATGATTATACATCTACGACAGGAGGACAGACTGGGAGAAGAACTCATTGAAAGCAGCCCTGCAGAGAAGGACTTATGGGTTCTGGTGGACAAAAGGCTAGACATGAGCTGGCAGTGCATGCTTGCAGCTCAGAAAGCCACCTGCCGCCTGGGTCACAAGAGGTGTGACTAGCAGGTCAAGGAGGGGATTGTCCCCCTCTACTCTGCCCTCGTGAGGACCCACCTGGAGTACTGCATCCAGGTTTAGGGACCCTAGCACAAGATAGACGTGGACCTGTTCGTGCAAGTCCAGAGTAGGGCTAGATCAGAGGTCTGGAGCACCTTTCCTATGACAAAAGGCTGAGAGAGCTGGGGATTTTCAGCCTGAAGAAGAGAAGGCTCCAGGGAGACCTCATTGTAACCTTTCATTACCTAAAGGGGGCCTACAAAAAGATGGAGAAGGACTCTCTACTTCGGTAGATAATGAAAGGACAAGGGGGAATGGTCTTAAACTAAAAGAGGATAGATTTAGACTAGACATTGGGAGGAAAATCTTCACTATAGGGGTATTGAGGCACTGGAACAAGTTGCCAAGAGGAGCTGTGGATGCCCCATCCACATCCTGGAGGTGTTCAAAATCAGGTTGACCTTGAACCAAGGTCAGATTGACCTTGGCCAACCTGATCTAGTTGTTGGCATCACTGCCTATGGCAGGGGGTTGAAGTTAGATGATCTTTAAGGACCCTTCCAACTCAGGCCATTCTATGGTTCTGTGATTCTAGATTTCTATTGATCTTGCTCATCAGAGAGGTCTTGTTTGTGAGCCTCATTTTTACAAAAGAAGAAAGATGTGGTCAGTTAGTGAGGAAATCTAACTATGACAACAGAACAACTTCACCTTTCACAATGCACTCTGAAAGAGGTGATATTGTTGACATTGTTCTGCAAACCATGCCACAGTGACAGAAACTCTGACATGCACTGTAGTGTGTGATGATTAACAATTTCAATCCTCATAAAGATTTTTGATGATTTTTACCCATGGCATGAATAATAGCAATGAATGAAAGAATCTAAAGAATAAGTTTTAGAATATGAATAAATTCTGCCTTTAATATGCTAGCACCTATTACAACTTAATTTCATAAGTATATAGCTAACAATTTAAAGAGTGTGAAGAGTCTTACTAGGAACTGAAGGTTAGCAGCTTGGAATAAATACAAAGCAATACAGAAAACATGATTAAAAGATTAATATTTGTGATTGTGGGAAATATAATAGAAATTATTTCCCTTTATTTAGAGCAGCAATGATTCATTCAGATGGAAAACAAACTAAACAACAAAAACAAGAGGGTGTTTTTATGTCTAGCATCAGTATGCTCTACTACTAAGCAATAAGAGTATCAGTCAAAAGACAGTACTGTTTTGTATTGCTGTGCTTTGTCAACAAAATCATTCTTTTACTTCTGACAATATGGCTTTAAGGATTAAAAATAAAGAAGAAAGAAGAATTTGTGATGAACACTTAAGAATGAAAAGACGATTAAATGTTCCTTATTCATTCCTGTAGTTTTAACTTATCTCTACCTTATTCAACCTTTTATTGTATTTTTTAAGAAGCAT
Organism: Netta rufina; assembly: GCF_964035555.1. NCBI lineage: Eukaryota > Metazoa > Chordata > Aves > Anseriformes > Anatidae > Netta > Netta rufina. The sequence goes on from NC_140124.1 coordinate 101,967,820, forward strand.
CCCCATTGGGATAAACATTCAATGCAAGTAATTTAAACAGTTATTGAGCTAGAGCAGGTTTCTTGGGAAGATTTAAGAGGCACAGCATTTTTTTTCTAGCATGCTTAGGAGTAAGTTTGTTGTACAAAACTTGAGCAGGGCATATTTTTAGCTTTCATTTTTTTCCTTGTCCATGAAACAATACCCAGATATATGATCACCCACCACTTTCCCTTTAGTATATCTCAGGAAATATCAGGAAATAAAAATCCTATTATCTTAGGGTATTTTAAAACAGTAATCATAATAGTAATCTCAAGAATAATAGGAATGGACTGTCTATCAATATCTAATTTAGAATTTACATTTTCTTCCTGAGGGGAAGCAAGCTAATTACATCAAAAACAGGGCATTCACAAAGTCACTTGATTGTATGAATTAAGTTCCTTAAAAACCTGTACAGACAAACCAGATTTCATTGTGCAGGCAAAATAGATTTCATTTCTTTTGTGTGAGGCTGCCAACTGTAATTTATTTTTTTATTTTCTCTTCATTAAAATCTATGTAATATTTATTCCATCATGATTCAAAATTATTTTCTCTTGACATTTTATAATTTAAAATATTAAAATTTTATGTGGAAATCTTTTCAGTACAATTAGAAATTGGAAAAACATAGTTTTGGATTTTATTTACTTTTTTTTTTTTCCTAAAAAAACTTTAAATAAGCGTTTATTTTCCATTTCATTATGGAGGCAAGCAATAGTAATTTGCTATTTTTAAAAATGTGCATAGTAAACAAATTTAAAAAAATCGTGACATAAAACTAATTAATAAAAGCACAGCATTTCTAAAAAATAAATAAATAAATAATAGAAGTAAAAAGGGGGTTTATTATTTGCATGCTAATTAATTTTTATCTGTAATAATATAAGACTTCTGAAATCAGAATAACCTAGGTCAGATGAACAGTCTTCCAAAAATGTTGTAGCTGAACTGAATTTATTTGGGTTAAATTGGTGTCAAGCATCCTAATAAGAACTGGTCCGCATACAATGCTCTTATTTTTGTGCAGTGGGGACTGACCATTTGACACAACTCCATAAAAACATAAGAGCATAATTTATCAATTTCCATAGAATAGTCTCCTTGAAGGGTCTCATTACAGCACTTGGTTTAACAGCATTTTAAGCAGTGTAATTGAAGGTGCCAGGTATCAGTACTATTAGTGATGATCATTCAGAAGGTCAAGAAAAGATATTAGAACTAAGCCAAATGGGTATATAGAAAAACATCAAATGAAGTGGAACAGTGAAATAATGAGCACTGAAGTAGAGGCTTAGCTTCCTCTGGTCAGGACCAGCATAGCAGGAATACACTCAGGATGGATTTTGAATGTCATGTGCATGTCATTTATTACTGCACCTGGACTGAGCCATTAGGCTACTGACTCTGCTCCCCAGAGAAATAATCTTTTCTAATGCAAAATGTCTGGAAGCTGTGTCTACAGTTCAACAGTCCCAGAACTGTGCTTCAGTGTATTACAGTCCTTGATGGGATTTTCAGCTTAAACATTTCTGCCGAACCATAACTAGAATTGAATATCACAATCTGTCCCTTTCTCTTTTTAAAGAACCTATTGCTACCAAGAAGGTATGCCTTCCTGACCTGAGATGGATAGTGGGGATTAATGAGGATAGTGGACACATAAACATGGCTCCTTCTGGCAAATCTAAATATTAAGGACTATTTATCTTGAGAGTATATTTAAGCATCCCATCTTAAACTAAATGCATTAAATTAATAAACTAAGTTTGATTCTATTTTAGTAACCTTAATGCAGAAGAGCCCACAGTTACGATTTACCCTGCCCTTAGTCAAGAATCAAGGTCAAAGGACTCCTCTGTACCAATTCATCCTCTAAATTTAATAGGTATTCTTGGCCTAGATGTTTGTTGTTGTTGTTTAATCTTCATCATGACTGTCATTGAAAAGATTATTATGATTTTACATACATTTACAGTGTATGAACATTATGAGGCTTGTCTTCATGAACACACTCATATTAAAATAAAATTATATTTTTTTAATGCCACAGATGTCATCACCCTAGGCTTTGAGGTGATACATGGAGTTTCAACATATCAGAGTTTTGAAGGAAAAAATATTCAAGACAGTTTGTAAAGTAAGCTGCAGTGCTGCTGGCTACAGTGACGTAGTGATTTGGATGAAGGTTCTGGAAGCTTTAAGGGGCTAAGTGCCTCAGGGAAAGAATTGTTGCATGTTTCCTGAAATATTTGCTACTGGCTACTATGGTCTGTTGAACTGAATAGATTTAGTCAAGTTCGTCAACATGGGAAGAAATTGTTTTGTTTTCATGTCCAGGTTTTGCCTGATACAAATCTCTGGTAGTCTTTCTTATTCAGATATGTAGTAGGCACTTGCTAACTCTCTTATCTTATGGAGGATTGGCATCTTGGGGCATGCAATGGATAATTAAAGTAGACATCTTGAAATCCTCTTCGTGGCCCATCCATAAAGTTGGTTCTTGTTAGGATTATCAAAATTATGGTTAATATTCTCATGGGAAAACTAGAAAAGGAAAAAAAAAAAAAAAAAAAAGAGAGAGAGAGAGAAAAGGAAGAAAAAAAGAAGAAAAAATAAATTAATGCAAACCTGGTGTTAAAGAATCATAGAATGGTTTATGCTGGAAGGGATCTTTAAAGACCATTTAATTCCAACTCCCTTGTCACGGGCAGGGACAACTCCCACTAGATCAAGCTGTCCAAAGCCCTATCCAGCCTGCTCTTGAACACTTCCAGAGATGGGACAACCACACGCTCACTGACCTCATGGTAACGAATTTCTTCCTGATATCTAATCTAAGTCTACCCTCTTTCTGTGTAAATCTGTTAGTCCTTGTCCAATCACTATACTCCCTGATGAAGGGTCCCACTGTAGCTTTCTCTTAGCCCCCCATTAAGTACTAGAAGGCCCCTATAGGGTCTCCCTGGAGCCTTCTCTTCTCCAGGCTAAACAACCCCAACTTTCTCAGCCTTTCTTCATAGAAGAATTGTTTCAGCCTTTCTCTGTACTCATCCAACATGTCCATATCTTTCTTATGGTGGGGGCCTCAGAGCTGAAAGAAGATACACCAGGTAGGGTCTCATGAGAGCAGAGAAGATGGGGAAAATCTTCAGCCTGTTGGAAATGTTTCTCTTGATGCAGCGCAGGATAGTTGAATTTCTGAGCTGCAAGTGCACATTGCTGGCTCATGTAGAACTTCTCATCCACCAAAGCCCTCAAACCCTTCTCCTAAGGGCTGCCCTCAAATCATTCTCTGTCCATCCTGTATTTGTGCTTGTCATTGCCCCAGCCCAGTTGCAGGACCTTGCATTTGGCCTTGTTCATGAACTTCTTCATGAAGTTCACACAAGCCCACCACTTGAGCCTGTCAAGGTCCCTCTGGATGATCTCCTTTTCCTTCAATGTGTCAACTGCAACATGACTTGGTGTCAGCCAAAAAAAGATCAAGTTCAAGACCATCTAAAGAACCTGAAGATGCACAAACCATGGGACCTGATGAGATTGCATGCAGGGGTCCTGAGGGAACTGGTGGATGAAGCTGCTAAGCCACTATCCATTATATTTGAGAAGTTGTGTCATTCTTGTGAAGTTCCACTGACTGGAAGAGGGGAAATATAACCCCGGTTTTTAAAAAGAGAAAAAAGAAAAACCTGGGGCCAATCACAGTCTCCCATCTGTGCCTGGCAAGATCATGGAGCAGTTCCTCCTGAAAAATATGCTAAGGCACATGGAAAATAAGGAGGTGTTTGGAGAGCCAACATGGCTTCACTAAGGGCAATTCATGCCTGATAAACTTGGTGGCCTTCTACAATGGAGTTACAGCACTGGTGGATAAGGCATGAGGAACTGATGTCATCTACGGGGATTTGTGCAAAGCATTTAACACTGTCTCTCATGATATCCTTGTCTCTAAATTGGAGACATGGATATGGTGGATGGATCAAACCCTTACTTGGTGGGCATGGAATTGGCTGGATAGTCACACTCAAAGAGTTGCAGTCAATGGCTTGAAGTCCAGATGGAGATCAGTGGTGAGTGGTGTTCCTCAGGGATCAGTACTGGGACCGATGCTGTTTAAGATCTTTGTTGGTGACATGGACACTGGGAGCAAGTGCACCCTCAGGAAGTTTAGAAACGACACGAGGTGTGATGAGTCTTTGAGCAACCTTATCTAGTAGGATTTGTCCCTACCCATGGCAGGAGGGCTGGAACTAGATGATCTTTAAGGTCTCTTCCAATCCAAAGTATTCTATGATTCTCCAATTCTCCTACAGTGAGCCATTCTTCAGTCTCATAGTACCTGTTTTTGCCTTTTGCAACTTGAACGGTACAGCTAGAGCACTTGCTGGGGAAGCTTGAGGCAAAAAAAAAAAAGTAATTGAGTATCACAGCTTTCTCCATATTCCAGGTAGCCAGGTCTCCCGTTTCCTTCTGGAGAGGGCCCACAATTTCCCTTAGTCTTCCTTATATCACTGACATACTTATAGAAGCCCTTCTTTTTGCCCATGTTGTCCTTGGCCAGATTCAATTCTAACAGGGCTTTAGCTTTCCTAACTTGAATCCCTGTCTGTTTACATCTCTGTATTCCTCCCATCTTTGATTCCACCCTCTAGGTTTCTTTTTTGTGTTTGATTTTGGCCAGGAGCACCTTGTTTATCCATACAGGTCTCCTGGCATTTTTGCCTGACTTCCTCTTTGTTGGGATGCATTGCTCCTGAGCTTGGAGAAGGTGATCATTGAATATTAACCAGCTTTCTCAGGTCCCTCTTCCCTCCAGGGCTTTGTCCAACAGGACTTTACCAAGTAGATCCTTTTAAAGGACAAAGTCTACTCTTCCCAAGTCCAGGGTTTTAAACTTGCTGTGCTTCTTCGCTGTCCTACTAATCTTGAACTCCAGCATTTCATGAACACTGCAGCCAAGGCTGCCTTTGAGCTTCACATTCCTCACTAGCCCCTCCCTGTAGGTCAGAACGAGATCCAGCATAGCACCTCTCCCTTTTGGCTCCTCTAACATTTGGAGAAGGAACTTATCATCAGTACTTTCCAGGAACCTCCTGTATTGCCTATGCCTTGCTGTGCTGTCCCTCGAACAGATGGTGGTGTGGTTGAAGTACCCCATGAGGACCAGGGCTTGTGAATGTGAGGCTGTTCATATCTTATCTGTAGAGGGTCTCATCTCCTTGGTCTTTCTGGTCAGGTAGCCTGTAGCAGACACCACTAAAATGTCATCTGTCCCTGGCCTCCTTTTAATCCTAACCCATAACCTCTCAGTCAGATCATCAACAGTCCCTAGGTAGAGCTCCGTGCAATCCAACTGGTCATTGGCAGAGGTTGACATTCCCTCCTTGTATCTCCATGCTTGTCCATCCTAAAGAGTCATTACAACATTCCAGTCATGGAAGCTGACATCTCCGTGATGCCAATAAGATCATAGCCCTGCGGGTATGCGCACATCTCTAACTCCTTCTGTTTATTCCTCATGCTGTCTGTGTATGTGTAGAGGCTTTTAAAATGGGCCCCTCATGAAACTGTTTTATTGGCTGGAGTGCTTGGTATTCCTTTGAGCTACTCTTCAAGTGCTCTCCTGTTGACTTCTTATACCTTTTCTGTTTGTCCAACCCCTCTTACATATACAAGTATACTTTTTTTACTCTATAATAGTAATAGTAATAGTGCTTAGTATATAACTGTATTTTTTCTTCAAAAATATTGATAGAAATTATTTTCAAATTTTGCTGTATTGAGACAAAGGTTCTTCTGCAGAAAACTGGCAATCTGAAAGCCTATATATTAAATTTTAGAAGGATTTGGTAAAAAAAAAAAAAAAAAAAAAAAAAGTTTAGTAGGCTGCCTTTATATTAACCACTTGATGTTAGTGTTAATGTTAATGAAGTAGGCTTGCTACTAAAATTCAGGCACATGCCTATTTGGCTTGTGATAAATGCTATCATTATATCAGTGTTCATTTAATTCTATCTTTATTTTTTTTTTAAGTCCATAGCTAAAAAGAGAAGACTAAGCTAAAAAGAGAAGACTAAGCTAAAAGATTAAGCTAATTTTTTTTTCCTCCTCCATCTCACCCCAGGTTTTAATGTACTTCCAATTAGAGTATTCTAACCACAGTGTATTTTGCTATTGGAAAGTTAATGGTTGAAGAACATTCTGTCTTGCACAGTTAAAAAAAAAAAAGTCACCTGGAGTGAGAGATTAGAGAAATTTCATCAACACATTCAAAAGAAAAGGTACACCACATGTAGGTGACAGATTACTCTTCCAATGCCAGGCAGAGTTCATTAGTTCTTGTGCCTTCAGGGCTTCATTCCAGGTTTGAGCTCTCACGTGACAATACAAATTAGGGATATGCAGGGTTATAATGACATATGCAGTCCTTGCTGTGCACAATAGCCATGCATCTGCAGCAAATGGCAGAGTGTTTGTCAGTTTGAGGAGGCTCTGTGACACACAGAAGGCATCCTGCTGCTAAGTCATTTGGCTGAACTGACAGCTACTGGTGACTGCATTGCTCTAATGCATGTTTGATTCTTCCAAACACAGTCTCCCATTACGATACAAGGCAGTTTTAATTTTTCATTCAAGCATTTATTAAATATACTTGGCCAAATTCAGTGATGATTTACCTGTGTCGTTGTTTGTTACTGAAGTTTGCTTCTTTAGTTTTCTTGATATTCTTCCCTTTCTTTCTCTTTCTCTCTCTTTCTTTCTTTCTTTCTTTCTTTCTTTCTTTCTTTCTTTCTTTCTTTCTTTCTTTCTTTCTTTCTTTCTTTCTTTCTTTCTTTCTTTCTTTCTTTCTTTCTTTCTTTCTTTCTTTCTTTCTTCCTTTCTTTCTTTCTTTCTTTCTTTCTTTCTTTCTTTCTTTCTTTCTTTCTTTCTTTCTTTCTTTCTTTCTTTCTTTCTTTCTTTCTTTCTTTCTTTCTTTCTTTCTCCTCTCTCTCTCTCTCCCTTCCTTCCTTTTCTTTTTTTTTTCCCTCTCTCATTCTTGATTTTATTTGTGCTGTGAGAGAGTTATTTTTGGAATTTCACTAGGAAGAAAAAATACACTTGGAGGTTTAATGGTCTGTAATATACCTGCCTTTGCTAAGCTTTTAGGAGCTTATATACGTATTTCATATCAAGGATTGACTGTAGAAAGTCATTTTTATGCATCTTTTTCGTGGATTATATCAGGAATATTTATATCAGGAATATAAGCAATAATATGAATAACAGTAATTTTTAAAGTATAGGTCAGAGACATTGTGTTTTCTACATTTTGTGATCTCAGTACTAAAACCAAAAAGTTGTTCTCAAATGGGCCAATTTAAATAACTACAGAGTTTTCTTGAGAAATTCACATTTCTTGAGAAATATATTTCTTGAGAAATATATTTTCTTGTTCTTCAAGGATGTTTATTTTCAGTGATGTGGATGTTCTTACCCATTCACTTGTAGAAATTACATTGAAAAAAGAACTAACAAATCAAGGGTGGTTGCTTTTCAACAAAAATAGGATATTAAAGAGTAGGAAAATGGCAGATAGATGTAACTAATAAATAAATAAGGTATTTTCTAAAACCTGTAATGCAGAAGTGTTGATTTTAAGGTGAATATGATCCCTTTTTGCACATGTATGCATGCAAGCAAGTAAAATTATTTGGTTCAGAAATAAGTAATTAACAATTTTTTTTTCTGTTGCAAAGATCTAGGAAAAACAAATGTGGGAGGTAATCATGAACACTAAAAAGTAAGAATTTATGTTTTTCTCACACTCTTTTCATCTCTCCTGAAAATATCCAAAGCATCTGTAAAAGATCCTTTGTAATTTCTATTTTATACTTGGAGTCTTGAAGAAAAGTTATATTTCCATATTTTTTGCAACCATGAAATGTAGAAATATTTCTAAATGAAAATTAAGATATGAAGTCCAAAGCATGGGAATAAATATTTTAACTGAAAATACTGAGATTAAATAACATACAAAACTTTCTGACATAGACAAAAAGGATTGTGTTAAAATTTTTGTATAGAGGAGACCACTTGAAATAATGTGAAACTAGTGTTAAGACAATATAGGAACTATCAAGAAGGTGCTACTTTTAAGTGTAGTTTGTATGCTAACATGTTATTATGTCATATCTGTCAGAATATAAAGCATTCAGTTGCTTTTAATTCTACATTCATACTGCTAGTAATTGGTGCCTCATGTTCTTGACACCCACCCAGTATACTGTATAAGTTACACAATTTTTCTCAAGTGTTGCAATGACTTCCCATGAATATTTAGGAAAGCTCCCTCCAACACTGATAAAATACTATATTTTTTGTCATGAGGATAAAATGATAATCTAAACAGAGTATCCAGACCTTCATATATATGTATATATATGTATATTAATTTATCAGGAATTGTCCTTACAGAAATCATAGAACATTTTGGGTTGTAAGGGACCTTAAAAGACCATCTAATTCCAACCCCCATACCATGGACAGGGAACACCACCCACTAAATCAGTTGCCCAGGGCTTCATTCAGCATGGTCTTGAACACCTCCAGGGAAGTGGCATTCACAACTTCTCTGGGCAACCTGTTCCAGTGCCTCACCACCATCTTGGAAAAGACTTTCTTCCTTATACCTAATCTAAATCTACCATTTTAAAGCCATTACTCCTTGTCCTATAGGCCCCCTTTAGGTACAGGAAGGCCACTAGAAGGTCTCCCTAGAGCCTTCTTTTCTCCAGGCTGAACAACTCCAACTCTCTCAGCCTGTCTTCACTGGAGAGGTGATCCACCCCTTTAGTCAACTTTGTGGCCCTTCACTGGACTTGTTCAAATACAGCCATGTCCTTCTCATTCTGAGGGCCCCAGAACACTCTAGGTGGGGTCTTACAAGAGCAGAGTAGAGGGAGAGAATCACCTCCCTCAACCTGCTGGCCATGCTTTTTTTGATGCAGATGATCTGACTAAATCTATCTTGGTATGGTCCAAATCTCAATCCTTAAAAATACTACAATTTTTACAGATTACAACTTGTATAACTTTTCTTTCAGCCCATAGCCAAACAAAATCTTGAAAAAATACTTGAAAGTTTAACATTACATTCCAATACAACTTCCCTTACTTATAGTAATCCTTTCAACATCTTTCTAAACCAATCCTTCCTAATCTCTGAATCAAGGCCTGAAAGGGGCTGTAGGGGAACTGCAATTAATACAGCAGCTGCAGTCCATATAATCATTCCCAATTTAGCTATTCAAGCACTACCTAGTTTAAGGCCACCCTAGCAAAGAACTGCATGTAGAACAATCACCTGAGCGTTTATTTATTTGGGTTCTCAGCTATGTTTTCCATCCAGTGATAGGTTTGGTACCAGTACAGTTGCAGTTTATTTTGCATAAAATTGAATTGTCTACTCAGAAGTGAAATGTGGTAGGGAAAGATGAAGAAACTGGATGATAGCAGCAGGTTCCAGTCTGTAAGTGCATATTGCAGTGGTCAAACAATGGTCACTACAAGTGGTCAACCTTGTGAAGCAAGTAAAAATGGTTTTAGAGATGGAAAACAAAAATAAAATAAATGAGTATGAATGAGAAGACAACACAAAAGCAGACTGTGCTAAGAATATGATTTTGAATGGTACAGAGACACTTTGAGCCAACAGTATAAAAAAAAAAAAAAAAAGTGATTGGAGGTTTGAGAAGGAAGGGCTCAGAGAAGGCCCTTACTGGCTCCTAGACCTGTGTTACACACAATAGAGTTCTGGGCTGGTTAAAATTATCATATCTACAGGATTTGCTTTTAGTTTCTTCTCTTTTCATCAATGCAAGTTTGAAATCTAGATTTAAAATACAGAATTTAAAAAGGAAGGCAAAGTAGCATAAGGAAAGTGAAGAGAGACTGATCCTCTTAGACCAAACTCCATGATGTCTCACAAAATAATTATGCCAACACGTCCTAACTGCTCAAGTTGCCAGTTTAGTGATGCTTAGTCACTACTAACCTGCCATGGTTTGTTCCTGAGTAAATATTAGATTTTTGTCTGTGGTGCTACATTTGTGTTCTCTCTTACCGACAGGTTTTTATTGAATGGTAAGAAATTATTAGTAGAATTGCAGTCATTCGGTTTCTTTCTTCCTTTGCCTTTAACTTTATCCTTGTGGTGGGTAGGTTTTTGTTGTTTGTTTGTTTGTTTGTTTTTAATTGCTTTCATTGTTCTGACTGGCCTTGCCATTATTCATATTTGCTTGATTAGTGTTCAGGATATCCTTACTTCTCAGCTGAAATACATATTCATTCCTTTCTGATACTTTATGTGTCTTTTTAAAGACTTATTTTCACAGTTGTAAATTACTGGTAGACACAGTTCAGACCTTGACTTAAATTTTCTCAAAGATCAGTATTAATTTTGGTTTCAACCTTGCTCTAATTAAGTGAAATGTTGAACAATAGTTTTTGCTGAAATGAAATATTCAGGAACTGATCAAAATTCTCAGTCAGGGTATCCACTGGGATTAAAATGATACTCACTTGTAATTGTTAGTTATGGACAACCAGCCCATTGAAAAGTTGTCCATGATTTAAAATTGCGAACATGTCATGATTTCTGCTTCAGTTCATGAAACAAGCAGAATTTCTTAGGTGACCGTACAACATATACAAAGCTATACACCTTCTCACAGTTTCTAAAAATAAATTATTAATTCTTTCACACACATATTTTATTCACACCTAAATCTATCGATATTTTGTGCATCACTTCTTGGCCCAGCATCTCTGTCTTTTATTGATTGTCTCTGTGATAACTTCTCCACAAGCAATCTGTGGCTATAAATAGGCTTGTCTGTGATATATGCTAGCTGAGTTGCTGGGAAGCAAGACTATTTGTAGTTTCTGGTGCTTCATCCTACAATATCATATCCCATACTACCCAGGTCAGCCCTTGTTGAATAGTTCAGCTTCCGAAATAATGATTTATTTTTTTTTTTAATTTTTTTTCAGCTGCTGATTTAGCAGGTCTGTTTGAATTCTCCAGCTGCTGGCCAGAGGAGACAAACAGGAACCTTTACAGGGTTTTGGAGTTGCAGTGAAGAGACAGATCAATAAAGACCTCTCCGTGTCCCTTTATCACACAGAAACAGAGGTTTCCTCTCAATATTTGCTTTTTAAAAAAATATTGTACAGAAAAAAATCTGATACAGAAACTGACCAAAAGCATAAGACGAGCTGCAGCAGTTACAGATTCCATTCATTACAGTAATACTACAAATCATTTCCTTTGTATTTGGCAAAAAACAATAAACAAAAGGATCTAGGGAAGGGAAAGATGCATTTCATGTGCAAGGAAAAGGAGTACAGATATGAATATGCCCTTATGGGATATAGCCATAGTCACTAGCAGCAAGACATTTCTCATTTCCTCACGGAGTACAGGTAGATACAATTTACAACAGAACTGCCTTTAGTGTGGTTGTCTTGAGGACATACAGAGCAAGCTTTAAGACTCTGGTGTTTTAAGGAGTGTACTTTATACTGTATTTAGCCTTACATCATTTTGTGCCCTTTGACATAAGTGCAAAGCCTAAATAACACATGAATAACCATTTTGTTAAGTCATTTCTTTGTCTTCCTTAAAACTGAGGAGAGAAAAACTGATGGCAGAAGGCTTTTTTCATCTTTGCCTCTTAATCATTGTTTCTATGTCATTGTCGGTATCATAAAAAAATAACTTGGGTTCCTATGTACAGCATTCATTTAATTTTATGGTAATTTCAAGAAAGTCAGGCACAAATTCCTCCACATTCTTAAAGTAGTTGTAATTTTTCTTAAAAAAAAAAAAAAAAAAAAAAAAGGGCTATATATTCAATATATTTAAGAAAACATCTCTCCATAGCAGTAGTATTTTCACATAGTGAAAAACATTTTTCATCTTGCAAACAGCAGCAATATTTTCTTCTATGTAAACTGCTTTAATGATAGTGATGCTATTGTGAATCAGCTACAGAAGTATTTCAATAGCATGTGACTTTCTGAAATTTTTTCTTCTTTCTCAGTTTTATGAGATATGGGAGACAGCATCATGCACTGAAGAACTCCCCTCTGAATTGTATAAAATATAAATATATAACAGAAAAAATATATATATTAAATCAGAGTTATATATTTTGACAAAACAAATACATGTATTGCTCAAGTGAAAGAAAAAAACAAACACATATTTAACAAAAGATTTATTTAGAATCCAGAATATGCACGCTGTATAGAGGTCTTGGAGGGGAAAAAAGACTCTTTTGCCCAGCAGTCATGTACCATGAACATCCAGCCTGAGAGTTTTACAATTTGTACCAAATGATTAAAAAAAAAACACATTGCACTAGACATTCAATACAAGACATAATTTAGTCTTGTAGTTCTGATATTCAAGAGAATACAAGAGAACTGAGTGCAGTTGCTTATCAGATTATTAAACAAATGTTCAAATTGTAAGACAAATATTCACAAATATTCTAGAATAACTATCAACATTATGGTCACAGCATACTGGAGACTCCAATTTCAATTCATCTTCCAAATTGAATTGAATTTCAACAACTTTTTTTTTTTTTTTTTAAGTGACATGCCTGAAAGGAACTTGTGGGGAGCTAGGGGTTGGCCTCTTCTCACAGATAACTTGTGATAGGACTAGAGGGAATGGCCTCAAGTTGTGCCAGGGGAGGTTTCTGTTAAAAATTAGGAGACATTTCTACTCAGAAATAGTAGTTAGTATTGCAATGGGTTGGCCAGGGAAGTGGTGGCTTCACTGTCGTGGGAGGTGTTCAAGGAAAGGTTGGACCTGGAACTCAGGGACATGGTTTAGTGGGTGATATTGGTAGTAGGGTGATGGTTGGATCAGATGATCTTGGAGGTCTTTTCCAACCTTAATGATTCTATAATTTTATGATGATTCAAAATAGTAAGCAATTACAGATGGCTAATTTCTTATATTAGGACTCAGTTTCTGTATCTTAGTAATTTTCTGTTGTTACAAATAGCATTTTGTGGTAGGTACCATCCTATTCTTTAATATTTTTTATTGCAAAACAGTCATTTTGGTACATGGTAACTTTTATGTGCACCTACCTGCTTACTTCAGAAAGTACATGTGCACAGCACATGTGGGAATTTGGGCTGAAGATGCATCTTACTTCTATTCTTTTCCATAAAATAGAATGAAATTACCTCAAAACAAGTGTTAAAAATAACTGCAGGGCACAGAATGGGAGGTGGAGGGCAGTCCCTGTGGCCGAGGGGCAGCCTTTCTCTATGGCAAGCCAAATGGCCCAGGGGAGCCAGCCCCAGAAAAGCAGCCCTCAGCCCCCCTGACCCTCCTCCTTCTTCCACATGAGGGCATCTTATAGGCTACTCCCAACATAGCTGCCTTTGGCCATGCATGGGCCACTCATGTCGGGCATCAGAGAGGCTTGTTGATGTCACAGTGCCCACCACTGCCCCGCCTTTGCTCTGGGCCCCATAAAATAGGACCCCCTGCAGCTGGCCCACCACTCACTGAGCTTCTAGACCCTCTGACAGCCAGCTTATGTGGCAGCAAGAAGCCCAGAAGCAGGAAGGCATGCGGCAGCCCTTCTCGCTATGAGAAGACAGAGATGTAGTCCCAGGAAGCACTGAGAAGAAAGGTACCTGATGGGAAGAGGAAGTGGCATGGGCAGAGGGATAGCACCTGTGGCACAATAACAGACACCAGTGCTTGAGGGACATCTGGCATGCAGCCCACAGACACGTATGAGCATGGCAAAGACATGAGGCCCTGGCATTACCATTGGCACCACAACAGCATGGGGCACAGGCCATCCCCTCAACCATACAGCACGTGGGGACATGGGCCTTCCCATTGGCATAACGGTGGTGTGGGACGAAGGCAGGAGTGTCAGCCAGACAGCCACGTGGAGCAGAGGCTTACCTATCATCCAGAATGCAGTGTGGGACCCAAGTATGACTGTAAAATGACAAACATCCTGGTGTGGGGCTATTATAGACCTCCAAACCAGGATGAAGAGACAGATGAGGTGTTCTATAAGCAGCTGGCAGAAGTTGCTCAATTGCCAGCGGTTCTCTTCATGGGAACTTTAACTTCCCAGACATATTCTGGAAATACAATACAGCCTTGAGGAAGCTGTCTAGGAGGTTCCTGGAGTGTGTGGAAGACAGCTTCCTGACACAGCTGGTCAGTGAAGCTGCCAAAGGGTGTGCCCTGCTAGACCTAAGAACACAAATAAAGAAGCACTGGTGGAAGATGTGGTGATAGGGAGCTGTCTTGGGAACAGTGACCATGACATGATAGACTTCTTGGTTCTTGGTGAAGTCAGGAGTGGGGTCAGTAACACTGCTACCTTGGACTTCCGTAGGGCAGACTTTGAATTGTTCAGGACACTGGTAGGGAGGGTCCCTTGGGAATAATCCCTGAAGGGCAGAGGGGTCCAGAAAGGCTGGATGCGCCTCAAGAAGGAAGTCCTAAAGGGACAGAAGCAGGCTGTCCCCGCATGCCATAAGATGAGCTGATGGAGAAGAAGACCAGCCTGGCTGAACAGGGAACTTTTGCTGACTGTCCAGGAGAAAAAGAGAGTTTATTTCTGGTGGAAGAAGGGGCAGGCAACTTAAGGAGAGTAAAAGGAAGTTGCCAGGATATAAAGAGAAAAAAATCAGGAAGGCCAAAGCCCAGCATGAGCTCAACCTGGCCACTGTGGTCAAGGATAACAAAAAATGTTTTTATAAATATATTGATTGAAAGAGGAGAGCCAAGGAGAATCTCCATTCTTTACTGGACGCAGGGGGGAACATGACTACAGAAGATTAAAAAAAGGCTAAGGTTGTTAACACTTTCTTTGCATTTGTCTTTACTAGCCAGACCACTTATCCTCAGGGTACTCAGCATCCCGACCTGGAAGTCTGGGATGAGGAACAGAAGAACCCCCCCACAAACACACAGTTTAGGTGGAAACAGTTGCAGACGTACTGCTCCACCTGGACTGCCACAAACCCAATGGGCCAGATGAGATCCATCCAAGGGTGCTGAGGGAGCTGGCAGATGTGATTGCTGGGCTGCTTTCCAACATCTATCAGCAGTCATGGTCATCTGGAGAGGTCCCGTCTGACTGGGGATTTGCTAATGTGACACCCATCTATAAGAAGGGTCATAAGGAGGAGCAGGGAAACTAAAGGTTGATCAGCCTAATCTTGGTGCCAAGAAAGCTGATGTAACAGGTCATCTTAAATGCAATCTCACAATGTAAGCAGGACCACTGGGGGATCAGGCCCAGTCAGCATGGGTTCATGAAAGATGAATGAGAGATGGGTTCCAACCTCATTTCCTTCTATGACCAGGTGACCCGCCTGGTGGATGAGGGAATGGCTGTTGATGTAGTCTACCTAGATTTCAGCAAGGCCTTTTGACACAGTATTCTCCCCACAGTATTCTCCTGGAGAAGCTGGCAGCCCATGGCTTGGAAAGGTACACTCTTTGCTGGGTTAAAAACTGGCTGGACGGCTGAGCCCAGAGAGTAGTAGTGAACAGAGTGAAATCCAGCTGGCAACTGGTCCCCAGTGGTGTTCCGCAGGGGTCGGTGTTGGGGTCCATCCTGTTTAATATCTTTATTGATGACATGGATGATGAAATTGAGTGGACCCTCAGTAAGTTTGCAGACAACACCAAGTTGGGGGGAAGTGATGAGGCAATGAGCAGAGGCTGCTATTCTTTTAAGTTGGTTAAAAGGAATATTTTTTACAATTCTGGCATTGCGTAGTGATAAATTTCTAAATAGGATATTTGGATTTCTTTGTTTAAAACCATTGAAAATCAAGATAACGTTCATTATGGTACTAAATGAGAATGACTTTTAACTTCCTTGCCTTTTCATTTGGTTTTGATGTACAAATAAACAGAGGAAAATAACATTCTGACCATAGGTATACAATTTATTTTTACAGTATTTTATAATAAAATTATTATTATTGTTGTTGTTATTTTGGATGAAAGGAACAACATTATATTTTTCTACCCACTTACCCCTGTATAAATAAAACTTTTTTTTTTTTTTTTTTAAGTTATTAGTCTCTTCGTAATTGTATTCACAGCAGAAGTGCCTCAAAGTCTCTATAAAGCTATTGTTAGCTGCATGATTTAAAATGCAATAACAAGGAAACACTGGTATTCAGAATGTGTTGTGCATGTGTTACAGAGAAGCAGATGACATTGGGTATAGCCCAATCACCCTCACAGTAATAGAATTGACTGATTGTTTATTGTCATACTCACAGAATGTAATTATCTATACAAAGCTTCTGGGATTTGAAGGTGCAATTGAAATAAATAATATTTTTATAGGAACAAGTCATAGAGTTAACTAAAAGTTTTAGGACCTAGTTTTTCAGATCACTTAAAATTCACTTTCTGTGAGAAAGAAACCAAATTCCTTCTTTGCTTTCTAACCTAAATGACAGGAAAAGTGGGAAGGAAAAGTTTTTTTTTTTAACTAAACCCATAAATATATTAATATTGGTCACTGATTTTGGTATAGAGGGTATTTAAAAAAAAAAAAAAAAAGAGGAGCAAACCTTACATAGACTTTTGCTTTATTCATTCAGTGTATGTTATAAACGGTACTGAAGTTACTGATTTATTTCCATTGAATTAAGTCAATTGAAACTAAGAACCAGTAGATACATAACCAGTTAAAATCTTCCATACTAGAATACAGATGAGCAATAATTAAATCTTTAATACAATATTTCCAACAAGGAATATATTCCAACCTGTAAGTAAAATTAATAAATACTGTTTTCAGTCTGAGAAATTTCAAACCAACAAATTTGATATCTCATTTCATTACAATGTAATGTAAATTTTATAGACACTGCTAGACGCACAATTTTGAGCATTGAAATCACATTGAAAAAACACTGAATCCAGTTGCTACAGGTACTGTTGCTGGCAAAATGTAAAACTTTAGAATATGATTAAAAAAGATATATTTATTTTCCAGTAGAAAATTTTTATCAATTTAAATTTTAATTTTGCTTTGTTATGTTTTCCTCTGAGGTGACCACTCCTTGTAGTAGCCATATATTTAAAATATCCTTGCAATCCTTGCAGGTGTTTTATTTATTTTTTTATTTATTTGTTTATTTGTTTGGTTTGTTTCATTTTCTCTCTATTTTTTTCTTTTCTTTTCTTTTCTTTTCTTTTCTTTTCTTTTCTTTTCTTTTCTTTTCTTTTCTTTTCTTTTCTTTTCTTTTCAGCACAGCTTCTCATTCTCATCTGGCATGGAGAATTTACAATAACTAGACAATCAGATTATATGCACTTAATGTATAGTTTCATTTATTTGTTTGTTTATTTATTTATTTACTGATGCATTCTCTTTCCATTTTAATAAATTACCCAGGGTAATTTTTTTTTTTAATCTGAATTTTATTGCTCCAAAACATTTTTTTATTAACTAAAATAACTGGTCTATTCATATAATAATAATTCTATGACTTCTCAGTTCTGTGAATTGGGAAAACAAATATTCAAGGAACAAACAAATTCAAACAAAAAAAAATCTTTTATAAGGTGAAAAATATAAATACGAATTTACACATTTGGTAAACGTGTATTTCTGTTTGATGAATAGATGTAACTTTTTTCATTGTAGAGGAAAGAACAAAACATAAATATATAAGTTTGATATTTACTTGATAATATCTCTTATTGTCCCCCATTTCTCCCTCCCCCTATTTCTTTATGATATTTTTAGGTAGGTCAGGAAATAATCAGTGCTCTAATTTACACAGGAAACAGTAAGCACACTGATATGATAGTGTTAGTCCTGCAAATAAACTGTTAAAGTGTTACCTATGTTTCCTCTCAGCTACATCATTGTATTGCAAAAGAAGTAGATATCTATTAAAAGAGTACTTTCAAGTACTGAGTGAATGATGAATTATTGACATTTCCCTGTGTCACAAGTATTTCTATTGTTCAACAGCACCTTCTTAAGATATAAACTATGGTCTGACTACTAGTGCCAATGCCAAGTATCAAAGGAGTGGCATATTCTAAAGCTCTTTTGATAAAAAAGAGCTTTATATATATATAAAATATAATCTATTTAAATAGATTTAAATATATATTTTTTAATTCCTACATTTAATGATTAGCATTTGTGTATGTCATGAATGGGAAAACTGCTACTTAAAACAGCTTTGGGATACTTTTCCATTTATTCACTTCTGAAATAGCTAGTAGTGATGAAGAGCTATGTACCTTTCTAGATGTCCTACAGTTTGTTGAACAAATCAGTTTTGGATTCTACTCTATCCTTGAATATAAATCCTTGTCAAAACTCAGTTCTGAACAGGGATGCTCTCTATTCCTATGCCCATTAAGGTCCATGGAGGCTACTTTGGAACAGGAAGGTCACCAAGAATTTTTCATCCCTATTCCTGGCACAGTTTTACATTTATCATTTAGAGTTTGGCCTTGTCACTACTAATACCTGGGGAAAGCATGGCATAGCCTGGTGTGAAGAGCTGTGGTAGAGGCACTGTGGTACAGCTTCATTACGATGCAGACCATCAGAACAACACTGAATTGTTCTGCAAAGTTCTGCAAATATATGATACATAATCATTTTATAATAATTTTAATTGCATACATTTGTGTGTAGCTATTTGGCAATGCAAAGATTCTGAAATGCATAGTTACACTGAAAATGATAAAACAGAAAAATTACATATTAGTTTTTAGGAATATACATTTTTACAGGGCTCTTCAGTAGATAAATAAAATAAAATAAAATAAAATAAAATAAAATAAAATAAAATAAAATAAAATAAAATAAAATCCGTAAGTGGAAGATTTAATTTCTCTTTTTGTATGGCAGAAATCACTAGAAGATAGTACTGCTATGAAGAACATTAGAGTACCGCATTATCAACATACTACAGGTGTTAAAAGAGGTTTACTAAGTTAAATTATATTTTCTTTGAGGGTAGAGAGAATGAGAAAAGGAGTTGTCTGAATTAAAGGAAGTAAGAAGGATCACTGTGGTCCAATAACAAGAAAATTATTTCTATCTGGATAGTATCAGTTCAAATAAATTATTATACTGTTTCTCACATTCTGATTTTTTATTTTTTATAAGGTTCTGGTGAAAGCCAAAACTTTCTCAAATTCTTTACTGGAAAAAGTGTTTTTTTTTTTTTTTTTTTTTTCATGACATTTGTGGCCAGGAAAAGTAAAAAGTCAATGAGCTTATTGTGTGAAATGTCATTTATTATTGCTGACCCAAAAGTTCAGGAAATCTTCAGATGAACACAATTTTTTACTATATATTCTCGGAGGCCTTTAAAAACTTCTCACAGAAAGGTTTTACTCTTAACCCTGCAAAATCTGGGTGTGCAGTGATGTGGAAATCTACAGTCAACCTGTAATGAGAAACATACTCTTAAACTTTTTACATTATTTTGTGGGTATTTGATATTAATTGGACAAGTCTTTTTAGATTTTTTTTTGAGAAGATATTCAATTAAAACTATATCTACAGAGAAGTTTTAGTGGTTATGTAGTGTATAGATATTGTCCAGATTAATTATTTCAATGTAAGAACTACTGGAAAGCTTGTACAGTAGTAATTCTATAATTGGATTTAATTAAATGGTTTGATAATGCCATCCTGTTTACTTTGCATCCAAAAATGTCACTGCAGGTTTACTGCTGAGTATAGGTATAAAGGAATCCATCCAGCAACATCAGCCAATGTAGTGCTTTGCCATCTGTTTATGTTTGCTACTTGACAAATGAGATCACTACTGCCTGTTTCAGGGAGGACAATCATATTTTTCTATATCTCATGAACACACACTAAGTAAATCTATTTTAAGTATGCATATATATATATATATATATTTTAATAACGTAAACTATTGGATTTTAGAATTAAATATCTCTGGAATATATATATTTATTTATTTTTATTCACAGTTTCTTCTGCCTGAAAACCTGGTATTGCCATACTGTTAACCAAGCCCCAAAGGTGTTTCAGAAAGGTTTGATATTTTAATGTGTGGTGTTTTGTTTGTTTTTGTTTCCAAATGTTTTATTGTACTGTTCAGAAGGTCCTGTTACTTGTGGCTTTTTCTACGTATGTCAGAATAGAATTTCAATCTGTCTCGTGCATTTTCTCATGTATGAGTCCAAGATTCCATTGTAATACAGCGCAGTGTGGAAAGTCAGATAGATCTTAGAGCCACCTGGACCTGTATTTCTCCAAGGAGAGTTCAAAGAACCAGGAAGAGTTCAAAGCCTGGTGACTGTGCAGTCTGCAAACTTTAAGAGTGGAACATGGATTAATGTTCCTTTTTTATAGTCTGTGTTGTTCAATTGTTGGTCTGGTTTTCGATAATTAATCATAGGTTTTCTATCAGCTTTTTTTTTTTTTTTTTTTTTTTTTCCTGATTCTGAAGACTGAACAATCAAAGATGGAATTAAAGCAAGTGAAGCACCATAGTGAAGGTTCATATTATTTGATACAGTCTCTCAAAATATCCTTCTGCACAAAATGTCCACAATACAGTTAGACAAGTACATAATACAATGAATTAGTTGACAGGTCAGGCTCAAAGTGTTACAGTAAATGGAATTATATCAGGCTGGCAGCCAGTCACTACTGGGGCTCCCCAGGGCTCCATTTTAGGGACAGTTCTCTTCAATGCTTTTATAAATGATCTGGACTCAGGACTCAAATGCATGCTAAGTAAGTTTGCAGATGACAATAAATTAGGAAGAGCTGTTGACTCCCGTGAGGGCAGAGAGGCCTTTCAGAGAGACTTTGACAAATTACAGGCTGAACAATCACCTACAGCATGAAATTTAACAAGAGTAAGTGCTGGATTATGCAGCTGGGCTGGAGAAATACATACCAATGGGGGGTACGTATGTCCATATTACATGGGGGGTGAGAGGCTGGAGAGCAGCCCTGTGGAAAGGGATCTTCAAGTTCTGGTTGATGGAATGATGAATATGCAGTGTGCCTTGGCACCCATGTGGGCCAACCATACCCATCAGACATGGCATTGCTAGCCGGTCAAGAGAAATGATTGTCCCACTCTGCTCTGTGCTGGTGAGCCCTCACCTTGAGTACTATGTGCAGTTTGGGGCAACACAGTATAAGAAGAACATAAAACTATTAGTGTGTCCAAAGGAGGGCTACAAAGATGGTGAAGGATCTAGAAGGGAGGAAGTATGAGGAGTGTCTGAAGTCACTTGTTCAGCCTAGGGAAGAGGAGACTGAGGGAATACCTCAGTCAGCTTCTTCACAAGGAAATTAGTGAAAAATTAATTTTGATGGAACTGAGAGAAGAGTAGCAGTGATAGAACCAGACAAGCGCAGCAGCAATAGAACCAGAGCTGGCCTTAGCATGACACTGTTCAACACCACTTACCATCTCTCCTGTCTTGAAGGACTATTATGACAGATGGAGCCCAAAGTCATGGACCTTAAACAAACTCAACAGACATCTTAAAGGGATGGCCCATAGAGTAGGGGAATAATATCTCTGTGTGTGTGTAGATAACAAAGGACAGAAAAGGTGGTGATTAATTAGGATGTATTGGAAACTATGGGACCTTGTACATGATGTAGATGGTATGGCATAAGGGGTGGATATTGTCCTGGCTTTGGCTAGGACGGATTTAATTTTCTTCCTATTAGCTGGTATGGTGCTGTGTTTTGGATTTAGGATGAAAATTATGTTGACAACCCACTGATGTTTTATATTTATGCAGTTGAGGACTTTTCAGCTTCTCATACAGCCCTGCCAGGAGTGGTCCAGGGGTGCAGAAGAATCTGGAAGGTGAGAGAGCCAGGGCAGCTGACCCAAACTGGCCAAAGGATGTTCCATATCATGTGACATCATGCCGCTCAATAAAATTAGGGTGGTTAGCTGGGGCTGGTGCGGGATGCTGGTCAGGGACTGGTTGGGCATTGGTTGGCAGATGGTGAGTAATTGTACATCACTTGCTTTGTATATTCTTTTATTATTTTTTCTTCTCCTCTTCCTCCTCCTCCTCCTCCTCCTCCTCTCCCACACATTTTTGCTCTCTTTTTTCAATTCTCTCTCCCTTTCAACTGGGTATGTATTGGGTAAGAGTGAGCAAATGGCTGTGTAGTGCTTAGCAGCCTGCCAGGTTAAACCACAACAGTTTTGATAGATTACAATTCCCTCTCAGTTTTATATCTGAGCAACCTTAAGTCTGAGACCATGGGTGGTTAACCAATGGGTGGTTAAGCCACCCATTTTTAATAGGTTTTAATAGGATATTGCAAGTAATAACTACCATAATTTAATAGATATATAGTCATTGTCATTTCTTCAGTGTGGCTGAGTCACCTTGCCCATTTTTCAGAGGGAAATTTGAGTAAAAAAAGAAATCCATGATACAAAGTTAACAAAAATACCTATATTAGGCAATAATCGAAATATAAAGAAAATCAACACTCCCACATTTTTTTGTTACTCCTGGAAAAAAAAAAAAAATGTGGACTTTGCAAAATGTCCTAAAGAGGTACAAATTGTGGAGGCTAATGACTAAATGAAAGCATCTCCCAAAAAGGAGATCATCTCATGAACTCTTTTAAATAAAACAATTTACCAAAAAAAAAGTCATACCTTTAATATATTTGAGAGTAATTACTTTTAGGAAAATCATGTTAAAACATTAAGGAAGAGACTTCAAAAGGGTCAAAGGACAAGCTCTTAATTTTTGTTGAAAGGCAGCAAGTTCTTTATTTCATATGTGAAGATTCAAAAATCAACACTTCTGGGAAAATTGGGTCAAAAACAATTAACTTGTAAAAGCTATGTAGAAACCAAATTAAATCATTGTGGATGAAAGATTACAAGTATAATTCCCTTAATAAAATACAGCAGTTAATAACTAACCTTTCTCAATTTGAACAACTATATTTTCTAAAAAGATTTAAGCTCCATCCCCTGCGGGTCATTAACCTAGAAATAAAGTAGGCAAACATGACTGTAGCAAGACTTGTATCATAAAGGAACTTTCATAATTTGCAGACAGGGGTAAGTTAAAAAAAAAAAAAAAAGAATAAAAAAATGGAAAAGGACAAAAGGAAGAAAAAGAAAAGTTCAATTATCTTGACCATTACTTCTATATGATTTTCCAAACACTAGATGGAAATTTAACCAGACATCTACGTTTCATTCTTAAGTAACTTTGCACATCCTCATTCACTATTGTGGCAGATTTTCTCATCCCTTACAGTCTTTTCTGTTCTACCACCTATTTTATCTAACTCTTAAGTAGCTATCAGTTATACTTTAATTTCTACTAAACAATGGGTGAGAAGTTCAAAAACATTAAATATAATTGATAAAAGAGAGACAGTCAGTGTAAATGCCCCAGTCATTCTAACTGTTTTGGTCCCTGATGTGACTGAGAGCCAAGATGGGGAGGAAGAAAGATAAGGATTTTGTGGGTTACCCAAGTGAAGAAAACCAATCATCAACTTATATATCATGAAAACTTCTGTCTTCTAGGATTAATGACTGCATAGTAAAACATTTGAGAATCTCTTAATGCAGAAGTGAAAATGAATAAAAACTATGTCCACTGTAATAGGCATTGCTGAATCATTCTGATTGTAAGTTGCTATGTCAGAAGCTATGTCCATGTAGGGACAGTACAAGTATTTTTCTCCATTGTCCCAAGCTTCTGAAATCTGAGGAGTCACCTGCAATTAATTTTTACTATTATTGATGTTAAAGGACCAAAATTCAAATAATTGTTTAATGTTATCTGATATCAGAGAAAACATAACCAAATTCTAAACAAATAATGTCACATTCTGTGAAATTCTTGCTGCCTGGATGGTAGCAATAACTCCCCAAAGAGACACTGCATTTCACACAGAAAAAATACATATATATATATATAATATTATAATATATTATAATAAATTATTATAATTATATAATATATACAATAATTTTTATATAAATGAACATATATATATATAAATTTTCCATAGCAAAATATTATTATTTTTATTATTTTTCATATGGACAGGGCAATGAGAGAGAAGAAGTCTGTAGCCTTTCTGAAATATTTAAAAATGAAGAACAGATCAAGAGATCAACAGGACTTCTCATTTACAGGAGGCCTCTCTAAAACATTAGTAAGATCTTGGCTCACATTGCCACCATGTTATGAAGTACCAAATAAATGCAGGAAAAGATGCCATACTGGTTAAGGGCTTTGGTGTAAACTAAGCACTGGCACATAATTGTACTGTGCTTTAGCCTATAATTATGTTGAACTCTTGTTGCTAATGATCTAACTGTTTATATGTAAGCAGTACACTAATTTTGAAACTGATAATTTTTAGCTAACAAAGATAACACAGGTCATATGTAAATCCATGAATATCCAGCACAACAAAGCCTGAAGGAAGAAATAGATAACCTTGATGGAAAAAAAAATCAAAATATTCAAACGTGCAGGATTTTACAGGAAATAATGTTTTTGTTCCATCAACTGAAAATAGTCTTATGAAATATCATTTTGCTACTGCACTCTTTTATATAATTGATTTAATTCATTCCTTTGTTAATATTCCTTTAAATTACTTTCATTATCATGGACAAAAAGTGGTAATTTGGGGTTAATGTAACAGAATAATTTAGAAGATTATGCTTATATTTTATATGAATGCATATATAACTGCTTACATGTCAGCAGATAATAAAACCATATTTTCTTGTGTCTCCAACACAACTTTTTGACTGTTGAAGCTGTGCATCAGCACTTGAGTTCAATGCATCTTAATGATGACCTCAAAGTTAATGTGTCCTCATTATGTTTAGAACAAAGCTGTCACAAACTGTTTCTGGTATAGAAGACTAAATTCCTTAAAGCATTTTGCCTTATCTGGAAACCAGTAAACACCTACGAAAAACAGGACATTGTGTTTTCAGCCAAAGTTCATGCTGATAAAAAAAATAATAAATTCCTCAAGATATAAAAATATTATAGCCTTGAGTCAGGAAAGAATCTGGAGACCACATAAATCCACATGTACTCAAATATTTGTTCTTTTTTTTTTTTTTTTTTTTTTTATTTATATTTCTTTCTTCCCTAAAGAACCGTTAAGAACGAGTAATAAAGACAGCAAATGCTGAATATAGACTTCAATGTCTGTATCTTCTAGAGAAACACAATCCAAAACACGTCTTAGAAGTGCATTGAAAAAGAAAGACTGAAATACATATGCAGAAGAAGGAATTGCACCATTTATATAGCAATCTATTGGTTGGAATATGGTGGTGTGGTTTTCACAGAAAAGAAGTTTCTTAAGGCAGAATATGACATCTGCTAGCTACCCTGCTTGTTTTTGTCAGGTAAGCAATGATCTAAGAACCATTTCTGCGTGACTCACCCATTTATCAACTTATTAAAACAAACAAACAAAATATATCATTTTACTTAAAAATAATAAGAAGAATAAAACAAAACAAACAAACGAAGAACAACGAAAGCCACAACAAGCAAGCAAATAAACAAAAACCCTCTGGGGCTGGGTTCAACCCTGTGAACAATAACATCCCCAGGTGTTCAGCTAAGCCCTGGATTGCACTCCAGGATGAAGTTTTGTGGGACTAACTCTGAGGCATTGACATCTTCATCAGATAATGATAGGGAGATTATTTAGTCCTGTACTGAATGTAGAACCTTTCCTAAACAAGTAAAATATCTCCCCCAGTGTACTAGGGAAGAATATATATATATTGACTTATTAGTTTAATAAGAAGCTTCCACAGATAAGCAAGGAAAATAAGAAATTCATTTCTACAGTTGTCTTCCTTGACTTATGTATTACCAGTCACTTTCATAAAATTAATCACATTCATAAATGCCTTCAGAGGTGCATCTATTTGTCTTTAATTCTGACAGCATTTGCAACAAAAACACTGTAATTTGAGACCATGGTTCACAACAGAAGAGTAGTCATAGTCAGATTCTTTCTAAAAAATTATTACTGAATATGTCACTGCTATAGAATCTATAACTCAGCGTAGAATCTTTTTGTTGCACTTCACACTTTCCTGACTTGAAATATCCATTGCCTTCAAATTTTATTAATTTATCCCTGAGTTATGATTTGATTTGTTTCCAAGCTTATAATTTGTTTCTTTCCAAGCTAATTTTGCA
Organism: Netta rufina; assembly: GCF_964035555.1. Classification (NCBI taxonomy): domain Eukaryota; kingdom Metazoa; phylum Chordata; class Aves; order Anseriformes; family Anatidae; genus Netta; species Netta rufina. The sequence goes on from NC_140124.1 coordinate 101,994,146, forward strand.
TGTATTCATCCCAATGTATTTTAATTATAACCCAAGTCTCATACATATAAAGACTGTCTCCTATATCAAGCTATCTGTAATCAAAAAGCAACTATATATTTTTATGGAAATGATTTATACAAAACTGCTATTTGATCCAAAATAATAGTCACATGAGAAAGAAAGAACAGAGAAAGAGGCCTGAGAACACATGGCAGGAACACAAATGTAATTACAATCAGCTTTCTTTTTTGTCAGACTTAGAAACACAAAACATTCATTCACAAAAATAATCATAAAACATAACGTCCCAAGGTTCTACTCAATTTTATCCCATTCCTTTCTGAGGAACACATAGATGTGAAGAAAAAAATAATTCAAAACCAGAAAAAATGTTAAAGAATGTGTAAAATATAAATCATTTATTTGAAGCATTCAATTGCTGACCCAGTCACATTTATTTAAAGCAAAACACCACCTCCTGCATATCCAATTAATGGTTGCCATGGAAAATAACAGTTCCCACTGCACTGCCTTATTGCAATATGCATGGCAATTGAAAGTATATCACTCAGAATATTTCCATAATGATATTAGCTGGTCTATCCAGCATTAGACAATTAATTTTGTGAAGAATAGGGTGTTCAATATTTATATTCATAAATGCAAATATTCACACAACACACAGAAATAATTTCCTTTATATAGCAACATCATGTTTTGTCTCATTAAATATTTTTTTAGCAATTTGATTGGGATGAGAGACAGATTTTTGATATGTTTGTATGAAATGGCCATGATCTCTACACTATTAAAATTTCTGAATAACAACTAGTTTTAAAATGTGTTCAGGTAAAGAGTACCTTTCATTAAAAAAAAAAAAAAAAAAAAAAAGTTTTATAAATAAGCCTATATTGGCTTGTAAATATGGTCCTCAGCAAAATGCAGCTTTACTTCATTCTGTGTTTTTTAAAGGTTTTTCTACAGAAGGACCATGGGGTTAGACAGCCTTAGCACTGCCAGATTTAGACTGAAACGGGTGGGAATAGTTTTCTACCTCAAAAGAATCACATTAATGAAAGAGCCATCTACAGTGAGTCAACAGGAAAAGTAGGGGCTAGTCTGAACTTCTTCCTCCTCTTTGAGCACCAGTATATTTAAACTGTTGTGATTCAGAGCTCAAAACTTTCCCTGGAAAAAGGTTCTAAGCTTTTAAGTAGCACATAGTGGTCTTTGCTGTAATCACTAGCTGACTCACAGTACAGTTCAACCTGGAGAGATAACTACCTCTAGGACAGAGCTCTCTTTTCCAGGCTATAAGCTAATATTTTAGTGGGACTCATTTTCTGTCTCTGTGAAGCTGGGTTGTGTGCTGAAATGAATGCTGAAAATAATCCACTCTGAAGAAACCCAAAGAAAAAGAGCAATCAAAAACTCAGTGGCTCTCTTCAGAGAGAAACTCTTCAGAGAGGCTGGGATCATAGAGATGAACGTTTCTGGGTTGATCTCTATGATCCCAGCCCTTAGAACTGTTTCTGGGTTTCTGGACAGTAATAGTTTAAATCCATGAGTAATTTTGCAAGAAGGTACTGGATCTCTAGGCAATTTATTCTCTTTGAAGTGAGGAGCTTACTTATAACATCACGGAATCATGCTCCTTCTTCAGCTTAACCTTTCAATGGAAATGCCTTTTCATAAGAAACCTTCGTCTTTGAAATTATGTCAATCTCCATCAACCTAATAAGGAATCTAATCAAGAGGAAAAAATAGTAGAGTGATTTTTCTGAAGAGGTAAGTGTAGAGAAGAATTCTGCTGAAGGATCAATAGTGAAACTGAGGAACTGGTAAAGCGGACAAAATTTATTATTAACAGCGGCAGCAGCAGTAGTAGTAATCATGTTTTTCTTCCATTTGATAAATTTTTTAAGAAAAGCTGTCATGCATATGTATAACAAACAGAAATCATGTAGTCTCTGCATCCAGACTTGAGAGTTGATCATTTTATATATATTTTTATATTATATATATATTTAAATATAAAAAAAAATATATTAATTTTTTTCCCCTGAAAGTGTTACTATGTCTAGATTGCTTCCTTTGTTTGTTTTGTTGTTTTTCCTTATTCATAGGATCACTTTGATAGACAGCTTGAAGTATAGGTTTACATGAGAAGATACAATCATAACCTTTTTTCTACATATCTAAGGCCAATACTGTGAAGAAAAAAAAAAAAAAAGAAGAAGAAAAGAAAATTAGAGCACAAACATTGAAAGGTTTCTCCTTGGTATGAAATAGTAGCATAAAATAGTGGCACAACGAACTCATTAAACAATCATAATCTATTTACAGGAAAATAAAACACTTACAGACAATGTAATTTGATTTTTAAATTTCTATCTTTTTTTTTTTTTTTTAGAAAAAAGTATGTCAGCAGGCAAAATTAAGGCTCATTGCAAAAACTTTATCTCATAACACTGTGCTTAGATGTAAAAAAAAAAATAAATAAAAAATCTGAAGCTGGCTCTAGGCAAGAGAAAAAGCTGAAATATATGGAGTCATTCTCAACATTTTCAGCATAAAATTTTGCAATGTTTTTGTTTCAGTCTTTTGGCATATATTGTAACCAATAGCTTCATTCAGTAATATCCAGCAGTTTGATGGATCAGATTGTTCTTTAAATGAATGAAACTAATTTTGCTTGCAGTATCTTCTACCACACCAGCTGTTATTGTTATCACCGTCATCATCATCATGATCATTATCAACATAACTATAATTACATTTAGAAAGATAAATCAAGGGAATGCAGCAGTGGAAAGATGTAGTGCCAAGGCATGGAACTGTCCTTTGTTTCTGAGCCTTAGCCCTGTTCCCATATTGTTGTCTGTATTGTGGCAGTTCACTGTATCATGTTATTTAGTGTCTTTTGATTATGTTTAGTAGATTTAATGGTGATTTATTTTATTTCTCTTATGAAAGGTATAAATAAAAAACATGAAATTGTTTATTTTCTACATAGAATCTGTTTTGATTGTACGATTAATGCTCTTACTGAGTTTGCTTCTTTCATTAAAAAGGGAACACCTGCAACTCAGTAGATTCTCCTATTATTTCCATGTAATTTGTCTAGGTAAATACATGTTAAAAGCCACGTATAGAAATAGATAAAGACACTCTATTCCACTGAGTATTAATTGGGTATTTCTGAAGTAGTAGATTCAGTAATTTGGTCTGAAGACCTTTTGAGGCTAGGTATCCAGCTACATTAACATTAACATAATACACTAGTTTGGGAAGAAACTGTAGAAAGAAAAAGGAAGGGAAAAATGCTTTTAATACTGCAATCTGCTCTTCACCTCACATCCAGTAATTATACACATATAATCACTTGTCCATTTAAAGGTAGGTAACCTGAGAGTAGCTACAAAACTAGAACACCACTGAAATTCACATTTCTGAATTCATAGCTTTAATATCATTGTAAATGTGAGTTTACTAAAACATACAGTCTGAATCCCTGATTCTCATTATCTCCAAAGGAAACATGAATATGAACATGAATGTCTGCCAGTTAATAAATAAATTAATTAATTAATGCACATAAAATATAAACCATCCAATCTCCTGTCTAGTCTTCCCTGTCAGTTTTGTATTCTGAATATTAAATGATTTTGTTGAGGGAAAACAATTGCAATTATGGAGGAAATTATTAGAACATGTACTAGTTTTGTAAACATCAAAAATTTCAAGAGAGTTGTTACCTTTTTGATCATACAAAGTTCTATATTAATAAAAAAATTGCTAATGATTACTTTTTAAATATTTCCCCTCACCACTTTACTACTACTATTACTACTACTAATAATAAATTAAAAATTAAAATAGTTTTTATAAACTGAACAACAACAAAACAAACAATCAAACCTCTAACCTTCAACTAGTATTTCTTAAATACAACAGCCAGACAAGTGTACAGTCAAAGCACCACAATGCTTTGGAAATACAGGCTTGTTTCCAGAGGCAAGAGTAAGTCTTAAATCTTAATGTGTCATGAGTCTGAAGAGCTAATCACCTATTTAGACTGTGTCTAGACCTCAGGGTTGTAAAGTGGCAGGCTATCCTCTAACAATTATCTTACATTCCCAGATTCAGACAGTCCTGATAACAGGAAAATTAGAAGAGTAAGTCTTTGGGGTCCAGAACAATTTCTAGTTTTCTTCATGATCTCCAAGAGCAAAGAAGAACTTAAAGACAAACTTTTTCATAATAAGTGGAAATAGAAGTGGAACTCCTACTAGTCTTCTGTTCCTGTGATAACTTTGACACAAAATATATTCCTTAGCTAGCCCTCTGCAGTTCTGTATCTAAAAACTTTAGATATCTATATATTATTATTTTTTTGTTTTTACATTTTAATGACTGTTTAATACTTACCTCCATTTAATACTTACCTCCAGTACAAATGCTGACAAAGACCATGCACATCATATCTTCACCTGTAAAACAGAAAATGTTTCTTATTTAATACCTAGGCTTTATTTCAATAATGTGTTTAATGTAAATTTAACACATAAAGTCATTGAGTGCTGAGGAGATTGAATTGTATGTTTACACAGTTTGTTGAAAAAGGATTATAAGTAATGTAACGCAATTGTTGTTAAATATTGGCCCTAATTCTCCAGAAGTGTAGATAATTATTCACCGGCACAATTCTACTCTTCTCTTACTCAGCCATGAAGAAATAACATTAAAAGCTGTCTTAAGTCTGTTCACAGAAGGATATCACAGTGATAGAATGTACTTGGGTTGTAAGCAGTTACAGTAAGAAACTTAGAGCTATCTATTAATATCTGTAGAGTAATAGATGAAAAATGCAAAAGGTTTCTCTCATTGACTATAAGAGAGTCCTCCTCCTGCTCATTTTAATTTCTTCCTTGCCCTTTTTTATTATCTTCTTACAGCCTTCAGGGCTTTTTCTGCTGTCAAAAATTAAAAAATACCATTATTTATAGCACCAGGAAAAAAAAAAAAAAAGATAAAAAAAGAAAAAAAAAGAAAAAAAGGGGATAGGAACTGCTGGGCATACTAATGCATTTTTCTCTTTTTCATTTAAGCCTTTTCAAACCATTCCCTAAAATCAAATTTACCTACATGAGTTAATGCCTCACTAATATGAGGAATTGTCTTCCACATAACTACAGCCCCTTTACTGTGCGAATTGTCTGATCTTCAGAGAACTCTTTTAAAGACCCCTTTTTATCATTTTCTTAGTTAATGAAGTTATTGTTAGTAGGCAGTTAAAAATCATTTAAATACTAATTACAAATAATGCTGGTAAATCTACTGAAAGGAACTAAAAAAGTTTTCTTTAAAAATGAAAAAAAAAAATCGATAGGAAGGTGACTGGTCTGAGTGGATCATCCATCTATTAACATCTGGATAATACCCCAAATGGGTCCACAAATTGATTTGCCAGCAATGACTTTCCAAAGTAATCTGATTGAATTCAGAGAGGGAAAAATTAAAATGAATGAAGGAAGAAGTGCACTATCTGTGTTTAATCTTCAGTTTCATCAGAAATCGATTAACTAGCTGACTTCAGGTCCAAAAGAATTAATTATACTCAGTCTCCGGTATAATTAACAACACTATGGCCATCTCCCAAAATATTCATTAAACAGTCAGGAACAATATGAAATTCAAATTAAAATTGGGAAGGAGATTAAATAGAAGTAGTCATCTTTAAAAAGAATCATACTACATCTGAGATGAAATCATTTAGGCAATACAAAATATGGAAATACATTTTTTGTTACATTTAATTATCATTAATTCCAGCACTGCAAGCTGGCAGCTATTTTAGGCTCATTACAGAGACCAAAATGGGCTGGAATTTTATTAGAAATCAATCCTCATTGGAATAATGGGAATATGATTCACACTTTCAGCAAGTTTAGTTTTGAAATCCAAGTTTTATTTTTAATTTCTAAGTGTAATTGAAATTATTTGCATTCTGAAGCTTACAGATCATTAATGTCTTGGAAAACTAAGAAATAAGCACCTAGCTGAGAATGGAAGGGGTAAGAACAGTGAGGAGAGAAGACATAACTTAAATACATGTTTTTGAATGCAAATTTTCCAAATTTCCCAAACCTTGTGGCTATGTCCTGTTGAGCTGAGTAATACTGCCATTAACCATATTGAATATATTAGTCAATTTCTGCATGTAAAATATAACCCCCCCCCACAGTAATTTTACCTTGCTATATTTGTTACATTATTCTTCTGAATTTCAATACCATATAATTAATAAATGGAATTAGTATAACTAGCATATAGATCCTCTATCCTCTTTGTAGTTGCCCTTAAAGTACAGTAGTACTGTGATGAGGTTCCCCCAAAGCTTCTTTTCTCTAGAGTGACAAAACAAAAACAACTCCTTTAGTCTTTCCTCTTAGGGTGGGTTCTCCATCCCTTTAATCATCTTCATGGCCCGCCTTTGGACCCTCTTCAGTCTGTCCATGCTTTTTTTTTGAATTGTGGAGACCATAACTGGACACAGTATTGACAAACACAGAGTAGAGTAGTGTGATCATATCACTAGCTGTGCCAGTAATGCCACTGTGGATGCAGCCCAGGCTGTGATTTGCCTGCGCTGCTGCAACAATGCACTGCTGACTCATGTTCAGCTTATTGTCCACCAGGACCCCAGGTCCCTTTCAGCAAGGATACTCCCCAGCCACACAGATCCTGGTCTGTACTGCACTCTCTGGTTATGTTGTCCCAGGTGCAGGAGCTTGCACTTTTCTTTCTTATACGCCATGCAGTTCTCGCTTGCCCACTCTTCTAGCCTGTCCAAGTCTCTCTGTAAGACAGATCTCCCTTTTGACATGTCCATCTCACCACCCAGTTTAATGCCATAGGCAAACTTGGTAAGAGTGCCGTCAATCTCCTCATCCAGATCATTTGAAGATGTTGAACAACTTGAGTTGTTCATTCAGTATTGATCCCTGTGGGACCCCACTTAAGAAAGTAAAAACTGAGTCAAACAACTAATCACCACACTCTGAGTGTCGCTTGTTAGACAAATTCCTGCCATCTTGCAGACCACCCATCCGACCTGTATCTTGGCGGTTTGCCTAGGAGAAAGCTGTGGGAAACAGCATCAAATGCACTGCAGAAGCCCCAGTGAACAATCTCCATTGCTTTTCCTAAGTCAACAGAAAATGTTATTTTGTTGTAGGTGATCAGGTTAATCAGGCATAATTTACCTTAGTTAAATCCGTGTTGACTTTTCCCAATCACCTACTTCATTTGGTTTGTAGTATTTTCTAGGACTCACTGAAATTGTTTTCACTTCTAATCTTAGTTCAAAATAATAGATCATAACAATTAAACTCATCTGCTCTGAATTATTTTGATTCCTAATGTAGATCTGTCTTTTGTTTGCTATTTCAACCTTCAATAAGGCTGTATCAAAAATAAGTTTGCAATCATAGGAAAAAAAACAAACAACAAAAAAAACCCTTTTTATTACTGGGGGAACATCATCATCCTGGATGTCAATTTTTCTCTTCTTCTACTCTCTAGCCAGCTTTACTAAAGACTAATCCACTGGCAGGATTTTGCCGATGCATAAAACACTGAACTTTAGTTTTGGGAAGTATTCAACCATTTAAATTTGGCCTTGTACTAGATTCTGAACATTCGGAATTTTTTAAAAGACAAATTATCTGCATATAAATTTAGAAAACAAATTTTAAAACAACTCTTTAGAAACTCACTCTCTTTTATCACTCTTTTCTTGTAGAAGAGCATAGAAAATGTTCAAGATATTTCTGCCAACTATTCCGTATTTAGCATCCATCTATTTATTTATTTATTTATTTATTTTCAAATAGGAAATGGCAATAGTTAGAAGAAACAAGCAGGCAGAGGACACTGTGTAGGGCAAGCAAATGTAGCTCTGAGGACAAAACAGTTTGTCAGACTGTACTTAAGTTCTTTTCACTTAAAGGTTTGTATCTACCACGGTAGAACTTTTGTTTTAAGAAGGGTCATTTTTCCCTCTCTCATCACAGGTCACAGCGAAGAAAGAAAAAGGACTCCACCAGGCATTTTCAAGCAAGATCAGCTTATAAAACTGAGAGCACAATCAAAAACAGGTAAGACAAATGTCATTTGAAGATAGGTAAAAGCCAAAGAGCTATCAGGGCAGGAAACACTCTATCAGAAAGGAACCAAAATGCAACCAGGGCCACAGCCTTGAAGCTTTTAAGAACTTTAATCTCATTCTTCAATTTGGAGCTAAAGGGAAAAAATCTGTCTAAATGTTTGAGCATAGAAAATCATTATTTTCCTACACTCTGGTTAAAATCACATTGTGAGCCATCCAAGCATGAGCCAATTCTGACTGAGATTTTTAGTGGGCCTGACTGAAGGTCCCTCAGGCTTTTTGGTCAGTGCAACATCCCAAAGAAACACAGAATAAACCATTATGCTTTATACAATCATAACATATATGGATGATTAACCAATATTGTCTCCAGCTTGAAGCAGTTTAGAGACTGACTAAAGACTCTCTGCTGCTTGCCTTTAGATTAAAGTCTGCTTTACTTAAGCATATGTGGATGCCACTGAGGCTTAGCAGCAGTGACTAACAAGGTGGGGGGGGGGGGGGGAGGCTCACAGAGACATCTAAGTTCATCATATCAAAAGAATTCCATGTTGGCTGCATCTATAGGTCTTTAGGGTCACTTTGAATTAATGATGAGGCTCATGGGCAGGTGCAAAAATGACATAAGTCTTGAGGGTGGATAGGGCTCTTTGCTAGTGGAATTTTTTTTTTTTTTATTCATCACCTTATGGCTACTGCTGAGACTGAACAATTATTTTCTGTTTGTAAATACAATCCTCTAACTTTCTGGAATAAATCTAGTGTCACAACATCTGATTGAGTTTATAAACAGAAAAAATCACAGGGCAAGTTGTGGGCAATTATAGTATTTCCTTCTAAAATATATATAAATATAAGTATATTGTGAAATACTAATTGAGAAGCTTGTTTTTTAAGGCAACGTCAATTTTATGTGCTGTAGTAAAATAACTGAGGTTCTTCAGTAGCAATATAGTTGCAGCTTGTAGCAACTTGCTAAGGACAGCTTCAAACTATGAAGAATGGGGAAGGGAGGCAGTGCAAAAATGTGAGAAAACAAAGTATATAATGCACCAGGAACAAGGTAGACCTCAGAAATGACAGACTAGGGATGAAAGTAGCCCAATTGAAGTATACCTACATATATCCAGGGAGCCAAACAGGAGAAACTAGAACTCTATGTGCAGTCACAAAACTGCAATATCACTGGTATAGTTTTGATATGATGGGACAGTTCACACAACTTGAGCAATTTATTACAGACTACCTACTCAGGATGAAAAAGTGGACAAAGTCTTCTTTAAACAAACCATGAAATTCTTTTTACCACAGACCGTGATTGTCACAGGGATCTGTAATCTTCCTGCCAGCTCCTGGAAGGTTTACAAGGAGGAACCCAAGTGTACTGGACATAGATGACAATGAGCTGACAGCTGGGGAGTTGCAGGAAGGTCTCTATAAGAGGCGTTGACCTGTTCCAGACAGACAGATGCAGCTGGCTACAATGGACCAATAAAAGGACACAACTGAGCCCAGCAGCCATCTTTTTGATGCCCCTGGGAAAATGTATTTAATAAAGGTAAAAATGCAGCACAGGGCAAGAGCTTGCATCAATACACCTACAATAAAAGAATAAACATGAAAAAATGTAGGACCGCTACTGGATGGGGCAGGTGATTTAGTGACTACAGACACAGATAAAGTTGAGGTTTCCAGTTTCTTTGCCTCTGTTTTCTCTTGAAAGTTCTCCAAGGCCTCTTTGATTGGTGAGAAAGTTCAAGGACAAAAACCAGCAGTGGACATAGATCAAGTATGGATCATAGATTAATGGAGAAACTTGACCTTTACAAGTTCATGGGACATGATGGACTGTATCCAAGAGTCATGAGAAAGCTGAATGTTCTCTATCATTTTTGAAAGGTCTTGGAGAGCAGAGGAAATCCCTGAAAACTTGAAAAAAAAGGCAAAGGTGTTGCACCTTTCTTCAAAGGAGGTCAAATTGGTGATATGGGGAACTATAGGCCATACCTCATTTTCATCCCCTGAAAAAGACATGTAGTGAGTATTCCTAGAGCATATTTCTGGGTATCTGAGGCAAAAGGTGACTGGAAACAGTCAGCATGAATTAACCATAGGTAAATCATGCCTAACAAACTTGACTTCATGATAAAATGACTAGATGTGTGGATGAAGGGAGAATAGTAAATGTAATTTCTTTTAGCTTCAGAAAGGTGTTCCACACTGTCTTCCACAAAACATTGATATGTAAGTTGGGATGATTACAGTCTGGATGGATGGACAATGAAATTATTAAGGAAATGTTTGGATGCTGGTGCTCTCGAGGTCACAGTTAGTGGGTTGTGTTCTACTTGGAGGCCAGTAACAAAGGAAGTACTGTAGGGCTGTATCCATGGATATGTCCTTTTTAACATCCTTCTCAATTACCAACAAGAAGCAATGGGGTCCTTGCTTCACCCTCTCGTCAACACTTGTTAGACTTCATCTGCAACACTGCATCCAGTTTGCAGTTTCCTAGTACAGAAAACATATTGTCAAACTAAAGAAAGTTCAGTGGAGTGCACTCAGGACAGTCAGGGCTGGAGTGCTTGCCTTGTGAGAAGAGGTTGGGAGACCAAGCTTGACTGAGGCTGGAAAAGAGATGGGGCACCTAACAGCAACCTCTCATTGACTACAGTAAAGTTATTAGGAAGATGGATCCAGCAGTGCATGCAGGTTTCAGAGGAGTGCATGGTAAGGAAACAAGAAACAAGGGGCATAAATGGAAAAATAAATAGTTTTGTATTGGATGTGAGGAGCATCTTTTTCCTCAAAAGGACATCTGGGTAATGGAGCATGTTGTAACCTTTGCTGCCTCTGTCATTGGAGATTTCCAAGTTCTGAACAACTTGTCCTGACCATAGAGCTGACTGTCCTGTAAGCAGGAGGTTGGACAAGAGACCTCCTGAGGTCCTTTCTAACCTTAATTATCCTATGATCCTATCATATGAAATGCAGCACAATGTGCTCAGCCAAGTAGTATGAAGATCATGTATGACCTTAAGAAAATAAACACAAAGACTACCACCTTTCTATACATCTGTTGTGTTTTAACCCATCAGGCAGCTAAGCACCACATGGTCATTTGCTCACTCCCCCTTCCTCCCCTGCCACCCATTCCATTGGATGTCCTGGCCAAAACCAGGACAAGATCTGAATTAATCTTTGTGAGAGATTTCTGTTTCTGGGAATACAAATACTATGTCTCAGCAATTATCCTGGAATGTGAATAAATTACGAGATTTTACAGGGAGGTAGCCAAGAACTCGGTGAGATTCATCTGTGGCTCAGTCTTGAGAGCAAAAGTACTTGAGATTCCCACATTGCACATACAACACAGAGACATTAGCCATATGTTTTCTTGTATTCTTTCTTCAGAGATGTTTAGAACAGCTTTTTAGAGATGATTGCATTCCTTTAACAAACTATGGAAATGGTGATCAAGTGATAACTTCTTGTGGTTTTACCTAGCTGGGCAGCTGAACACCAAAAACACTCTTTTACTCCCCCGTCTTAAAGAGAAAGGGGGAGAAAATATGATGGAAAGGGCTAAAGAGTTGAGATAAGGATGGGGAGATCGCCCAACAATTATCTTAGCATGCAAAACAAATTCAGAGTATAGAGGTTAATATAATGTACTGCCTATCACTAGCAAACTAAAACAATTAAAACCTAAAAGCAAACTAAAAACATCTTCCCCCCATCAAACCCTTTCTACCTCCTCCCTCTGAGCTGTACAGGGGAACAGGGAATGGGAGCTGTGGTCAGTCTGTGACACTTTCTCTCTGCCGCTCCTTCATGGTCACTCCCTGCCTCTGCTCCACATGGGATCCCATGACTATGTACCATGGGGTCCATCCCCCCAGGAACAAACTGCTCCAGCACGGGTCCCCCACAGGCAGCAGCTTCCCCCAAGCTCCCTGCTCCTGCGTGGGCTCCTCTCCACGGGCTGCAGGTCCAGCCCGGGGCCTGCTCCTGTGGGGCCTCTCCATGGGCCGCATCCTCCTCCAGGCCACATCCACCTGGTCCACCAGGAGCTCCTCCACGGGCTGCAGTGTGGAGATCTGCCCAATGTTAGACCCATGGGCTGCAGGGGGACAGCCTGCTCCACCAGGGGCCTGTCCACAGGCTGCTGTGTGCCTGGAGCACCTCCTGATCTCCTTCTGCACTGACCTTGGGGTCTGCAGGGCTGGTTCTCACACCTCTCTTTCCCAGTGCATGTTGTGCTGCAGGTTTTTTTTTTTTTTCTCCTTTTCTTAAATCAGCTCCCCCTTGAGGCCCAACCAGTGTTGCTCACTGGTTCAACTCTGGCCAGCGGTGGGTACCTTTTGGAGCCACCTGGAGCTGGCTCTGATCTGACATGGGGCAGCTGCTGGGCTCTCCTCACAGAGGCCACCCGTGCAGCCCCCCTGCTACCAAAACCTAGGCATGTAAACCCAATACACTATATTAATTGATGGGATTGTGATACATAGAAGTAGATCTCAGCTGAAACAGTGTTTGGGAGTCTAGATGAAAGCTTTATTCTTTTAAGAAACTGTCAGGGCTGCAAGTTACAGCAAAATGAGTGGTTACCAAGATCACAGAATTGCACGTTCAGACATTTATACTATAAAGACTTCAGTGTAAATAGCAATTTCCTCCACTTTGCTTTCTGTTAGCATTAGAACTTTCCTCTGCCTGTTAAAATAATCTGCTGACATTTACAAGAATCTTGTAATTTAAGCATTGGAAATTCAGGGGTCAGGAAATTAGAGCAGCAAGCCTGTCCTCAAAAGGAAAGTATGCTCTACTATGCTATTGCAGTGGTTTTGTGCAAAGACTTTTCTATTCGCGTCTAATGCATAATTCAGTGCAACCTTCCCAGATTTAAGATAAAGTCTGTAACACTGAACAACAAACCAAACTTACTGGACCTCCAGAAGTCTTTTTAAAATGCTCGTTTCACAGAAATTTAATTAGATTGATTAGGATTACTGAGCTCTGCGTCTGAGATTCCCCTAAAGGCCCTTCATTCTCATGAGAGTTTTCTACAATAATTAAACTTTAGCAGGACACTCAATTGGAACTTTTAATGGTCACCCTTACAGACTAATGAGGGAGAGGAGAATGTTGAAGATACAGGTTTTGAAAGCAATACAAGCAGAAAAACATATTCTTTGGAACAAATAAATGACCCAGAAATAGATAAAAAGAATGCTGTTTTTGTTTGTTTGTTTGTTTTTATTTGGTTGTTTTTTAATATTGGAAAGGTTGTTGAAATATCCTTTAACAGGTAAGTTGTACATATATTAATTAATTGGCCAGACTCTCCTTCCTTGAACACTTATTTGATTTAATTAACATGCCACTAAAACAAACAAACAAACAAAAATAATTAAACCTTTCCCCAGTTCATTTATGAATTTAACTAGAGAGATTAAAAAAAAAGATAAATCATATTAAGGTCTTTGAAGAGGTCTTCAAATTTATCAAGAAATATTTCTGGGATGTCTCAAGCCAATCACAGACCACAGATTTTTGAAATTATTTCTGTCTTCAAAAGATTTACAAAGACGACTCACTTATTAATTCAGCTTTCAGTTGTGCTCAGGTCTACAAGATCCTGAGAATAGAAAACTCTCTGCAGAAAGTGTAAGAAAATAAGTTTCCATAAAGGCTTTATTTTAATAATATTTTCTAAAGGTAATTTATATGTACATGTGTTTGTGTAGACATAACCACCAAGTTATTAATACACTCCTTCATCATGGGTTAATATCGGAATTAATGTATGGTTTAGGTAGTAGGACCCTTCAGCTTCCCAAGGGCATCTTTTAAAATGGATGTTCAGAAGGTAAAAGTCTGGCTCTATTTAATGCACTAGGAAAAATGATGGGGTGTTTTGACTGTCTAAATTAACAGTTCCTAAACTGGAAGGATGAATCATAACACTGGAATATTTTGTTATTATTATTATTAATTATGAGAGAGAGAAGAGAGAGAGAGATTGCTCAAGCATACTTACAATGCAATATACTTACACTTTCCTCACACTTTTCTGTAAGCATATATTAAAATTAACACTATGCAGAATCATACAATTGTTAATGGATATGACCTCCAAGATCATCTAGTGCAACCGTCCCACTACTACCACCATTACCCACTAAATCATGTCCCTGAGTACCACATCCAACTTTTTCTTAAACACTTCAGGGAGGGTGACTCCACCACTTCCCTGGAAAACCAATTCCAATGCCTAACTGCTCCTTCTGAGAAGAAACTTCTACATACTGTCTCTTTTTATTGTAAATTTACCTTGATATAAGAAAAGATTATTGCAATCTGATTAATGTTGATAGCATGAAATAAAACCGCTGAATGAATAAGAATAATCTTTGTAATTCAGTCAACAGCCTAAAGCATAGGTTGGAAAAGCAGTGTTTTTGCAGTCATACATCCTACATAAAGTCATATCAATAGCATATGTCTTCTTTAATGTATGGTTTTGAATATATCCCCCTTAATCCTTTCCATTTCAGGCTTCTTTCAACACTAGGTAAAATCAGCCATATTTTCATGGACTTGATAAGGAGGCTTGGATAAGGAGACATGGACATGAATTTGGGCTTGGATAAGGAGACATGTACCATAAAGAGAAAATCAGGACATCACAGATTTTCACTGTGTAACAGTTGTTTCGTAGCATTGGTTATACTAGTTCCCAAATCTTAGTTAACCACAGAATGATTGCATTGAAGTGTCTATAAAGCAACATAACAGGTTTAATTTATTTATTTATTTTTCCAATGGGGTTTTATTCTGATGCAGCAGATGACGCTTTACAATGTGGTAGTGTATTGCTTGGGAGTGTGAAGTAATCCCAGAAAAAAAAAAAAATCTCTTATTTTCAGTACAGCTTTGACAGAAAAGCAGTTATGAAATTCCCTTGCGATTTTGTTTCAGTACTAATAAATCACTTCAAAAGTCATATTAAAAGATAAATCATCAGGTGCATTGAATTTAAAGAATACATAATCAATTTTGTGCACTTCAAAGCATACAGGACAACAAATAACAAAGTGTGGGGAAAAGATTTTCATTGTGCCAACTTTTATTTATTCATTTATTTATTTATTTATTTTAGCAGATAGTTAAATATTTGCTTTTTTTGTTTTTTTGAGATAAAGACAGTTTAATAAGACAGGAAAATAATAATAATAACAATAATAATAATAATAATAATAATAATAATAATACAATGATGATAATAGTACTACTACTACTAATATGTACAAACAAGTGATGCACAATGCAATTGCTCACCACCCGCTGACCGATGCCCAGCCTAACCCCGAGCAGTCCGGCCCCCTCCCCTGGCTAGCCACCCCTATATATTGTTTAGCATGATGTCAGATGGTATGGAATACCCCTTTGGCTAGTTTGGGTCACCTGTCCTGGGTCTGTCCCCTCCCAGCTCTTACTGCACCCCCAGCCTGCCCGTTGGCAGGACAGAGCAAGAAGCTGAGATGTCCTCGACTTAGTATAAGCACTGCTTTGCAACAATGAAAACATCGGGGTGTTATCAGCACTCTTCTCATCCTAAGCCAAAACACAGCATTCTACCAGCTACTAGGAAGAAAATTAACTGTGTTCTAACTGAAACCAGGACATCTATCCACCCCTTATTCCATACCATTTATGTCATGCTCAGGTTACATTCTTTTCCATACATTCTAATTAGTCACCTATAGTAGTCATGGTAGTGATAACATAGTATTATATAGTAATTAACATGGTACAATTCAGTTCATGGGCTATTCTCACCCAGTATTAAATCTCCTTGAGGTACACACCGGACCTCTCCGTTCTTTTGCATCACCCACCAAGTGTATCCAGGTCCCTGAGTGAAAACAATTCCACGAATAGGTTTGCCTTTTCCTGAGGCAGGAGTAGCCCAGACTGTTTTACCCAGCATATTTCTTACATGCACTACAGGAACTTTATCCCCATCTACAGTACGTAACAGGTTTGATTGGGCAGGTCCAGCTCGGTTGGCAGATCCCCTAGTATTTACTAACCAGGTGGCCTTTGCCAAATGTGTATCCCAAGTTTTGAATGTCCCAGCACCCATTGCTTTCAATGTAGTCTTTAACAGTCCATTGTATCATTCAACTTTCCCGGAGGCTGGTGCATGATAGGGGATGTGATACACCCACTCAATACCATGCTCTTTGGCCCATGCTCGTGTCAGTATTGGCTATAATTGTCAGCTAAGCCAGCTCCATTTTTTTATAGCTAGAAAAGAGATATCAAGAAGATTCCAAATAGCCTAGACAGCAGGAGCCTAGATGAGTGTTTCATGGTAGTATAGTCAGGCAGGCTAACCTTGCCAAACTCTTCAACCTTGGTAAGGCTGGAAATTTTATTAAAGCTTTACGTGGGCAAATCTCAGGCTGGTTAAGAAAGGGTACATGAAAGAAAACCCTGGAAGGTTCTCAAGCTCTGGAGGCTGTGTGTTTGAAGAACAACTAGCTCTTCCTTATATAGGTAGCTCTGAATCTAATCTAGCTGTACTCTTTTGTAAGAGCTGTTTTTCTTCTTCTTCTACTGTCTCATGTAGGATACAGAGTATTACTAGCTTACTGAAATCAAGATGCTGTTGATCTGACAAATTTTGATAATGATATCAGGACATGGTAACCTGAAAATGTATTTTGTTTTGTCCTATCCTGCACCGACTGTGTGCATGTAGAAGGTAATGATAGGAGGACATAATAGAACAACATAATATACACTGCCAAGAGCACCACCACACGCACACATCAGAGAGAGAAAATTCATTTTTCAGTATCACATCCTTGCCACTGAAGACTCAAGATGTCTGAGTTTTTTATCATGAGAAAAGGAGTGTAATGGCTATTTCCTAATCATTTAATTAAGCTAGTCAATATGTTTACATCTTTTTCATATTCTTCCTAAATTAATTCTTCTCTATCCAAATCAAGATTTATTCTGTATCTTTATTACTTACTGACCAACAACACCTAGTCAATTCAATTGACTTAAGAAGCTGTGCATTAATCATCAATATGAGATTAATAAATCTCATATAGATAAATCATAAGTACTTAGAAGCATTACACTGCTTCTAAGTAGTTATGATTGCCATATTTGTATACAATACATTCACATTGACAGCGATTTCTGGTATCCTTGCCATTGTCTCTGTGATTGTCTTCATTCTATAGAACAACAGCTGTTGTTGTAATACAATAACAATCATCTCTACCTGCCTGCTTTATTCTGATGTTTAAAAGGCTGTTTATTGTCTTCTTTTCCACCATCTTCAATATATTGGTCATATTCAAAAGAGTACATAAAACCTCTCCTGTTTATCAAAATGTGCTACGTCATCTCATCACTATTTTTTAAAGGGGCAACACAGCACTTTTTTTGTTTTTGTTTTTTTTTTTCTTTTTTTTTTTTTTAACTGTTTTTTTTGTTGTTGTTGTTGTTGTTGTTGTTGTTTTTTAAAGTGGTTGGGGGGCAGCCAGATACTATGCTATTGATCTGAAAAACCAAACTCCTGGAACATCCACAAGATCCTTTGGAAATGTCTTATACATTTAATTAAATAAAAATCCCTTGTATTTGCTCTGTACCTGTAATCTAACTTCACTGGATGTCTCTAAGTCTCTTATTATGAGAAAAAGAGTGAAGTAGTTGTTTCCTAACGATTTTTATTAAGCTAGTCTAGATCTTTAGATCTCTCATATCCTCCCTACATCATATCTTCTCTATTCTAAACAGAAGCTATTCAGTATCTTTATTATCCATGTTGTTTTTGTCTGTACTTTGAGATTAAGGGGAAGGAGAACATAAAAAGGAAGGAGATCAGAACTTCATTCTTATTCAAGGTGTGAAGGCACTGATTAAGCACAGATGAAAGAGAAATAATTAAAATGGTTGATGATTAGGCAGACACTATAAGAACATTTGCTTAGGGGATAAGTGTTAAGGAACATTTATGTTGTGCAAAATCCAAACGTTAAATGGTCTATTTTTTAATGCTATGAAAATCTTACACAGAAAAAGTTGGAAATTTTATAATATTTCTGAAATGGCAATGCAATCACTTAAGAAAACTTTGTCCCCTCCCCCCCTTTTTAAGACATTGTTTCTAATTTCATTTACGTAACTTAGTTTTCTACCTGCTGTTTAGCTTATTTGTGCATATTTTTTTCTTCTGTCTTCTTTCTTTTTCTAAACTGAAGAAAAAAAAAAGAAAAAAGAAAAAAGAAAAAAGAAAAACGAAAAACGAAAAACGAAAAAAGAAAAAAGAAAAAAGAAAAAAGAAAAAAGAAAAAAGAAAAAAGAAAAAAGAAAAAACAAACAGAAGTCCTACACATTAACTAGAAATGTCTCAGAATTCATACTTATTATAGTGATGGTTTATACTAACATTTGAATATTATCAGGAATTTTCTTTTTCCCCAGGGAATATCTAACATGAATGATATGATTAAATACTTGCTTATATTCCTGACCAATATTCATTTTTTTGAACCAGAGCACACTCAGATGCTATAAACTATAACCATGAGCTTGGTGATGTGGGACCTGCTATTCTAAAGGGCTCAATGCCATTTTTTTTACATTCAGTTGTGCTGCATCAACAAGATTTTCAATAGAGCTCAGCATATCATCACTCCCACCGTAATACTTGTGGCCAAACTTAGAAAAAAAGCCCCACAGCTACTGCAGCGAAGCTTTTCAAAAATCTGGCAAACAGAAACATCCTGAAGAGCTGAAAATTGCAGCTGATGACTTTGCAGTTGTTCTATTTTACAGTTTATTGTTTGCAATGAAATGAAAAATGTCATCTCCTACATTCTCCTTTTGTTTAGCAAAATAGGCACTTCTCTTATTCCCCTTCTGTTTCTAAAAGGGAATGATAAGGAGGAGTATACATGCATGCATATTAACAAGATCATCAAATATATAACTGCTTAGCTTATAAATTCACTTATAGTAAATTTTAAGTATGTTCTTTATGAAATTGTTAACGTTATATAAATTACAATTAATTTAAAAGACTAAACTGTTAACTTTTCAGAAGAGCAGTAAAAATACTAATGTAATGGAAGCCGTTGGTATTAATACCATCTCAGTGGAAACTTCAGACAGTTAAAGGAAAGGTGTCAAGCAAATTATTTTCTACAAAAACACATTTCAGATAATACTGTTGGAAATTATCATTTCATAGATAAGGTATGTTTTACGTGAGGTTTTCATTTTAGAATCCTTATCCTGCGTTTTCTTTCTTTTTTTTTTTTTTTTTTCTTCAGTTAGTTGGTTGGTCGGTTCCTTTTTGTTTGTTTGTTTGTTTTTAACTAGACAGAATATGCACAATTTTGCTGGCTCTCTAAAATTGGAGATAGGATTGTCTCTACTATCCTTTAAAACCAGTTGTCTAAATTTAACTGAGCTTGGCAGATGATGTGAAAGCTTGGTGCAAATCTCAAATACATGAAGATTAGATGTGTTCTATGATCAGCCATTCCAATTAGTGCTTTCCTTGAGGGACAAGGAAGAGGCAGCACCTGCCTGGAACTGATAAGCGCAGGAGGTCAGCCCACACAGGCAGTACTTGCTCTCTGTCATCAGGTGGATATTCTTCTAGTACCCCCGTCTAGGGGGAAAGTGATAAGCAGAGGCCTGGAAATGCAGCAACAGGAGAGAAAGAAAGGCAAGAGACATAAGACATTATACAAAAGCAAGCTTCATTAACTTAAATGCTATAGAAATGAGTTATGTTTCTCTAGTAATATTTGATACCATGATGTCAAAAGACAATTAAAAAATGTTGTTATCTCTAATGAAGTACCTATTTTTCCTCATCCAGTGAAAATGTATGTCATAATTAAACAAGAAACATTTGAGCCAGGAAAATAAATAAATAAATATTTTATTCAAAGCTAAATATCATCTTCTATTAATCATTAAATGTAAACAACACCACAGCTGTATTCAAATAATACAGCTATCCCACCTCTGTTATCTTTGCTTGTGCTCTCTCTATGCTTTCTTACAGTAGCAACAGTAGGACACAGAAAAACAAAAAAAAATCAGAAAGAGGACAGACACCTTCTTTGTGTATTCAAATAAACACTTAATAGACACTGCCTCTCTGATGGTAATTTCTTAATTAAGTTGATAAAGAAGAGTATTGGGGAAGAACATATTATGTTGTGATCTCACTCACCAAGTGACATGTACCCCACAGAGGTGACAAAACCCACAAAACTGTAATTAAACTGTGCCTGCTTGCATCATGGATTTACTCTTCCAGATTACCTCATAGAATGATAAAAAAGAGCTCTCTTAGAGCTATATATAACGTCAGTTCTTTCACCAGCACATTTTTCAGTCTAAAAATATGCTGTCTTTCCACAAATCTCTATTCATGGCAAGTTTATTCAGAGATTAATCAGAAAGTGTTCATGAAATAAAACATATTACATTTGGTTAAAATCCATTCCTAATTTGAAACCACACCCATAAAAAAAATCATGTAAAAGTGATAAACAAATTAACGTGTACTGTCTAACCCCCCAAATAATTCAAGCTAAAAATTTACATCAGTAGTATAGTGGAAAATACATTTTCATACACAGTATTAAACTCACAGGAGTGTTATCTTGTCCAATTTATCTGCAAGACAACTTATTGTGGGTTAAGACAATGTAGATCTGCCTCCATTTCCATTACAAATGCCTCCACTATGAAGAGTGTTTAGCATATTGAATGACTTGCTCATGTTTATCCCATGGTAACATCCTGGGGGAAACAGACAGTGATACACACCCCCTAGTTCTCCATCCGTGCTGCAGAAAGAAAGATTTGCCGGTGCTTGGGTTTATAGATAGACAGATATATGTATAGACTGATAGAGCACTAGGGTTGGTTCAGTGCTGGATATTTCTCATGAGACCTTCAGACCTTGTGAGATCTCCATCTGTTAAATGAGTACATTTTCAGTGTTCCAAGTAAGAGGAGTATAAATTCATCTTTATGGACCATTTATACCACACAGATTGTATGATAGGAACTCCTTTTTCAAATAAAAGCATATTTGTAGGAACTCCTCTTTCAGATAAAAGCATATTTGAAGAACCATGTTACTGGGAGCTGAATTCAGAATTTTAAACTTTTATCAATTATCGGCAAAATTTCAGTAGTTATATGTTTACTTCTCATCTGATATCCATGATACAGAAAGGTCTTGGAGCAGCTTATTGGCAACATTCTAATACACATCTAAACACAAGATATTAAATGCAAATAACTTAGAAAAAATCCAGACAGCTATCAGAAAATTATACCATCCTTATATGCTAAAGTTATTTAATGACAACAGAAGTATTTGCAAACTTATAGTTGTCACTTACAACTACAGTGCTCTCATACCATGTATGTTCTCAATTTGATGAAAAACAAAACAAAACAAAACCAAACAACTAAGATGTGCTGATTGAGTAACTCTTTGTCTGAAGAAAGGAAGATAAATTGAAAGCCTCAAGACAAAGAGGAGGGATCTCCTTTGTGTCTCAAATTCTTAGCTGCCACTAAGAGTATAAACAAATTAACACAGTCAAAAATATATATTTATGCATTGTTCAGACATTGCTTCCACATCACCTTCTTTCAGGTATAAAAATCAACTTACTGCCTTCTACTTGAGCCTCAGCTCACCAGAGGTTTATACATGTCATGTAATCTATCTTTACAGTTTTCAATGACAGTATTCAGAATACATACAGTTAATGAAGGGTGATTGAAAAATGTTAATAGAGTAGGTATAATGTGCAAATGAAAGCTTAATTAAAAATTTAAATGTGAATTTACATTTTTATTACATACATAGTATTTCTGTTATAGATATAAATATATTAATTTTCTTTTCAGTTTAAAACCATATTTTCAATTTACTTAAATATAATAATAATTCTAGGAAATAAAATATCTAATTATCAGAAATTCACAAAAAAATAAAATATAACTGTTCACAGCTTGAACTTCATTTCTCAGGACCATGCTGTGATATTTACATACTTGTTTCTGATACCTGTTCATGAGAGAATTAAACTAACTGATTCTTCCATACTTTATCATTATAGTATAGCAAATAAAAATAAAAAGCAGTATCATTCCAAAGATTAAAGATTTGTTCTCCTTTCATATACTTTTTTTTTTTTCCTAAATATGGAACAGTAAATAATTTAGTTCAGTAATGTACTACGAGTTAATAAGTACTTATATCTGTGGCTAAGACGTTTGTTGCTGCTATTTTTAAAAATATATTTTTTTAGACCTCTTATATATATATATATATATATATAAAAGGGAGAAATAAGAAAAACACATATATATATATGTTATTCTTATTTCTCCCTTTTCACCACAGAACAAACTATAGTGCAGGCATTGCATGCCTTTTCTAATATTCATTGTTAGCTGCTTTAGCAGATGCACAGGGAATATTTGTGTGCAAGGTGATCTCCTCCCCCATTTACCATACCATCATGTCCTACCACTCTCCAAAGCTTTTTAGCTCATTGAGCTCGGAAAAATAAAATAAAATAAAATAAATAAAATAAAATAAAATAAAATAAAATAAAATAAAATAAAATAAATAATGCTTCCCTCCTGCCCTTTATTAAAAGCAAATTAGATTTTTTTTTTCCAATAACAAACAGTTCTCAGATGTCTAATTTATTCAACAAAGCCATTATCTTTCCTGTGACTTTTTTACCTTTCCAGTGTGAGTGTGGTATTCTCATTCATCTCAGTCACTGAAGTCACTCATTCCTTCTCCTTTTATTGAATGTAACAATATACCACAGCCAATTTTATGTACAGCAGGACTCTGGCAGTAAGTGTAGAAGAAAATACTTCTGAAGAATCTTATCTTGTCGAAATGGATATTTTACTACATAAATAAATGCTTCTAGGATTTAAAAGATGTTTTATTATCTTTGCCAACGAAGTTATACTCCTACACCTATTATTATTATTATTATTATTATTGTTATTATTGTTATTATTGTTATTATTGTTATTATTGTTATTATTATTGTTATTATTATCAGCGGTCATGGTCATCTGGAGAGATCCTGGATGACTAGAGACTGGCTAGCATTATGCCTGTCAACAAGAAGGGTCATAAGGAGGAGGCGAAAAACTACAGGCCTGTCAGCCTGACCTTGGTGCCAGGAAAAGTGATGGAACAGGGCATCTTGAATGCAATCGCACATTCAAGATCACGCAATTCACAAATTCACAATCATGCAATGTATTTGGGACAACTGGGGGAACAGGCCTGGTCAGCATGGGTTCATGAAAGGCAAGTCCTGCCTGACCAACCTCATCTTCTATGACCAGGTGACCCACTTGGTGGATGAGGGAAAGGTAGTTGATGTAGTCTACCTAGACTTCAGCAAGGTCTTTGACACTGTCTCCCACAGTATTCTCCTGGAGAAGCTGGCAGCCCATGGCTCGGAAAGGTACACTCTTTGCTGGGTTAAAAACTAGTTGGATGGCTGGGCCCAGAGATTGGTGGTGAACAGACTGAAATCCAGCTGGCGTTCAGTCAGCAGTGGTGTTCCACAGGGGTCGATGTTGGGGCCCATCCTCTGTAATATCTTTATTGATGATTTGGATGAGAGAATTGAGTGCAACCTCAGTAAATTTGCAGATGACAAGTTGGGGGGAAGTGTTGATCTGCTGGAGAGTTGGAAGGCCCTGCAAAGAGACCTGGATAGGTTGGGTCAATGTGCAGAGACCAATGGGATGAGGTTCAACATGGCTAAGTGCCAGGTCCTGCACTTTGGCCACAACAAACCCATGCAGTGCTACGGGCTTGGGGCAGAGTGGCCGGAAAGCTGTGCAGAGGAAAAGGATCTGGGAGTGTTGGTTGATGCTCAGCTGAACATGAGCCAGCAGTGTGCCCAGGTGGCCAAGAACACCAATGGGATCCATGCTTGTATCAGGAAAGTGTAGCCAGCAGGACCAGGGAGGTGATTGTCCCCCTGTACTCTGCTCTGGTGAGGCCACACCTTGACTACTGTGTTCGGCTTTGGGCTGCTCTGTACAAGAAGGACATCAAGGCCCTGGAGTGTGTCCAGAGAAGGGCTACGAAGCTTGTGAAGAGCCTTGAACACAAGTCCTATGAGTAGCGGCTCATGGAACTGGGGTTTTTTAGTCTGGAGGACAGGAGGCTCAGGGAGACCTCATTGCTCTCTACAACTACCTGAAAAATAAGTGTGGGGAGCTAGGGGTCAGCCTTTTCTCACAGATAACTAGTGACTGGAGGGAATGGCCTCAAATTGCGCCAGGGGTGGTTCAGGTTGGGAATTAGGAGACTTTTGTTCTCAAAAAGAGTAATCAGGCATAGGAACAGGTAACCCTGGGAAGTTGTGGAGTCACCATCCCTGGGGCTTTTTAAGGAAAGTTTGGACCTGGTGCTTAGGGACACGATATAGTGGATGATATTGGTGATAGGGTGTTGCTTGGACCAGTATTTGAGTTTCCATCTTACCAGAGCAAAGTACAAGGGGATGACCACCTCCCTTGTCCTGCTGGTTACACTATTCCTGATACTTTTTTTACAGAGTATACTCTGATATTCCAGAGACTTTTGAAACAGAGAATGGGTGAGCTTGAAAAACAGTTTGAATGAATCATGAGCATTTGCAACAGAATGTAAGGGCCTCTGGGAAGGGGAGGCAAAGAAATGGACACACCAGGATGGGCTCTGCCTGCAGCCACCAGCATCACTACTTACATGTGGGACAAGCAGAATCCACTCCCATGGGATGAGTGCTTGAGGGGGTGCAACACAGGGGAACTGAACCCAGGAGGTGCAGAAATTACCTTTCAGGAACTCTCTCACTACCACATGTTTTGGGAGTCTTCAGGACAGGAAAGTCTTCAGATAGGGGTTGCAGCTTTCCCTGGTGAGGAGACGAATGTTTGCAACCCTCATGGCCTGGGAATAAGGTGTGTGTGGGGGTGGGGGGAGGCAAATAACTGCGTACAGTATTAGACCTTCAGAGGTTTAGATAAAAGAGTGCTTAGTAATTGGCATTTGTTAATATTTTTTGTCTGGTCTTGTGGTTTATCTTTTGTGCTACTTGTATCAATCCTGGATGCATTATTCACAATTTGCCAGTTAATTGAACGACATTAGCAAACCAATAAACTGCTTCAGTTCTGATTTGGTTTAAACTATATGAACTGAGCAGTTTTTCTCTGTGACTGCTGCTGTCTATGTTAACATTAACTGGAGTGTTTCCACTGGAGTAGAAGAAATCCTCAGAAACAGAAATGAAGTTTGTTAACAAAATGGTCTGTGGAGTTCTTGGACAGATCCATAGAGCAAACACCGCTCACAAGCTATGGTGAAGAATTTACTCAGCTAGCACTTACTTCTGAAGAGGCTGTTTATGAAAAGTTTAGTTAAAATATAGCCATCACAAATATTCTATAGCACCCCTCTTTTTGCTTCAACAAAACTGCTACTTCTTAGGTTATTATAGCGACACTCAAAATGTAAAAGTTCTTTAAATTAATTTATTGTTGATTACAAGAATATCTGTAATTTACATTGTGATATCTGCAGTTACTCCCTCAAAAATGGACCATATAATGGTCAAGCTCTGTCTTAAACTTATTTGGTCTATGGGCTTGGCTTTTTTTTGGTTGGTTGGTTGGTTTTGTTAAAAAAAAAAAAAAAAAGGGGGGGGGGGAGAGAGGAAACAAACCTATTCATTAGAAACAAGGACCTTGGTGCTTGATTGTTTTCTCTGATGAGGTAGATTGTAGTATATAGCAATACATAGCTAAAGACACCTTTCATAATATGCATTCATTATATATGGATTTGTATTTCATATCTCCTAAATCCAAGTAAGCTTTAAGTTTGCTTTACAGAAATAATTTTCTTCTGGTTGTGTCCAAAACATCTTCTGCTAACTTTATTTGAGTGCTGAGGGCCAGGCAGGACATGGCAATGTTAAGTTAGTCATATTCAAACCTACTGTTCCATTAAGTAGAAATGTTCCACACAAGGAAAAACAAACAAACAGACAAAGCAAAAACAAATGCAAAAACAAACAAATGTTCCACACAAGGAAAAACAAACAAACAGACAAAGCAAAAACAAATGCAAAAACAAACAAACAAAAATAAATCAAAAATCAGCAGCTGTAAAGTAAAGGATTGGATTACTATTAACTCTGAACCAATGATTTGTTTTTTTCTTAATAATTCAGTGTCAGGTATTTCACTTCTTTTTGTGCATTCTGCACCATGGGAAGAAATCTAAAAATACCACTTTTTCTAATAGTCGCAGACAAATTTAAAATAGTTTACTTACTGCCCTTCTAATGAACAGTGTCTCTCAGCAGGTGATATCTTTAATCTTCTAGTAAGACAAACATGATTTAAAATAATTCAGACTAAAACTAGACAATCTGGGAATCACTACAGGTGCAAAATAATTCCTTGCAGCAAGTGTTAGATAATCAAAATGGCAGTTAATTGCTAAGTTACTTTCTAATCATCTGAAGACAGGATCTAACGTGATAAACACATTTTTTTTTTTTTTTACACAATCTGATATAACTAATATTGTTGGACAACCTTTGTAAGTAAGAGGTTTTTCACAATGGCAGCAAAACCAAAAATGCCTAAATACTGTTCCACATCAGGCAAATGTTTTAACCTAAAAAAGATCTTTTAACCTAAAAGTATTAAAACCAAAACAAAACAGAAATCCAAAATCAAAACCAAAAGTTAATAACAATAAAAAGACACATTTTAAAGTGATACCCTAGTTATTATTTTTATTTGCCATCTTTTGTCCCTTCTCAGTCTTTCAGCATATTCAAATGTGATATTTACAAATCTTTGCATATTCTGGACTGCATTGTTTTCTGTGTAATCTGTGCCCTGAAAATACTCCATTCAGCTCTGATACTTTATAGTTGCATATTCTGTTTAGAGTAGATTAGAGAGAATTCCCAAAAGTAAAGTCAATCAATTAGAATGAGATTTTACCAATATGAAACAATTCAGAAGGCTGAGTTAAGAAGTTAGCGTAGGACATTTTAGCTAACAAAATACTAAAAGCTCATTCTGAACAAAATTGGAGTAATAAATAAATAAATGAACCAAACCTCTAGTTTGTTTTTTTTTGTTTGTTTGTTTTTTAATGCGATGAGCCCTGCTTTCATGGAAATGGCTGAACATCTGTCTGCCAATGGGAACCAGTGAATGAATTCCTAATTTTGCTTTGATTGTGTGCACAGCTTTTGCTTTAACTATTAAACTGTCTTTGTCTTGACTCACAAGTTCTCTTCTTGCACTTCAACATTTCTGATTTTCTTGCTATCCCACTGTAGATGAGTGAGAGAGTGGCTGTATGGTGCCTACTGGGGTTAAACCACAACATTCACATTCACTCACATAGAACAACTGATTTAAGCTACATTAGCTATTGCAGACAATTCTACTGACTTCATTAACGCTGTTTTGCTTCACAATGAGTTGGTCTTCTATTCATTTTAAACCTACACAGTATTGGTGTGGACAGGTTTGATCCTTAAGAAAACACTACAAGCTAGGAAAATGCATGAAACTGTGAAAGCAGAGAAAATTCTAGGATTTGCCTGAACTCTCACAGAAAGCACTGATTATAATAAATGATGAGTTTACTGAGGCTTACCTAATATCCTTATTATAAGAATGCCTTCCCTGTAAAAGGAGAATAGTCCTTCAGTATTTGTTATTATCTCCAGTTTTTATTTAGGCTCTTGCAAAGATGTAAAAACAATTTGTCTGTTTTTCCGTCAATGCATAAATGATATTAGATATTTGTTGTCTGACAGGTTTTCTGGCTGAAATCAGGGTAGGCAGTGTCTGCTGTCTGACTGCATTCACGCTTAAGTCCTCATTATTTCATTCTTGGTAAAAGAATCTTCTCCCAGATAACCTACATGTATTCCTTCCCTTAACTTTTTTTTTTCTTTTTTTTTTTTTCTATTATTTCACCTATTCCAAGGCACTCTAGAACAGAAAATATTAGGTGAAACTTTTACCAAAGTCCTCCCAGTCATTTGATATTTTCTAGGTCCACATCTTCACCTTGCAGACACATCTTGAATAAGCCATATTTCCCCCATACTGGACAACTAAATGGAAATAGAAAAAGTCTGCTTTGACATTTAAATTCTTTTTTTTTTTTTTTTTTTTTTTAAATAGAAAGTTGCTTCAGTACAAAATATATTTAAAAAAAAAAAAAGCTTGCAAAAGCATACCAGGCTTGAAGCAATACTTCACAATTAAAAGAGAAGTCTCTTAATAAGGATATCAGTGGTTGTGGCTTTTCATATTTCTTTAACACAGTCCTTTTCTGTAAATGTTATAGCATATAGTCGTATATAGTGTATATATCAGGGGTAAGTAAACAGTACTGATAGAAGTGATCTTCTTTAAAGAAATGTTTTAATCACTGGGCTGTCCCGTAGTAGATATCTCAAGTCTCAAGCATGGAGTCCAACTCCTACTTTTGTCTCACTCCCTATGCTTCATTGCATGAAGATAGCTCTTACCCAGGCTTCCTTTACTCTGCTTTTCCTTTACACAGCACAAGCAAATTGTGCATGCAGCACAAGCAGATTGCACATGACCAACTGGCCATATCAACTGGTACTTGATATGGAGATCCACAGAGCATGACAGACTGCAGACAAAGCTGTATTAACACTTTGGTGTGCACATTCTTGACTGTAGTTTAGCATCATGAATCAACTTCCTAGGTGCAGCTGGCAACCTGGGACAATGACTTCAATGACAACACTATTTTGAAAGAGATAGTTTAAATGTCCATGATGGACTCCCCTAGTGGCTCAGAGAATGCAAAATATCTGAAAAAAAAAACAGTTTCAGGAAGACAAACCAAACCAAACCAAAGAAAAAAAAAAAAAAAAAAGCTTCCTTCATATAAATGACACTGACAAATCTTAAGAGTAAGAAAGATGAGTCATTACTCTCTCCTGTTGGTGCAAGAAAAGATCTCAAGAAAAAAAAAATCTCAAAATAAGTCTTCTGGAAAAAAAAAAAAAAAAAGAAAGAAAAGAAAAAGAAAAAAAAGAGAGAGAGAAATTCTGTTTTATTTTTTACGAACACAGTGCTCTTAGCTAAGCAGCTAAGCATTATAAAATTATGAACCCTAAGGGCAAATTCACCGCTGACTTTCAGGGTGAATTATATAACCAGCTGTAGATAGGAATGAACATTCCTGTCTTTCCTGTCTTTATATATTTCTGGTTTTATGTAGGCTATATAGAAGCTTTCTAGACTCATTATAGAGTCAAAAATTTTGATTATATTCAAATATGGTGTAACTATCCATGTGAGACAATCATACATTTAATATCAAACTTAATAAAAGTCAGTCACTTAGCATACATGGTGCAAAGATAATTTCTCACCCTTCTATTCTCCCTGGAATACAAACAGATTCTGAGGTTATTTATTTATTTATTTTACACACACACATATATATATTAACATGATATATGGGACAGCAGAAGAGATTTTACTCACCCATGGAGATACAAGGGGAGGATTGGGAGAGACAGTGGGTGGAGCAAAGGGTCACGGGGATTCAGGGCTGTCGCATGTACAGGTATAAGAAGCTATGCTACGCAGCAATACATTGGCACTTGAGATAGACACGGTGTGTCCGTCTCTGGTGTCCCTGCTCGGGAAGCAGATGTCCAAGCAGCCAATCGATGTTGTCTCTTGGGCTGGGGTAGCACAGAGAGAGGCAACACAATCTTTCAAGGATGTATGAGATAACCTAGTAAAAGGAATGCCTCACTGTGTATTTATGTAAGGTCAGCTTGATTCACTTTCATAGTCATTAAATACAGTTGATAGAGAGCATTGAAATAAGGTTTATCATAATGGTTTGCTATTTTTTGAAAACATATTATTTATCACTGTTCATACCAGACATTTTGGAGCTATTAAGAAGCTAGAGGTAGTGTAATCACAAAGCATCTTAGATAGCCTTCTTTGAAAATTGGCAGCATTTTCACTACTGGAAGGCCTTTATTCTTGTATTGATTTAATAAAGTAGCATGCTTTATTTATACAACACATTACCTGAATCTGTAATGATAATTTGAGGTTAATAGAACTTGTATGTTAGTGCTGGTTCAATTCTGCCAGCTGCTATTACTGCGTTGAGGTAATTATTCATTCAGACAAGTAATGCTCAGCTCTCACACTTGAGGAGAACAGAAGCACTCAGAACACTGAGTGTCTCTTCAGACACTGATCCAGTGGGGTTGCACTGGTTTTGAATTCAAACATCATAATTTCAGAGGGCAGAAAAGATAAATCTGGATTTTAAAGACTGGCATTGCAATTATTAGTGGGTCTACAAGTTAGGGTGGAAAACCAACCCAGGTCTCAGTTCATATGAATTAAGTTTTGGAGCTAACCAGGCAGCAGCACATCAGTCTTACTACAAAGGACACAACCAGGTGTGTGACACATGCTTATCAGGACCAGAAAGGTAAGGCAAGCAACGACGTCACCAAGAATAAACAATAAACGCAACTCCACGCCTCAGGACTGCCTCCATCAAGAAAGACAGAAGGGTTATTGTTGTTGGAGACTCTATTCTTAGGGGAACAGAGGGCCCTATTTGTCGGCCTGACCCTAGCCATAGGGAAGTCTGATGCCTCCCTGGGGCCAGGGTCAGGGATGTTGCCAGGAAGCTTCCCAACCTGGTATGCCCCTCTGATTATTATCCTCTTTTGATAGTCCAGGCTGGCAGTGACAACATTGAAGAGAGAAGCCTGAAGGCTATCAAACAAGACTTTAGAGGGCTGGGACGGTTAGTGGATGGAGCGGGAGTGCAGGTGGTGTTTTCATCCATCCCTACGGTGGCAGGGAGGGGTACAGAGAGGACACGGAAAGCCCACCTGTTAAACACGTGGCTGAGGGGCTGGTGCCAATGCAGAAATCTTGTGGTTTTTTTGACCATGGGGCACTTTACTCAGCACCTGGCCTGATGGCCACAGACGGGTCCCTATCTTTTAGGGGAAAAAGGATCCTGGGCCAGGAGCTGGCAGGGCTCATTGAGAGGGCTTTAAACTAGGTAGGAAGGGGGATGGGGCTGAAGCAAGGATTGTTGGGGCTGTGACAGGGGGAGCAATGGCAAGGCTGGGGGATAATGTAATGGCCCAGCTGAAGTGCATCTACACCAATGCACGCAGCATGGGTAACAAACAGGAGGAGCTGGAAGTCATCGTGCAGCAGGCAGGCTACGACTTGGTTGCCATCACGGAGATGTGGTGGGACCAGTCTCATGACTGGAGTGCTGCAATGCCTGGCTATAAGCTCTTCAGAAGGGACAGGCAGCACGGAAGGGGTGGTGGTGTGGCTCTCTATGTTAGAGAGTCTTTCGAGGTTGTAGAACTCGAGGCTGGGAATGACAAGGTCGAGTCCCTTTGGGTAAGGATTGGCAGGGACAACAAGGCTAGTGTCCTGGTCAGGGTCTGCTATAGACCGCCGAACCAGGATGAGGAGACTGATGAGGAGTTCTACAGGCAGCTGACAGAAGTTGCGAAATCTTCAGCGCTTGTACTCGTGGGGGACTTCAACTTCCCTGACATATCCTAGAAGCACAACACAGCCCAGAGAAAGCAGTCTAGGAGGTTTCTGGAGAGTGTGGAAGATAGCTTCCTGACGCAGCTTGTTAGTGAGCCTACCAGGGGAGGTGCCCTGCTAGACCTTCTCTTCACAGAGAAGGACTGGTGGGAGATGTGGTGGTTGGAAACTGTCTTGGGCAGAGTGACCATGAAATGGTAGAGTTCTCCATTCTTTGAAAAGCCAGGAAGGGGACCAGTAAAACCGCTGTATTGGGCTTCCGGAGGGCCGACTTTGAGCTGTTCAGGGACTCTGCAGAGGGCAGAGTCCCTTGGGAGGTGGTTCTGAAGGGCAGAGTAGTCCAGGAAGGCTGGACGCTCTTCAAGAAGGAAATCTTAGTGGCTCAGGAGTGGTCTGTCCCCATGTGCCCAAAGACGAGCCAGTGTGCAAGAAACTGGCCTGGCTGAACTTGTGTCACTGAATTGTGGCTTGAGGTTAGGAGAAAAAAGAGGGTTTACTATCTTTGGAAAACAGGGCAGGCTTCTCAGGAGGACTCTAAGGATGTTGAGAGGCTGTGCAGGGACAAAATTAGAAAGGCCAAAGCTCATCTGGAGCTCAATCTGGCTACTGCCGTTAAAGATAACAAAAAACGTTTTTATAAATACATCAACACAAAAAGGAGGACTAAGGAGAATCTCCATCCTTTACTGGATGCGGGGGGAAACTTAGTTACAAGAGATGAGGAAAAGGCGGAGGTGCTCAATGCCTTCTTTGCCTCAGTCTTTAGCGGCAATACTGGTTGTTCTCTGGACACCCAGTACCCTGAGCTGGTGGAAGAGGATGGGGAGCAGGATGTGGCCCTCACTATCCATGAAGAACTGGTTGGTGACCTGCTATGGCACTTGGATGTGCACAGGTCGATGGGGCCGGATGGGATCCACCCAAGGGTACTGAGGGAACTGGCAGAGGAGCTGGCCAAGCCACTATCCATCATTTATCAGCAGTCCTGGCTATCGGGGGAGGTCCCAGTTGACTGGCGGCTAGCAAAAGTGACGCCCATCTACAAGAAGGGCCGGAGGGCAGACCCGGGAAACTACAGGACTGTCAGTTTGACCTCAGTACCAGGGAAGCTCATGGAGCAGATCCTCTTGAGAGTCATCACGCAGCACTTGCAGGGCAAGCAGGCGATCAGGCCCAGTCAGCATGGCTTTATGAAAGGCAGGTCATGCCTGACGAACCCGATCTCCTTCTATGACAAAGTGACACGCTGGGTGGACGAGGGAAAGGCTGTGGATGTGGTCTACCTTGACTTCAGCAAGGCTTTTGACACCGTCTCCCACAGCATTCTCCTCAAGAAACTGTCTGCTCTTGGCTTGGACTGGTGTACGCTTTGTTGGGTTAGAAACTGGCTGGATAGCCGGGCCCAAAGAGTCGTGGTGAATGGAGCCAAGTCCAGTTGGAGGCCAGTCACTATTGGCGTTCCCCAGGGCTCGGTGCTGGGGCCGGTCCTCTTTAATATCTTCATCGATGATCCGTACGAGGGCATTGAGTGCACCCTCAGTAAGTTTGCAGATGACACCAAGCTATGCGCGTGTGTCGATCTGCTTGAGGGTAGGAAAGCTCTGCAGGAGGATCTGGATAGGCTGCACCAATTGGCTGAGGTCAACTGCATGAAGTTCAACAAGGCCAAGTGCCGGGTCCTCCACCTGGGGTGCAATAACCCCAAGCAGAGCTACAGGCTGGGAGATGAGTGGTTGGAGAGCTGCCAGGTAGAGAAGGACCTGGGAGTGTGTGGTGGTTTTACGGTGCTGGGCAGCTAAACCCCACAACCGCTCTCTCACTCCCCCTCCTTTAGATGAGGAGGGGGAGAAGTAAAGCAAAGAACAACTCACGGGTTGAGATAAGGATAATTTAATTAAAGGGAAATAATTATAATAATTAAATAAAGACTACCATGAACTAAACAATTTAACTAAGGGGAAATAAAAGGGAAAGGGGAAAAAGGGAGGAAAACAAACAAACAAAATAAATAAAAGCTATATGGAAGTGCAGAGGAAAGAAATTACTCTCTACTTCCCACAAATGAGCGATGATTGACCACGTCCTTGAAGCAAGGCCTCAACGCATGCAGCCGGTGTTCGAAAGGAGGACCGACGTCTTCTCAACGAGAGCCCACCCCTCCCCTCTTCTTCCTGTTTCCACCTTTTATTGCTGAGTGTGACACCACATGGTATGGAATATCCCTTTGATTGGTTTAGGTCCGCTGCCCTAGTGATGTTTCTCTCCTCACTTTTTTGCCCACCCCCTAGGAGGGTTAGAGAAAGGCCCAATGCTGTGCCACTGCTGCTCAGCAGTAGACACAACACTGGTGTGATAACACTGCTGTTCCAGCTACAAGTACAGAGTACGGCACTGAATGGGCTGCTGCCGGGAAAGTTAACGTTCCAGCCAGACCCAATACAGAGTGATGGTTGATAGTTGGCTGAATATGAGCCAGCAGTGTGCTCAGGTGGCCAAGAAGGCCAACAGCATGCAGGCTTGTATCAGAAACAGTGTGACCAGCAGGGCTAGGGAGGTGATCGTCCCCATGTACTCGGCTCTGGTGAGGCCGCACCTCGAGTACTGTGTTCAGTTTTGGGCCCCTCGCTACAAAAAGGACATCGAGGTGCTTGAGCGGGTCCAGAGAAGGGCGACAAAGCTGGTGAGGGGCCTGGAGAACAAATCCTACGAGGAGCGGCTAAGGGAGCTGGGCTTGTTCAGCCTGGAGAAAAGGAGGCTCAGGGGCAATGTTATCGCTCTCTATAGGTACATTAAAGGAGGCTGTAGCGAGGTGGGGGTTGGTCTGTTCTCCCACGTGCCTGGTGACAGGACGAGGGGGAATGGGCTTAAGTTGCACCAGGGGAGTTTTAGGTTGGATGTTAGGAAGAACTTCTTTACCGAAAGGGTTGTTAGACATTGGAACAGGCTGCCCAGGGAAGTGGTGGAGTCACCATCCCTGGAAGTCTTTAAAAGATGTTTAGATGTAGAGCTTAGGGATATGGTTTAGTGGGGACGGTTAGCGTTAGGTCAGAGGTTGGACTCGATGATCTTGAGGTCTCTTCCAACCTAGAAATCCTGTGATTCTGTGAATAATTAAAAAAAAAAAAATCAAAAACAACATTTCGTGTAAATGCATTCAGAATAATGAGATATTGAAGACAGGATTACTCTGTTGCTCAAAAGAGAAAAAAATAAAGATGAAAAAATTATGTCAGGAAATACAGTCCTTCTGCCTTTTCTGTTCAAGTCTCAGAAAGAAGTCAGTTAACAATAAATTAATGTAAACTTCATAGCTTGAAGTAGTGAAGAAACAAATGAACAAAAAATTCCATGTGACCTTGTTTCTTTCAGGATAGAATTGCACCCTTATGTATAGGAGACTTATGACTTATGACTGTATAGGAGACAAGTGACTTATCTTGACATTCCTGGAGTTTTCAAAGAATCTCACACAACATTCTAATAAGCCAGCATGAAATAGATGAAACTTTAAGAGTGTGGGAGGAAGACTGGTTAGACAAATTTCTAACAATAATTATAAATAATCTGCTATTGTCATAGAAGAATTTACTGAATGCAGTTCCACAAGAACTTGGTCTTACACCAAGTACTAGTAAGTATTTTCTTTAATGACATGGAGAATAGAATACAGGATGCATATTATTGAATTCACCAATAAAAATAAAATCTAGAAGGAACTGAAGGGACATGACAGTACAGAATCCAAGTTTTAAATAAATCCAAAGGTGCTGAAATATAGAAAAAAAAAATCAACAGGGGCAATAAAAACTGTTGTGCCTATGCAGGAGCAAACAGATACAGAAATACAGCAAGGAAAACAATGGCACAGGTACACGAAGAAGTTTGGAGCTTTATAATAGATATGATTGAACATAAGATATAAATGTATTCTTATCTATTTCTTTATTTCTATGCTTAGTTTCACAAAAAGGTGGGTCATTTCTGTTTTGTAAGGAAGATTTGACAATTGTTTTCTACACACATAACAAGCAATGATACTCCTTGTCTCTAGTTTTTGAAATAGCAATGTTAAAAAAAAAAAAAAGAAAAGACTATTGGGAAGAAGAAAACTCCCTATTTTGTGTCAATATACATGCATATACACTGTTAATCTCCCTTACAATTAGTATCAGTTAGAATTTTTCAGTGAAAATATTTGTATATTGAGTCTGAAATGTTTTGTTCCAGACATCTTTGTTTCAGTTAGTATTCACTGATGCTCAAAAGAGCTCTAAAAAGACCATATGGCTAATCCTATTTTCTTTTTTTCCAAAAGGGAAAAAAGAAAACCTCATAGTGACTTCCAACATGTCCTGCCTCAGGCTTTTGATTCCAGAGCCTCTGTCCCCTGCTTCTCATCTTCTCAATGCTGTGCAGTTCTTCATATGTTAGGTCTTTCTGCTTGTTTCTCAGTCTCTCACAGTCTCATCTTTGAAAGTAATTGGATTGCAGTTTTTCCTTCTCTTTATCCATATTTTCATACCATCATGACAAGTGGATACAAATGAATGCAAAGATGTTTTCTGGGCTTTTCTCCTCATTTTGTTTTTTGAAGTCTTTTAATGTCATATTACCTTAGAAGAAAATGAAATTTCAACCCTGGAAACCCACAAATGTTTAGGATATATGAAAGCAAAGGATGTGAAAAAGGAGGAGGAAGGGGAAAGCTCTCCATCTCTTTTCCTCATTCATAAAGTTCCTACAGAAGTAAAGGCATTAATAACATTTACATGTTTGTTTTAAGCATCATGTCTCAAATTTGGATCATAGGCTTTCTGAACAGCAGATATTACACATGAAGTATAATTGCTAGGCATTAAATGAGAGACTAGAGGATGTTAATATTTCAAGGAGTAAAGTACATGATAACTGCATGTACAGTACAATTGCTACAAGTACAATTGCTACTTCTTTTGATTTCCTAGGCAAAAGAGAAAGAGATTTAATACCAATAAATAAAATAGCAGATCTCTTGCTTTCAGGATCCAGGGATCATCACATCAAAAATACTGTTCAAACTACTATGAGAAAGAACATATAAAACCATTGTCCTTTAGAGAAAGCAGAAGGGATGTCTGTTCACTTAAAAACAACTTAGCTGCTTGAAAAAGCAGTGATAATTTGGGGAAGCATTAAAACTCTATTAGAAAGGATACCATGTAGAGTATATTCATTCCAATTAACACTAACTAGCTCAAAGCACTCTAGAAGGCAGTACTTTCAGGTAAGAAATGCACAAAACATCAATAAGGAAGAAAGGAACAGACTAGAAAGTAAGAGTTTAAAAATGCAAACAATCAAAACAAAAACTAAACAAATGCAAATAAAAAATCTAAAATATTTACTTCATCCTGCTATTAAAATATTTTTCTTTTCTTTCCTCTGAATTTAGGATTAAGTGAACTACAAGAATGGCATTCTTAATATCTTTAGACAGTAAATATATATATTTTTTTAAATAAAGACATTACATTTGAGCTTAAATTGTAAAAAAAAAAAAAAAGTTTTTTATTTTTCAGAAATAAAAAATAGCTATAAAAATCAACTTCCCTTTGTATTCTTTTTATATGTTTAATTAAGACTCTTAAAAGACCTGAACAAAAGTTCGCTGCTTATAATCGCATTTTAAGACAAAACTGATAAAAATAGCTTTAATAAATAATGTGTGTTTTAACACAAGATAAATTGACATAATAAAACAAAAACATAAAATAGTATTTCAGTATAGTCTATAATTTTGACTTTTTCTGTGTTTGTTTTGGTTGGTTTTTGTTTTACCAGTATGTAAAACTATTTGTGTAAAAGAATACAAAAGAAGGAAAAAAAGTGGATGAACAACCCAAAACATTATATAAGATAAAAGATTTTTATGATTTATTTCAGAAACCATTTAAATTGCTGTATTTTATTTTATTTTATTTTATTTTATTTTATTTTATTTTATTTTATTTTATTTTATTTTATTTTATTTTATTTTATTTTATTTTATTTTATTTTATTTTATTTTATTTTATTTTATTTTTCTAGCATAGTAATGAGTTGGATTTTGGTATGACTGCAAATTAATGCATTTGAACACTTCAGTTTCACATACATACATACTAGTGTGAAAGTACCTAATGGACAACCCTTGGTAAATGGCTTCAACAACAGCACCTGTGAAGATGAAAATTTGAATGCAAATAACATGGGAGGATTGCATGCGTAAAACAGTCAGGGAGGACACCATTTTGAAGGGGAAAATGACTAGAAGCCAGGTTAGAGACTAACCAGATAATTACAAAGAGATGCCAGAAACGAAGGAGTAAGTTTGAAAGGAAGTGTGACAGAAGCATGATAATTTGCAAAGGGTATGTTGGCATCCTGGGGAAGGAAGGAACATGGTCACACCAGATTGGGCACTGTCTGAAAGTGGCCTACTGACATCATCATCTCATCTCACACAGGACAGGTGGCTGGGGCAGGCTGTGTGCCACTGCTTGCAGCTGATTATGAACATTTCATGATGTCTGGTCTCATGGTTTATCTGTTGTAATTCTGGTATTGATTCTGCATGCATAGTTCACTAACCGCAGATTAATTATATCTTATTAGTAAACCAATAAACCTCTTCAATTTTGATTTGGTTTAAACTACAAAACAGAGTAGTTTTTCCCTCAAATGATTAGTTGTGAGTTTGGATTTTTTCTCCTATTGTGTCCAGGGATTCTAATGAATCTAGACATCAAATAAAGACATGAAACAAGCTATTTTCAGGTGTTATCAAGATATTTTTTTATTATTATTTTTTAAATTACTTTCCAATTAGTAAGACATTGCTTTAAGAATGTACTGGGTGCATGTAAAAGAAAACATTATTTTATTTGCTCATTTGATGTTAATCAGATCAATGTTTTATCTTGTTTTCCATTTTTTCAATTTATTGGTGTTTTAAAGATATTAGAATTGCATGAGTATTTTTTTCACAGTGGATTCTACAAAAAAAGACATTAAACCAAATTCTTTAACTGAAGTGTCAAAACTCAATGAATACCTCAGAACACGACTTATACTTCAGGTTGCATTTACATTACATTTACATTTACATACATACATTATCACATGCATTTCCTTAAATATTTATTGTCAATGATTATACTAAGCTTTTTATTTCAGAGAAGTACTTTAGTTAATAAACTAGCCTGGCCAAGATTTGTACATACGTGTTTAAGTGCAAGCTGCACTACTACAAGTCCGTTCTATAGAAGCCTGCAGCTATGGGGAGAAACACACTTTTTTTCACATTTCTGAGCAGAACATAGTGGAACCATGACAAGGTATACATCATATTAACATCATATAATTTAATATTTCTTTATATGTCTGGTGTTCTTACATTAATGGATAGCTAAACTCCACCACACTCCTCCCTCGCTCCCTCTCCTCAAAGGAAGAGGGGGAGAAAATACACTGAAAAAGGCCTCAAAGGTTGAGGTAAAGACAGAGATCACTCACCTTATACTGTCACAGGCAAAAAAAGATTCAGCAATCTTTTGGGAGGTTAATAAAAGGGAGATTAATAAAAGGTTTTTGCCTACTACTAATAGACTAAAGCAATGAGAAACTATAAGCAAACTAAAAACACCTTCACCCCCGTCAATCCACTTCTGCCTTGTCTCCCCAAGAAGCTCAGGAAACAGGGAATGTGGGTTGTGGTCAGTCCATAACTGTCCTGATCACACAGTAGGCTCAAAGAGAAAATCCCAGTTGCCCAGGAATCTTTGAAGTGATCATGGAATAGCCATAAGGCAAAGATTTAAAAAAATTACCAGAAAAGGAAGTGATGCATGCTGAATAATGTATAATAAATTGTATAATAAATTACCAGAAAATGAGAAGCCATTTGCCATGTTAACTAATGGATCCTGTCATTATGGGAAAGCATCAGAGGTGGAAGACTGCTGTATGGAGTCTCATATGACAAATTGCAGAAAGTACTGAATGAGGTGAATCAAGTCAATTTGCAGAACTGAAGGCCATCCACCTGACTTTAGGTATTGCTGAATGAGAAAAGTGGTCTGTGCTCTATCTCTATACTGATTCATGAATGGCAGGAAATGCCCTGTGGAGGTGGTTATAGCAACGGAAGCAGAGAAACTGGCAGCACAGAGGCAAACCCATCTAGGCTGCTGCGTTATGGCTATATATTGCTGCCATGGTAGAGAACCCAGCTGTAAAAGTACTCCATGTAGATGCTCATGTGCCCAAGAGTTGGGCCTCTGAAGAACTTCCAAACAACCAGCAGGCAGATCAGGCTGCTAAAACTGAAGTGGCTTATGTGGGTCTGGACTGACAACATAAGGGTGAATTATTATAGCTCAGTGGGCCACCGACATATCAGGCCATCAAGGAAGAGATGCAACATGTAGATGGGCTTGTGATTAAGCATAGACCTGACTGTGAACTCTATTGCACAAGTTATCCAAGGATCTGAAACATGTGCTGCAATCAAGAAAGCCAAGTGGAAAAAGAAAGCCTCTCTGGTATGGAGGAAGATGACTTAAATATAAATATGGGGAGGCCTCACATATTGATTATATCACACTCTCAAATCCACAATGGAAAGTACCATGTCCTTACAGTGGTGGAAGCAACCACCAGATGGCTGGAAACATATCTTGTGCCACATGTCACCGTCTAAAACACTATCCGCAGTCTTGAAAAGCAAGTCTTATGGTGACATGGCAGGTCAGAAAGAAGTCAGATATTGGGACTCATTTCAGAAACACCCTCATAGACATCTGGGCCAAAGAACATGACATTGAGTGGGTATATCACATCCTGTACCATGCACCGACCTCTGGGAAAATCAAACAATACAATGGATTGGTAAAGACTACACTGAGGGTAATGGATGCTAGGACATTCAAACATTGGGATGATACACATTTAGCAAAGGCCACTTGGTTAGTCAACACAAGGAGATCTGTCAGTCAGACTAGCTCTGCACAGTCAAAATTCTTATGTAGCGTACAAGGAGACTAAGCCCCTGTAGTGCATATAAAGAACATGCTTTGGAAGTGTAGTGGGTTTAAGTAGCAAGGTTTTGTAAATGTGGGGCTCCAGGAATGGCTTCTGTGAGCAAAGCCCAGCAGCTGCCACATGTCAGATCAGTGGCAGCTCCAGCTGCTTCCAAAAGGGACCTGCTGCTGGCCAGAGCCGAGCCAATAAGCGATATTGTTTGTGCCTCTGTGAAAGCATATTTAAGAAAGAGATAAAAAAATAAATATCCTTGCAGCACAACATCAGCTGGGAGAGTGAGGAGTGAAAAGGGTCCTGCAGAACAAGGTCAGTGCAGAAGGAGGGCACGGGGTGCTCCAGGTACACAGCAGCAGTTCCCCTGTGGCCTGTGGAGAGGCCCCTGTTGGAGCAGGCTGTCCCCCTGCAGCCCATGGGTTCCACATGGAGCAGATCCCCATGCTGCAGCCCATAGAGGAGCCCCTGGTGGAGCAGGTGGATGTGGCCTGGAGGAGGCTTAAGCCCATGGAGATCCCCCGTGGGAGCAGGCCCCAGGCCAGAGCTGCAGCCTGTGGAGAGGAGCCCATGCAGGAGCAGGGGGTCTGGGCGGAGCTGCCACCCGTGGGGGACCCATGCTGCAAGAGTCCATTCCTGAAGACAGCCTGCTCCACTGTGATCCCCTCCACAGGCTTCAGGGGAACTTCTGCTCCAGTGCATGGAGCACCTCCTCCCCTCTTTCTTTGTTGACCTTTGTAGTCTGCAGGGCTATTTCTCACTCCTCTCTCCCAGCTGCTGTTGCACAGCAGATTTATTCATTTCTTAAATGCACACTCACAGAGGCACCAGCATTGCCCAGTCGCTCAGCTTTGGCCACTGTTGGGTCCCTTCTGCAACTGACTGGAACTTTTTTCTAACATGGAGCAATTTCTAGACTCTCTTCACAGAGGACATCCCTGCAGCTCCTATGCTACCAAAACCTTGCCACATAAGCCCAGTACAATTATTATCAGTGGGTGTTCTTTGAGTTCCTTCTTCCCTTACAAATCATGACTATTAAAACTAAATCAATTTAATTACATGAAATGATAGCCAAATGTTGTGATATTTATAATTACATTATTATTTCAAATTATGCTTGCATTACAAGCATTCTTCCGCTATTCTGGAATACTCTCCTCTTAACAGGATGCACCTGATGATGTTAAATACATGTCTGATCTTGCACCATCCTGCCTATCTTTTTATGTCTATTAAATTATGTTGTGGGTGCTGCTTCATCATTTTCTAGAAAATGATATCATATTTTCTCCAGGTTACAAATGTTGCAGAACAATAATGTAAGAATCATAGAATAAGTGAAGGGACTGATAAGGATCACTGAGTCCGACTCCTGACTCCACACATGATCATCCAAAAATCAGACAATCTGAAAGCATTGTCTAAATGCTTCTTGAACTTCTGCAGGCTCGGTGCTGTGACCAATTCCCAGGGGATCCTGTTCCAGTACCCAACCACCCTCTCAGTGAAGAAACTTTTTCTAACATCCAGCCTGAACTTCTCCTGATGCATTTTCATGCTGTTCCCTTGGGTCCTATTGCTGGTCACCAGAGAGATAAGTACCTGCCCTTCTGCTCCCCATCATGAGGAAGCTGTAGGCAACCATGACATTTCCCCCCAGTCTCCACTTCTCTAGGCTGAACAAAACAAGTGATGACAGCCATTTCTCATACGTCTTGCTTTCTAGACCCTTCATTACCTTCATAGTCCTCCTTTGGACACTCTCTAGTAGTTTTATGTCCTTTTTACTTTGTGGTACTCAAATCTGTACACAGTACTCAAGGTGAGGTTGCACCAGTGCGGAAGAGACAATCAATTCTTGCTCACTTAGGAAGAATTCATAATGTCCAGTTCTAAACACTTGAGCATTCTCAATCCATTTTTATTTTTTTTTCAGAGATTGCAACAAGAAAAATATTTTTGATCAACTTCATATTTATGTTTGACTGCATAAGGTTTTTTTATATCTTCCTCAAGACATAAGAAACAGTAAATAGGTAGCTAAGCTAGTGCTCCCCCTGTGACTATAGAGGAAGTTCTCTAAGATATTTACCACATAATAATTTCATATTACCCCCCCTTGCCACACTATATTTTCACATCCACTTCAGTGTGCACTCGAACGTGACTGTAGCTTTAAGTACTTAAGATTTCATCATCTTTCTTGATGCTATTTTCATAATAAAAATTATATGGATCCAACACTCTTGACTTATAGTTTCTATCCCTATATTATTTTCACAGTAAGATCCTCATTCTGAAATTGCTGGCATGTGGTTG
The DNA here is from genome assembly GCF_964035555.1 of Netta rufina. Taxonomy (NCBI): domain Eukaryota; kingdom Metazoa; phylum Chordata; class Aves; order Anseriformes; family Anatidae; genus Netta; species Netta rufina. The sequence continues at coordinate 102,037,446 of NC_140124.1, forward strand.
CCCACACAGTTCTTCTGAAACATTCAAATTCAGGAGAAGAGGAAGCAGATGATAATTATGTTATCTCTTCCATGGTGAATGCAAAAGTTTGTTTTAATTCTAATCACGCTATCCTGGAAATCAAGACTTATACTTGAAGAACAGATGTTTCATGATCTTTTTCTTCACAGCAGAAACAGTAAAATATCACAATAAAACAATTAAGTCTAAATACTAACCACAGCCCCATCAAACAAGTATGCAGAAAAAAATCAACAAACTACAATATAATCCCCCCAAAAAAACTATACAATTTAGTTTCCCATAGTCACTCTTATAATATCTATTAAAAACTGCTTGGAAAACAAACAACAACAACAACAAACACACCAGAACAATACAAATACAAAAATCTAAACCTTTGCTATCTCTAAGAAATAAAATACAACTCCAAAAATACAATTGAAAGAGCTCAAGGGTTAAGATGAGGGCAGGCAGATCACTCATGTATTACAGTCATGGGCAAAGCAGACTCAGTGTAGGAAGAATAATGTAATTTATTGCCTATTACTACTAGACTAGAGTAGTGAGAATTTAAAAGTAAACTAAATCACTGAGGCGATCAGCTCTGGTGTGGGTGCATTCTGCAGCACAGCGGAGTATTGCAGATACAGGGGGGTTCCTGCAAAGCAGAAACTCCAGAGGAGTGCAGAGACCTGCCAGGAGCTGGCAGCTCTCCCAAGAGAGTCTCGTGAGGCACAGGCAGGACCAGGAGTAGTGGCAGCCACCCCCCATACATACAAAATAAAGCCCTAGAGAATGACAGCAACCAGGGTGTGGTGTGGCAGTTTGCAGGGGAGGACACCTCTTTCACAGAGGGCCATTCCACTGGCTGAGAGGGAGACTCAAAGTACATATGGCTGAGGTGATCAGCTTTGGTGCAGGCACATTCCACAGTGGAGTGGGGGATCACAGCATTCAGGGGGGTTCCCAAAAAGCATCCCTGGGAAGACCAGAGTGGGCTAACAGGCCTTGGTGCATCTGCTAGGGCATGGCATGGCAGTTCATGTGGGAGGGAGTGCCCTGTCACTGCCACAACTGCTGTGGTAACCTGTTTGCAAGGAGCTCCATTCACAGTATCCAGGTAAGAGAAAGCTGTCCTCTGCATCTCCTCTGGCCTTTCCAGCCACAGGAACTGGCACAGCTACCCAGACAGAGCTCCCAAGGGAATATACATCCATCCAGGTCTCAGGCTGTGCCTGTTTTCTTTCAGTATCTGATGGCAGCAGTGAGTATACCTGTAGGAGGTGCATCCAAGTAGAACTGCTTCAGGAAGACATAGGCAGGCTGAGGAGCATTAGGCAGTCAGAGAAAGATATCAAGTGGTGGAACTATTTTCTACCATCCCTGGGAAAGATGCATCAGCCAGCCACAATACAAGAAAGAATGATCCTCTACCCTCTCACCACCAGGCATTAGGAGAGGACCTAAGAGATGGGGGGATTCAGAGAATCACACAGAATCACAGAATGATTGAGGTTGGAAGGGACCTCTGGAGGTCATCTTCCAAACAGGGTCACCTGGAGCACGTTGCACAGGATCACATGCAGGCAGGTTTTGAATATCTCCAGAGAAGGAGAACCTGCAGACTCTCTGGGCAATCTGTTCCTGTGCTCTGTCACCCTCATAGTAAACCATATCCTGGGGTGCATCAAGTTCAACATTGGTAGGCAGCTGATGGAAGTGATTGCCCCACTCTACTCTGTGTTGGTGCAGTCTCACCCTGAGTAGTGTGTGCAGTTTTTGGTGTCATAATATAAGAAATGAAACTATTAGATAGTGTTCAAAGTAGGGTAACAAAGATGATGAAGGGTCTAGAGGGGAAGATGTATGAGGATCAGATGAAGCCACTTTGTTTGTTCAGCCTAGAGGGGACTGAGGGAAAACCTCATCATGGCCATAGCTTCCTCATGAGGGGGAGTGAAGGGGCAGGTGCTGATTTATTCTCTCTGGTGAACAGCAATGGGACCTGAGAGAATGGCATGAAGCTGCACCAGGGGAATTTCAGGCTGGATGTTAGGAAAAGGTTCTTCACTGAGAATGGTGGTTGGGTGCTGGAACAGGCTCCCCAGAAAAGTGTTCATGGCAGCAAGCCTGCTGGAGTTCCAGAAGCATTTGGACAATGCTCTCAGACATCTGGTTTGATATTTGAATGGTTCTGCATGGAATCAGGAGTAAGACTCAATGATTCTTGTGGGTCCCTTCCAACTCAAGATATTCTATAATTCTACAATAAAAACACCTTCCTACCCATCCACCCCCTTCTACCTCCTCCCCTGAAGCCATGCAAAAGAACAGGTAATGGGGATTGCTGTCAGTCCATAACTCTTCATAATATGCTACTCCTTCATGGACATTCTCTTCTCCTCCAGTGTGGGGTCCCTACCTTGGGATGCAGTTCTTCCTGAACTGATTCTATGTGGGCTTTCTGCTTCCATGAGATTTTCTGCTCCATCATGGGCTCCTCTCCACAGGCTGGCCTGGAGTCTGCTCCATGAATCACAGCCCTCTTCAGGCTTTTTCTATGGACTGCAGTATGGAAATCTGCGGTGCTGTGGTACACCACAGGCTTCAGCAGAACACCTGCTCCAGTGCCTGGAGCACCTCCTCCTGTCCTTCTTTCCTGACCTTGGTGTCTGCATTTCCCTTGACATTTTCTTACTGTTCTCTCTCAGATACTGTGCACAGTATTTTTTTTCCTTTCTTAAATTAGCTCTCACAGAGGCACAACAAGCGTTGCTCATTTGCAGAGCTTTGGCCACTATCAGGTCCCTTTTGGATCCAGCTGGAACTGGCTCTTATCTAACATGGAACAGATTCCAGACTCTTCTCACAGAGGCCCTGCAGCCCCTGTGCTACCAAAACCTTGCTCCATAAACCCAGTTCAAGTCTGGGCTGCCTTGTGCTTGACACAGCCAGTTCTAGCCAGCTCCAATGGTCCCACAGTGGTCCCCCACAGACAGGGCTGTGCCATAAACCAGGTGTGGTTGCCTTGCACAAAGCCCATGGAAGAATGGGAGCCAGGCAGCATGAAATGTGGGAAAAGGGGTGAAAAAAAGCCCTGGGAGCACTGAGAGACAAGGTATCACTGAGAGATACCCTGTAGCCCATGGAAAAGACCATAGCATATAGTTTCTGTAGACCATGGAGGAGCACATGAGAGCAGCTATCCACACTGCAGCCTGTGGAAGATCCCACACCAGAGAATGAAGAAATTCCTTGAAGGAAGATGCAGCCTGTAGAGAACTAACACAGGAGCAGACTCCTGGCAAAAACTGCAGCCCGTGGAGGATTAGGTGATCTGTCAGGAGCAGCTGCCCATGGGAGACCCATGCTGGAGCAGCCTGTTCTTGAAGGATACACTCTGTGATACAGACCCTGAAGAACTGTAGTTGTTAGGAAGCCCACATAGGATCAATGGCATCCCATGGGAGGGATCCCATGCTGGAGCAGGGGAAGAGAGTAACCATGAGGGAACAGCAGAGACAAAGAATCATGGGCTGACCACAACCTCCATTCCCCACTCACCTGCATTGCTTGGGAGAGGGGGCCAATTGGGAGTGAAGGACTAAAGTTGAGCCTAGGAGGAAGCTGGGATGGTGGGAAGTTTTTTTTGTTTTGTTTTGTTTTGTTTGTTTGTTTTTGTTTTTGTTTTTGGTTTGTTTGTTTGTTTGTTTGTTTGTTTTGTTTCTCACCATCTTACTCTATTTTTAACTGGCAGTAAATTAAGTTAATCTTCCCCAAGTTAAGTCTGTTTTACTCATGACAGTAATTGGTAATCGATATCCCCACCCTTATGTCAACCCATGAGATTTTTGTCTTACTTTCTCCCCCTTTCGTGTTGAGGAGGTGTAGTGGGAGAGAGGCTGGTTGGGAGACTGGCAGATGGCCAAGGTCAACCCAACACATATTCTTATATCCTTTCTTTGTGTAAGGAAATAAAACACCTTCCTGCACTTATTTTGTGGAGGTGAGGAAGCTGTTTTCTCAGACAGATCTCAAAGTATATGAAAAGAAATGTTTCTTAAATTTTGTTAGCTATCATTCTGCAGAAATATATATATATCATTTTAAACTGATCTTAATTATAAACCAGGTTTTATCTCAGTTTAATGTCTATTAAAATACTGTATATTTCATATAGTCGAGGTAGATCATATATATATGTTTAGTGTGATGCAGTGTATCATATATGTGAAGGTTATACATATTGGAAGTTTACAAGCCAAAATAAAATAGCCTTCAACATAAGACAGGTTTAAGAGATGGAAACAAGAATTGTGATAGTGCTTCCATGAACAAAAAGCAGATTCAGAAGGTAAAAAAACAAAACAAAACAAAAAAAAAACTCCAAGTTTTTCTACTACACATACTACACAGTGGTTACCTCAGGAAAAGACAAACTTGTCAATCTCAACAGGAAACATGAACCAAATGCCTGTATGATTTTATTTATTTCACAATATTTAGTACAATACTCTGGATCTAGACAGTATATGTGATGAAGAACGTAATGATTTTGAGTTAATGTTGCAAAACATTGGGAATCAGCTTCCAGGGCACTGAGGCGAAGGTAAAATGCTATTAAAAGTAGGAATGGGTATTAGCTGAAGTTGAATAATAGGAAAGATTCATTCAAAACCTAAAAGATAAACTCAAATCAATAGTGAAATATACCCCATATTTTCTTTATTGTGCATTGATTGTGAAATGGTTCAAATGTAAGCTGTTGCTACTCAACACAAATAAAAATAAATTTTATTGTGTTGAAAATAATAATAAAAAAGTGTTGAAAATAAAAGGTATTGAAAGGCAAATAGGGGTATTAGAAAAAAAAAAAGTGATAAATGTTATTGCATGCTGGTTCAGAAGACTTTTTAGATCAGCTGGAAGTTGAATTAAAAAATCTTAAAAAATAAATTAAAAAAAAGCTCATTAAATCATATCAAAATATACATGAATAAGGAAACTGAAAAGATTATGAGATGGAATTAATGCATATTGAAGTATACAACTTGCATCCCTGGATAACAGTGCAGCTGAATATCATACTAGAGGAATGGGTTTATTTCCTGTCTGTGTTATCATAACCAACTTTTTTAAATTCACTTACAACAGTTATGATACTAGAACTATTTCTGGACTTTTTCAGTCTCTCAGTTAACTGGAATTACTATGTGTGTCTTAAATTTAAGATATATTTTTATGATATTGGAGTCAGAATTAACATAAAGAACTGCAAATAGCTTTATAGATCAGTTGCTTGATGAAATATATTAGTTTTTTAATTGTTGCAATTATATGGATTACTGAAGCAAATATGGGCTGATTAAAGTGTCTAGAATAGAGAGAAAGCCTATATATTTTTTTATTATGATTATTATTTTTTCTCCTCAGGGCAAGGGATACATTTTTAAGCTAATCAACCTAGGATAGCTTTACAGTAAACGGAACGCAAGCTTACACAAAGGCTGCCTTAAATATCTTGTTCACACTTAGCTGTTTTAGATGCCTAAGTTAGACTGGATAAAGCTTATCCAAAGTGAGTCTGAAGAATATACTATTAAAATTAGTAATCCAGGAGAAGATGATTTAAAGTAATGCAAAATTAGGAAAGAATATTAAATATTAAACAAATGGTGGTAAACATTAGAAACCAGCTGTTAGAAAGAAGTATAATGAATAGACTGAATCAGTGGTAGGATTAGTACACAGAAATCCTTTCATCAAAAGGCAATAACTGTAGAAACTAGAAATGAATTACTAATGACCTGCATATCTAACCTTTGACTTCTCTTGCTACCCAAGTTTTGACTTCTCTTGCTACCAAAGTTCATATTCTTGTACTATATTATCACGTGTATTCTGTGGTCAGAGAGCTATTACTTTGATGTTATACAGTACAGTATAAGGTTTCATCTGTTCTGTATAATCACAGAGTTATCCCTGATGATATATTTACATAAAACGTATTTCTAGTATAATTTCAACAGCGAAGTTGAGCAAAACTCTCAGAAAATCCTTGCAAAACCTTAGAAGTTATTTTTGCTGATGATGGTAATGAATGTTTTATAACACAAAATTTGGATTTTTTTTTTTTGATTGTCTGGCTTTCCAAAATTGAAATGAATATGTATATGCATTTCTATTTCATGCTGTGCTGTTTCTAGCCTAATTGCATTTCTACTGTGACTTGACTGTTATTTCTGCAGTACTTAAAAAAAAAAAAGTGTGCACATATGCATATTTGTATATATACAGACATATATTTTTCATAGAAGATTTTTTTAATGAAATTTTAAAATATATATATACTTTTTTTCTGCTGCTACTCCCAATAGAAAAAAAAAAAAAGATGATAACATCAAACAAAATATCAACATTTAAATGTATGTAAAAATAAAAGTATGGCTGAATTTTGCACAGATTTCTAATTGTGAAAGTTGTTTTAGAAGGAAAAAATTATTTTCAGAAAGTTCATTATGAGAACGAATTATATATTTTGGTAAGAAATCAGGTAGTAACAGATCTGTTAATCATAGAAACAGTTAGGATGGAGAGTGGCCTGAGAAGGACCTGGTGCTGGTGGATGAGAAGCTCAACATGAGCTGGCAATGTGCACTTGCAGGCCAGAAATCCAACCATATCAGGATATGGTTGCAGGATATGGCTGCATCAAAAGAAGCATGGCCATCAGGTCAAGGGAGGTGATTGTACCCCTCTGCTCTGGTCTGGTGAGATGCTACCTGGAGCCCTGCATTCAGCTCTGGGGCCCCAGCACAAGAAGGACGTGGATGTATCAGAATGAGTCCAGAGGAGGGCCATGAAAATGATCAGAGTGCTGGAGCACCTCTCCTGTGAAGACAGGCTGAGGGAGTTGTGGTTGTTCAGCCTGGATAAGAGAAGACTCTGGGAAGACCTTACAGCAGCCTTCCAGTAACTAAAGGGTGCCTACAGGAAATTTGGGGAGAGGCTGTTTGTCAGGGAGTATAGTGATAGGACAAGGAGTAATGGCTTTAAACTAAAAATGGTAGATTTAGATTAGACATGAGGAAGAAGTTGCTCTGAGGGTGGTAAGGCACTGAAACAGGTTGCCCAGAGAAGCTGTTCCTGGTGTGTTCCTGTTCTATACCTGAAAGTGTTCAAAGACAGGTTGGATGGGGCTTTGAGCAATCTGGTCTAATGGAAGGTGTCTCTACCCATGGCAGGGAGCTTGGAATTAGATAATTTTTAAGGTCCTTTCCAACACAAATCATTCGATTCTATGATAAAGCGTAGGTTCACACACACACACAAATTCTAAATATATCCAGTATGAGTTGGTTTTGATATGGTAGATATCAAAATATGGTATATATATCAAAATATATATGGTAGATATATTCAGCTATACATGTAGCTGTTCTTTAAATAGCTCTGAGAAAGCTTTGGTTTTTGGTTGGACCAGATGATCTGGAAGGTCTTTTCCAGACTTAATGATTCTATGTTTCTATGTTTCTATGTATATAGGTATACACAATACATGTATTTTTTCTTGTACAGAAATAATCCTGATTACATTAACACACCAACCAGTCATCAGATGGGTGGAAATGTCAAGGGACTAAGGTTTCCTAAAACAAATTACTAGGAAGCAGATACTTCAGAGATTATCATATATTAAACTGATACATTAAGAATGAAAAGTAAAAAAATATTAATAGGAAAAAATATACTTTTCTTTCAAATAAAATATCTTTATTCCAAAGAATGGTAGAATTCAAAATGAAATATAATTTTGTACTTAATTTGATAACACAGTTTTCATAGAAGAGCTGGAGTTCAGTCAGTAATGTTTGTAAAAACAGATTAAATTACTTTTCAGATTTAGAGGATATTTATTCTATTGGAATGAAAATACTATCTTTCTTCCTTATTAAAAGCACATCTCATTATTAATTATTGGATACACTATTTTGCCTGTTGCAAAACTCCTGGTGACCTCAGAGAAGTGAGGATTTTTTGTTTATTTTCATAAGCATTTTCACAAACATCTTCCATCACATACTGTGCAGATTCACTTTGTATAATTTTATAATTTGGAATTTACATTATTGATATATATAAATACATATATAAAAAACTATGAATAGGGAAGGAAAAGCTACTGCATCATACTTATTTCAGAGAACAAACCCAATTATTTTATTCTTTTTATCTCTCAACTATGAGAAAACAACCCCCCCCTCTCCCCCCCCCCCCCCCAAAAAAAAAAAAGCCCATCACCACCACCAAGACATTTTCTTGCACGTAGGTAAATTCAGTGATTTAAAACTACCGATTATTAAGTAGTAGGTACCATATGAGACTAAATATATCTTTAGTTACCTCACTCAGTAAAGATTTGTAACTAAGGTGTTTTTTTGTTTGTTTGTTTGTTTTATTTTATTTTATTATTACCATCATTAGTGAAAGCTAAATCTAAATCATGAGCAGAAATTTTTCACGAGTTGAAACTATGGATTCCTCTCACCTCTTCTTAGCTATCCAAAAGGTAAGTATGGTAAAAGCAATTTTTATAGCAGCTCTTCTTATATTATTCCATCATGTTAGTTACATTTTATTTGGTAGAATACACCATCTTCTTTCTTCCAGCTACTACATCAGAAGTCCCAATGACTACATCAAACTAGGTATTTAGATGGTTTAGATGGTAAGTAGCAATGAATGAATCCTTCCTCAAAATACATTCTTTTCTCCAGAGAGTTATATGTAGGTAAATTATATCAGTAAATTCGTACTGTGGAACAGCCCCAGTAAGATGTTATGCCATGCTTTTGATGATGCTGTTAAAGAAATAGCAGCTACATATAACTAGGTAGGGGAACTTGTCACTTGAGAGAGTCCTCTGGGCTTGCACTCCAAAATTCAACTCCAAAATAGATGGGAATGGCTTGTGAAAGCAGTGTTCAGGATAGGAAAGTAGTCCTGTGCTACTGGAGTCCTTTCAATCCAGATGTGCTTTCAAAGACAGAGGTCTAATGTATCTTAACCAGGCAGCAGCTGGAAATACAGTAACTTAGATAATGAAAAACAGTACTTTATCAACTTTAAGTTTCATTTTTATTTTTATCTCTGTCCCAAAACTTAGTCTTGAAGATCGTTGATTCTATAAACTCTTTAAGACAGATGTACAGCTTTACTCTCATGAGTCATCTGATTTAATGCCTGGGATTCTTTTCAAAAGAAAATATCTGAAGGCTTTGATTCTGATGAATGAAATGTCTGCTGGTTTAGGAGATAAATTTGAAACGTAATCTTTAGTATGCAATTGCATAACAGATATAAATATATCAATAAAGGGGCTCTAAATCTACTAATATGCTTAAACTGATGAAACTAAACTACATCGTTGATCTGTAAGTGCTAAAGCTTGTGGAAAACATATTCAAATCACAAATCTGTAGTGTTATATGGTAAATAAGCAAAAATTCATTTCATGGTATTTCAATTTTATGGTATTGTTTGAGACAGTCTGTAAGTTGCTATTACTTCTACCATAAAAATGTAATATTATAGTGTCGGCTGGTAGTGTGGATCTAGTTAAAAGTCTGCCAGTTTTTCCATTATAAACCTCTATTTTTAGAGGCCTAGAATTCCGCAATAAAATTTTCTTCAGACAAGCATGTAAACCGCTTTCACATACATGCACTAAACAATACAGGCACACTTAAAGTACATGGCCATAATTTTCAAAGGTAAACCTAAAAACAGAAATACAAAAATGAGACAAAACAAACGCCTGGATTCAAAAGGAGGCAAAATTGGTGAAGCAACATTAAGAGCTTGTAATTTAACCCGTTCTATAATGAAATGCTAGAAAATATGTTTTCTTTTTATCTCTGTAGCATGATGAATTGGAGGGAGGAATTGGAACATAGGAACAGTGGTGGTCAAATACTCAGGGAGGAATCAGTGGATAAAGATGAGCCCCAAATTCTTCCCACCCATCTATTCTGCCTGCTTTACCTACTCCATTAGAAATAGGCTGCTTGATCTTTTCCACTGTATTTTAATGAATAATCATCACTTTCTCTAGCTAGTTTTTCCACACTCTTTACTGTTGTACATTTACAGTGAAATAGGGGTGAAAATACAGTGAAAAAAATGTAAAAATAAGAACAGATTTAGAATTAATTTACTTGGAAACCAAAACCCTTAGAGAATTCTGATTGTATTTATTTATTTTTATTTTTTTTTTCATGAAAGGTAATTTTGAATGCAATTATGTTTAAATCATTTTCAAGCAAAAATACTATGCTGTTTTATACTGAAACAAAGGACTGGTTTGAAAATCTTCCTAGCACAAACTGCTTTAAAAAGGAAATATTTTATTTTATTCTATTTTATTTTATTTTATTTTATTTTATTTTATTTTATTTTATTTTATTTTATTTTATTTTATTTTATTTTATTTTATTTTATTTTATTCCTAGCTACATTGTAAATTCTTTGTAAAGTGCAATTTTCAGAGTAGAAGAGTGGTAAGGAAACTGTTGGTCTTCAGTTTTCAATGTTGGTATGCTTATAATCAATAGCTAGCATCATCTTTTTTGACGTAAAGGTCATCTAGCATCACACGGAAGGTGATATTCATGCTATAATGTTTCTTAAATCTTGTTCAATGCTTCTTAAAAACAAAGCAAAACTTTATCAAATGTGAAATTACTTGGAATAAAGCTCTCAACTTCACATGATTTCAAGAAAAGTTTCTTTCTTAGCCAGAAAGCCAGAGCACAAAAATATAAGACAAAAATTTTCCATAACAGTTTCTGCAAAAGTTACTTGATAAAGTTATTTTGCTTCATCTTTGGAGAAGAACCCAAACTCTTTAATTTAAAGGCCTTATAATATGTCCAGACTGATTAGCACAGTAATCCAGACTAATTAATTAATAAAGCAATATTTTAGTTTAGAAAAAAATAGATCACTACTACAGATCACTACTACTACAGTACTTTGAGATGGTAGTTAATTTTCATATGAGGTTTTACTTTATTGTGGGAAAGTAAATGATGGTGATGACTGAGACAGTATATGAAAGGTCTTCTTGGCTCCTTCAGGCAATGTACAAGCTGTAAAGAACAACAAATTGTCTCATCTCATTGTTTCTAGCCAACTCAAAATAATGTTGAGTATTTTTTGTATGCAGAAATATCACTATTTCAATATAGAATAAATATTTTAATACACTAATGGACTATTGACATATACCTCCTCTATCTTGGATAGAAGTAAACTTCTGTAATAATTCCTATTGTCTAATTCAGTGAAGATTTATGAGCAAGTATTGAAGTTAAATCTGAAAAGAACCATTTTCAGATTAGAGAGAGGAGAGAGAAAAACAGGGGAGTCATTAGAAAGTGGGACTTCCTTCAGTATTCTACCCTTCACCTGGACAAGCAGGTGAAAAACTAAAGGTGGATTTAAAGTGTAGAAGCCATTTCTGGTAACAAACTAGAAAGATAATCTTGGGAAAGAACAACTCAAAGCCAGCTATCAAAACACATCATGGACAGTATATATTTTGATCTTAAGAAGACAATTATTTTAGATAAAATAAAGAACAAACAGTGTTTTCATCATTTTGTCTTTTATACAGAAGAGTATTTAATTTCAGCACAGGAAAGGTCTATTGAAAATGAAGCAAACTCTTACAAATATGATAAAATCAGGGTATTCTTATGAAAAATCTGTCTTCCATGAGATAGGAATTTTTGATGAAAAAAATAAATCTACTGGAAAATTTTATGATCACCGTAGAAGGTATCTTCATGTAGAGAAGTTCAATGTACATCCCAGTTCCCTGAGAATGCAGTTCACTCCCTTATGAGTTAGACCATCTGCTAAACCAAAATGGATAATTCAATAGTCTGTACTTTTTTTATTGTTCTGTAGCTCATACTTTGAAATGTTCTCTCTATTTAATTATTGTAAATTATGATTATTTTTTTTTTTCAGTTGGACTACAAAAATTAATAGTGGTAAAACAAACCCCAGTACTTTTTAATTTGAAAGAGGTAATTGCCCCTGTAAGCAATCAAACCTTACATTTGTGAAGTCATTTCAATCTAAAGATCTCAAAGACATGTGAGAACATTCATTAATTCAGCCTCACAGCCCTCCTGAGAAAAAGAGGTTGCACATAAATTCCACGTATCCATGTCAAATATTCTACACCAATAATAGTTTTATCATGGAAAGATGCCATGACTGGAGACAAAAAAAAAAAGGGGGGGGGGGGGGGAGAGGAGTATTCAGGAGAGTAATGAGTTGCTGAAGACTGCACAGCTGAACACCCAGAGAGATCACTTGATGACTTGTGAGTGCCAGAATAAAATATGGAACTGTGGAAAGCCTAAGACATGACTAGGCCAGCAATTCTTCATGCAGAAGTTGTAGCAAATTAGATATATTTGCTAATATTTGGAAATGCATTAAATTATCTTATTGAACATGAATATTAAATTAAATAAATCAAAATCATAATTATCTCTATCTAGCAAAGATTTAAGAAGGCACAAGTGAGTAAGGAAATAATTTAAACATGAATCACAAGAAATATCCTAATAAACAAATACAACATGTAGCAATATAGCACAAAAAGTGTTCTTCTGGAAATATTACATAGTGTTTGTGTCCTCTGTTCAGTGCCTATACTCACCAAGTTTATTTTAAAGGACAAGGACAAATCACTGTTTTGGGTACAAAAATATTTCTTTTATAATCATATTCTTACATGCAAAGATGAGATTTTCAACTCAGGGCTTTTTTACTTTCTCTGAAATTGAAGGAGATGACCAGTCATGCACAAGCAGTATACAACTTAAGAAGTGCTTTGACAGTCTCCTTCTCCAGATTTGGGAGGGATTTATGCTCAGCAAATTTTGATTCTACCCAGGGATTGTTCCTGTTGTGCTGTGATTGTTTTGTTGTTGTTGTTGTTGTTTGTTTGTTTTGTTTTTGTTTTTGCTTTCCATTTAAATTGGGCAACATTTTGGGGCATGGTGGCAGATTTTGTTTTGTGCAAGTCTGTGTTTGCACAGCATATGTGCATAAAAACATCCACCTGTTCATTAACAGATGATATAAATTTGTTTAGATACTTGTTTTCTGCTTAATCATTTAATTGAGAGCATAATACTCATGCTGTGCCAGAGTGGTCTGAATGAAATCCTGAGTACATGAATTCTTGTTCTTGCCAGCAGTGTCAATAGAGTTTATTAATGATTCAGTGCTAGCCATGACACCTGGACAACTGCTGAACAATAACAGAAATTCAATCATTACTAAGAGACTTACAAAATAAACTTTCTGACAAGGCAGTGGTTCTCTCACAAAACAGTGATTGGTGCCCTGCTTGAAATACTCTTCAGTGTCTACATGGAAGACTTTTTTTTTTTTTTTTTTTTTTTTTTTTTTTGTTAAGCCCTTTTTCACATACCAGCTCTTATTATTAGGACTGATAGCAACTGACCACAGAGTTATTTCATGAATATTGGAACATTTAACATTTTTCTTTCTGGTTCCAGGATCTGAAGAAAAAATACACTTGCATCTTTAGCTTGGGTTATGTTAGCACATACTGAAAATGGGAACACACAGTGTTAAAATCTTTACTACTTCAGTTAGCCAAGTCTATACTGCCATGCTGGGAGGATGACAGTCCAGTATTGGTCTTTTTAAACTAAAATGTTTCACAGTGAGAAGGTTTGTTCATATTTGCTTTTTCAAGCTCCTTTCTGAACTGGAAGACTGACAAGAATCTGTATTTTTTCACCTGTGATTTGAAGTGGGAGTGTCCTCAAATCACACTTTGAGGTTTTTACATCTGAAGTTTTGTACCGATTGACTGCTGGATGTTATGTCAGAAGAATGAGAGCTTCAAAGGACATGACTCAAAAAATACAGAAAAGAGCAAAACCAAATCTCTATAGTTTCTCTTAGCACAGGTCAGAAGAGTGACAGAAAATTAAATATAGATTCACCTACCATCAAATAGATAAAGTATTTTTAATAGTATTCTCTCCTATGAGCAGAAATATCCTCAAAGCTGCTCCAAGTTTAATGTTCTGAATGTCTCTTTATTTCTAATTAAGATTTTTTCTCCCCTTCTGGAAGCTTTCAGTAATGCATATTTCTGTACAATTTCTCCTAAAACATTCCTTCTAAAGTCACTGTTCAGCTATGGTGTTATATTCAGAATGAATAAAATAAATTTCCTAGTTAAACAAAACAGATACAGCAACAATAGCTATCTAGTAAAACATACCAAACCACTATCAATTGTGGCATCCTGTGGTTGGTAGTCAAAACCTGATATTCTGAAGCAGAAAACTGTATAGTGCATTTTGTTTGTGGTCATTAATGAGCCTCTGTATTGAGTGAAGAGAGAAATGAGAAAGTATTTCTTAACAGCTTTACAGAAAACGTTTGGAAAGGTACACCTTAAAAAATATTCATAATGTGAAGATTGCTACATGATTTTTTTTTTTTTATTTTTTATTTTTTTTCCTGCATCACGAGGAGCTTTAACATTTCAAACATATTCTGGCAGTTAACAGTATGGGTAAGATATATACAGGACCAAATGAAGTATCAGGTAACCCCAGTTCATTGCTCTTCGTGATTTTACTTTGTGATTGCAGATATCTGTGTGTCCTTTACAGGGATAGCACTTGTGTCCATTATCCTTTCTCCTGTCATTCTGTCACTGAGCATTGCCAAGAAGAATCTGTCTCTGTCTTGTTATCTCCTTCCCATCAGGTCTTCTGTTCTCAAAGTTAAAAAGTCTGGACTGTCTCAGCCTCTCCTCATATGAAAAACACTTAATATTCTCAGTCATCTTTGTGGTCCTTAGCTGGACTCACTGCAGTAGAAAGAATCACCCATTTCTCAGCCTCTTGGGAATGCTTGCTCTAATGCAGCCCAGGATACTGATGGCCAAAAGGACTCATTGCTGTCTTACAATCAGCTTGTTGTCCACCAGGGCACCCAGGGCCTTTTCTGCAAAACTGAATATTTCTTGGGACCATTCTGGGTATGGTTCAGATGGACACTTTTCTAAGATACACTTCTTCATTGTTTAATTTCTTGGAAACAGGACTTTAATCTGTTATTTCCAGGTCAAGGATTTTCTAGGCATTTGTTATTGATTATTTTAGGATGAGCTCACTTGTGTCAGTAATTATAAATACATCGAGGTAAAAATTTGAATTACTGTTTTCTTCAACCTAGAAAGCAACTTTAATCATTGAATTACCAATTCTTTCCCTATCTGTTGTTGTTTCATCCCAGTGGACAGCTGAGCACCACAAAGACATTTGTCTTTGTGTCCTAGGTGAGACGTAGGTGAGAACTGGAAAGGTGAAAGTGTGTAAACACATGGGTTGAAGTAAAGACAGATTACTAGTTAAAGCAAAAGATGCATGCATGAGCAAGGCAAAACCAGAAATTTATTTGCTACTTCCCATTGGTAGGCAGGTATTCATCCACTTCCATGGAGATAGGTAAATTATGCCGTATGGAACTCCAAGCTTCTGCTTCCTGATTGCACACAAGAAAAGAACCTCTATTATCCAATATGTTGAAATCCATTCTGGGTTATCAGTGTAGCTACAGCATTGTCTTTCAGATCCATTAATATTTAGTTAGTCAATTCCTTTGGGAATCCAGTCTTTAATTAATAGTGTGCTCTCAACAAAAGAATTGCTGGGAATATGCAGCAATTTTGTGATCCGTTCCACAAATTGAGATTCTGATGCTGACAGGTTTGCTAATGTCCCGTGCCTACATTGGTTAGAGTACATGCTACTGTCTCTGTGAGCTCCAGTGGAGGAAAGGAGCTAAATAAGTGTTAAATAAGCTGAAGTGTGTATATGCCACATGTGATTTCTCTTGTATTAAAATTAGGAGAAAACTGTACACAGAGGTAACAGTCACAGGTTATCTTTATCATTGTTTACAACATACACATCATATTCATGTTTCTGCTAATGAAAAAAAGATATAAATGTATCTTCTCCAATAGCGCAAAAGATGTCATGGTTTGAGGTGGCCTGCATTTCCTACTGAAGTTAGTTGCACAGCCTGTGACTTTCTCTTCCTAGAGAGAAGAAAGTATGCTTGTGTGTGTGTCTTTTTCCAATATGAAATTAAATTGAGGGCTATTTTATGACTTTATTCATGCTGAAACTTAATGAAAGCACATTATATGATACTACCTATATGTAGATTTATATCTGTCTGTCTACAGCCATTTTAATGTTAAAAAAGAATGGCTAAAATGAAGGATAAAAAATGGACATGTACACTGGAGGAAAAAAATAAAATAAAAAGTGTTTGTCAACACTTATTTAAGGAATTTTTGAAAGCAAATGTATGGACTGGACAAAAGTTGTGATAAAAACCAGACAAAACCAGAAATGTGCCAACTCCTGAATCATTCTGCTTTTATGATGAAATAAATGTTTATGCTATCTTCTAGTATACACCTAACCTCAACATTTCTTCATATTTTGATTTCCAGCAACATTCCAAGAAAGGTATCCAGTTCCTACATAATAATACATAGAAAAATTTAAAAGGTGGGTGGATTGGACTACATTCCTGAAAGTACCGTTCCTATAACCTTTTAAATAAATACCATGTATCCTACTGTCAACAAAACTAGAAAGATATATTTTTCTTAAACATGCGCATACACACACACACACACAAAGAAAAAGCACAAAAGCCAACAGATAGCTAACATAATGTGAAAACCTATTCATTATGCACTGAAGAGTGGAGAAGCAGAAAATATCTGAAACGTGCAGGGAAGTAAAATTATTGCCCATGAACCCATAAATTCTTGGAATGCTTTCTGACTACCGATGCACAACATGTTATTTTCAGCTCTTCTTTCATGCTATTTTCTGTTTGCTATTTTATAAGAATACAAAGCTTTTTTGGTGGTTGCTTTGCTTTAGCAGATCTAACTTCAGGCATGTATTTTTTTGGTAGGCAAATCCATTTCTTAGTGTCTTATTGTCTTATATTTTGTCTCTTTCAATTCTTGGTCTTAATGAAGACTATTAGGTAAATTTATCTACTGTGTATGGAAATGAATGCTATGAACAAGAGTTTTCTTTCTGTGAGAGCAAATGATTTATATCAACAATTTAAAAATCGGTATGGTTAAAAAAAAAGATAAAAAAAATCAATGCCAGGAAGTTTTGTCTAGGTTTTTGGAAAATGTAACAACTACTTCATTCTGTAAAATCAATTTGAAATGAATGAGCTGATGATTGTGTTATGATTAGCTGCAGCCAGGCAAACAATTCAAATAAAATTTATATGGTGGATAGTGACATTATCTTTGTACTTCTTTTGTCTTTGAAGAGATTGCATATTTCAAAATGCAATTGCTTGCAAACTGTATTACTTTGGGCACCATCATTTAAGGAATTGATTATGTCAATTAGCAAGATTTGACCAATAAGCAGATTTATAAGATACAGTTGTGAAGTAATTTTTTTTAAAACTCTATACATCTCACCATTAAATATGTTGACCGGCACAGATTTGAAAGATACTTTTCATTATAACTTATTTTGATAATAACTACACATAATTCACAGCAATGCAAATGGTTTAGTAGTGAATTTATTCAAAATTTCTAAATGAACTTATTCAGTTGATCAGTGCATTCCTTTAATTATAACTTCTTAATCTCATTGATTACCTTCTTTTTCTGGCTAAAAACTCTGCAGGTTCCATCTGCCAGTGATAAGTAATTTGGCTATGTTCTTAGTGATATTTAATAACTGTTACACTGAGTAGAGCCTATGCAGTGCTGTTGAGGTACAAAGTTCTCTCATATCAGTAATTATTACTACATAATAAATAATTATTAGTACCTACATTACTTACATTACAGTACATTATTACTTATTAATTATTATTACTTACATTACATTACATACATTAGTATGTATTAGTATTAGTACATACATAGTACATACATCCTTTATAAACATACAAATTTTAGGAGCTCAAACACCAAACTCTCAATTAAAAATAAAGCGAAAGAGAAAGAAAGAAAAAAAAAAAGTAGAGTAAAAAAAAAAGAGAAAAGTAAAGAAAAGTATGGAGTGCTCCTGTTTTGAAAAGATAAATGGAAAATATTTTAAAAGAGTGTGTAAAGAGTCAACTAAATTAATAGGAGTGAAAACAGGAGTGAAAGACTGAGTGAAAATTGATTTGGAATCTACTGTACAGTCAATGTACTGCTTAAATGATGAAGAACAATGAATGGAGGAATGGTGAACTAACCGCAGCTCCCTTCAAACTTGCATTGTCAGTCACAGAAGAAAAAATGAGAGGAGAAAACAGGAATAGAAAGCATGGGGTAAGTTTCTACTGAGTACTCCAAGGTCTGTGAGATCTGTGAGAGTGTTAGCTCCAAGCTCATATTAACTGTTTAATGCTGTCCAGATAATTCCACTTCAGGAAATTTGAACAACACATTGAGACTTCTGCACAATATTAACTTGCAAGAATTTTCTCTCTATGCCAATCTTTTTGAATCCCTGTGACATTACAAAATGGCAGGAAAATATATGTTAACATTATGGTCACTTTAGAATCCATTGTTCAGATTTGGTATCTAGATCACAGGTTCCTTTCTGTGTACAGTTAAATGTTCCAGGTGAAGATCTCTGGCTTTACTGCAAAATTATTTGGTGATGTTTAAATCAATTTGATTTGTTATGCAAAATAATATTTACAAATGTTTTTATATGGATCTGCTTTTCCCTAGGATAAATTTAAGTAACTTATACTAAAGTTTAACTCTTAATTTGAATTAAGATCCACATTTATTGTTCTGGTGCATGTGCAAAAATTCAAAAACAGGTATTGTATCAACAACACCATGTATTTTACTATACAGCTATGAATCCTTATAACACCACTAAATCTTAAATCACCTAGGGAAAAAAAAAAAATCAAAGCAAGCAAATTGTGCAACGTATACAGATCTACATACATCTTTTGCAAATTACTTATTTTGTCATAGCTTGAAATTTTGTTCAACAACTCATTCTTCACAGAGTGTGATGAGTGTTGCAAAGATATAAACAAGCATATACGTCTATTTATTAGACAATGATTACTTAGGTTCATATCTTTCAGAAATTTGCATATATACTATTATCCAACAAAATGTCCCACTTAATAAATCAGCATGAAAGATGCTATACATTTTTTGTTCTTCAGTGAATGATAAGAAATAGCAAAGGAAACCATTGACGATTGTTAAATATAAAAGAGCAAGTAATTTTCATTCTTTAAGGTACTTTTTGAAGTTGTCTAAAATAAGAAGCAGATATACATAATCATGTCTTTATAAAGAACTCTCTGTGTATGTGATGATTCTGCAAAATGATGGGATTATTTTTTCCCATCACAGAATCACTGTGATCAAGAAGATTAAAAGAAGTAAAAGATTAAAAGAAATGCATACATACATATAGTTCAATGGTGATCTTTAAAAATTGTGACCTGCCAGCTATGTATTATATTAATAATAACACAATTAGAGTTAAATATGACTTTCAGATAGCTTTAGAAAACAACTGACTTAATCTGTGGTACATGGAGGAAGCAAACACCAGAAATTAAATATTTGCTCTACAAATAATTGCTAGTGGCTCCTCCCTATGTATCTCTAGTGATTACTAACTTGAACTTCCCAGGTTTGCTCTCTGCACATAGTTGCATCTTCTCATGATCTAATTACATCTATAGATTAAAATCATCACCTTGGATTAAATGTGAGAATTTATAGTTAATACTCTGAACAATTAGCATGACTTTGCTTTTTTTTTTTTTTCAGATTACAATGGTGTTCATCTATAAAAAACAAACTATCAACTAAAATAAAATAAAACAAAGAGAAGCATAAAGTACTTCTGTTTTGGAAAGTAAGATAAATAAAAATATTTTAAAAGAGGAAGAAACAAAACATGATGTTTCTTAATGTGTCTTTTGAGTGAAGATTGATCTAGGAAGCTACAGTAAAATCAATGTAGCTTAAATGGTGAAGAAAAACAAAAGGAGAAAAAACTTGTATAACTAAAAAAAGGGAGCAGGGTGGCACCTCCTTGTTATGGTTTCATTATGTCAGTGAGGTATTGCAGAGAAATATTAAATCAGTCTCACAAATTTTCCTAGTGGGTCACATCTTATTGCTAACATACATCATGGGAACAACCTTCCCAAATGGAAGCGTTTGTATCTGTAATCTGTGAGACTATCCCAGACTTGTGGATCAGATAAAAAAGATATGCTTAAATGCTTTTTCAGTGAGGTAATAGCATATAGAATGATAATATTGGGCAAGAACGAATATATTTCTATAATAGCCCCATTTATTTACACAGTCTTAAGATGAATAGGAAGAATAAATTCCTAAATAGTGTAACGTGAGGTTCAAACACACTTTTGAAAGCAATAAATGGAAATATACACTTACAGCTGACTGTGATGTATTTGTTCTTATAATTCTGATTCCTGTAACTATTTGGACATTTTTGTAAGGAACAGGAGATCAGTGATAATGTCATATGATTTTGAGTTAGCTTTCAGATATGAGGATCAGTCTTGTACTCTTTCTAAGGTCCATTGATAAAAGTGCATAAATAGGCAACATTACCTGACAGAACATGCACAGCGCGCTATATTTCATGACTTGAGCCATTGACGATTGCCAAGTCATGACATATCATGACTTGAGCCATTTATGCCCAGATAAATGGCTTCATATAATCTGCAGGAAGACCAGCACTGAGCCTTGAAAGCACCTGAAAACAGTTTGGTTTTACAAGACTGGGATTTGTACCTTCGAGGTACATAGTGCTCAACAAGGAAGCTATTTTCTGAATCTACAATGAGGATCCTCTCTTCCCCAAATAATTGCTTCTCTTTGATTCTGTAAAAACTGATTCTGGAATCCAATTCTAAGGTGGGGCAACTTTTGGAAAAAGTTCTATGCTACACTGATTCTGGCTGAAATTGATCACTGTTTTGAAGGATTGAATGTTTTCAGCTGTAGCAGTATTATCTCATTTTTCCTTAACTTTCACTTGCCATGGACATGAGTGGTTCATTTCTCAGCTCTAGATGACCTCTGCAAGAAGCTTTTATCTTCCTCCCAGTTTGGAGGGAAACTTTTCTAGACTACTCATTTTTGTATTGAATAATACCACCTTGGGTACTATAATTAATACCACCTTGAGTGGTATTATTGGATGCTTTCCAAAATATTGTTTGAAATTAGATTTGGATACTTTTATGAAAGAGGTAAGACTTTCTGTCTTGATGGACACATGGGACAAAAATAAATTTGTATACTTGTGTGTGTACAGATATACATATATATAAACTACATATACATTTTAAAGGTTTAAGCTCCATCAATTTATGAATTTCAGAGCCATTGCAGTCAGGGATTATTGCATCACTACTAATCAGGATTTCTAAAATAAATTATGACATATCAAGTTTTATTTTGTCTTTTCCTCCAGTTCTTCCTCATGGTAGAACGTAGATTCTTATATTCACACATCCACAGCATTTCAAATGTCATGAATTATAACCTTTATGAAGGTAGGACTGGTAACAGTAATTATTTGGTTACCAATAGTTTTTCAATAAAAATAGATACTTGCAAATGCATTAATTTATCTTGACTTTGAAACTACCTCTTATATTTGCATATTATCTTTCCTTCATTCATTCTTTTTCATGTCTTAGATTTTGATTTACATTCTTTATGCCTCCAAAGGCTTGACAACATGAGATGAGGATTTCAGACACAATTGCAATTATAAACATATTCATATTCATCATAACTTCCCCATCAATTTTTTTTTTCTGCAATAGTTGCCCCATGTAGTTGGCCCCAATAAACAGTTGACTGCTTTTTAAGGTGGAGGGACTTGTTTGTTAGTTTTATATTTACTGAATAATTATCCTGAGGTGATTTTTTCCCCCTGAGATATATAGAGTTCAGCACTGAAATTAAATTCTTAATCTACCATGAGAACCTCTATAGATTTTTTTCCACCTGAGTCATAAACATAACGTTTATCAATTCTTAGCATATGTTTTTTCTTTTTCCCTAAACACTGCTAATTCTTTATCTAGTTCTGAGTTACAAGTTTATACCTGATTCTCAATATCTTCTGAACTATCAGAAAAATATTGGGCATCCATAAAAACAAATTTTTAAAATTCAGTATAAGATGCTCCTCATAATATGTCTTGTGCTCTGTCTTATGATTTTCTAAGTATACCTATGTAACCTGGAATTCATCATAAAGAGATTTAAATAAAATTTAACTACAAATGAAGTGAAAAAGAAAATTTAGTGGACTTGAAGTATGTTACTTTAAAAAGTAAAAAATAAAATAAAATAAAATAAAATAAAATAAAATAAAATAAAATAAAATAAAATAAAATAAAATAAAATAAAATAAAATAAAGTAAAATAAAATAAAATAAAGATTTATTTATTTTGTGTCTGGAAAGGCAGATGCATTTCTTTATTTTAAATCTCTGAGATCAAGAGATTAAACTAAATCAATCCTTGGGGTCCTTCCACAGAACAGAAAAAGGGAGAGACACATGCAGAGGGAGGCTTTTTCATCTTAAGTCAATGAGGGAGATAAGATAAATCATTCTAGTTCCTAAAAATTGACTACGGAGGAAACACAGATGACTTGCTGACACTAAATGCTCAATTTTTTGACGTCTAAAGTTAAAGGAAGTGAATGTCATAGAAAATATCTTGCAAATCCCCAAGCTAAGACATCTCGGTTCTTCTAAGTGTTGACTGACCTGACTAGTTTTAAAGCATCCAGTGGCTGTAGTTTTTTTGTAGTACAGTTCTGTCATGTTCACTGATAATTGTTTCACAGATAAATAATTAAACAAATAAATGCTAAATTATGAGACTGAAGACTGAATCCATAAAGAAGCAGCAGATAAAGTTAAAATGTTTTGAATTATCTCCGTTTAACAATCTTTATCCAGCTGTGACTTCTGTCTCCAGAGATACTTTGTAAAAAGTAAAAATACTTGGCAGTGTGTGTAAATACATAAGACACCATTCAATCATAGTGAACAACAAATTTATCTGTAATAATCTATTAGCAGTTTAACAGTACTTTCTGAAAATGAAAACAAAACAGAGCATGAGACAAAATGAGAGAAAGTATGGATTTTAGGTACTAACATTTATGTTTTGAAATACTTTGCCATCCAAATGTTTTTTATACCAGGTAAATTACATGGGTGGAATATAGTAAAAGAGCCTGCAGTGGGTCTGGATGCTGAGGTTTCTTTGAGAAATAACAAGTTTTGAATTCTTATCCAACTTATTTATTTCACACACTTCCTCACTCTCCACCAGTGTGGAACATAACCTGTTTTTGCCTGTTTTTGATGCTTTTTGTCTCTCAAGCCTAACTGTATTATCTATTTTTCTAGACTTCAAAATCTATACACTTCTTTTTTTTTTTTTTTTTTTTTTAAATCCCTTATGGCTACAGTCACAAAGTGAGATTGGTTTTGAGATGAGACCACACTGACAGAAAAATAAGACTTTGCAGTCCCTTTGCTGGGTTAAGTTATTAATCACATTGAATGTAAATAATACTGTTGTAGTACTGTACTGTAACAGTACTGTAATAATAGTAACATTTTTCCTTTTGAAGTGTCTAAAGTTTAAAAGACTGATTTTTTGTCCTGAGTATGAATCAATCTTCTACTGATAACAATACTTTCCAACAAATTTTCCCATTCTATGTTGAACCAGCCACTGATAAAACAGCAAGAAAGTAATTGTTTTATTATGATTTTCATAGTCCAAACGCCATCCATGAACTAAAGCCTGGAAAAATCATAAATAGTGGAAAAAAGTTTACATGACAAATTTTGAATATAAAAATATAAAATTTTGAGCAATTAAATCCAAACTAGCTCACTGAACTTTAGCATATTTTTGTTTTCACAGAAGTATAACATAACTCTATGAGCAGCCCTGACAGTAGGCTCAACATGAGCCAGCAGTGTGTCCTGGCAGCAAAAAGGGCAAACCACACTTTGAAGTGCATCAAACGGCATGGTCATCCAGTCCAAAGAGGTGACCATATATATGAACAAAATATTTCAGGTGACAACTTTGAAGTCTCTCTACAGTTATTATGTTTGAAGAAACCAAACTGAGTTTCCTGGTCCTTGTATTTGGCCCTAATCAGATGAGCCCTCCTCTGCAATAGGAGAACCTGAACCTGAAAGAGACCAGACTGATCAGGGCATGTTCCATAAAGAAAAGGAATTCCCATTCATATCAAGATTTCCCTAAGCACTGAACACACACTTTTTAAAAATCAGTCAGAACCCAGTTTAAATCCACAAGTTTTGTAGTTGACTATATTTCTCCTGGTTGGTGCTTAGTCTTATTAAATCCGTCTACTTACCATTTCTCCCATTAATCTGTGTCCTACAACAATCAATGATATTTTTTGTGTTAGGAAATATTACTTGCACTGAAAATGCAAATGACCTGGAAAAAAACATAGTGTTTAAAAGTCTAGTGAAATCTGATTTATAAGTTATGTTCTGAAAACATGTGACTAAGGTTGGGCTGCAGGATACAACTATCTTATGGACAAAAAGAAAGATAACAATAGTTCTGTATCTTACTAGGTATATTAAAACAAACAAACAAACAAAAAACTCTGGAATTTTATTTTGTGTTGTAATTTTATTTTGTAAATTAAATCAGTTTAAATTACCCTTAGCATAGGTACAAATTTATCTTTCAATCACGATTCAGTTACAAATAATGCATAGCAGTTTGCTACACTTCAGATTTTCTCTAAAAGCTAAAGGAAGACATCTTCTGAATTTATGAATAAAACAAATTTCTGCCAATTTATCTTAATCTAAATCACCATAAATCAAAACCACTTAAGTACCTAAAAATAAGATCTTGCATGTAGAAATGTATTATATAGATTAGTGTTCAGTTTTCAATGTGTTGTATATCACTTCTGTCATCTCTGAGGTGAAGAATGAGTAACCTCCAGTGTAAAATTATCTTTAACTCATTCAAATTCAAATAAGCCTTTTAGTTAAATTCACAGTTGTATCCAAATTTTAATTAATTTATGCAGGTTTTTTGATCTTGGTCACAACAGTGTCATTGAACACTCAGACTCTATCTGCAATCAATGCAGATTAAGTTGTTCATTGCAATAATTGACTTTATTATTATTATTATTATTATTATTATTATTATTATTATTATTATTTCTGATGCAGACCAAATGAATCTCTAAGGATCCACATTGTTATCATACTACAACTGGGAAATATCAATCAAGCAATACTTTTTATTCATTTTGCTATACCATTTTTATGCTCTGAAAAATCAATGGTTATATTAGATGAAAATAGTAGAAAAAATAACATACTGTCTCTATATCTGTTGATAGAATATTAGAATTCCAGAGTGGGTCATATTCCAGCTAGTCCTAATCTCTTTCCTAAACACAAGCTAATGTGTATCAGTTGCCACATCCCCCATACAAGGAATGTTTCTTTTCTACAATTAGGTTTATAACTAACTTCTAAAAAATGACAGCATTTTCATGTTTTCTGCTCCTTAGACAACAAAATATTTCATGTATTACAGTGTTTTTCTTTAATATAAGAGTATATGTCCTTGTTTTTTTTCTTCACTTATTTTGGTGAGAAAAGTGTTTTAGCTCTTCTGCTGTTGCCCTTTGAGGCCTATGATAAATTGAGCTAGTGGGAAATATCTTTGGCACATGTATTTGTATTTGAAATTTAATCTTAACTAAATATTTATTAAGAATACAGACACAAACAGTAATATAGAGTATGGACATTACATCAGGTTTTTTTACAATGTGATATTGCAATCATGAATAACCTCACAACTTTGTGAAGAAAAAGAAATGGAAAACAGTGCATTTCTGAAATTTGCCCTTATTTTAATTTAATTGCAACTTGAAATTACCATGAGTTTACATGTAGGCAAAACTGAAAATTAGCACACAAAGTACGTCTGAAGCCTTCATGTAAGAAACAATAGCTTCAAACTCATGCTCCAAATCTGGAAAGATTGGACCTTTTTATTTCCAGAGCATCAACCTTAATACTGTGACAGTGCAATCATTCTCAATCTAAAATTAAAATACTTCAACCCTCCCTCCTTCTTCTAGAGGAAGTCCAGTAAAAGTGTCTATTGACTGATTAATCTGTGGAAACTTCAAAATTTGGGGAAAAAAAATAAAAAATAAAAAGTGTAATAGTTGACAAAGTGGTGAGATTTCATTACAGGGTAAAGGATGGATGTGGCACGTTGGGACAACTGGTGATTAATGTAATTACGACATGTAAAGGTAAAAAAATCTCAAAGGGAAAAATGAAAATATTCCTGTGTGCACTCTATAAATGAGCCATGGAATTCATCATCAAAACCTGCATCTTAGATTGAAGTTTGTTGGGAAACAAATGGAGACTAGATATTTGATTTTTTATTTTATTTTATTTTGTATTCATATAGACTTTCACACTTAATAGGAGGAGGCCAACTAACAAATAACATTCAGAACCACGCTGTGAAATCAATTACATTTCTTTCTCCTTTCCTCTCCTCTCCCCGTTTTTACTAAAGAATCGCTTAGATAAGCTAGTCAATTTGCAGAGGACAACTTTGAACCTCTGATATTTTAGTTCCTATCTGATTTAGGGAATGTTTATGACCTTTTAAAAATGAAATTAATATATGATGAACATCACTGTATTCTTTGAGTATGAATCAAGGATCTCATTTTACAGCTATCACAGTTTATTTTCAGTGACCCAGTAATGATTTAGAATCTGGTTCACTGCTCTAACTGAAATATGATTCTACTTGTTCTTTACCTTCATTTATAGTTAAGATTTTTAATTATACAGTGTAAATTAATGGTTTGGGCAGTAATTAAATGTGTCTCTCTCTCTATAAATATATTTCTCCAACAAACCTTTCTAATCTTATTATTCTAAAAAAAAATTGGTAGCATCCACAGAGCTTTTTTTTTTCTTTTTTTTTTTTTTTTCTTTTTTTTTTCCCAACTGCTTTACAAATATTTCATAGAAAACTAGGACTGTAAACTAGAATATTGCACTCCTGACTTTCTAGTGCATAAGATACAAAAACTTTTGTTCTGTTGCAGAGGATGGAACCCCGCTGAACTGCTGAGTAGAAATGTTGCAGCTGTTTTGTTATGCTGTAGACAGAGATATAGGAAGAAAGATAAACCTTTTTTTTTTTTTTTTTTTTTTTTTCTCTCTCTCTCTCTGACCTCTCCGCTTCTTCCTAAAAACATATAAGTGACAATTACAGATGGAAACAACTTCCCCACCACTTAAAGGTTCTTCACACAACAATGCATCTTCATACCATTCTCAGTCAGGAAGTCAACTTTAGAGACTGAACTATGACTTTCTGTCTATATTTTTATGCTTTTGTGGTAGTCATCTCATTCTAACCTGAAACGTATCTTAACATTTGTACAGATTTATACAGAATGTGGGTTTCCAGTGTCATGTTTCCAACTGATTTTATCCTAAATTATTACAATGGATGGAAGGGCTCTTGGAAACTCCTGAGCAAGAATCCCTGCTAAATAAATATAAGAAAATTATTGAAAACATTAGTAGTGCCAAAGAAAGAAGTACCCTAAAGAAATCTGCTTAGAGGAAAAAGAAGTTGGGACTGAAAGAAAATTGACAGCAAAAATGATTCATTATCATCAGGAAAATTATTTCTGCTGGTAAATAAGGTGGTATGTACACATGAAGATTTCAGTTACTGATGTAAAAAGCCAGGCATAATTTATTTATTTAGTTGTTTGTTTATTTTCCATTGGAACATCTCACCATTGCTTCCATAAACATGAACACCACTGAAAGGATTTTGGAATGGTTGCTGTTTCCTGGTAGTTTTTGTTTGTTTGTTTGTTTGTTTATTTGTTTGTTTTCAAAAATTGTCTTGTCCATTGGTACTCCGCAACTTTTGTTTAGACTTTTAAATGTGTAACACCACATATTTTTTTTACTTATATATACTTTATAACATACTTGAAATAACCTGTCTTTCATAGATTCGCTACTTTTCTTCTGAAACCAATTTACTTTTCATATAGCCAGTTTTGTTTAGCCCAATTTTGTGTAATTACTATAAATTAACAAGAAGCAAATAGACATTTGAGGTAGTATGTTTTTTCCATCACTATTTTTGCAGGCAGTCCTTGATATATCTTGATAGTTGAAAACACATTCCTTGCAAATCTTCATACATACAGTAAGCTTAAGCCGTGTAAATCACTTGGAAAGATATAACAAAATATTGTCTATACTGCAAAGACTGAAAATTTCAGGACTTGAATTTTACAACTTTCATATGCTAAATATTGCAGCAACTTCTTAACAGTAACTGCATTTTCTGTCCCCTATGTAATGCAATTTTCTCTGATTTATGTCATAACCCTCAGTACTCCTACCTGCATTGCACCTGTTAATTCACCTATTACACAGTCTCAGAACCTAATTATCATGCTTGATACTATGTAATCTGTGCTACTCCAGATGCAAAATACCATGTAATCGTTCCAAAAGTTTAGTTGCAGCTTTAGAAAGAAAATCAAATGTCATGGCCCTTCCATTTATTTCCTATTGTTCCCATCCCACCTTTGCACCACTGAATAATCATTAGCAGGATGATAAAAAAGTGTGCTAATGAAAATATCAATACCTTAAATTTGTGTAATTTCTAGCTCCAGTCATGGAACTAGAACCCATGGTTTCCAACACAGAGCAAACAAAGGGTGTTCTGGGCAAAGAATCCTTCATCCTCCAGGGCATGTGGCTATATGAGGACACCTCCACATGAGGGTATGAAATTATCTGTACCAAATAGCCTGGAGTAAAGGGGATGATTTCTGGTGGAAAAGAGGGAGGCATCACTGGCATTCTGTACTGCTAAAGCTAGTCACAAGTTCAACCAACTGAAAATTGAATAGTCACTTTGTTTATCTATTAACTTCTCAGGTAGAAGTACTGAGTAGAACAAAAAATAATAATAATTTTTCTGCATCTCTACCTATCTGTCTGCTTATCCATCCATCCATGCAGTTTTACCTCACTTACTGATGCAGATAAACTCAGGCCTTTCATTTAGCCTTGCATCCAGGCTCATAAGTGAGTTCTTAATAAGTTAATACATTTCATAAATAAAATATCTATTTTATATCAGGATCAAAATCTATTCAATATTCCATGTAGCTGTTCTTTAATTTACTGTAGTCCAGCTTCTGCCAGTCTGATTTACATTGACAGTATTCAAAGGCTGACCTTATTTTTGCTATAGTTTAAATATAGATGTAGCTAAAATTTAAGCTAAAACAGAATCAAAGTTTATATGAATTATATAGCTGATACTTTCCAATTTTTTTTCTTGCTACTCTTAAAGGAATAGACATGCAGATCATGCAGATGATGGTGCTTCTATTTCTCTTTACTCTTTCCTCCCAACAAACTGTAGTGGAAAAACAGAAAGGATGCAGACATAGGAGCACTTCTGCATCGTTGAAAACTTTCCAAGCAATTGATTCTATTTGTGAAACACCAAGGAAATTCCCTACTGGTAGCTGAAAACATTCACGTCCTCACTGACATCAAATGTAATATATATGTTCTCAGGCTACAAGTATCTGCACTACATTACTGGACTGCACAGGTGACTATAAAAATATTTTGAAAGTTTTCTTAAATTTCTTAGCTTTCAGATGTATAAGCAAAATATTTATCGGTATAATGAGACATATTCATTTCATTAGTAGGAAGCCAGAATGTTTTTAATAAAATAAATATATGCACAGAAATTAATAAATAAATTGCTGAACTGTTTTAAACAGAAAAGCACAGAAAATAATAAAGAGTTAAGAAACATCACAGTCCAAACACGAGTGTGAAGTCCTATAAAATTCTGCAACATGATACTAATAAAAGCAGAAAATAGAAAGAAAATGCCTATTTATTTATACAGGTACAAATAGCTTATATCATGAAAACTAAATCTCTTCAGTTTTGAAATTGTGAAAAGTCAAGCCTGTTGACATGGATTTGTTAAAACAATGTATAAAACAGTAACTGCAAGAAATGGGCTTTCCTAATAAAATTATTTTATAAAACCACTGCAAAAAGTTATTCTTACAAAAGAAGGAAAACACAAGCCATTATTATGATGACTGAGGATGACTCAGGGGAGTATGACCATTAACATTCATACTGATCTTAGTTGAAAGCCTTTTAATTATTTTCTGAAATTTCACCTACTGACATAGAGACTTTCAAAAATCAAATACAAATGCTATGTCTAACAGCCAAATGTAGTCAAAAGGACTAAAAAAAAATAATCTCCAAAGGTATTTTCGAAAATTTTACCCAGTTCTAACAGGAAATGAGTGCAATGTACCTAAAAACTAAGCTACTTAGGTGCACTTGAAATTTGCATGCTTCTTAATTTAATAAATCCCTTTGATTTCTGTATCACAGCCAACAGGAACCAAGAAAGTACCTATGGTATGTTCAGAAAAGGAAAATGTTGTTCTAACCTATCAGTTATATTGTGCCCTAAAGCCTGATGGTTTATTTTTATTACCTTAATTTTTCTGTAGGAAGAAAATATCTTTTCATGTGTATTTGTGTTAACCCTTTTGGCTGAAATTTTCCAAAGAACCTATGGGAGTTGAATTCAATCAGATATGGGTGTCTAATGCCTTTAGATCCTTTGAAAACACTATTTTTAAATGTCTAATCCTTTTGCTAAATATAACTCTCAATCTTCTGGTATTATGTGGCAATATTTTTTCCTAGGTTTCTTTCCTCACTTTCTCAAAATAGTTGGTGATTTACTTATGTAAACAACACACATATTATACTAAGTTCTAGTTGGAGAGAAAGACAGAAAAGAAAAGATTTCTGTGGCAAGCAAAGGAGAAAAAAAATCTGGTTCCAAATACTTTATATTTATGTTTGTTTTCTAATGGGCATCATTTATCTTATCAAGTAAAAACAAAATAAAAACAAAACAAAATGAAACAGGAAAGATTGTAAAGGCAAAACCATGAAAGTTTTTCTCCTGCTTTTTAAATTTAGGGATACATTGTCACCATGGCAACCTCTTTGCTTTTGCATAAGTTGTGATAGATTTGAATGTAACAGAAAGTAGATGGCAATAGCCAAAGCAATTGTCTGGTATTCAGGTGACAACACCTCATTTGGAAACCGTTACTGTATATAGTGCAGGTATATACCTCATTTCTTCCAACAAGAACTGCTGACAGGAGCAACCTGTCCTTCGACTGACGAACCAGAAAAGAATGCTGTCTCCAAGCCTTACAGCTGAAATGACAGCATGCCTTTTTAATAACAACATTAAAGAGCGCACATTATTTAAGGGGTTTCATGTGGGTGCACACATCAGCACACAGGCAAAAAGAATGTGTCTTACTTTAAAGTCTGTGAGTACACTGGCATTTTTCAAATTGGCATGCCAAATTACCTTCTGTTGTGACCTTGTTCATTCCTATTAGCTGGATATTAGACAAGAATCCCATGCCACCTTGACAAGGGCTTTTGTTTCCATTACATTGCTATTGAATCCTCTATGAGTGATGGATGAGAATGGTGCATGTCTGAATAAGCAGGGGGGATCGCCCTAATGAATTATCTTCTGCACTGCAATACTCTTTGGATGAAATGACTTACCCACTCCATATTAACTGATGTGACCACTTCATTTCAACTACTTTTCATAGGTGTCATCACTCAGAAAGGCTGTTGTTTACAGCTCTAACAGGAGGAATATTTATCTGACAAATTGTATTGAAGGTATGAAACTTAATGGTAAGAAAGCAGAGCCATAAGAATGTGCATATTAGTAAAATAGAGCCCTGGGATCCTATTAAGCTTCAAACTTTTCTTTATACTTGAATTTATTTGTTTCTGTTATACTGTAGCATCTTATTAACCATCACAACCTATTAGATTTAGTCAGATAGTCTAATTGGACTCATTCTTATTCTCCCATAGATTTCCTGGTAACCTTAATGCCATCAATATTGATGCTTATTTTGTCATATATTATACCCACAAGTTTGTGGGTTTTATTTTTTACTTTTATTTTTTTTAATCATGTTTGTTTACAAGCAATTTATTCTGCAAACACATTTTATTTCCTGTGATCTGAGTCTATCTTTGCCTGTGTGTTTGCAGTCTGTTTTTCAATATGTTGTCACTGTTTGCACATTTCACTCTTTGTTGACAATTAACTCTGTTGTCAACAAAGTGAAATAGTTCTTCTGACATAAATTGTTTACAAATCTCAGCTAAAACCAAAATAATCACTCATGGCTTGTCAACACTGAACATGAATTACAAGAAGACAATTATTTTAAAAACATTCTACAATGAAATCATTTTTAGAAATGGAGCACAAATGGATTTTAAATAGAAGAAAAAGGCAAAGATTTGAAGATTGATTTATATATGTATGGAACAGTTGGAAAGAATAAGAAAAAATGTTGTTAAGTGTTAGAGGACGCACGGCCGAAAGCACGACAGACACCAGCAGAGTCAGATCATGCTCCATTTTATTGCCCAAATAGCCTAACTTTTATAGTGAACTTAACAGAGGTGGACAGTGTTTCACACAAGATTATTGGTCAAAAGCACTCAGACAAACAACCAGAAGAAAACATCCCCACCTGCAAGAAAACAACCCCCCTTGTGATTAGCAGTCACATAGACCTTGTCCTTGAAGCCAGCTGCTGGTAACAATATTTTTCTGAATTCCTCAATTGGGCGATGTGGGAATCATTGTCGTGGGAGCTTCTCATAGTTACTCTGGTAGCTTGGTTTGCTCAGCTACAGCAGGCCATGAGATTTTCTAAGGCCTACTCCTGGTTGCTTAAGGCAAGCTCAGATCGAACAATTGTTCCACGGACTCATGTCCAGGCCCTGTATGCCAATTCCCAACAGTTAAGCCTTAAAATATGTATGTGTGTATTTAATGATAGTCTAGGTCTCACAGGAGTCATGTGAGACATTGTTGAGCTAAGCTGTCTCAAGACAGTGCTAGCACAACAGCTAAAAGAAGATGAGGAAGTGATTAGTTAGATCCACAGTTGATATAAAGCAGCACAGCTTCTTTGACTTTGATGGTACTTCAACCTTCAGACTGACTGAACCTCTCATGTGCTTGTGAAGAGTTTGTCATTTTCTGGATATGAAGGAAAATAGTATTCTGGTCTCTTGTGCAGTCACTGGGTCCTTATTGGAAAATTCTGTTAGACAATACAGAGCAGGAATTAAGTTGATAGTGTTATAGATAGTGTTTTAAAGTCATGCCAAGAAGTATAAATTTTGGTGTAGGCTTTTTTATAATATTCAAAAAATATTCTATACTAGGAACACTTTTATCTCTATGATCAACAAGGTGATAAAAATCTAATTCAAACATGTTCCTCTGAAATCTATGGTATTCCTATCTATGAGGGACATACCACAAGGACATTATAGACATTGACGCTGTCTGGGTGTTCATATAGTTATAGACAGAAACACTGCATTTTCCATCTCCTATCAATGGAGAAAAATCCTTGGCATCAGGAGATGAGTTTTGTTTGCTCTCTTATGTTCATTATATACTATTTAATTTTTAGTATTTTTATATATTAGAACAACAAGAATAACTTTGTTCCTCTAACTTTATTTATTTATTTATTTGTTTGTTTGTTTATTTTCGGGGGGGGTGTTTGTAGGTGAGTATGTAATTTAGGTTCTGAACTCAAATTGGTTCTTGCCTACTTTATGTCCATAAGAGCCTTGGTGCTGTGAAAAACTGTGTAAAAAATCTGTGTGGAACAGTAAGAGAGCTCCTTTAACAGGTTTTGGAAATTGTATTTAAGTATTGTACCATCATATTGGTACATCTATTTTCATTTTAGAAAGAAAAGTCTCTTTTCTTGCTAAAATTACCTAAAGTGTGTTAAAATAAATTTGAAGCTTTTAAAGTCTGACGCTGTCTGCTGTTAATTTGCACCTAGTAGCTAGTTAGTTGAATTAGAAATGCTTCCACAGAACAGAGTGCAGAATTTTTCATCTAAATGACATGTAAATAAGGCAGAATTCTCAACTGGAGGAATTCTCATGCTGTTTCATTGAAAAACTTGAGATTGCTAATTAGACCCAGATTTTAAAATCATTTATCCATTCAGTTGAATAAAGCTGTTAGTAATATCACAAATAAGCATAAAATTGTAATGGAGATACAAATGTGATCAGATGAATTTGCCTTTTATGTATAAGAGAATAAACCAATAACTCTATCAGTATGTTCCAAACTATTTCAGAAGGTGAAGATACGGGTGTGATTTGGAGACAAAATGAAATTATGAGGAGATTCAGAAAATATTTTGATGCCTGTGTAGTGGGTTTATGTGGCAAGGTTTTAGTAGTGGGAGGGGGAGCATGGGTGGCCTCTGTGTAAAGAATCCAGAAGGTTCCCCTTGTTATGTAAGGGCCAGTTTGAGCTGGCTTCAGAGGGATCTGACACTGCCTAGAACTGAGCCAGTGAGTGACATTGGTTGGGCCTCTGTGAGAGCAGATTTTAAAACAGGAAAAAAGAAAAAACTGCTGCAAAACAACAGCTGGGAAAGAGAGGTGAGAAACAGCCCTGCAGACCCCATGGTCAGTGCAGAAGGAGGGCAGGAGGTGCTCCAGGTACGCAGCAGCAGTTCCCCTGCGGCCTGTGGAGAGGCCTGTAGTGGAGCAGGCTGTCCCTCTGCAGCCCATAGGTCCCACATGAAGCAGATCTCCACGCTGCAGCCCGTGGAGGAGCCCCCTGTGGAGCAGGTGGATGTGGCCTAGAGGAGGCTGTGGTCCATGGAGAGGAGCCCACGCAGGAGCAGGGGGTCCAGGGGGAGATGCTGCCCGTGGGGGACCCGTGCTGGAGCAGTTTGTTCCTGGGGGATGGACGCCGTGGCACGGAGCCATGTGGGTGCAGTTGTTGAAGAGCTGCTGCCTGTGGGCAACCCCCACAGGCTCAGTTCAGGAAGGATGGCATCCCATGGGAGGAACCCCCTGGGTAGCAGGGGCAGAGAGGGGCCGTGAAGATGTAGCATTAGGGACTGACTGCAGCTCCCATTCCCCCTGTGCCACTCGGGGGGAGGAGGTGGAAGAGGGTGGATGTGGGGAAAGGTGTTTAGTTTTTTTTTTCTTTGTTTCTCATTTCTCTAGCTTGTGAGTAATAGGTAATAAGTTTCTCTAATCTTCCTACTCTGAGTCTGTTTTGCCCATCACGATAATTGTTGAGTGATTTCCCTGTCGTTATCTCAGCCCTTGAGCCCTTTCCATTGTATTTTCTCCCCCTGTCCTTTTGGGGAGGGGGAATGAGAGTGGTTGTAGTGGAGTTCGGCTGCCTACCCTAGTGAAAAAAAAAAACACATCCAGATGTTATGGTAGCACTCTTACAAGAATTTTTTGCTGGCTGACAAGTATGGAAATCACTGAAGATTTAGATTCCATCCTGTCTTGCAGGTTACTGTAGCTAAGGAAAGACAATAGAAATGTTCTAATTTCTGGGAAAAAAGAATCACTGTTGTAAAAAGAAAAAAAAAGAAAAAAAAAAGGAAAAAAGATATTTTTAGAATATGAAAACAAAGTAGCAATATGGCTTGTGTAACAAGATAGCAGAAGTAAAAAGGTTATGCAGTTATACTGTGGAAACTCTTTAGATAACTTTGATAAGAGTTTAAGCACCTTGAAACAAATATTTTGGAAACATAACCTTATTCAACTTTGTATCCTCAATTTCTTCAAGATTATTTTGTTTACCAAAGCATGAATACATGTAAAAGTTATGTCATGCTCTACACAAGCCACATCGTAAAGTTACATTTCAACTGTTTATAAAAATGCCAAAAATCACATATTTATTTCTTTAGAGATGGATTCAACTTATTGGAAAATACTGCAATTCACATATTTGTTATTGTCTTAACATACATTAACTGTGAGGCTCTTTAATATTCTCCCAAACTCCTTCCTACTTAGTAAAGTTTGAAGTGCTTACCATAAAACACAATGGTAAGTTAATACCATGAGATTTTTCTGCTCTCCTACCTCCTTCTTCTCCTGCTGGACAAAACAAACAAACACACAATAGCAACAACTGTCAACAACAACAAATCAGACAAAATAAGAGGAAAACTAAATTTGGGGGACAAAAAATAATAAATCACTGAGAGAAGCAGTTTTATTTTTATATTTCTGAGATCCAAAATGTTCAGTAATTTGTAATCATGAAAAGAAAATTCATGTTTTAGAGCTTTTAATGTGTACATTTAATTACATTAGAATTAAAGCAGTATTTTGAAAAATGAAATTTAAGTTCCTAGTTGGAAGATGCTATCTCCTCTATTTTAACTCAAATTAGATTAAATATTGACAATTACTTTAAGGCAGATTTATCCATTTCAAGTTTATTTATTCCAACTCATTCTGGTCATTTTTAGGTCATTTTTAGGTCATTTTTAGGTCATTGGGTTCATTATGACCTAAAAGAAACAGCAGATGACAATACCAGATTATAGCGGATTATGAAACACATCAGTACATCCAGGAAGTTCAGACCAGAATGCGTTTAATTTAAAGCAAATAAAGCATTCCAAAAATTGATTAAATACTATAAGGAAGTACCAATAAATAAATAAATAAATAAATAAATAAATAAATAAAAATGCAAACAAATGGGTGTGTGTGAGGGGAAGAAGCGGGGAAGGAAAAAAATCAAACAAAACCCACAAAACTCGCAAACCAAGAATGTTCTCTACACTTTTTCTTTTCTTTTAGATCAACTGTCAGGAAACTTCACTGTCTCATATTGTTCACATTTTCTGTTTACTTTATTTCTGTTTGAATTAAATGAAAATTAATTCTACAAAGAAGTTTTATAAAAAATTGTACATATGTTATTTGTTATTTCACCACAATGATGATGTCAATTCAAATAGATGATGCATCTTAACTGCATTTTGATGATATCATAACATTCAGAGTATAGAGCAGTAATGATTTTCTCTATCTTCTGTTTCTGTCTTTTGTAATATCAGCAGCGTCCAAAGGATTTTCATGGAAAACAATCCCTAGCTATTCAGCATTTGAACTTTTTGCAGAGTGTGTGGTGAGTCTGAAATACAATAATGGCCATAGCCTTGATAACTATTTACTGAATCAATATATAAATATATAGAGTTCAAATAAGAAAATATATGGTGTTTATTTCTATCATAGTAGAAAATTATTGTTTCCCAGGCTTAAGAACTAATAATGCATCAACAAAATGGTATTAGAAAAGTATTTTGCTGAAAACTGTTAAAGTGATGTATTCATCAAGTCTAAGTTCAAAATGAAACTCAAATATAGAGGACCAGCTTGTTGTGAGCCACAACATATTTCTGCAAGAAGCAGAAGGTCTGTTAAGACACCTTTGTCTTTCTTCATAACAGCTAATATGTATGCTAATTCATAGGAAGCCAGATCATGTCTGGTCAATTCTCACCATAAGGAACCTCATAATGAGATTAGGATTAATCTGAGTTGACTAAAGGGGGACATTGCATGAGCACAAAAATTTGTTTTTAATATGCCTGTGCAGTGCAATTCTACAATCAATATTTACTGAAGCTGACAGTCTAGTGCATGTGTTGACAATTTGACTTAAACTGTTTGTGTCATGAAAGCTGAAATCCTTGAACAGTAGACGTGTTTTGAATACCCGAAATAAAAACAACACAGGGACACCGTCTCTCTTGTTATACCATTCACCAAAAGAGGAAGACAGAGGGTCAAGGAATGTCATATATTGCAACTATGGATCTTTTCAAGGAGTTGAATGGAAGTACAGGGACAGAAATAGAGAAAAGTGCATCTGCTAATCAGAGAAGCTAATGGAAAAGTAAAGGTTTTCAGTGAAAGTCTGTTCTTCGCCATAAGTGATCTCCATTAACCGCATGATCGTCTCTGTTCTTATTACCTTTGAAGCAACATAGAATAAATATGGCAATACAGTGAAGACATAGTAATGAAGATTCATATTTCTTTTTCCAGTTCTACTCCCCTGGTGTCAGGGTCACGCATGTGTTGCAAAACATGCACACATCTCACTCAGCTGTGTCTACTCCCTTAGCCCTGACCAAATTATCTTGTCATGCAGCTTACAGTAAAGGGAGCACTTTACAAAAGTCAATTCTTCCCTGCTTATTATTCTCAGGACTTTTGTATCCCTTTGCTCTTTTCCTTGAATTCCAATGGGAGAAAAACAAAGATTTCAGTTACAACAAAGAGAAACAAACAGCAATTACCAGAAGTATTTTTAAATGATATGCTCTTGTCATCTCACTGAAAATTTAGGAGAAAATGCAGTTATTCATAGGGATATGGGAAAGCTGTATGTTAATTTTAGATGTTAAACTTACCTAAACATATTACTGTTCTCTTAAAAGAATTTAGGTATAGAAAAAAAAAACAAACATCCATGTGACTGAATTATAAAGTTCTCTAAAGCTTTGCATGTTTTATATTCCTATGATTTAATTATTTTCAACATGATCCTCAAGCTAATTCCAGAACCAGATCATTAGGAAAGTATAATGTTAATAGATTGTAAATAGTGTAAAGCATAGATGTTAATAGATATATTTAATCAATTTGTTGGTAAGTGTTTTATTACAAATATAAGCTTGAAAATAAAATGTACTAAAAGGCCAAAATGTTCTGAACTAACACTACAAAAAGTGATGCCAAAATAAATCTGTCTGCTTGTGACTATCCATACCTTTTTCTACTTTTTATTGTTTGTTTTTTTTTATTATTATTTTTTTTTCATAAACTAAGAAATCAAATTTCAGTTGAGGAGTGCTTCATCAGACATTCTGAATTTCTTTTCAGCAGTGTAAGGTAATATAAAGCCAATATATTGCTGAGCAAGAAAAAGACAACATTTCAGCAAAAATGTGCAGCAGAAAACAGAACATTTGTATTAGTAGTTTTGGTTTCCAGCTACTTTTTCTATTTCTCAGGGACTTTTTGAATATGCACAATAAACTAGATATAGTATAGGGCATGCCAAGTGAGATCATGTTCTTTTATTTTGTTACCTTATCTATTCATGATGGGAATAAAATTCTTGGTATAGTCAGGAGTATTTTATGCAATATTCCTCCAAATTAACCACTAAAAGCTTGCAAATTCTTTGTAGATAGCTAGGTGGATAACCTCTACAGTTTCCATAAACATGCTGTTTGCAATTTCAAAGCAAATTTTATAGCCAAAGCAGAACTGAAACACTTCATCCTTAACATGCTGCCATCAAAATTGCCTACACTATGCCTACCATAAGCTTGATGTATCAAGCTTATGAAATTATGAAATTATGATTCCATTAGCAGTAATGATAGAAATTTAGGAGGATGTTGAATTTTTACAGCACAATACTCTATGACATTACAATTACCCCTTAAGAGCTTTGCAAAGTTTAGTTACCTATCAAAGCAGAGCCACATACAATAGACTACAATTTATATTTTCTATGAATTAAAAACAAATTTTTCAATCCAATTACCAAATTTCTGTCAATATTTCTGATATTTCCTGTTTACAAGGTGTAAAATAGATACAACTCTATATTTTTCTGCTTTATTCATCAATGTAGGGTTTTATTTCATTTACATTAGCACCTGGTGCTTACAGTAAAGATAGCTGCCCATACAATTTTAATTTTTAAATAGGCATTTTATGTTATTCTTTTCTCTTATGGGATAATATGCTTTGTGTACATCTGAGATTCATCTGTTTTTCCTAACTAAAAATACCATCTTGTTCCTATAAAGTTACATTCTTCTTTAGCTTCTAGTTTTTTTGGTCCGTTTTTACAAGTGCAGTGATATTTACAATGAAGTGTACATGAATATAGGGCATTGTCAGTTTACTAGCAGTTTAATGATAGTTTAATACAGATATCAAAGTAACTGTTACACTTGTGTATAAGCAGAGAGGCGATAAAGTTATTTTAGGTAGATCAGTTTACTACATTCTGTATCTCTTCTTGCACAATAATATGCTTTGTTGCCCTATTTCCTCAGCATTTAATAAAATCTCAATGATCTAGATAATTTCCTTTATTAATCATAATATATTGTTTTTTTTTGTTTGTTTGTTTGTTTGTTTTTTGTTTTTTTTTTTTTTTTTCCTTCTTCCCACCCAGGAGTTACAGTAGCTTCACTTGCAGTCAATGTTAACCGGCTTTCAAGACAGTGTTTTTACAAAGATTTTTTTCGAAATCTGTCACTAGATGGCAGTAAAAGTGCAACTGAACGTTTTCACCCAAAATCAATAAACTCGAGAACTCCGAGGCTGGAGAAAGGCTATCACTGTAAGGCAGCTTGCCTTCAAATGACTTCAAAGGCTAGCCAGAAGTACGATATGGAATTTCTTGCAGAATCACTACATTATGTTAATAAATAAATAAATAAATTCAATACTTAAACAAAAAATAGCATTAAAGAGAGCAGAGCAATGGGGAGCCTTAAATAATTTGAAATATCAGGAGAAACTGACTTCATATGGCTTGCTTAAATCTGCCAAAACGGCAGACCGGTGATCTGCAAAAGTAGGATATACAGGCAAGTTTCCTACCAGTGTGCCAAAAACATTTCTACTAAAAGCTACAAGAAATGAGCAGGAGAAAATCATGCTCTACCATTTATTATTCTTGTTAATTATTCATTACCAAATGGAGTTGCATTAAATCTCTTAAATTAATGGTGTAAGATGTTGGCTGGTTTTTAATATTGTTGCTGTTTTGTTTTGTATTCTTTTTTTCTTTTATGGGACAGGTAAATTAAAACCTTTCTAGCAGAACATATGAAGCTTTCTTCTAGGGTGTGCAGTCACTCGGTATTCACTTGTAGGATCTAGTTGCTTGATGCAGTCCTGTAACAGCTCAATCTTTGTAATTTTTAGGATGCTTTGTAAGCATCTAAACCTGTAACAGACAGGAAAAAAAAAAAAAGGAAATAATAATAATAATAATAATAGTAATAATAATAATAGCAATAACAATAATAATAATAATAATAATAATAATAATAATAATAAAGTAGAGTTATAGAATTACGGGGGGGATTTATACTTAAGATCTTCCTACAGGGACATTTCCAAACTATTTATTGGAAATCTGCCAAAGAAGTCACTGGCAGTGGCAGGCAGTTCAAGTAAGCTTAAACTAAAGCTTTAATGGCTCTCCTTTTGTTTCATGTTGAATCAACACAGTGACTTGGATTTAGAACTACAAACAAAAGTGGATTCAGGCTTTTACAGCTGTTTTATAATCATTATTTTTAGTGACCTAAGTGAATAAAAAATAATCTCATATGTATCACATAAAAAGGAAGCACGCTTTCCACCTTCAATAATATTCAAGACATGCAAAATATTTTAGAAGTCATGACTTTCCAAAGCCTTAAAAGCTCCAGAATGCAGATAACATCCAGTTTGATGCATCTTTCTCAGACGCCGAAGTTACAAACAACTTCCTGATATCCTGCTGACTGTAAAAATAAACATAGAAATAAAAATAAGA
Organism: Netta rufina; assembly: GCF_964035555.1. Classification (NCBI taxonomy): domain Eukaryota; kingdom Metazoa; phylum Chordata; class Aves; order Anseriformes; family Anatidae; genus Netta; species Netta rufina. Next base: position 102,079,354 of record NC_140124.1, read on the forward strand.
GAGCTCAAAATAAAATCCTGGTAGGAGATTTTGGGTTTATTTTCTGTTCTTTATGATAGCCTATTGACTTAGAGACTTTCTCAAATAAAGTCCTATTTTCTATTACTTTAGTTAAAAGTTGATTTATTTTAATAAAAAACTTTTCAATTTTTAATTATTATTTTTTTTAGGATATATTCACATACTATAAGAGTACATGTCTCTGTATTTGACAGATAAGATATAAGTAATGTTTTGAAGCTTATAAGTACTGAGAAACTTAGGGTCCAAAGACAAGTAAAGCTGTGTCATCATCATGATGCTTTAATCTTATTATTTATTTGTTTATTTATTTATTGGTCTGTGTATTATACATCATTCATTTTTCCTTGTGGCAAAATACTGCCACAAGAAAGTACCTGTATTTTTTACCCACCTCTCCACAAATATAGCTTCCTTAAGGGAATACCGTAAGTAGCCAAAAAGAACACCAACTTTCCTCACTGCTTATCATCAAATTGATGTATGACCTTTGGATCCTACTGGATATACCCTCACCCCAGTCACAAAACCCAACAATATTGTTGAAAATACCTTCTTCCATCATCTTTCAGGCAGGGGAATAGAACCATTCATTTCTGAGAGCAGAACTTAAGTGACTCATTCATCACCCACCATGAGATCACTTCTATGTACTGTGTGGCAAAAGCTAAACAGATGTATGTGTGATAGAAAACCTATTGGACAAGAAAGAGTTTGAAAATATATATATATTTTGTCTGTAAAATTTCTTCCCTCTGTTTTTCTTGTTGTCATTGTTTATTTGTTCCTTGTTTTGTTGGGGGGAGGAGGGAGGGTGCAGTATTCCACAAATAACACTGTAAAATCAAATTTATATCACAAAGTAAGCGTTTCTCACTTATCATTTTCTGTTGCTATGTAAAAGTTCATCTGATGCTCTCATTCAAAATTGTATGAATACGTGTGCACCCTGAACTGAACTGAGTCAGTTCAGTATTCAGAGCAGGAAATAAACCCAAAGGTTTGGCATACAATACAACAAAATTAGTTAGGAAGCTCTGTGAATTGTTTTTTTCTGTTGGTAGTATTTCATGTTGGACCTGTGCCAATAAAGTCTTCAGGCAGGTTTCTTTCTGTAGTACTCTATGTTGCCAAAGAAACCTATGTTGCCAATGAAATCTAAAGTTCTATTAATTAACCTCCAAAACCTTTTACAAGTCTTCACTTCTAAACTGAAGCATTTCATCTACAGTTTCCATGAATTGTCACTCTTACTGTGTGTTGCATATCTGTCTAGAGAAATCCATGTCACTTTGTGTAAAAATATTTCATGAAAATTTGGGGTTGAAGTTGCATCCATGTATCCTAAACATCAGTGTTTCTTTTGGCAGTGAGTGCAGAAGCATTTTGTGACATTCAGAGCTCCATGTTAGGCAATAATGGCATTAGTTATCGTGTCTCTTCCTCTCTCAATAAAATCAAATTATTATTATTTATTTTTTTTGCCACATATTAGAAATATGAAATATTTTCCAAATAAACTCTGTGTTTAGAACTACTGTGCTGCTTGCAAGTTTCCCTTGTATATCCAGAATCCTTAAAAATCAATAAAAAAAATCACAAAATTACACCAAAAGAAACCCCACAAAACTAGTTAAAGGTTTCACGTCATCATTTTTGAAACTGGCAATTTTGTCCTTGAAGTAGAGGACTATCTGCATTTTTTTTAGTTGCCTCTCCAGTACTGAAGGATACAATAAATATAAATGCTGCCCCTCCTCTACTAGAACACCACTGGTACCTTTTGATCACTAAACTTTCAAACATCATGTCTTCAACTAGCCTTCTCCTCCTCCTTCTGTCTTCTGGTGATATTTCTTCTAAATCAGGATATGCTCCCCCTAGAGCTTTACATTATGTGCTCTGCTTTCTCTGACTGGATTTGCTATGGCATAAGCAGAAAGAAGCCTTTAATTAAGAAGTACCCTTGCGCCTCTCTGTGCAGAAGAAACTGGAGGATTGTCATGGCACACTTCCTACGGTGAGATACTGTTGCTGTCACAGGAAATCACTCTCCATTAAATGCAGTTTACAAAGCAGAGTAAACACAGACAACCCAAATGACTACCATCCTTGTGTGCTCAATAAATTCCTTGCTTTACAGACTGGATTAACATAAGCCTTCAGGTACAGGGGGAAAAAATAAAAATCATTGAACCTCCCTGAAAGTCTCACATTGCAGGGATTGTACATTTGAGCCTAGGATGCTCTTCAAAATTCATATTAAGATAAATGTTAGCATCTCTAGAGAGAGAACCTTTTACTTGTTTCAGTGTAAGGTAGTCCAATTTTTTCTCTAGGAAAACATTTGTGAACATAGGATTTCACAATAGAAAGGCCTTCTCAATCTCCAGAGAATTATGAATCTCACCTGCAGCTTTTACTTTTTTTCTTCTTTGACCCATCTCTACTGAAGTTTCTGCAAAGCCTGTCTTCACAGCTATTAACAGTTAACCCCCACCTAACTATGAATACAAACAGTCATGATTTAAACTAAAGATATTTTTTTCCAAGCTATTTTGTGGCAGAAAATCATTTGGTTGTTATGGTTTTGGAAGTAGGACTTTCTTTCTTCAAAAATAGCACAATGGAGAGCTGCTATAATGTTTATATGAACCTGTATATTCCTCCAGAAAACTATTAACTATTATATTGGAAACAAATAAAATGACATTTAGCTTATCAGATTTGAGCGCCATGAAAATGAAAATATTTTCAATGAAGTATCTTCCACAACACAGATTTTCATGTGTTACAGATCTACTTTGACAGATCTATGATTTGCCATTATATGCTGAAGCGTTATTCTAAGGCTTTCTAGGGTAAGATATTTTGCAGGCTACAGTAGTCCAAATGATGGATATCAAACACCTCTGCATATGTTATGTCTAGAGTACTCAGACAGCAATCCATCAAGAATATAATAATACAAAAGAGGGAATATAGCATGCTCAGATTTTTCAAACTTTAACCTACTTTTAATGTGAATATATGCCCTATTTCTTTTTTTTTTTTACATTTTGAAATGTTGAGGTATAGTCTTTTTCACATCAATATCAATTTTTAAATGCCTCTAGTCTGACTGAACTGCCAAGGCCCAAATGGTCTTTAAGAACATGTAAATATACAGAAATTGCTATAATGAATCAAGCTTCTGTCCATTTATTTCATCTTCAATAGTTAGGATTGGCTACATCAGAAAAAGATATTAAAATCTCCATTGAAAAAGTTGCCTACAGGGAAAATTTCTTCTGAATTCTTATTAGATAGTGCCTAGCTTATATCTGAATGTATGAAGATTTATAGCCCTGGCTTTTTAAACCAAACTAACATAACTTGACTCCCACTTAACTCTTGGCCTTGCTTATGCCTTGGGAAATAAGTTCAGTAGTTTTAATATGCACTAGGTAAAACTTTTTTCCTTTTATTATTTTTTGATTTGTAAAAAAGAAAATGAAAATGTTTCTATTAAACCTCATTTACCCTACTCTGAGACTTCCTCATATTTGCACTGATCTTGCCACTAGCTACTTGCTAGCTACAGTAATAACATTTTGTGGTCCAAACAAAAATTTCAGAAATTTCAGAATTCTCTGTAATTAATAATGAAATATTGTTTTCCTATAATCCCCCTTCATTACATTTAAGTGGCTTCAATATTAAAAACAAACAAACAAACAAACAAACAAAAACAACACTGTAGGAAGAGGTGTGATATTAACATCCTTTCTCTGTAGGGTTCCAAAATCAAAGTTAAAATTGGCACTATTCCCTGCTTCTGTGGTTCAAAACTTGAGAGACTAAAAGCAACGACCAAGCTCAGCTGAAGGTTTTCTGGTTAACCTGTCTTCAATGCTTACAAAAGAAGCCTGGCACAGAAAACATTTTGCTTCCCAAACGAGACAAGAAAAAAAAAAGAAAAAAAGAAAAAAAGAAAAAACACAAAAAACCTAATTGTTCTTAATTTAACTTATAATTTGAAATGTTATTTCAAGTCCAGATATAGAATTTCTCTCTAATAATTCTATTTTTTGCAGCCTCTTTAGTCTTCCTTATAAGATAAGATAATGTAACCAAAGAGTTACTTCATTGTACTTCAACAAGACATTCCACTACTTATCCTTGCATAAAACAAAAACATGTGTGTATGTTCACTCCGTGTCTCCAGCTGCTATACAAGGCTCACAGGTCTTTCTTTTTGAGAAAGATGGAAGCATGTTTTTTGCTACTGATTTAATTGGAAAAAATAGGCAGTGTAATCCTTCCATGTAACAAAGAATAAAACCAGTAGATAATTGCACCAGTTAAGTTCAATATCAAGTTCTACTACTCATCATGTTTTCTGAACAACATTATTACCGTCTTTGTCTCTGTGACATATATATCACTTCTGAACTCTCTGAGGTTCCCTGCTCTCTGATATTTCAAGGATGACAAATACCAGTCAAACACTACCACTGAACACTTACTCTACCTACTGCATGTTCAGGACCAAAGCCACTATCATTTCAGTAGCTATTAAGGGACTAAATATATAGTTTTATTTAGTTTAAAAGCTGAGAATTTAGAATATGCTCATTTCACAGCCAAATATGAGAAAAATATTAGAGCTCCACTGCTCAGTATATAATGAGGTGAAGGGTAAAGCAGCAATTAAAACTATTGGCCCCAGTGGAATGTGAACAAAGGATAGGGATTCCTTCAGTAATCTTCGTACATATATAATATCCAAACTAGACCTTCAGTCTTATTTCTCTTACATATATATAATTTTATTTTACATGTTTTCCTTAGCTTCGGTTTGTATACATAGATATATATGTGCATATAACTAAACAAAGTGAAAGAGCCCAAGATAGGGTCATTGTTCAATAGACATTTTTCTGGCTTTTAACAGAAGCTGTGGCAGGTGTCACTAAAATTTGCAATAGTTCCTCACCTATCTCCGAGGGGTATTGAGCAGATTAATTAGTTCATGTCTGTACAGCACTTTGAAAGCACTCAGTGCTATATAATTAGTCCTATATATTACTAGGACAGCCTTGAATATCTTCAGTGACTCTGCTTCACCAATTTCCCTTGGCAAATTTATGTCACTTTCTAATTGACCTTGCTCTTTGAAGTATTTTCTTAATGTCTAATTTAATTTTCATATTTCCTGGATTTTGTTCATAACACAATGGTTGGCTGAAAATTTCACATTTGAAAGATATTTTTCAAATGAGAAATACCCATGGAACAACTGATTAACCTCAGCCAGCAGGAACTTAAATAGCAATTTTTAAAAGTTCCTATCATAACAAGTACAAAAATCATCTTAAATATAGATTCTAAAAGACAGACACTGCAGATTCTCAGAATTATTTATTAAAAATCTAATGCTTTTATGAAACCATAAAAGTCTACCATAGTTGTTCCAAACTGCTTGCAAGTTAGAGCAGTTAAGCTCTGCTTCCACACCTTTTCATGCTTCCTCAGCACTTTTATTTTGCTTTTCTCAACCTACTTATTAATCCCCTTACTCTGTAAGTACTTAATCACTCTCACCTCACTTATTTGATAATTTGAGGCATTCTTTTTTTTACTAGTGACAGGACCCGCGGGAACGGGGTTAAGCTGAGGCAGGGGAAATTTAGGCTGGACGTCAGGAGGGGGTTCTTCACAGAGAGGGTGGTTGCACACTGGAACAGGCTCCCCAGGGAAGTGGTCACTGCACCAAGCCTGTCTGAATTTAAGAAGAGATTGGACTGTGAACTTAGGCACATGGTCTGAACTTTTGGGTAGACCTGTGCGGTGTCAAGAGTTGGACTTGATGATCCTTAAGGGTCCCTTCCAACTCAGGATATTCTATGATTCTATGATTCTATGATTTTTCATGGAAATGCCTTTATGTCCTTACATACACTGCATATTCATAAGCAAATAGGAATGCAATTATTCATAGATTCAAAATAGTTAACAGCCATTTAGTATTGGATTAAAAGTATGTCACAATTTATCTGCTGAAAAATTAACTGGCAAAGAGTGGACAATCCCAACATGTGAGAAGGGTTGAAGAAGCAGCTGCAGACTGCCATGAAAAATAGAGAGGTAGGAAAGGCAGGGCATCCACCTTTATTTCTCATCTTGTCCTTAGTACAAAGGTGTGTAAAAGTGTCCTCCCTTCACATCTGTGAACACAAGAAGCAGCAGAAAGAATAATCACTGTTCTCTGGTTTGCTATTTTGTCCAGACACCTGACCTAGAAAGTTACCTTGCCCAGTTCCCAGGGCAAAGGGCTTCTGGGGCCAGCAGAGGCAGGCTGGAAAGCAGCTCCAAGAGGTTTTCTGATGGAGCTGAACTGTGATAAAGCAGCTTTCACTTGAGTATTGTCTTCTATTGCCGGTCAGAATGAAAATTCTCTGCACAAGCTTTCTTTCCCTGTGAACTCTGATGCTTGCCACAGTCCCCTACTCTCTTCTTTATTTTTTTTTCCCTAACAGTATTTCCTGCCAATCTTCCCTGTGTTTCTTCAGCTATGCATTTCACATCAAAATGTCACTAAGAAATATAGGCAAATTAGTAAGCAGAGTCATTAACTTTTTTTTTTTTTTTTTAATTTTCTATGTGATTATTGTACTTTCTTCCTCCTTTTCTCTTTTCTCTCTGCTTTTAGAAGGACTTTATCACTCTTACCCTCGTGGATTTCTTTGTTTCTCTCTGTAATCATATATGCCACAGGAAAAGAAATTTCACCACTAGCCTCAGGCAAATTGTAAATTGTACTTTTAAAGAACTGTAGTATAGGACAATCCTCAACAGTACAGAAGCATACAGAAAAAGAAATTTAATCTAACTACAATTATGAAGTATACAAGTAAATACTCAGGAAATACTTAAAATTCAAGAAAGGCACCACAATCTATGTGTAACTTCTGCATGTCCTTCATTTTAATAAAGTTCTAGTAAAGATAACAAAAAACAGTATAATCACCCTAACACTTTTCCCACTCCTTGAAATGACCTAAGCCAAAAAAGAATGTATTTTTAAGTTAAGTTCATCTAAAAACTTCCACTGTACCTGCAAATCTTACATTGTATCTCTTAAAGTATGGACAATATATGTTTACCAGTAACTGGCTTCACACATGTTACTGAGAATGAGGACAGAGGAAAGATGTAGACCTTTCAAATATACTGCCTTATTCTCAAATTGACTACTGCTGAGATAGAAATAGTCAGTTTTACCAGAGAAGTTCACCTGTAATCAAATTTGATGGGGCTTTCAAAAGATCATGAAACTAAAACTGTTAGCACAAATTCACACTTTAACTCAGAAAAAATGAACATAACATAATATAAATTCTTTTGATGTATTTTCATGAATTGCTTTGTGTTTCAGTATTCACAAAAATAGGGAACTGATTTTGGTAAGCTACAAAGCACTTCTCTGGGAAGTTCTTGTTTGTTTGGTTTGGTTTTCACTTTCATTAAGGCTTTTCCTCTTCCTCTTCCTTTTTTTTTTTTTTTTTTTTCCTGATATTCTTTTTAAGGTGAAGTTTAAATTATGAACACCAGAAAATCCTATTGATTGCTAGAGGGTTGGCTCTCAGTCTGACATTTTCCCTTCTCTACCTCTCAGTGTTCATCTAGCACTGTAGAATGCTGCCACTGTTTCTTTACTGTCTTCTTACTTCATGTATTTGAAGTCACTTGGCAAGTCATGCTGAAGGTCATATGGTCTTTTTTTCAGACAGGTACACAAATGTCTGTTATAGGGTATAAACCCACTGACTTTGCTTCCTGAACAGTTTCTTTAGCAGAAATTTTGTTCTGTTACTTTAATCTGTGACAACAGAGGGTTGTCTTGTAGGCAAGACTGTCTTGAAGGCTCCTTCCCCATGCTCACTTATGCTCCCTCCCTTCAAATATTTTGTCAGTATAATCACAAACACTTCAAGTTCTCAAATTACTTTAGTAGAAAAATAGTATTAGAGAAATACTTTTTCTCAGAAATAATACAAAAAATCATAACATAACTAATAAAAACTAGTTATGCCAGCATGGCTTCACCAAGGGCAAATTATGCCTGACCAATCTGGTGGCATTCTATGGAATGACTGCATTACTTGTCAAAGGAAGAATAACCAATGCCATCTACTTGGACCTCTGTAAGGCCTTTGACACGGTCCCACATGAAATTATGATCTCCAAAATGGAGAGATATGGATTTGATCATTTGATCATCCAGTAGATAAGGAATTTGCTTGAAGGTCGCACCCAGAAAGTGGTGGTCAATGGCTGTGTGTCCAGGTGGAGGCTGGTGATAAGTGGTGTCCCTCATGGGTCTGTCCTGGGACTGGTAATGTTTAGTATCTTTATCAATGACATAGTGGGATCAAGTGCACCCTCGGCAAGTTTGCAGATGACACCAAGCTGAGTGGTACAGCTCATACAACAGAAGGAAGGGATGCCCTCCAAAGGGACCTGGACAACCTTGAGAAATGGGCCCATATGAACCTAATGATGTTTAACAAGTGCAAGGTACTGCACCTGGGTCGGGGCATTCCCAGACATGAGTAAAGACTGGAAGAAGAGGTCACTGAGAGCATCCCTGCTGAGAAGGACTTGGGAGTTGTGGTGGACAAAAAGCTCCACGAGTCAGAAGTGTGTGCTTGCAGCCCAGAAGGCCAACAGCATCCTGAGCTGCATCAACAGAGGAGTGGCCAGCAGGTTGAGGGAAATGTCTAGTCCGCCCTAGGTGTCTAGTCCACTTGGAATCCTGCATCCAGGTCTGGGGCCCCCAGCACAAGAAGGATGTGGAGCTGTTAGAGTGGGTCCAGTGAAGAGTGGGTCCAGGATTAGAGTGGGCTGTGAAGATGATCAAGAGCTGGAACACCTCTCCTGTGTAGAAAGGGTGAGAGAGCTGGAGCTCTTCAGCCTAAACAGGAGAAAGCTCTGGCGTGACCTCATTGCAAACTTTCAGTACTTGATGAGGACTTATAAAAAAGATGGTTAGCGACTCTTTGCTCAATTGGATAATGACAAGATGAGGGGGAATGGTTTTAAACTAGAAGAGTTTAAAGATTTAAAGAATTAAAGATTTAGACTAAAGGTTAGGAGGAAACTATTCACTCAGGGGGTGGTGAGGCACTGGAACAGGCTGCCCTGAGAGGTAATGGCTGCACTATCCCTGGATGTTTTCAAGACCAGGTTTGATAAGGCCTTGGGCAACCTGATCTAGTGGGTGACATTCCTGCCAATGGCCAGGGAGTTGGAACTAGATGATCTTTGAGGTCCCTTCCAACCAAAGCCATTCTATAATTCTACGATTCTATGAAAAACAAGCCACCCTGGATAAGAGCTTTGTTTCCAAATCTGTTCCTCTGAAAATATTATCTGAACAAATTAAAAAAAAAAAAAAAAAAAAAAAAAAAAAAAGATTTATGCATGTATTTAATAGCTGTGATGAACCATTACCAGAAAGATTTAGGAGAACTATATAAATAGTCCCTACTGGCTTTCCCAACAGTTCAGGAATGCTCTCTAGCAGTATCTACTGCTTTCTTCAGATAAATTTTATAAGTTTTCAAAGTACGTTAGACTATGGCACTGAGCTTCGCATAATTGTGTCTATAAAGTTCAAAATTCAGAAGAGAGCCAGGTGGGCATGTTGCTTCTAAGCAATATAATGATTGGAGTTACAGTGCCCTGTGATTGATGAATATGTTCAGTCTACCTCTGCTTCTACTTCCCAGACAGTCTGGCTGTGCACAGGGGAATGAAATATGACTTCAGGCCTACCAAAAGTTATCCGCTCTCAGCAGCTATGACAGGGACAAGGTGCCATTTTCCATGCTTTCCTGAATGCTTCATTTCAGTGTCCATTTGTGTTAGGATTTATGGCTTTGTGAGTGCAAAGATCAAGCTGTTTCATAGTACTATGTCAGTAAATTCTCAAACTTCGCACCATTCTGTGCCCCCACTAAAATGAAAGCCAGAGAGAACTATACATTGATAATTCCTTGATAATTCCCTTTGACATACAAATTGTCTTAAAAGTCTATTTGAATTCACTGGTTATCAACAGAGCAACTTTAAAAGTTTGAGAATGTAAACTCTTGAAATATTAGATTATCAGGAAAAATTTGTTTCATTAGTTCTTAGATAGTTAACATTTTATATAGGAAATGGTAATTAGTACAAAGATGTTAGCCTTCACGTAACCAATAGCTATGCCAAGCAAAGGTTATGGTTATTTATTGTACTGCTTTCTATTTTCAGTAGTTTTACTCAATAAATTAACAAGATCACTTTTCCTGGTATGTATTTTGCATCTTGAAATCAATTAATTGAAAATACTTCATAAGTTGTCTGAACCAAAAAGGCTCTCTTACCTTAAAGTATACTTTCTGCACAGGAGCATACTTTGCTTGTTTAAAGCAATAAATATGTTGCTTATCCTGCAATAGGGCTTACTCAAAGAATCTCTTTGGACCTAAGAGCAGGAAAAAGGGCTAATTACTTAGACCTCTTGTGGTGGTTTTACTCAGGTGGGCAGCCGAGCTCCACCACAACCGCTCTCTCACTCCCCCTCCTCAAAGAGGAATGGGGAGAAAATATGTGAAAAGGGCTCAAGGATTGAGATAAGGACGAGAAAATCACGCAATAATTATTGTAACGGGCAAAACAGACTCGGCATAAGGAGATAGTAAGATTTATTGCCTACAACTAACAAGCGAGAGAAGTGAGAAAACAAAGGAAAAAAAAACAAAAGCACCTTCCCCCCATCCACCCTCTTCCACCTCCTCCCCCCGAGCGGCGCAGGGGAACGGGGAATGGGGGTTATGGTCAGTCTACAGCACTTCTTCTCTGCCGCTCCTTCTCGGTCACTCTCGTCCCCTGTGCTGTGGGGTCCCACCCACGGGATGCAGTCCTTGATGAACTGATCCGGCGTGGGCTTCCCACAGGCAGCAGCTCTTCCAGAACTGCCCCAGATATGGGTCCGTACCACGGGGTCCATCCCTCAGGAGAAAACTGCTCCAACCTGGCTCCCCTACGGGCAGCAGCTCCTGCCGGGTCACCTGCTCCTGCGTGGGCTCCTCTCCACGGGCTACAGGTCCGGCCCGGAATCTGCTCCGGCAGGGGTCTTCCACAGGCGGCAGCCTCCGTCGGTGCAGGGCCACCTGCTCCACCGTGGTCTCCTCCACGGGCTGCAGCGTGGAACCCTGCTCCACCGTGGTACTCCATGGGCTGCAGGGGGACATCCTGCTTCACCATGGTCCTCACCACAGGCCGCAGGGGACTTCTGCTCCGGCGCCTGGAGCACCTCTCCCCCTCCTTCTACACTGACCTTGGCGCAAGGCTGTTCCTCACTCCCGGCTGCTGTGTGGCGCAGCGTTTTTTCCCTGTCTTAAATATGCTCTCACAGAGGCGCAAAACAACATCGCTTATTGGCTCGGATCTGGAAAACAATGGGGCCCTTCCCAAACATGGGGCAGCTTCTAGATCTTTCTCACAGAAACCACCCCTATGGCTCCCTGCTACCAAAACCTTGCCACGTAAACCCACTACATTCCACCCCTCGCCTCTGTTAAAAGCATATTTAAGATTACTCACAATATACTCTTACTTTACAATTATCATAACAACCTTCACAAAATTCACTTAAATCAAAACGAAAAAGAATTCACCACACCAAAATAAACATAACATCATCACAGCACCGACAAGGTGGACATTTTACACACACACCACCCCTCGTCCCTTCACCACACTAACATATCACAGTTACTGCTTTCTTAAATTCTTCACAACTTGTACATTCCTAACAATCATCCTGCACATATTTTTGCCCGTTACTTCTACTAACTATCATCCTTATCTCAAATTCCTCGAGCCCCACGTTGGGCGCCAAAAAGGATTGTGGTGGTTTTACTCAGGTGGGCAGCCGAGCTCCACCACAACCGCTCTCTCACTCCCCCTCCTCAAAGAGGAATGGGGAGAAAATATGTGAAAAGGGCTCAAGGATTGAGATAAGGACGAGAAAATCACGCAATAATTATTGTAACGGGCAAAACAGACTCGGCATAAGGAGATAGTAAGATTTATTGCCTACAACTAACAAGCGAGAGAAGTGAGAAAACAAAGGAAAAAAAAACAAAAGCACCTTCCCCCCATCCACCCTCTTCCACCTCCTCCCCCCGAGCGGCGCAGGGGAACGGGGAATGGGGGTTATGGTCAGTCTACAGCACTTCTTCTCTGCCGCTCCTTCTCGGTCACTCTCGTCCCCTGTGCTGTGGGGTCCCACCCACGGGATGCAGTCCTTGATGAACTGATCCGGCGTGGGCTTCCCACAGGCAGCAGCTCTTCCAGAACTGCCCCAGATATGGGTCCGTACCACGGGGTCCATCCCTCAGGAGAAAACTGCTCCAACCTGGCTCCCCTACGGGCAGCAGCTCCTGCCGGGTCACCTGCTCCTGCGTGGGCTCCTCTCCACGGGCTACAGGTCCGGCCCGGAATCTGCTCCGGCAGGGGTCTTCCACAGGCGGCAGCCTCCGTCGGTGCAGGGCCACCTGCTCCACCGTGGTCTCCTCCACGGGCTGCAGCGTGGAACCCTGCTCCACCGTGGTACTCCATGGGCTGCAGGGGGACATCCTGCTTCACCATGGTCCTCACCACAGGCCGCAGGGGACTTCTGCTCCGGCGCCTGGAGCACCTCTCCCCCTCCTTCTACACTGACCTTGGCGCAAGGCTGTTCCTCACTCCCGGCTGCTGTGTGGCGCAGCGTTTTTTCCCTGTCTTAAATATGCTCTCACAGAGGCGCAAAACAACATCGCTTATTGGCTCGGATCTGGAAAACAATGGGGCCCTTCCCAAACATGGGGCAGCTTCTAGATCTTTCTCACAGAAACCACCCCTATGGCTCCCTGCTACCAAAACCTTGCCACGTAAACCCACTACACCTCTATAACCCAAAATAATTCAGTAGGAATTGAAAAGTTTATTTACTAAATAGTCCTAAACAGATCAACTTTTAAGAGTTTTTAAAGTATGGCTCAAAGAGACCATCTACTTTTAGGTGAAATATACCCAGGAACAAAAAATAAATAATAAAAAAAATCCCTCCTAATCTACATGTAACAAAGAGTAGCACCTTGCAGTGTCCAATACAAAACGTCACTTCTAGGTCCATTAATTTTAATAGAAAATACAGTCTGAGTGCTAGTTCTCAAGCTTTTCCTTCAAACATATCATACAGTTTTCCACAAAGTAGAAGGAGGGGAGATGAAAGATTCTTTCTTAAAAATGTTTGCCAATATGGACAGACAGGTGCTTTTATATTTTTATTTTGTTCTTGTGTATCACAACTGCTTTCCAATATTTTCCAAAAGGATCCATGATCTCATTTTTAGTACTGCTGCTGTTTTATTGGTGATGTTTACACAAAATAAATAATGATATGATCCCATGTCATCTCAGACAAATAAAGTCTGAGAACTTGACATTACAAATCACCCAGTTTGATGTGTTTCTGTTGGTTGTTAGTCTTAAGAAAAGAAATATAATAGAAGCTTTTGGCAATGTAAAATGTATTGGGTTTACATGGAAAGTTTTGGTAGCAGGGGGCAGCAGGCGTGGCCTCCATGAACAGAGCTCAGCAGCTGCCCCATGTCAGATCAGAGACAGCTCCAGCCAATTCCTAAAGAGACCCAAGCCAGTGAGCAACACTGGTTGGGCGACTGTGAGTGCAGATTTAAGAAAGTGGAAAAACAAAACAAAAAACAAAACAAAACAAAAAAAACAACTGCTGCACAACAGCAGCTGGGAGAGAGGAGTGAAGAAATATGAGAGAAGCAGCCCTGCAGACATCCAGGTCAGTACAGAAGGAGGGCAGGAGGTGATCCAGGCATGCAGCAGCAGGTCCCTGTGGCCAGGCCCGTGGTGGAGCAGGCTGTCCCCTGGCAGCCCATGGATCCCACCTGGATCAGATCTCCACCCTGAAGCCCGTGGAGAGCCCCCACAAGAGCAGGTCCCAGACTGGAGCTGCAGCCTGTGGAGAGGAGCCCACACAGGAGCAGGGGAGCTGGGGGGAGCTGCCGCCCACCCACAGGGGACCTGTGCTGGAGCAGTTTGCTCCTGGGGGTTGAACCCCATGGTACAGAGCCATGTGGGAGCAGTTCTTGAAGAGCTGTTGCCTGTGGGAAGCCCTTGCAGGCTCAGTTTGGGAAGGATGGCATCCCATGGGAGGGACCCCACATGGAGCAAGGGCAGAGAGTGATCGTTAAGGAGCGGCAGAGACAGTGTTAGGGACTTACCACAGCCCCTATTCTCAGTTCCCCTGCGCTACTCAGGGGAGGAGGTGGAAGAGGGTGGATGGGGGGAAGGTGTATTTTAGTTTGCTTTTTCTTTCTCACTGCTTGCTAGTAACAATAAATTATATTAATCTCCCAATGCTGAGACTGTTCTTTCTGTGATGATACTTGTTGAGTCATGTTCCTGTCCTTATTATAACCCTTTTGCCCTTTCCATCATATTTTCTCCCCCTTTTTCTTTGAGGAGGGCGAGTACAAGAGCAGTTGTAGTAGAGCTCAGCTACCCATCTGGGTAAAACCACCATAGTAACTGGTCTTTATTTCAGCTACATAAGGCATAAAATTAAACAAACTGAACATAAAAATATGTGGTGAGACAAACAGAATGTTGTTAAGTGCCTGTCAGTCATGGTGTGATTGGAAATGATTTAATTATTAAGACTTTCATTTCACTTTTTTTTTTTTCGAAACATAGCACGTTTGCTACATTTCAAATTGTCATTGCTTATTTCAAAATATACTTTAAAAATGTGAGTCTACATGAGGGGGTGATAGTGCATTTATTCTTTTTTTTTTTTTTTTTTTTTCCTAACTAGTAAGATAACTAGTAAGCTTAAAAAAGAAGCACCTTTTGTTTCTAGACATTTACATAGTAGCATTACAAAAATTCATCATACAGATTTAAACTGAGGACTGTGAACCATTTAGGAAAATACTATCACTATGATTATTTCAGAAACCTTTTATGAGATTCTTTGTGCATAATATTTGACACAGAAATATATGACGAATTTGAAGCACAATGATAGCTTTAATAGAGCACAATGAATTGGGATCTGTCTTCAAAGGTGAAATTCAGGGTAGTGTTCAGATCCTCCTCACTGATTTCTCATGTCTCTTGGGGTCAGGGCGTTGTTTGCATCTTGTGCACTAAATTTCACACTAAATCTCATGATTCATAAAATGAAAAGATTCCACAGTTGAATTCAGGTCCAATATGCAGAATCCTGAAATTTTACTGCCATTGCAAGTTAGCAAGCCATCCTTATAATATATTTGTAATTTCTACTGCTGACTATTTAAGAAAAGACGCTAGAGGTTAAGGGCTTGATAACTGCCTCTTGTAAGACCCAAGAGATGCAAGAGAAAAAGAGAAGAAAAAAAAAAAACAAAAAAAAAACAACTTAAACTGCTGAGCACTGTCAATTCCTTCTGAATGTTAACACTCCAAAAAACACTCTTCTGAGCACAGGATTGAGCCAGTTCTTGTTGAAGAATGGAGTAACATGCAGTATCACTCATCTTTAATAGTACAGTAATTGATTAGAATAAAACCAGTCATAGCTTAAAATAGCCATCTAATAAGGATTATCAATCAGCCATTGCTGTAGAAAGAAAGATAAATATTATTCATTCTTGGAAATAAAGCTAACAGTAAATTAACCTGCATTAATTAGAAAATAAATCATGATCTAGCGCAAAGTATTAAAGTCTAGCGATAAGTATTCATCTATTTCTCTTTTAATATGCTATATCTAAATTGCATGCTTCTGAAAGAATTTCCCTTTTCTAACAACCACAAAGAAAATACCATCTTTATTTTATTTTCTATCTGTTATTTGTTCTCAAATAAAACTATCTAGAAACATTATGGATTTAATGTAAATAGATGGCAATCACTCATTAGTTCCCCCTTCCCCAGGCTTATATTGTGGAAATATCCATATAGAAATCATTTATTTACTTATTTATATGAAAGCATGCTAAAAGATAAAGTTCAGTTCTGAAGCACTATTCTGAATCTAAAGGATTTAGTTTTTCACACAATCATTCTAACAAACTTGTCAGATGCATCTGTCAAACCATAGGATTATGCTACAGAATATTCACAGTCTAAGATTACAACTTGAAGAGAGGGAAGGAAGGGAAGGGAAGGGAAGGGAAGGGAAGGGAAGGGAAGGGAAGGGAAGGGAAGGGAAGGGAAGGGAAGGGAAGGGAAGGGAAGGGAAGGGAAGGGAAGGGAAGGGAAGGGAAGGGAAGGGAAGGGAAGGGAAGGGAAGGGAAGGGAAGGGAAGGGAAGGGAAGGGAAGGGAAGGGAAGGGAAGGGAAGGGAAGGGAAGGGAAGGGAAGGGAAGGGAAGGGAAGGGAAGGGAAGGGAAGGGAAGGGAAGGGAAGGGAAGGGAAGGGAAGGGAAGGGAAGGGAAGGGAAGGGAAGGGAAGGGAAGGGAAGGGAAGGGAAGGGAAGGGAAGGGAAGGGAAGGGAAGGGAAGGGAAGGGAAGGGAAGGGAAGGGAAGGGAAGGGAAGGGAAGGGAAGGGAAGGGAAGGGAAGGGAAGGGAAGGGAAGGGAAGGGAAGGGAAGGGAAGGGAAGGGAAGGGAAGGGAAGGGAAGGTCCTTAAAACGTTATAAATAGGTCAGTCAATTTTTACTTAATCCAATAATATCTGGACAGCAAAATAAATATTAATTTCAAATTGGCCACTAATTATAACTATTACCTGCATATCACAGATACCCAGATCACTAAACTGTGAAATAATTAAGCAGCAGCATCTACATACAAATTAGGATGCATGTAGCAGGAAGCAAGGAAATAAAGTGTTAGCCAATTTCTGTAGCACTTAGTGAATACATACAGAATTATAAAATATTGTTTATTTTACATCTGTTTTCAGCATATATTCTACATTCAGCATATATTCAGCATATATTCTACATTCAGCATATATTCTACATTCTACATATATTCTAGCATTGATATACTTAAATATCCACAAGCTAATGGAAATTAAGTTCAAATGCCTGTTTAAACAAAGTATGTATGGCTCACACTGTGATTCACTACTGTGGCATCCAAGTAAGTCAGATGATCAGGAAATTCAGAGCTGTAATATAACAAGACTACAGGAAAGACCAATTCACCAACAGAATAATGCAACACTCTCACAAATGCTGGGAATTTAATTGTGCCCTTAAGGACAGTGAAGCATTCTTAGTTATTACATTTTGGTTGCTATGTTATACTACAAAATAGAGACTCAGGGATGGGCTTAGCAGGCCCATCACATATAACACACTCCTTCACATATAAATAAACTTTGAATAACTAAATCATAAAGATTGATTGTTACTAATTCCCATTGCTTAATGCAAAATAAATCAATAGTAAGTAATTCCAACACTGTGCTACCCAGTGACGCATCTCACTCTACTGTAGCTATTTCTCCAGTTCAAGCTCCCAAGTGACTAGTGGGAACAATTAGTTGTGCCTTTAACTCAATCAGATTTTAGTAATGTACATCCATTATAATACTATGCAAGTGTAGCACTCATGAAGTATAAGTTACCCTTTAGAAGCAGTTAGTTTTCTACTGTGGCTATCATGGGGGTCATCCAAGACTTGGTGATTTTGCATAATGCGACACTTTGCTTTGTGTTTGCATAAGTTTCAAAATCACGCAATTTCCTAATAGGTTCAAAAAGCGCATTTCTACAGAACCTGAACTTTGAAATAGTTTTCTTTGGTTGTGAATTGTCATTGTCTTCCCTGCACCTGAGGCCAATGCTTTGTAGTCTCAAGCTAGGTAACCATGCCGTTAGTCCATTTAAATCTTCATGAAGGTTATCACTCCCAGTTCCGGGAAGCTAGTTTCTGATCCAAAAATATTTTTGTCCCAAAGTTAACTCGAGTGTCAACTTATTAGCTTACTAAAGACCTACCATTGAACTTCATTTTTTAATTCTTAATTGGGCATATACATGTAATTAAGCGCTATAACAAAAAAAGACTTACATGCTTGTGTCCATGTATAAGAGGTGACGATATTACCCTTCTTCACCCATTTGTCACAAAAGAGTGTATTTACACTAGGTAAATAGGTATTTTTAGAAAAAGCTAAGTATCACATGCCACTGAGCTCCTTCAACCCTCTGCATTCTCTGCAGGAGTGGCATTGCAAAGACATCTCTACTTGACAGTACAAATATCAGTTTCAGATACTATTTCTCTATTGGTCTAACAGTACCTTATTTCTTACATAGCATGCCTTCTAATACAAAAAAAATGAACTTTATATTTTTTCTTATAACATGTAATGTGCATGGATGGCTGTTGGATGCTTGTGCAAAAGTTCTGAAGTTCCTTGTGTCGTGTCTGTCAATCCCAAAGTCGGCAAAGTTCTTTGCTCTGCTCAGGGGCCCACTTTGGAAGTTGAGAACATATATTGTTAGCTATAGGAAGAAGTTAACCAGATGATGATGAGAGCAGACATCAGCCATAGTTTGTTGGTATACATCAAGGATGTAAGGGGAAACCTGAGATGCTGTGTCTGCTGGGAAGAGATTCCTCACGGGAGATTCACTGGAGCATTTCTTCAGTGTGTTGACAGCTTACAAAACTTCTCTGTTGATCATAAAATTGTCTCATGCAGGCTTTATGTCATTCAATAGCCACAAAGTTCAGTTTTCAAGCAGTCTCTCTCAAAACTGGTTTATCTCAGACATTCTATGAGCTCCTTTTCATTAATTTGTTTTTCACAGTATAACAGTTCCACACACAGAGCCAGATGATATCCTTCTGTCCTTTCTTGTTGTTATGGTTGTCTTGATCTGTAAAGATCATCTTCTAATGAAAATTTGGAAGCTAACACACCTGAGATCTTGATTAAGTTGCACTGGCCAATGATATCTTTAGAGATTGATTCAGTATGAAAACGAATTTTCAATAATTTGTAAAAAACAAAACAAAACAAAACAAAAAAAAAGATTTGGATATGTTGGAATATGTTGTTCATGTCATTTAAACTAGTTTTCAACGTATTCATATTAAGCGAGTTTTGTTCTGAAATAGTTCTACTACTCTAGCATATATATTGATAAAAGTTTTTAAGCATTTATTTAGACTGGTATCATTTACACTCTTCAACCTTTTGAATTGACTAAATACTTTTTTTTCTTCTTGTTAAACCCAAATATTATCAATATATATGCCATACTCAATGCATGAGACTGCAGAAAGTTAAGGAAACTACTGAACAGCCATGAACAATGTAAGAATCCCGCTTTCCCTTTGAAATTACTACACAACCTCAGTAAAACCATTTAAGCATGTGTTGAAAAACATTAAAATCCAAGAGAGGGTGATACAAAACATCTATATTTTTTAATTTGTATCTGCATCTTGAAAATTATATGATATACCAGCCATAAGGATTTATGACAAGAGAAAATGGCATGTTTATTAAAAATAAAAATAAATTTAAAAATGTTTCTGTAATTTCTTTTCACTCAATATAAATTATACATACATAGTAAATATTTATGCACATATAAAAATAGTTTTATGCCTATAAATACAGATGATTGATTCCTAGGTTTCTGCGTATATAGATAAGTTATGAATTCTCTTTTTCAATTCTATTTTAAGTTTCAGTTTACCTTACTTTTTTTTCTCAGTACATAATGTTTTGTTTACTAGCCCCCTTTTTATTATACAAATTTATTTTTGTGATTTATGCATATTTTTGATTAAAAATATAATAAAATTAAAAGTGCCTTTTATTTCTCACTTTATCTGTTACTCTTCAGAAAAACATCTCTTGACATCAAAAAGCTGAACAACTTATATTAAACACCAATTTTTACATCATTATTTTCCAGTACCTAACAGGGGGGCCTACAAGAAAGCCAGAGTAGGACTCTATCGGGGAGTAATAGGGACAAGGAATAAGAGTGTTAAGCTAAAAAAGGGTTGATTTAGATTAGGTATTTGGAAGAAATTATTTATCATTAGACTGGTGAGGCACTGAAACAGCTGCACAGGGAAGCTGTGGATGTCCCATCCCTGGAAGCATTTAAGGTCAGGTTTGAGCAATCTGGTCTTGTGGGAAGCGTCCCTGTCCATGTCAGGGAGTGTGTGTGTTAGGGAGAATTAGATGGTCTTTAAGGTCTCTTCCATCCCAAACAATTCTACGACTGGTTCAATTTCTAGGTTTTCATTGTCTACAGAGCATTTCAAGAGAAGCCAAAGACATGTTTTTATCCATGTAGGAACAAATATAGATTTTAAAGAATAAAAAAAGATATGGTATATAAGAATTTTTTAGGAAAGAAAAATTAAAAAAAAAAAGTCTTTTAAAGCCTATTAGAAGAAAGAAAGAACAGGATTCTAAGATGCTAAACGTAAAGTCGATTCTTTATTTAGGATGCTTTAGATTCTTCAGCTGTCCGTAACTCTAACTCGCTAATTAAAGTGTTTTTGGCACTGGTCACTGAATAAGGATGAGACTTGAAGTGTATTATTAATTTCCCATCTTTTTTCTGACATGTCAGTATGGTGTTCCGTTCCCACTATCAGTTATGAATTGAAGATGCTGAGTAATTATGAGCAGGGTTTTGCATTAATTGAGCTGACCGCAAGTTACTTCATTGTTTGGATATTTTGCAAACTCTGTTGTTCATGTAATGAGTACTCAGATAGGACTTGCAAAGATGATTCTCATAGATTCCTGGAACATCCTGAGATGGAAAGGACCCACAAGGATGATGCAGTCTAACTCCTGGCTCCATAAGGCAACACCCAAAAACCAAACCACGTGTCCAAGAGTGTTGTTGAAGCACTTCTTGAACTCCATCAGGCTTTCTGCTTTGACCACTTAATATAAGCTACTGCGTATTAACAACAGACAAGAGCAGTGAAAAACTAAAAGCAAACTAAAAACATCTTCCACCCCCCAGTAGATCCTCTCCCACTTCCTCCCACTGAGTGGCGTGAAGAAATGGCAAAAGGGGGTTGAGGTTAGTCCATAATACGTAATCTATCACTCCTTTCATGGTCACTGTCTTCCCTTGCTCCACATGGGGTCCCTCCCACAGGATATTGTCCTTCCCAAACTGATCCTACTTGGGCTCCCCACAGGCAGCAGCTCTTCAAGATCTGCTCCAACACCGGTACCCCATGGGCAGCAGCTCCCCCCAGGCCCCCTGCTCCTGCTCTTATGGGGGCTCTCCATGGGCCGTAGCCTCCTCCAGGCCACATCCACCTGCTCCACTGGGGGCTCCTCCACAGGCTGCAATGTGGAGATCTGCTCCATGTGGGACCCACGGGGACAGCCTGCTCCACCAGGGGCCTCTCCACAGGCTGCAGGGGAAATTCTGCTGTGTGCCTGGAGCACCTCTTGCCCTCCTTCTGCACTGGCCTCGGGATCTGCAGGGCTGGTTCTCACTCCTCTCTCCCAGCTGCTGTTGTGCAACAGTTGTTTTTCTTTTTTTCCCTTTCTTCCATCTGCTCTCACATAGGCCCAACCAGCATCACTCACTGGCCCAGCTCTGGCTAGCAGTGGGTCTCTTTTGGAGCTGGCTCTGATCTGACATGGGGCAGCTGCTGGGTTGTGCTCACAAAGGCCACCCCTGCAGCAGGTCCAGGGAAAGAGCCAATGAAACACTTACAATTTGAATGGTATTTCTACCATATGTCCTGCACATTAACGTTAAATTGCTACTAAACCTGAAAAAGCATATAGATTTAATTGGAAAAAAATAAAAAGATAAAGCACAACGTTTTGCTTACTTCAGCATTACAGAGCATAAGAAATGAAATTATTTTTAGTCAATTTGAAAAGCCCTGATAAATCACATTGGGTATTCTTGAATACTAACAATTACCCTAAAATTATTGCGTAATAATATACTGTAACTTTTACAATTCTGATATTTTAACCAGAAATAATGTGCATTATTTTAGCATTTACTAAGACTAAAATAAGGATCTGTTCTCTTGATAAATTATCAGAGAAATTAGATTATCTAGAAGGTAATTTTAGGTCATCAGCTAGTGTGTTGACAATAGATATTCCTCAGCTGGTTATTTTTATTAATATATTTTCAAATATGTAACCATTTTCTAATGATTTCTATTTCATGAATTCATATAAGGTTTCAGAGCTACAGGCATCCTCAGTGTTATTTTTGTGCAGACAGACAACACCCTCTCTCATTTTACTACTTCTTAATAGAAGATATAGACCAGTTAGAGAAGGACCATCAAAACGATTAGATGGTCGAAGCACCTCTCCTATGAAGAAAGGCTGAGAATGCAAGGCTGAGAATGCTACAGGTGTTCAGCTTGGGGAAGAGAAGGCTCAATAGAGACCTTATTCCTTTTTTTTTTTTTTTTTTTTTTTTTTTACAGCCAGTAATCAAAGTTCTATAAGAAAGAATGAAAGAGAGACATAAGGAAGAAATTCTTTATTCTGTTTGCCCAGAAAAGTTGTGGATGCCACCTCCCTGGAAGTTTTCCAGGTCAGCCTAGATAGAGCTTTGACCAACTTGGTCTATTGGAAGGTGTCCCTATCTGTGGCATGGGGTAAGAACAAGATGATTTTAAAGGTCTTTCCAGCCCAAACAACTCTAGGATTCTATGATAATTATTTTTTTTAAATGCAAACTCCATCTCACACACAGACCTTTAAAGACTTTTTCTGTTTCACAAGAAAAATATATTAACAACTTGTGCTATCTCTTAATTATGAATTTGTTCATGTGTGGATGTCACTATTTTATGATAAACATACGCTGTAAAAGATGAAAAAGCAATTTGGAAAAACAATGCTCAAAAGTGCTAGTTGGGATAATACTGCAGGCATCATCAGCGAAGATGGGAACAAAGCTTGGGGTTTAGGTTACCTATGGGTCTACTGGCATTTATACTGGCTGACGATTAGCTGCTTAGGTAGCTGCTTTACTTTTCAGAAGCAAATATGCTTCTGTTTGTTTGAATGAGGAAGAATATTTCTTATTCAGGAACACTGTAGCATGCTGTCACCATCACAGAAAAATAAATACTATCACAGAAAAATGAAATACTATACACAGAAAAATGAATACTATACACAGAAAAATGAAACACTATACACAGAAAAATGAAATACTATCATACGCAGGGTTCCCAGAAACTGCCTCATGAAGAGCTTGTCTCAGGAATGTAAAGGATATGAAGGATAAGCTATGATGATGGTATGACAAGAAATGCAGCTGAGGAAAAACAATGCTGTTAGTAAGCTACCTCCACTATGTGAGCTAGACTGAAGGAACAGCCTCTAAAACATCTAAGAAATTGCTATTGCACCGCCTTATTCAGAGTACAGGCTGAAATATGTGAACATATGAAGAGACACAGGGACTCTTCACATTCTATGTAGAGACTTGTGATTTTCTTCAATAGGAGAATTTTTGTTTTTCTTGAATGTGTCTTAGTAATACATGTTTAAATATATTTGGGAAAAATAATACAACTATCAAATCCTATTTTATCTTTAAATATGAAAGTGTGCACAAGCTCATACTGTGCAAAATATCATTAAGTAAGTCTTTTTACTCAAAGCTGAACATTTATTTGCCAACATCTTGCCAACTGAAACACTGACTCTGAGAACCATTATCTGAGATATAATTATAGTGTAAACCACCTCAGTTAAATGCAAAGTTAATTTGTGCATGAGTAGTCATAGTCCTTTTGCATATGTAAAGCAATTTTGCAGGATCATTACAAGTTACCTACCTAACCATACTTTTTAAAATAAAAATTTAAATATTAATAAATAAATAAAACATATAAAGCTAATTTACTTTTTGTATTCCTTTGCTCTAACAGCATCTTTTCACTTCTATGTACCTTAGCTTCTTTGCAACCTAAGAAGCGTTCTGTAATAGTATAATATTATATGGTTTTATTATTTTTTTTTTTTTACCTAAACGGTTAAGAAAATCTATCATGACAGAATCAAATTTTATGTAAGAATTGATTAGGGCAGTCAGAAAGATTCACTGTTTGGTTCAGAGTTCAGAAAAAAAACAAAGGGAACTACACCAAAAAAATCTCTACAAAATCAACATAATACAATCACATTTAGTTGTGTGGCTGTTTTTTTTGTTTGTTTGTTTTGTGTTTTTGTTTTTGAATTAAGGATTTCAAAATGGGTAATATTTCATGAAAGGTAAATCAGACAAGGACAAAAATCCAGCAATATTTACCAGAACAATTTCAAGGTGGCTACAACACTAAACAGTATAAAGGTATTCTGACTGAATACAGATAAAATAATTCCTTAGAAATGTTACTGAAAATTTTGCCAGCTCTTACCTTGTGTCCATGGAGATACGTAGGGGTATGTTTGTTCTTACTTTCTTTAATCTCTGTTTTTCTGTTTAAACTGTTCAGAAACTTTGTCTGTCAACAATCCTCCATTATTTGGATGATTTTCCTTTTCTTGCTACAGAGTGCCAGAAAGCACATCCATAAATCAAGACTTGCTTTGAGCACAGGAATCCAAATAATTTAGAAGTTACCTTTGAAAGCAAAGATATTGCTGATGTTAAGGCACAAGATGGGGAATCAGGACATGGATATGGGTGCTATTTATGGTTCAGCTCATGCTCCATGAGTAATGTGGAACATAGTTCCTCAGGGTCACAGTTTCCTAAGTACCATAAGGTTAAAAATAACAGGAAATTTTATTGAGGCTTGGGGAGATCGTATCTATGGATGTTGATAGCAGCTACAGAGTAGAGTAATAAAGGAACTAGAGACATAGAAAGAGGTCAAGAAAAAGGGATAAACAATTGACTTGCTGCAGAGAACAAGGCTCCATGAAGGCTCCATTTCTACATACTGTAGATCTTTACTAAGATCTACATCCTGTAGGTCTTAGTAAAGGCTCCAGACTAGAGTTCTGCAATAAGCTTCTACAAAGACATTTCCTTAAAAAAAGGAAATCCAATTTCCACTGAAATTCAGTATAATCATTTCATGGGGTGTAGCCTATTAACCGTTACAGGTCCAGTCAGATTCGGGGTACTGAACTATCACAATCAGATTCACCAATAACACATTAACCGTTAGGGGTCTGGTCGGATTCACCAGTAACACATTAACCATTATGGGTCCGGTCAGATTCAGAGCACTGAACTACCACGGTCACAGATTCACCAATAATGTATAACCATCCTTACTCTAGTCATGTTTAATGAGAACTATCATGGCTAGGAACAATGCAATCAAGTGCAATTTATTACAGCAACAGGTACGCAGGTTCTTTGGATTGCCGGCAATAGTTACTGTCTGCAAAAGCAAGCTAGCATGCATGAAATACACAAGTGTGCAGCCAGGAAATTAACATGTTAAAAGGCACAAAGACTCTACAGAGATTTTTAAGTTTCCATGGAGACGCACAGTATAACTAAGTGTTCAAATCTTACCCAAAGGCATCACAGTGGGGTAAAGAGAGGCTCAGCCTGTCAACTGATACCAGGAGTCAGAAGGTCCTCAGGATGGTGTATTCCCTCGGCATGGTATCTCCCCTAACATCCCCTTTCTCTTAGGCCAATTTATATTATCTTCTATCTTTTAGGTGGAACTTGAGTGACTCTAGTCAAGCATATCTTCATTATGATTGGTGAAAAGTTTTCCCGTCCCCATTTAAAGTAGCAAAAGTACACTAGACTACAGCATTTGTCAAAATATGACAGGTTGTTGGCTCAGGGTAGCAAAAAGTGAAGCTTATCGGTCTCTCTGTGCACAAGAACAATCAAGTCCCCACCTGGTCACAGAGCCTAGCTGTGGTGTCTCCTCTCCACTCTATGCTCTGTACTGTTCCTTAGAGCTAGCACACCAGGTTTCCCCAGCGCAATAGCCTCTAAGGTTGAAAGCCTAGGGAATGCTCAGGTAATGCAGCTATGCCCTACCCTGAAAGCCTCTTCAATGCTGTACATTTTCTTTAAAATGTGAATGTTAGTTTTATTTTCCTAGTTACTTCAGGCAATTGCACCACAAATCCGAACACCTAACTTTATGCTTCCTGAAAAATCACATCTCAAATGCTTCATTTTTTAAATAATTGAGTGGATTGTCCTCATAGGTCTCCCTTGACTGCTTGTGGAAAAGCCCAATCACCTAGTGTGTATTTACTACCATATGCAAGCCCAGTACAGCTTGTACATGTTACATCGGATGCTTGTTTGTACTGTGTTCACTTTTAAGCTATGAAGCTTTAAGGACTTAGATGTTAGTTTCTGAACCATTACTCCACCTTGACCATTCAGCTTGATTTTTTTGAAGTTCCTGACTGACATACAGCTCTAGCTTCTTCAAATATACATCCACAGGATAAAGACATTGGTCACAACAGATTTTTGAAGATCTTCCCTCACTAGCGCTTAAATAAAGGAATGAAATAAAGAACCATGAAGCCATTATTTCAGTCTGCAGTAGAATATTACCCACAGTAGTAGTTTTTCCTGCCTTAGTTTCCCCTTCCCCCACCCCTCCAAAAAAGAAGTAGTATATAAAAGAGTAGGAGTCTTATATAAAAGCACAAAAGGATGTGGATTTCCAGAATTATGTTTTTCACTGACAAACTATTTGAGCAGTGACCTTGAGCAAGTCATTTAATCTCTTTTTCCCCAGATCCTCAAAGGTATCTAGGTGTATAATTTCCATTAATTTCTGTCAGACTAGCGAGAATGTATATGCCCCAGTCCTCAATGTGAAAAATAGAGACAATTTTACTTCTGTACCTTGCAGAGGTCTTCTGTGTATCTTGTCAAGATGTGTTCATTAATGTACTTAGTTACTCTGGTGATGATGCTTCTGCTTAAGACAAAGTGATTTAATTCACTAATTGCCACATAATACCACTGAGACCAAGAACCAGAAATTGCTTACAAGGTAGAAAAGTACATAGATAAAAAAAATCATTTTACCAGAAATGCAGTTCTTTTAAATTTCTGAAAAGATTTTTCTTGTCAGGCAGCTGGTGGACAAAAGGCATGGAGGGTTCCCTCTGCGTGAGCTATTCCAGGACTGCTGTCTCCAGAGGCTATTGCACCTTCCTTTAAAGCATCTGGTATCTAATATTCACTATTACAGTCAGGCTATCAGTCCAAATAGAATCCACCTAAAATAAACGCTCTTCCCCCTCCCCTCCCCCCCCAGACATCAAGTAAGATTTGAAAGGATAATCAATGCACTCTTTTTAAATAGAAAGGTATTTAAAATTTGTTGTTTGTTTTTGAGGAATATAGGAAATTTAAGTGCTGAGGTTTTTTTTTGGAATTCGATACAAATCAAGTTTTTTTCCTCTTATAAAGTGCCTTGGAAAAGTTCAGTTGTAGAAACTATTTACAAGTCCTTGCTGATGCAGAATACACACAGAAAAGCCCCATGGTTAAGGGTCTTGAGTATTGTATCCATATGGGCTGATAACTTTAACCAGCTCATGTTGACCTTAGATCTTTTTCATGCATCAAAACACCAACAGTACAATGAAGAAGTAGATTTTACTGGATGTACAATGGCCTCTGCTCCACTTCAAAGTGGGGTTAATACTGAACGTTGGCTCCCAAATTCAGAAATGTCAAGCTTAACAGCATGTGAATGGTTCACCCTTAAGAAGAATCAATAGTCAATTTTGGACACTGCTTAAAAAGTATTCAGAAGGCAATTATATGATTGCAGAGAGGTGGGAGATTAACACAGACAACTTGGCATGACTGTTCTTCAGCTGAAAAGTCCACACAATTTCAGACATCAAGGTAGTCAGGAAATTTAAGGGTAGTAGCTAAATTGCAAAAGAATTCCACTGCTTTTAAAATGTAGAGAAGAAAATTTACCACATTACTTTGAACTAAATACTGCACATTTACTTTTTTTTCCCCCTAAAACATGGAATTGAAAGACCTACAATAAGCTAAGAAAGAAGGTGGTATAAGAACTTAATGTTTTCTTGAAAACATTTTGTCCCTACCCTCCCTTCCCCCCAAAAAAAAAGACAAAGCAAATTTGCAAATAAATTATAATGATGATGTTTCAGATGGCTGAGAGTAAGAAGAGTATACATCGAGGAAATTGGAGGTTATTGAAACACAAAAAACTCAGCTGTAACTGATTTTTTCTTCACTTCTTTGCGTTACTATTTATTATTACTATTTTGACTTGTGGAGAGTAAGCAATCATCTTCACTTTTATCTTTTGATAAATCATAAATATTAAAGCTAATAGCTCCACAGCTCTTGTTCAAAGAATGAAGAATTTTAAACTAAGTATTCATGTACTTCATTCTACTTAAAGAACCTAAGTTCTATAATAGAACTTTGGTATTTTATAAAAATAATTACATATCCAAATGTCCCTCCCCCCCAAACAGCTTATTTGACCACAAAGAAGCTTTTCAATTCCTGTAATCTATTCATTTATTGCTTATTCTTTTCAATTTCCTATAGAATTATAGAAAAACATGAGCACAATCTGTTGCTTTAAGCGTTCCATGTTTGTGATTACTCATTTATCTCAATTCTTAGTTTCAAATATACCAGCAAAGAGATTATAAGTGAATTTTCAAAGGACAGCTGAAGGTGCAATTTAGTAAAATACTCATTAATAGATATAATTTATCTTTATAGGCCTGATTTTATATGTGCAAAAGTATCATCAGATTGCTATTTGAAAATTATGAAGACAACCAGATTAGTGTTTATGGATCTATTGATACAACCGATATTAGATTTAAATTTGGCCATTATTATCATTACTAATTCTGCTTTCTTGTCGATTTCTGTAAAAATATATATTCAAAGACTATTAATAATCTTTGGACTTGTGGTTGAATACAATCTTTAATCTGAAAGTGTTTATAAAATTAAAAATAAGTTTACATTATCAAAATACCACAGTATTTAATTTGGCTTTTCAAAATATCGGAATGCTGTTATTAATTTCCTTGACTTTTAAATCATATTAATTATCTTAAAATACATCATCCATTTGAAAGTAAAAGCAATACTGAAACGGAAATAAATCAGTTCATCCTTCCCCCCTACCCCCCCCCCCCTAAGAAATTGAGATTGTTTTATTTAAAAACCTGTTTTCTAGTAACAAATTTATGTTAAATTACCCCCTAGGAGCTGAATATAGTATTATTCCACAACATTACTTCTGCTATACTATTGTAAAGATTTCAGCTGTAAATAAAAGACTCTGAAAAAAAAAATGAAAAAAGAATTCTCTCAATTATATCAATAAAAAAGGAGACAGACAAAGGAGACTATCCCTCTTTTGTTAACTTTAAGAGCATCAAAATCAATTGAGGATGTTATAATACAGCACATGGAATGTTTGTCTTACCCCAATTAACTGACAGATAGCATATGATATAAATTCTAAAGGCAAGCAAAAGAAGCGAGAAACAACAAACCAAACTAAAAACACCTTCCCCTTATCCATCCTCTTCCACCTCCTCTCCTCAACAGGGACTGTAGTACTTACCTCCATTTCACCTTCATAGTCACTTTTTACCCCTGCTCCACATTGGCTTCCTCCCAAGGGATGTCATCCTTCCCAAACTGGTCCTCTGTGGGCTTCCCACAGGCAGCAGCTCTCACATTGGTCCATACTACAGGGTCTATCTGTCAGGAGCAACCTGCTCCAGCACAGGTCCCCCATGGGCAACAGCTTCCCCCAAACCCCCTGCTCCTGTGTGGGCTCCTCTCCACAGGCTGCAGCTCCAGCCCGGGGCCTGCTCCTGCAGGGGCTCCTCCACGGGCTGCAGCATGGAGATCTGCTCCATGTGGGACCCATGGGCTGCAGGGGGACAGCCTGCTCCACCAGGGGCCTCTCCACAGGCTGCAGGGGAACTTCTGCTGTGTGCCTGGAGCACCTCTGGCCTTATCTGTAGGGCTGGTTCTCACTCTTTGCTACCCCAGCTGCCATTACACGGTAGGTGGTTTTTTGTTTGTTTGTTTGTTCTCCCCTTTCTTAAATATGCTCTCACAGAAGCACGTACAACATCACTTACTGGCCTGGCCAGCTATGTATTCCTTTGGAGCCATCTGCTACTAGACCTTACTGCATCCCATGGGGCCGCTGCTGGACTCTTCTCACAGACACCACCCCTGCAGTGGTGTTCAATCCTGGCTACCAAAACCTTGTTACATAAACCCAATACACCTAGTCATCCAAGTTGTATTTTGCTTAGAGTACATTGCACTCACCTGTGTTGCTTACTAGATATTGCTTTCTGTTGTGGGAGGGGACAGAGGGGAGGTTTGTACATTTAAGTATCATTCTGGCATTTGGACATAACTTAGTCATCAACGTATACGTATATATGGACATCTTCTACCTGATTGATGTGATGTATACTTCTCATTCTCTTTTTCTATTATATTGTTTTAATGATAATAGCTTAAAACATTTCATTTTTACTCTAGATAACAAGAGTCAGCTCAAACCTGAGTTTGGTAGCTCATGACCTGTTAGTACAGTTACAGTCATACTTACTTTGGTTTTGCATCAGAATAATAGTCTATATGTATTCTCAGATTTCTTAAAAAGGAAATATCACAGATAATGTTTGATTTTATTCTGAGGCTGAAGCTTTGCACAAGGTTAAAGTCAAGTGTCTGGGAGGTGAAAATCTTCTGTGCTTATATTTATTCTATCACTTGTCCTTGAATCTTAGTTTTACTAATTTGGAAGGTTTTTGACTGAAGTCTTGTTCTGTGTACATTAATTGTGTGCCTCTACTATCGAAATTAGAGGACTGGAAAAAAGAACAACAAAACCACCCCACCCCACAAAAAAAAAAAAAAAAAGGAAATAAATTTCTTAGCATTCTTTGATAATTATATCTAATTTCTTTGTTCGTTAAAGTTTCCTTTCCTTCAGATGAATGAAGTGGCGCAGGAATCACATACTAGCTAAAGGAAAAGGTAAATAATATCTTGATTGCTTATGGACATGTATGTTTTAGACCGTAATTCATAGAGCCTATCAGAAACCTATAGTGTCTGCTTCATCTCCCTTACATCCAGCAGCCAAGAATTTTAATGTATTTGCATTACAAACAAAGAAGATTAAATTTTATTTTTTTTTTCCAAATTCCCAAAAGCTTTTACTCCAAAAAACTCCTGCTTCTAGTTTGCTCCCAGAAGAGTAATGTCCTGCATACAGTTCCTTTCATAATTTCTCGACCTTACTAACTTCACTTTTTTTGGAGTGCTTCAGCTTCTTGACATAGTCCAGCTGGCGCTAGACAGTTTATTCCCCTCACCTCACTCCCCCCAAAGTCCTGTAAGAATCTGTTAAAAAGAAACTATTGATGAATTATATAATAAGATGTATTTTGTGGACCATGAGAAAGCAGGGTAACACCTCAATAAATTGTTAGGCAACTAAACAATGAAAAATTATTTCCTGAAAATTAAATCCTGAGTAATATTCTTTATTTGCTTTATGTGGTGGTGTGTTGTACACGTGGTAAATTACCAGAAAAAAAGAGAGGGCAAAGCAGGTTGATACAGAACAATTGGCACAAAATGTGCCACAGAAACTCAAAAAGGCAGTGAAACAAAGGTCTTTACTCCCTAAGAATGTCACTCTTGCTACGCATTCCTGATGCAGTGATGCAACTTGCATACATTTTCTTCTAGTTTTCTAAAAGTTGCGGAGCATGGAGCAAGATGCATAGCAAATCTTGCCTTATACTTTCAGCCTAGGTCCTGTTAGGTAACCTAGTGTTAGGGATAGTGAAGGCAAACCATCATTTTATGATAGGCAAATGATGGCACTCTCTATTTTACTCTTAATAAGAAATATAAATTGATTGCCTTGATTTGAAATTCTTGTTGTATGGACTGGATTCTCTGATTAAAAAAAAACAAAAAGACAAAAAAACAAACAAAAAAAAAACACTTCTAAAACTGAATGGAAGACAAAAGGTAGAGAGAAAATAGAAAGGATAACTAAAACCTGAGTGACTGTATTAGGTGTGTCTCTAATTCTTTATCAAAACTTCTGTTACAGTATTTTTTTTTTTCTCTGATATCCACCACTAGGAGTAAATGTACTGAAGGTTATCTTGCAGTATTTTTATACTGCTTTTCCTTTCTGCTTTCCCTTCACAAGGACATACTCTTTCATCTTTCTATTTAGTCATATAATATAACACTATATGCTATACTCTAGCCTCCCTAGGAGCAGCAGTTTGTCCTTAGAAGTTGTTGCCTAAGGTGCTTACTGCAGCTGGATTCCAGACCTGTTTATTTAATTACTCTTCCTTGCTGAGAATTCCTTGCCAATACACAATGAACTATAATGCAATATGTCTTTCCCTTTCCTCCTTGCACCTACTGTCTTGCAACTAACAAGCTGAACTAAACTAAAAACAAATAAAGAAAAAATGCACAAGAAAACACTTTCGATTAAAAATGGATGAAACCTATACCCCTTAAGGGAACAGCCCTTACATGAATACATGTGCATACAATACATATTCTTTATTTTATTTTATTTTTTTTTTCTTGGAGTGGGGGAGGGGAAGGGCAGCTTTGCTTGATTAAAGTTCTGTCCCTGCATAGTATTTTGCACAGTGCCCAGCAGGGGATGCAACCAAACTGATATGTAATGCTTCAACTTTTATTCAGCAGATTGAATATTAATGCAGTATTCAGTCAATTAGAATTCAACCCCCAAAAAAATCTGTGAAGGATTTGAATATATATCTATAAAGACATGGAGGCTTCCTGTAATGTAGATCTTCTAATCTATCCAACAAAAATATTTATGCCTTAAAATGTCAGGAGAGAGCTTAAGAGTGTTCCTATGTCTCTGTGATTAGATCACTCTTTGCAGGAAAGAGACTTATTCCATGTTTCTTTTAATGCTTATATTTTTATATGGAACACATAGCCAGGTGTTGAAGTCCTTTTTATGATTTAGAACCTATTGAAACACATGCAACAAAAATGGCAGTGCTGTTTTAAAACTAGTAGGAGGAAGCATTTCCCACTGTTCAAATTCATAAGCTAGATCAAGGGGAGTCTTTTGTTAATGCTTCCTACTGTTATACATAACACACTGAAAGACAGGAGGTATTAACTTCGTAAAGCTGTTGTGAAGTATTGCCAATGACTAGATAGAAACAGATATAGCTCTTCCCTTATAATGGCATTACAACAACTTCTGTATTGCTTCGTTCCTTTGCATGATCTCCTTCAGTTCAATGAAGCTGTACAGATACAAAAATAGTGAAAGGCTTGTGTGTAGTAATACCATCTTAAAGAAGTGCTACTTTACTAGTGCAACTACTCTAGATGAATACCAAAGCATTTGCAAAGAAAGTCACAGTGTTGAAGGTTATTTAGTTCATTAAACATGCCTATGTTTTGATTACAGAGAAAAATTTTTATTGTTACTGATTTTTATCCCTTACCACTCCCAATTTTGGATCCATTTTTTAAGTTTATGGATTCCTTTACAGTATACCCAAGACTTTCTATACTGTGAGAGCGGAAACATATATGGAATTAATTGTTATAAAGCTCTTAAGTAAAAGTTTCTATCAGGCTGATACAAAGGTCAGAACGCCCTGTTGGTTCTGAAGTCTTAATCAAGGGACAGCAAATGCACTATGTATAGGAACGTAAGACCACAGAACAAATACGTGGGCAACTAAGGCATTGACTTGAACACGATTCTTGGAGGGAGGAGCTGAGTGCTAAGATGATACAGAAAATGCAAATGTCATGCTTAAGGAAAATTTGTATTAAAATGTGAGAAAGACTAGCTCAGACACGTCAGTGTCAACATCTGCTACTGTTAATGTAGGACACTTCTCATGTATGAAGTCTTTTCAAAAAAAGAAAAAAAGTTTCAGAGACTCCAAATTGTACATATTTCAGAAACAAACTTTTATTTTTCCTCTTCCTTCAATTTACATATGTTTATTATTTTAAAGGCCTAGGAAATGCATTGCCTTTGAGAGCTAAGTCTGATCCATGAAGAACTGAATGCCTTTGTCTCCTCTTGACAGCAAATATTTATTTGGAGGGGGCCAGAGGTGTTACAATTGAAGAATAAGCGATGAAAACAGCATTTTATTTACAGCAAGATAGACAGCATAGATGAAATAGAGGAAGATTACAAAGACTGCATGAAAAAAAATAAATTAAAAAGTAAATCAGCTTCATATACTTGAATACACATGTCCAGAATATAGCTGGGGATGATTGAGAGAATATTCCGCATCAACATAGGTTGCATTTTCAGGAAGTAACTTATATCCAAAGACTGAGACAGAAAATTTCACACAACTCTGATGGATTTACTGAACTTTCATAGAAGATCAATGAAGGCTGATCATCTAATTCCTGAAACCACTTCTTATGAACTTTGATGGGAGTTTAATAACTTAATCCCTGAAACTCTTGTTAAGATCTTTGTCCAATTTAGCATAGACTTCAGGTTATTCAGTAGATTTTTCTTTCAGCCAAATTAAAGACTGATACAACATACGATTCTATGATAAATATTAAAATAATAATAAAAATCAAGGAAAGCACTGATATTTTCACACAAAGTAAATAAGTAGTAATTCAGTAGTGAAAAAGACAGTAAAACTGAGTTTAGGGGGGTACATTTTGCTAAAATCACCAGGAAGTATATAAAAATAAATCTGAAATTTTCTTTTCAGTCTGATTTTTTGATAGAAAATAATTTAGTGACTGAAGCAAATTTTTCAAGTAATGTTTTACATTCACATTCTATTTTTCTTTCCTCTAGCTCTTGCTTCCTAGCCTTTGTGGTAAACAATTGAGTTGCAAATCTCTATCTTCTCTTTAGCTCTCACTTGGAGGGGACTTTGTGATTAAACTCGAAATTGTAATCCAAATGAGATCCTGTAGGAGAACACGAGATGTACAGACTACAGCTCTCTTGAAACACTGAAATAGTCTGATGTAAATTAAGAGCTTTTGGGTCAAACAATTTCCTATTTTAATAAAACTTAAAAAAAAAAAATCATTAAATTATACATTTTTCCATTAATGATTAAGGAAAAAATAGTTGTTTTGTTGTCTTTCCTTAACACTTGCTCTATAGCAAGTTTATGTTGTCTTTGTGACTACATTTATTTGGATATTTGGTTCATTTTATTTTATTTTATTTTATTTTATTTTATTTTATTTTATTTTATTTTATTTTATTTTATTTTATTTTATTTTATTTTATTTTATTTTATTTTTCTCAGTGGCTTCAACTTGCTATGTATTATTTCAAAGATTAACCACTAGAAAAAAAAAAGAAATTGACCTATGCCATAGCAAATTTGCAGCCTACCCTGTACCCTAACTAATCTCATTTTTGTAGCCAGTTTTCTATAGGTTTGTGGCTTTTTTATTTATTTATTTTCCCCCAAGATTAAGCATTCACTATTGCAGAGAGAATGTCATGGTATGTGTCTGCAGGGGTAATGGCAGTAAGGAACTGAGATATACATTTTTTTCACCTTGCTACAATGAGTTCACAATCCAAATCAGAGCACATCTGAAATAAACACATATTACTTCAAAAATATTGAAGAGAAAGATCTGTCTTATTATCTGAGTATGGATGAAGCGTAGAGTTGATATATTTAGTTACCAAAGGGAGGAAAACAGATGATGTCTAGACTTTTAGTATGTAGGTGATAAAAATGTTGCCTGTATAGAGACACATGCATCCATCCTGTCATGAAGATTTCAGTGAGAATTTATTTCCACATAAATGTTATCCAATATACTTAGCAACTCAAAAATATTAGACTAATTTAATTTCTCTAAAATGTAAACTTTTTTTTTTCTTTTGTTTTCTCTGTCTCTCTCTTTTTTTTTTTTTTAAATCTGTGAGTACTTGCTGTTGTTCTGGTGGAGAGATTTTTGGCAACTGTGATACAACAGATCAATAGTATATCAATCTCATTGCGGTGTAAACACTAATTGAAAGAGCAAATCTGTTTGCTGCGAATACTGCTTACAAGTAAGCTTGGAAGTCAGACAAAGAGTTGACAGCTAACATATCACATGACACTTAAATATGTAAGATTACAAAATACTTGATAATTCAAGAAATTTTCACTGGAAAATAATAATTACTTATTAGAAAGGTTGTTATCACAAAGGCAAAAATGTTCTGCTCTATAAAGACATAGTAAAATCAGCACTTGAAGAATAATCTCAGCTATCGTGGAAGCCATTCGGAAGTAAAAGTCTTAGCTCCTGCCAGGACACACTGCAATCTCTATAGCATTGGATTTAATGGATATGACCCTAATGCTAAATAAAAAAGGATCTGAGATATGTCCTCGCTACATAGGCCAAATTAGCATACATTGATATTCCATTTAACATATTCATGTCCACACAGTTCAAGTCTTCTCCTTTCTGCTCTACAAAATTCTAGAGGACTGTGGACAGTGGAGGAAGCCAAACCTGGCACAGGTTTCACATACTAGCTTTGCAATAAACTGTCTCCAGAATGAGCACTAGGTATAAATCAAGATAGCAGTAATGAGTGAGTTACAAGGTAATCATACAACAACCTCAAGTAAGAGTAAACAAATTCAATAAGAACTAATGGAACTGGTTGGTACTAGGATGAATAAACTGTTTAGCAATGTGGATGACTATGGGTTTGGTACAAGCTCATTTCCTATTAAATTATTTTTTCAGATGTATCCTACTTTTTTTGCAGAATAGTTACAAAGACTATGTATTCTAAAGAAGCCAAACTAAAGAACTTAATGAGACTTTTATGTAAATGTGTTTCTTACTGCAACAGTAAAAGGGTCTGAAACACATTATCATACATGATGTTGGAAGAACTGAGTATGCACAGGGCTTTTGTAGACTATCAGACAATAAGGAATAAATTTGATTCTGTAGTGAGCCTTATTTTTTATCTTCTAAATTGCTGTTCTAAGTAGATGGAAGTACAAATTGATCCTTCTGTTATTTTCATTTTGGAAAGCATAAAAAGTTAGGGACAGAAGGGGATAGGAGAAATGAGGAAGCAAGCTGTTACCACTCTATATATCCAGTATATGCTATATAGTACACATTATCCTAATAAAAATACTATTCTAATTCAGATAAGGTATATCTCCCCATGCCATAGCACATCATTCAAAAATGCAATTACACAGCATATGTGGGACAATCAGGGCATCAGGCCCAGTCAACATGAGTTCATAAAAAGCAAGTCCTGCCTGACCAACCTCATCTCCTTCATGACTGGGTGACCCACCTGGTGGATGAGGGAAAGGCAGTTGATGTAGTCTACTTAGACTTTTGCAAGGCCTTTGACATGGTCTCCCTCAGTATTCTGCTGGAGAAGCTGGCAGCCCATGGCTTGGACAGGTACACTCTTTCCTGGGTTACAAACTGGCTGGACGGCTGTGCCCAGAGAGTGGTGGTGAATGGAGTGAAATCCAGCTGGCGGCTGGTCCCCAGTGGTGTTCCCCACGGGTCGATGTTGGGGCCCATCCTCTTTAATATCTTTAATATCTTTAATGATGATTTGAATGAGGGAGTTGAGTGCATCCTCAGTAAGTATGCAGATGACACCAAGCTGTGTGGTGCAGTTGACACACTGGAGGGAAGTGATGCCATCCAGAGGGACTTTGACAGGTTTGAGAGGTGGACCTGTAGGAACCTCATGAAGTTCAATAACGTGCAAGGTCCTGCATCTGGGACGGGGCAATCCCAAGCACAAATACAGGCTGGGCAGAGAATGGATTGACAGCAGCCCTGATGAGAAAGACCTGAGAGTGCTGGCTGACGAGAAGCTCAACATGAGCCAGTAATGTGCACTTGCAGCCCTGAAAGCCAACTGCATCAAAAGAAGCACAGCCAGCAGGTTGAGGGAGGTGATTCTCCCTCTCTACTTTGCTCTTGTGAGACCTCACCTGGAGTTCAGATCTGGGGCCCCCAGCACAAGATGGACATAAACGTATTTGAACGAGTGCAGAGGAGAGTCACGATGATCAAAAGGCTGGAGTACCTCTCCTATGAAGACAGGCCGAAGGAGTTGGGGTTGTTCAGCCTGGAGAAGAGAAGACTGGAACTGATTTTCAAGTACCTGAAGGGGGCCTACAAGAAAGCCAGAGAGGAGTGCAGTGACAGCTCAAGAAGTAATGGTTTTAAACTAAAAAAAGATTTATTTAAATTAGATATTTGGAAGAAATTCTTTACTGAAATGGTGGTGAGGCACTGGGACAAGTTGCCCACGGAAGCTATGGATGTCC
This sequence comes from Netta rufina, assembly GCF_964035555.1. NCBI lineage: Eukaryota > Metazoa > Chordata > Aves > Anseriformes > Anatidae > Netta > Netta rufina. The sequence goes on from NC_140124.1 coordinate 102,117,817, forward strand.
CATCCTTGGAAGTGTTCAAGGCCTGGTTGGATGAGGTTTTGAGCAACTAGTCTAGTGGGAAGTGACTGTGCCCATGGCAGGAGAGTTAGCATTAGATGAGTTTTTGAGGTCCCTTCCAACCCAAACCATTCTATGATTCTATGATATATCTGTCTTGATTTTATGGCCTTCACTTTCTCCTTTAATCTTCTTGCAATGGTCATGTATGTTCTAGAAACTAAAATATTGTACATTTTAACATTCTCAGTTTATGAAATTACATTTTTGTGCTTCAGTATTTTGAAGGTAGCGTACAATTCCAGAGGTAAGAGAGAAAGATAAAAAGCTTTAATGAAAGAGAATTTGTTCAAATGAGTCTACGTACAGAATACAGAAATGAAGAATATTTTTTCATAGTGCATTGCAGCAGATATTGATGAGGAATCTCAAGCTTTGGGAACCCAAGCACTCAGTTGATATAGACCAGTATTTGATCAAGATCTCCAAATTGCATTGTAGAAAACTTTTCAGCAGACATAGATACAGCATACAGCTTTGAGTGAAGAACAGTAATGGACATTTTTGGTTTGGTATGGTTTGTTTTTTATCTTCCTCCTGTTTTTTTTTTTTTTTTTTTTTTTTTTTATGAATGAATGAATGAATGAACATGTGAATTGTTTTTTTAACTTGGATATTGTTTGAAATAATCAATGCAGTGTAAGCAACTGTGTGTACTCTTCAGATGCAGCCCTATTTCCCAAATTGGAATATTGGATCTCTTACCCAGCTCAGAAGTTGTAATTGAGATCCAGAAACAATACTGCTTGAGTGGCAGTATTAGCTCAGGCTTAAATGTGCCAGTTTATACTATTACACTAACTGTCACTATCTAGTGCTCTCTAGCTCTGTTGCTACCAGTTCTGGAAAAAAATAAATAAATCAGTATACAGACATTCTGCAGTCATGCATTTAATTTCATGGTGTTAATGTTTCTACATTCAAGGAACTAAATGTTGGGAACCTGAAGTAACTGTTCTTTCTGTTACTGTTCAGGCAGCATGCTTGCTATTGTAGAAGTCTTCAGCAACATCTGTTGCCTTGAGCTACAGTCCAAGTCCGTTCTTAAGGAGGATTGGCCTTTTAGAAAATTCAATAACCATGACATTACAACTCCAACTTCAGGCACTTACACAACACAATCCCTAAATTAAAGTTGCAGTACAATTGAGAAAAACAGGAAAAATCAAAAAATATAGTCTAATATTCATCTGGGCACTATTTAAAATTGTGCTTACAAATCTGCAAATGATTATTGACAAGGATGAATCTTTATTGTGTAAGTGAAATCTTACTTCTGTTACATTTGTGCCTCTGAAGTCACTGCAATGAAGTTATGTGAGTGCAAATCAGTGAAAATATTAACACCTGCTTCCCTGAGCACATATTTACATGTGCAAAGATTAGTGGCCACACATGAATTAAATATACTTTCTGAACAAATGAACAATATAATCTGTGCTGGATTCAAACAAAAATGCAAGAAGAAGAAGCCTATACATAAACCTCAGCTTCTCAAAAGCCAAAGAATACAAACTGGTATAAATATCAATAAATTGTATTAAAGCACACAGTTTTCACTGTCGAAAACATACAGGAAAAAGGAAAGGATTAAAAAATATATTTTGATTGCAAATTTCATAAGCTAAGCACACTTAGCAAAATGTTTGTATTTTTCTGTCATGGTGAGTAACAGTTAATCGCATTTTGCTATGTTTAATGTGAGCTTTTCATAGTCATCTCCCAATAATATGTCTTTGTGACTAAAAGGATATAATTTTCACACATGAGACAAAAAAAAAAATATTGTATTTTTACTCTCAAACATAAAGGTACATAACTGCAACTGCTAAGGTGCCACTCTGATTACACTTCAGCAAGAAAAAGCAATGGCACTAAAGTGACCTTCTGCCATTTGACATAAAGCCAACAAGTTCAGGATCGCATTATTTTCTTCTAGGGAATTATGTTTCCTCATTTAACATTGTGATCCTTTTGTACTTCAGCAGTATTTCTTTCCAAATGATGTTGTTGTAATATCAAATAATTTTTCTTTATGTTTTTCTTCCCATGTAGGTACATATTTTTATTTGCAAAATTGCAGCTTTTCTCAGAACTGGGAATTAGTCATTAGTAGAGTGGTCTATTAATTTCTATGTGTTTTTTTTTTTGATACAGACTGTGTCAGTCCTCTTCCTCTGTAATTTATATCCACAGTGCTAAAGTGCCAGTAATGCAGTACAGTTGAAGCTTCTGCAGAATTCATGCTATAAAGATGATAAGAGCCCCCAAAGGTATATTTTCTTCTGTACAGGGAACTCAAATTGCTTGGCATCTGGTCTTCATGTTGTCTTCTCCTTTCTTCAGACTGATTGACTTAGATACATGTTAACAGTAGAACTGATCAGCTGATGAGTCAACAATTTCATGCTCATTCATTTTCTTCCTAAGGCTATTGATAGAAAAAATCACTGGATGGCTCAGAGTAATAATGGAATATAGAGATACTGCATTTAACTACTCAGAAGATGTCTTCAGAAGACATACTCAGAAGATCCAGTTTCAGCCAGTCTTCATTGTTTTGCCAGTGCCAATGCTGGTTGTGCCTTTGTAAAAGCATAAGGAGAAGAGAGGAGTGGAGAAAATGCAGAGAGAACCAGCCCTGCAGACCCCAAGATCAGTGCAGGAGGAGGGCAGGAGGTACTGCAGGCATGCATCAGAAGTTCCCTTACAACCTGTGGAGAGGCCCCTGGAGGAGCTGGATGTGGACTGAGCGAGGATTCAGCACGTGGAGGGTCCCCACTGGAGGATTCAGAGACTCCAGGCCAGAGCTGCAACCTATGGAGAAGAGCAGGGGAGCAGGGGGTCTGGTGGAGCAGGGGGTCTAACAGAAGCTGCTGCCTGTGGGGGACCCATGCTAGAACAGTTTGCTCCTGAAGGATGGATCCCAGGGGTACGGACCCGTATTGGAGACATTCTTGCAGAACTGAAGTCCTTGGGATCCACATAGGATCAATTTGGGAAGGACTACTTCTTGTGGGAGGGACTGGACCCCATGCTAGAGCAGGGGAAGAGAGTGAGGAAGAGGGAACAGCAGAGAAAAGTGCTATAGACTGACCGGAATCCCCATTCCCTGTGCCGTTTGGAGGGAGAAGGTAGAACAGGGTGGATGTGGAGGATGTTGGTTTTAATATGATTTTAGTTCTCACTGCTCTAGTCTGCTATAGGTAGTCTGTGTATGAGTAATAAATTACATTAATTTATCTTATGATCAGTTTGCATGGTCTGTGAGTGACTTTCCTGTCTTAACCCATGAGCTTTTTTTCCATCTTATTTTCTTCCCCTGTTCTGTTGAGGAGGGGGAATGAGAAAGTGTTGTGGTGGAGCTTAACTACCTACAGGTGTTAAACTGCCACAACTTTGCAGGAAAGGAAAACTTTGTCATGGAGAACAGGAACTGTGGGAGAATTTTCTACTTACATGTTTATAATGATGGAGAATAATTGAAGAGGCCTACAATGTAGCTCACAGATTGGAGCTAAAAGGCAATAGCGTGCACAGCAGTCTCTGGTTTTTGTTTCCAGAGTTTCCAGATCTCCTGAGAACAAGCTTAAGAGTGGAATCCTGGGAACACTCTGAGAAACCTGCTTCTTCCAGGTAAGAATGCAGTAAGGGCCTGAGACCATGGAAGTTCAAGCAACTTTTAATGAATCTTGTGAGTTGCTTTTACTGAATCTGTGCGTTGCTTACGTAGCCTTTTTGCAGTTAGCTTTGTTTTTTTCTAATGTAAACAGGAGAGTGTAAGACTGTATACAAATGGCAGTATTAATATTGACAGTGCTAGGTTAATGGTTGGACTTGATGATCTTAGAGGTCTTTTCCAACCTAAATGATTCTATGATAAGATTCCATGAACAAAATCATGTCCTTTGGACATAAATAGCCCCAGCTGCTTTTAAAGGATGTAGTCTTTCCTCAGTAAAAATCCTCCATTACAAGTTTAGTCCTTGTTTTCATTATAGGAATGACATCACATTATAAATGTAAGCCCAATTTTTACACTTACAAAGGTCCTTGCGTTGCAAAATGGAAAAATATATGTTAAGAAATAGGCTTTATGTTTTGGCATTCTGCAGTTTGGTCACATCTGTTAAAGGTGATTAGCATATGAATATTATTTTATTATTGTTGCTATTCTGCCTAGTAACACAACTATTTGACTTAAAATTAGACATTTTTCTAAATTATAATGAACCTCTAGTTGTCTTTACTTGCCTATTGTTCATTCTGTCTGAAACAGATCCAGGTTATTCAACTAAGAAAAATTATGAAAGTCACCCGTTGAGGAAAATGTGTTCTTATCATACTGGTAGCAAATATTCAATTCCTAGCTGTTATAAAACTCACTCGGTACTTTTGGTAAATATAAGGGATTAAGGATAAAATACTATAGATAAGAACACAGATATTTTCCACTCTTAAAGTAGTTTAACTGAGTTTGTTTTTTTTTTTCTATTTCTGTATACAAAAATGGCACAAACTTATCTAACATTCTCCAGGCCTCCTAAGTTCCAACTGATTGCTTTTAATAATATTTATTCATCCAAAAATATGCCTATATTCTGTTTTACTACAACAGACTCCTGTTGTCAGCCTTCAGAGAATTATTTTTTTAAGAAGGTTCATGTATAAGACATAATTTTACTTCTATATAAATGTTTGTACATACATGTACGCATTTCCATAAATACAAATATAATTTAAAATACTGGGTTTTGATTAGCCTAATGGCTGCCGAAATAATAATCATGTAATAAAATTTTTACCTTGGTATTTGACTTTTCATCCTTTTCACTCTGTGAAGTCACTTACAAACTTACAGACTCCCAACCACACAGCTAATGCAAGGAATTAATGAAAGCTATCATAGTGGCCACTTTACGGCATAAAGATAATGGAAAATAAGGGCCACAATTTGGCACTAGAGAGGAAATACGTAAATATATGTCAGTAAAGTTATTATACAGATTGATTACAGAGCCCTTTTTTGCAGTAAAGTCATAGCAATTTTTTGGAAAGGATATATGCTTACCAACCACATCAATGCTTACCACCACATAGAAAGATTTAGCTTTTGCCTGTGTAATTAAAAAAAAAAAAAAATGTTTCCATAGTAATTTCACATGAACTGATCTATTTTTAACTATATTTAGAACAAATAAAATATATTGAAAGTTCAATATATTGAAAATGAATGTTTTTATGTTTGTCATAACAATGTTTAAGAACCTGAGACTTCTGAGTAGCTCTAAACATGTAAGTGAACAAGAAAAGTAATTTAAAGTAAAAAAAAAAACAAAAACATTTTTTCTTATGATCTCAACTTTATTATAGTCTCATTATCTGTAAATGTGCAGGTATTTTGAAGTGTTCCTCTGAAGCTTAAGCAATGTGTTTATATTTCATGTACAGAAATATTTCCCCATTAAAGTGCTCTTGTATTAATAATACACAGGTAAGCTAACTCATTAAGGCTTGCACTATCATAAGATCAATATCATTTAGATGCATTGGTTGATACAACTTCATACTCTAAAGAACTTTGTCTGGCAGGTACCAATTGATTATTTCCATACTTTTACACAACAGTAGGCTAAAAGTGAACACGCTTCCATAAGTAAATAAATAAAAGGAACAAAAGCATTGGTTTGATATTGTTTGATATCTTTACTAAATAAATTGATAGAACACTTACTGCATAAAAAATGATAAATTTGTCTTCCTCTCATTGCTTTAAAATAAGAATGCCACAATTTGGTGGTTATTATAATGTTAACGTAATGCTCCTGAAGACCTTGTACATTTGAAAGTAATGAGCTGTTCAAAGTGTCTACTTAGTTTCCTTATGAAAGGACATAAAACATAATTGCATCATTTGCATTGTAGAAGAAATGTGTGTTAAAATTAAAATCTTCAGTCAGCACATTGGGCTTTACATGAAGGTATGAACATAGATTCCTGCATGAGTAATCATTCTCTTCTTACCAAAAGTAACTTACTGTTACTTAAAATCATGAATCTTAAAGGAGAAATATATATATAAATTTTGCTTGTTGTAATGGAATGACAAGAAAAACAAATTCAAAGTTTCAGCAATATTTATAATAAATATTCAGTTAAATTTTCCCAGTCTTCTGGTAATCATGGTGAAATAAGCCAAAGCTTATAAATGTGTGTCTAAATGTGTGTCTAGTGTGTCTAAAATCAGAAAGGTTAAAAAAAAAATAAATAAATAAAGTAAAAATGATGTGCATTCAGAAAACTTAAATAACCTAATACAGCTCATTGTGGCAATATTTAAAATATTACATTTACATTACTTATAAGGGGTTTTATTTCTTTAAATATTTCTTATTATAATAATGCATTAGTATTATATATATGTACTAGATACAGATTTTATTTAATTTTAGTTGTTTTTTAAGCATATAATTTAAAAAAAAAAAAACACTTTATTTTTAGCTAGGTGCTCATCTATTCATACTTCAAGTTTTCATTTTCTCATAGTCTCACCATTTTGTACTGAGAATTCTCTTGGCAGGACATATTTTTCTGAGGGAAAAAATCATTATTCTCAGTAGCAATATTTTACCTATTTCCGCAGCACAGTATGCAATATATGTATGCACAGTGTAAAACAAACAACAACAACAAAAAAACAAAACACACATACAAAACCCAAATATGAAAATACTTGTAAAAACTTCAACATATGAAACATGAATACATTTACATATACATTTAACATATGAAACTTTCTTAACATTTGAAGCCAATTTTTGGCTTAAAATATCATACTATAAACACACACTTCTGGTAATACTAGTATTTGAAATTAAGGGCAAATAAACAAAATACTCAAAGCTTCACTGGAAAAATTGCTTTGCACATTCACAGTCTCTCACCTTGCAGTCACACATTACCCGGTGCCCATTGCAGTAAAAAGAAATTGCTGTGAATTGTTATGCTTATGCATAAACACTTTCCATTTATTACTGGTAGTACTGTGAAATAGAATGTGGCCCCCCAGATCTTTACAGCAGTCAGTTTCACACTGCTTATTATGGGAAAGTTTGTTTCTATTCATATGGGGCGGGGGGGGGGGTGGAAGGTCTGACACCCAATCAAGGTGCTTCGTATGTACTATATCTAACACTTTCTCACTCCAGAAGAAATTCTCCTTAAGTGTTAAAAAACAAGACAGCCCTAAAACAGTAACACTTAAAATAGTGTCATCACTTTAAGCTTTAAGTTCTAAACTTAAGATCTAGCTCTGACTATGTTACATGTGGCTATACATTAACTTCAGAAAATAGAAGAAATCTTATTCAAAAGTTAAATAAAACAAACAATTTTCAGTTTCAAAAGCACTAGAATTGCTATGGACTATATATGGACAACAGATTCCATAAGTAGAATATTTTAAATGTGAAATATACTATAAATGTTCAAAACATGAAAAACAAGACACAAATAAAATATTAATAATTTTCTAATTTTAAAAATGTGATTTTTTTGTTGTTGTTTTGTAAAGTTGTTGGAAGTATGACTACATATTAGTTGCATTTAAACAGAAAAGCCAATAGTGGATGTGGCTGTAAAGATCAGTAAGAATTGAAATGGTACAAGTCAGACTGATAGTCAGTACTTGTGATACATTAGCTTCTTAAGGTATAGGTATAGTCAATTTAACTATATAGAAGTGAAAAATGTGCTCTGTATTTGCAACTCTATAGGCCAAATTCCAAACTGATATGTTCAAAATGCGCTTCTAGGTGCTTCTGTATGGAAATTAGCCAATGAATATTTAGTGGGAGACTGCTGTTTCTAAAATTCAGAAAATTAAAATTTGCAATATCAAATCTGAGTACTCCAGCAGCGTAGGAGAGGCAGCAAGAGGAACTAGGAGGTAGGTGTAAGAAAGTATTTTTTTATTTTTCTTAGAATGAGTGTTTGTAGAAATGCAAGGATTAATACATGTAGCTGTAAGGTATGAACATTTCCAGAATACACATTCTGAACATGTTTTACATGAAGACTTTGAGTTAAGGTACCATTGAACTGCCCTACCATAAGTATTTTTAGTTCCATCATAGAATATCTGAAGATAATTTATTATCTGGAGATTATTTATAATCTGGAGATTTTCTATGCAGAAGTCATATGCATTTTCTATGCGTAAGTCATCCGGGGATCACACTTTTCTCTGATGTCCATGTGCTGAAAGTAGTTCTGCAATTGTCTCAAACTCAGGATGTTCATTTGGATTTCTCCAGATGGCTGCTGAACGTTAGTGGGATAGGATCTTATGATGTGCAGGGGCAACATGTACCTGCATTGAACTTCATTTCACAGAATCACAGGTGAGAAGGGATCTCTGGAGCTCACCTGGTCCCACCCCTGCTCAAGCCAGCCAGAGCAGGCTGCCCAGGACCACATCCAGGTGGTTTTTGAAGGTCTTCAAGGAGACTCCTCAACTTCTCTAGGTGGCCTGTGCCAGTGTTCTGTCACCCGCACAGTGCAGATGTGCTTCTGGTATTTGGAGGGGGCCTCCTGTCTTCCAGTTTGTGCCCATTGCTTCTTGTCCTGACAGGTAAAGAAGTTGTAATAGTTTGCAGTGTACCAAGGAGATGAATTTTGTTCCAGTGTCCAACAGTGTGTATGGAGTGTGTATCAGAGGATAAACACTTCATGTCAGGGAGAGAAAGATGTGAGTCTTTACAGTTGACATTGAGATGTCCCCATGGATGACTTTAATACCAAAGGTATGAAATATTACCTGTAGCCAACTTGACAAGTGTTTTCTTTCCAGAACTTAGCCTTCAAGCCCACAATTCTCAGCAACGGACAGCATGAATCTTTAAATATGGGAAGTGAATAGGACCTGCCACTTCTAATTCTTTTAAACTTTCCTGAACTGCTGTTCTTTAAGTTGCTGCTGCAGCTACTTAATTCCCCTCCCCAGCATTATCAGTCGATTATTATTATTTTATTATTTCTTCTTGCTTGAATGGTGGGAGGTGATAGGCATGTTGCAGTGCTACAGCAGTCCTGGTGATGTCGTGACCATGTTACAGCAGGATGTCACCAGCTTCTGCACCACCCTGGTGATGCAGTGGCCATATCACAATGGGCAGAACATTGGTAGTGTCACAATGGGGTAGGCAACATGGTTGGACCAGGAGGGGTGCATCCTGTCTGTCAGGGAGACATGCAGTGGACACATCTGGATGGAGGACGTGACCAGACCAGGACCTCCATCGCTCAATCAGAGTGGTGCAGCTTTCTACAAAAGCATTGCTGAATTGTGCATGTCCCATTTGTACTATGTGAGTTGCTTATGCAGCCTTTTTGAAGTTAGCTTTAGTTTTTACTAATGTAAACAGTATTATAAGCAAATGTTATAATGTCTTTATTCATTTTGGGGGGAGACTGCATACAAATAGCAGTATTAATATTGACAGTGCTAGGTTAATGGTTGGACTTGATGATCTTAGAGGTCTTTTCCAACCTAAATGATTCTATGATAAGATTCCATAAGAACAAAATCATGTCCTTAAGACATAGATAGCCCCAGCTGCTTTTAAAGGATGTAGTCTTTCCTCTCTAAAAACCCTCCATTGTATTTTAACTTCATACCTATTAAATTGTGTTGATCTAAAAATAATCTTAGATTGACTTGGAGAATACTTAAGATGCCTTGGAGAACCTTAAGATGCCTTAATCACTTTAATTTTAAGTTTATTGTGTTAAAAAATATGAATGAAAAGCATCTTTCTTCCTTTTCTCAATTCTTATCACAACTTTTTGTGCTAATTGGATAATGTTATAGAAATACCAGCACTAAATCCCTGTAATTAGGAAGATCTTTGCAATTGTGTTTTATCTCTGTGAAGCTTTAACATGAGAATAATAATGAATTCAGGTGATGAGTAACTCATAAACCAATAACAATGAGAAGCTGAGACAAGATAGGACTTCTTTTGGGGAAAGGATAAACATTCTTCAGTGTTAGTACCTTCAGAGATTCCCTTAAGAAATAACAAACAGGCTGAAAACTTCAAGTAGACATAATTTTATGATTACCATTTTGTGCACAAGAGCAAAACAAATATACAGAAATGAATGAACAGGACATTGTTGTAATAAAATGATTTTTTTTTTAAATATTGGCTAACAATAAAATTTCTTTACACTTCCTTGGAATTCCTAACTGTTCAGAATACTAGAATAAAACCAGCATTGAAAGGATGAGGTACTTTTCCACTAGTCTTTGAATACACTTAGTGTTCATATGCTTCTGAGCTTCTCCATGCTCCATAGAGTTTTGTATTCTTTTGTTTGCAGATGAGGTAAATCTCAAAAGTTTAGTTTGTAATAAAGATGAAATCTCAAATAATTTTTCATCTAGATGGTATTGACATCCTGATGGCACTTGCTGATCTTATGAGACCTTTGACAGTTTCTCATTCTTTGCTCAGCATTTGTGTCTTGTGGTTTGTTTTTTTGTTTGTTTGTTAAATAATTTCAAATTCCATACAGATTGTAACCAAAACTATCATGGTAAGCATCATTTTATTTACTGCTGCTGTGGTAAGATGTGAAATAAGAAAAAAGCATTTCCAAATTCTACTCTGATATTCCATATCCTCTGTCTAGGTTTTAAATTAATCTATCAAGCTATTTCCTGCCAAGGATAAAGTCATCATTTAAGACTATCTGATTTAAATATTTAAGATCCTTACCAACTTTGAATGTAATAGACTTTTACTTTTTTGTTCTTTATTGATTCTATGTAAAGTTATCCCCTGTCTTTCTCACATTTTATACCTATTGGTTATTTGTAATGGTTTCTCAATGTTTGGTAAGTAAATACTTAATAAATGTATATGATTTTTAGTAAATGTATGTGATTTTATTTGTTATTTTCACAATTTTATATGGTGTGCCTACATCAAGTGCAGGTGCCTGAGTGCTGGCAGGTCTCTTCCTGGCAGAGGGTGGCCTCTGAGTAGAGGCCGAGGCTGCCCCATGACGAATACAATGAGTTCCAGCTGGTTCCAGCCAGTTCCAACCAGCTCCAAAAACAGCAATGCAGGGCCCAGCTTGGCCCAGCAGCCACCCCTTATGAGTCTTCCCATGAAACAATCCAATACATCATTAGAAATTCAAATTCATAACATTTTCAGCATCATTTCAGCTCAGTTCCCCCATCTGCATATCTGAGAGTCACAGCAAAGATAACAATATTCAAAGAAAAAAGAACACAATACTTTTTATCAGAAAACCAACTTGTACCGCTTTATCTACTAGTAAAATCTGTCTAGTAAGTAACTTATTAATGTCTTTTACAAAATTATCCACAAAGCAAATTCAATTTGTGACAAAAAGGTGGATACACAAGGTTATGAGTCTGTCTTGATTCAGATTTTTTATTGAAAGCCATGAAAATGATAACGAATTACCACTCTGTTATTAGCTACCTCACTTCAAAATCATTAGAGAACATTATTTTCATTTTGATCACTGTTTATCATTCATCTTTTACATTGTGTTACTTGGGAAGGAAATGCTCTTCCAAGTGCTACAAGAAATCCTCTCCATGAACTATGCAATAAAAGAATACCTAACGATACAGTTTCTTTCTTCCACTACTAATAGGTAACAATTACAGAAAAAATAGAAAAGCAAAATGAATTTAAAATCCCTTCCTTGAGGCAGATTATTAGCAGTAGCTTTATCCCATCTATCTGTGTTCTCTATTGTCACCTATGAGATTGTAGTTCAAGTACTTCTGTAAATCCCCTCTATAGTCTCTGTGTTTATACCTTCAGGCTACAAAATGATTGGCTGAGTGCCTGGAGAGTGATGCCAAACCTGAAATATCTGCTAGGACTGCTAACTGCAACACGCTTGTTCCCACTTCTAGAGGAATGCTTAAATGTTGCCAAGAGGCAGTGTTTTTTTGTTTTTGTGGTTCTTTTTTTTTTTTTTTTAATTTTTTATTTCTTTCCAAGGAACAGTACAGTTCTTAGATTTTTGCAAACCTATGTTATAAAAAAATAACTAAAAACTGTTAGGTATCTGGGTCCTAACTATTGCTTATTTGGATGAATAACTGAAAAGGAAACAAAAATATTTTGATAAATTGTTAGTGATTCAGTCCGCTGGAAAAGAACATGTTTTGAGGCAAATTTACCATAGTCACTAATTTATTTTCTCTGTATCTTCTAAATGTAAAACCTTTGCCTATATTACTTATTAATATGGAAAAGACTTTTTTTAAAACAAAGATTGCCTCTACATTAATGTAATAACTGTCAGTCAAAAGCATGTACAGCCACTTTTTTGGGACAGCTTGCTACAAGTGGACATGAAACTATTCTTGTCCTAACACATTATCAGTAGGCCAAATGCAGCTTAAAACACTCCAAAAATAGCTCTAGATTTTAGCATTGAAGTAATTCTCTTGTTCTCACACAAAGTTTGGCTTCTTCTGCTTAAGTACCCTCCTTTTTATCTCATTTATTTTATTTTTTATTTTTATGGTCATTCATTTATTTTGTTGTGTCACGTTTGAGCTGAGAAGATGTTATCTTTGAGAAAAAGGCTGTTCTGTCTTTTAAAATATTCTCACACAAATTCTCTAATGCTCTGTCTTCTAAGTCTTCTTTCTTTCCTTACTGTCCTTAAGCTTTCAGGAAAGCAATTAAATCAAGAAGAAGCTTATGTCTCATTTTTAAGGCCTATCAGTGAATCATGTCCATCATGTGAAGCAGCACATGTTCAGCTCAGTTCTGGCTACTACCTCTCTGCAGGTTTGTTGGTCAGAAAACAGAAACTGTAGCTCCTCTTTGAATCCCATGAAACTCAGCTTCATAATTTAGTAGCGAATCATTAATAGTCTCTCCTGACTGTATGTGAATTTTATTGTTGGATTTAAAGAATGGTGTGGAAGTATGGAGTGGCATCTTTTTGTAGACAAGAACTGGCAGTAATTTGAAAAGCTGTTTACTGATACCCTGGCCTGACCAGAGATCCAAAAAGAAGGACTGTTTCAAAGGCCTCATTCAAATTATGGAAATAATACTGTCTCTTAAAAAGAGGCATTCATAGTCCTTTTTCTACACTTTTTTTTTTTTTCCTTTTTCTTTTTTTTTCCTCTAAACGCATTTATGGAAATTATGGATTTTTTTTCTGTCAAAAGTTGTAATCAAATAGATACAACATGCACAGTTCACTACAAATACAAAATGTCTGGCAAAATTATCAGCAGATGTATATAGCTTCAGAACTGGAAACAGTAGCGAATTCTGTCTGGCAATATCTGCACTAATTATAATTACAATTTGTAGCATCTTTTATATATATATATATATATATATATATATAAATATATATATGAAACACCACTTGGATCTATATGAGCTTCTAGATACTTTATTTCAAATCCAGTTATTTCTATATTCTGTCCCTCACATAGCCACAAATATGACTAATTGGGCTATTCTGAGCACTCTGATATTAACCAGGGCCAGGGTATCTATTGAGAAAAATATCATAATATCAAATGCCTCTCAACAAATTTTACCAAATATTTCAGACAGAAAGGAATCATTTGCCTGCAAGTAATTTTTTGAATTTTTGGCAAAATTCATAGGCCCCAGAAGTATTCTGACATGTATAAAGGGTAATGATCTAGGAAAACTGAAAAGTGCGATACTGATTAGGCAAATAATAAATATATCTCAACTCTTCATGAGTCATTACAAAAAGGTTTGATAACGTACTCAAAGCATTATCGAGTGAAAGACTTCTAGCAATGGACATTTAGAAGGACAAAAACATAGGAACAAACAGAGCTCATAATTTTATAAAAGTAGTGATAAGTTTCATACTGAAGCAATAATAATGGAAATAAATCTGTCATCTTGTAATCTCAATGACGTGGATAACTCTTTCATTGAAGGAACATGTCAATGGACAATTACGTTAATTTTGAAGAGTTACAAAGATTAAAATGAAAACTGACTTTCCACTTTGACAGTAACCTCATGGGGGTCAACATTTTTCCACATCCCTCTATAGTTCAGATGCTATGTAGTTATTTACAAAATAAGATTAAAAAATCTCATGTGAATACTTGACTACTTTATACAGCAATACCTTTACCATCCATTCTTCTTAATGCAATGAATTTCCCAGTTGTAGACAGTACTCTAGCAATTTATTTATTTATTTTTCCCAGGAATCAGAATAAAGGAACACTAAAGAATAGGATAGGGTAGGATAGGAAGTATAACTTGCAATCAGTAAGATCATCTTAAAACGAAGAGGAAAATATCTTGTAAATGAGGGAAAAAAATATTTAAAGAAAAGTGATAGAAAGTCTAAATAATCAATGAACAATTTTCAGGATGATATAATTATAGTCAGTATAAGCTTCTAAAAGTATTAAGCCATGACAAAGCAATGCCACTAGCAGTAACATATCTTTATTAATTACATGAACTTATTTTTGAAATCTATTAGAAATATTTGTTTTACTTCAGGTATAAATGTGTATATATATATATATATATTATCAGCTCATCTTCTGAGATTTGGGATACCATTTTGTAGTGTATTAACTTTATTACTGTAAGTAGCTTTTGTCTTCTAGCCTCAAGTGTACATTACCTAACCAACAATGTGGGAAAAATGCTATTTCTTCTGGAAGTCATGGCTCTGTGAGTCATTGTCAGTGATGTTTTATTGTAAAATACTGAGAGAAAATTACATTGCTGTGTCAGAAATACTTATTTAAAGTGTATTTCCAGAGAGGTGTTCTATTATGGCAGATGACAGCTTAGAAGAAAGGTAGGGATGCAGAATCCAGGCATTCCCACAACTCATTATCCTGCAAATACATGGATTACCACAGTGCAAAAGAAGCAACTGTATTCAAGAACAGTCAACAAATCTCTGTGTGAATAGTTACAGTGAGAGGCTTGAAATGTGGAAAGTTGAAAGCGACTTTTGTGCTGCTCAGACTCATTCAGGCATGTAGAGGATGAAGTTTCATCTCTCCAGTTTAATAAACTGGTTGATTTTTAATTAAGCAATAAGGTATGGTAAGACATAAACAGTAACTACATTAATTCATAGTTATTGTGCTGTTGCTAGCCATGAGGCTGAAGGATGTCACCATCAATGCAACTTCGCATAAATTACCACCACTGAGTGTTCATTTTGGAGTGTCTTATGGCCACTGTAAAAGTGTTATTATATTGAAAATATTTATATTGTTAATTAAAGGTGTGCAAAAATACAGTTTTCTTTTAAACCATGCTCAGTTTATTCTATTTTTAAAAGCCTACACATTTATTTAGCAGGGGAGGAATTCACCTCTCCCTGCAGAAAGCACATTTAGAATGAATAAAAGTGGCAGTAGGAGAAAGGAATAATAACTGCTCTTTTCCATTCTGCTATTTCAGCATCTTCAGTTTCTTTCTGAAAGGTTTGAACACAGAATTATCACAACCATAGAATACAGAAGGCAATGATTGTAAAAGAATTTAGATAAATGTTGGAAGTTGAAAATTCTTAGTTCTGAAAAGGGCATCAGAGTCTTCTTTCTGTTTTGAAGGAATGCAGAGCAAGTCCCTTGCAGCACAGCAGGATAAGTCCCTTGGCTTCAGAGGGCTGCTTAGTATTCAAGTATTCTGTCCTAATTACTAACTAGAATATAATGAAGTCTGCAGGGTATTTACCTGTTCCCCATCTCCTAACCTTTTCAGATTTCAGGTGTGCTGTGTAGTGGATTGTGGGCATGCTCAAACTCCCACCGACTCCACTCTGAGTTAATTCTCAGCCAGCTTTGGTCCAACTGTGCTGTTGTCCTGTCACCACAATGTGAGACTCTTTATCCTACTCATGAAGCATCAACATTATGAAAAATGAAAATCAACATCTAACAACATAGAATAAAGCATATTGTTCTTAGTGTTCCTTCAATAACCCCCCTATAATTTAATTTAAAATACAGGTATGCTTTACTGAAAATAGAAATTCAATGTAGGTTAATGATACAGAATGACAGACAAAAGCATACTAACAAAACAAACAAACACATTAAATAAAGCCTTTTTTTTTTTTCTTCCATTCTTGCAAGTTCTGTACTAATTATAGTTCTTTTCATTACCATTCTTCATTTCCTTTTCTCATTTTATTAGGTTATTACCCAATGAAAAAATTTCTGCCTTATTCCTCATTTCAGAGAGGGCATGTTAGCACTGAGACATGTCCTGATAATATAAGTTGGCAACAAGTTATGTATATAACATCATCAAAAGTCAATTTCTGTGATAATACGAGACCAAATGTATAGAAATAGAGTACATTTGAAGCACATTGCATAGTTAGATTTCTTTATGCTAGTGAAAACCAATTAACAAAACAATGGGATATCATACAATGCAACCACCCCATCGTGTAACAAAGTAATTATTGTATCACTTCCAAACATTATTTCATTATTATTCCTTGGTATATGAAAGAAAGTCATTGGCAGTGTCAAGCTGCTACATCTGCCAAAAGTGCTCTTTGTTAAACAGTAATTCAAGAAGCAAATAAGTTTTTATGTATAATTAGCTGACAGAATAACCATGTGAAATAGGTGAATTTTATTCTTAATGAATAATTAATGCCTTTGTATTTATTACTTCCATTAGTTTTGTTTAAAGTACTATATTTGAGATAGTTAAGAAAGATACGTATAATTTTTATTAATAATGCTGAAGTGTGGAAAGCAATATGGAAGTGCAGCAATATCTACTATAAGTACCAAAGCTTCATATGGTATGAAAACGGCATGTCATGTTGTGTACTTTAAGGGGTTAAGTAATCCATTGTCTTCAGAGGACACAGAAGCAACTAGAAGTAGGAACTTCATTAAGGAGAGCACTTACATTCTCTCTCATGATCACATGGGCTGGAAGTATCATTCAATTTTAGAGCACTCCTTCATAGGATGAGTTTGGTCTGTTGACCCATTTTTAAATAAACATTGCTTTTTTTTTTTTTTAACTAAGCCACAAATATGCTCAAGTTTTACATGATGAAATATGCTTTCAGAGATCTAAGCAACATGGAGAGCCACCAATGTTTCCATCTGACATTCAGGTTTAAAAGAAATGTTTTTTAATGATAGGAAATTCTGTGTCAACTTAACAATTCCACGTGAAAGGGTGTATTTTACAGTGAAAAATATTTTGCTTTGAGCTAAAATCTGTATATGTTTTTTAAAGAAAGCATATAAGCAAACATGTAAGCAATAGCTAAATATGCTAAATATAATATTTTCATCTCTGTTAGTGGAAATATTTTAGACTGGAAATTTAAAAAGTTTAAAAAAAAGTAAAAAAAAATATTGCTATATATATGTTTGAAAAACAGATCAATAGTCTCTAGTTCTGCACACTTCTAGTTTATATCTCATTCAAAGACTGTTTCTCAAATTCAGTTTTCAGTGTCACTAACATACAGTCAAAACTTTTTTTTTTTTTTTGTGTCTGTGTGTGTGATTATTTTTTGCCATTATCAAATGATTGTAAGATAGCAGGATCAGCTCCATCACCTATATCTCTGTACTTCTAGCCTTGTGAGTCTTTAATAAATTTGACTGGTGCTCAGGCAATTTTTTATAGCCAGTTATAAGTTTAACTTGGTTTCTTTATTTGGGAATGTGGTGGTTTTACCGTGCTAGGCAGCTAAACACCGCAACTGCTCTCTCACTTCCCCTCCTTAGATGAGTAGGGGAAGAAGTAAAGAAAAGAACAACTCACAGGTTGAGATTAGGATAACTTAATAAAAGGGAAATAATAATAACAATAATTATTAAGGAAAAATTATTATTAACTAAACAATTTAACTAAAGGGAAAAAAAAAAAAAAAAAAAAGGAAAGGGGAAAAGGGAGGGGGAAAGGGAAAAAAAGGAAACAAACAAACAAACAAGTAGAGGTTATGTGGATGTGCAGAGGAAAGAAATTACTCTCTATTTCCCACAAATAAGTGATGCTTGACCACGTCCTTGAAGCAGGGCCTCAACACACATAGCCAGTTGTCGTGGTTCAACCCGGCCGGCAGCTAAACACCACACAGCCGTTCACTCACCCTCCACCCTCCCTCTCTGGGATGGGGGAGAGAAATGGAAAGTGAAGCCCGTGAGTTGAGATAAAGACAGTTTAACAAGACAGGAAAATAATAATAATAATAACAATAATAATAACAACAATGATGATAATAGTACTACCAATAATAATGTGTACAAACAAATGATGCACAATGCAATTGCTCACCACCCACTGACCGATGCCCAGCCTAACCCCAAGCAGTCCGGCCCCCCTCCCCTGGCTAGCCACCCCTATATATTGTTTAGCATGACGTCAGGTGGTATGGAATACCCCTTTGGCTAATTTGGGTCACCTGTCCTGGGTCTGTCCCTTCCCAGCTCTTGCTGCACCCCCAGCCTGCCCGTTGGCAGGACAGAGCAAGACGCTGAGATGTCCTTGGCTTAGTATAAGCACTGCTCTGCAACAATTAAATCATCGGCATGTTATCACCGGTGTTTGGGAGGAGGACCGACGTTTTCACAACAAGAGCCCACCCCTCCTCTCTTCTTCCTGTTTCCACCTTTTATTGCTGAGTGTGACATCATATGGTATGGAATATCCTTTTGGTTGGTTTAAGTCAGCTGCCCTGGTGATGCTTCTCTTCTCACATTTTTGCCAACCCCCTAGGAGGGTTAGAGAGAGCCCTGATGCTGTGTCTGCACTGCTCAGCAGTAGACACAACACTGGTGTGATACCACTACTGTTCTAGCTACAAGTGCAGAGCTGTATGGACTGCTGCAGGGAAAGTTAACATCCCAGCCAGACCCAGTACGGGGAAGCATAACAATGTGGAGAAAAATAATCATTGATAAACAGCCTTGTAATGACAGTGGCCCAAATGGATATTTAAAAAGCAGTTTGTTTATTGTCTATGTTCATTTTATATTTAAAACATAAACTGATTATGAAAGAATATTAGATCAATCATAGCTTGTAATAGCAAGCTATGAAAAAAAGTAGGGGGAAGAAGATAGAACTGAAAAAAAACAAAACAAAAAAAAAAACACAAAAATTCTGAAGCAATCACATGAATTTTAATAAAAGTGAGGACAATCTAATGTTGCACTGATGCTTCACTTTTTAGATTTCAAATTAGCTGACACATGCATTATGGTATGCTTCTGTAAGGCTGCAGAATAACCACATTAATGTCCCAACAGCTCTAAAGTAAAAAATCTGCAAAATTATTCGGTTGCCATGCATATTGAATGTTAATGACATTTAATACTGCAGTTTATTAACCTTTTACATTAGTGGTCAGAAATGAAGCATTCTGGGAACAAATGCATGACAGAAGGGAAAAATGTTTCTGACGGCTATTGGGCTCAATTTGATAGTTAATAAAAAATATCAAGTCCATATTATGTCAGATTAACAAAGATCTGGATTCCACTTGACAAGTCATTATTATTAAAGGCAAGTGGAGGGTATTTTCAAATACACTCTGGAGTGATGCATGTTAAAATATGTATGGCAAACTCTAGAATGTCAAGGACATTTTGTGCAGCATAAAATGGAAAACTGCATGTAATGTGCAGTTTGGGAACTACTTTATGTACCTCTGAAGACCTCAAAGCATCAAAATGAATGTTTTATTGAAAGCTGTCATGCCTGGTGCTGGGGCTGAGTATTGCAGATATTTAGGAACAGCCATCCATTTGGCAACACAGCCTTTCTGCTAAAGAAAAGAAGGAAACAAATGTGACTAAATGACCCACCTCTGCTCTTCTGTTTTATGTTAATTACATCACTTGTGTTATTCTAACATGCTAATTTAGATTTTCATGTTAAACATGAAAATCATGCTATGAAAAAATCATGCTGTGATTTTCATGTTAACACTCTTGTATATTTCTAAATATACAAAGCTTTATATTTTTGCCCTCAGAATTGGATAAATATATCACTTTCCAAAGCCTGTGGCCTCATCATCCATTTTTCTGGTCTGACTCTGGTCTGATTCAGCCTTATGGTCAGTGTCTTTAAAAGAGAATCTCCCTTGTACTTGTTGAAACATTTCTGCTTTATTATAGAATAGTATTATCATGAACAAAGTTGTACTATACTGAAAGCAAGTTTGGAACACATGATCTCCTATGTCCACTGCCTTTGACTCTGTCTCCTTTTAATATATAAGTAATATATTTCCTCAGTAACAGGTAAAATAACAATGAAAAAAAATATATAAATGAAAGAGTATTCTATAATACAGCAACATTTGATTCAATTTTTTATAGTTTTCAGTTTTCTTTCTAATTCCAAATGTGTTAACCTCTATCAGTCTTCAAGTAACTGTGATCTACTGGTGTTTGTCCAGAGAGAATGTTCATTTCTGAACAAACCTTAAGCAAATGATATTTGTACATTTGCTGCTGAGTGTCATCAAAGTACTCTTGGACTAAGAGATGCTGAAATTTAAAAAGCAATGAGCAGAAAAAGACCACAGGTGAAAATTATCATGAATTAACGTGTATCTGGTGGTTTCTAGGATAAATGCCTGATAGAAAGAATAAAGGCTGCAAGGCAGGGCATATAGAAGTGCTTCCTCCACATGAAAAATGTAAGATAGTACTGATGATTTTTCAATATGTCCACATCTAATTCTTGCTTTTATATTGTCTTTTATTATGCCTAGAAATGGACCATGAAAAGAATATGAATATTATTTTTTTCTGTGTATGATAGTGTCTTCATATCTAAATTTATATGATTTCCTGTAATTTGCTCCGAATTTTGCAAAGCTATAATACAAAGCTTATTAGTCTCTGCTATCTTCATGAAAAGATTACCTTGTGTTTGTAATGGGAGAGGAATTAAAAAAAAAATCCCATTTATTATACTATATGTACTACATAGTACATATATATTATTATATATATTATATATATTGTACTATATGTACTATATATATAGTATATATACTATCTATACTATAGTATATATAGTACATATACTGTATATATATATTACAGTATATACTATATATATATACAGTATATGTATATAGTATATACTGTAATACTATACTATATATACTATAATATATACTATACTATATATACTATATATACTGTATAGTAATATATATACTATATAATATAATAATATAATATATACTATAGTAATAATATACTATATATATATATACAGAATATGTATATAGTATATACTGTAATATATATATACAGTATATATATATGTGTATATATATAATATATATATATACAGTATATGTACTATATATATATTATATATATATACAGTATATGTACTATATATACTATAGTACAGATAGTATATATACTATATGTATAGTATATATATATGTACTATATGTATATATATATGTACTATATATATAGTACATATAGTATAATATAGAAAGGATGTATAGCTATATACATATATGTAATAATATAGCATATTAATCCATTATAATGTATAATTTATAAAAGATTAATGTATAATTAATGGATATACTATATATACAAGGTCATATATGTGTAATATACTATATATATATATAGTATAGTTTCACAATCATGAAAACAGATTCATTACCTTACTGCACTTATTCTGTTCAGTTTAAGATTTTCATAGAACCTATCTATGATATAATTTACTATACTGATAGGAAAAAGTACCATGCTGAATGACAGCTCTTCTTGACTCAATATATTCACTGAAATTTTATTTGCTATATAGAAAACAATGACACTCATTCATGAGGGGTCTAATTCTTAGCCAATAAGAAATTATGTAGCTTTATTGAAATAAATGTGTCTATGCCAATTTGACTCCATGTGAAAACATATTTCTTACAGAGTTCTTATGAAATAGGTGGAAATTCTACAGACTAGAGAGTATAGATCTGAGTAACCCTTGTAGGTCTAAATTTCTCATTGTCTGAAAATAAAGCCAGCAGAGTTGCTTTGCTCTGACATCTCCTAAACATAGATATTGTCAGCCTATCCAAATTTCTCTGATAACTTTTACTACCATCTGACTTTACTATTGCCCAGGTTGCGGAAAGAACTGAAGGGTATTCTATAAATGATAAGCACTCATCTTGTCTTTCTAATTTGAATTCAATTCAATTCTTTCTAATTTGAATTCAATTCGTTACTAAGCATACTTGTCTCAAAAATTGTGTAACATTTTAATTTATTAATATTCCTAGGTAAATACTGTTAACAGTCAGACTGACAGAGCAAAAATATTATAAAGAAGTGTTTGAAGGGGAGTTATAATTATCCCCCAGCTAATCTTTATCATCCAATTTTCAAGGTTAAAATCAAGGTTCAAGGTCATTTTCAAGGTTCAAGGTACTGGCATACAGAGACAAATCGTTTATTTTAACACTTTATCTCCCATAATGGCTCATAATAAGAATCTTAGAGAAAAAAACTACAAAGTTGAGAGAAACTCTAGAAAATCACTTTTCAAGTTTTCCTCATTTGTTTGTTTAGGAACTTCATCAGTAACAGATTTCATCTGAACAATTATGTTTAATGTCAATAGGTTTTATTCCCTATGAAGTTAATTAATCTTCAGTTTATTTATTTATTTTATTATTTGTATTTCACGATGTCCTTCAGGTCTATAATTCGCTTATGAGCTCATTAAAACAATGACACATTACATTAAAACCATTGATAAAATTATCTCTTGTAGCCTAGCTTCTGTGTTATGAGAAAGTCATTCCTTATCTGTTGTATCCAGACATGCATGATTGTACAGACCTTTCAAAAATCCTTCTTGGTCAATTGTTTTCTAGGCTAAAGAAAATTTCTCCTGTGGAGGCTATATTGTACTTATAATTATCTGTCTTATTCATCTCTGTACCCTACCTTACACTTCAGTACAAATCTTTTTGAGTTATTCTGGTGCTAATATTCTTTACTCATAAACCTATGTTTATGAGTATATATACAAATATATACTATTTGTATATAATGACCTTTTTTGTCTAGTCTTTGTTTCTTGTGTGTGGATAGTTATTAATTCATCACAGTCCTTCTTGTTAATCCACAGTGTTATAATTTCTTGAAGAGTTTTTAGCAAGGAGCTTTAAACTTTTTTGAAGAAACATGTTTTTTTTATTACTATTTCTAAGTCATTAGGTCTAGAATAATTCCAGTCTTTCTGACCTGACTAGTAGAAATATATTAAAGAGGAATTTGTTTGAGATTTAAGACCAAGATTCCAAATGCCCTCTACATGTTCAAGGTATTCAAGATTTAACATGAACTAACAAGTTCTATATTTTCAAAGGGCTTGCATAATTTTCTATTTTTATTTTTTTTTTGGCAAAATTATGATAGTGTCACAATTAGACAATGGTAGTAAAAGAGACTGAAATATACAGATTTCAGTTAGAGATTAGCTCTAACTAATAGTTACTAATAGAACTATTAGTTCTGTCAGGTGCTCTACTTATGAGTGAGTGGTTATTGTCCGGACATTGCTCAAAGACTGTGTAAGTCCACAATGAATTAATCACTTAATTCTAGATAAGATGAACAAAAAATCAAGAGCACACTGAGGACTGAAAAATTTGGGCTTTGACCCCTAACCTAATGCTAAGCCAACTCATTAATTTTTGTATTCCTTCTCATCAGTCCTTCTTCTTTTTCTCTTGTCTAACATTACAGTTGTCATACTTATAAGGGGCTTATAATTTATCAGTTATCCAAGAGGTCTACGCTTAAAAAAAAAAGGCAGTGGTCTCAAGCTCCAAGTTTAATGAATACTATAAATTACTATAAATCAAATCAGTGTCTCATGACTGTCATCATCCATTACAACTACAGTGTGAATGGATGTTATACTACTCAAATAACACACCAGAATGATGTCTTGATACAAGAGTTTGGGAACGTATAGTGAACCGTCTGCATTCTGCATGAATATTTTAAGGCATTTTATGGTAAATAATGTGCTGAGTACTTTGTATCATCAAGTATACAACAATTTCTGTCATATGCTGGACAAATTTTCTAGACATTTAGTATAAAAGCAGAGTAAATTTGTAAAAACTCTGGAGATTTTTACTCCTTGAAAAGTTTCTAAGTACTTCCAATTTTCCTGTAAATTAAACATTTACTGAGTTTTGTTTTCTCTGTGTTAGAAATGCTAGATAGAAATGCTAGATAGTATACTAATACTTCAGGATAGCACATCAGGTACAATATAGCGTTCCTGATGATTTTTCAATTACAATGATTTTTAAAAATATATATTTGGGGATTGGTCCTGATATATTTCTTTTAACCAGTCACATATATTTTAAGTCTTTCATTTTAATATCACATACAATTTTCAATATATAATATTTCTCGATCAGGTTTATTGCTTTCATATTTTATTTCACATATATATTACTATCTCCAATCTATTTTTAAACTTAAAAAAAAAAACAGTTTTATTTTTTGTATTTTGTATAAAGGTTACCTTCTTAAAAGTCTAATCCATTGTTTCAGAGCAGAAATTTGCAGACTAGTTATATGTTTACATATACATATACATGTGGACACAGATTAAATATACCCAGAATTAAATGTAATTTAATATTCTATGATGTCACTACAGTCTTAATTTGCATAAATAGTGTCTAATTTATTTCCATTTATGTCCACCTCTCTTTTCAGGAAGATGCTGCTGCCATTTCATGTCCTCTCTCTCTCTCTTTCTCTCTCTCTCTTTCTCTCTTTGATTGCTTTTAGAAATAAAATCTTTTGCAGTGGGGAACATGCTTTTGCATGCTTTTGTTTTGTTTTGTTTTATTGAAGTCAATGAAGCATCCTCATGCTTCACTTGTTATTTGTTCTTATAAAAAAAAAAAAAAGATTTCTCATGGTATTTCTGACTATTAATTGTCTATCTTATATATCACATTATATATATATATATGTATATATATATATAAATGTTTAAAGCCTGTGAAGAATGGAAAACTATACAGATATACAGACATAGGCAAATATTTTACTTCACTAATCCATCTCTGGATCACGCAGGAATCAGCTAAAATGTCCCAGGTCTCCTGAGGCTTTTAATTGGAAAATGGAGTTGTCAACTTTTTCTAAATCTGAAGTTCAGAATATCTGTGCTCGGTCAACCTATGAATTTGCAGTGTTTTCCTATGGCAGTATCCATTTATTTTCAGTATCTAATTTAGTTTAGTATTTACATTTATGATGATAAAAGATCTTGCATACTAGCACAGGATAGACTGTGATGTTAGATGAAAAGTAATGATATCAAAATAGCAAGTGCAACAGTAGGATTGTATTAAAACAACTTTGTCCATACTTCAAACTATCCTTACTGTCTCTTAGATTTTCCATAGTCTTAGATTTGACTGAGCTGCTGCAGTTATGTGCAATTCTGTTTCTATGAGTTATTAATTCAGTACTGACCTTTGTAATAAAACTTTTAAAATGAGAAATGTAGCACATATTGAAATTACAGAACTGTTATTTGTAACACTTCAGTTACCATATTCAGAGACTTTTAAGGAGCCTAATAGCCCTTAGATGGTCCAGCAGGATTAAACAACACACAAAATACTGAAATATTAGAAAAAATGAAAGAAAGACTATTCTTTGAGGTCGGTGAAAAAATATTTTATTTCCATTAAATTTAAATGGAGATGTACAAGTCTTGAACTTTAAAGTCATTCTAAATAGGATAAGAATGAATGTATATACAAAGGAATAGAAACATAAAGTGTCAATACAAAGAAAATTGTGAAAAGTTTTAAGGTTGTGTTCTCATAGCAATTTTTTTTTATTCCATGGTTAAAAGAATTGGCAATTGCATGGTAGAAACAAACTGATCAATTTAGCTTACTCAGTATTCTCAAGATGTTGAATAATAGCCTACTCCAAGTATCATTCAAATTCTTTTAATTAAGGGAAAGAGTTGCAATTCCTTTTGCAATTTAAAGGGCTTCATTAAAATACTTTACATGTTATGTAATTTGCTTTTTTAAAAATTCCTACAAGAAATATTTTTTATAAAACCATTTATATGTCAATATTCTGTCTTCTGAGACTGGGTCTTCTTAATTAGCTGTCCTGAAAAAAGAGGGGGAAGCATGAAAACAGAACATAATGTAAAAATCTGAAAATATTTCTGGATCTGAGATGTGAGACTAGACACCAGATGAAACTCATGAAGATCCTTGCTTTTGATCTCAGTAATATTGATGACATTTAATCAGTGCCCTCTACTTGGCCTGAGCATACCTCATATACACTCTTTCAAATAGGATTACATGCCTAGAATAAATACAAATCATACCAGTAGTCTTCTATACTGCAAACTAAAAACGGTAGAGAAGAATAATAATACAATGTAGCCCCTCCCTCCCCTTTTTTTTAAATTGGATTCAAGCTATATAAAAATGCTTATATCTATAAATACATTAATTTTATAGGTATATTCAATATTTTTTCTTTGCTAGTTCTAAAGCCAGGCAAAACTACCATGACAAAAGAACTGAGGTCTTTTGAATACGCTTTTCGGCTGAAACTGGCTGAAAATGTGAATAATTATGACAGAGACAGGTAGTTTATTTTAATTGTGGAACTGTTTTAAATACAATTTTGTATACATATAGGAAAATACTAATTTAAATGTTTATACTTTTAGTTCATTTATTGCATAGTAGGCAAACACAAAACAGAAGTGAGCCTTGGCCAGTTTTCTTTTTCACGATTGCTTGCACACATTCTACGTAAGAGAAGAGCTTTGTCTAGAGCCTGGTAAATATCTACTCAGAGATTTTATGTATTAAAGTTTGTTCTTTTGAAGATGATTTTAAAACACTATTCTTTACATAATCACATATTGTCTACATAAAATAGTGAAAAATCTTTGAGTTTGCTTCTTGTAAAGATGCAGAGATTAAATAGATGACTGTGAGCTCAACATGGGATGAAAAGCATACTGAATTCAACATTAAACACCATTTACAGTTAAATAATTAGTCTTCTGCTAGATATTCAGAAGACATTTAGTCATGGAAAAGAGAGACCGAATGGTTATTCACTTTTCAAATTTTTGTTTGTCTATTTTGTTAAATAATTTCCATATAAATTGTAAGTGACATTTGATGCTCAGAGCGGGATCAGCACTTCAGTTTGATCTGAAGCTCTGGTAGTGTATAAGAAAAAGACCAGGACCTCTGAAAGTATGTTCAAAGCTTCCAGCTTCCTGTCTATGTCTTGTTTTTCTGCCCTGCCACCAGGATTTCTTCAGATTGTCATGACTCACTTGTCAATGCAAGTCATTCTCCAGGTTTTGACTTGGAGACACAAAACAAGTCGGAAAAGGAGATGCGTGGCAGTTAAGCCTTTCTCTGTCTTCTGGTCTCACATGCTTGGTTGCACTACTCAATAATACAGACTTTTTTTTTTTCCTTTCTTTTTTTTTTTTTTTCCCCAGAAATTTTCACCACCTGAAAAATTCTTGCTGTTTAAGGACTCTCACTGCTTAGTTTCTGAGGATGGATGCTTGGTTGCTTTTGACAATGAAGTCAGCACTCACTGGGAGAAGATATGCTGCGTGGTGGATAAGACAGGAGTTACTGAAAGTCAAGAAATCTCACAGAGTGTGGCTTCATTCAGTTCCCGCTGAACTGAAGTGTCACTAGCACTGTTTTGATATAGACATTTTAATAAGCTACATGCAAAGTAAGGTATAATACTGTGCTGATAACTGTGTTAGTATTATTGATGTAGAACTTCTACAAATGTAATGAAAGAAATCCTAATTTAATAAACAAACAATCAGAAAAGAAGTTAGTACAGGTATAACATGGTATAAAAGTCCAATGTTCTCATGAGAGTTATGGAAGCCATGCCATTTCAGAAAATCTTCTAGGCATGGTGTTAAAAGTAAGCATGTTGAACACCAAGAAAATAGTTGTTTGTCACTTCTAACAATATAATAAGGGATTTTTTTTATTATTATTATTATTTATACTCATTTTTCATAACATTTACATGAAGAAGGAGGAGGAGAGCAGGAAAAGACAGATGAGATTCTGCCAGGAACCAAATTGTCTCTTTAGCAGCTCTGAAAAAAGCCATGTTTACAGCTGGGATTTGTTGCAGTGCCATCCCTTGTTCAGTGGACCATAGAAGGCTGTAAATATGGAAACACATAACACGGCTGAAGAAAAGCTGCTAGCAGTTTTTTTACACAATGAAAAAAAAAAAAAGGTTTGATTTTTGGTGAAAAAAAATGTTAACACAGCCTTTCTGGTTTCTAAAATGTGTGACCTTTGATAGCAGTTTCCAAGCGATGCCACAGACTAAAACCAATATGGTTTCAAATGAAATGCATAGGATCTGAATCTAATTCAGCAGTCATCTGCGTTATATCATTGTATGCACAAGGTGCATTGGTACAGTCTAACAGCCAATTCAAGCACTCTCTGGCAAGAGTTCCTTAATACACTTCTCTGCAGCTTCCTTCCTCAGATGAAATAATTGTAATGATGGCTATATTACACTTATGCTGCATTTACAGCTATAATATCATACACCCTACTAACGATATTTCCGCATGTCTGGTACCTACTGTGCTCCACAGAAATATTGCAGCAGTGATACATGGTGGCAATTGGACCATCCCTTCTGACTTTGTCATGCCCTGGAGTTTTATCTGACTGACATGGTTGTCTCCTCCTGGTTTCCAGGTGATGTACCTGAGCCAGGAGTGTGAAAAGACATCTATAGCTGGAGAACAGTGTTCCTGTGGTGTATTTCCAAGAGGGTCTGACATCTATACTTTTGCACCCTCAAGACTCTTTGTGGTCAGATGTCTGGTCTGACACTGGCTGGAAACCATATGTCCTGGTTTCAGTTAGGACAGAGTTAATTTTCTTCCTAGTAGCTGGTAGGGTGCTATATTGTGGCTTAGGATGAGTGCTGATAACATGCTGATAACATGATTGCTGCAGAGCAGAGCTTACACCAAGCTAAGGATGTTTCAACTTCTCACTCTGTCCTGCCAACAGGCAGGCTGGGGGTGCAGCAAGAGCTGGAAAGGGACAGACCCAGAACAGCTGACCCAAATTAGCCAAATGGTTATTCCATACCATCTGACGTCATGCTAAACAATATATAGGGGTGGCTAGCCAGGGGAGGGGGGCCCGACTGCTTGGGGTTAGGCTGGGCATCGGTCAGCGGGTGGTGAGCAATTGCATTGTGCATCACTTGTTTCGTACATATTATTATTAGTAGTACCATTATCATCATCATTATTATTATTATTGTTATTATTATTTTCCCATCTTAATAAACTGTCTTTATCTCAACTCATGGGCTTCACTTTCCCATTTCTCTCCCCCATCCCAGAGAGGGAGGGGGGAGGGTAAGCAAATGGCTGTGTAGTGTTTAGCTGCTGGCCGGGTTAAACCACAACACCATGGAGTCCACAGAGAAGGTAACTTTGGCTGGAACCAACTGGGAGGACTAGTGGCCCAAGGTCATGACTATTTCTGGTCTCCTTTGTCTGCAAAGTGGAGAAACCACTAATTCAATTCCTAAGTGGCATTACTTAGAGTGCCACCATATATATATGATGTTGGGCTGACAAATGAACAGGGAGCTCTGCCATTACAGGCTGCTACTAGATGGTTAAATCTCATACTAGTGTCACTTGGTGTGGTGCTTTTACTCAGCTGGGCAGTAGAGCTCCACCACAACCACTCTCTCACTCCCCCTCCTCAGAGGAAATGGGGGAGAAAATACGATGAAAAGGCCTTAAGATAAAGACAGGGAGATCACTCACTGGGCTGCCCACGGGCAGCAGCTCTTCAAGAATTGTTCCCACATGGCTCCGTGCCACGGGGTCGATCCCCCAGCAGCAAACTGCTCCAACACAGGTCACGCACAGGCAGCAGCTCTACCTCCCGTTCCTGCTGGGGCTATCCACAGGCCGCAGCCTCCTCCAGGCCACATCCACCTGCTCCACCAGGTGCTCCTCCACAGGCTGCAGCATGAAGATCTGCCCCATGGGCTGCAGGGGGACAGCCTGCTCCACCAGGGGCCTCTCCACAGGCCACAGGAGAACTTCTGCTGTGGGATCACCTCCTGCCCTCCTTCTGCACTGACCTTGGGATCTGCAGGGCTGTTTCTCACTCCTTTCTCTCACAACTGTTGCACAGCATTACAGCATTTTTTTTTTTTCCTTTCTTAAATATGCTTTTGCAGAGGCACAAACAGCATTGCTTATTGGCTCTGCTCTGGGCAGTGTCAGGCCCCTTTGGAGCTGGCTGGAGCTGGCCGGTATCTAACACGGGGAAGCTGCTGGATTTTCCTCAGAGAGGCCACAGCTGCAGCCCCCTGCTACCGAAACTATGCTGTGCAAACCTGATACACTAGGATATATTTTGTTTCTTTCCCGCCAATATATCAAATGTTTTATTGAGGTGTTCAGGAGACAATTTATCCCAAGTTACTGAAGTTGACTAAATCTCCTGTATTATCCTATAGCTTTAGTGTATATCATAGGTTTTAACAAAGTCCGTACTATCACTACTTATTAAAGACTTTCTAAATGTGTCTTACTTTATTTTTAGATCCTTTCAATTGAATGATCTTCATGATTATTTTTAGTTTGAGTGGTCCAGATGATGAATGGGTGGCCAGGAAAAGAAAGTCAGAGAAAAGAATACTTATGCAGTGAATACTGGTTCATGTCCATATGCAACCAAACCACAACCTGAAAAGTGAATTAGGTGACACAGCATTTAATGTCCAAAGTTCAGTTGTTTGTGGGTTCTTTTCCTTCTTTTTCATCTTTTTTTTTTTTTTTTTTTTTTTTTTTTTTTAATTTTAGTAACAGGTAAGTTGACCTTTCACTGACTACAATGAATTTACAATGGAACATTTAAAAAATAACAAAGATAAAAAAAATCAACAACTAAAAATATGAAGTACCAGAAAAAATAAATTGCCAATTATATTTTGCAAGGTAGACAAAGACTCAGGGTCTTGTAAGTATATATTAAAATGATAACTGTAATGGAAGCATAGGAATAAGACCTAATACTTATGTGTGTTACTTGTAAGTTCTAAATTATTGTAATATGGTGAACATTTTTAATGTATTGGTATACGTAAATGTCTGCATATAAATATATATTTGTACATGCATACATATTTTACACATTTTAAACCCACTTTAGAGGGGAAGAGTTTTTCAAAATGGAAGTCAACAGAGAGATACTTTTGGAGATAAACAGATTTTGAAAATTAAGCTGTCCCAGATTTTTAACAATTATATCCTCTCTTTATGCCAACTAGGGTATCCCAACCTTCAGTCATATTCGTTACTTTCATTTAAACTTTCTACGTTTTCTTCTGTTGACTGCTTTTTGACTAGAAAAATCTCAAAGATGTTTTTGAAATCTGTATGGGTATAATATTACTGAACTCTTTTACTGCATGCTTGTTTCATTCTTCTAAGTTCAGACTTTCCCTAATGAGTGACAAGAGAAAGAAGCTCAGGTCTCTTGAAAGCTTTATCTTAGAAGAATTTAATTCCTTGTGCCTGAGATTAGGCCACTGCTTCTGCTACTATTGTCCCTTTGGGTGGACACTAAAATTTTGTAATGTACAAAGAATCATGTATCAGATTTAAGCAAAGAATAGCTTCCAAATGTTACAGTGAAAGAAATAGGCTTGCTACTGTAAACTTTAAGACCTTATTTGATTTTTCAATAGCTTTATATTTAATTTTATTTTTGAAAATTTCTTGTCCATACCTTCTGCTTATTGTAAAGGATAAATGCCTGCCCTCTTGAGGTTGTATTTTTTATTATCTATTGTGCTGCTTTTACTTTTTCTACCATGGTCATCTAAGAACTTAAATCAAGGAACAGAGTGCCACATTTTCAAGTCTTTTTTTCCCCATCGATCTGAATCCCTTTTTCCCTGCAGTTAAGGAAGACTGCAGATTATCTATTGGTACTTAAAACCTCCAAAAAGCTCCCAATACATTTGTCCTCATTAATGGTTACCTCCGTTATTCTCATTATTAGAAATGGCCCACTAGGGGATCCTTCTCTCCAACTGGCAAGTTCAGTTAGAAAAAATGTCAGTTCTTTCATTTTTATTCTGAACTCTACTCATCTTATTTATGAATAGTTCTCACAGAAGTCATTTACAAATGGTATTGCCTATAGGACATATATCCCACTGCTGTTTTTTAGGATTCACAAATGGCTTAAAGGGATTCTATTTTACTGCCTTTCCCAGCAATTTTCATATCAAACACTCTCAAAGTACAGACAAAAAATCTATTTAAACTGTTTGTATTCTGCCAGCTCTACCTCAGCTCTGAGAATTGAGCTGCAGTTCCTTTTTATTTATTAGCACTCACTAATGTTAACAATGTTAACATTAACATTAATGTTAAAACATTAACATTAATGTTTAACATTAACATTTAATGTTAAAATGTTAACAGCTTTGCTTCACAAACTATTTATTAAATCTGTCATGTTCATGTTTATTGAGTTGAAAATGGTACTAAGGTCCTTATTGTTTATACAGTGTCCTTGTACCTACATCTTTCATAGACAGATTTCCTTCTAATTCTTAAACACTATGAGGTAATGTAACAAACAAGGAAAGTAAAATTAGCAAAAATAAAGAAAAAATAAGAGAAGCTTCTGCACCATCTCCTTATTCACAGAGAAAGGAAATAAAGGTGCTGGGGTAGATGTTCAAGGGACATTTCAGCAGATAAGCAGGTATGCAGCTACAAATTCCTAGCTGACACACGATTAGGAACAGAGTATCAAGATATACTTCTCTTGCAAATTAGTCTTCACTTAATTAATGAGTTCAAATCTTATTAAGGTGTGAGAAGGTGAGGGTGAGCTCATGCTGACTATGCACTGTCAGTAGTAGGTCTTATTTTCACAGAAAAGCACGTTTTTAAAATGGTAAAAGTGTGCACTGGTTCAGTGAAAAAAAAAAAAAAAAGAGTAAAATAATCTTCTCCAAAAGGCGCATGTCCTTGAATTGAAGAAAGTGGTGGTACTTTGTTGCATGACGATGGCAAAGAGAAGGAACTCTGTTAATGAATATTTCAAAACCATGACTTAGTCATTCACAGTCTTACACAAACGTATTTTACCACTTTTAGAAAGAAAGTAAAATTCTTGCCATTCTTTTTAAAAACTTGCAGTAATGGGACTCTTTGTAAAGACAGTGGTACTTTTTGAAAATAGTGGACAGGGTTAGAGACAGTCTTTTCTTTACTAAGGAGAAGAACTTTACAGCACGATATCATAAGCTTTTTTCCATAAGGATATAAGACTGTTTCCCTAATCTTTCATGAGATCAAAGATTTACAGTAATATGGGGGATAATAAACAAAGAAAACAAACAAACAAACATAAATAATCAAATGAATAAAAAGAACAACAAAAAACTCACAAACAAACACAAATGCTGTGATATTCACATCCTTGACCTCTGTCTCTAATAAGATTCTCTATAAGCATCCATCAGAACAGGTGGCTAGCCCCCTATATCAAAATCTGAAAAGAAAAAAAAAAATCTTTAAGCTCTATAAACAGTCTTATCACATTTTTTTTTTTATGTCTTCTTAGGAACTTGTTTTGTTTTCTAGGCCAGATAATTTTCCTTTTCTCTGAAATTACCTTTTCACCTTCCTTGTAAGTGATGAATTTATCTAGTCTCAGTTGCAGTAGATCTGTTTGCAGTAGATTACTTCCTGACCGCAGAATTACATTGAGCTGTCTCTGAAAGCACTTACAGAGAAAGAAACTCTGGAAACATCACTTTGAGTAAAAGAGATCTGTTCTTTGGAGGAGGGCCCTGAAGCCTCATGGCTTCAGAGGGCTATACAGGGGCCTATGAATTCTCTATAAAACCCATAACACTCTCATCTGAAGAAATCACAGTTCAAAAATCAAGGCCAAATTCAACATTAAATTTAAACTAATAAATTTAGGTGCCTACATATAAGTTCCTGGCATCTAAATTCCTAGGCATCTAAGTTCCTATTACAGTTGTTGCAGATATATCTTCCAATTTTTTGAGCTTGATTTGGGCAAATTTTAGAAATAGGCAAATCCTTGGTGAGAGTAAATTGTGAGTGTCCTTCAGAGGGTAAAACTTCTTATAGCCCCTAGTAATAGTCTGTTGACTATTTTGTTAGAAATATAATAGTTTATGCTTTTAGTTCTGGAACTCATTAGTTTAATTCCTATTACATTTTCCAAGAAAACAGCTGCCACATCTGCATTAAACAATATATTTCATGAATTTAGGATGCAAACTAAAATTCTATGAAATTACTGATACAACATTTTATAAACAAATTGAATCTAAAAGAAGAATCTGACAGTTTACTGAAAGGCAATCAACTATACCAAACTTTCTGATTAACAGTTGTTTTAAGTAGGTATCCTAAAACTTCTAATTTAAATGTAGTAGGGGAATATATCACAGTAAATTTTAAAGTATAGCATTTATCAGAGAGGAGCAGAGCAATAAAGAATAGGAAGCAGACTGAATCTTTGTGTGGAAACAAACAAACAAATAAATAAATAAATTCCCAGGATAATTTTATGCTTCGGTCTTCTCTCAATTTCTGTATCTTCTGAATTAAGAAATAAATATATATGTATATTTATAATCTAGTTTCTAACTAAGACTAAGAAATATTAGGAAGGTTAAGATCTTTAGTCATTAAGTTTGCTGTTGGAGTATTCTCAGTTAAATGCAAGTAAACATTTATATATACAGAGATTTTTCAAACAGTTGAGTTTCAATCTTCACATTGTGAGAGACAAACAACCTTAAGCAAAGAAGTCTTTATAATATGTAAGATGACAATCTAGTATAAAAAACTGCAGCACAGTATCTTTCAAGGGGGGCCCAGAGAGTAAGATTACCTCAAGGATTTACATAAACAAGTTATCTAAATGGAGCTGCAACAACCTATGATATAGTCAAAGAAAGAATACCAAACACCTAGCAAGATTTATGAAATTAAGGAAGCCCATACATATGCTTAATAATTACAAAATGTATATTAGCTGCACATATCTTTACAATGTTTTACCTATAATAGTTTTATCAATGCATGTGTTTAATATTGTTTTATAATCAGCAATTAAACAAAGCAATCACTTTTTAATAACAGTCTAGAGTTTTTCGTACTGAATTCTAATTAAGCAGTTAGTACAGTGTTTTATGAGACATTATTATGTTTTATTTTTTTTATAGAATGAATAAACTATAAGACTCAGGGACAAATAAGGCCACATAATTAAGGGATAACAATGATTTCCTCATAAAACAGTGCAGAGGAATCATTCTGTCAACTACCCTGAGAAGGTATTGTGACTCCCTCCCCCCCTAAGCTTTGGCCTTCAGTCTGGCCTTTGCCTTGCTCAAACACTGGCTGATTGTAGTGGGTTTACGTGGCAAGGTTTTGGTAGCAGGGAGCCATAGGGGTGGTTTCTGTGAGAAAGATCTAGAAGCTGCCCCATGTTTGGGAAGGGCCCCATTGTTTTCCAGATCCGAGCCAATAAGCGATGTTGTTTTTCGCCTCTGTGAGAGCATATTTAAGACAGGGAAAAACCGCTGCGCCACGCAGCAGCCGGAAGAGTCAGAGGAGTGAGGAACAGCCTTGCGCCAAGGTCAGTGTAGAAGGAGGGGGAGAGGTGCTCCAGGCGCCGGAGCAGAAGTCCCCTGCGGCCTGTGGTGAGGACCATGGTGAAGCAGGATGTCCCCCTGCAGTCCATGGAGTACCACGGTGGAGCAGGGTTCCACGCTGCAGCCCGTGGAGGAGACCACGGTGGAGCAGGTGGCCCTGCACCGACGGAGGCTGCCGCCTGTGGAAGACCCCTGCCGGAGCAGATTCTGGGCCGGACCTGTAGCCCGTGGAGAGGAGCCCACGCAGGAGCAGGTGACCCGGCAGGAGCTGCTGCCCGTAGGGGAGCCAGGTTGGAGCAGTTTTCTCCTGAGGGATGGACCCCGTGGTACGGACCCATATCTGGAGCAGTTCTGGAAGAGCTGCTGCCTGTGGGAAGCCCACGCCGGATCAGTTCATCAAGGACTGCATCCCGTGGGTGGGACCCCACAGCACAGGGGACGAGAGTGACCGAGAAGGAGCGGCAGAGAAGAAGTGCTGTAGACTGATCATAACCCCCATTCCCCGTTCCCCTGCGCCGCTCGGGGGGAGGAGGTGGAAGAGGGTGGATGGGGGGAAGGTGCTTTTGTTTTTTTTTTCCTTTGTTTTCTCACTTCTCTCGCTTGTTAGTTGTAGGCAATAAATCTTACTATCTCCTTATGCCGAGTCTGTTTTGCCCGTTACAATAATTACTGCGTGATTTTCTCGTCCTTATCTCAATCCTTGAGCCCTGTTCACATATTTTCTCCCCATTCCTCTTTGAGGAGGGGGAGTGAGAGAGCGGCTGTGGTGGAGCTCGGCTGCCCACTCGAGCGGAACCACGACAGTCTTTTTTGGCGCCCAACGTGGGGCTCAAGGAATTTGAGATAAGGATGATAGTTAGTAGAAGTAACGGGCAAAAATATGTGCAGGATGATTGTTAGGAATGTACAAGTTGTGAAGAATTAAGAAAGCAGTAACTGTGAGATGTTAGTGTGGTGAAGGGACGAGGGGTGGTGTGTGTGTAAAATGTCCACCTTGTCGGTGCTGTGATGATGTTATGTTTACTTTGGTGTGGTGAATTCTTTTTCGTTTTGATTTAAGTGAATTTTGTGAAGGTTGTTGTGATAATTGTAAAGTAAGAGTATGTTGTGAGTAGTCTTAAATATGCTTTTAACAGAGGCGAGGGGTGGAATGTAGTGGGTTTACGTGGCAAGGTTTTGGTAGCAGGGAGCCATAGGGGTGGTTTCTGTGAGAAAGATCTAGAAGCTGCCCCATGTTTGGGAAGGGCCCCATTGTTTTCCAGATCCGAGCCAATAAGCGATGTTGTTTTTCGCCTCTGTGAGAGCATATTTAAGACAGGGAAAAACCGCTGCGCCACGCAGCAGCCGGAAGAGTCAGAGGAGTGAGGAACAGCCTTGCGCCAAGGTCAGTGTAGAAGGAGGGGGAGAGGTGCTCCAGGCGCCGGAGCAGAAGTCCCCTGCGGCCTGTGGTGAGGACCATGGTGAAGCAGGATGTCCCCCTGCAGTCCATGGAGTACCACGGTGGAGCAGGGTTCCACGCTGCAGCCCGTGGAGGAGACCACGGTGGAGCAGGTGGCCCTGCACCGACGGAGGCTGCCGCCTGTGGAAGACCCCTGCCGGAGCAGATTCTGGGCCGGACCTGTAGCCCGTGGAGAGGAGCCCACGCAGGAGCAGGTGACCCGGCAGGAGCTGCTGCCCGTAGGGGAGCCAGGTTGGAGCAGTTTTCTCCTGAGGGATGGACCCCGTGGTACGGACCCATATCTGGAGCAGTTCTGGAAGAGCTGCTGCCTGTGGGAAGCCCACGCCGGATCAGTTCATCAAGGACTGCATCCCGTGGGTGGGACCCCACAGCACAGGGGACGAGAGTGACCGAGAAGGAGCGGCAGAGAAGAAGTGCTGTAGACTGATCATAACCCCCATTCCCCGTTCCCCTGCGCCGCTCGGGGGGAGGAGGTGGAAGAGGGTGGATGGGGGGAAGGTGCTTTTGTTTTTTTTTTCCTTTGTTTTCTCACTTCTCTCGCTTGTTAGTTGTAGGCAATAAATCTTACTATCTCCTTATGCCGAGTCTGTTTTGCCCGTTACAATAATTACTGCGTGATTTTCTCGTCCTTATCTCAATCCTTGAGCCCTGTTCACATATTTTCTCCCCATTCCTCTTTGAGGAGGGGGAGTGAGAGAGCGGCTGTGGTGGAGCTCGGCTGCCCACTCGAGCGGAACCACGACACTGATACATAGAAAGCCTTGCTCAGGCAGATAGTGACCAGTTGCACCTGAAGCTTTGCTCATGCAGATAGCAACTACAATATCAGCTTATGCTGGGCACTGAAGAAACTGACAGATGCCTTCCTTAGCGACAATGGAGCCTGCACCCTGCACCAAAAAAAAAAAAAAAAAAAAAAAAAAAGGCTATTACTCCATCATCTTACCTCATAAACAGTGATCAGTCCAAGAGCCCTTTGAGCCCTTCTGCAGGGCAGCTGGCTGCATGATAGGATCTCTCCTTGAGTCAAGATGCCTTTTGCCTTTCAAGGTCATGCTTGCTGCAGAGAATCCTTTCCTTGGGTGAGATTCCTTTCCACAACAGAACCTCAGCAAGTGATTTATCGCTTGCTAAAATCTGTAAGCTTGACTACGATTATATCTTAGAATGACTGTGCATTTATAATCCTTACACATAAACAATTGACGAACCGTGGGACTAGGAGTGGATTCAGCCACACCTAGGCTCCTTACCTCTTTGGTTCAAGGAGATTAGAAAGCAATGGGGTCTACTCTGAACCTCATGACCATGGGAAGGTCTCCCTGACACATTTGACTTACCCTGTTCTCTACTCAATAAAAAATCAAGTGTGCCTTATTGTCTCAAATCTTGTTATTTATGATTAAGTTTTGTTAGATCATTACATTTTATATTGATTTTGATGCTTCTCTCTTATGAGTGAAGTATATAATTTCATCATCAGGTTGTATCTTCATGTAACGCATAGCCCGGACAATGTTGGGTTCTTTGTTTCTGTTTCCATAATATAATTACCTACACATGTCCTGTCACAGCTTTGGTACAAATGATAGGCAGTTATGAGGACACTGTTCTACAATCCTGCTAGCTGAAAATGAGAGTCTAAGGGCCTCCATTTTTTATTTTTATTTTTTGACATTTTCCTCCCAAGGTTATGAAATAGTTGAATAACAGATATCTTTCCTTTCAATCCTGAACAAGTAGCAGTACAGTTAAGGCATCCACAAACCATGAATTTTGTTTACTTTAGGC
Source organism: Netta rufina (assembly GCF_964035555.1). Lineage (NCBI taxonomy): Eukaryota > Metazoa > Chordata > Aves > Anseriformes > Anatidae > Netta > Netta rufina. Next base: position 102,157,035 of record NC_140124.1, read on the forward strand.
TAAATATTAAATAGAATTAATTCTGTTTATCACCTTAAGAATTATTCTAAAGCACTAAGACCATTTAGATATGTTCTGCTGCTTAATTTGAAAAACAAGAAAAGACAAGGCTGGAGAAGTGAAAAAAAGAGAAATCTAATCTTTCAAGCTATTTGCATTCTGAAGAATTGTGGAAGACAGGGCATACTTCTGTATTTCCTTGTTTGATTGTATCTTATAGTTCTTTTTTTTGTCTACTGTAGCATTCTTAGGAAATAAAGAATCTTATTTTCAAATATTCTTATCGCCTAAGGTTTTATCTTAGAAAGGACTGAAATCTCAATTTGTACCTACATTCTGGCTTCTGTTAAAAGCAAAACAAACAAACAAACAAACAAAAAACCACCATAGTACAAGATGCTGTATGGGTGCATCAAAGACCTAGGAAAAAAATATTTGACTTCTGGGAGGCTGCTAGCTGTTATCATTCTCTGTGTTTAAATAGTTTAATAATAGTTTATTGGATGCGAGACCATTTTCTAGTAGGAGCAGCTGATCTTTTCAGGAAAACCAATGAAAAAGTTCTTCTGATCACCAAAAATATTTTGACCATTCCACTTCCTCCTATGCTAAAAGTGTCAGGAGTAAAAACCACGTAAATATGAAACAGCTGGAGATGTATTTGCAGTCTTAAGTTCACATTTTCTGAAGTTCATCTGCAGAAAATATTTTTTTGTGTGACATTTCCTTTTTGTTTTCTGTGAGGAGAAAATTATAGGTGATGTTGCTTTTAACCAGCTGGAAACTTCAAACTTTGGAAAACTTTTGAAATAGTTGGAGATAAGAAGTATAAAGTTCATACAAGGATCGCCTTGCTCTGCATTTGTTGATTATTATTTTTCCTCTGAAAATTGATGGAGAGCTTTGACAGAGTATTTGATCAACCCATGTCTGAAGGGTTCATATTTCTTTTATAAAGTGTACAGGAATTGTACTACTTCTGAGCTACTCCACAGACCAACCCAACCTCTATTGCACCTTTCAAATTCCACTAGGGCTGAGTGAAGATTCCTTGGGTGTTTATAATAATTTAAAACAATGAAAAGGCCCCAGAGAATGCCTTCTGGTGTAGTTACATCCATAAACTGTAATTTTTAATAAACATAATTAAGCATAAATAAAATAAGAAAAGGTCTTTTCATTCCATGACAACTTTTCAGTGCTTGGAAAAGGAGGGACTATTAAAAAGGAATTTTAATTCCTTTGGTAACATGTTACATGTTACCATCATAAACTGGAGAATACTTATTCTAAAAAATTCTTCAGTAAGTTGTCTGTAACTAAGCAAGGCAATACTACTTTCTTTCAGACTGTTGCCCAGAAATATGAGTTTTCTTCTCTGTGTGTAAAGGGGGGACTGTAAGCAAGCTTCTTAGCCCAGGCTTGAACTAGCATTAATATAACTCAAAATTCTCAATTACACAAAACTCTGCTTGTGTATAACTAATTTTCCAAACAAATACCTCCTAACACAGGGGAGGTAATGAGGTAAGTTACATATCAACTGTATTAGCAACTGAAGGTCTAGCTTTTCTACATACTTTTAGTTACATGAACAAAAAAAAAAAAAGTGTATCCATTAGTCTGGAACATGTAACCCTCCCTTGCCTAATGTCAGATAAATTATTTAATTATTTTAGGATTTTCATTTTTATAAATTATTGTATTTTTTTTTTCTGTAAATTTCATAAGTCAAAGTGGAGACAATACAGCACTGGAAAGAGAAATAGGAATATTTTCACCTTTATTGTTCTTTTTTCAGGAAAATCAGAAGACATCAATTTTAAAACATTTTTTACAGATGGATGCTCAAAATGAAGCATACCAAGCTAAATTCTGTTTGTACATGATCAGAAATCTAAGCTGACAAATCATTGTTTCTCATATTGCCAATAGCAGCCTAATTTATCAATCAACTGAGCACTGAGCAGAGATTGCTTCTTATCATGAAGATTACATAAAGGATATTGAAAGAAGAAGAATATAAAATGAAGGCATGACATATCTAGTATGAAGACTTGCTTTAACACTTTCAAATAAATTTATATATATGTGAATTATAATTGCCTCTAATTGTTCCATTGTCCACTTTCTGCTACCGATCCTTGTATATTTCAGTGTTACCTCATACACATCTATCAGATGTGTAAGTATCTTTTTTCTTTGTATATCTGTAGATGTGATATCATGCCTCAGGAATTAAAAAGTATGGTGATTTTCCAGTGTAGATGCTGGACAGTGAATACATTACACTTTTCAAAGAGTTATCTAGTGACTTCACCATTCAGAATGCATGATTTAAAAATATCACATTATGAAGCTTTCTAGGTATGAGACAAATTTTGTTTTTAAAAAAAAAAGAAAAAAGAAACATTTGCTTAATGAGAATTTCATGAGAAAACAAGGGGAAAAAATTGATATGAGGCAAAAATATTGCTCACACCTTTTACAATCCAGAAATAACTGTGAAGTCACTTCCCTTAGGACATATGTTTGAAATTGTTAACAACATTGACCCAGATGATATAATTTTGCTTCTGTAAGATACATGAATAAACTGTTGCTTTAATCTTCTCTGTGCAAATCCTAAGAATCTTTGCAGAGTCAAGCTTGTTTACAACATACTCTAAACAAAAGGGAAGGTTTAGAAGAAACCTGACAGGATATTTTTATGTGAATTTTTTAGCAAAGAATACCAATTTGAGTATGTTTTGTTTGCTTTTGTTTTTTTTTTTTTAGCATTTCCTGATTTCAGGAAAAAAAAAAAAAAGTATGAAGCAAACAGGATTCCAAAATCTTAATATCAAAAGCTACAAAAATCTACAACATGCATTCAATGTTACAGATGATAAATCACTAGAAGAAGCACAGTTTTTAGTTTCATACAACCCCCAACACCCCCAATTCCCAGTTTCCCAAAATATGGGAAACTGAGAATCCAAGCTTAACCTTATTATAACATGGTCCAGGAAAACAGGGAAAAAAGTCACACATAACCAGAGAGATGCTTATATGCCCTCATGAAGAAGGGAAGCCGAAGTATCACAAGTATTGGATGTAGTGTCTGAATTATGATTCTTTTTCTTTAAGTCTGCCCTTTTGCTATACGTATTTAGAGCCAAGAAATTAAAAACTCTACAAACAAAACCCACCAAACTGAGCAGAAAATTAAGTATGGCAAATAATGTACTTAAACAAACAAACAAACAAAACAAATTTTCTATAAAGTTAGGAAGAACAAGTTAAAAAACTTACTTTTTTTTTTTTTTTTTTGAATTGTGTTTGTATTGAAGCTACTTGAGCGGTTGTGGATGAACTTTACTTATGGCTGAAAAATAAAATAGGTCTCAGCATGCCACAGTTTTGCATACATGAGTGACCTTGTTTTTGTCCTTGCATCATTCACCCTGTTTTATTTCCTTCCAGCTGTGGGCTGCAGACCACTAATATTTATAAAGCACTTAGGTGTCAGTGGAAATTTCATTTCAGAAAAAAAATAATTTTCTTGGCTTGTACTGGTTATTGCATAACCTCATGTGTCATGGTTTCTTAGAGAAAACATATTATATATATTTAATGTCTGTATAAGGTAAGCAAAGGTAGATACAGACAATAATATTCTGCAATTTTACAATTGTCTGGCATTTGAGAAACCACACAGTATGAAGTTTAAGACTGAGCATATTCTACTTTTTATGAAAAAAATCTTTAAAATTCATTTAAAGCAATTAATTTAAATAATGAAATGTCAGTTCCCACAGCTTCCTTAGTGTGATGCACTGATTGTGCATGAATTATGAACTAAATGTACATTTCCTTTAAAGTGAAAATTGAAATCTAGCAACCTTTTTTAAATGTTTGATACTTCCAAACTCCACTCCCATTATAGAGTGTATATAAAACCAAAATTTTAAATTAGTAATGACATATGTCCAGATGGAAACACAACAGAGGTTTTTATTTCACTTTATTTTCAGTGTATATTTCCCAGCTTGATTCTAAAGTACCATTCCTGATGAAGTTCATGTGTTTCAAATGTTTCATATTATGCTCTTAACTGCAGTGTCTTCAATTCTTACACAAAATCAGAAAATAATTTTAAACAAAATTACACAGTCATAGGCCAGTCATGCTCTGATTTTAACAGTTCGCTCAAGTCTTGTCTAATTTGAATTTAATCATCCCATTCCCTGTTTTTCTGTAGATCAGCAGAAAAAAAATATATTTATAAAATAATATTTAAAATATAAATAATATGAATAATATTTAAAATATTTTAAAATACTATTTATTATTTACAAAAAATAATTATTTAAAGGTGGGGCAGGAGCACCAACAAGACTGTTTTCCAATTCAAAGCAGGTCTTAACTATATTCCTTCTGATTTTTTTTATTTATTTATTTTTTTTCAGTCATATAAGCTCTTGATCTCTTTCCTTCAGTTGGTGAAGGAAACTGTGTTCTGTCTTTCATTTAGAGGCCTCTGTGGGAGGCCTCTGTGGGAGGACTTCCCTATTTTCTAACGCACTTTTGCTCATTTTCATGTGATCATACTTAGATTGTTCCTTCTGATTTACAGAAGAAAGGCTCCCTCAGACATGTTGAATTCTGGGTAATTCAATTGCAATATCTCTAACATATTAGAAGACCACTAGAAAGCTACGTAAAGTTAAAGAAGGCAGAATTTGTGCAAGAAGCCAATTCCTCTATACAGAAGAAATAAATTGGTTTGCATTCTAAAAGTAAGAAGTAAGAAAATTGAGAACATTCTTATTGGAAAGGAGAAAGGGAAGGAAGTTTTTTCATTTGTCATGACAACACCATGTAGGAATTTTAGCTTATTAAAATATTACTATTTAGATGCCTGTCAAGGAGTAATAAAGTTTTTAGCAATAGAGAATCTTATAAATACCCTGATTTTGATTAACCCTATATTAAGCAAATACAAACTTGTACATTAAGTATTAAAAACCATAACATAAAATTACTATAGGAATTCAATATCAAGATTTCTATTACGGAAATATATGTGTCATTATAAACAGCTAGATAATATACATACGCACAAATACCTCTAGTCCAGGTATTAGACAAGTCAACCAAAGGAGAAGCATTACTGGGCCTGGTGCTCACCAATGCAGATGAATTAAAGAGGTAAAGACTGGAGGCAGTCTGGCTTGCAGTGACCACACCCCATTTGAGTTTGTGATCTCAAAGAACAGTGGCCTGGCAAACAGCAAAGTCAGGACAATGAACTTTGAGAGAGCAAACTTCCAGTTGTTTAAAGACCTAGTGGATGAGAACCCATGGGAAACTGCCCTTAGGAACACAGGAAATGAAAAGAGCTGGCAAATTTTAAGGGCACTTTTTTCACAGCTCAAGAACTCTCCATCCCCCTATGTAAGAAATCAAGAATGAAGGGCAGGAAACAGGGGTGACTGAGCAAGGACCTGCTGGTCAAACTCCCATAAGAAGGAAATGCACAAGCAGTCAAAGCAGGGACATGTGGCTTGGGAAAAGTACAGGGATGCTGTCTGGATGTGTAGGAATGGGATCAGGAAAGCCAAGGCACAGATGGAGCTGAACTTGGCAAGGGATGCAAAAAATAACAAGAAGGGACAGTGGTCAGAAAAAGAAAGGCCAGAGTATTGGTACAGTGGTCAGAAAAAGAAAGGCCAGAGTGTAATCCCCCTGATAAAGAAGGGAGGACTGCCAATGATAGCCGTGGAGAAGGCTGAGCTATTCAACAGTGGATGTAGTTGCCAAGCTTCTCTCCACCATATTTGAAAACTCCTGGCAGTAAGGTGAAGTTTTCCCACCTGACTAAGAAAAGGGAAACATCACTCCCATTTTTTTAAAAAGGTAGAATGGAAGACCCAGGGAACTACAGACCTGTGAGCCTCACCTTTGTGCCTGGGAAGATCATGAAACAACATCTCCTGGAATCAATGTCAAAGCACACGCAAGACAAAGAGGTGATGTGAGACAGACAGAACAGCTTCACCAAGGGCAAATCATGCCTGACCAATTTGGTGGACTTCTGTGATGGAGTGACTGCATCAATTGATAAGGGAAGACTGACCAATATAATCTACCTGGATTTCTGCATGGCCTTTGCCACTCTCACAGGACGTCCTGATCTCTAAATCAGAGAGATATTGATTTGAAGGGTGGACTAGTTGGGGTAGATAAGGAATTGGCTCAATGGCCACAGACGGAAAGCTGTGGTCAACAGCTCTATGTCCAGATGGAGACCACTGACAAGTGGTGTCCCTCAGGGGTCCATCTTGGAACCATTTGTGGTGGTTTTACTCAGCTGGGCAGCTGAGCTCCACTATAGCTGCTCTCTCACTCCCCCTCCTCAAAGGGCAAGGGGGAGGAAATATGATGAAAAGGCCTCGGGGACTGAGGAGATAACTCAAAAATGGACTCAAATGGGCAAAACGGACTCATTATAGGGAGATCAATAACATTTATTACCTGTTACTAACAAATTAGAACAGTGAGAAATAACAAACCAAACTGCAGACACCTTCCCCCCAGCAACACTCTTCTACCTCCTTCCCCCAAGGAGAACAGGGAAACGAGGGAATGGGGACTGTGGTCAGTCCCTAATGCTTCATCTCTGCCACTCCTTTGCAGTCACTCTCTTCCCCTTCTCCACGTGGGGTCCCTCTCACAGGATGCCATCCTTCCCAAACTGGTCCTGTCTGGACTTCCCATGAACAGCAGCTCTTCAAGAACTGCTCCAACATGGCTCTGTACCACGGGGTCCATCCCCCAGCAGAAAACTGCTCCAGCACGGGTCCCCCACAGGCAGCAGCTCCCCCCAGACCCCGTGCTCCTGCGTGGGCTCCTCTCCACGGGCTGCAGCTCCAGCTTAGGGCCTGCACCTGCTGTCGCTCTCCATGGGCCACAACCTCCTCCAGGCCACATCCACCTGCTCCACTGGGGGCTCCTCCACAGGCTGCAGCGTGGAGATCTGCTCCACGTGGGACCCATGGGCTGCAGGGAGACAGCCTGGTCCACCAGGGGCCTCTCCACAGGCCACAAGGAAGCTTCTGCTACATGCCTGGAGTACCTCCTGCCATCCTTTTGCACTGACATTGGTGTCTACAGTGTTGTTTCTCACTCCTCTCTCTCACAACTGCTGTTGCACAGCAGTTTTTGTTTCTCTTTCTTCAGTCTGCTCCCAGAGGCCCAACCAGCATTGCTCACTGGCTCAGTTCTGGCCAGCTGCAGTCCCTCTTGGAGCCGACTGAAACTGGCTTGAGGTTTAACACGTCCAGGTGCAAGGTGCTGCAGCTGGGTCACATCAGTCCCAGAAATGAGTACAGCCTGAGCTGAGTGAAGAACTCATTGAGAGCAGCCCTGCAGAGAAGGACTTGGAGGTTCTGGTGGATGAAAAGCTCGACATGAGACAACAGTGCATGCTTGCAGTCTAGAAGGCCAACTGCATCCTGTGTTGCATCAACAGAAGAGTGGCCAGCAAGTCTAGGGAGGTGATTGTCCAATTCTACTCTGCCCTTGTGATGCTACAGTACTTCATCCAGGTCTGGGGCCCCCAGCACAAGAAAGACAGACATGTTAGACTGCATCCAGAGGAGGGCCATGAAGTTGATCAGTGGGCTGGAACAACCTCTCATATGAATAAAGACTGAGACAACTGGGGATGTTTGGCCTGAAGAGAAGGCTTATGGGGAGACCTTACTGCAGTACTTAAAGGGGGGTTATAAAAAAAAGATGGAGAACAACTTTTTGAAGAACAACTTTTTGCTCAGGAAGATAATGATAGAGCAAAGGGGAATGGCTTTAAATTAAAATAAATTAGATTTTCATCAGATGTTAGGAGGAAGTTCTTTACTCAGAGGGTGGTGAGACACTGGAACAGGCTGCCCAGAAAAGCTATGGATGCCCCATCCCTGGAGGTGTTCAATGTCAAGTTGAATGGGGCCCTGGGCAACCTTATCTAGTGGGTGGCATCCCTGACTATGGCAGGGGATTTGTAACTGGATGGTCTTCAAGGTTCCTTCCAACCCAAACTATTCTATGAAATGATTCTGTGAAATACATTTTTCTGTATGCATGAAGCATTGCCTTTTTTGAAGTTGATGTAGCTTCAGAAGAAGAGAGTAACTTCAAATAATTAAAGCCTGAGAAAAATACGTGGTTTCTTATTGCACACAGGAAATAAGGAACAACTTATTCTCATTGAAAATTCTGAAAAATTTCTCTTACTTAACAAGACACAGTCAAGTATAGCAAGTTTAAAAATATATATGAATAAAAAATACAGGTATTGTATATATGCTAGCTAATTTCTCCTTCACTTTTTTTTTTTTTTAATTATTATTTATTTATTTTATTTTAGAGTGATGATTTCCAGCAAAAATAATATTCCTTTATTTATAAAAGAAAGCTGGGGGATATAACTGACAGACGTACACAAGCAACAGAAACTGTCTTTAGATAAAAAGCTCTGAAATGTGCAGAGTAAACATACCGAAAGAAATAAGATTATCCTCCAGTATGCTTTCTTTATAGAAATATAATCTGCTTCTTGTAAATTATAACAAGATCAAGCACAATGTTTTAAAATAGAAGTAATTTTTGAGATGATAGGATTCCTTAAGATACTGGTCTGTCTGATTATATTATCTAACCCAGAAGAGCAATCTGCTATTCCTTCACAATTGCAGATGAAAAATACTAGAAAACTTGTATTTTATATTACAGAAAACTAGAAAAACTTACATTATAGAAACTTATAGAAAACTAGAATTGGTTTAGAATTAGAATAGAAAACTAGTATAGAAAACTAGAAAGCTAGAAAACTTTCAATACTAGAAAATAAGAATTGACTCAGGAATAACGATAATATAAAACTAAAACTAAACATAACCTGTTTTCCTAAGTAGGGAAAACAAACAAACAAACAAAAAAGAGGCCAAAACAAAACAAAAACCTGCTTTGCAACACGGAAAACACTTTTATATTTCACTTCTTCATGCCCCCAAGAGAAATCAACTACAACTGAAGAAGCAATCATCCTGTTCTTTCAATAAGAGAACTAGCAGGATCTATTTCTTAAAAATGTTAATGCAGATGAAAAAAATATAGTCAGACAAATGATTCATAAAATGCAAAAGACAATGCTTTCTTTTAATCATTTGATTTCCAGAACCAAGACCGGTCTGTCTACGCACACACAATTACTTGTATAGAAAATCAGAATTATCAGTACTTTTAGTGGAAGTGATGTCAGCCTCTCTTACTGTCATGACACAAAATGATCAGAAAATAAAGTCACCCAGAATTGAAAGCAAGTTTACTTTCTTCCCTACTTCACTGTTTACTATTAGGTGCTGAGCAATACTACAAAAATGAGTCATTTGGCATTTTACAAAGACACAGCTTAAGAAGCTCAGGAAAAGGGAGGAACTTTGGAATCTCTTGCACAGCGTAACAAGTGGAATGTTATGGAGAACCTTGTATACTTCCAAAGCAGACATAACAAAAGTGTTGAAATATTTTTGGAAATATGGAAAAGTATTAACAGTGTAATGCAGTAAAATTCCTGTGAGATGATTATGCCCAGTAACTTAAAAAAAAAAAAAAAAAAAAAAAAAAGGGAAGAGAACATATCTTCCTTTTAGAATTCCCTTTTTTTTTTTTTTTTTTTTTTTTGTGCCTAACTCACTATATATATATATATATATATATTTCACTGCTACAAATACAGCGTCTATAACCAAATTATTGAAATCACAGAGTAAGAGATAAGTTGCTGCTTCTCAACCCTTTGTCACTTAGGGATATTGTTCACTTCTTCTAAATCCCTAAAAAGTGATTATATTATCCAGAAATATTCTCCAACTGGAAGATAGTTTGTAAGGGTACTAGACAGCATTATGGTTTGATTCCTCCTGCAGGTCAACCTGAAGTATTTCACAGTAACAGTAACAATTACCACAGTGTATTATACTATGCTTCTATTTTGTGTTCATCTTTTTAAGTGCATTTAAACAGTCTTCAGTTCATTGGTCCCATGTACATGAGTGGGGCTCTTAGACAGTCTGAAAATATTATTTATAAATAGTAGTAGCAGCTAGAGACCAAGATAACTTGTTTTAAATGTTTACATCTACCATTTTGGGTGGTGAGAATGAATGAATGAATGAATGAATGAATGAATGAATGAATGAATGAATGAATGAATGAATGAATGAGTAAATAAAACATTATGTTTTCTCAGGAGTACTAACCAGGCTTGGTAAAGTTGTGAGTAAGTTACTATAAAATAATGAAAATACAATGGAAAGGAGAAAGGCATATGAAACCTAACCAAACAAAATCTGATCTCATCTATATCTGATGTATTCTGCAAAACATACTATGGCTGCCTTCTACAGCATACTTAATGTGGATAATATGCTATGGCTATTTTCTTGTCTCTTTCAGAGTCATTTTCCATGTGAAGGAATTGTCATCTCCAAACCTTGCTCCTTTCACCTATATTAGGAGACTCAGCAAAGGTTTAGTTCACACTGAGGATCATTAAGAGTGTTCTTTGTTGTTGCTGTTGTTTGTTTGTTTGTTGTTGTTTTTCCACTTTGTAACAAGAAAAGCACTTCCAGGATTTTCAGGACATGTCTGTTGTCAAATTTGTGTTGTAAAATAAAGAAGCATGAATATAAGATGTAGTAGTCTTGTTAAAGCAATGAAATTCCAAAGCAACATTAAAATATTATTTGAAATTGATTGTCAATGGTTTGTTACTCCGTTTGAGTTTCCGGTGAATTATATGATCTAAACCAAATAATTTTCCATCAGAAAAAATACTCTAAGATGGGAATAAGGAAAAAAAGTGGCTGTAATGAAAACTTTAGATAGGAATACAGAATTTATTTTGCAGTGGTCATATATTTATGTCTAGGAGAAATTTATAAAATAGAATATTTTTTTTGTGAAGAAGACATTAATACATGTAGTCTAGTGGATATAGGAAGGAGTTAAAATATGAAAAACCTTGTTAAACTTTTTACTGTGTAAGAAGCACTGCAATCAAACTAGCTTTGAATTTTAAGCATTGGTGTAAACATAACTACGATGGTAAAATAGCAAATCCTATGAATCACTATCAAAATAGCAAGAAACCTTTAAAAAGGTCTTTTCCTATACAGGTTTCAGATGGACAGATGCAAACGCTGTGGAGGCCTAATTGTTTTAATTAATTTGCTACTTATTCATAGATAATTACAGGTCATTTCTAAACTTATTTAAACCTGAATTAAACAAAACAAAACAAAACAAAACAAACAAAAAAAAACAAACAAACAAAAACAAAACAACAACAACAACAAAAGAAAACAGATCTTTGTTAGAACTTGGAAAAATTTCTTTATAAATAATTCCATTAATTTTAAAAATCATCAGAACATTCATGCAGTGACAAAGCTAGAAAAGAACAAGTCAGAATCAAAGGGCTGTGAGAACCTCTTTCTCTGATGAAGGAAACTGGAGACCTGGTTATGTAGGACATGTAGAAAGCTGAAGTAATGAATAACATTTTTGCCTCAGTCTTCACCAGCAAATCCTCTAGCCACACCACCCAGTTCACTGTAGGAGATCAAGTTCAAGACCATCTAAGGAACTTGAATGTGCACAAACCCATGGGACTGATGAGATGCATCAGAGAGTCCTGAGGGAACTGGTGGATGAAATTGATAAGCCATTGTCTTGTCATATGAAAAGCCAAGGCAGTCTGTTGAAGTTCCCACAGATTGGAAGAAAGGAAACATAGCTCCCGTGTTTAAAAAGGGAAAAAGTAAGGCCGAGGGCCAATGACAGGCCAGTCAGTCTCACGTCTGTGCCTGACAAGTTAGTGGAACAGATCTTTCTGGAAAATATATTAATGCACACAGACAACAGAGAGGAGCCTGGGGACAGCCAACATGACTTCACTAAGGGCAAATTGGGCCTGAAAAACTTGATGGCCTTCTACAATGAGGTTACAGCATTGGTGGGTAGGGGAAGCACAACTAACATCATCTACCTGTATTTGTGCAAAGCATTTGACACTGTCCCCCATGATATCCTTGACTCTAAAATGGAGAGAAATTGATTCGATGGATGGACCACTTCGTGGATAAAGTATTAGCTGGATGGTTGCATTCAAAGAGTTACAGTCTACAGCCTGATGTCCAAGTGGAAACTAATAATGAGTGGTATTCTTCAGGGATCCGTACTGGGACCAGTACTATTTAACATATTTGTTGTTGTTGACATGGACAGTGAAATTGAGTGCACCCTCAGCAAGTTTACTGATGACACCCAACTGTGTGGTGCAGTCAACATGCTGGAGGAAAGGGATGCCATCCAGAGGGACCTTGACAGGCTTGAGAGGTGGGACCATGCAAACCTCATAAAATTCAACAAGGCCAGATGCAAGGTCCTAGACCTTTACTGAGGCAACCCCAAACATGAATACAGGTTGGTCAGTGAGTGGATTGACAATAGCCCTGCAGAGAATGAGTTGAGAGTATTGGTATATGAAAAACCGAATATGAGCTGGCAATGTGCATTTGCAGCCCAGAAAGCCAATGTTATCCTGGGCTGTCTCAAAAGAACAGTCAAGGGAGGTCATTCTCCCCCTCTACTCTCTACCCTCATGAGAACCCACCCAACTGGTATACTGCATTCAGCTCTGGGGCCCCCAACATAAGAAAGACATGGACCTGTCAAAGTGAGTCCAGAGGAGAGCCATGAGGATGATTAGAGGGCTGGAGCAACTCTCCTATGAAGACAGGCTCTGGAGAAACCTTACAGTGACCTTCTGATATTTAAAAAATAAATGAAATAAAAAGATGGGGCAGGACTCTAGCAGGGAACGTAGTGATAGGAAAAGGGGTAACAGTTTTAAACTAAAAGAGAGTAGATTTATATTAGATATTAGGAAGAAATTATTTGCTACAAGGGTGGTGAGGCCATGGAACAGGCCCAGAGAAGCTGCGGATGTCCCATCCCTGGAAGTGTTCAGGGCCAGGCTGTATGGGACTTTGAGCAACCTGATCATTGCTCATGGCAGGGATGTTGGAACTAAATGATCCTTAAGGTCCTTTCCAACCCAAGTAATTCCATGATTCTGTGAAACAAAAGACAGGAGTTCACAAGGATTCCCCAGTGGCATTAGTATACCATGGCGGCAGAACCTGAGTATCCTAGGATATCTGAAGGAGAAAGCAAGTAAACCCATTAGCCATTAAATTCAGGAGAAAGACAGAATTAGGTCCAAAGTACTCAGAATAAAATCGTAATTACTCTAAAGGAATCATTTCTATGTCCAAGGTAGCATTAGCTATGATGACAGAAGCTATTAGCTGTTGGCTGTTCCCTTGTCTTTCACCATATTTAAACTGTCTATAAGAGTAGGTGTCACATAAAATATACTATATAATACACTATAAAATACACAAATGGAAAACCCTAACAGTACTTTATATACAGTACAGTAAGGTAAATGAGATTAAAAAAAAAAAAAAAAAAAGGACTAACATGTCTATGAATAGCACAAGAAAATGAGTATTTCAGTGTTCACTGTACCTTTAAATACATATCACTCTCTGCTGCAACAGATCCCATTTAGCTTTTCATTTTGGAAGCAGTGTGTTGCAATTCCTCTTCTGTTGTTTGTTTGTTTCCCTCAATCTAAAATAAAAATAAATCAGACTGAAAAAAAAAATAGTTTTGCTCTATGTTTACAGCAACAAAACCATGACAGGGAGATTGATGTCTCTATTAAGGAAATAAGTGAGTGAAATCATACCTCAGTTTTGCTAAGGCTGTTCTCAGTCTTTTCCTAAATACTTAAAAAAATAATTTTATGTTTGAACAAAAAAAGCAACAAACAAACTACAGCAATAACAAAAACTCTTTATCTGACAGTGCAAATTTAAATCCACAAAAAGCCAAAATAATTATTTAGCTTTAGAGATAATAAAGAAAACAGGAAAGTATTCATCTCAACACTCAGCCTCCAGACTATACCAGGATGCTGCAGACTATAGCTTCAGTGTCCAGAATCTTTCCATATGATTACCTGTCAGCTTCTTTGATACACTGTAGAGGATAAAAATAGCTTGAGGTTTGTTTGTTTCTGTGTTTAAGCAAACAAGCCCAACAAAACATCTTCTTTGTATTGGTTGCCATACAGCCAGCTACAGCATCTGTCAATAATATCAAATGGAAAGAATCTGGGTAACAAGATTTTTATTAAATTGCTGTTAAATCCACAAGGAAAATGTCAGTGATGCATTTTAGGTCTTTTTTTTTTTTTTTTTTTTTTTTTTTTACAGAAAATACCTGCTCTCTTTTTGCCAGTGCTTCTGTTTTGCTACAGCCACACAGATGAAATAATTGAAACCAATATTCACTTACAGAAACATAGGGAAGCTCTCCAATGAAAACCTTTAACATTTGCCTTTTACCACTCAAACTCCTCCAAAGCAACGGACTTTAAACTAATTCAGAATCTGAAATGAGTCTGTTATTTCTGAAAAACAAAAGAAAAAATAAAAAGATTTCTAACAAAGTAAATCCTGTTGTAACTTTATAGATTAAAAGTGCTGGGGGCTAGTCATAAGAAGGAACCAAATATAAATTAATGTGCACGTAAGTGCTTATTTGTTACCATCAGTGTAGTCCCTCTGCCCCTTAGACTGCAGGCACTTCAGAAACTGAAGGTCAACCTGAGCAAGCAACTCTATACCACACTCACGGTTTATAATTTGAGGAAGAGTTAAATCATAGGTCTGAGCCTATGTTGCTTGGATATATTTGCTTATAGTCATAATGTGCTTTCAAATAGATTCTGGATTTAAGCACAAATGCTATCAAACTGAGGCCAACAGGCAGAATTCAAACATTTTTTGTCCACAATTAGTCTAAGAAATGGGGATTACAGACAGAGTAATCTTGATTGTCTTATATCTGCTTGCATGGGTGCTCTCTGTTCATACAAGAGTTTGTTAGGCATTTTCATTTGCTCATGTGTCAGCTGGGGTTTAGCAATTAAAACCACATGGTTTCACTGTAGGTTCAAGGAGACCAATCACAATTCCTTTCAGAGACAGTAACATGTTGTAGTTCAGAAATGTTATTTCCAAACCCAATTTTAAATATTGCTGCTTGGAATTGTTGACTTTTCTGTTATTCCTATGTATATTTATTCTAAACTTGTAAAAGAAAATGTATAACATAATTTATCTTGTTCATTTTTTCTGTAAACTTCCAAAAGCTAGGATATGTCTTTCTGTGTGCATCCTTCATTCTAATAGCAGTCACAGACATGACATATTGCTTTACATGCTATTACATATAAATGTGTTTTAGATATATGAGTGAATAGTCACAGAAGAAAAAAAAATTTTAATGGTGAGCGATGCATAATATAAAGTGTGTATGCTTCACTTAGACAAATTGAAGTTTAGAAGGTTAGAACAAAGAAAGGATGACAATAATTACCTCAATTGCTATTCAGGAATAAATAAATAAATAAATAAATAAATAAAAATAAAAAGAAAAAGAACAAAAAAAGAAAAATAATAATAATAAAAAAAAGCATAACCTCTAAGACAGTCTTCCAGGAAAAATATCCAAGAGAATTCTCTCAGGGAATGTGAGAATCAGTGAATCCTGATTCCAGATTTTTTATGAGCTGTAGCCAAAGGTAGTAATTTTAAAAAGCAAATTGAACTGTATATCTGAAGTAAGGTAGAGTTATCCATAAACCAATCTATTATCAAAGAACAAGAAGAAGAAGTGTGGATAAACAAGTAGTTATCATGTCTCAAAAGACTTTTTCCTTGTTTTTATTAATGCTAATGTCAAAAGATTGGAATTACATAGTAAGTGCCCATCATAGTGCTGATCATGCTGATCTGAACCATGCACATTTTTTTTATTATTATTTATTTGCCACATACAGGTAATACAAAATTTCTTCAGCAGAGGTTTTCAAGGTATACACCCATTGTAATGAACCTAAAAGCCCATAAACCCATGAAAGAACTTCTGGATTTAAATGATCATTCTTCACTGAAGTGAAAAACAGAAGTTTCAACTTTATTAAAACTACCTTCTCTTTTTCCCATAGATAAGTCTTGTGGAATATCAATTGCATGTCTAAACTAAAACCAAGAAAGATGTCCTTTTTGTTTGGAAATAATGTAAAAGAATTCTGGTCACTATATTGGTAGACATTGAAACACTGAAAAGCATTTTTGTAAGAGAGCACACACACACCAAAAAGCATGTTTCTGTCTGCCATGAATAATAGAAATGCCTGAGAATGTACAAGAAACTTGATTCTCTCCTATTCTTTCTATTAATATCAAGATCCATAAAGTCAGAGAAGTTATTTTACTATGCAAAAATCAGTATATTATGGAGCAGTATTAGGTCCATGTAGTAAAGACGTTAGTGAATTACAACAAAACTAGAAATAATATATATGGGGGAAGTATATAACTATATTAAAATTGGATTTAAATTCTACTTGTTAATTGTATAAAAAGTCACCAAGTCTATTAGTGTTCTATGGGTTTAGAATTATCATGATGGGTATCCATTCTTATTGCCTATGATGACAGTATGATTTTAAGAATCTAATTTTAGTAATAGTTCCTCACACCTCCATGACATTGTCTGCCAAAAGATGTTTCCTATCTATGGATAGCTCCAGAAACTCCCAATGTCAAGGACAGAACAGAAATTAAGGAATTACTGTGCTTTCTTAGCTTTGAATGCAAGTAACTCCCAAACACAAAACACCGAGATCCTGAGGCAGTCTCCTTTTTATAGATCTCAGCTGTTTTTCTTGCTGTCACAGTAGCCACTGACAGCTTGTTTGGACAGCATGTTGAGAGATGAGTCAGACCTCTGCATGGATCAGGAAGTTTCCTCATACCCAACACTTCTTAAGATTGAATGATGTAGATAGAATAGTTTGTACCAAAGAAGCTATCATATTAGGACAGCCTCATATCATATTAGATAGCTTTTGAAGGAAAAAAAAATGTTTCTACCAAAGTACAGTGTGATAGAACTGATGTCAGTGATGTATCTAGAACAATAATATTGTGTACTTAGACACCATCTGTTAGTTAATAAAGTAGGCTTCTAGTTTAGACACTCAAAGTAAATAATATTAAGACTTCCTGGTATTACCCACAGTTTAAAATACTAATTCATGTAAAGATTATATATAGAACTATGTTTATTCTCTGCCTAATACTTATTCAAAACCCTTTCTCACTGCAGCTGGCAATGTTGTTTCTAACCACAGTCTGCAAGTGCAGAAGGCTGGGGATGTAGAACAATCGGCATTGTTAAAGGTAACAGGGAGAGCTTTCATCCAAAACATGCTATGTATCCCACAGATGCTGTTGTAGCTCTGTGCTGGCAATGATAAATGATGTACAAAATGAGTGAATACTGAGACACAGACATACATAGAAAAGGAATTTAAGAAGAATTCCTTGACAGCGGGACACATCTGATTTTACAAAGAGAACAGGTATGACATTCATTTTTAACTTGCTCATCTGATTTCCTACTCTCTAAACTTTAGGAGTTATTTTTTGCTCCCCTAGAATGCTCTGTTTCAAGAGAGAGCAGCACAACCCTAACTTCCTCATGTGTAGGACATGTGTAGGTCATACAGGTATAGATGGTGATCAAGAACACGTTACATGTAAAGGTGTCCTGCACTTTTGAGAAAGTACTGTGCAGATTCAGAAGGTAGGGTCAATAAGTGGAAGCGAACAGTTTTTCACTGTACTTTACTGTTTCTTCATCATACTCCAAATTTTCCTCCTCTCACTTTTATTTGCTCATGTATTTTTCTCAGTTTCAAATAGTCCAGGTTATCCTAACAACTGTCTTCATTGTTTGAAAGGGTGTGTCGGTTTTCCAAACTAACCTGTCTAATATATTGAACAGTTTAAAGAACATTTACAACTAACTGAAAACACATACATGTCACAGATGAATGCTTCCATCATTATCTTTCAATTAGGAATTTTGGCTTCCTCTATTCTTCAATACCTGATTTTGAAACCTTCTCATCCTGACTGTGAGAAGTTCAAGAGCTTGTGTAAGAACTGCAAAGTTTCTTTTTCAACTCAGAGTTACATCAGAACCTAATTATGGAGACATGTAAGTATTATAGTCCACACCGACAACAGAATGGTAGATATTAAATGAGAAAAGTCATGATTGTTTCAGAAGAGTATGAAAGTAGGAATCAAAAAAGGTTATAATATCTTCTACCAGGCTCTAATCTATCTCCTTTACCTTTATCTAGTAAAAAGTAATCTAATCTAGCTCCTAGACCTTTATCAATCCTATTCTTTGCTTCTGAACCAAAAAGTGCTGAGTAATAAAGTATGACTCACTGAGATTGACCCAAGACTCATGGAGGACATTTTACACTAATTTCGACACAGATTGCAATTGATCCTCTTTATCAGAAGTGGCAGCCTTCAACCATAAGAATACACAGATTCCAAAGACTTATGAAAGTTTTTATTTAAACATTCTCACAGCTGGTACTATATATATAAGCTAAAAAAAAAAAAAAAAAAAAAAAAAATAAGTTCTTAGAAAAAGTTATTAAAAAGTTCTGAAAGTTTCTATTTATTCAATTGTTATTAATTGCTTTCAAATTCTGGTTTTGGGTCATTATATGGCAGAAAGTCTGGTCCAATTATCCTTCCTATCCTGAACTGCTGCAGAAAGGCTTGTGCTATTAAATATAAAAGATGGGAGTGAAAAATCCTGTTAGTTCTTTTCCCCAGGAGAAGATCATGAAGGCAGCTAGGAAGAATAATCAGTAACTATGTTCTTTCCTACTCCTACTGTGGAATCACATTTTTATCCACAGTTTACAGTTCTGAAGATTTTTATGGGTCTGGATTGCATTTAACTTGTTCCTCTCACAATGGCAGTGCAAAGTGCATCTCAACACAGTAATTGCTTATGATGTCCTAAAGAGCATTATGACCATGGGAATTCAGCATCAATAACAGAGAAAACTTTATGGCCTCTGTAAAGTATTAAGTGTTCCTATACAAAGAGCTGTGGGGTGGGGAGGACTGTTTGCATGTTTTCCTTTTGGACTCTGTTATGGAATTGCAAGTCTCACAAGATGAGCAACAAACATTGTTCAATTCACAGTCAAATAGCTGGTTTTCCATATGCTGAATCCAGTGTTATCCCTCTCATGGAAGCAAAGTGAGTTGCATTTTCCTTTACAAGTGACTTTCTTCACTTTTCTTATGCTTATTCTTCAGTTAGATTGCTCTGTTTACTTGCTTATGAGGTGTATGCTAGCCACAACTAGGCATTCTTTGCTCTCCTTCAGGGATTTAATGAAAGTCCCACATTCCCTTTTATCAATTTGTTAAAGTACAGGATGGGTTGTTTGCACCTCTGTAAAGCTTATCTGTCTAGAAGCTTTAGTACTATATACAATACTATAGTACTGTATACAAAAATTGCACAACTGATCCTACAAGGACATTTATGAACAACGCATTCAGTAACTACACACAGCAGATATGAGATAATCCCACTCTTCTTCCAGAAGAAAAACACATCCATCAATAGAGTTCAGTCTGATGAAGTCTGAACCTTTCATCTATTTTCCTAGCAATAAATAGATATGAGACACCAAAAGAGAAAGAAATCATTGCCTTTCCAATCTGTCAGGTCCATGATCCACAAATGAAGAGGCATTCATGCCAAGAATAGGAATAGATAGAAGGTCTGTGTCTTTCCTATTCGGTGTACTTTCAAAATAGAGCTCCTTATGGAAATTTGTGTATGGATTGGGATTATTGTTTTGGTTTGTTTTGCTTCTTCCTGGTAATAAAACCATCTTTTCAAAAATGCAAGCACATGGTTAACATACTAATACATGTATAAAGGAGATATTGAAATATGTCAAATGCATGCAGTATTTTAAAATATTAAATGCATTTTTCCAACTTTATACTTGGGTACTTACGCTAAATTGTTTGAACGATTTACTACAAATCAAATCTTGTACAATGTATTCTACTTTGAAACCAAATATAACTGAACTAGATTAAACACATGGAAAACACTCAGTTAAGATCAGACTGAATTTAATCTCATTAAATTCAACTAATAACATGACGTAACGCAATAAATTTCAGGTTGGACCCTGACAGTTAGTTCCTAATAGGAGAAGTTAGTAAAGTGAAGCCTGGTATTTTATTAATATAATTTACCACATTTACAGAAGTGCACAAGTACATCTACTAGATAGTAGATAACAAGGAATACAATATATGTTCTTGCTGGCAATTTGATTAAAGTTTTAATTATAACTCCCCCAGAAGTAGAATTATATCCAAATTTACTCAGACAGACAACTTCAAATCTTTACTACAAGTCCACCCAAATATTAGAATATCCTGAGTTGGAAGGAACCCACAAAGATCATTGAATCTAACTCCTGGCTCCACATTGGACCACCCAAAAATAAGACCATGTGTCTTCAGTGTTGTCCAAACATTTATTGAACTCTGGCAGCTTGGTGAGCATGTCCCAGTGCCCACCACCCTCTGGGTAAAGACCCTTTCCCTAACCCCCAGCCTGACCCTCCCCTGTCCCAGCTCCATGTCGTTCCCTCAGGTTCTGTCGCTGTCCCAAGAGAGCAGAGCTCAGCGCCTGCCCCCTCTGCTCCCCTCGTGAGGGAGCTGCAGGCCGCCATGAGGCCTCCCCTCAGCCTGCTCTGCTCTGGGCTGAACAAACCCAGGGACCTCAGCCACTCTGCACGCCCTCCAGATCTTTCACCATCTTCGTAGTCCTCCTGTGGACACTATCTAATAGTTTTATAACTTTCTTTTATTGTGGCACCCCAAACTGCACATAGTACTAAAGGTGAGGTTGCACCAGAGCAGAGCTGAGCTGTAACAATCCAGTATCTTCCTTCTTCCATTCATCCACAGCTATATTTGTATGCTGCAAAAAATAAATGACAAAATTGTTTATACAGTCTATAGACCTTGTGTGATATCTTCCCATATTTAAACAACATTGAAATAAAGTGACGTTATCATTGACCTTTCATATTACAAATAAATAAATAAATAAATAAATAAATAAATAATCCTAACTGATGCCTGATATCTTTTAGAACTCAATTTCAGTTGACCATAAAATCACATTTCTGTATTAGAAATGCTTTTCTTAGTGAAAGGAAAGTTTCCATATTCCGCTTTCCTGCTCTGTATCATAATCAAACCTTACCAATTCATTCTTTAATCACATAGATTCTGTGGAAGTAATATGACAGACTTCAAGAAGCACAGAAGACTTAAAAAATTTAGATTTAATAGAACTGAGTAACTTTTCCAAGGAAACTAGCAGGCCTAGCAACATACCAGATTGCTTTAAGCTAAAAGCTAAACAACTGTAATCAACATTTTATTTTATTTTATTTTATTTTATTTTATTTTATTTTATTTTATTTTATTTTATTTTATTTATCATAAAACTCATGATGTTTCTGTCCAAAACTAGAAAAACAGTCACTACATCGGACTGACAAGTACGATGTCATGCTTTTGAATACCTAGGAAAGGTATAGACAAGATTATAATGAATAAAGTGTTTTGCAATGGGGACTATACAGGAAGAAATCTTTTAAGAAGTAATCTTTTAAGGAAGTTAAAGTTTAGTTTTCTGAAAACTATTAGAAATATTTTCTTCAGAGCTTAGTAGGCAAAAAATTGTATTATTCCACAGTATTATCAGGCTGAAGAGTACTTCTATTCTCTGAAAAGAGTGTAAATTCTATAGTTAAAATATTGGTCTTATCACTTCACACATTGTTCCAATGCAATAATCAAAATGGATCTGTACAAAACTGTTCTATGTAAGAACAATGAGAGAAGGCTCTGGGATGACCTCATTGCAACCTTTCAATACTTGAAGGGGGCTTATCAAAAAGATGGAGAGCAACTCTTTGCTCAATCAGATATGGACGGAAGGAGGGGGAGTGATTTTAAACTAAAGGAGGGGAGATTTACATTAGAGGATAGGAGGAAATTCTTCACTCAGAGGGTGGTGAGGCACTGGAACAGGTTGCCCAGAGAGGTTGTGGATGCCCCATCTCTGGAGATGTCAAGACCAGGTTTGATGAGGCCCTGAGCAACCTGATCACATCCATGCCTATGGCAGGGGGGTTGGAAATAGATGACCAAGTCCATTCTATGATTCTATGATTAACAAGAAGGAATAAAATTCTAAAGCCATAAATGCTTGTATGTTTGGTGTTTAAGCTTATCCAGATTTACGAGACTGCTAACTGGAACTCTGCTAAGATTCTGGTTTTCTAAGATGTGTTGGATGATCTCTGCTACATTGGATAGATAAATGGTGTAATCATCATTTAATTTGGTACTTATTTGCCAAAAAATATGAAATAGAATAGTGTCTAAAATGAAATGAATAATCAAAAGATGTGACAGGCGGTGTCTCAACATTCTTGAAATTATTATTAAAGCTGTTGAAAATCGAATGATAGTTTCTTTTCTGTGTTTAAGGATTTATTTGAAATTATTATTATTATTATTATTTTTAATTTGGATATACTCATGTAACCTATATCACAATATGTGAAAAAAAATAATATAGTCATTTTTACCAATACTATATTAACAACAGAATCATGGAATGGTTGATGTTGGAAAGGACCTCTGAAGACCATCTAGTCCAAACCCCTTGTCAAGCAGGATCACCTAGAGCACATTGTGCAGGATGGCCTCCAGGCAGGTTTTGAGTATCTCCAGAGAAGGAGACTCCACAACCTCTTTGGGCAACCTCTTCCAATGCTCTAATTCATAGCTTTTTGACACAGGTTTTTATTAAAGGTATAAAGATAAATAGGAAAAAACAGAACAACTATGAGCAGCTGTTGAATAAAGAAAAAAAAAAAAGATAAATAAAAGATATTGGCTTCATTTAAGTTTGCCTAAACTTTTAATAAAGGTATAGAAATCAGAACAAAATCACTGTGCTTTGGTTTTAAATACATGTATTTTTATTTACTCACTACACCTTTTTTTATTCTTTCTACTTAGAATACAAAATACTGAAATGTCAGTGTATAAAATGAGTGTGGATTTGTATACCTATGAAATTTAAGTGAAAGTTTCCATAGCCGATATTCTTAAACTTCCTCTACTTTCAGTTATGTAAAAGAAAGATTTTGTTTACTAAGTTTGCCTTGACATTTGAGTTCAGTTATTGCCATGGCAGAAGACAAGCCAATTATGTCATTTGCATCATCTAAATGGAATTCTGAGTAATGTCACCATTCAGTGAGTAATTGAGAACAGAAAAGTGATTGTATCCCATCAAACCAGGCTTTGTAATCACGTAAATAATACTTGGAATGTATCATTAGTCTGTGCAGATAAAAAGTCTGATTGGCTGATATTTAGATAAAGAATATGGACTTTAAATTTGACAAGGATACTTAAGGGATATAAACACAGAAGAAGGAGGAGAAAAACATCTCTCAAATGAATCCACATTTACAAGTGAAGTTGCTCACAGTAGACTGATTTGAAATTATCTTTAAATACTCTGATAAAGCCAATTAAATATATATATATATATGCAGTAATAATTTAATTTCATTAACAGACGTTAGAGTTGTTTCTGTCTCATAGAGACAGTTCACTGGGTACTTTTGACATACATTTGAAAAATAGTAGGATAACACATTTTGTGCAAGCTTGTAACAGTTTTCTCCTTATCAATTAAATTCATAAATCTTACAGATATGAATGTTCCAGATGGTAAATAAATTACGAAGTCAATAACACAACAAACTGTAACCATTGTTTCTACAGTATTTTCTGATGTGAAAATATTCAAGACATATCCATATTTCAAGAGGACTCACTATCCAAACCAGTTTTAAACAAACTTGTTCAGGTACAGAAGTATTTAATTTTGCTGCCTGAAGCACATGACATTCAGTCAGATTGAAATGGCTCAAGGTAGTCCAAACTGTAAAATGCATTTTCATTTAAAATGTACACTGGCACTGGAGATGTGTTGAATGTGTTGCGTATTAAGGTAGACATTGTCAGCAGAATATGGCAGGGATTTAAATGCGTGTTAACAAATTACCTTCATTCAGAACACCAGCTTGACCTGAATCTCTTGAGTTATAAAATTCATCATGATCAGAAAAAGAAAGAAGAGTGACAGGCTTAGTGAGATTCTTTTGGAATTGTAATGTCCTCACTTTCAGTACAACTGGCAAGAGTTTTAAGAAACAGGAGAATGTATTATTGAATGGAATATGAAGTAATCTTGAGAATAATACCGTATTTAACCTTCTCAATATAAAGAACATACATATATATCTTGCCTTAGGCCAGTGTCAAAGACAAGAGGGAGTTCAGTCCTATAAGGTATTGAGCTTGAGGTCACTGGCTGCAATCCAGCAAAGCACTCAAGTGTAAGTTTAAATTTAAGTATGTGGAACATGCCACTTACTCCGATGGGATTATGCTTAAAGATAAAACTAACCTTAAATGCTTTGCTGGATCACAGCCACAGTGCTCAATACTGGGTGAATGCAAGTCCAACATGAGAAGATCATTTTCCTCTCTGTTTTCAGATGGAGCTCAGAAATCATATATAAATTTCTTTCAGGAAACAGAGTTCATAGGATAGCCAGACTGAATAGGTTCAGAAGGCTGGGATGATTTACAAACCTTGACACACTTATGTTAAAACATAACAAACAAACAAAACAATAACAACAAAACAAAAATGCTCTTTGACTTTCCAAGGTTCAGATACTAATTTATGCATATAATACGAAGAATGAATCTGGGCATGGATATACAGTTAAAGCAGAAGAAATCAAGTGAAAAAGCAGACACAGTCAAACTATTTTTCTTTGCCAAGTTTCGGTCTTGATTTTAGCCGTGACCTCTATTACTTCTGTAATTGAAAAGTGTAAGAAGTCAACAAGCTTAGAAGTGTATGTATATTCTTACAGAATACATGCCAATTGAAACCAGATAATGTAGTTTATAGAATCAGACATAAGTGGTGTTCTTATGGGTCTGCTGCTTCTCTAGTTGAAAACTACGGGAAAGTAACCTTAGGAAACAAATTATATTTCAAAAAGCAAAAGCAAAACTGTGCTTTTTAGCATTATATATTAAGATTACTAACTTCATAGCTTGATATAGAAATTCTGAACTCTCTTTGCTCCCACCAGAGTAGAAAACACTTACTTAGAGTGGACCCTATTGAATGAAGATGGAGGATCTACCTGTGCTTGTTGCCTTTCAGGAAGGGAAGGAAGTGAGAAGAAAAAGAGCAAATTGTGTGCACTTGCACCATTCACCTATTCTCAGTGGGCAGCAAGAAGTGTTTTGCATCATTTTTTCTTATTTTGTTTAGTATTTTTAGGCCAAGTTGCCAACTCATTGAACTAATTGAAGAACAGATGTCACATCTACAAACAGATAGAGAATATTAGCTGAGAAACAGTTTTATCAGGGTGATGATATGACTTGAACAAACAGGTTGCAACATCATAGACAATTTGACTGCCCAAATGACAAGCCACATGAAGTGTCCTGTAAAAAGTAAAAGAGAAAATATCCCCTGAAATGGCATACAAAAACCTAGGGCTGCCTCAGCTAAATTTGGTCACATGTGGCTTTCTCTAAGGCTCAAGAGTGTTATATAAAAATAATACGCAATTCACACAATAGGTATCATATTTAAAGGGAAATAATTAAAGACAGCATTGCACTTTCTAGCCAACAGCTCTCGGTGAAGCAATGGGCAGCTCTGGCAAAAGTCTGTCACAGTGTACCCTGCAGTAAGATCAAATCAAACTGATATTCTATCAGAGGTTAGTGAACATGAGACACTTTTGAAATATAAAGTGCTCAAGCAGCTCAGCATGTGTATTTTTTTTCTAGGTTTATCTTATTCCCACATTTCAACTTCTCCCCTTTTCATCATATCCATCAATCTTTCCCTTGTTGAGAAACAATTGTATCCTAGCAATCTCTTGAACTCATTTATACTTTCCTTTATTCTCATTTCCTTGTATCTCATTCTATGGTTTTATTATCTTTTATATGAGTCATGCTCCAACTTTCAATTTACTCCTAGATCCTTAATGGTAGAAAATGTTCAGATTCAAAATCTGTCACCAACATGTCTCAGTTCCTTTCAAAAGCCAGAAAGATAGATTTTGATTCACCTCTTGAAATCGGAAGAACGGTCTGTAGACATGCAGGCACATTTTATATTTTTATCAAATATTCATAACAATATTTCACAGCAGAAATGTGTTTTCTCAGCTAGGTAGTAGGTCCCATAGACCTACTTTTCTAACTGCATAACTAAATCAGTTAAAACCATAAACAATGAACTGCCTGGTATCCACTTTCCATTGTATACAGATTTTATCCTTCAATTTATGCAACAGAAGGAAGTAATAGGAAAGAGATTACTGTCTGTATTAGTATTATGTCTGTATTATATATATATATATATATATATATATATATATATATATATATAGTTTTTGAAAGGACTTTGCAGAATAAAACATGCTTTAAATATACTAGCAATTTTGTAAAAACTTAATTTTGTTTGACTGAAAATTCCACTTGTCTCCAACATTTTGAAACATTTTAATTTGCAGTTTATCGACCCATGTCTAACTTAGATCACAAGATACTTATAAAGTCTAGTATCTCTTCCACAATACATGTAAAACTGCTGCAGTGGTTGTAACAGCTCATTTCAAAGGAAGCATTAGAAAAACTATCATTAGAACTAACATTGTTTAGGAACTTCATCAAAGTGACTTTGCATTTGCAAAGACAAGTTTCTCCTGGAATTAGACTTTGTTCAGGATTAAGGAACATTGTTGAAGGTATGTAGTGATTACTGGCTATTGCAATGTCCTGCTGATGCCCACAGCAGCTCTCACAATTGAGGACAGTTTCAACATTAGTCCTCTACCTACCTTAACTTTTGATTTCTTTTCACTGTGATGTTAACTAAAGCTTTCCATGCTTAAGCCAACTCCTTTCCAAAGTCACTGAATGATTGCAATAGCAGCACACAACTGAGTTCTTAATTTTGAACCCAGAACATTGCATGGTACAGCTAGCTCCACCTGAAGGATCTAATTGATGCTAATGGCTGTGATATCTCTGGCTGTGAATATGCTGAGATCAAAGCTTGGGTTTACAGTTTGGGGAAGGGGGAAGAAAAGCCCTCAATTTCTTTCCGGTTAGCTTTTAGAGTCACAGGGGAAATGAACAAAGCAAATATCATACAGGGAAGGGAAGTGTGTTTAGGCAGAAAAAATATATATATATATTTTTCCTTTTTTATTTCTATTTTATTTAAATATGTTTGCAATAGGCTACCTGTGCTGGTCTCATAGGGTTAGGAGTGTATTTTAATTACACTCTGAGGTCTCTAACCCTGGTAACACAAATAAATTAAATCTTTTTTTTTTTTTTTTTTTTTTCAAGAAAACTAGCAAAGACAATTAATTTGTGGAGGCTTTGAAAATATTTAAGTGTTGCTATTTGAAGTTAGTAATTAAACATAAGCATCATTCAGACTTCCTTCTGTTGTTAAATAAGTTTTTTAAAAACTGGGAAATAGAACTTAAATATCAAATCCGATGTGGTAACTGTATTTAACCAAAATTACCTCCCAAAAAAAAAAAAGAAAAAAAAGAAAAAAAAAGCAAATGAGAGAAAACAGTCATTGGCTTTGACATCTAAAAAGAGTTAATCCCTTCTAGGGATGCAGCTTTATAAGACAACAGATACATTTTAACTGCTCTCTGCTGCTGCAAGGGTGCAGCGAGTCCAGAGAAGTGCGATGAAGCTGGTGAGGGGTCTGGAGAACAAGTCCTACGAGGAGCGTCTGAGGGAGCTGGGTTTGTTCAGCCTGGAGAAAAGGAGGCTCAGGGATGACCTTATTGCTCTTTATAAGTACATTAAAGGAGGCTGTAGTGAGGTGGGGGTTGGTCTATTCTCCCATGTGCCTGGTGACAGGATGAGGGGGAATGGGCTAAAGTTGTGCCAGGGGTGTTTTAGGTTGGGAATTAGGAAGAACTTATTTACCGAAAAGGTTGTTAGACATTGGAACATGTCTAACAACCGATGCCCAGGGAAGTGGTGGAGTCACCATCCCTGGAGGTCTTTAAAAGATGTTTAGATGTTGAACTTAGTGATCTGGTTTAGTGGAGGACTTGTTAGTGTTAGGTGAGAGGTTGAACTCGATGATCTTGAGGTCTCTTCCAACCTAGAAATTCTGTGATTCTGTGATTCTGTGATTCTGTGATTCTGTGATGTGAGGCATATCCCTCTTATTCTTCCCTTGCTCTCCCCTTCAACTCCGTCATCCACAATTCATACTAGTTTTCCTCTCTCTGCAGTCCCACCTCTTCTCTCATGTCCCCTCTGACATGTCTGTTCTTGCAGTTAAATGCCTGTCAGTCTGTGAAAGAAAGGGTAAGATAAACACATTCATTTTGCTGTAACAACAGAAAATGATTTGCTTTTCATAGAATCATAGAACCACATAGAATCATTCAGGTTCTAAGCTCATCTAGTCCAACCTTTTTTTTTTTTTTTTTTTTTTTAATTAATTGAATTGGTCTATTGCACAGACAAGAATGGATTGTTCAAGGTTTGGATGAGCTGCACAGGCAAAAATGTGGAAGCAGCTGAAGCTGGGGAGTAAGATATTGCCTTCTCCCTTTTGGAGGTAGAAAGCTATTAACTCATCTCAGTTTCTTGCATAGCTGCACAACAAGGAGTTGTGCTGCTGTAGCTATGATAGTCTGGGAAAGTAAACAGGGAAATTCGATGTGGCACTACCACATACAGACCTAACTCAAGGTCTAACTTATACGTCTTGCTTAAGCACCTGAAACAGGGCCTTGTCTCTAGGTATGTTCACCTGTCAGAAGATAATTCAACACTCAACAAGGAACCTAAGAGCCTGCCAACTCCTAAATCAGGTGTTCAAAGTTAAATGGAATTAATACATGAATATTAATTCTACTACAGCCTTGAGGGCCCAATAGAGAATCTTTGACCACTTTGCTTTGAGAAGCCAAGTTCAACATGCTGCTTGTGCTGATACATGGATCTTTTTTCCTGCTGGGTGAAAACTAATTCTAAATGTATTATTTTGTATGGATTTTATATATATATATATATATATATATATATATTTCCCCCATGGTGGGTACTTTACATTGCTCTAGACTACAGAATATCCTTTCCTGATGTGTTTATTAATTTTTGTTTTTAGGTAATCCCCTTCCCTTACATTAACATCCACATGTGCTAAACATGTGATTTAGTTTTTGATTTTAACTCACCTTCCCCAAAATTCCTAACTGCCTTTCTTTTCTAATTTAGTCATGAAGTTCCTTAAAAACACTTCTCTTTTCTTTCCCCTGCAGCCAAAACAGGTCCTATCCATTCTCTTCAGCCTTTTTGGTGCAATTGATGGGTAGAACTACTTGAGTTGCCTCTCAGTAAGACCCTTTGAATTTTGTTTTGTTCACACCTGGGTTGCCTTTGTTAGAGGTTTCCCACTGTGCATTATGTGTCAGAATACAGTCTTCATAATCTTACCACTTCCTTGCACTTGCTGTCTAAGGCCCTGTAGCATGGCTGTCATAAATGTTACATCTTGCAATTATAAAGACAAGCACAGATTCTGGTGTATATTTTGACACTGTATAATCTGCAGGTATGGATGTATTATCTAATTAGGAAACAGACTGGTGTTCAGACTATGTCTTAAAAAGTAAATTGCTGTATTTCTTTGTAAGTAAAAGCTCAGATATTTATGGTTTAAGGGTACACAGGAGTTGATCTCTAGCATGATCTAAAGCTTACTGAATCAATGAAAAGACTTCCACTGGCAGCAACTAGCTTTGTATCTGTTCCCTTATGCAGTATCTGTCCTCCACTAATAATAGATTCCTTGGCTTATGACTTTCTCAGCAATGAAAAAGAAAGATCATCTTTCTTAAAAGCTGGTATAGGATGCATTTCTGCTAATTCAAAGTTAAAAAATAACATTTCAGCACTAGATGTAAATGTATTTATAAAAGCAAAAGTAAAATTACAAACCTTTATAATTAATTTATCAGTTTCCCATCCATAGCAAAAGAAATAAAAATAAATACTGAAGAAAATAAATCTGCATTGAGAGCATTTTTATAAATATTTGAAAGAAAATCAACGCAGATCTCTTGGCTCTGGTTAGCACTTCTGTATCTTCTATCCGTCTGTCTTTGATGAATGTTGTTCATGCTCTTCAGTTTACAGTAAAAAGCAGGTTTTTAATTTTTCTATCTTCCACCTCTCTAGTGACAGTCTGTGATGGATGATGTGACAAAAATACTTAGCCATAAATTCTAAATCATGAATACAAAATAAATTAGTAATATAAGAAACAGATTTGCGTTCTCCTTCAACAGCACTGCATCTACTGCTCTCCGATTTTTCCCTTTTACTTGTTTAATCTTGACAATAATACTAACTCAGCATAGGTATATCTTGCAGTTTTAAAACTCATGACAGTACGGTATTGTCCTAATATACTTTGTGTTATTACTAGAGTTCAGGGTTCGGAATTTCTGTTGAAACACGAGCATCTGAGCAACAGGCAACAATCTCAGAATAAAGAATTAGACTTCAAACCATCTACATTCCACTTTCTAAATGGAATTTCTCCAAAATTTTGATACTGATTTGCCAGTTGCCATGTTGTTCCTAAGGATTAACCATTTGTATCATATAGATTAGGAACATCCCATCATTTCTTATTTGACTCACCTGAAGAGAAACATTCATTTTAACAATTGTTTTCCTTGTGTTTAGGGAGATTTGTGTTCCCAAGATATTTTCTGAAGTTAAATGATTGTTTGGAGTCCTTCTCATGGGATCCTCTATCCCTTGTATAGAGAAAAGTCAGTTTATAAGTTCCCTCAACTTTGCCAAAATGACCAGGAAAACCAGTGATGGAGGACTTGAGTACATCTGAGTACAGTGATCTTTTCTTCTAATGTATTTTCTCTAGCATAAAATTTTTATTTTATAAAGGACAAGGAAAAAGCCCTTTGTAGTATTATCTGGAATTTCATTGCTAGTTTCTCTTGCATGAGACTTCTGTTAGGCACAAGCAGACACACACATACACACATCGGAGACTGTTATGTCTTCCTGAAGGAAGAAATAGCTATTCAGGAACTTAAAAAGTCAGTCAGGACTAAAATAGATTTATATAACTAAAAAAAAGGAACAAGCTTAAAATCAATAGTGGAAAGAAAGCTGGATGAATTTTAAAATGAATTTAAAATCCTTCTTACATATACCATATTTTCAGTAGTGATATCTCAGCATTGAAGTTATTACTCTTGCTTCAATGCTACTTTAAGGTCAATCTCAGTAGCAGCTTGGATTCTATCCAAATAAAGCTTTTTTTTTTTTTTTTTTTTTTTTTTTTTTTAATATTGTGCATGGCCTTTTTTGCAGTCCCTTTTACAGTTTTCATCAAAGGTAGAACTGATCAGGTTAAAAAGAGATGGCAAGGCTTGTATTCTGTCATCAATTTCCAGCATTTAGAGAGCTGTTTTGGTCACTTAATATAATCTTTTGAATTGCAGAGGTGACACATTTTATCCCATACTTTTTATATTTATCTTAAAGCTTTACATTGTCACCTACTATGGTTATATGTGAGCACAGATAGCATCTAGTGGAGTTATAGGGTTTTTTGTAGAAAGTTTCTTAGACTTAATTTAGACTTGCAGAGACAGAGTTCAACAGAGCATTGATTATAGGATTTCTGTGTTTAATTATTGTCAGTGTAAAAAATGAGTCTGATTTCTAGCATAAAGTTTCCTCTTCCAGATGGTGGATTTTATGATACATCATTGAATGTTTCAGCAAATGTGGAAGCCCCTGTTGGCACAGAGGAGCTGAAACAATTCTTTCTTGGACAAAGAACAAAAAGGTCTAACATGCCTATGTTTTCCACAGGCAATGGGGATCAGTTTGCTCTCAAAGAGATTATTCCAATATCTGTCTTAGAGGAAATATACTTTTTATAGGGCTACAACTTGAGAACTGAACATTTATAAGACACAGAATGGCAAAAATGCATATTACTGTAGGAACAAGATAAAAAGTGGAAAACTCACAAAAACACAAAGCAAGCTTTATGAAGGAAAGGAACATGATTGATTTTGTGCATTTGGGAAATTCTGGTATTGAGGCAGAGAGGAGGTAGAATGTTACTCTTCTTTAACTACTGGACCAGTCATAACAAGAGAGAGGGTACAAGTAAAACAAATATTTGATTTTAAAGAACCCTTGAAATGCAGAGGATACATCAGAATATGCTACCAGAAGTATCCCAGAGTACCTCAGAGCAATGAGATCACTAAGGCAGGAAAGTGTGTTTTGTTACTTATTGTTTTTGTCAGCTACTTCTCAAGTAGTCTGACAGTGATTTGCTTTTAAGTATGAGCAGAGTGTCCGTATGTATAATATGTATAGTATCTGCCACATGCTCCTGAAGTTATGAAATATAAATCTGAAAAAAAATCATCTTCAGCCAGAGCTGCTGGGGAAGGTACTTTATGCCTGGGGAAGGTACTTTATTTCCAAGACATGGTGGACCTGGACACTTTGCTGTGACAGGACTATAAAAATTGCTGGTGGAAGCTCACATCTTATGCACCTGAGGCAGGTAAAGAACATATTCATATGCTGCACCAGAAAACTCTCATTTTATGGGGTTGAAAGTCTATAAAACCTCTCACGGCAGTTCTGCGGTGTTGAAGAAAGGGTGCCTAATTAGATCTATGGCATATTTTTCATTCTTTTGCCTAGTTTATCACATCTATAACTGAGAATCTAATCTATTTTAAACAAGACTTTCAGATAAAGTATATTCAAATCAAGTTTATATTATCTTTGTAAATAGAAATAAAACATAAGCATTCTCTATTTTTTTTCAACATATTTATGATACAGGTGTAAAAAGGAACATCCACATATCTCTCTTATTCTTTTCCTTTTCTTTCTCACCTTCCTTGGAATTTAATCTTTTTCTCCAAATTATACCACAGGTCTGATTACACATCTTTCAGTGATGTCTCTCAGTCCATAAAGCTAGTTATCACAGCTGGAACCTTCCACTCTATATGTTCATCACAGATCCTTTCTGATTGTGTTCAATATGAGTGAGGATACTGGGACAGCGTATCTTAAGCTGCATTTAGGTGTTCCAAATTCAGTGGAAAATAGCCAGCAGACCAAGCAATTTCTGAAAAACAGAAACTTTTTGTTTCACAGTCATTCTTAACATGAACTGTTGCTATAAATAACATCTGAGGAGTATCTTATAAATGCTTATAAATTAGCTGTGTAAAAAGAAACGTGGATATGCAAAAACAATGATGGATAATTTAAAAAAGAAGAAAGCTTGTGGGATGAAAAGCAAGTTATATTCACCAGACCACCTATCCATTTCTTCTCCTTAAAATTAAGATCTCAGTGAGGTGAAGCTAAAGAGATACTATAAAAAAGAAGAGAGGAAAAAAAAAAAAAAAAAAGAGGAGAAGAGAGGAAAAATAAGAACACAAACAGATTTCATGAAAATGTTTATTAGGTTCCTCTTGGATTTTGTAGCTAATCTTGAAAAACTATTTCATTGCCTGCTTTTTTTTTTTTTTTTTTTTTTTTTGTTTGATGGGAAAAGGTTCTTATACTTGAGAGATCTGAACACATCAGGCATAGTGAGTAGCTGGCTGTATCACAAAGAAATCAATGAGAATTTTCCCTTGAGGCCATGACTTTAGCTGGGCAGTACACAGTTCCCACAGTATTAGGGAGAGGTGAAAGAAGGTTCATGTGACACATGGAGACAGTTTCTATCAGGTATTGAATATACATTCAATACATACTCATTTGAACATAAAGTGCTGGTTTCCTTGACTAGTGCTTTAACAGCTGGGAAATTTTAATTTTCATATTATTTTTCTTGGAGGAAGGAAAGAAAGCCTCTTTCAGTAACACCCCACAGGTCAGGTCTGAGAAATAAATACTATCTGATCACTGCTTTCATCTTTTTGTGTTGTCAGGTGAGAACTAAAACTTTAGGGGAGTTCGGTATAGCACCAAGCACTTCCACTGTATTCACCTGAAATGCAAAGTCTAAATCTCATTAACATTTAGTATGCCTTTGAGCACATAAAATTAATTTGTCCGTTTTGAGGAAGTTAACATTTCTTTTTGGAAAATTTGGAAAATGCACAGTGTGTTGATTACATCAGGTCTCAAAATGCCAATTTTGATTGTGAGGTTTTGGATAAGTACTTAAAGACACTCAAAATCTGTCCGCTGCAGGCAAGTCATAGCTTCATATAAGCATCAGATTTTGTCTAGAAGATTTGTGTTCTGGATGTCAGTGAAGGGCACAAGGGGGAAAGGACCAAGTGGAAGAGAGAGCTTGCGTGAATGACTTCAAGCCTCTGGGTGAGCTCAGGGCAGACCCTGTGCCTGTGAAATCATTTTCTATTGTTAGCCTGCTCAAAATGTTTGGCTGTAAGCCTACTGCAAAACTAGGCTGTTTTTGTGCCAGACTACTGTTGTGAGGACAGTCTATGACTGCTACTTTACACATGCAGAACAAAGAACTACAGTTTAATATATTTTTTTCTTCTCTGTGAAAGTCAGCTTAGTAACCCTTATTGTAATTGTCTACATCAAATCTGTAGAAAAAAATATCCCATTCAGGCAGGTTCTAGAGACTTTGCTCTCCTAGTCCTGAGGATGAGAGTAGAGTTATTTCTAATCTGTAGAGCAGTGACCTGCCCCTGAGCAGACGAGCTGAGACTTTTCCACCTTGCCTTTCTGCAAGCCTTTGCCTTTACCTCTACATTAACCCTAGCTATCCACTCTAGTGAATAAGAAAAACATTTCCATATGTGAAGGCACATAGCTTTGGTTTTCAATGAGAGAACAAATGCACTCTGAGTAAGTAATGGCAACAAGAACTTGGAAAACACTTTTAGAAGTATATCTAGCTTATATCTAGCTATTATATCTAATAATGAAAGCACTTATATGTCTAAAAATGTATTTTGATCCAATATCTCAGTAAAATCTACATTATACTATTGCAGTAAGAATGAGTAGAAGATTAATATAAAAGTTCATTCAAAATCATTTTATTTTATTAAATTAAATCATTCATTTCAATTCCTGCATTTGAATATCAGCATCTCAGTGTGTTTCAGTTACTGAACTGCATGTCAGATTCACTGGTCGTAATAACTACTCAGGTTGCCAGTCTTGCAACCAGGACATTTTGTTTTAGGTCCACATTATAGTTTCTGCTCACTGTCTTCATATCTGAAGGTGGAAAAAAAAAGAGAGAGTAGAAAGTACTCTTCATAGGTAATTTGATTCAGCTCCGTAGAAAAGAGGGTGATGATATCAATCATGTTACAGTCTCTTTCTCTGCCGTAACCAGACCAGTTTCACATTAATTACAGAGCATTTAAAAGGCATCTGTTTAAAGGGGAATAGCTAGGAGGAGAGCTAAATAAAAATGCTATCTTGGTTGACACGCGTCTTTAACAGATAAGTGTGTTATCAACCTTGAATATGATTCACATTCTGTCAGCATGTTCAGGAAGTGGTAAGGTTCTTTGTAAAATCACTGTCTTTTGTAATGTGAAATAAATATGCAAAACAAGTATCCTAAAACATCTTTTCTCCAAATAAGTTGTTACTGTCAAAAGTCATGTAATGATTTATCGTGAAGAAAACCCTAGGTAGTTTTTCTCCTCTCTTCAGGACCCTCTGACATCAGTTATTTCCAGGAATCAAGTAGATGCCCCTAGGTAAAAATATGCTCTGTGAAACGCAACTCTCTTAAAACCCTGCTTATATTTCTGTTGACATTTACCCTAAACTGAGTTTACAAGTACTTTCAGTGAGGTAAGATATGTGTTAATAAATGAATATGCACTGTGTTAAGATGGCTTTTCTTAGACTGAGTTGACCGTTAGAAGTCATAGCATTTACTTTTAAGTATCATATGAAATTAAGCCTTTTGGTTATAATAGACGTGTTATGGTAAATCTTGTACTAACTATAATGTAATCTCCTCAATATGGTAAAAGTTTTACCAAGCTGAAGCCATAGTGTCCTTTTAAAATACATTAAAAGGACACTTTTAATGTGCCTGCCAAATTCTGAAAATAAATAAATAAATAAATAAATAAATAAATAAATAAATAAAAATGATGATGACAATTGAGATGGGTCATCATACTAAATCCTTGTGTTGGCAATGGCTGAATGCAGCCATATTTGGGCTTGTAAATTACTTCTGATGGTATGACTGTTTTCATTGGATGAATGGGTAAAAAGATCATACCTGGGTAAATTCAGATTTGACCTCTGGATTTGCAAGTGCATGCTTTGTGTGACTTATTCTGGCAAGATACTATCCTGACATGAATTCTGAAGCAGTGTTTAACTTTGCTCCTTTTTGCTTATTTGTTTGTTGTATTATTCTTTTTAAACAAATAACAAAACAGAAGCAATCTCTGTTAATTAGGTCTCAAATATCAGCTCTTGAAGTCTTATGGATCAGAACCTAGAATTCTCCTATAAAGTGAGTGAATTTACAATTAAATTCCACCAGGACAGGATTGCATTTATCTTTCTAGAAATTATGCCAGCCTCCATAAAAATAAATAAACAAAACAGAACAACAACAATTAGTTACAAATTATGGGTTATAGAAGCAATAATCTCTCCATAGTGAGGCCTCCATCGTAAAGGAGCATTTATGTCTTCTGGATAACCAATGCTGAAAGATTTTTTATTATTATTATTATTATTTTATTTTTTGAACAATCTAGGTGATGGGGACACATTTACTAGTAACCCAAAAGATTTTGAAAATGCTATTGATCTCTTTGAAGATAGATGTCCTTGAGTATCAAGGGTCGTGTTGGCAAAACAATATCATGTCTGACTGTGGATGATGCAATTGAGTAAACACTAGCAGATAAGAGCTAGTACACAGAGGGTGGAAACTTTGCACCATGCCCCTATGAACTATGTTAGTAACATGTTATTTTCATGAGATCACAGTTCTGGAAAACTATAAATTGCAATGAGGATATAAAAAAAAATGCAAAAAATACAGAAGTTGCTATTTATTGGCAGAGTCAAGACAGTTACTCTTTTATTAGTTATGCATTAATTTTACAGTGTCACTGGAATTCAATGCTTAAATACTTCAATCCTTAGTATGTACTGAGTGCAGTTCTTCCATATAAAACCATGAATAAATGTCTTATCTCTGTCTAAAGGGTATTCTTAGGATCTATTGGTATTCTTGGTATTCTTAAAGATCATGGTATTCTTAAAGATCTATTTTCAATGACATATTTTTCTATCATAAATATATGCAAATGTACATAAATCTATGCATATGTAAGTGTACAGCAGTGATACAGTCGGTTAAATGATCTGCGGTTTGAGGGAAAATGTGCAATGGATTCAAAGTCCATATAACAGTAGTACAAGTGAAAGTGGCCATCAGTACAAAAGCAAGGGGTCAGAGCCATGCCTCAGCATAAGGTCTCATGCTGAACATGAGTTTTATTCCTGATCAGGATATTTGTATAAGTGCTGAGTTAATAGTTAATTATGCATAATGTCTGAGATACTAAGACGTTGATATTCCTTATTAATGGAGCAGAGATCCTGGTATTGCACATACACATTTTCTCAACCTCATCAAGACCCATTTTCCTGCTTGAATGATAGATCACAGCAAGGTATGTTTTGTAAAGCAAGCCTATATAATCAAAATGAAAATTGAATTCTTATAGAGGAAAGATTTTAACCATAAAAGCTGCAGAAGTCCCCTGAAAGTGAGATTCAGTCCAATTTGACAAAATAAATTGTTTTGCTGTTGAACAGAGTCCCACTAACAAGTAGAGATTACACATTTAAGGCCCATTTTTGCCCACAGCTAATGTACCTAGAAGATGTGTTAACTGTGGAACTCTCCTGTCTGTAGGCAGTAGAAAGAATTTGGTATTAAAGTATAAGAGGAGATGAAGAAGAATATGAGCAATATAGATCAAAATGAACAGATATTCAAAAATATTTAATATCAGTAACAATTAATGTAGCAGATAGACTAAAGAGGCTACACATCTGTAAGCAACATAAGCATTATTATTTCTTGGAATACAGAATAAAAGATAGTTCCATTAGACACAGATTTTAAAATGCCAGATGGGGGAAGGGGAGCCATGCTATGCATTCTGAAGGACACTCCTCTGAGATGGTAATGCTTTGTGCTTTAACAGTCTGAAAATGAAATGCAAGCTCATCAGTGTAATTATTTCTTCTCTTCCTTTTGTGGAGGCTGTACTGAAGGATGGAAGTCTTTAATTTAATCACTGATTACATTCGTTGCAGTCAGAATCTGTAAAAAATTGTCCAAATCTCTTGCTATGCTGAGTTGGTGGGAGCCCCAGAGCCTGCCCTCAAATCTGTAGCTCTGCCACATGAAAAACAGAAAGCCTTCTTTCCCCTGCTGGTGGTTTGAATTGCTCTAATTTGTTCTGGTAATGGCACCAGATGTCATGGTATAAAAGGAAGCCCGACCCAGCAAAAGAGATTGCCATTCTGACCTTCTATTGAATTCTGGAGCTCTTGCCCTTTTTTGTTTTCTGAACAAATCAAGCACTCACAAACATGCTGAATGGAGTGGAAAAAGCAGCTTGACTCTCGTGAAAGAAGTTACAAACAGCTGAGATGGCCACTTGCCACTTTCCCTGTCAGGGTGACATCTGCCGCTGTTTGCTGGGTATTTCTTGGGGGGTGGAGGAAAACAATGATAGTTAGGGGTGTGTGTGGAATGAACCTTCACCCTAGTATGCTGGCCCTATCCTCCTTCCTTGCACCATTTTTAGCCAAAAAGTCAAAAAGTTTTTTTTTTTTTTTTTTTTTTTGGTCTTTCAAGTCTAAAAGGTGAAAGCTGTGTCTTATGGGGCTTTTACTTCTTCAGCAAAATGCTGAAACCATTTCATTTTTTCCTAAAATGAGTGCTTAGGTTTATTACATTTGTCACTTTGTTTGTCTTTTGTCTTGGAAAAATAGGTTTACATCTTTAAAAATGTCAATGAATCAAAGTGGATACAGCCATATGCCTGCCTGCACAACAGTTCACATTCATGATAAAAGCAGTCAAATTCCACATGATTCATGTGTCTTAGACTTTAAATCATGCTTTTGGCTAATAGATGTTTGGTCAAAATCTGAAATCTGCATGAAATTCATGTTTCCTGTTTTCTGGAAGGAGTAATAGGTTGGGAATAGGGTTGAATTATAGATGGGAATAGGTGTGCCTATGTGTATGTACATGAGAATCTACATGTGTATGTATCCACATACATTTCCAAGGTCTCGACAGCTACTTTATTTCCATAACTCTTATTTATGTAAGTCTAAATATTGCTGTGCTACAACACTGAATGCAGTGGATACTGTTGTAAGTACTAGTACTCACAAGCAGAGTCATTTAAAGAAAAATAGGAAAAGCATTCAAAGTCCTTGTCTATTTGGTGTGAATTTGAGTACCCTTGGCAACCCAGTGAGAACATAGATTATGATCTTTACCCCCAGCTGCCCCAGATGCACTATTCAGCATCCTACAGGGGAGATGCAGCTCAGCAGAGGGCATAATCTCCCAGTCCTACATGGGGCTTCCTGTATCCACTGAGAACAGAAAAAGAAGGAATAACCTCTAGAGAGAAGAGCCAGTGACAATCATAGATATAATGTACAAATCATCAATAAGAACATTTTAGAACTGAATTATAGTCCTTGTTCACACTGACTTGTATTTGCTTGTTTAAGATTCATAGAAGCACAAGATCCTAGTATGGTTTGGGTTGGAAGAGACCTTAAAGACCATCTAATTCAAACTTCCCTGCCATGGGCACGGACACCTCTCACATGTATTGGAAAGCCACTATAAGATCTCCCCAGATCCTTCTCTGCTCGAGGCTAAACAACACCAACTCCTATGCCTGTCTGTATAGGAGAGGTGCTCCAGATCTCTGATCATCTTCATGGCTCTTCTCTGGACTTGTTCTAACACTTTCACATCCTTCTTGTGCTGGGGGCACCAGACCTGAAAGCATCTCTCCGGCATGATCTACCCTTAGTGAAACCATGTTGGCTGTCCCAATCACCTCGTTATTTTCCATGTGCATTAGCAAAGTTTTCAGGAGGATCCACTCCATGATCTTGCCAGGCACAGAGGTGAGACTGACAGGCAGTGAGACTGAGACGCCTGTAGTTTCCTGGGTCTTCCTTTATTTCCCTTTTTAAAAATGGGCGTAATGTTTCCCCCAGTGTGAACTTCACAACACTGCCTCAGCTTCTTATATTATGATGGATAGTGACTTAGCAATCCCAAACAACAACAACAAAAAGAAACCCAACAAGGATATACAGTGTCTTATGATTATATCCAGTAAGCAGAAATACATATATAAGCACTTTTTTCAATGTAAGGTGTTCAAGTAGGAATTTTTTCTTTATTTTCAAATAATATATACCATTCATCATTTTCAAGATACTGAAAAACAAGACAGACATTTGAAATTAAAGTTTAAGAGGACTGAAAATAAAGAGGATTTTGGAATCTTAACTTTAGAACCCATCTCTGTATAAACAGATTTACAGAATCTGTTTTTTCAGTGACTATTCTACAGATTTGCACCATGAGACTTCATATAGGTAAACACGGGAGAAGTAAATTTTCCATTACAGAAAAAATGTGGAGTCTGTTTTTCACCTTTATGGCTTATCTTTTTATTTATCTTTATATTTTTATAACTAAATTTATATCTTTATA
Organism: Netta rufina; assembly: GCF_964035555.1. Classification (NCBI taxonomy): domain Eukaryota; kingdom Metazoa; phylum Chordata; class Aves; order Anseriformes; family Anatidae; genus Netta; species Netta rufina. The sequence continues at coordinate 102,198,189 of NC_140124.1, forward strand.
TCTATATCTTTGTAACACTTTATCATCACAAAATGTTTCATTAAGTGAAATCACCCATTTTGTGTTTCCTTTCAATTTGCACAGAAGATGCAATAAAATATTCATGTCTTGAGATGTTTTTGGTTGCCATTTTGGCTTTAAAATGGGAAGGAGATAAATGTATGTCAATTACAAGGTTTCTGGTTTGGATCAAAACCTCAGCTGATAGATTGAACAATGAAGGAACTCAGGACAAAGTTAATAATTCACTCCTCTCCCTGAAATTTGGAGCTCAAAAGAAACATAACATCTCAACCACATAATACAATAGGTTGGCTTTTTCATCTTGTATATGATATGATATTTAGTCAATTAGCAAAGCAAGATTCCTTTTCTTTGCATATCATTGCTGTGCATTGCTCAGCTATTATTATTTTTTCTTTTTAATTTTATTTTTATTTTTTTGCTTGACTTATGTGTTAGACACATAAGTGCTGAATTCAGCCATTCTTTCATCTTAGTCATTCTTTTTATTACAATTCAGAAAACATGGGAATCCATACATAAGTGTAAAATACAGTTTTCAGCATGAGACCGTCATGAAATTACATATAAACACAAAGTAAACTCAGCAAATATACTGTTAACAAATAATAAATATACTCTTTGGAAACTTGTATCGAACTGTCCTCTGTTTTTTTCTCTCTTCCATTCCCTTCTATTTATTATCAGTCCAGCTCTTCTTTACAGCACTAACTGATACCCACCAGCAACTGCAAGTTGGGGTCACTCAGGCAATTGCCTGTGTCCTGCTAGAACTGATCATTGATCTGGGACTATGCCATACATATGACAGAGAAAGGTCACTCAACTTCTTTCCCCCCATTTTTCGTTTCTTACCACTTCAAGGTTCTTTCTCCTTGCCCGTCACATTTCTTATCGTACTACCACATGAAAAACAGAGTACTCCAACATCTGTAAAACATTCTTAAGTATTGCTCTGCTAAGAATTCAAAAACCCATCCTCCACTTCAAAATGTCACTGAGGTGCATTACTTCTTAAAATATGATTTTACGTAATATCAAGAGATAGTATGGGGTAAAATGGAAAGAAAGAAAGAAAGAAAGAAAGAAAGAAAGAAAGAAAGAAAGAAAGAAAGAAAGAAAGAAAGAAAGAAAGAAAGAAAATGAAAGAAAGAAAAAGGAAAGAAAGAAAGAAAGAAAGAAAGAAAGAAAGAAAGAAAGAAAATGAAAGAAAGAAAGAAAGAAAGAAAGAAAGAAAATGAAAGAAAGAAAAAAAGAAAGAAAGAAAGAAAGAAAGAAAGAAAGAAAGAAAGAAAGAAAGAAAGAAAGAAAGAAAGAAAGAAAGAAAGAAAGAAAGAAAGAAAGGAAGAAAGAAAGAAAGAAAGAAGAAAGAAAAAGAAAGAAAGAAAGAAACTAGGAATAACCTATTAAATCTTAATGAAAGTACGTTGTAGAGGAGGTTTTACATTACATAAATAATGATCCCTGGTAAAGCAAAAAAACACTCAAATATATGTAATAGTAACTTTGGTTGATATAAAGCACTCTATAATTTTTCATAAGCTGAATAAGCAATTTATTTTCAAGCAAAACAAGCATCTGGGCATTGTGCAAGTTCTTTTATCTAAAATGGATAAACCTGCCTATTGCAAATAAACCTCACATTCTGACATCAGTACTTAACTGTCAAATATTTAATGCAAAAATACATGTATTTATGTGAAACAAATTTCCAAGCTTTTTCTTTTGTTTGGTTGATTTGACATTGCTATTTAGTTCTGTGAATTAAGTGAAGTGGATGGTACATTCATTGTCATGTTCCTAAAACTGTAATTTCTATCTGACCAGGGACTGAAGCCTCAGGAATGTTTTTAAATTAATACTAAGCCAGACATGAAATAAATTCTCTAAAGGAAGAAAAACTATTGTTTTTTTTTCTATATCACTGGTTTTCAAAACAGAGGTTAGTTGTGGAAGTCAGCCCTTGCTATACCATATTCATGACCTAGAAGGGCAGAAAGCATTATGTTTTGTAAAGACATTATAATCAACTCAGAATAGCAGTGGACTTTTAAATGAGACTATAGTCACTAGTTCAAATCAAAATCACTGTCCTTGCTAGTTTTGATGTCAGGCTATCTGATGTTGATGAGAATTTAAAAAGGGACAAGAATAGGAATGGGGAAAAACAAACAAATAAACAAAACAAAACATACAAACCCACCACATTCTGAAACTAATGACATAAACAGATTTAAAAGATATTACAGAATGATAGAGATTTTTATTTTTTATATTTTTAAAGTTTTTCCATGCTTCATTCATTGTTTCAGTAGTTTAAAAACTATTGAAAACAGAAAATGTCTTCATCCAGTTAGTGTAAATCAGTCTTCAAATGTCTAAGTGGTGGACAATAAGATAACAGGTAGATATATTGGCTGGAGACAAATATTATGTTTTTGAAAACTGATTTTTGAAATAAATGGTTAGGCAACCTTCTGATATTAAAAGATATGATGTTAAGATGACCTCATATCCCAGCGTCCTGTAATTATAGGAAATGAGACTGGGATGGACCTTAACATGTTATTAGATCACTGCTTTGCCCAAAGACAGAGTCAAATGAATTTAAAACATCACTGACAGATGTTTGAATAATCTGTTCTAAAAGCCATATGGTATAACACAGCTTCCATTTTACATCTAGACCTCTATCACTCTCAGACTTTTTCTTGTTGCATCAAATTGCAACCTACACTTATACTCCAATGCCTATTGTTTTAAAGAAATAGCACTTAACTATTCTCCATGATGGTAAAAAAACAAATGTATATTTTGTCTGATATCTAATCTCATATTTTCTTCCTTAGAGTGAGGCCAATTATTTTTTAGTACTACCCACAATGATCACTGTGAATACTTTTCCCTGTTATTTCTTGTGTATCTTTTATTTTCACCTTCATTATAAACATAGATTTTAAAACTATATGTGTATACAGTTTTGTCATATATTTTAATATACTGCCCTATCATGATTAACCGCTTCTTTATTAAATACCATAATAACTATGAAGGTCTGTCAAAATGTTTTGTATGATAAACTCTTCATCATTTCTTTTGAAAGATTGCCCTATTTATAACACGTTCTTATTCCCTGGACAGTTTAACAACGTTCAGAAGTAAAGTTTGTTATCTATCTCTATTCATTTGCATGAAGTATTTCCTTTATTGTAATATTTTAATTTCATTTAAAACAGATCACTTCTGCATTCTAAGCCCTCAATTCAATGTTTGCTCTCAATCATACTTTACCACTCTGCCAACTCATATCTAAATCTTTGCACTGTTTATCCCTGAGATTGTGTGAATGACCAAACCTATTTTTTTTTATATGATTTAGGTGCATATAGCATCCAGAACAAACAGAGAAAGGTATCTTTGCTTTATATATGTAATTATTAAACTGTGACCAAAGCAAGATAACACAATTAAACAGGTTATGATAGACTACAGCTGGAAAGTTTCAAGCCTGTGAATGTGTATAGATGGAAGAAAACAAATATACCTAAATGTCCTTTAGTATTCCCTCTGCAGAAAAAGGTACGGGGAAAAAAATACAGGTATAAGTACAGATAGATGATATACCTATTGCTATAGCTATAGATATAGATACCACAACACATAGAAAGACTATGGGTAAATAAGTGTGTTTCTGAAAGCTAATTTAATTTCTGCTTGTTCTTTTTCAATATAATACTATATCCAGGAGTACCAGCAGAGACTTATGTCTCTGAAGTTATAAACCTATTCTTGTGGAAGGATTGCACCATCATTTAAAAACAACAGCAATGCACATCATAGCTAAATGATAGTGCTTACAAAGTGAAGGGAGATATCAGTGGTTGTTTTCATTGGAAGTTTATTGAAGGCTAGAGCCCACAGTTCTTCTCCATAGAGACTTCCTCTATCATTTGTTAAATAGTAAACTAAGGACCCTTTGGATCATAATTTTCAGTCTGAAGTTAGGGTATTTTACCTCATCTGATGTATTATTTTCTTTTACTGTCTCTCTTTAAAATATCAGTGCCTGACCATTTCAAAATTTAAAAAAGAATTCATGTGGGAAAAAAAGGTTGGAAACATCTGAAGACACAGAGAAACTACTCTGTAGGGCATTTTAGCAACCTTGAAAACAGTATTATAGTAAATGACATATGAAATAATGATCAGAAAGTACCATGTATATGACAGTGGTCAAGAATGAAAGCATAAAAAACAAACAAGTAGAACTGTAGTACAGCAGAAAACAGATAAAATAAATAATAATACTTAAAAGGTTTGTTAAGTCTAAGGTGGTGCTAAAAGTCATAGGGCCTTGGATGAAGGTTTGGTTAGATTGCCTTAGAATAAATTAAAAATGTTGCAGCAAGAAAAAGTCTTTCTACTATTAGGTCAAAACCAACAAAGAGTTAAGTAAATTATTATTTTGCTTTTACATACTTGTCTACACCAGAAACCATCTGCTTTTATGTGAGAAAACAAAAAGGTGGTTCGCTAATAAAGGATGAGATGGCAACTATAAAGTATAGTTTTCACACCATGTATAGAAGAAATATACTTTAGTTTGGGATGTTTCTGAGAAAGACAACATTCACACATAATATAAATAATCACAACACCTCATCAGTTTTTCCTCCGTGAGCATGAAATAAAATTATTGAAAGCAGAAGTGGACTATTTCACAAGACAGTAACATGCAGTTGCATTAATGGTTATAGAAAGGGAAATAAAGCCCTCAGCTAAACACACAGTTTTGTATATTGCTGTCTTTTGCCCATCCTTCTAGGCCCTAGGGAAGAAAACCAGTACTGGTGAATCATGAGAGAGACTTGCTCCTTTCCTTCCTGTTTCCCTCTCCCATGGCTGGGCTGTCTGCTTTGACTTCATTCATCCATTTGCAGAATCCATCCCTTCACCTTGAGGGTTCAAGAGTTTTTTGATAGATGCCTTGTTGTTGAAGAATAAACCATTTTATTATTTTATTTTATTTTATTTTATTTTATTTTATTTTATTTTATTTTATTTTATTTTATTTTATTTTATTTTATTTTATTTTATTTTATTTTATTTTATTTCATTTTATTTACTTATCTGCTGGCAATTTAAAAAGACAATTATCCTCATCAGAGTGTTCACCCATGCAACTTAAATAAGTAAAATAAGTGGGAGTAAGCAAGTTTTTTGTTTGTTTGTTTGTTTTTTCTGATTGATGTTGTGGTTAAGAGGACATGACAGTGAGCTACAAGAGTCATTATCTATTAATTTTGCTGGTTTATTTTAGTAAGCAATTTAAAGCTTTTCCAGTATGTCTTTTACATTTTCCGCTCATTAAGTGAGTCCCATTTATACTCTTTCTTTTGCATTAAAAGATGTATTACACTATTTAAAGTCTTAATTTAGCCCATATGTCAAAACTATATCTAAATGAGCCACTTACAGCACTTTTGTATGAATTACATTATGTAATCTTTCTCCTCCTGTCTTTTTTTATCCTTGAAAATTCAATTTTGTTATCAGAAAGTAAGAAAGGAACACATAAAATATAATAAGCAGTAATATTAAAAAACAAAGCTGGGACTGTCAAGACAAGTACAGGCTGCAGAAAATACTTTAAAACCCTGAGAAAAATGGGCTAAAACACAATGGTGCTATCGGGTGAAGTTGTTCATGTAAACTGGAAAAAGTTCAACTTTAGGTTTTATTCTGGTTTTGTTCTAAAGAGAAGCTTGTAGTTTTGCAATTTGTAATCCCAGGCCTTTTATCTGTCTTCCTAATCTGTGTATTTAAGTTATTGATATTAGCATCAACAAAAAGCATATACTACCTGAAGATATCATTAAAAAAAAAAAAGTTAAAAAAACAACAACAACAAACAAACAAAAACAAAATTAAAAACCAGCAGCATGGTAAGAAAGAATCTATGCAGATCATTCTCCATTCTCAGAAGTTCTTTAGATGTTCTTTCTCAATGGTCATGGAGTATGACAACTTCTGATAGCTCTTAACTCTAGGAAAACCAAAACCAAAACCAAAACTAACCAACCAACCAATAAAAAACAAAACAAAACAAAACAAAACAACAACAAAAAAAACACTTTGGACAAAAACCACCTTGGACTTACCCCAGTGTATTTGAGGGTGGTGTATTCTATCTTTCAGCTTCTCCCCCTACCACCACAGACCCCACCCCACTTATTTATTTATTTATTTATTTATTTATTTATTTATTTATTTTTGAGGCTTCCTTTGTGTATTTGTTTTCTTGCACATAATTTCTTCCCGTTTCATTTAGTTAACTGTACTGTGAGCTGGACAGTCAGCTGGTTTACATTTTCATATTGTTCCTTTGACATCTCAGTTGAATGGCCCATTGATTCTGAAACAATATGCTTAAAGTAGGGTATAGGAAATGAGGAAATGTAGTTCTTTTCCTTGGTTGGCTAGCAGCAGTCTGTGACATCTCCCTTTGGGGAGTAGTACCTTTGCATTGTTCAAATATGCGTATAACTTACATAGTAATAGTGATTTTCACAATAATGATGTTTGTTATTTGCTCCACTGCAGATATGAGAAGTTCATTTCCACCTAGCACTCAATAAGGCTTCACTCTCATTGGTCTTTTACCTTTCAGACTTAATTCAGGGTTTGGTGAACTTTCTTACTGATAGGAGCACATAGGCTCCTTTTCTGATGAAAGGGTGCAGATTTCTATTTTCTCAGTTAATGAGAAAACATACCTTTATTTGTAAGATGATTTAAGGTATATACTATATTTTAATTTCTCAGTTAACATTAATCAAGATAGCTTTTTTTGCTTTGAAAACTGAGTATTATCACCATAGGTTTCTTTTTCTCCCACACTATTTTGTGTTAATATATTGCTTATTATAAGATACAATATTGCCAGTGGTTACAATAATGATTTTTAACATCTGTTCTTTGCAAATACCAACTGTTCCTTAATTTGGTGCCATATTTAAAACTAATTACCTTCTTTCAGCTCTCCACTTTAATACCTAGTTATATTTCATATCATTCTGTTTTACTAGGTAGCTGATTTTGTTTTAGAGTGTACTTGACTTTTAGCTTATAACAAATTACTCTTTTTCTCATCCTGGATAAATCTGATGAAGTAAATTGTTCTTAAAATTAATGGCTTGTACAGTCAACTTTCTGTCAAGGCTTGCAAAAAGACAGAAACAAACATTAACAGGTCTCTGGATGGGACATAATTGGGAATATATCCCAATTGGGACATATCCATACTGTGTATGTAATATTGTTGCTCTTCCTAGTAACTACTCTTCTACTCAGAGCAAAATATCTCTGAGTGCTTCTTACAAGATCACCTTAAAGTATCTGACAGAGCAACACTTCTGCTTAAGTTATTAGACTAAGTAAGTCTTACTTTTTTACTTGTATTTTGTGTGTGTGACAGGCCTATGTAAGTTCTATTTTTTTCTTTACAGACAAGTAAAGATGTTTGAATTTATAAAGAACTGAACACCATGTAAACACAGAAGCATAATTCTTGTCTTCAAAATACACAGGGAACTCTAAACATCTGGTTTTCTTTGCACTTATAGCTACAGTTCATGAATGGGAAGACACTAAAGCTGAGACTTCAGCACCGTTTTTTTTTTTTTTGTTCTTTTGTTTTGTTTTGTTTTGTTTTGTTTTCCTGTTTCTAATCTAATTGTCACTGAGAAGAATATGCAAATCTTATACAAACATATTCTCTTTGAAAATCTCCAGCTTTTCAAACCCATTCAAACCCACAGATACAGGACAATTAACATGTGAAATCATTGCACTGGAAGTGTTCTAGTATGGACATACAAACTTTCACAAGCTTTCTTATTACTGTTGATAGAAGAATACATTTTCTGGTATTTTCCTTATTATACTTAAAATAATCAGATCAAATAGAATAGAATCTTTATACATGTATACATGTATATATATATATTGAATATCAGACTCAACCAAAGGACAAAAAAAAAATAAATCTAAATTTTCACTGAAATATTTAAGTTATATATTTTGTGGGATGAAAGAGCTTACTACTCTGTATGTTCAATTAATACAATGAAACTGCTATTAGAGTTTCCTAGTAATTACTGCACATAATATAAAAAAATAATAATAATATTAACTTATTGGTAACAGATTATAATTAATTTATTTCTTGAGCTATGCCCCTAATTTTAAGAGAATTACATCAGGACTGAATATGTTTTTCTAGTAGTTTGAAGGATTTATGAAATCAAACCAAGTGGTAAAGAAGCATCATTAAAGAGCGAGTTAGTTTCTGTCAATGCATTGGCCTTAGAAGCACGAAGGGTAGAAAGTCAAATATGACTGAAAATGAAATGTCATATCATTGACCTGTAGAGAATAAATAATAGTCTTTTTAATTTAAAATGTTAATTTTAATATTCATAAATTACATTTTGAACAATTTTACATTCCCTTATACATGTATATTGCTTATCTTAAGGGCGGTTGTAAAGTTTTATGTTAAAAAGTGTATTAAGCTATAATACGCAAATTTTGTGTTATATAACATTCAATACAGAAATGGGGAAGCCTTATTACCTTGTTTGATGTATATTAGGATATTATTTTGTACATTTTTTTTCCGATTTCGCTGAAGATGACCTTTTTGAAATAGTCTGACCAATGTATACTTTGCATACCCACTGTAGATGTTTAATCAGATAAACCAATAGAGAAATGCTTAATGTTTAAATGATTTTTATTTTTTTTTAATATATATATAATAGAATCTTTGAGCAGTTAGGGATAAAATCATCTAACTTCCACTGGAAATATCATTACCAGACTTAAAGCTGTATTTCTTTACTGAATTTATTTATTAAGAATGAATATTTGAATGTCGTTAATATTCCTACTGTGAAGGTACAGGAAAGTTTTATGGACCAAGGGAAAATAATTTTCATTTCAATCAATTGACATATGCATTTTTTGAATTACATACTTTGGAAAACTTAGGGTTTTGTTCATAATCATCAGTTTAAGCTTTACTAAATTAATAAAGTTTATTTATTCTTCTGTATTGTGTTGGGGGGGGGGGGGGGAGGAGGAGGAGGGAAGAGGGCTGAACTGTACGAAGCTTGCAGTTGACAATGACATGGTTGAGAGACTCTGGGTAAGGTTTAAAGGAGAAGCAAATAAAGCAGATGTCATTGTGAGAGTCTACTATAGGCCACCAAGTCAGGACGTTAACACTGATTAATTACTCTTTAAGAAATTAAGATATACCTCTAAATCAGCCACCTTTGTCCTTATGGGTGACTTCAACTTGCCAGATGTTAACTGGGAATGTCACACATTTGGTACAAACAGCTCCAGGAGATTCCTAAACCACTGTGACAATAACTTCTTGATACAGGTACTAAGGGAGCTGACTAGAAAAGATGCCCTGATAGATTTGTTGCTTGAAAACACAGAGGGTATCATGGGTAAAGTGATGATTGGTGGCAGTCTTTGTCATAGTGATCATGAAGTAGTCAAGTTTAAAATCTTTAGTGACAGGAAGAAAACTGCCAGCAAAACTTTGACCCTGGATATGGAGAGAACAAACTTGAAGTTTCACAGGAAACTAGTTAGACAGGTCACCTGGGAAACTGCTTTTGAATGTGTAGAGATCCACCATTGCTGGTCCCTTTCAAGTGACACCTTTTAAAAGCACCTGAACAGACAATCCTAAAATGTCAGAAGTCAAACAGGTGGGACAGAAGGTTGGCCTGGCCGAGCAAGGATCTTCTTCTAGAGGTTAGGTGGAAAAAAAAGTGTATGGCCACAGTAAGTAAGGTCAGGTGACAGGTGGGACAGAGTAGATGTTCACCATCGTAAGGAGAAAATTTGTGCATCTAAAGGTCAATTAGAGTTGAAGCTGGACTGTACTGTGGGAGACAATAAAAAGGACTTTCAAAAATATACAAGCAGCAAAAGGAGGAGCACAGAAAATATTGGTCCATTACTTGAGGAGAATGATCACCTCACAAAGAGGGATGGACATAAAGCAGAGATATTTAATGTCTCCACCCCTGTGAAGCATTTAAAATAAGCATTTAAACTTTATCACTTGAAAATATCAAAAACTTCATGCCTGAAGGCAAAAATTAACTCATCTGATGAGCAAATAATTTTGAATTCTGAAACACTGTGGTACACGCATACATGTGCTACCAATTTGGTGTCTCCAATTTGCAGAGTAGGTTGCTTAGATTCTCAGGTCTTTGAGATCTAGTGGAAAGTGTTCCTGTGCATGGCAGGGGGGTGGAATTTGATGATCTTTATGGTCCCTTCCAATCCAAACCATTCTATGATTCAGTGATTCTATGAATTGGGGTCTCACAAAGGTGGACTAGAGGGGGAGAACAGCCTCCCTTGACCTATTGACCACACTTCTTTTTATGCAGAACAGAATATGATAGCTTTCTGGTCTGGAAGCAAGTACTACTGGCTCATGTCCAACTTTTCATCCACCAGTATCTCCAAGTCCTTCTCCATATGTCTTCTCTCAAACCATTCATATCCCATACCCTAGTCTATACTAATGCCTGGGATTGCCCTGACCTAGGGCATGTTGAATTTGGGGGGCCAAAGACAGACCCCTGAGACACACCTCTTGTCACTGATCTCCACGTGAATGTTGAACCATATCCTGGTTTCGGCTAGGATAGAGTTAATTTTCCTCCTAGTAGCTGGTAGGGTGCTATGTTTTGGATTAGGATGAGAAGAGTGTTGATAACACATTGATGTTGTAAGTGTTTCAGGGCAGTGCTTACATTAATCCAAGGACTTTTCAGCTTCTCACACTGTCCTACGAGAGGGCAGGCTGGGGGTGCAGCAGGAGCTGGGAGGGGACAGACCCAGGATGGCTGACCCAAACTGACCAAGAAGGTGTTCCATACCATATGGTATCATGCTGAACAATTAACATGGGGGGGCTGGCCTGGGTAGGGGGACCAGCTGCTTGGGGTTAGGCTGGGCATTGGTCAGTGGGTGGTGAGCAGTTACATCGTGCATCACATGTTTTATTTTCTCTGTGCTATTATTATCAGTACTATTATCATTATTATTATTGTTTTCTTTTATTTTCTGTCCTAATAAACTGTCTTTATAACCCACAGCCTTTTTTTTTTTTTTTTTTTTTTTTACTGATTCTTTTCCCTATCCCACGGAGGGAGGGGAGAGGGTGAATGAATGGCTGTGTGGTGCTTAGCTGCCGGCCAGGTTAAACTACAAGCCATTGACCACAACACTCAGTATGTGGCCAGATTGCAGACTGGCAATCCACTGAAAATCAATCCTTCAAATCCATCCTTCAAATCAACCTATCTCCAGTTTAGAGACAAGGATGCTGTGTGTGACTGTGTCAAAAGTGTTACATAAGTCCAAGTAGATGACATCAGTTCTTTTTCCCTTGTCCACTGACATAGTCACTCCATCATAGAAGGCCACCAGATTGGTCAGGCATGATTTTCCCTCAGTGAAACCATGTCGGCTGTCTTGAATCACCTCCCTGTCTTCCATATAACTTAACATAGCTTCAAGGAAGATCTGTTCCATGATCTTCCCAGGGACAGAGGTTATGTGATGTTCACCGGTCAGTAGTTCCCTGGATCCCTCTTTCAAAAATTTTTTTTTTTTTTTAAATGGGAGTGACGTTTTCCTTTTTTCAGCCCCTGGGGACAGGACTCTTCAGATATGATGGAGAGAGGCTTGGAAACCACATCAGCCACATCCTTTAGGATCCTGGGATGCCTGTCATCGGGCCACATAGACTTGTAACTGTTCAATTTCATCATGTATTCTCAAAACTGCTCTTTTCTTGTAGTGAGAGGAACTATGTTCCCCCAGCACCTTCCTTGAGGTTCAGAGATTTGACAGACTTGAGAGTTGTGGGAAGAGTGACTGAAAGTGAAGACTGAGACAAAATTTTTTTGAGTATCTCAGCCTTCTCCACATCTGTTGTCCCCAGTTCTTCCATCTTGTTTATCAGAGTGGGTACACTCTGTTTAGTCTTCCTTTTCTTGCTTATGCACATGTAGAAACCTTTATTTTTATTCTTTTCATCCCTTGCCAAGTTCACCTCTGACTGTGCCTTGGCCTTCTTGATCTCATCCCTGCACATCCAGTTGACACCCTTATATTCTTCACAGGCCACTGGGAAAATCATCTAGTGTCATTTGATAAGTCCCAAGGAATGTGTGGCTATCTCAACACAAACCTTACAGCTTGTTACAAGCAATGACGTCACTCTACTGTGCTTGTTTGCTTTCAAAAGATGGTCCTAAAAGATGCTTTAATTTAATTTATGGGATCACAGACTGAGTCATTAATTTTTCCAAAGTCAAGCCAGTAGGTCATTGACAATAAACCACTGATTAATTGATTGTCTTGATAGACTCCAGCACAGGATTTATATACATATATATATATTTTTTCAATGAATATAGAGCCATGCAGAGGACTATACTGAGATTACTGTCTTCAGATCCTGCCTGGAGCATATTTTTAAGGCAGAATTTAGAATATCATATGCCATCACATTTTGTTTTCTGTAATATAAACTAATGAGCTGTAAATCTTTAAATTGCTACTTTCTCCACAACAAATACAATCAATACGGATGGTATAAAAGATCCAAATCAATATTCGTCTTCATACTAGTTTCAGCGATCGTTTATACTGCAGCCATGTAAACTTTATCACTAGAGCAGCCTCCACAACATACAGGGGACCCTGCATACGAGGGAACATTTACGTTGTTACTACATACCGTGTTCATCACTAAAGATGACAGATAAGATAAAGAGATATAATTACCAGTATTCAAAAGCCTATTATTTTATTGCAAAGTGGATCAACCCTTCCAGAATGCATCTAATCACACAAAGTTAGTGTGACTATGTGTACCTAAAAATGTGTACCTAAGCTTATAAGCCCTGCCTTTTTGTTACTTTTGATGCATTGGTACCAGTGAATGAAGCTACATATATACCACTTCTGCATCTCACTTTATAGACTTAATAACTCATGTTTCCACTAGCTCACTAAATAGTGCACTGATTTATGGTGTAAACATTCACATTGGTTTCAAATGTGCATTTGGACAAGCATGGCATTCCTATTGAAGAGAAAGGTTTAACCTTCACAACTTGTAAAATATTCATATATAAGCAAACAAAACACAGTGAGAAATTTTGTCTAATATTATTTCCCTTTATATATATTTATATATTTAATATTCATAATATTATATATATATATTATATTTGTGAGCCACAATTTAAGCATTATTTCTGTTATACTGGTATTAAAAGAACAATAACACCAGTAAATTACAGCACTGTGCTAACAAGAGCTATGCTGGACTCTTTATCTTAAGTGAAAAATATTTCTTTTTGTGAAATAAAAAAATAAATATTTAATTAGTCTGATAACAATAATAATATGAATACTACTTTGAAGTTCTCTAAACAACAGTCAGATTTGAGACTGGGCCTATGATAAATGCTACTGGTGATCCTGAAAATATTGGGCAACTGGAATAAATAATGTTATATTTCCTTTTCATTTTGGGAAGCAAGGTATGTAGTTCAGGTCAAAAAGATGAAAAGCTTCAGCATTTTGTACTGAAGAGAATTCACAGAATCACAGAATCACAGAATTTCTAGGTTGGAAGAGACCTCAAGATCATTGAGTCCAACCTCTGACCTAACGCTAGCAGTCCCCACTAAACCGTATCCCTAAGCTCTACATCTAAATTCAAGAGCTTGTTTTGCATCCTTGCTGGATTTAGCTTCCTGAAATCCTAAACTCTCTCCAAAGAGCATAATCATCAAATGGCAACGATCTTTCTTTCTCTTATCAGTCTCCTGCTCTGTGCAAAACTTCACAGCCCTGCAGTTTGTATGGGAGGTGTAGTTGCTCCTGCAGACAGTGGCCTCACTGCTGTATGTGCTGTTCATCTGGCTGCGGGTGAGCTGGCCAGCACCCATGTCAGGACTGACCTTGCTCCTGGGCTTCCCATGTCTTTATCTGACTGGGACTCTGCCATGCTGCTCCAGCATTGCTCTCCTCTTCTCCTGATTGCCAGAAAAGCTGGTCTTCTGTTTGGCCAGTTTCCAAGATGAGCCAGTCACAGTTTCTCCATCTGGTTTATTCTTGGAAAGACAAATTAGCTGTTCTTAATTTATCACAGAAAATTTTTCCCTACCCTCTATGTCCAGCCTACTTATTGCATCTACAACATATTTAATTTTGGCTAGATTTCTGCATAATGTAGAGTCTGTCTGTTTCCTTCTATTGTTGTTGTTATTCCTTTCTTTCTTTTCTCTGCTCCTGTAGCTGGCAGAAAGTTTCCAAAATACTCAGTAATTTTTGCTTACAAGATCACTTTTCCATCTTTAGGCAGCTTTTCTGTGTACTTTACACACCCTTCTAAAAACAACCTTCCCCACAAAAAGAAAGGAACAGCTTAACTTTTATTTTTTACTGGAGTTTCATTATTATTTTGATAAACTATTACCAACTACACAAACATATTCTCTCTCTGCTGCAAAAAAAAAAAAAAAAAAAAAAAAAACACAACCCTGTAACAAAACATATTCATAAAAATTAATTTCAGATGAATATCTTATATCCTTGGTGCCCAATGGTAAAACACATAAGTAGCTGATGATTTCACGAGACTCTGTGGATACTTTTATATTATTATAATATACTTCAATGTAAGTAGGGTGATTTTTCTCCTTAGATTTTATCATGTAGGGATTTGTTTGTTGGTGAACTGTGCCTCTGCCTCTTAGAGGTCAACATATTTCTATGCTGTCACTCATGTAACATTCATGTCAGGGTCTTCAGCTGGTCTAATTGGTGTAGACTACACAGCAGTCAACAAAGCTCACATCTGCCCATACTGCTCACAGATCAAGCAGGAGCATTTTACAAACAGCAGTTAGTCAGTACTATCTGATCTGTCTGCCTTTTAAAGGTATGTTGAACTTATGTTATACTAGCTATAAATCTGTAGATAATGCCATGTTAACTTTTTAACAGTTATGATAGCATTTTTATTTAAATAAACAAACCAAAAAACAAACAACAACAACCACCACCACATAGAATTTGAAATTGTTTATAAACACATTCCACAATTCAGGGTTCTGAAGTTTACCCATATAAACTGATCTGCTGTTTGCTTTAGGGTTTTCATTGATTTTAGTGCAATGTCAAGCCGGCTTTTAGACAGAACATGCTGTTAATATTTACATATGTACACAGATGTTAAATAGGAGGCTGTCAGTGTGGATATTATAGTGAGAAATACAGCAAAATACATTACACTATAAATCTGAGTTCAGATACATTACACAAAGCATAGTGAATTGTTTCAGCTAACAAATTCATTTAACCCCTTTTCTTTTGACTTTTGGAGATGGGAATGTGAAATGGTCTAAACTTTTTTTTTTTTTTTCTTTTATTCAGCAAAACCAGAAATTGTTTCAATTTGTGACAGGTATGAATAAGTTGTAAACAATCTAGGTGAAAAACAAAAGAAACAATCTAAGATTATGTCATTATTAAAACAGATGAGGTTAGATTATTATGACTATTGTCCCCAGAATACAACTGTAAAGCCTGATTTAACTCCTGTTATGTTAAAGGCTTACCTCTGAATCTCAGTGCAAAACAGAAGTTGCAAAAAATAAAGCTACTTTTTTTTTTTTTTTTAATCTTTTTCCAACTCCCCACCTTCTGCACCCCAAATTAGAATAAAAAATAAAAACAGAGGGGAATGTCTAACCTCCCCTATCTACCCCCCTAAAAGGCATATCAAACAAAGCAAGGTTATTTTAATTTCCTTTTTGCTGAGTGAAAGACCTTTTCTCAGAACAGTCTTTTCTTCCTATTCATTCTAGAAAAACAGAGAGCTGAAAAAAAAAAAGCCTTATTTTTTTCCCCTGTCCCATACCTAGACACACAAAAAAAAAAAAAAAGTAGAGTTGAAGGGTGGTCCACAGAGCTTAGAGAAGACACCTCTTGTGTAATCTTAGTGCACAAGGACAGAAACAAAGAATTTTGTCCTTTTTCTTTCTTCATCAGCAGTTCTGCTAGGCAGCAAGGACGAGAATTGGATTTTTTCCTCATGAAACAGATCATCTCAAAGGCTTTACTCTTTTCACAATTGTCTTTCAATCTATTGGCTTTGAACCTATGATTTATGCTTAGCTGGTCAGACATAGGATGAAGCACTGACATTTTCAAATTCTTCAGACAGGAGTTCTTCATTTTATTTTATGTCATTTTGTTTAATTTCATTCATTTTTTGAATGAAAATGTCAAAGGGATTAATTAAAAAACACTTTGACATTTCTGAAATTGGAATATGTAATATAGTTTTGTTGAACTAATCCAACAGGGTTATTTTTTGGCCATGGAAATGTGTGTATAAATGTCTTTTCCAAATTAGGTTGACCTGGTTAGTTCTTATACTAATCTCTATACCCATTCTTATCCTGAGAGATTATAATGGAGCAGAACACTAGGCTGATCAGTCATAGCTATAGATTTGGTCTTCATATTAATTTGCTTAATGAATTTGTGGTTAACATTTCTAATATATCTTCTCCCTTCATGTTTTATATTTTTCTACATGTGAAGGGCTACAAAAATATTTACCTACCTACCTGCCACAGAGATAGAATAACCTTTTAACATTTATAGTTAGTTGTTTGTATGTTATTTCCATACAACATGCATTTTATCACAACAAGGGAAGGGAAGGGAAGGGAAGGGAAGGGAAGGGAAGGGAAGGGAAGGGAAGGGAAGGGAAGGGAAGGGAAGGGAAGGGAAGGGAAGGGAAGGGAAGGGAAGGGAAGGGAAGGGAAGGGAAGGGAAGGGAAGGGAAGGGAAGCTTTATGCTAACTAGCTTCATTGAATTTTTTCCAAAATTTGAAGCTTTCTAAATTGCTTTTTTTTTTTTTTTTTTTTTTAACCAACAAACAAACAAACAAACAAACTTTATTTGTTGATAAAATCATGGGTTCTTATTCTTTACAAACTAACATACATGTAATTTATTCATTAGTTTTTCACTTTCTAAAGACAAATATCTTCAAATAAAAAAATCTATTTTTTTTTTTCTTTAGGTGTAAAGACTATTTTTTCATCTCTGTGTTTTATAAGAGAAATTCCCTCTCAGCTGGATAGAACTGAAATCCCATCACAGACTTGCCTTTAAAGTCCTGCCTTGGGTAAATTTCTCACACGGATATAGCAGAGGATTAATTAAACAACAAAAAATGAATACTAAGAAAAAAATATATATTTTTTTTTCTCCCCAGATTTTATTTGTCCTCCCTTTTGTATTTCCAAGATTTTTCAGGAAAACATTTTGCCCTTTCCAGAGTATATGCCTGTATTTTAAATTTTCCTCATAATGGAAAATGAGGAAGGAAATAACTGTTTACCTATAGTATTGAATGAAATCAAGATGGTGAAATCTTTGAGATGAGTTCAGTTAGGCAGGTTTCAAAAGGCAGGTTTCTACAATCTCATTCATCTTCTTGAATGAAAATTGACCCCCTTTTAATCCTTTCATTTTTATTACTTTATTTTTCTTTTATTTTCTTTTATTTTTTCAACATTTTTTCTTATTATTTTAAAAATAAGCAATGTTCCTAGAATTCCTCTTCTCTAATTTTAATTTTGTTTCAGTGAAAACATAATGCATTTTCCTTAAACATTTCATTTTAATGACAATTTTATTTTAATATCTTTGCTCTCAATCATCTAATTTAAACTACAGTTTTTGGATAGATAAAAATCCTCTTTTTAATGACATTAGAAAGAATGAAAAATAAAAAAAAATAATAAAAAATATAGCAATCCAAATAAATTAACTGGAATTTGGAATTTTCTCTCCAGTATGATGATGATTTATTTATTTGTTTTCATAAATTAAAGTACACTCATCTTTCCCAAACCTCCACCAAAGTTTTGCTCAGGTGATATGTAAAGCTCATCACATATTCCACCACAACTGGGTTGCCCATTCATGTTGATTGTACTGCTAATTCTGCTGTCAGCAAGCAATGGATGTCCCCTGTGGAGCGAGATGTTGTTAAGCTTTTAACACACCTTGGAGGTAAGCTGTGACAACAGCTAAGGTGACAGTGGCTGCTAAAAGCTACCATATTGCTGAGATCCCTCTCTGCAGGAAATACCATTGTCTGTGAGACAAGGAAAGAGCTAACATGGTAATTGTTTATGTCAATATGTGACAGTCAAAATTATTTCCTTTCAATGTTAATATCAAAACAGCCAGCTTGTCATAAACAAGTGCCTAGACAAAGAGAAGTGAAGACTATTTATCACATGAGATTGCTACACTGTGTGTGTGAGTATGTGTTTTCTTCTCAGATGAGAAGTATTTTCTCATAGTTTGGGGAGTTTGATTTCTTATGTGACTTCCTTTTCAAGGTTCAGGCTACACAACCTATTTCTTTTTCCCTTACTGCTGTGCTCTGTGGATACCCCATCAAAGTCCACCATATGCTGGACAATTTGCCTCATCATCTATCTCTTGAGCAAATGCTTCCAAGAAGCTTCTGTTTTGCTTTCCTTCATACTGCTCATTTCTATTCCTTTCAGATGGCACATCTTGCTTATGTTACATCCTGTGAGAGGAGTCAGCATTCTCAGTAAAGCAGCACACCTCATTTACCATTAACAATGCTTTTATTAATTTATTTCATCTATTTCTAGTTATTTCTGTCCTGGAGAATGAAACCTCTTCCGCATTCTTATGATTCAAAATCATAAATGGCAATATATTAATGAATTCCAATTATGCTTCTTCAGTTCCCACAAATCTAAATATAGAATTCTCCTTCACATTTTCCATCCTCTGCCTCAGAAATTATACCTTACCCTGTACAGAGCTGATGTCAGACTGTGAACTGAAAGTAAAATTCAACAATTCAACCATTTTTACTAAAATGCATCTGTCCTCAAACATTCCTATTAAAAAAGAAAAAAAGTGCAGACATGTAAAAATGATTTTAGATCGTCAGTTTTCTTTTCACTCAAATCCAACATTAAATTTTAGAAACAGACATCAAGATGTTGTCTAGAATAGGTAAAAACATTCCCGAGTTAAGAGCACAAGAAAGAAATATGAAAATTTTGTTAGATTGTTTAGATATTTATTTTTGGATATTTAATTTCATAAATAATTAAATAACTATTACTAAGAACAGGGTTTTCAAAGAACCTAGTGCTGTGTAATATTATTTATCATGTTTGATCTAATTTGAGAAAACTAAAAGTAGCTATCTTCAAATTTGTTAAAGCCAGAATTTTTTGCAGATTAGTATGCAAGTTCATAAATTGCAGACTACTTTCTGGTCAGATAAAGGAGCTATATTAATTTGATGGAAGTAGTTAGCAGAAGGTCATCCTCAAAATACTGAGAAATAACTGGCAAATCTCATAAAAAGTCCAGCTACTCAATTGTGTATACACAGTTGTACACAGTACTTTTGTATAGGTTGTAGCTCTTTCCAATTGTGTCAGGATGGACATAACGGAAGGACAGTTTTCCTGTGTTCCTTCAAGCCCATTCATTTCAAGTTTTAAGGCCTGCGATATAACAGTGAAGTTTTGTTTGTTTATGTTGTTGTTTATTTCTAACCCAATTGTTTTCTCCTGACATTTAGACATAAATACAGCAAGCAGTGATTCTGTGCTAGTTGAGGTGCTCCAGCTTACATATCCATCATCCAGCATTGTTCCCTTTGAGGACTATGTTCTGCTTCACTGCTCTTCTATCTCCTGGCAACATCGCCTAGTGGTGTTTTCTCATAATATTACAGATGCTGAAGAATCACATCTCCTCTTCAACAGTATTTTGTGTTCTGGAGAGGAGATTCCTGAATGTCGGAGCAAGACCTGCAGAGATAGTCTGAACTTATTTTCCTTCCTTTTCAGAAAAATTATGTTAAAAAACATGATAAAAATATGTATGAGAGTTTCTCAATTTCCACATAGGAACAGATGCTAAAACTTTGTAGTCTGGGTGAAGAAGCACAAAAAAGGAGAGAACAGTTTTCTGAGGAAATCAACATTTTCTAATTCAAGCAGAAAACTTCAAGATAAATAAAATTGCCAACTGAAGGAGCATTTATTCCTGAAGCTACTAATGGAAAAATCTAAAAATGTTTTAAAGGATTTTCTTGTGTATTTGTTTTTGTTGTTGGTGGTGGTTTTTATTTATTTATTTTTATTATTATTATTATTTTTTACTTTTAACATTAGTAGGATATAATAAGTCTGGCAAAATGTCATGGTTGGTTTTTTTTTTTGTTTTTGTTTTTTTGTTTTTTTTTGTTTTTAACTTTTCAGACTTCTCAGGAAGTTTTGTCTTCCATAGTCACTACAGAAGTGCTACTGTAATCTAGAGTTCTGGTTTATTCCCAAAATATCCTCAATTTCTTTTTGAGAACACAAGAAATTTATAAATTGAATATAAATAAATAAACTGTATATAAATAATTGTTCAAATTTTCATAAAATGACTGAAAATAAAACTTAATTATTATGAAATAATTATAATCCAGATACATGAATTTGAAGGTTTTTTTTTCATTTTTTTAATGATGAATATATTATTTTTATTATAATTTTCAGCTGGTCAAAAAATACTGTAGTTATTAGAAAAAAATAATTAAAAAATAATTAAAAAATAAAATTTAAAAACTAATTAAAAAAACAACTGTGAGAAAAATGAAAGGATTTATTTAATAACTCTTTCAAAATAAATAAGAAAGGACATAAAATTATATCGTTGGCATTTTTTTCCTTTAGTATTAAGATTTTATGATTCTTGACATTAAATTATTTAAGGGGAAAAAAATGGCTGAAGGGCAAAAAATGGACTTCAGAAACTCTCTTTTACTAACTTTTTTGACTACTCTAAATTGATTACTTGTTCTCCTGACTAATCTCTAAACAGAAGGCATGCCCCTTTCATTTGCAAAATACTCTCACACAAAATGAATTACCTTCCCACCACCTTGGTTACTTGCCAGGGAGTACTTTATTTTTCCACTAGGAAAAAGAAAATCAGCTTGTATTTTGCTTGCTAAAGCCTTCTGCATTTTAATTCTGAACTCTGAATGAACATCAGAGAGGCCTTATGATGTTTTGCACAAAAGTGCCTGTGTTCATAGTTTTACTCAGGGCACCCAAAATAGCACGCAGTAAGCAGTGTCATACTGTGAGTTTTCAAAACTAAAAGCAGGAGTGACTTAAGAGTTAGAGCAGGAAGCTCTAACTCTTAAAGCTTTCCAAGGATCTGTGAAGTAAAAAAGAACTTCTCCTCATTGGATGTTTAATTTGACTTTAACAATACTCATTTCTTCAAACCTAGAAGGCCCTGAAGTTACACGGGTAAGGTCTTTATCTTTTTATCCTTTGCTGTCTTCAAAAATCAAATTCAAAACATTTATCTGGGTGTCTTGAGTGCAAAATCCATGAAAGTTAAAGACAAAAACAGAAGCCACCCAAAACTCCCTCTGGACAGGGAAATCAACTTTTGTTGTTTCCTCAGTGTCTGTTGACTAGCTGCTGAAATCTAACTTTCTACATTGGATTTACCAGATGAAAACATTGTTACGCTTGTCTTGTAACTTGCACATTAAAATTTTCATGCTGATTATCAAGCTGTTTCTTCAAGATTCCCACCTCTGACAGATTGTTTGTGAATGCTTCATCTACAGTCATTCCAGTGATTGTCATTAAAATGTGCTTAACATTTCTGAAACTAAATCAAGAGGAGTGAAAAGTTTCTTGTCTTACAGGAATACTGTAATACAGAAAGAAGTGTTTTCTGTCTTGCTTTCCTCTATTCTAGTATAGCAATAAGATTCTCTTAAAAAAGTATTATTTGGCCTTAGCTTTACATTGAATTTGCTGTTCCTGCTTCTCTTTATAATCTCAGATCTAAGACATATAAAGCCTTTCAGACCACACACACACACACACACACACACAAAGGAATGACTCTACTTTTATTGGATCTCAAATGAAAAATGACAATTTTTCAATAAAAAAAAGCTTTCATTTTCAAAGAGTAATTCAATATATATACTATGAAAATATTTGTATTTAGTGTTTTTTCTGTAAGCCTGCTGTTATGAAGTAAAGCTATAATTTATTATTCCTGTTTAAACTCTTTGATTAGTCTGTATTCAAGACACGTGTATTAAAATATAGCTCAGATATATTTAATAGATGCTGATTGATTATTAAAATGCTAAGTATCTGTAAGTTCATTCATTTTACAGATTATTTTGGTACGAAACTGGTAGGAATTAAATAGCTTTTGAATTATATCATTATTTTTTAATAGATTGTAATTTAAAATCATTTGTGGTTGTAAAAGCATTCTAGATAAACTATTTCTAATTTATAGTAGGATACATTTGCACTAAGGTGTAAAAATTAATCTGTGGATTCAATTTTAAGAGTTATAATGGACATTTCAACTTTTAGCACTTTTCTGTTACAAGTGCTGAACCAAACACATAAAATGGATACTGAGCTGTATCCAGAGTTCAGATTTAATGCTTTTCTAGAGACTAAAAAACACATCAGCCTAAGAACTAGAAAATGATGAAAACCTATTCTCACATTCATTTTTAAGTAAATGGGAGGAAGGAAGAAAGAGGGACTTGCCCAAAAAGTACTATGAGCAAAGTAGATTAATATTGAAGAACAAAATTTCAGCTTTACTATGGAAATCCACATATTTTTAAAGCCCAAATGTTATGATTTTAACATTAATTTAACCTTAATTTAATATGTTGTAATGTACATTTTACATGCAGTACTGCTATAATGTAGAATATTTAGAAATTAACTCAATACATGGCCTCCAGGTTTCAGAATACTTTACAGTTACTAACCTGAACCTAATATCAGACAATACTTTTGTACATTTTGGTATTGAAATTATATAGTAGTATGTAGTTTACTATACAGGCAAATTTTTCATGATGCCCATGTTTTAGGTTACATATTGTTACCACTACATTTCATTTTAGTTGCTTTCATACTTTATAACTTTTTGGGATGAAACTTTTATTGTGTAGCTGTTGCATCATATTGACTTTAAATACTCTCGGAAATTTCTTGTTCAGCTTTAATCAGAAAGATTTGGCTACATCTTAGAATCAGTGTAATTACAAACTGCTAGTTTTCCCAATAGAGTTGGCAATACAAGAAGTAATATTGAACTTAAGTATTAGTTCTGTTGTAGGTAGAAAATGTTGTTCTTGTTATACTGCAAGTCGTAGAAAGTCTTGATTTCTACCACAGCCAGAAGAAAAAAAAAAGAAGTTCAACCACTGTCTCTTAAATTTCAGTCTATTTCAACTATATTCTTAAGCCCTTCTGAGTGCACATGATGCTAAGCAGAAGGTATAATAAAATATTTTCCTTATCTATCCCTTCAAGCTACTTACCCCAGCAAAATACTTGTTTCTGAAGATAAATGAATGGAGAGGCCAAAGAGCACATACCATGGCCAGCTATCCAGGCCAGAATGACCCTGGTTATTATGGAGTTTTCATTTTGGGCCCTGCTAAGCAGAAAAGGTAGATATCCATTACAGAGGAAGTTAATGAGGATGGAGCAGTGTCAACAAGACCACGTGGGACAGAGCTGGGAACATAATTGTGCTTTGGATACACAGATCCCAGCATCTTCTCTGCAGTGGCTTTGCCTGTAGCATAAAAGGATTTGCAATTGCTGGTGCTACCAAGCTATCAAGCAAAAACTGCTAATGATATTTAGCACATTATTCCCAGGCTTACCAACAGGGACACAGACATGGTGAAGACCTTGTAAATGGAAGGTGATATTAAGTTAGAATCCCTCACTCTCAGGCCACTGATCTAGCTGTTCTGTCAAATTCCTTTTGAGATGATGAAATTAGAGACATTCAAATACACAACAATACTTCTTTTTTTTTGTTTTTGGGGGATGGGGGGGAAGAAAAAATATCAAATTTTCCATACAAGGCTGTTTTTGTGTCTGCAAATATAATACTGCAACTTAAAAACAAACAAACAAACAAAAAATAAAAACAATGATGCCTGAATTAAGATTTCAAAGACTATCTTAATCAAAGACTCTGAAGTTTATATATTCTGATGTAATTTAAAATTTATTTATTTATTTGTTTATCATTATTGACATTTTTTCAACTGTGGCAAAAGTGGCAAAACTGATAACTAAACATCAGGGAAAGTGTAAGCTGTCACTTAACATTTTCCTGTTTTACTTTTACATGGAATTTTGACAGATTGGAAACCCAATCCTACTATAGTAAATTATAAAATGTAATTAGCAAAAGAATAACTATATTCAATATGACTGATCACTGCCTTGATGTATTTATTCTGATTTAAATCCAGCCAAGATAAAATCTCTCTGCAAAATAGACAGTTTTTCAGTGTTTTACAGATCTTTAAGAAACTTATATATTATATAGGTAAATAAGATAGCAATTTAAAGTTCTTGAAGTTTTATTTTGCTTGGCAATGTTATGCTTAAAAGAACTTTACTACTATATTAAACAATATCATATTAAATGCTTGTATGAATAAGTATTAAAATATCCTGCTCTCATTCTCATGCAGCATAGTATAGGAGTACACATGGCTATTCATTGCTGGTGTTCTCATAGTATAGCCAAGTTAATGACTTCCTCTAAAATACAAAGACTGAAAAATATAAAAGGGATTTAAAGAGACAATGCTTGGCAAATGGAAAAGAAACTGTGGTTACTTACTGTTTTCTTCACAGGGAACGTTTTCAGAACGATGAATAGGATTTGTAGAATGTGATAGAACAGTTTACACAGCAATATGAATTATGACGCCTTTCAGAAGTGGTCAGAAAAACAAACAAACAAACAAAAAATAATATAAAATAATATAAAAACACAGGAGATATTAATTCTTTGTTGTCTTTTAAGAATTTTACAATTGCTATATGAGTTCTAGATCTCAGAAACAAAGTATATCAGGAAATGGGACAAAGAGCAGACAGGTTTCACTGGATGTGGTCACCACAAGTGAACAGCGTTCACTTAGGAGTTTTAGCTATGGTGATTAAACATGGGAGTCAAAAAAAGAAA
Organism: Netta rufina; assembly: GCF_964035555.1. Classification (NCBI taxonomy): domain Eukaryota; kingdom Metazoa; phylum Chordata; class Aves; order Anseriformes; family Anatidae; genus Netta; species Netta rufina. The sequence goes on from NC_140124.1 coordinate 102,223,498, forward strand.
AAGAAGTGAATCTCTGCTAAATCATTACTTTGTGTTTTCTAAATGACTGGGAGCACTCTAAAAATGTCAAGAAAACTGCCAACAAACTTCATAAACAGAGCAGAGAAAGTCATAGTGCAGAAACATGTAAGGTTTTATATAATCCACAATACTCTAAATATTCTCTGCATATTTTATGGAAATGAAAACAGTCATACAAGCATTCATACAAGTGCTATGTATTATGTGTTGCCATGAGGAGTATGAATATGCAATTTGCTACAGAAGCTCCCTTGCATCCTTACTCATTAACATTACAGACAAGGAGCAGTCCTGTTATCTTCGGACTGTTATTCATGATATTTGGTAGGATCTGAAATGGTATTTTTTCTCCAAATGGTGCACGTTGCTTCTCTCTTTCATCCATACAAGAAGAATATTAAAAGAGACTATTTTCTCCCAGAGTCCATCATTATTGCAAAAATTATTTTTATTCAAGCCTTGGTGGTAAAATTGCCTTTTTCTAACACACAGAATTACAACAGAGTAACTCCAAATTAAAGCAGAATTAAATTAGTTGAGGAAGACTAGCAAAAAGGAAATGGAAAGGATTACAATTACATTTAATGGAGTTTGGCTTATTATTATTATTTTTTAAACAGTCACATACTTGTTTATTTAAAATTAACTTGGGTCTCCTTCTCACTTAAACGGGTAGCACAACAATCTCAGTGGCAACAAAGTTACTTTTAAAAAGCATCACAAGAAATTAATGTTTTAATCCATATAACTAGAAAATGAGAGATTTCCCTGTTGAATGTTGAAAGACAAGTTGTTTTCCACAGTTGTTTTGACAGTCTTAGGTAGCTTTAGCCAATAGGATATCTTTTAAGCTTGTGAAAATTGGTATCTTTTCCCTGCAGTATTATAAGCAACAGAAGTACATAAGTGCCTGCAGTTCTCCTGTGGTCAATGGAGATAATGGAGAGAGCAACTTATGCTTTTACCGTTGTTGTTACTATTATTATAATTATTCACATGTAGGTGTTTTTTTTGTTTTGTTTTGTTTTGTTTTGTTTTGTTTTTTAAAGCAGAGAGGATCTTCCAAAGCTATTAGCTGCCCTACTCACTGCTCAGTGTCCGTGGCATTTGGGGCAGAGCCACAGCCCTGGTATAAGGCAGCTGGTAGCATTGTTGCTGAAAGAGGCATACTGCAGTTACCAACTGTGCTCGCAACACCCTACCCAGCTTCCTGCAGAAAATTGGAGGGAGGGGGTGAAGGATGTGTGCCAGCATGGTGCTGAATAAAACTCCCGTCTTTGCCAGTGAATTGGAAGGCAGTGCTAGTTTCAGTTACTGTCCTGCTCATCTTCCAGTGACTGATCTCTCACTCTGTCTTTCTCCACGAGATGCAGATAGCTGCCAGGGAAGATTAACGGCATTGCTAGTGCTCTTTTTTATGTATCTCTGTGATATATACTGGCTGGGCCAAAATTTACCCTTAGCAGTAATTCCCAGCGGTAGATGAGCCAGAATGATTTATGTTACTTTATATCCCTTGATGTACCTCTGGAAAATAAAAAGATGTTTCCAGACAAATTAATATGACAACCAGACTTACATAACAAAAAAGTAGTAAGTGTATTGGTTTTTTCCTAACATCAAATTTAACATATAAATTGAATTGGTTTCAAATGCCAGATCATTAGATAGCTAGCGTACAAAGCTATTTTCGTAAAAGACTGACCCATGAAAAATATAAATAGTGTTTGGAAATGTCACATAGAGATAAACTGTGCTGATTGCTCAGCTTTTCATATGCGTGTTTTCAGGACTGTGCAAATGTTATAAAATTAGACTCATTTTCTGGTGCCTTACATGTAATATTATTCTACTCAGCTCTTTAACTTGGCTATTTTTTTAAGTCTTATGAAAAGATATCTTCCCATTTAATGATTACAGGAAAACAGAACCTAGACTCAAAGACTGCCATGGTTTAAGATCAATTTCAGCTTCAGTGTGGAGATTGAATGGTCTCAGATATCCAAACATTTTAATCACAGCTACGTGTATATGTAATTTTTATGAGCCACACAACTCCTCTGTCCCATGATCTGAGAGATGACACCATCATTGTAGATCAGCACAGATATCTCCGCCATGTTGTGCACAGCCCAGGATGGGGCCATGGGGGTCTCTGGTGTCTTCTTGGTTCCCTCCTGGGGTCTTCCCACAGGTACCCACGTAGTTCTCCCTACACATACCCCTGTGGTCCCCCCATATATCTGGGTTTCCTCCTACATGTACCCATGAGTTTTCTCCCTAAGTGACCACATCAATTACTGGTTTCACAGACATTATCCAGCTGTGATTGTCCATTTGAATCCTCTCAGCACACCACACCACACCAGCCTGTAGCTGTACCTCTCTGGATGATTGCACCCAATGTTTCACTGTTGTAGTAACTAGTTTTCACTCCAGCATGGTGGGTCCAACTGGGGCTTACATTCTCGCACAGCTGTCACGTATAGGTTAGGTTATAGCTGTCACATATAGCTGTCACATATAGGATAGGTTACAAATATCTTAACGTATATGTCATTAGGAGAGGCTAACATAGGATGGTACTGCAAATTATCTGAAATGGGAGCAAGAGCCCCCTCAGGTTCGAGGCCAGATCCTGAGCTATTCTCTCTTTATGAGCAGAGCTAGATAGTTCTTCTACATCCAAACAGCCAGGATGAATAACTGTCTGACTGTGGCAATGAATCATTAACAAAACATAACAGCAACAAAATAATTCTTATTATACTAAGTCTTTAAAACCACACCCAATAGATAACAGATAATAGATGCCATTTCTTGAAAATGAGAAAATGTCTCTGAAAAAAAAGAGAAATTCAAAAGCAATAATTTACCCTGAAATATAAGTATAAGAATGGGTTTGTTGAATATATGAAGCATTCAGGAAAACTCTGAAATTCATAGTCACACTTTCAGATATATCATAAAAATTGGAAACAAATAATTCAAAGCTGTGAATAACTGGTAAGTTGTCATAAACATACAATTTTACTTTTCTGTACTTTTTTTTTCTGTGGTCTTAATTAATTATTATTATTATTATTAATAATAATTTTTAAATATAGCTTTTCCAAAACGATAGCAGATTTTGAAGTGGAGGAATACTGTTTAAGTCTGAGCTACTATAATGTGATTTTATTTCAAATGTAAACAAGGCAGCACAGCACAAAACATTACATCATAAAAATAACAGTATTTTGGAGCACTACTAATCATAAAAGTGAGACTAAAAGATATACAATTTCAATAGGCTATCTAGCTCTGCTAGAACAATTTATTTTATTTATTTATTTATTTATTTATTTTCAGACAGCAACATTAGATTTGTAGTAATTTGTAATTTTTGTGTGTGGGACTATTTTTTAACTGTTTTTCTGCTGCAGGAATGGTTGCTATAGCTAAACCAGGCAAGTGAGATGAGCCTAGATGTTCATGTATTGGAACCTATGGAAGAATGATTTGATTGTCAGTAAGACTGAAATTGTATCAAACTGAAAGGCATGAAAAGATGTGAGAGTTTTAAAATACATGTGGCAAAATCATATAGAATCATAAGTGAGGAAATACAGAAAACTAAGCTTTGCTTTTTTTGCTTTGATTTTTTTTTTTTTTAATATCCAAAAGTAACATATTTATTTCATTTCTACACTATGAAATTTATTAGAATTCATGACGTACTTATTATATGATATGATAACTTAGTATTCAGACATGATAATCTTATTCATCATAAATCATACTATTACATCAGAAAAACATTCTACATTCTGATATTTTGATAATTAGCTGTGATAAGGTAAAGTTTCAAAATACATAGTTTTCCTGAATATATATATGTATAATATATATAATATATAATATAATGGAAAACATTAAGAAATGTTCACTCCTTTGGGTAATATCATTCCTCTTGTCCAGTCCAGAGACAATTTTTTTCTAAACAGTGCTTATTTTACATTACAAGGTAATTTGTTTCAAGATAATAAATAGTGTGTTTTATAAGAATTTCATACATTCTTTTAAACAATATAATCTATAAAACATCTTTGTTGTAGTCTAATTTCCTTTACTATAATCATCCATCTCTACCTAAAATGCAAAATATATCTGATAGAGAAATTGAGCTCTAAACGTAAATTTAGGAGTACCAGATTTAACTAGATTTAACCACCAGATTTAACAACCAGATTTAACTACCAGATTTAACAAGATGCACCTTGAATGTTAATATAAATTCAGAAATGAAAGAACTTGCCCCAAAGTAAATTTCTGTGAAGATGGTAGTAAGAATGTAGTTCATGTGACCTGTTTGTACATATTTAATAGATATTTTATTATCTTAGGTTAATTATCATGCTCCATTCCAGACAGAAATAAGTTGATTTAGACTTCGTACTTAGTTGTCTTTCTTACAGTGCAATAAAACACCACTGCCTTTCTCTTTCCATTGACTACTGAGGGAGCATATTAAGCTAGATCTTTCAGGTGCCTAAATTAATAAATCATATCCTTAGAAAACATGGGAGCCTCAGGCCTTGTACATGTATTGTTAAAAATAAAAACACTATCTGTGCCTTAAACAATAATAATTCACAGGCATATAAATAAAATAAGTAAATATTTAGGTTATTAAATAGCCTGTAATGTCCATGTCCACAATAAACACTGTCGTCTTTCATCTTCTAGTCACAATTTTTCAATAAAAATGGGCTTTATTCCATATTATGTTTTGTTTTTTTGGTAATAGCATTAATTTTTCCACCTTATTTAGCAGTCGTATTTAGTAAGCACTGATTTTAAGAGTAGAATTAGTTCACACAAATATTATTAATGAAAACAATGTCATGCAGTAGTAAAACAGTTACAAATAAAGCTAAAAAAATATAAAAGTAAAATGAAACATTTTGGACATCATAGCTTTGGTCAGGGCTCTGATATGCTTTGTCAAAGTGACAGCAGATACCTGTGGGGAAGCACTGGATGTTTTTTACTCAGCAGAAACTGTGAATAAGTTTGATTTAACTGAGGCAGAGAGGCTGCAAATTGATTTCTTGATTCATTTAGGACACAGTCAGAGGTAGCATATAGAAAACCCTAGAGAGAAGAGGACAGCATTATTGTTTCCTTCCTTAATAGGTGTAAAAGGTTGGAACACTGTCAAGTGCTGGCAAGTTCATCTCTATAAAAGACAATGTAAGGTATTTGCCTGTCAGACACATTGATTTCTTGATGCAAGGGAGAACCACTGGTGACAACCTCAACAGCTTCTGATGGCTTGTTGCCTCCTGCAGCTGGACAAAGGAGGTAAGTGGGGGATGCTGAGCCAACCCAGCCCTGCTGCCATTCACACCTCCAAGCTCAGGCATGAAGGCTGCTGCTACATTGATAGCAAATTGCAGCACGTTTATTCATCACAGTCTGCTCTGTCTTGCCTTGTATTGTTTCATTAAGTTAACAGTTAAATATTGATTAAAAATTAGTTCATAATTATTTAAAAAACAATTAAAAAAATAAAATGTAAAGTTGTATGTCCTCCCATTAAAGAAAACAAATAAGCTTCTTCAAGTTTTGAAAAACTAAGAAGCTAGACTATTTAGTTCTACATGCAGAAAATCCCCAACATTTTTATTTTCAAATTAATTAATAAAAACAATAATTATCAAAACAATGATATAATAAAATTAATAACATAATAATAATTATTAATGAAATACTGCAATAATATATAATAATGATAAAATGTAATAATATAATAAAATAATAATTATTAAAAAAACACAAGTCAGTAAAGGATTCAGCACTGAAGTCATGATGAAGACCTTTTGAGAGCATACCATAACAGTAGCTGCTTTGGATTTTCAGGACTTTACTATTAGGCAGCTAGCTATTTATATATAGCTGTATTTATCTGTATATATCTTTAGCGAGGTGGGGATTGGTCTATTCTCCCACGTGCCTAGTGATAGGATGAGGAGGAATAGGCTAAAGTTGTGCCAAGTGAGATTTAGGTTGGATATTAGGAAAAACTTCTTTACCAAAAGGTTTGTTAGGCATTGGAATGGGCTGCCCAGAGAAGTGGTTGAGTCACCATACCTGGAGGTCTTTAAAAGACGTTTAGATGTGATATGGTTTAGTGGCGGACTTGTTAATGTTAGGTCAGAGGTTGGATCTTGGAGGTCTCTTCCAACCTAGATGATTCTGTGATTCTGTAATTTTTTTCATAAAGATATGTATAAATAGTATATACTGCTATTTTATTTAAAGACTTTATTTTGTACAGATTATAAACTGTATATATATAAAGGTTACATAATTTGAGGCCATTGTTCATTAACACCACATCTAAACTCCTTAATTTGCAAACATAACTTGGGGTGTTTTTTATCAGAAGGCATTATCTTGAAATACAATTTTTTCTTCTGTTCCTTTCCTCCCTCAGCTGTATAGTCAGAAACCAAACCTTGTTCCATTGGCTATTCTCTGAGTGATCTAAAGAAGGATGAGCATTTGGGTTTAGGTGTAGTGAGGTTAGAAGTAGTTCATAAGAACTACTTATATTGTATTAAGATGCTCAATAAACTGAACACTGTACATGAAAAAGTCCTGTGACCTGAAAAGATTTAAGCTTAGCCTTGAAAAGAAACAATAACATCTTTACTAAAGAGATAAAGCTATAAACATGTTGAAAGCATCCCAGTCACTCTCCTATCTTATCAGGCACTTCCTCCCTTCAGATTTTCTCCTGTATTGTATTGGCACAAGCACTAAATAATCTGGGAATTTAATAGTATTATTATTATTGTTATTATTGTTATTTAAGTTTGTTTAATTTATAGCATATAAATTCTTAGTTCATAGGTACGAACAAAATGAACAAAACAGTTAAAAATGGCAGATAATACAAGAGAAGGAAAAAGCAGCTTAAAGTTGTGGTACTATTTAAAAAACATGCTAAATTAGTTTTAGAAGAATTACAAAAGAACAAGGTGGGTGTAAAAGGAGACTGCTTAGAATTTATTTACCATTTAGTACAAAAAAAAGATTTTATTTTTTTTTTTAATCTAAAACAATATTAGAGTAATAGCTGGTGGAGAAAGTGCTCTTCAATGTGAAGTACTTTAATTGCAGATGAATTATGTGCCCTGTATACTGATTTGGTTGTTGTTTCCATAGAGATGACATTGTAAATCCAAATAGATTGAATTGCAAAAATCCTAATAATAGGTCATATTTTGTTTTAAGATTGCCTTTGCACAGAGTCTGCTTGGACTCTATTTGGTTCTTGCTGCATATAGTTCAGCATCCAGTTTGATATTGATATTTGGGGAAAAAAAAAAAAAAAGTGGTATGATATGTAGTTTAATATCCCCTATTCTGTTGATATAAACTAATATGAACTAACTGTTTTTATTTTTTTTTCTATATTTTTCTATATTTTTTTCTATTTCTATTTTATTTTACTATTTTATTTTTTTTTCTTCAACAGAGAAAGATATTTCTTTGTGGCATTTCAGATAATTCAATCAGTTTGGAATAACTTAACTTTGAAACAGTTCAGAGTTCTTCAACCATTTTCTCAAGGTAAAATATTTTTCCCAAGCTAATTACAATTTTAAGTAACAGTACTGTTCTATTTATTTTAAATATTCTGTGTGCATTTTGGAAAACTTGGTTGATATCATGTACAGAAAATGGCAAATATCTTGAAAGGCAAGTTTAGAAGATATAAAATCTTTCATTTGCTCTCTCTTCTAGCTGGCATGTTACCTCTTTGGAGAGTATCATTTCCTTTGGAGAATGTGGGTGAATGTTTTACTGTTGTTTTATCTGTCTTGGTATTGTTGTGTTTTTTTTTTTTTTTTTTTTCTTAATCAATGAGTAAAGTTAACACATTAGATATATTAGTTTCTCTACAAACACTAAGAAATCTTAAAACTTTTATTTACCTCTTAGGAAAATTATACATTCTATCTCCTTCTCCTCCTTCTCCTTCTCCTTCTCCTTCTCCTTCTCCTTCTCCTTCTCCTTCTCCTTCTCCTTCTCCTTCTCCTTCTCCTTCTCCTTCTCCTTCTCCTTCTCCATCACTATAGTAGCGCTCTTTCATGGAGAACAGCTCTGGCCCCCCTCCGAGAGAGCAGAATTTTTTTGACATGCTAACGATTTCATAACACTGTGCCCTTATGTTGCCCTTATTTTTACTCCTTAGTTACCACACACGGCTACCAGGATGAAATAGTACAAAAATATAATCTGCATTAGCACCAAGGTTTTGGTCATATTTCAGTTACGAGTGAGAAGGCCATGAAAGTAAATTTAGGCAAAATGAGAAAGAAAATGCACAGAATTTACCTTTCTGGCTGAGAGTTGTTGGTAATAACAAGAAAAAACAAGGGAAAAAAAAAAAAAAAAAAAAAAAGAGGATTAAAATAATGTTAATGCCTTTTATGAAAGCAGTTAAATATGTTCCTGGGATTTGGGCATTGATTTTCAGAGTTGTCTTTTAAATGTAAGCCTCCAGATGCTAGACACTTTTATTAAAATCAGCTCTTACTGTTGAAAGCTTAATAGGCTTAATACAAAGTTCATATGCACTTTAACAACCTTTGAGAAAAACAAAACAAAACATATAAACTAGGTTTATATCAGAAGTCCTCAATTACAGGACATCATCTAATAAATGCACTTTCCAGATGAGATATCTAAGGAGTCAAAATGTGCTGTACAATAGAGTAGGATGGAGAAGGGACATGAGAGGGAATCTGTTATTAAGTCAGTAGCCTATGCAGCTTACAGCTCCTGAGAACTTCATGGAAAAATTAAAAATTGTCCCCCAAAAAAGCACTCTCATACAAAAAAGCACTCACACGCACACAAACAAACAAACAAACAAAAACCAAACCAAAACAAAACAAAACAAAAAAAGAACAATATAAAACAAATAAAGTCTAATAGGGTGATAAGCAGTAGAATTCCATTGAGGGAGAAATATAGGTGACGGTCTGTTCTTTGAATTAAATGCACAGAGAAAACTTTCAGGTTCAACATCCTGCTGAAAGCTGGCACTAGAATTAAAGTGTAAGAAAAGAATGAAATAAAGCAACATAAAGTAAAATAAGGCTGTAGTGGCAATTCCCATCTGGGTTGTACTTTTCACAGTTACAGGATTAAAATGAATAACTAATATCCCCAGGAATCTTACGAAAAAGAGCTACAGAATTCACAGAGACAATAAAATAACCCTGCAAATGCTCTCAGAGTTGGTGTGTGATTTCAGTTTAGTTCAAAGTAACAGTTTTTCCTTCTTGAAATCCATCTTGACACCACCAAGTACCACTGGTGACCATGTTACCTTCTTGTTTTTAATACAACAGAACACAGTGCACCTAAATAAACCACATTGCCCATGACATAATTATGTGATTCAGAAAACATTTTTCAAGAGAAATTTCAAGAGAAATTTCAGTCTTGCTCTTTCACTTTTGTTACCTGAGCAGTGTCCCTGAATCTGTGGATTAGGAACAATGAAAATTGACTCCAGGTAAGTCATTCTCATCAGGCTGCAAAATTCAAAATGAACTGTTACTGTAAATCTACACTGTTTTACAGCTCCGTTTTGGAGACTTCTTCAAAATAAACAGTTAATAAATTAATAATAATATAATTAATAGCCTCTCTTAACATAGAAAGCACTACTGTTATCATACCCCAGTTTCTTGTTCTTTTTCATTCTCCTTGACTTTTTGATTGACTAACTATCTAACATAAAACTATTTTTGAGAGAGCATTGGGCAGTCAAAGCCCATTTTTCACTATTAAGGAACTGACACCTATTTATTAAATATATATATAATCCATTAACATTGGGCTTTATAGACATACATAATTTATAACCATTACTGTCTGCAGGATATGAGTTCTGGCTTATATAAACTAATGAATTAAGTCTTTGTCCACTCAGTTACTATGGCAATGTTATGGACTTTCTAGCTTCAGCTGGCTTGTAATGAATTAAACAGTTAGCAACTCTGACAGAATCCTGAAATACAGGAAATTATGTGGATGAAACCAGATTTAAAGGAGGCCGGTATCCATACAAACATATTTTAGTGAGAACTTAATTTGGGGCAATTTTAAATAATCTGATATAGTGAATTATGGCATCTTTCAGGGCTCATGCATATGCATGTGTTTATATGCATTGAAGTTTTTTACTCATCTACATAGGAGTAAGAGAATGCTCTCATACCTGAGAAAAGCTACATGAGGACAGGAAATATCTAGAAAGAAGGCATGCTAGTCTCCAGGTCTAAGGCTGTCTTGAAAAATATTTTTTCAGTTCAATGGACTGTAAGTGCTTCTTTGCTACCAATTGGTAGCAAATTGCTACCCCCCCTACCACGAGGGGATGAACCTTGAAAGAAGTCTTATGCATCATTTTCACAAAACAAACAATACAAAAAAAAAAAAAAAAAGAAAGAAAAAAAGACTATCTCCATGAAGCAGAAATCATGGATATTCAACTGCTTCTTACAACTTGGCCTAAGCATGTTAACCTCATGGGCATCACAGAAAGTCCACACAGATCATTATGTGCTAAATAGAAATGCACAGAAAGTTATGTAATCAAAACCAAACAACAGACAGAACCTTACAAATTTAAAGTAGAATTAAGATGTTTCAGAGAATTTTTAACTTGTTTTTAAATATTTTTAAAATATTTTCAGCCAATTAGTTTGTGTAACTCCCACATTTGAAAATTTCATTTTACCCCACATGAAAGTTTTTGCCTGTCTCCAAAAAAAAAAAAAGATATTTGATTCGTAATGTTACTCATATTTATTCTCCCATCCTGAGATTTTCTTAAAATATTACTTCTAAGAAAACACACCCATTTCTCTCACAGCATACTAATTAAGAGATGGGAAATAGGATCCATGTTTATTTTTCCTGATTTTTTCCATGAGTTGCTAGCTGAAGTTGCCATGAAATATAAAAGTTACCAATATAAATAGTCATAAAACTGACAGAAATTCTTATGACAGAAGTAGTCCTGATCATATTTTGCCTGCTGAACACTAGAAGTTTCTAATTTTGACAGGCATATCTCCCATGTCAAACAGTGATTATTACATAGTTGATTCTATTTAAGAAAAATTATACATATCAGAAAGAAAAAAGTTACAGAATAAATTAAAAATCTGTTATAAAATGTCAGCCTTAGCCATAATATATTTTCACTTTTTATTTAATTATTTACTTATTTTAGCTTTACCTTGTTACTTTGATTCTTTAATCAGAAAATTTACTCATGAAAGTAATATTTCACCTTTACCCATTCTTTGGAATTTTTTAAAAGAAACACAGAAATTCGGAAGCTGTTATCTGTAACATCTGTGGATAAAATTGTTATTTGCAAAGGCCTCATGTTTCTACCTTAGACTAACTCCAAAGCCTTTTGTCTCCTGTTTTTCCACAATGTTTTTTATGGTTCTTTGAAAATTTCTCAGAATTCTTCTTCCTTCCCTAAACTCTATTTCTTTCTTGACATCAAAACTTACTTTGCTTTTATGTGCTGTGCCACTTCATCAGCAAAGTCTGATCATAGTAACTTCCAAGTGAATTTTTTTCATTCATTTTCTTTTTACCTCCTTTGGTCTGGAGAAATTATTTTGACTGCAATGAACAGCACTCCTGTCACAGCACCAACACTGGCTTTCAGTGGTTATAATATTATTTTGAAAGAACTAGGAAAGCACTTTGTTATTATTATTATTTATTATTTTTTTTCTAGACATGAAGCTTTTGCATTGTATTTCTGCAGTTCCTTCAGTCTGCAGCTAAAAGGATACAAAAACATTTCAGAAGTACTATCTTGGAATAATATCTGTTGAGATAAACTGTATATACCTTTAGATTTTAGCTAATTCTGGCTCTTGAAGCTGAAGAGAGAATAAAAAAATGCAACAGAACAGCTTGCTGGTTTCCACAGCCCTGATCTGTGGCAGTGTGCACAGACTGGATGGAAATTCACGCACCCTGTGAATGTCTCCCATGAAATAAATGCCCCATGACATACCATACTGAGTGTTTCATTCCAGTCTAGGCCTGACTCCATATCAAGCTTCTTACTGTCCTGTAAGGATATTTCACTATGTGAAAACAAAGTCATACTATTACCTCAATCCGGAATTTTAAGAGCACCAGATTCTCCTAGTCCCTCACTTCTCCATGTTGATTCCTACCCTATTTATCTCAGGCTAGCCAGGATTTACTTCCAGTGTGAATGCCTCCTGTTTCTACCCATGCTTTACTTCTTGGTTTAAGAAGCCTTTCTGAGTGAAAGAAAAATTAGGTGATGAAGTTTAAAAATGTTGAGTTTCTGTATTTTAACATTCTTGCAATATATCATGTACTAAGGACACCTGCTTAGTTTGTGTAATAAATGGCTCAGTCTTCAAAATAGGACTATAATCAAAGTTTACAATTTATTAAAGGAATAGAGGTAAGCAAACAGCGCTGGGTGTGCCGGGAGTCTCTGCTCCACCAAGACGCACACCAGTTACATCAAGAAGCTGATTTTTATGCTCCTAGGCTGATACATATTCATTACTATTTCTAAAAAAACACAGGGTTATTATAATTAGTTTCCAGAATCCAAACCCTCCTACTGGAGCATGCGTATCAGTCTCTGGTGGTCCCTCTGGGGGTCTCTGGGGGTCTTTTGTGCTGAAGGCTCGTAGTCTTCCTCCCTCTTTTCCTTCTCCTTTGTCCAACTTGGCTGTATGGCAGAGACTTGTGCAACATCCCCTGCAAGCTTTGTCTTTTAGTTGTTCTTCAGCTCTCCCCATTTCCTTAATCTCCTGACCAGATATCAGAGACTTCCATAGTGTCCCATGCAATAGTCATAATACTTAGCAGTTATTCTGAAACCCCTCAGATATCAGAGAGTTCAAGGAAAAACCTACAAATACATTTCCCTTCAAGCTCTCCATTGATATGAATTGCTAAAACATTCCTTTGCAAGATACAAGTATTATATACATTAACCACTCTGTTTTTCTTAGACTTATGGTTATACAAGGGTATGTAAGACAGAAGGTCACATTCATCATACCATGCGGCCCTAGCACTGTTCCATACTGACACAAATCAGATGAACATATCTCACAGTTTGCAGTACAAAAACTAAGGCTACAGAATAAATGGGTACTCTTGAAATAAACAAAATTACTTTGTGAATGACCCATAGGGACTCTGGCTAAACAACAAAATACAGTGTATTTTAATTTTTGTACTAGATTTTACTATGAAGTAAATACATAAAGTAAATATATGAAGTAAAATATATTTAAAGAAAAATAAAGATGTATGATTGAGAGAGGACACTGAACAGAGAAGCAACAGGGCCTCACACAGTAATGAGAGGATAAAGATACATAAAGATTCAAGAGAGGTTAAAAAACAAACAAACAAACAAACAAACTTTCATAAAGATGCAAGAAAGTTATTGTAGATACGTCAGTGGTGGGTACAGCAGTGATGAGTGAGCAAGTAGTTCATCAATCCAAGATCCAAACAGAAGAACAGGTTTTAAGTGAAGAATGAGAAAACAGTGGAGGGGGAGCCTCAATTGCATTCTAATTGAGAAAGGATAATTCAACATGGGATGAGAAGAGGAAGGATCATGTTGTGATAAGGTGAATACTGGTTAGAAAAGGAAAAAAAGGAATGAAGAGTTAAAGATGCAGAACAGAAAACAAAGTGAAACAACACGACAAAATATTTTACTATCCTCATCTGTGTGTCTTGAACTTTTTTCTTTTTTTTTTTTTTTTTTTTTAACTAGGAGTATTAGTCCAGAAGATAAATAATCTTATGAACTAATAACAATTAGCTATTCTCCATTGCTCTTACTGTTTTTCTTCTTCTAAGTTCATGTAATATACTTGAAGAAAGACCAAAATTTAAGGGCATCAAATAAAACTTTGTTAAAAAAGCATCATTTTACCTGAAGTAAGTATGGGTTTTCAAGGCAAATAATTGCTAAGAACTCTTCAAAGTCTACTTCCTACAATTTAAAAAATATATGTCAACACAGTACAATCAGAACAATGACTTTTAGAATAGTAAGTTTCAACATCAACAACAAAAAAGCTGTGTTCCTGACATTCTAATTAATGGCTTTTTAGGTAAAAATGAATTTGTAATTAATAAGAAAGTCAAGGTATTTTAATTTGATTCCAAGTAAGGACTGAACTGTGTTGAATCATCATAGAAGTATAAATGGTAATTTTCCCCCTCGTTTGACAGGAAATGTTATATTACACGTACTAAGTAGCTAGCAAAAGGATTGGACAAAGTGGGGCTTTATTTTCTGGAAAAGCAAGCACTCCTTTCACAAAAGTAATCAACAAAATTAAATCTTTGAGATATCACATGAAGAAAAGACATCTTGGCTATTAAGAATATCAAGGACTAGGTTGAGAATACTATGCAACTGAAAAGACAGGAACTAAAATATTTCATTTATTTATTTATTTATTTTAGTCTTAGCCTGGATGATTATCCTCTGATGTTCTGTTAGGATACTGGAATATCATAGGAGTTTAAATTAACTCATATCCTTTAAAGACTTTTTAGAGTGTGAAATATCAATAGTTAGAAAAAGCATTGTATTATTAGGAATTGTGCATGTGTGCTTTTGAATTTCATAAAATGTCATTCCATTAAAAACTGCTTAAACTCTGCACAATTTGCAAATCTGATGGGGTATATTGTGTTATACCTGGAATATCTTATTCCAAAACTTGAAACAGAACAGCAAAGAAAAGAAAACCTGTTTGAAGATCTTTGACATGAAATGTATCATGCAACAGCATTTTTCTGGCCTAATGATGACCTAATGCTTGGTTCCTGTCCCCCTCTCAATATCTCATTGCCTAAAAAGTGCTTACAAGGTTGAATGAAATCAAATAAGAACCACATTGAATTAATATAACTATGTCATAAGAAACACATAAGAAAAGGATACTAGCCTTTAACAAAATTGATAGTATGTATGAAGAAAGAGTATGAAATGTGTTCCTGGTTGATGAGCAGAACAGTGAATATGTATCTTTAAAGAAAAAAAAAAATAAAACAAATAAAGCATGGAGACCTAAATAACA
This sequence comes from Netta rufina, assembly GCF_964035555.1. Taxonomy (NCBI): domain Eukaryota; kingdom Metazoa; phylum Chordata; class Aves; order Anseriformes; family Anatidae; genus Netta; species Netta rufina. Next base: position 102,238,728 of record NC_140124.1, read on the forward strand.
GACAAGCCTTTGCTCACTAGGAGCTAAATAGAACTGAAATTGTCATTACTACTGTCATTGCAGGAGATAATGGAAGATTTATCAACTGAAATATAGCCTAAGAGAATAAAATCTAAGAAACAATATTATCCTTTTATAAGTTTGTCAATTAAGTCTTTTCCATCTCAATTTATCATGATTGTGAAAATTATACATATTCTTCAGTTTGTTTTCTCTATCTCAAAGGAGGTAAATTCTGTTTTTCTTGTCTCATATTACTGCAAGTTTTCTGAGGGATGCTAGAATCTTTCAGCATTCTTTCACCATTTTTCCAAATGACATCCATTGTGGTGGTACATAGGGTGGGATCACTGCATGCTGACCAGGGTTTTTTGTTCTGTTTTGTTTGTTTTGTTTAGTTCTATTTTTATGTTAAGCATTAGAGGAAATATTATAGCTTATAAAGGAAAGTCTTGTTAAAAGACTTACTTATTTACTTCATTGTCAAAGTCAGATATTGAAAATAAAATATTTTATTTTTTTTCTTTCCTTAATTTTTATGTGAAGGCATGTGTTATTTAACTCTTTGTAATTAGGTAACACATGTTATGTAATAACTACATAACATAGCTATTATATAACGTAACATGTTATATAATAACATATTTATATTATTATATAACATTATATAACATTATATAACATGTTATGTTATATAATAACTTAACATAACATATAATATATATAACATATAATATATAATATATATATAATATAATCTATAACTTGTAGTTATTATATAACATGTTATGTTATATAATATGTTATGTTATATAATAACTACAAGTTATATAAATAACTACATTTAACATGTAGTTAAAGTTAGTTTTTTTTTTTCAGTTTTTAGGATTATTTATTTCATTCAAAATTTATCCAGGAATGACTCCTTAAATATAAGAGTTTGAATATGATTTAATTCTAGTTTCCCATTGGCATAGCCTGGATGATTTCATTTAAGGGTTCTTCTGATTTAGCTCATTTTACGTGTAGAATTGTCTCAGAAGCCAAAACCACAAGCTTAGCAATACACCAGAATACGTCTAAAAGCATCAGCTTAAGTGAAATGTTTAAAATTCTTTTTATCCTTGGGTGTTTCATGTTTGGGGGAGTTAAATCTCCTCAGAAACCATGGGGAAGGTGAATGCATTTTGTTATTAATGTCTGCAAGGAATTATGAATGAAAGCAAAAAGGAACATGAATCCTGAAAAGAGTTTTGGAGCATTTCATGAAGTGTTTTCCTGAAAATCATCTGGCAAACAGATTCAAGTGTGAATCACAGAATGTGGTCCTTTACATCATTATGCTGACAAGTGGTTCTTCAGTACTGAGTGGTATCCTGTGGAGCTGAAAATGTTCCAGTAGGATTTGCCCAGTGAATCAAACATGTTGTAATTCGATTTGCAAATTCTTGCAAATCTTTACAATAAAAAGCAAATGCCAGAAGGCAAGTGTTTTTGTTTTTACTGTGTATGTATGTTGGTCTTTTTAATTAGCAAAATATTTACAAAAAAATACATGATTTTAGTCATAATTTTCAATATTTCAAATTGTCTTAAAAATAAATAATTGTCGTAGTTAAAGAAAGCTAAAATTAAAAATAAACATTTATTTATTTCAATGTGTATAGTGCAGTATACCACCACAGATCTAACAATCTCTTAGCATCTCAGCATCTGTTTACTAAATCGAATTTATTTATTTATTTATTTATTTTAGTCTAAATATAATTGCTGAAGCAGTTGAAGGACTGCAGAAAATGAACATATTTTCTTCTAATGTCAAGTTCTCAGACAGAATATTTCAACTTTTCTTTAGCTCAGAAATGTCTGGACATTTCAACATCTACATTACAACATGTAGATGTATGGCAGAATAGTTTGCGAGAAAGAACATAATATAATCCTTAATTTACCAGTATTTAGATAAAACCATGTAGATATGCTTACTTCATTTTCTCATGGGGAAGAAAAATAAAGTAGGAGTATCTGTCTATGAAACTGTACACCAACTTTTATTCTTCAGTTAATAACATGTGGAGAAGCTATACTTCCACTAGAAGAGGAGATGCCACACTGACTTGGGAAAATTTTTTAAGGATAAATCACTTTTGGAGAATCTGCTGGAGCTCCTGTGTGTGTGTGAGTGCAATATTATCCATTACACCTTTGGGGAATTTGAGTAGATTCCAAAAGTCTTCTTTAAGTTTTGTTTATTTCTTTTTGATGTCCTTGATTTAATTTTAATATTCTCCTGGTTCCAGATGAAATCCAGTAACAAAAGAACTTATACGGGCTGCACCCATATCTTAACCAGCACTTCCAAAGGTCACTGGCACAGAATGAAAGCAATCTGTCCAAGTCCTGTCCAACTCCAAAAAGAAGTCTATCCATCCCCACAGAGCTATGCTCTGTTGATAGAAATGGTGTAGGTGATGCTTTCTTTGCCCCAGAGACTTTTTGGATGGGATGTGTTGCCTTCTGCAGGCTGTTTCTAAAGGGGCTCCAAGGAATTGCAATTGGAAGACTTAGGCTTCCTTCTCCCATGGGCGTCTGAAGCTTCACTTTCAACTCTGCATCATGTGATAGACAGAAGAGTGAAATAATGATTTAATGTTTTTCAAATCATGAGAATCTTTGTCCACAGCAGAGGTAGCAGTCACCTAAGGGAAGACAAGTATAGACCCAGAAATAATGAGCTGGTTTCAGCTGCCTGTATGTCTGGGAAACTGCAGATCAATAACCTATTGCTAAGTTCTAAAAATACTGGTGAACCAGGCCTGAAAAGGGCAATAGACTGGCTATCTCCTCTTGTATACTCACAGTCAAATAAGTATTTTGCAGCTAGGTATATCAGACAAAATTCAGAAAGAGTATGAACACCAATAGTCACTGGCTTTAATTCTGGCTCCCTGTTGGTCTACTCATAATCATCTTTTGGTGATTAAAATAGTTCCACTGAAGGAATGAGAACAAACAAGACATACTGTGGTTTAAGGTTGTAAAGCAGGGAATATGTCTGTCTGTACTGTCTATATTATCTTTGTCTGAAGAGGGAATGAATCTCCCATCTCTTTTCTTCAGCCACAGTAGGAAATCTCATCATTCAGCTTTGACCTTTCCCCTCATTTAAAACAAATGTCCTACCTTTCCTTAAATTCCTACATACTTTGATACTAGAGATAGGATTTGAGAAATAAATATCACAATTTGGTATTTTAAAAGATGTTTCTTTTCTCTAGTAAGTACCTCCAACTGCTTGTTGGGCATTGAAAGCTCAGTTTTTTGTCATCTGAAATGTCAATTGGGCTTTTTCTGTATTTCTACAAATACTCTAGTAAAATGCTGGGGTGTTAATATACTGCCTAAAAAGATAATCAACACACCATTATAAAGCGATAGGAATGACTGTGTTTCTAGTCAGTCAGCTCTACATTGATTAAAATCCACAGATTTAAAGGCACTAATATACTGACAAATTAATTTCTCTAATGCTATTTTGTTCATGTATAACTGACAGATAATTACTCTGGCAATTCTATACAATAGTTTGAAGTCCTTCCCTAATGGTATCATTTCACATTTACAAAATGAAAAAAATAATGTCCCAATTAGAATAAAATGAAATTTATGTCATATTCATAACATACAAGTAATTGCTCTCCAAGTAAGTGAAGTGCTGGGTGACTAGTGAAGCCACGTAGCTGTTAATGTGTTAATATGCAATACCAGTCAATATGGTTTGGTCAAATGTTACATCAAGATGTGCGTTAAAGGAGACACTTCTCAAGGTTAAGTAATAGCTTTTAAAATAACTAGTCATGCACAGATTAGCAAGGCTGTTGTTGATATAGCTCTAATTAATTGACTGAAGATATTACATTTTAGATGTTAGCTCTTCTAGGCAGAGTATAATTAAATTTGGCATACTTGTTAGATGTAATAGTCCAAATTATCAAAAACACAATGTGTGAAAGACATAAAGTCAAAAAAGACTCAATTAAAATATTTAGATTCAGCACAAATAAAGCTAAAACAATACTAAATGTTAAACTAATTAAAAAAAAAATCAGGCAAACAAAAAAAGAAAAAACAAACAAAACATAAGCTCAGAGGTATTATTGAAAATGTGACCTGAGCAGGACAGGTATCAACTCACATAAATAAATAAAAAACGCAAGGTGGCATATGAAAACAGCGATATTCAGTAAAATACAAAGTTTAAATAACACCTTTTTTTTTTTTTTTTTTTTATAAATGTTTATTTTTTAGTTCCCACTAATGTTTTTCACCAGTTCAGCTAATTGTTACTGTTATAGAAGTGACTTACCCTGTGCTAACCCGCAATCAAGAATCCTACATAGCTGGAGCTAAATATACCGTATTTATTCTTAAAAGTTTAATATGCCTTTTTCTGGTGTCACCACAGAAAATTCTTAAAACATGTGAAGAATGGAAAACTTACAAAAAAAAAAAAAAACAACTTGGCACTGAATAGAAATAATTAAATCACGGATAAAAAACTATGAAAATGGTAAAGAGTTTCTAACATAACAAATCTGTGTAAAATATTGTTTTCTATGTGAAATTCATGAAGTGCAAGAAGCAGCAAGTATAAGATTAAGTCCATCATTTTGCACAAAATGAAAGATTGTATCAATCTTTCTATCTATTACCTAAATTATCTAAATTATCTATTTATGATACAAAAATAAACAAACAAACAAACAAATAAATAATAATATTTCAGTTTCAAAACAAAACGATTGCTACATATAAGTATCGGAAAAAAAAAAAAAAATATAAAAACAAGCAAAGACAACACCAAATTTCAGAAAAGGAAATACCTTTGAAATGGCCATCCATTTTCAAGATTTTATTTTTTTTTCCTTCTTTCATTTTTGGTTCTGCACAATACTTTTAAGGACAGAAAGAACTGTTTTCCTCAGGAGTCACTGTTTCAAAAGCCCGCAGTAAAACAAGATAATAGAAGATTTCTAATACTATCTAGTCAACATCTACCTTGTTACTGTGTTTTGGTATGTTTTTACTCCCTAATTGTAAGACTTTTCTTATATAAAGTTGTTGTTATTATTATTGATAATGATTTATTGATATTGATTTATTTATTGATATTGATTATATTGATAATGATTTAACTTAAAAAGTTAAGCTGCTTTGTCCTTATTCTTCAGCTAACAGTAGTTATCCTCATTATCTCTCATTCTATACATATTAATACTTTGGAAGGCTGTTATTTCACTCTTACTTTTTTCCATCAGCACACAAATAACTTCATGATATCCCAGACGCTGGATATTTAGAACCTTTTCCTCTTCCTATTATTATTCTTGAAATGTTAGGCAGTAAAAGTATTATTTTGTAATGCAATGACCAGGTCATAATTCATAATAAATTACTGTTACTATGACAACGGGAATACAAAACCAAGTCAGAATACTAGAACACCTAAAGCTAATATCCAGTTTCAAATGATGTTAGGATTTCATCTGGGGACAATACTAAAACAAACCAAAGTACTCCACCACTTTGTACCAAGAGGTAAATCTGTCCCTAGTCTACAGGAAAATCATGGATTTCACCACATATAAAAGGAAAATACTACTTTAAAAACTGTAGCCTACTTATTACAACCACAATTGATATTGTCATCACTCTATTCTCAATATCAGTCTTTATTAAACCAGTGTAGTCCAACAAAAGTGAGAGAGATGTACTACTTACTGAAGAATAGGACATGGTCCCGATTTCTCTTATTCCCTTGAGAAATTATTAGTGAGAGCTCATTTTTTCGTCTATGAAAATATATTTGTCTTCTTCTTAATGAGAGATTATTTTATTAAGAATTTGTATAATTACATTATATTATTATATTACCTAAAAGCTCCGTACTTTTACTAATCCTCCATTCTGCTACATATTATAGCTATAACATGGACTACAAGGTCATTTCACTTACAATAACCTTACAATTAGGGGAATAAAAGAAACAACTGACAGGGGAAGATAGAAAACACTGTGATAGGCAGCAGACTCAGCACAGAACTGCCTTAAAACTGTGAACTCTTTTTTCCTTTAAGTAAGTAATACTGTGTGTTGTTGTTGCTGTTGTTTTAAAGAAAGATGAGAAATAAGAAATTAGTTCCTGGTTATTTTGTAAGAGTTACTTCGGAGAGTGAGTTGAAGTTTAGAAAGAAGGCAATTGTTTGCAGCTATTAGGTTTTTATTGTTTATTTGGTATTTATGGCTTATAAAGAATGGTAACTTATGCTGGCCGACAGCTGGAGGCTTTTGCCAGATGAGTAGGAAGATGCTGGAAATAAATGTGCTCTGAAATGTCTTGAAAGTAATGGCAAATTGAATATGTTTGATGTAGCAGAGAAGGGAAAAACAGAGACATACAACTCTGAATTTCCTTACATAGCTTTATGGTTTTTTTTTTTTTTTTTTTTTTTTTTTTTTTACAATTTGTTCAGCATCTGTATTTTCAATTAAAAGTCACATTATACACATAAAAAATAGTATGCAACATCTCAAGATTTGAAAATATTTATTTTTCCACAATATGTCAGAGTACTGAGTAGAGGAGAAAGATTGCCTCTCTTGACCTGCTGAGATACTTTGCCTGATGTAGCCAAGAACATCATTAGCCTTCTTAGCTGCCAGGGCACGTTGATGACTCGTTTTCAACTTGGTGTCCACCAGGACCTCTGGGTTCATTTCTGCAAAGCTGCTTTCCAGATGGGTGGCCCCCAGCTTTTTCTTATATCGGGGTTTGTTCCTCCCCAGGTGCAGGAATGTACTGAAATGAAACGACCATTTTCAAGATTTTATACTGAGCAAATTAGTTCTTAGCACTAAATGCACCCATTGTAAAAAGACACTCAAGGCATAACACTTGCTCAAGCTTTATTTGAGAAACAAGCTGAGCTTTTGTTGACATCGTCTTCCATGTGGCAAACACTATTCTTACAGACTTAGGATAATTAGTAATTTTCCATAGCAAACTGCAATGAGAGTACACAAGTCACACCCTTTCCATTCAAATCTCATCTTGCAATGTTATAGCTTTTGAATTTGAAAAACAAAATGTATACAGAACTGGAACCAACATTCTAACTTCTACAATTATATATGTCTTTCTGTTAAAACTCCTTTATCTTTTTCTCAGTAAACATATAAACACAGATTACATTTTAACAGAATCTAGTTTAACATCATATCAACTCTGGAAGGAAATGAATAAATGTCTACGTGATATCTCTGTTTTTTTAAGCAATTACAATATTTTCCTTTGCAAAAGACAGGTGTTGATAGCTCTGTTATTAAACCGTGGCTTTAAAAGACATATACATTTGTATTTCATCCTGAATAGATAAATGGTTTATGGATTTTTCAGGCCTAAATTAAAAGCAGCCATATATATATATATATATATATTTATATATATTTCCAAGTGTGTTGTACAAACTGACCGCCATGAGATAAATTCATAAACCACAATTTGTTCTTGCATAGAAAATGCTATTTTTCCTGGCTAAAGACCTGAAGAAAATTTCTAGATCTATTGTCAAATAAGGTTTTAAGAAATGAACGTGGGGCAAAGGTTTTCAGAATTCTCCTCTTTGCCTCTTAGAAGGCAGTGATTATCAACTGAGAATTGCGCTTTATTTAAAATTCAGTTTTATTTATTGTGCCAAAAATCACAGGAAAGAACATAATATCATATAGCTTGTGCAAAGACCTGCTTTTCTACATGGTACCCTTGTTCCTTTGGCATTTTTGTTGGTGTTCTGCTGACTTGGGAAAGAGGGAAAGAAGAGGTTAAAAACAAACAAACAAACAAACAAAAACCTGCACCGCTCTGTTTCAGTTATCAGTCATCATGGCCACTGAGGGTAGTCATGCACCCTTCAGGCAGTTCTGTAACTGCTGCTCAAAATGAGTCCTCTCTAAGTAGAAACATACAATTATCCCAATCAAATTATTCCTAGGTTACACAACACAATTACCCAGCTTAATTTGAAGATGAATTAATTGGAGGATGATTTTTCTTTTTTTGCATAAAAAGTCCCTGTGTAGGATATTCATAAAGGAAAGTTAAACACTTGACTTTCATGCCAGAGTCTCTAAAAGTATCTCAATTTTAATCAGAAACAGACTTTGTTCCAGCTCTTTCCTTTTAGGAAGAGGAAGAGGTTTTAATATTGCAAATCAGCTCTTACATTAGCACAGAATATATAAGTAAAAGTAAGAAGACAAAAGAAGACAAAAGTGATGCCTTTGTGAAACTTTGTCTAAGGTCTATTTTTTTTTTTTTTCTCCTTCTCGTCTTCGACAGATGAAAATTGATTGAAGACAGGCTTCAGCATGAATTGTTCCACTTTGCTATGTCTCATGCTGACAGTGGTTCAGCTTTGGCTTTGCTCTCCAACCACACAGAAATACAGTGCCCAAAACACAGATCAGTCTTTCACAACAGTTCGAAGAGTAAAACGTGGCTGGATATGGGAGCCGCTTTTTGTAACTGAGGAACAGACCTCAAGGATGCCTGTGTATGTTGGACAGGTATGGTAAGTCATGATGTAAGGATAGTTCAAGGTTAGATTTAATGTTAGATTTTATTATCATCGTACTGCCTTGACTTGGAAGATCAACCATCCTCGTTGACTTGGAAATATCAAGAAAGATACAAAAAGGGCTGAGATAGCTGTAATCAGGCAGCACAACATCTCAACTTTACTGCAACCTGATTTAGGGTCAGAGAACTCCCTGGGCTAAAGGTCATGGCTCTGCAGTCAAGGAACCACCACTCACATCCTGTTACTAAAACTAAATCTGTGCAGAGTAGCTGAAATTTTCCTGTCTTCTGAATGAAAGTTAAGGACTCATTTATCAACATTTGGCAACTTGCTTGTGCTATTTTTGGCACTTCATCAAAGAAGCCATAGTGAGTGAAATTTACAAACAGTATTTAGCATGATTTTCTATTACACTAAGTAGCAGCTGATTTACCCCTCATTAATTTTTAATGAAGCAGATTAATACTAAATCCTTTTACCACTGAGAAACTACAGGAATCTGCATGGTTCATTAGATTAACGTAGCTTTAGCACAATGAACAATTATTTTTCACCCTCCTTTAAAAATGTGCTTTAAGATAATTGTCTTAATGATACTTTATCTATTCCTTATTTTTCCTTTCTACTTACAATTATTATTATTATTTATTATTATTATTTATTTTTGTAAGCTAGAAGTAATTGTAGTCTTGAGATCTAGTTTTCTTTTCTTTAAGGCACTTTCTAGGTAAATGAACCAAAATAAGTTTAACTGCTAATTAACTAGCACTAAAATTTAATTGGGCCCAAAGGGTGAGGTGCTCAAAATTCATTAATTGCTTTTTTTCAACCCCTTCAAAATAACTACTATGGAATTGTGATTTGTGATGTCTTACTTCTAAAAGAACAAGTATAGACATAGTCATTAAAAAAAAAAAAAAAAATCATTATTACTTTTCCCATATCTGAAAAGCATTGTTTCCCATAAAAGAAATGTCATAAATGCCAAACATTTTCACGCTGCTGTAGATAATTTTCAAAATCTTGTGTTTCTATTTCTCACAGGTAAACTATGGATAATTTTAATTTAAGATTATTGTTCATTTAGTGCAGTCTAACCATTGTCTAAATCAGACACATTTACTTGTGGCTTTCTGTGAAGTACAGTATGCTCTGTTATCAACAAGTAAATTGGCATTCTATGATCAACTTTATAGTAAATAAGGCCCAGGAAGAAACTCCATCAACAATGACAAAGGTAGACAGTCTCTGTTAGCCTTATCACAACTTCTTTCTGCAGTTAGATTCAGAGCTTAATCTTCAAGTTTCATCTAACATAGAATTATCTTCCATTACCATGTTTGAGAAAAAGTGTTCATCAGTACTGCAGTGTAAGATAGATAATGACAACACATAACTTCTTGTCCCAGATCTCATTTACAATGAAAAGACCACTTAGTATATTATCTATTATAAAACAAACGAACAAACAAAATACACAAATAAGCTGAGAACCTTCTGTCTACTTTCCCAGCATATGTCATTTATTAGAGACCTCTCATTTATTATCGTTAAGGTCATGAAAATATGTTGGACATAATTATACTAAGCAAAATGGTTCATCATAGGTTTTGTCTAAACACCCAGTCCCAGTCAGGCTTCCAGGCTTCCAGTCTCTAAGGGTTTGATACACTCTGTGATCATATCTCAACCATATCTTAAGGTAAAGATCTAGATGTTCATTATCTTTCCCATGTCCTGGTGTTCATGACAAGGAAACTATGATTTATGGTTTCTAGAAAAGAACATGTGGTGCCCCTTAGCCAGATGTCATTCTTGGATGATGTTTAAACGAATGGGACGAAACCAATCATAAAGGAGTCCTGCCCTTAGGTTCACCCTATAAAGGTGAACTTGCCCCATGTTTTAAACAAAAGTACATATGTTGAAAGCTTTTGGCTTTAAGTTGTTTAAATTTTAGAGACTTTAACCACCATAACACTGAAAATTATTTATCTTGTGTTTGAAAGGGAAATTAACTCTGCATAATTTGAATACTTTGTTAGGATTCAGTGCAAGAACTCAAAACTGTGTTCCTCATATCTCTGAGCAATGTCCCAACCTCATTTTTAATAAACTATCCAGTTGATGCATAAAAAAAAAATTAAACAATTCAAAATAACCAGTCATTGTTCCAAGGAAAAGCTAAAATGATTTGTTTTTCAACTTCAGCATCAGTCACAAAATATTTTGAGTGAATATAATAGAGAAATGTGCCATAATTAATTCTTTCTCAGTATGTGACTTCATATTCTACACTGATCTGTAAGGTCAATAAGAATGAAACAAAACAGAAAAGTTATTGAAATAATCACATAGACATATCTCTTACGTTTAAAGCATTCCACTTAGTAGAATGAGCAAGTTGGATACATATTTATTTATTTTTTAAATTGGGTTTTTAAATTTTTATCCAGGCCCTTAAATATTTTGTCTAAGCATGAAATAAATAAATGTCAGAGAAATAATATGATGGAAGTTGATGTTCACAAACAAACTCAACTGTAGATGACTGGCACATTGAAAGGTTCAGTTACTGCTGTCGCAAAAGTGATGTTGCATATCATTAGCATTAACAGAACAATTATGTTGACATGAACAAATGCAGCTGAACCACAGTGGTCTCCAGGGCTCAGCTTCATCAGAGGAATCATCCTCATAAAGCTGATCTTAGCAAAATAACAGAGGACGCAGGTCTTCCAGGAAGGAATTACAAAATATGTCAATTTATTTCAGAATAAATAATACAGATTTATACCACAGAATGGCTTTTCATCTCTTTAATATTTCAACAGAATTGGAACACCACTCTCATATTCACACCTAGTATTGCTGAGTATAAAAACAATATATGTATATATAAAACTTTTAAAGTACACTTATAATTTATAATAATAAAAATTTAGATAATGTTTTAAGGTCCTTTGCCTTGTTTTCAGCAGAAGTTTGTGGGAGCTGATAAACTAATGATCTAAATTATGTATTTAACATTAATTTCTTTCACTTCTGTGTTTGTTTTTTTTTTTTCACTTACAGCTGAAATCAGATTTAGACAAACAGGATGGCAACTTACAATACATTTTGACTGGGGAAGGAGCTGGAAGTATATTTATCATTGATGAATATAATGGCAAAATTTATGTGATACAAAAGGTGGATCGAGAAGAGAAACCCTTCTATATTCTAAGAGCCCAGGCACTTAACAGGAACACTCATCTTCCCGTTGAACCTGAATCAGAATTTATTATCAAGGTTCGAGATATCAATGATCATGAACCACAGTTCTTGGATGGACCTTATGTGGCTACTGTTCCAGAGATGTCACCTGAAGGTATGACATGCCATAAACCAAAGTCTTACATGTATCAGAGTCCTTTTACATATTCTGGATTCATGCTTGTATTGAATATGGAAACCTGTCTTTTCCGTCACTGGCATAGCTATGAAATAGGTACTTGTTTAAAAATACAGCATCACACTTCAGAATAGATAGACTACTGTAACCAGTTGGTACTGCAAAGGAGATTTTAGGCAGACAGAATTCACTGCTTTTTCAATCAGTATAGCACCCTAGTATCTAGAAAATTGTTCAATGTATTATTATTATTATAACCTGTCAGCTCTTCAGACTATTGTGAAACAAAAGTAGCATTCACTTAAATTTTAAAAGCCTCTAACCTAAGTTAACTCTTTAAGCACACAAATAAGCTTGGCTGAACAGCACTCAACAGCCTCCTTCAGTTTCCTCTGATTCTGCTTAATAATTAAACAATAGGCTTTTATTATGCCCTATCTAGTATAAATCATACTATAGTGTAACTGGAGAAGAGTCAAAATCACATGACAAGCACTCATGATTTCCCCACAAATACAGGGATATTTTCCTTTCTGTAAGTAATGGGTTCAGAACAGGAATGAAGTGGGCTGATATGATGACCATCCTCATATCTTGTATGATGCCTACCTATTTACACAGCCAAGCCTCTTTCCACATTGGAAAGCTTCCCTTTGTTTGGATTAGATGGTGGGCAATAAAGCAGTCTTTCAATTTCATAAGCACAAAAATTGCAAAAGGATTTTCCTATCAAAAGTGATGACTTAACCTCTGGACCACTTCTTCCACATATCTATACATAAAAAGAAGATCTGGACCATGTACCTGGAAACTTAGTACAACAAATATGAAGCAAATTTTGCTTTGTGACTACAATAATATAGACACAGTAATATAGTATAAGATAAGATAAGACAAGATAGATTTATAGAATATTATTTTATTATATATTATATATTATATAATACATATTATATATATTACATAAAATATAATTATATATTATATTATATTATATTATATTATATTATAATGTATAATTATATTATATATTATAAATTATATATAAAATATTATATATTTTATTATATATATAATATAACATAGATATAATAATACAATAAGTGACCACAATAATATAGAACAGTTTATTGTTTAGAATTATCTGGATATTTTTATCTTGGATTACACAGACCTGGGTCTTTGATACAGCTTTTTTTTTTTTTTTTTCCATGTGATTCACTATTATTGATAAGACACTAGATCTCTTATAAAAAATCAATTTTAAATAGCTGATAATATAATATGGCTCCATTTACACTCACCCTAACCTATAACCTTTCACAGAACTATATCAAGAATTCAATTCTGAAACCCTTCTATTTTATCGTCCTGTCTTTATGACAAGTTCCTGTCTTAGTGATGAGAGGATGATTAAGAAAAAAAAAAAAAAAAAAAAAAAAGGAAAAGATAATAAAAAAGAAGTCAGTTAGGGTAGTACTTATGGATCAAAGCAACAGTAGCATTCTCTTTCCATTTATCTGTTTCTCACCTCAGTTCACCAATAAGCAGTTGACAGATGAGAAGCTTCAATCTGTGTTCACTTGAGTTGCCTATAACTGACAATCTGAAAATAGAAGGTGCAGCAGTCTTTATCAAATCTACGGTATCTTTAAATTCCTAAAATACTACATCGCTTCAACATAAGATTTATTATTTATTTATTTTTTTTAATAAAATATCCCACTAAAATATGAAAAATAAATCAGAAGTAACAGCATTCTCTCAATTTGTCAGAACGTGTAAAAAATAAAACAACATATCTGTGTGCCTCCCCTCTTAGACACAGACTTCTTGAGATAGTGAATTCATAGACTTGCAATTAACCATTATATAACATGAATTTAGGATGGCCCTATTGATCTTCAAATATTTTCTACATTCCTATGTTTGGCCTCTCTAGCACTTTTGTTATTGTTATTCTAGCACTTTTGCTATTGTTATTTTAGAGATTACTTTTCATCAGCTTCTTCTGTGTAGATACTAGTACACAACAGGCTACACTGGGTTTATGAGGCAAGGTTTTAGTAGCAGGGAGGCTACAGAGGTGGCCTCTGTGGGAAGGTTCCAGAAACTGCCCTGGGTTAAATTAGAACCAGCTACATCCAGCTCCAAGTTGGATGCCAGCACCTGTTGCTGGCAAAGCTGAGCCAGTAAGCAATTCTAGTTGCGCCTCTGTGAGATCAGATTTAAGAAAGGAAAAATCTGCTGTGCAACAGCATATGGGAGAGAGTGAAAAAATGTAGAGGAACAACCCTACAGACCACAAGGTCAGTGCAGGAGGTGCTCCAGGCCCCAGAGCTGAAGTTCCGCTGTGGCCTGTGGAGAGGCCCCTGGTGGAACAGGCTGTTTCCCTTCAGCCCAGGGAGCAGATGTCCACGCTGCGGCCTGTAGAGGAGCACTCAGTGGAGCAGGTGGATATGGCGTGGAGGAGCCTGTGGCCCATGGACAGCCCCCACTGGAGAGCAGGCGAAAGGACTGAATCCTGTGGGACAGATCCCATACTGGAGCAGAGGAAGCGAGTGAAGAAGCAGAGAAAAGGCATTATGGACTGACCACAACCCCCATTCCCCGTTCCCCTGTGCATTTTGGAGAGAGGACATAGAAGAGAATGGATATCATGGAGGGTGTTTTTAGTTTGCTTTTAGTTCTCACTTCTTTAGACTGCTATATGTGCTCTGTATTTAGGTAATAAATTTCATTAATTTCCCTTATGCCAAGTTTGTTTTGTCTGTGGTGGTAGGTGAGTGATCTCCTTGTCCTTATTATCAGCCTTTTCTTTCATCATATTTTCTCCCGCTGTTCTATTGGGGATGGGGCATAAGAGAGCATCTGTATGGTGCTCAGCTACCTACCCACGTTAAACTAAGATACTGGCATACTAAAGTGTATTTTGAGACATACAGAGTATAAATGGAATGGTATATACTGGTATACACCCTAATAGCTCCAATACATGAAACAGCTGAGCCACACCATGCTGTCCTCTCTGGGCTCACTTACCTTGCCTCTCCAAGTATTGCACTTCTGAGGTGAAAGCTCATTTGATGTATATCTTAAAGCATTAATCCTTAGAAGGGAATTTTGAACTTCCCAAATGGACAGAAACAGTAACCAATCAAAATCACAGTGCTTTTCTCCCAGTAAAACAGAATCTCCTTCTGCATAGTAAGAATATAGACCGGAATTACTTTAAATGGCACAGTGCAATAGAGAGTCTTAGTCTTTGCTCCATTTCAGAGCTCTCTAACGACGTTTCAGCTCAATTATATTGGACCTGGGATCTTTTTATGAAAAAACTTGCTTAGGAAGCATGGTCCATACTCAGAAAAGTAGTTCACAATTGCTGAACTTTTTGTCTGGAACTAAGAAAGCGAAAAGAATAATTCACAGCTGGTCATGTATTACTTGCTTCAGAAAACCACAGAAAAACAGAAAACAGACATAGATAATTTGTACCTAAAGTTAGGTACAAATATCTAAATGTATACTAATGTGACAACAAATTAGAATATATTTTACTTCTTTCTTAGCTCTCTTTTATCTTCAGTACTAAACTTTATTAGGATTTTAAATGCAAGTGTCAATGTGAATGAAAAGTGTGTCAGCAAATGAACTCTTCCAAGAGTACAGGACTGCAGTTTTCCCTTGGGCATTCCGTGCAGTTTTACATTAAGTGCTTCCCATATAGCTGTTAAAAGTGTACAAATGCGGTATATGTGATGGAATGGTTAGGTCAGATGCAATAATATATCAGTAATTACTGTTTTAGTAGATTTCAAACTCTAGTTAGAAAAATGAGTAACTATTTTTTATACAAGGGCCTTCTAGTTTACCTAACGGGTTGCAATATATAAGTGGCACAATAAATATTTTGTCCAAAAGAAGTAAAACCAACAGCAAAGGAATGTAAAGTAAATCTTATATAACAATCAGAAAAAAAAAAAAAAAAAAAGTAATTTGCTTTAAATAGAACCTAATGAAAAGCACAGAATGTGTAAACATGTTTACTATGCCGCTTAAGACATTTATGTAGACACAACACATATTTGGAGCTAAACTTTATATCGATGTCACACAGACTCACATATTCAGAAAATGCATGTTCAAAAGCTCACAGATAGATTTAGTTGATTTGTCTCTGGCATTATAGCAGTTTTCACATAAATTATGTTAAACTATGTTGGAGTTTTATTATATCAATTATATGATTGCTGTCATTATATAATGGCTGGAATGTCAAGAGGTGGTCTTGTTTATTTGTTTGTTCAGAAAAATAAATAAATAAATGAATAAATAAATTTTATCTGGTCAATTTTTCTCTTCCAACCAAGGAATTAAAAAAATGGCCGAACTTTCTTTTCAAAATTTATTGGGAACATTAATATTACTGCTCTAATTTCTATCATTCAAACACAAATGTCTAGGTAAAAGCATACTTCCTTTTGGCAAATGGTTTGCTTTTTTTGATATGGGTTAAATGTACAAAGAAATAGAGGTTTCATAGCAGTGAAAGACTAAAAAATGAAAAAAAAAAAAAAGTTTTCCAAATCTGGGCAACATTTTTCTTCTGCTCCCTTCATAGTCCATATTTAATTTAGAAGCTCATGTACTGATCATGAAATATTTGTCCCTTGCCTGCTTCATGTTTCCATTACGCTGCTTCTCCCTGAGCCCACCTGGGCAAATTCCATCCTTCTCCCTTCTGTGATACTATGGAAGAGTTAACAAGCAAGCAAAAAAAAAAAAAAAAAAAAAAAAATTATAAAAAATAGATTGCAGCTGATGTGAACTTAGCTGCAGTATAGCCAGATGTTTTCATTTAGTTTATCTTTTAGCCTTGATAAACAATATTGTTATTTATGAAGCGCATATATGCCTCAACAAATAATGTATTTGTTTTTCTGGTAATAATTATTGACTTGTAGTTTGACCATAAAAAGATTCAGATCTAATTCCTTGAGCTCCATCATTACTTTTCTATTCCAGTATAACTATACATAGATTTTTAATATATATATTAGTATATGTTACAGCTCTAAGTAGGTGCAAACATGAACATACACCAGATAAAAAAAAAAAAAAAAAAAGTATTTCCTGCTTTTTCTCACAAGAAGTGATATTTATGTTGTGCAGAACTAGGTAAGGAAAAAAAAAAAAAAAAAGGAGACAAAAATAAAGTTTACCTTATGAAATTATGCTACAGTGAATAATACATTTCAAAGAATAATCATCATTAATGGCACCCTGAATTTTCTGCCAATCTTGTTTATAGGATATAGCCAGCTTTCAGTTAGAGATGAAATCAAGCTCTGCAGATTGATTCTGTTGTGCATTCTGCCATGGAAAAGGCTCATTAAAGACTCAAAAATATGAAATGTTATCAGAGCCTTGTCATACTTCTTGGCTGCTTTCCTTGCTAACAAGTAATTTCTTTCAGTCAGGTAGTGGGCCTACTAGTGACAAAGTCACTTTTTTTCTTATTCTTAAAGAAAAGTTCCATAAAATACTTAGCAGAATATTCAAGGGGAGGTTAAACAATTTATTCTACTTCATTTACATGCCAAAAATTAGGGGAAAAGGCATAAGATGTACAATTTTAAGCAATATATAGACAGTGCTGAAAAGTTGTATGTTATTTCATTTTATTTTAGTTGAAAATCTGAATGCATCAAAATAGTTGCCTATGGAATATTTTCCATTTCTGATGATGGATTTTAGAAGGTGAATTTGCTCCTGCAAATTTTCAGGAGGGTTTGATAATATAACTGACTTATTAAAATGTCTTTAAAGAGCTTGTGCTGTGTAATTATGAAATAATTTATACAAGATGAAAAACACTGAAGAGAAACAATAATGAAAAAAATGAGAGGACAAGAGGCATAAGCAACAGTTTAAAATAGCCCTGTAGATAATTCCAGAGAAATGCAATAAGTAACTTCAATATGTGTTTGTAGACAATGAATAAATATAATCCACTTTATTTTTTTTTGAGGTACTTCGGTTGCACAGGTAACAGCCACTGATGGTGATGATCCTTCTTATGGGAATAGTGCCCGTCTGATTTACAGTCTCATTCAGGGTCAGCCTTATTTCTCTGTGGAGCCAAAGACAGGTACTACAGAATGATCTTGTCACCTGATAAATAAATAAATAAATAAACTAACATAAAGTAGATACAAGCAAATATTTCTTTCTTCATTTCTGCAAGAATATCAATTGATATCACTATATATTTTTGCATTTTTGCATAACTCCTAGATTTAAACAAACAAATAAGTAAGTCATTACTTTCTTTCCCAAGGGAAGCTGAGATTACATCTCTTTTTAGAGAATGAAGAATTTAGTTAGATTCTGAGTACCCTATTCAACAAGTGGACCCAGAGAGACACACTTTTGACTTAGCAGCTCTAAGACTCACTATGTGACCATTTCTATCTCTATGTAGTTGGAGAAACCACAGATATGTGATATCTCTTCAAAATCTTGATTTCTGGGGAAGATGGTTACATATGGTAGAGAAGATATATGGTGTGTTCTGCTCCCTGTAACTCTAAGAATGAATCTGTAACACAGTGTAGATGTTCCCATGAGTACTAATTTCCAGCATTAGGACAGGTGTGCCGTGCATAGTGTAGACCATAAATCCACAACTGTGACCAATGTTCCATTTTATACCCATATTATATAGTCAGATATTGGGAAAAAGCATGACTATTATATGTCAGGGATATAAAAAATGGCTTTATATTTTCAGGGGTCATCAGAATGGCTTCCCAAATGGACAGAGAAACAAAAGATCAGTATTTGGTCATCATCCAAGCCAAAGATATGGTGGGACAAGCTGGGGCATTTTCAGCAACAGCTACAGTTACCATCAATCTCTCTGACATGAATGACAATCCACCTAAATTCATAGAGAGTGAGTATAAGCTTCTTACAGTAGCTGAAGACTTTAGGAAATTTAGATTTACTGTAGCTCTGTTAAGTTCAATGATAGGGTGTTTATTTATATTTTTATTTTTTTTATTTATTTATTTCTGAACAAGTCTATGCTTTGTTTACAGCAAACAAAAAATAAAGACAAAAAAAATGAATGGAACAGAAAACCAACCACTATCAAAGGACCTCAGGCCTTCTGTTTTTATCATGAGGCTTTAGAAATAAATATCTTATATATTAATCTTTATCTTAGAGATAAATATCTTACATATTTGGAGATAAATATCTTGCTTTATATATATTTTGTGCTCAACAATAGGATACAACTCCCTCTCCTCTCCTCTCCTCTCCTCTCCTCTCCTCTCCTCTCCTCTCCTCTCCTCTCCTCTCCTCTCCTCTCCTCTCCTCTCCTCTCCTCTCCTCTCCTCTCCTCTCCTCTCCTCTCCTCTCCTCTCCTCTCCTCTCCTCTCCTCTCCTCTCCTCTCCTCTCCTCTCCTCTCCTCTCCTCTCCTCTCCTCTCCTCTCCTCTTTGTTTGTTTGTAATGTTATGTTTTGTTTTGATTTTAATATTTGATTATTTATTTATTTTGGGAGGTACTGTGAGCTTTTGACAAATGATGTGACAGTCTGTCCAGGGAGTTTGTTGCAGACGTGGGAGATACGCTTGCGGGAAGAACTAATAAAATGTTTTTTGGAAAGTGCTGCAATCCACTGCTTTTTTTTTTTTTTTTTTTTTTTTTTTTTTTTTTTTCACCCTGCTGTAGTTGATTATCCTGTCTGTCCATTATTGGATTAGATACATAGGTCTATTAAAAGCTGGGGACTTTTTCCTGATTTCTGAGAACCTCAGGCCATCATACTCTCAATAACTATAAACCATGGATCACTGAACTGTGATAGTATTTGTTTCCTCAGGACTATACTATTTGAATGTCTCTGAAGATGCTCCTGTGGGCACTACGGTAGGCAAAATCATGGCAGAAGACAGCGACATTGGGGAGAATGCAGCCATGAACTATTTCATTGAAGGAGATAGTTCAGATGTTTTTGACATCATTACTGACAATGAGACTCAAGAAGGAATTATCTTATTAAAAAAGGTGAGACATCAGAAGCTTTCTGAAAAATCCCTAAATAGAGAAAAGAACCTCCTCAAATAAAAAGGATGTTTTATAAAATACCATTTATTTTTTTATTATTTTTATTTATTTATTTATTTATTTATTTTTTCCTCAGGCTTTGTGATTTGACTGGAATATTTGGGGGATAAAAAGAAACATTTTTCTTTCTGTTTACTTTTTTTCCACATTCCTGTAACTGTTAAATACAATACTGATAGTCAAAGTATCTTAATATTATTCCTAGCTGTGTAACAAAGTGTACCCCATTATGAGTATATCTTCTGTGCATCATCCGTAAAATCTTTATCAATAAAATGTACACATAATACCTCCTGCACTTCAACACCTCCTGTTAAACTCAACTGAAACCAGAATGTATTACAATGTTGGGTAGGCAGTCAAGTTTTTTGCAATGGCATAGCTTTATAAAGGCACTAAATATACTAACTTATTAATTACAATATTTCAGAGGATTTGGGAATGTATTACTTATTTTGACATCACATAGGAAGAGGAAGCATTTTGGGCCATCTGGGTCTTCTGCTGAGATAAAGTTCAATAGTCTCTAGTGAAATCCAGGAGCCTGAAGAACTGAATGTTATAACATTTTTTGTTGTTGCTGGTGGTGGTTTTATTTCTTTTTCTAATTTCAGTTTATTACAGGTCAGGAAGGTTTCTAATTTGTTTTTGTTTCAGGTGATAATGACTGTCAAATATAATAATATAATGGTGTTTATTAAGCTCTCTGATGCTTTTTTTTTTTTTTTTTTCTTTTCTTCTTTTAGAGGGTAAATACTAACAATCTGGAAGACTAAATTAAAGCGGAATTTAATTGATTCCCATTCTTTATGTTAAAGTCAAGAATAATGTTTGCTAAAGTTACACTTATGGTGGCAATGCAAGTACTAATAAAAGAAGGTATTTTCTTAGGGGTGACTTTCTGTGGGAAGTGTTGTTTAATGGTAACAAGAAAACCAGTCTACATGTAAAAGCAAATAAAACATTGCATCATTTAATTGTTAAAGTGTTTTTAAAGATATTTGTTTAATGTTAGTAGTATCTATTAAAAAATCTGAAAGAAAGGTAACATTATTTTGCCTTTAATTTCACACCACTTAAAGATCTGTTTTTAATTCAAATGCATAAAAAAAGGAAATATTCCACATCTCATTTTCTTTCTTAACAGAGAGTGGATTATGAAAGCAAGAGGAGACACAGTGTTAGTGTTAAAGTTGTAAACAGATACATTGATGACAATTTTCTGAAAGAAGGACCATTTGAGGACACAACTACTGTCAAAATCAGTGTGCAAGATGCTGATGAACCTCCAGTTTTCAACTTGGAGAACTATGTGATGGAGATAGCTGAAGGGGTTACAAATGGCTCATTGGTAGGCGTTGTTTCTGCAAGAGATCCGGACAATGTTAACAGCCCAGTCAGGTACCTAACTTAAAAATCTGAATAGTCCTCAAATATAATCAGAGATGGGATTTTCAAAGTCTCCAAAGACTATTTGTATTCCTTACTTTGGCTCATGATTGTAGTTAATCGATCGTGCTTTCATTGTGATAACCTGTGTTATTCTAGGTTAAATCCTGATCCCTAGCCCAAAATCTAAATAAATGAACTTTGTACAGCTTTAAGATCATTTTGAGATGGGAAAATTTATTATACAGTGGCCTGGAAGAAGTTCTGCATAACAGCAGAGCCAGGGTACCATAGTCAAAGCTGTAAGTGCCTAGAGGTGTTCCAGTCTGTTTCCCATATCTGCTGTAGAAATGGAGAGATGAACTGTTTGCTAGGAGGGAGAAACAGAAAAGTTCCTCTGATATCTGTTCAACTTAGCAAGACCAAAATTTACCAATTCCCTACATCTGCCACAATAACCACACAGAAATATTATATAAATATATAAACAAATACCCCAGGATTATAATTTTGAAAATTTATTTTGCTGTTTCTTAAGGGAGAAAACAGGCAATTATTTTTTAACACAGGGTTTAGAATTCTCATGTTACTTGATTTCACTGTACTCAGCAGTTTAAAGAAGCTAAGATACAGGGACAAATGAATGATGTACAAAATAATTTATGGTGTATAGATTAATTTGTCAGATTCCTGACAGCAAAATCAAACACACACACACACACACAAAAATATAGCATAATTAGGGTTTCAGTAGTATGCAGTGCCATTTACTATATTTTCTTATTAATTTAATGTTATTTAGTAAGATAGTTATAGGTTAGATTAAATAAGAATAAAAAAGACTGTATAAAAATTTAGGTTTGGTTTCTTGGTTATATACTTAACTTTTTGTTTAAATGTCATGTTTTGCTGTTTAATTAGATGATTTTCTAGCATCTCCAATAAAACATGCAAACATAGTGCTTATCTATGACTTCTGAATCTGAAATACTTTCATGGAACTTGCTAGGAAGTCAGTATGTCTGAACAATGAAACATATATTGCATCACTGAATTGCTTTAAAATAGAGCATGTCACTTCCATATACAAATATTTGGCTAACTTCCACATATGAATCTAATTTTGAAACCATTGATATTATAAATGACAGCAGGTACACATAATCTAGATATCTGACTGTGCTGAATCAGAACTCCAGTTTCTAAATTAACCAAAAAAAAGAAACAAAAAACATAAAGGCATATTGTGGTCTGCAAAATCACAATAAATAAATAAACAAACAAACAAATTATCCAGCATTGATTTTCTAAAAATTATTCATCAGTAATCAGATTAAAAAAAAAAATAAAATACAAAAATCCAAGAAAAAAAGTGTCAGAAACCTCCAACAAGCTTTGGATGCAAAGGATGAGAAATATTCACATAATTTGTATATAAAAAAAATAAACTAATTAAAAAAGATTGAATTATAAATCCCTAAATATATTTTTCCAAGTGGTGTTTGTCTCAAATAAAAAGAAATATCTTGTCTGTGTTATGAAGGTTCCTTGATTTACTCTCTTACTGATTTTCCAAACAGACAAAAAGCTAACTCTAAATCAAAAGTTAGAGAATCATCCAAATGCTGACACGTCTTAAATACCTAGTCTTAAATACCAACAATATTAAATACCAACAAGAGATAGAAAGTCTTTTTGAAACAAAATTAGACGTACAATAAAAGAGGGAATAATTAATTGTGGGAATTCCAAAGTGGAATGGTAAGAACGTTTTAAACCCTGAACACAGATTTTACTTCTGTGACATGGACTCTGCTAGGAACTGTGGCACAGTTTTTTTTTTTTTTTTTTTTTTTGTTTGTTTGTTTTGATTGATTGATTTTTTTTCATGTCATGAAAGAATATTGGTAAATATCCTTTCCATTTGAACCAATATCTCTGGTGTCTTTTTTCAGTCCATCTCTGGCCTGTGACTTTAACAATTTGAATGGTATGTATGTACATATGTGTGCACGTGCATGTCTGCATATGGACATAGCATCCAGTGTTTTAAATGAAGACTCAGGAGCAGTGGACTCATTTGCAATCATCTTCTACTTTAGGATTTTGTAGCCTGCCTATGTGATGCTTCATTATACGTAGTTGTCTTTCTTTCTTTATAATGCCCATTCCCTCAGCATCAGAGCATGTCAGCAATGATAAAATAGATTTACCATTATACCTCCACTTAGCTGTTAGTATTATTCATTTCACAAGTGGCACTTTTGCTGTTTCTTTTCAGCGAAGTCATTCACCTGCTGTGAGCCTGACTTAGATGTAAGAATGAATAATGCATTTCAGATTCAGTTCACATTAATATAGATCTCAGACATATTTAGTTTTATAAAAAGAAGAGCTTTGATCTTGGCAGTAGTGAATTTTAAATGTTTATAAGTGTACATTTTTCATGACTTCTGAGTTGTTGCAGCACACATTTATATGGATATATGCACAGCTTTGTTTTCTCAGCTGACAATAGCTTTATATGTCCTTCTCAAGGAACATTTCAGTATTAGGGAATCTCTTGCTTCACTTTTTTTTTTTTTTTTTTTTTTTTTTTTTTTTTTTTTTGGTGCAGGTATTCTATTGTTCAAGGCATGCATTTAAAGAGATTGTTCAGCATCAATGAACACAATGGAACAATCATTACAACTGAACCTCTGGACCGAGAGATTGCTTCTTGGCACAACATAACTGTTACAGCCACAGAAACCAGTGAGTAAGAAATTTAAGGAACACTGTGCTTTATATACTGCAAACTGTAATTATCCTCTGAATATGCCTTATTTTAAATGAAGAATGCATGCTTCCTTCTCATTATACTACTATTGCTTGCTACACGAAGGAACATTATTAAAATGATTAGTTAAATAGAGGCAGAATGCATTTGAGCTCCAAGGTCCTGTGCTCTTTCATAAAAGATGACCTTATAAAAAATAAATAAATAAATAAATAAGAAATTGTAATGGGATTGTGCATGTAACACTTTCAAGTTACACTGAAGCATATGAATTGCTCCTGCAGTGCAAGATCTTATGTTAAATTAAACCCTGGTTAATTTCACACCAGATTTTTGACTAGTGTGAAATTAGCCAGGGTCTAATTTAACACCAGTCAGAAACCTGTGGCTCAAATTAATTGTGAATGTAAGGCCTAAATCAGTTAGACTTCTCTTCAGTGACAATTAAATCTCTGAAATCTCCTTTATATAGTTTTCATCTCTCATTTTTGTTTGAAAGTCAAATACAATTGCCTCCATTTGTACTTTTGGTTACCTGCTTGCCCTAACTCTAGGATAATGCTC
Source organism: Netta rufina (assembly GCF_964035555.1). Classification (NCBI taxonomy): domain Eukaryota; kingdom Metazoa; phylum Chordata; class Aves; order Anseriformes; family Anatidae; genus Netta; species Netta rufina. Next base: position 102,263,634 of record NC_140124.1, read on the forward strand.
TAGAAAATTAACAGCTACTAATTTATAAAGTGGTTTAACAAGATTATTAAGATACTTTTTAAAAACTCTTCATATCAATCCCTACAAAGGAGAAGAAAAAGCCAAAATATACAAATATACAAAACTGGCTAATCAATAAACCAAACAGATTTGCTAAATACTTTTAGCATGTTAGTTTAAGTCTGAATCTCATTGAAATGTTATTTATTGTTAAATCTACTTTAAACATATATTCATTAGTTCCTCAAAGGAAGCATTCCCTGTATATATGTCAGAATTTTACTGCTAGAAGTTCAATGCAACATATCCAGTAACCTTTTTCAGTGAAGTCTTTATTTTGTGTTTGAAAATTGATAGTATTACCTTCCTTTTCAGCTTCTCTGGGTGTTTTTAAATATAAATATATCTCACTTTTCTTGTTGTTGGACAGCTGGCAGGTGATGGTAAAGTTGATCTCTGGCATATTTTTGTCATGTCTTGAATAACACTATGGAAACACAGCAGGATGATTTTGGTCTGGACTTTTCTGTTTAGCTAAACAATAAAAAAGGAAAGAACCAAATGTTACAAATGAATAAGTATCTCCTGAGCAGAAAAAAAGCAGGTCTTTCATAGTAATGAAAGTTATTGCAGACAGAATCATTATCTCCACATTCTTATTTTTATTCTTTATTTCTTTAGTGATGATAAGGTCACTGTCTATAAAAATATATTCCAAAGCATTGGAATTAGGTCACCTTGCTATGGACATACCTGAAATTATTTATATTTTGAACTAGTAACATTTTATTCCTTGAAATATAGTCCTACCATACACTATGTACATGAGACATTTTGTGGATGACATGTGGATGACATTGTAGCTCCACTGAGGCCAAATCAAAATGACATTAGACCTCATCCACACTAGCTATTCATTGAAGTTGAGATAGAACTTGAAACTGCATTACAGCAGCAACCTCTCTGGGGGCTTATTCAATGTCCTGGCATTTATACAGGACCCAAGCCTTTTGCCTTTACTGTGATGACAGAGATCAGAAATTATGGAGAGTAATTTGCCTGTTATTTCATGACTTGTGATGTGGATCATTCAGTTGAGATACTGTGTTTAAAGGAGCCCAGAATAAGATCTAATTCACGTGAGTTTAAACTCAAGTAGTGGGAACCTGCAACCTGTTGAACCTTATTCCACTTTATACATAGGATTTTTTCCAGCTCAAGAGAAATCAAGATTTATTTGATCAGTTTTTACTTGGTTTTAATAAGCTTCCACCAAGTGCAAGTCTAAAGCATAAATAGAAGCATTCTAACAGTCATAACAGAAGCAAACATGACAGCAAAAGATCCTTAAGCCATTATATTTACATGACAGTGATTTATTGAGTCAGAAGATGATTTTCAGACAATTAATTAATTTTTTAATTAGAATGACTGGCTCAGCTTTCCCTCAATTGAACTAAACATGAATGAAAAAAATCCCCATGATAGCAACTGGCTTGAGCTCAATTTGATTCTCATTTCTCTATATTTCTAGTGGAAAAGTTAGTCTTACTTAAACTTGCCCTAAAGAGACAACAGTCATTTGTCCATAGGGTTTTTCAGATGTCCATTTTTATTGTGTTATAGAGCTACTTCATGACTGCAGAATTTATAGCTCTTTGAAGGTTTCAGTCATGGATCATATCATTAATTCAGTGTGTAATTGTCACCCTTCTTTGGCCATATATACTTTTGTTGATAGACTTCTTTTCAGATTAGTTCCAATGTCCCTACTAGTACCTAGGTGCTGTTTGTGTGTGCATTTATTTGATGGTAGGATGTAAGTCAACACAGCATCCGTGAATCTGATGAACAAGCAAGTTAAGAATAAGCCAAGATAGATGGCAGGGCTCTACCCATGCCTCTTTGTGTATGGCTGAAGGCACTAAAATCTTCCCCTCACTCCTTATAGAATTACAAAGTCTATTACACACCCATCTCTGACCTAACTAAAAAGGTTAAGTCATGCGCTCTGTGTATGATTTCTAAAAGGGATGTGTGCTACTTTTTGTAAATAAAATAAAATAAATAAACAAAGCATTATTTCATTGTCTATTATATTATTGTGAATATTGGGATTAAACACAAGAAATGTCATTCCCCAAAGAACTATCTCTGAGATGACACTGACAGATCATAAGCTTTGGTAAATTAACACAGCTCTAATGATTTCACAGGAGGAATAGTTATGTGAAACTGCTGACTATCTAGCCATTTATCTCAGTGGTACTTGCTTTTGCTGTCATTTCTTTGGCAAAAGACTCAAAGCTATCAACACAGATTCCATAAGTCCCAAGAAATCAAATGTCTGCTCCAAGGAACTAGTGGATTATAAATTTAAAAAGAAATGTAAGAACCACCCAAAGCCATATAATTTGAAGTGACGCAGAAAGGTTTCTCTTAAAAGTCCATTAGATTATTTTAAGAAAATGTCTTAAGGACTTCTGAATGGGTGATAAGCAGTGACACTTATACACATCATGAAGCATATTCTAACTGTAATGAATGTTCTGTGAGTAACATACTTGTGTTTTAGACAGAGCAGACTGAGATATTGACATGTGTAATCTAATAGATATTTAGTGCTCCTAGAATATCTTAATATGATTTTATTTATTGGAAAATGTCTCCGTTGTGTCTCTTATCCAACAATACATTCAAGTAAGTATGAATAGTATTGTTGCTACAAAACTTCTTGCCTACTGGTGTAGATATATTACACTGTGGTGAAAGCAGACCTTTCTAAGAGCTAAGTGATGATTAGTGCCATCTAAACGTGGATTGAATTTGCTGATAGGTGAAGGACTTCCAAGAGGTATTCAGTACCCTGAGATCTTCCTTCTGCTGTTTTCAGGTGTGTCCTCGTTCTAGCTGTGATAGGGTTAACTTTCTTCATAGTAGCTTGTATGATGCTGTCTTTTGGATTTAGGATAAAGAAAATGTCAATAACACAATGATGTTTTAGTTGTTGCTGATCAGTACTTACACTAAGTCAAAGACTTTCTAGCTTCTCAAAGCTCAGTCTTGGCATCAGATCCAGAGACATTTTCTTCCCCTTGAGGGTGCTGAATAGTGTTGAACATAGCTCAGTAGAAATGGGCAAGGCCGCAGAATGTTGCAGTGATTTACATCTCTCTGGAATTGCCAGTGACAGCATATTTTTCCAAACACTACCAGTTTTCAGGATTCTGCACTTGTTCAGAGGTAAAGTTCCAAAACAGTGGAAGTGCCCACTGTTCTGCGTACCTGTCCATACTATCTCCCACACCCTGACATTCATAACTAGCTTGTTTCCCAGCAGATCTCTGGGTGATATTCTTAAATAGATGTTTAACCTTTCACCAAACTAGAAACACATTCAGGAGACATCAATACAGGTTTAAACATCCAAAGAAATTCAAAATTCTTAAGAGCTATTGTATCTGGCCTGGAGTAGGAAGGGAAGGTGAAGAAGAAGGGGAAGGTGTCATTCCTTGTCCTTCCTCCACAGATCGGATCTCTGAGGAGAAAAGGTAGTAAGTATAATTGTTGATAGTTTTCAAGAGATGGTTCCCAAAGTTAACAGTAATGCTGAGACCAGGTATCAGATTAGGCTTGTGATCACTGCTTTTATCATTCATGAGGGAGTGTTACACAATACAGCCAAGTGATAAACTGAAAAGTGACCTTAAAACAGCCCACAGAGCAAAAAAAAAAAAAAATAAAATAAAAGCAGCAAAAAAGAAGCATATACAGCAAATAAGAGGTTACATAGTACAACTTGGAGAGCAAGTACAACAACTTCAAAAGCAAAAAATTCAACATTGTGACCAGTAACTATTCATTATTACTGTTATTTATAACAGATTATAAACAATTTGTTCTTTCTAACACATTCTTTTCAGATCTGTCATTAGTGAGATAGGGGAGAAAACTGGAAAGAAAATTGCATAACTTGTGTGTTGAGAACAGGGCAGTTTAATAAGAGAGCAAAGAAAAAAAAAAAAAAAGAGAGAGAGAGAGAAGGAAACAGAACAAACAAGCAAACAAAAAAAAAAAACAAACAAGTAATTCACAATGCAATTGCTCACCACCAGCCATGTGATACCCAGCCAATCCATGAGTAAAGGCAATCTTCCTCCCCCCCCCACCCCGGCTAACTCATCCCAGTTTTATGGTTTACAATATCACAGAATGGTTGACGTGGGAAGGAACCCCTGCAGGTCATCTGGTTCAACCCCCTTGCTAAAGCAGAGGTTTCATTACCTAAACATTTTTAATGTTCTGAATAAGTAAGTATTCTGTTTCTTTCCAGAGAGGGCACATATTTTCCCTAGCCTTCTTTTGTCATTGAGGTACTTGTAGAAGACCTCTTGTTTGCTTTGATGTCCTTGTACAGATTCAATTCTATCTGGACTTAAGCTTCTTAAGTTGATCCCTCGCTGCTTGGACATCTCTGTATTCCTCCCAGACTGGGTAGAAAATGGATTGAAAGCAGCTCTGATGAGAAGGACCTGGGTGTGTTGATTGCCTAGAAGTTAAACATGAGCTGGCATTGTGCACTTGCAGTCGAGAGAGCTAACTCTATCCTGGGCTGCATCAAAAGAAGCATGGCCAGCTCATTGAGAGTGGCGATTTTCACCCTCTGCTCTGTTCTTGTGAGATCCCACCTGGAGTACTGCATTCAGGTCTGGGGCCCCCAGCACAAAAAAGACATGGATGTGTTAGAACAAGTCCAGAGTAGGGCCACAGGGGGCTCAAGGAACTGGAGCACCTCTCCTATAAAGACAGGCTGAGAGGGTGGGGGTTGTTCAGTCAGGAGAAGAGACGGCTCCAGGCAGACCTTATAATAACTTTCCAATACCGAAACGGGGGCTATGGGAAAGCTGGGAGGGACTTTTTGTTCAGGGAGTAGAGTAATGGCTTTAACTAAAAGAGAGAATTAGATTAGGATAAGGGAGACATTCTTCACTTAGAATGTAGTGAGGCACTGGCACAGGTTGCCTAGAGAAGTTGTGGATTCCGAGAATCACAGGATTTCTAGGTTGGAAGAGACCTCAAGATCATCGAGTCCAACCTCTGACCTAACACTAACAGTCCCCACTAAACCATATCCCTAAGCTCTACATCTAAACGTCTTTTAAAGACTTCCAGGGATGGTGACTCCACCACTTCCCTGGGCAGCCTGTTCCAATGTCTAACAACCCTTTCGGTAAAGAAGTTCTTCCTAACATCTAACCTAAAACTCCCCTGGTACAACTTAAGCCCATTCCCCCTCATCCTGTCACCAGGCACGTGAGAGAACAGGCCAACCCCCACCTCACTACAGTCTCCTTTAAGGTATCTGTAAAGAGCGATAAGGTCGCCCCTGAGCCTCCTCTTCTCCAGGCTGAACAAGCCCAGCTCCCTCAGCCGCTCTTCACAGGACTTGTTCTCCAGGCCCCTCACCAGCTTCCTCACCCTTCTCTGGACCCGCTCAAGCACCTCGATGTCCTTCTTGTAGCGAGGGGCCCAAAACTGAACACAGTTCCCCATCCCTTCAAGTGTTTAAGGCCAGGGTTTAGTGAGTTTACTGTGCGACCTCCTAGCTGCCCTAAGGAACTTGAACTCCACGTTTTCATGGTGACTGAAACAAAGACTACCTTTGACCTATACATTCCCCACAAGCCCCTCTTTGTTGGTGAGAACAAGGTCCCGTACAACACCTTTCCTCTTTGCCTTCTGTATCACATGGAGAAGGAATTTATCACTGATGCATTCCATGAACTTCCTGGATTGCTTAATACACCTTTGTGTTGTCCCTCCAGTGGATGTCAGGGTGGTTAAAAAGTCTCCAAGTAGGACCAGGACTTTTCCTAACAGTTTTTAGAAATTTTAATCTTTATTTTTTTTCCTGGACAGGTGGCTTGTAGTAGACCCCCACTATAATATCACCTGTCCCTGCCCTCCCTTTAATCCTAACCCATAAATTCTCTTTTAGCTCCTCAAACATCCCAAGGCAGAGCCACATACATTCCAATTGGACATTGACATATAGGGTGAAACTCCATACTCATCTCCCTAGCCTGTCCTTCCTAAAGGTTGGGTATGTCCAATGTAAATGTTGAGCAAGGTGTCATGTGATTTGAAATATTCCTTTGGTTAGTTTGGGTCAGCTGTCCTGGCTGTGTTACCTCTCAAATTCTGGTGTACCCCACCCTCCTTGCTCTCAGGGCACTTCGAGAAGTAGGAAAATCCTTGGCTTAGTGCAAGAATTACTAAGCAACAAATAAAACATCAGCATGGTATTGTCCTGGTTTTGACTAGGATAGAGTTAATTTTCCTCCTAGTAGCTGGTAGGGTGCTGTGTTTGGGATTTAGGATGAGAATAATGTTGATAACACACTGATGTTTTAAGTGTTGCAGAGCAGTACTTACACTAAGCCAAGGACATCTCAGCTTCTCGCTCTGTTCTGCCAGTGGGCAGGCTGGGGGTTCAGCAGGAGCTGGGAGGGGATAGACCCAGGAGATCTGACCTGAACTGGCCAAAGGGGTATTCCATACTATATGGCGTCATGCTGAACAATTAATATGGGGTGACTGGCTGGGGTGGGGGCACTGGCTGCTCTGGGATAGGCTGGGCATCAGTCAGTGGATGGTGAGCAACTGCATTGTACATCACTTGTTTTGTACAAGTTATTATTATTATTATTATTATTGTTAATTTTCCTTTATTTTCTGTCCTAATAAACTGTCTTTATCTCAACCCAACAGGCTTCTTTTTTTTTTTTTTTTTTCTGATTCTCTCTCCCATCCCAGAGAGGGAGGGGAGAGGGTGAATGAATGGCTGTATGGTGCTTAGCTGCCAGCTGGGTTAAACCACAACAGGTATCAACATTATTTTCATTGTAAATCCAAAGCACAGCACCGTATCAGCTACTATGAAGAAAATTAACTCTATCACACCTGAAACCAGGACAAGGCGACATTTATGAACATTTTTATTGCATAAGGTTTTGTTTCTTTGATTGATTGATTGATTTTAGGGCCTATTCCACACACAATTTTCTATCATTAAATTATTATAATTAGGTTTGGATTTTCCTTGTCTGAGACAGTTACAGCAATATAACCTAATGTAAATGCAGTAAATGCAGGAATTGAAGTGTCTTATATTGGCAACTTTATTTTCCTGTTCATTTGGAAACAAGCCATATTAACATAGCTTTTACATAGCCACAGTAGTAAAGTATATTCATCTAAGAGAAGCTCTAAAGCTTTCATGAGTATCAAATGCCTATGTATTAAATCTGCTGTGTGAATAGTACTTGGAAAATAACTGTAATCCCATCTAACAATTCCATCAAGAGTAAAGCTGTACACATGTCTGGGTAAACACAGACTTCTTTACAAATATATGTTTGGGACCAGTGGGTAGAATAGCTCTGTTTTTCCAAATTCCAAATCTGTTCTTTATAGAAGTCTCAACTTTCTGTTTCGGCTAGGACCAACTATCAGTGTCTATTACAATTATTCATGGTTAGCAGTGGCACAAGTATTTTGAAATTATGTAAATTTTGGTGAGATTTTCACTAAAAACTTCAAAATTTCAAAATATGAAAGGAGTACAGTGTAGTAAAGAAGTATAAGTATATTAAGGGATTGTAATAGAATTTCTTAAAAGTTGTGACCAATCATTGTGGTATGCATGATAATAAGATGCTCTTCATGAACAAAACCTCATTTAATTTCTGCAGATCAAATTTTATTTTTTACATTTAAATCAGTTTCCAACTTAGTAAATGAAAAAGTGAACATATCTAAACTTTTGTAAGAAGTACTATGACATTCTATTGTAATTTAACATAATGTTGGAGAAGAAAAACAAAGTCATTTCAAGACAGGACCCCAGCAAAGCAAAAAAGCACCCTTATTTCTATGTTAGCAATTAAGACTAGAAGTTTAACTTCAAAAGCACATGCTAAATCATATTGCAGGTTATATATTAACAGAATTATTTTAAAAGATTTAGTATTTAATGTGTCTGTAAGTGTCAGTAACTATTTTCCACTGTGAAATATAAATAATATTCTCTCTTGTCTATATTACTTTAAAATATATAGCAGATAACTTATAAATTTTTATTTCCATCTTCTTTTAACCATTAGGAAATCCTGAAAAAATTTCAGAAGCATATGTATATATCCAAGTTCTTGATGTTAACGATCATGCACCAGAATTCGCTAAATTTTATGAAACATTTGTTTGTGAAAATGCGGTTTCTAACCAGGTAAGTGTTAAGGAGTTAGCTACCATTTTTCTCATTGCCATGAAGATCTGATCTGAGATGACACTATTTCCTCTGAGATTGACTATTTTAGTACTACAAGCATAGGATATATTTTGTCTAATTCCAAAAATAATTCTGTTGATATGTGTACAGTTTGAAATACAAATTTCAGAAGACTGATAGGTATTTTCCCTTACTGAATAAAGCACCACAGAACATGTAAAAGAAAGATACATCTCCTTGTTTGACTGTTAACATTCTAAACAAACAAATAAATAACAGATTTGATTCACGTTAATGTCACAGGTATAAGACCTAGGCCTGAGATTTTCAGTCACAGCATAACATCATCTGGGAGAACCAGATTTAGACAACATTTAGATTTTTTTTTTTTTTCATGTGTGTGGTTTAGAATATTTTTGTTAGAAACCATGTGTTTTGAACTAAATTCAAAACTTAGTGAATTCAGTTGAAGCCTGCAAGTCTTTAAGTCAAATCCTTATATCTTCAATAGCTGGAAAATGTAGGGTTTGTTGTATCAAATATCCTTCCCAGGATTTTTTTTTTTTTTTTTCTATTTCCTCCCCACATGCATATTATCACATCCAATAGCTCTCTAATCTCCTAATACCCATAATGTACATTGCTCACTCTTCATTCTTCATTGTTTTACATTTTTTCTAAGTTATTCAGATCTATGACAAACTCTTCAAAAAGAGTGCAGCCAGACTCCAGACAAGAAAACTAAAAGAAAAAAAAAGGGGGATGTTCAAAGTGGTTTTTTGTTTTGTTTTGTTTTGTTTTTTAGGTTCAAACTGACCATCAAATACCTAAAAACAGAGAAAAAAATATGTATGTTTTTTAATCCTGTAATGAATTCTTTTGACTTAAAAATTAGACCTTTGGGATATCTGTGATGGTTCTGTTCAAATATTTTGCTCTGTTTTGATTTCTAAGTCACAGATTTTCTCTTTTTACATCAGATTGATTTACTCAGACCTTGATTAGTTTGCAGTTAAATAAAGATTTCCTCTTGAAAAAAGGAATTTTATAGAGCTCTTTGCATCCATTTATATGTTTCTACATCAGCAATTGGTTTGTTTGTTATGCACGTGGTAGTTTTCCATCTGCAAAGGCTACCTGTGCTTCAGAAGTAGCTGGAGAAAGGCATATCCCTTGCTCTTCAGCTAATATATTGTCGGGTCAAATGGCAAGCATTAAAGTAAATGTCTTCCTCTCCTCTCCTCTCCTCTCCTCTCCTCTCCTCTCCTCTCCTCTCCTCTCCTCTCCTCTCCTCTCCTCTCCTCTCCTCTCCTCTCCTCTCCTCTCCTCTCCTCTCCTCTCCTCTCCTCTCCTCTCCTCTCCTCTCCTCTCCTCTCCTCTCCTCTCCTCTCCTCTCCTCTCCTCTCCTCTCCTCTCCTCTCCTCTCCAACAAACATTTTCAGGTGGGCTGCTGGATTATAAAAGGTTCTATACTAAAATAAGACCTGAAGTAAGAAATTTTTCAGCAATTCGAGTCAATACAACAATCAGAAGCAAAATATTCACTTTTTGTTTGTTTGTTTGTTTATTTGTTTGTACACACACAAAAATATCAAGCTTTTCCTAAATTTTGACTCACAAGTAAAAAGTGCAGTGTTTCTGTCTGTGGTGATGATGTCCCCAGTAAAAGTACATCTCTGTACATCTCTGAGGTTAGATGTACAGAAGTCTAAGAAATGTGTTTTATATCTATATCTATTTATATAGATATAGATATACAGCTTTTCTCCTGGTGAATTTTATTGTATGCTCAGCAAAATCAGAGCCGCCTATTGGTTTCTGAATATTTTATAGAATCATCTCAGTTTTGCTGAGTCTTAATGGAAGTGGTATAGTAAGAAATAAACATTAAGGGTTTGCACTGTCCTCCACTTCTAGGGTGAATCCTTAAAAACATGTGAATATGCTGAACATAACCATAGAAATCTTAGCTTTGTGTAAGAACAGCACAGTGCAAACCAAAACAAGGGATTTTTTTTTTTTTTCAGATAGACATGTACTCCTCAGTATTGTATTTATTGGAACAGATACAGATGAAATTTATGGGAATTAATGCATTCTGTATATAAAATTACAGAACTTAATGAAATAGCAAAGCAATATTTAAAGCTGCAGTAATTTTGTGATTTTTCAAATTATACATTTCTAAAAATATACATTTCAAAGATATTTTTAATATGTGGTTAAATAATTATTAGTCAGAACAAAAACTGGATGTGTAAAAAGCAAATCATCTATTCTTGGACTTTTTTTTTTTTTTTTTTTTTAATAGATTGCCAATGGTAGGTAGTTCTATATTTTAGTAGCCAAATTAGAAATGAAGTGTAGTAGAAGCCGTCTTTATGTCTTACTGCTATATGCAAGCTGAATCTGCATATTCAGTGTAACTTGATAGACCTTGAATATTATGGTCAAATATACAACCTTTAAAAGATTTTTCTTACCTCTGGACATGGAAATATTACCAGCAAAACCTCATCAAATACCAACAGAGTTTTGTTGTTGTTGTTGGTGGTGGTGGTGGTGTTTGTTTTTTTTTGTAGCATAGGGCAGAACAATATCATAAAAATATGTTACTCATTTATGTTTTAGACCATATGTATAGTTTTGCTCTCTGTTCTTGTTCATATTAGGAATATTCTGGGAATATTATCCCCTTACCAAAATAAAGACTATTATTTATTCCCAGTGTAACACTAGGGATCAGCTATTGTTCTTCACTGATATCTTGAACTTCCTGCCAATACCCAAATTTGTATCACCTTAGATATTTTGTTTGCTCTGAGAAAAGAAAAACCTGTTCCTAAGGAATTTCCATCCTTTGTACACTGTCACTAAGTATATCACTCAACAATCTCTTCTCAATAGTAATAATAAAAATTTATCAAGGTTATAGAATCATAGAATATCCTGAGTTGGAAGGGACCCTTAAGGATCATCAAGTCCAACTCTTGACATCGCACAGGTCTACCCAAAAGTTCAGACCATGTGCCTAAGTGCACAGTCCAATCTCTTCTTAAATTCAGACAGGCTCGGTGCAGTGACCACTTCCCTGGGGAGCCTGTTCCAGTGTGCAACCACCCTCTCTGTGAAGAACCCCCTCCTGATGTCAAGCCTAAATTTCCCCTGCCTCAGCTTAACCCCGTTCCCGCGGGTCCTGTCACTAGTGTTAATGGAGAAAAGGTCTCCTGCCTCTCGACACCCCCTTACGAGGAAGTTGTAGACTGTGATGAGGTCTCCCCTCAGCCTCCTCTTCTCCAGGCTGAACAGGCCCAGTGACCTCAGCCGTTCTTCGTACGTCTTCCCCTCAAGGCCTTTCACCATCTTTGTAGCCCTCCTCTGGACACTTTCCAACAGTTTCATGTCCTTTTTATACTGTGGTGCCCAGAACTGCACACAGTACTCGAGGTGAGGCCGCACCAGCGCAGAGTAGAGCGGGACAACCACCTCCCTTGACCTACTAGCGATGCCATGCTTGATGCACCCCAGGACACGGTTGGCCCTCCTGGCTGCCAGGGCACACTGCTGGCTCATATTCAACTTGCTGTCTACCACGACCCCCAGATCCCTCTCTTCTAGGCTGCTCTCCAGCGTCTCATCGCCCAGTCTGTACATGCAGCCAGGGTTTCCCCGTCCCAGGTGCAGGACCCGGCACTTGCTCTTATTGAACTTCATGCGGTTGGTGATCGCCCAGCTCTCCAACCTGTCCAGATCCCTCTGTAAGGCCTTTACGCCCTCATTTGAGGCGTAAAGGTTCCTATTGAGGTTCCTCATATGGAGTGAAAATATAGATTTGAAATATATATATATATATATAATGTATAAAAAAGACAGAGTAATAGGAATAAAAAGCTTCTAGGGTAGAAGCCACAATTTGCACACTGCTGTGTTGATTTCATCAAACTTATCTTTTTTGAAAAAAAAAATGTTGAATTTTTAGATCTTTCACTGAAAAAAAAAAATTTTAAAAATGTTTAATCAGGAAAGAGTTTTCAAAAGCACAGATGGAAGGCTGTAGTCACTTGTATTGACTTACTGCTGGTTTTGCTTTTAAAGTACTTCTTGTAGCATATATGTGCTTTGTCTTTTGGGGTAAGTTGAGTATGTAGGTCTCTTGGGTACAAATAAGGCATGAGGTGACTGATAAAATAGAACCCAAGTTAAAATCGGACACTATCTTTTCTTAAAGTTGGTAGACTGGAAGCAGCATGATCAATGATCCTCACTTACTATTATATCCTGATGGCCAGGTCACTAAATGTTTTCTGGTAAAAGTAAAAAATTTAAGCACTTTGTTAGCAGAAACATATCTAATTTATTAAGTATTTATTTAGTTGTTTCTTTACAGACATAAAATAGAATCTTTCAAATGTTAAATGTTACTTTTGATGTTTTATTACAAATGACAATCTGTTTTGACATATTTTTAAATGAACGATATTTTATTTTCTTGAGAAAAAATGCCCAAGAAATTCCATAATCTGTCTATTATAATATTCAAAATCAATACTTCAGCACAGGAACTTGTCAACATATCTCTCTTACTGCAGCTACAAAATATCAGTTGAGTGATATCAATATGTGTGTGGGCTGGAAGGAAAAGTATTTTGTATAGAATAATTTGTTTAAATGTAGAATCACCTTTCACCTTGGCACCTTGGAGGTAGGGTAGGAGAAAGAGAGAAAAAGAAGAAAAAAGGACTAAATACTATATATATGATTGTTTTTTTCTTTTATGAAAACTTTATAAAACTTGCACCTTGTCTTTGGATCCAGGAAATCATATATTTTCTCAAGATTTTAATGCCTAGCTCTCAAACAGATGAAAAATAAAAGCAGAATATTTGCAGATTACCAGTCTCAATGAGACTGTTTAGATATAGGAGCTGTATCTTTGTGAGTACATAACATACACTCAATATGTATTTACAAACTTCATTTCTAGCATCAGTGGCTTAACATGATATGTCCTTTTATCATTTTAAAGGAACATTGAACGCTTTTGTAGTTTAACAGTTGTACTTATATGTGTTTCCAGCTAATTCAGAGCATCAGTGCAGTGGATAAAGATGATTCAGAAGAAAGTCATCATTTTTACTTCTCATTGGCTCAGGAAAGTACAAACAACTCACGTTTTACTGTCAAAGATAATCAAGGTACTGTCATTCATGTGGCTCTTTAAGGCTTTTCTAATGAAAGATGGATGTTTCGAATGGTCTTCACATCACCAATTTTATAAAAATTTCCACTTATATAGAGAATGTTGTTATAAGAACACAACATGAAGCATATTTCAAAACAATAATTTGATAATATCAGTTTATTTTCCTTTTTCAGTCAAGTAAACTAAATGGCAAAAGATGATTTTATATCAATGAAAAGAAAAAATAAATAAATCTGAGATTAAAAAAAACAAAACAAAACAAAAACAAACAAAAAAAAAACCACTGCTATTCCTTATAATTTATCTTCTTAATATAGGATGTAGTGGAAAGTACCAACTTTATTGTTAAAGCTATGCATTTATTTAAGAAATAAGATTTCCAGAAAGAGAAGATTGTTGTTAGCACAAGTCTGTTACTTCATCACTTCAGTAAGACCAAAATTATAAACACAAATTAATAGGAAAGTAATCTTATTTCCTAAAACAATTTAAACTACATTAATTGGTTACTGATGACACCATATAAATGTCTCCTATATGAATTTTAATGTTATTCAGAACTGCAATTGATTGAAACTCTTAAAAAGAGTAACATAGATATCAAGCAAAACCAGTCCAAGGCAAAAAATGTAAATACAGTAACTGCAGGAAATGCAACCACTTAGAGTCAGCCTTCTGAGAGTATGAAGAGCTTCTTCAGACTCAGCTAAAGCACACATTGCTCTTATTGACATTGCTAATTATTTGAATTTTCTGGCTAGGTGAATAAATCAATGGAAGTAAGTTTTGGAAAGTTCAGACTATATTAAATGGCAAACAACTTTTCTTAATACCTTCAAAGTTAAAGTCAATGTTTTAATATGTTTCAGTTCCCAGCTTCATTAACCTCTCACTCAGTGCCAAGAAGAGATAACTTGTTACATTAAGATCAAATTGTGTACAATGAGCCTTTCCCACATTTGCTCATTCAGCACAAAGTCCAAGCAAAGATATGCAGTATATTCAGTTCCTTTTGGAGGCTATTGATAAGAAAAAAAGAAAAATCTTTTCCAGCATCATATGCTCAGCCTTCAGTCTCTACCTTTCTGCTGCATTTCACACAAATGGCTGGGTGATTTGGGATAGTAGTAGGCAAGAGGAAAAGTGAGTCTAAAGATCTGGAGTCTTTTATCTCACAGTTGTCCTCTGAACTATGACTAAGAAACATGGAAAGTCTTAAATATGGGGAGTTAACTTCAGTAGACTTTGGATAAATATGCTATAAATGTAATTGATGTATGTTCATAAAAATGTATGAACTCATGTGGTTATTCATCCTGCCATGATCAAAAACCTGACATACATGTATAAATATTTTTTTTTCTTTGTGCGCAGATTTCAATAGTCTTAATTTGTTTTCCAGTGAGCTAAATTTCAGATTAGAATTAGTTCATAAGGAGTTCAGTTCAGAAGGGGCTGTATTTAAACTGTTTATTGGGTTTTATACAGTACTTATTAAACACTAGTAGTTAAAGCAAGGTGAGAGACTAACAACTTTTCCTTCCTTTAGATAATAGGTGCTAAGCTAACTCCAGTTTTCTCTCAGGGAAAGAAATAAAAGACTATTTCAGTCTTTTTTTTTTTTATTTTATTTCTTTCTTTGTCTTCTTTCACTTTTTACCTGCTTTCTCTGTGTGCTGTCAGGCACATTTTTGGACCTTTTGGATTGGTAAACTGTCTATATTTCATCTGTGAGCTGCTGGATTGTTAACAGCTGGTTGCAGGAACCATTATAAGAACCAATTTATTGGCCTGAGCAGGTATCAGATACTATAAACTGGAATTTTTTAGCTTCAAACATTAAAACAGCTTTAAGGTCAATTTTTATTATTGAACCTGGAACACATATGACAAAACAAATGTAATTATTCACAGTTGACACAAGGACAGTTCATATATCCATGGCTGGCTTTACTTTCTTAACGTTGCTAATGTTGAACAGTAGCATTGTTTTTAAATAGGTCATATTCCACTGGATTTTTATTGTTATTGTTTTTATTGTTTATTGTTATTGTTTATTGTGATAAATGCCTATCATGTACAAAAATTATCTTCTAGATAACACAGCTGGGATTTTCACAGCAAAAAGTGGTTTCAATAGACAAGAACAGTTTTATTTCTATTTGCCAATATTAATTCTGGATAATGGATCCCCACCACTTACAAGCACAAATACTCTCACTGTCACTGTCTGTGACTGTGACACTAAAGTGAACACCTTCTACTGTCGATATGGAGCTTTCATGTATTCCATGGGTCTCAGTACAGAAGCTTTAGTTGCTGTTTTGGCTTGCATACTAATACTCCTGGGTAAGTAGAAGTAAGATAAATGACTTTTTTTTTTTTTTTTACAGTAATCATGACTATGTAAAATAAATAAATAAATAAATAAAGATAATCCCAGACAGGAAATATGGAAGTGCAGTTTTATTGAGAAAAAAAAATAAATCAATAAGTCAAATCTTTAATTTCTTTTCTGTTTTCTTAAATCTAAATATTTTTTCCAGTTTTCAGTAAAATATGAATCCTAACACCATGCCTTAAAAGTTTGCTTTAATTATTTAGCATTAATTATAATAAAAATCTGAGAATTCAAAGTCAATATTGAGCCTAGGTAAAGCTGAAGACAGCATTAGTAAAGGAGATTGGTTAGTATAAGAATAAATTAGATACATAATAATACATTCTGCCTTAGGTATGTACAGCTAAGATCAACACAAAAAAATAAAAGATAAAGAGAATCTGATACACTCAGAAACTGAGCAACTGTATCTGTCCAGGCTGATCAACCTGAAGCAGAGGAGGTTTAGCAGGATTTCATCAATATGTATAAATCCCTGAACGAAAGGTACAAAGAAGATGGAGCCAGGCCCTTATTTTTTTTTTTTTTTTTTTTTTCAATCGCAGATGGCACCAAGTTAGGTGTGTGTGTTGATCTGCTTGAGGGTAGGAAGGCTCTGCAGGAGGATAGGGATAGGCTGGACCAATGGGCTGAGGCCAACTCTATGAAGTTCAACAAGGACAAGTGCCGGGTCCTGCACCTGGGGCACAACAACCCCAAGCAGAGCTACAGGCTGGGAGATGAGTGGTTGGAAAGCTGCATGGCGGAGAAGGACCTGGGAATATTGGTTCGATAGCCAGCTGAATATGAGCCAGCAGTGTGCTTGGGTGGCCAAGAAGGCCAACAGCCTCCTGGCTTGTATCAGAAGCAGTGTGGCCAGCAGGTCTAGGGAAGTGATTGTACCCCTGTACTCAGCTCTGGTGAGGCCGCACCTTGAGCACTGTGTGCAGTTTTGGGCTCCTCGCTACCAGAAGGACATCGAGGTGCTCGAGTGAGTCCAGAGAAGGGCGATGAAGCCGGTGAGGGGTCTGGAGAACAAGGGAAAGGGCTAAAGTTGTGCCAGGGGTGTTTTAGGTTGCATGTTAGGAAGAACTTCTTTACCGAGAGAGTTGTTAGGCATTGGAATGGGTGGCCAGGGAAGTGGTGGAGTCACCATCCCTGGAGGTCTTTAAAAGATGTTTAGATGTTGAACTTAGTGATCTGGCTTAGTGGGGGACTTGTTAGTGTTAGGTCAGAGGTTGGACTCGATGATCTTAAGGTCATAAGGAATTGTCCAACCTAGACAATTCTGTGATTCTGTGATTTTCAGTGGTGTCCAGTGACAGAACAAGAATAAGCAGGCAAAATATGAAGCATAAGAGGTTCCATCTGAACAGCAGAAAGCAGTTCTTTGCTATGTGGTTGAATAAGCAGTGGCACAGACTGTTCAGAGAGGTTGTGGAGTCTTCTTCATTGGAGATCTTCTAAAGCTGCCTGGACATCGTACTGGGCAACCTGCTTATGATGGTCATGCTTGAGCAGGGGTTTGGACCAGGTGACCTCTGTTATTCTCTATGTAAAATCTCCAGAAAGACATTTCTCCAATGTTGGGCATTTTTCCCTGTCAGGAGACACCAAGTTTATTTCCATTACAAAGTATATTATGGATGTGAAAAGTGAACACTGTAAATGCATAGGAGATATCTTTGTACCTCTGCAATGTAAAGCCCTAGTCATGCATAGCTGGTGAATGGCACTTACAAATCCAGACCTACCCAGCCAAGGCTGGCTGTTCCTGCCCTGCTCAGGGCTACGGCTGTTGCAAACTATACCTGGCAGCAATCACTGCTACAATGCATTTGATCTTTTTCAGAAAAAGGAAATAGACCCCATTATTAGTGGGCTACACATTATTAGTGTAGTGTTTGATGAGCGATTTGATGACACTGACATACCATAACAGCAGGTGTACAGTAGTAACCATTCATAGAATCACAGAATGGTTTGGGTTGAAACGGACCTTAAAGATCATCTAATTCTAATATCCCTGTCATGGGCAGGGACACCATCCACTAGACTAGCTTGCCCGGGGCCCCATCCAACCTAGATTTAAACACTTCCAGGGATGGGGCATCCACAGTTTCTCTGGGCAATATGTTCCAGTGATTCATCCATCCTGTAAGTCTGTGACAGACTAAAGGTTAAGGTATGGTAGCTTAGAAAGAAAGAGAAGTGATAAAGATGGGTAGATTTGTTTTACAAGACAAAAAGACTGATCTTAAAGCTTGGTTGTTGATGGTGGTCGTGGACCTGAAGACCTCATTCAAGCTGATGAGAACAAAGCAACATGGAAAGACTTCCAACTCCATCTCTGACTGTTACCTATGTAAGAATATGATATATATATATATTATGCCTTGTAATTACATAGCGCATAAAATATCATATCCAGAAATATCACAAAACAATTGACTGATCATGCTAGGGAAACAGTTTTTCAACCAAGAGTGAAACTCTACAAACAAAAAAAAATAAATTCAAAGTCAGAAAAAATGAAGGTAAAATAAGGTTTTACTGAGTAATGCGATATCAAATCATTTTAAATTGTGAAAACCTAGTACAACCTGTTTTTCAACAAAATTATTAAAAAATGTGAAAAAATATTATCCAAAATGAACAGGTAAACTTTAACAAACAGTGTCACAACACAAATGTAATGTCAGGAGAGAAAGAAACAATAATAGCAGAAATCACATTATTTTTAAAACTAAATCTTTCAAGGATAATGATTCTCTCAATGTATTTATTAATGAGAAAAAATACAATACTAACATTTTTAAACTTCTATATCAGTGAAAAAAAATAAAAAACAATCTTAAGTAACCCCTATTTATTTATTTATTTTCCAAACATATCTAGGTGAAGAACATTCTTTTATCTACCTTCATTACACAGTATGATCTCATCTAATCTATGCATAACATCACATAAAGTATATCATTGGTAACCACAGGAAAACTAAGGCTTGAAAATGGTGGCTGGTAGCTCTATACTGATTTTGTATTTTGATCTGCTGTAGTAGCAACACAAGAAAAGAAAGAGAAGTCCAATAAAGCTAATGGAATTATTGGACTTTACACCAGGGAAAAAAAAGATATTGAATAAGTCAAAAATCACCCTTACTCTGCATTCTGCCTACAAATTTATGGGTTGATTTTTCTCAGCATTAGGAATCTGGATCTAATTATTTCCCATTGTTTTACCTTTGATTGTCCAACTGAATCTCTGGGTGATAATTCATTGAAATGAGTTATTGAATCTTCCTAAAATGTACCCCATAATGTAGTCCCACAGTTATATGAGTTTTGCAGAAGCAAAATGTTTATGAATTATGAATCAGCAACTTTATTTGGCTTTGGGGTCTCAGGATTATGTGACACGCAGGAAACTGAAGCAAAACAATGGCCTCCGAAAAAATAAATCCAATTCTATTTATTCCTTAGAACAATTTGAGTAGATAGAATGAGGATTGAAACAATGAAAGTGTACTTCATAATTGTTGTATCTAGATGGGTGTGCTCTTGGCCAGACACTAGCCATTTTTGACTTCATAACAAAGTCCAGGAATAAACTAATTCCCCCACTTCCATCTCCCTGTTTCCAACAAAGAAATCAGGAATATATGATTGGGATTTGTGGTTTCTAGACTTTACTGTACTTCCAGAGTCATCTTACTTTCAGTAGTGGCACTGAAAAGCAACTCCCTTGACTGAAGCCCCTGAAGACCTTTTTGTCATTGCAAGCTTACTGGCAGGCATGAATGCATTTAAAATGCATTTAAAAGCTTCTTTGCTTGTTGCAGGATATTTGAACCTGGTCACTTAGTGTTATGCACTTACAGGGTCAAGTATCAGGCAAACTTTGACACTGCATTATCCAGGCCATCAATGACATTATTTATTAAATATTCTAGGCTGCTTGTGGAGAGGTACTCTCTTCAGGTGGAATAAATACTCACTGTCTGGGGTTATGTACATCATAAATGTCAAAGCAAGAATATAGACACAAAAATAAATTTAAAAGGGACAGAAGCTAATCTTCCATACTCTTTACAGATACACATATTTTAAATGCATTAAATCCTCTAATGCATTTTTATGAATATTCAAAATGGGATATACAAATTCCTATACATAATCTGAACATTATTATTATTATTATTATTTGGAACTTTATCCTTGTATTTATCATTAAAATATAATGAGTTACTTCACCATGCAATAGCTTGAAATAGCTTGAAACTATTTGGGTTTTGTAAATGTATTGTAGAAATTATTATTTCCAGGGCTTTCAGGTTTTATGTTACTATTTCACAATGATAGGAAAGAGTATATAGGGAAATAAAGAACTACTTCAGGTGTGTCATATCCCTAACTGAGGTAAAATCCTGTCATGGTTAGTAGTTGTGTCATATTATTTCCCGAGTAAAAAATTACAGTTCACAAACTACTTACTTACTGAATAGTTGAATAAAACTGCAGTACGATTTAGATGAAGAAAATGAAATCATTAATCTCTGTGAAAGTCATAGAATATTTAAAATGGATCATTCAGCTAAAAATGAAATGATACAGGATTTGAAAAGAATGATTTAAAATATTTATTAAAAAAAAAAAAAAAAAGCTTTAATGTATGTTAAAAAAAAAAAAACAAGCTGTTCTCATTCAAAAACCCCAACAGTAATTACTGCTACAACATCACAAAAAAATTCTTCAGATTCTTCAAATCTCCAAATCAATGTAGTATAAACAAGTGAACCACACCCTGCATGGTCTATGGACCTGAATTATTTTCAATCCATGGAGTAGGATAGCTCACACATTGTCTCATTTTTTATCTGCTTTTCCTAGGGCTTTAATCTAAGAGAGGGAGAGATTAAAAATAAATAAATAAATAAATTTTGAATGTTGAATTAATATATTATGTGATAAAACAGTTTCAAAAAAAATAATTATCTGTTTCCATCACTGCTTCAAACCCTCATCTACCCAAAGAATTGCTCCATTTCATTCACCCATTTTATAAGTCCCTCTGTAGCCATTTTTCTACCACCTTCTGTGATAATCTCAAAACCATAAAAACTATAAAAATCACA
Organism: Netta rufina; assembly: GCF_964035555.1. Taxonomy (NCBI): domain Eukaryota; kingdom Metazoa; phylum Chordata; class Aves; order Anseriformes; family Anatidae; genus Netta; species Netta rufina. Next base: position 102,284,641 of record NC_140124.1, read on the forward strand.
GCTCTATAAATTTGTTAAGATAGCCTCACTTTGTAATTGTAGCAATGTTAAGAAACATTACTATTTTTTAAGTATTTCCAAGCACATTCAAAATTTGTTATTTTGTTTCTATTTGTCAGTGTTTTTTTTGGCAATTGTAGCCATAAGACAGCAGAGGAAGAAGTCTCTCTTCTCAGAGAAAGTGGAAGAATTTAGAGAGAACATTGTCAGGTATGATGATGAAGGAGGTGGTGAGGAGGACACAGAAGCTTTTGATATTTCAGCACTGAGGACCCGCACAGTCATGAGAACATGCAAACCTCGAAAGAACATCACCACAGAAATCCACAGCCTCTACAGACAGTCTCTGCAGGTTGGCCCTGACAGTGCCATCTTCAGGCAATTTATTTCAGAAAAGCTTGAAGAAGCCAATACCGATCCTAGTGCTCCTCCATATGACTCACTTCAGAGATATGCGTTTGAGGGGACTGGCTCTTTGGCAGGATCTCTCAGCTCCTTAGGCTCAGACATGTCAGATGTGGATCAGAATTATGACTACCTTTCAGATTGGGGACCTCACTTCAAACAGCTTGCAGGAATGTATGCTTCTCATATGAGTGTAAGGGATTAGTTACTGTTTGCTTGTTTGTTTGTTTGTTTTTGGTTTTGTTCTTTCCTAAATGCTCAGCAACCAAAACCAACTCTTTTTTTTTTTTTTTTTAAAAAAAAAAAAGATCATCCCACATTTATGCGCAAAAATAAAGTCCAAAGTCTTGGATGTGAAGATCTTGTGAAAAATCATACAAATAATCTCATGATTTGAGGGAACAGGACCTCTCCATTTGAAAATCTAGTGTCTATTTGAATTTTTTTGAATGCAAATTGTGCTGCTTTGGATATCAAAGTCCCATTCTGGGTACATAACACCTGGGTCCTGCAGGTGCAGAAGGTCACAGAAGCCAAATAGAAATGATAAATAGAATTGCAAATATTCTGCCATTCATAAGCTTTATACAGTTTCCAAAGTTAAGACAGACTTCCGCTGTGGCAGTCGAATATATTCTTTAACCAAAGTTAAACCTACATATTTGTATAATGCTTCATAATATAAATAGACTTATGTGAAAAAAGTAAACCCTAGATATTCTAATACAATTGTCAGAAGCATTTAAATGAATCATCTATTTATTGTTCAAAGGATGATAAAACTAAAGCAAGTCTCTTTTCATATAAGCGTAAAAAAAATAATGATGTATTGCAATAAAACGATGATATATTGCAACAACAGCAAGTATTTGATACTAATTTCTTTAATGGTATTATTGGGAAATGCATAAACAAAATAATTAATTTAGCAAATAAGATGGAAGGAAGGAAGGAACGAAGGAAGGAAGGGAGGGAGGGAGGGAGGGAGGGAGGGAGGAAAGAAGGAAGGAACCAGTTGAAGGGGTGTTTTTTTGTGTGTGTTTTTTTTTTTTTTTTTTTTTTTTTTTTAATAATGGAACATAAAATTATCTGCAGTAGTCAATTTTATTATAACTGTATTAAGGATCTTTAAATTGCTAAGCTGATGGTTATAAAACTTTATGTATAACATTAGATGATAAGATAGTAAAATGCTTTAATGTTAATCCACTTCTGAAAATGATCCTTTATCATTCTGTTAAACTTGAATCAGATTTCAAGATTAATTTCCCATTGTATCTTTTAAAAGTAGTTTATAATGAATATAAAGGTGTCTTAGAATATTTTTTACTCATATATATGCAGCTACCCAGCAGCAATTTTAGACCTGAGAGTCATCAAAATCATCAAAATCATCTGCTGCTTATACTACAGAGATCGCATCTTGTAATTAAGTAAAACAACATTTCCACAACTAAAAGCTGTCATCTGGATAAAGAAAATTATGTGATATTTTCCTTCTTTTCATTTTTTTAATAAATAAATACATAAAAACTATTAGGTATGAATTACTGAATTACAAAGAGCCAGACAGACAAAGCTTGTGGAAAGAAAAAGAAAAAAAAAAAAGGCTTGTAACATGTAATATGTGCTGCAATGCTAGCTACAATTGCTGTTAACCAACAAAAAGGAAGGCATATAGGCTAAGTGGAAAAACGCCAGTGCTGAGTTCAAATGTCAGCTAAAAATAAAACACATGGAGGAGTCTGAAAATCAGGAGAGATTTCCAACGTGAGGTCCAGTAAGGGCAGAAACATTATTCATGATATTAATTGCTGTAAAACATGGGGGGAAGGGGGGGGGTCATCCAACTAGGTGCAGATGAAACAGCATCATAAGGAAAAATTGGCTCTCTCCAGTCTCATGCAAGGCCTTGAGTATGACCGAGTGAGTACAAAACACCTTTAAACAGTGAATAATTAAAACATTGACCATTGACATGGTTAAAAAAATGACTCTTTTTTTGTTGTTGTTGTTGTTGTTGTTCAGTGGCTCTTAAGCAAATGTAATAAAATAATTCGTTTTGAGATAATATTGTATACATTTATAATTTCGTCCATGGCAAGGAATAGACAGAGTGCAACTATATGTGCCTTTATTTTTTGGAGATGGTGAGAAGTACAGTTTTAGTAATAAATTTATAGATTTATGCAGTTTTTACACTAGATAAATCCTTATTCCACAGATGGTCTCGGTGTCTTTAATAGAATTCCTCATAATTTCAGACTGTATTTAGTACAAATAGGATGAAAATATCCCATCCTTTCCCAATCCAGATATTTGTTTGTTTAGATGGGGAAATATCTAGCCATGTTTTCTCTGACATTACAGTTTTCTCCGTTTACTATAATGAACTTTAATGATAACTAATTTTTGTAACCAATGCATACTACTCTCATATCAAGTGACTTCTAAGTGAAAGAAAGCAGTGGTCTGCAATGGCTACTACATGACCTTTAGTCAAAAAGGCATAAAACCATTTTTTTTGCTCCAAAGTAAGAAGCCATTCTTAGCTGTAACTGGGCCACTGGGCTTGCTATTCTAAGTCAAACCTATTGTTTGACTTACTACATGTTTTTTGAAGACCTCTATGAATGGTGACTTAACCTCTTCCCTGAGCAGCCTGTTCCGGTGCCTCACAACCCTTCCAGTGTTAGGACATTTTTCCTAGTATCCAACTTAAACATCCCCTGGCCTTTTCATCTTGTCTTATTACTTGGTGCTTAGGAGAAGAAACCGAACCCCACCTCACTACAGTCCCCTTTAAGGTAATTGTAAAGTACAGTAAAGTCTCTCCCAAGCCTTCTTCAAGCTAAACAACCCAAGCTCTCTCAGCTACTCCTCATAGACTTGTGCTCCAGACCCTTTGCCAGCTTCATTGTCCATTTTTTGTACATGCTTTAGCACCTCGATGTCCTTCTTGTAGTGAGGGGCCCAAATCTGAACACAGTACTCAGGTGCAGCCTCACTGGAGCCAAGTACAGATGGACAATCACTTCCCTAGTCCTGGCCACACCATTTCTGATACAAGCCAGGAGGCTGTTGGCCTTCTTGGCCACCTGAGCACACTCCTGGCTCGTATTCAGCTGGCTATCAAACCAATACTCCCAGTCCCTTTCTGCCAGGCAGCTTTCCAGGCACTCTTCCCCCAGCCTGTAACATTGCATGGGGGCGTTATGCCCCAAGTGCAGGAGCCAGCAATTAGCCTTGTTGAATCTCAACATATGATGGATCTCTTCTGACACTGTTTGAGTAAATTCATCTGTGTCACTACAAATTCCACAGAAAAAAAATGACTTCACAAATGACATCTTGAACAACTGTTTCAGTAAGTTATGAGCCGGAACAATAATTTTTTGTATGCTGATTCTGTATGTTGACCTTATAAAAGTCAAAAAATATCCTCCATTATTAATACTGAGGACACTAGAGACTAGCCTTGAAGACTACAGAATACAAAATGTATAAAATGAAATGACACAAAATACAACATCATCCAGTCTAGAAATAATTCTTAAAAAAATCTGCAATTATATTGGTCATTTACCCATTAGAGTAATTAAGACAGGCTCCTAAATTTACTATGAACTGCCAACAAGATGCAACCCAGAAAATCATATGTGAACCAAAGCTGTAAAAAATAATAAAACAGGCAAAAGAAAGTGTTGACCATGAAATTAGATTGAGATTGATTACCTAAAAGCTTAATTACTTGGCAGTTCATTTTTTCTTGTCAGACTGACCAATCACACTAACATCACATGTTCACTTAAACACTAACTCAAAGGCAATTCTAATATTACTTGTTAAAGCGTTTTCATAGGACGATTTATTTAATTTTTTTATACTTGCAAACTCTGGCAAAATAAATGAGGTGACCAACAGATGTAAAAGAGGAGATAGAAGATGTTATCCTTAAAATTTTCTATTTATAGTGTAATTCAATATACACTTTTTGCATATGGTGAACCTAATTTCATTTGTTATAAATGCCAGTTTATTTGCATTACTTATGAATTCAAAATATCATTACAATGACTTGAGAAATATTTTATTTGAATCATTAAGCATTACAGCAACTTTAGTAATACTTCATTGAAGTTCTTGTCAAAAAAGCTTATCCTCACAGAAGTCTTACCCCATTGCCACCATGACTGAACACAAAACCACTCTAGTTAGCCTATAAAAATGTTTACACCCACTGTAGTTCATCTCACCCAACTTTCACCGTACCAAAATTAGGGTAAGTTATTCAATTACCCAAAAAAGAATGCTCAAAGTCTCTGTCTGGAAGTGCTAGTCTCATTATGTTTACTATAGCAGAAGTCTAGCAGGTTAGTTATAGTCAAAGCCTAAACTTTAGATGATTCAAGTTAAGATGAATCTCTTCCTTCCCATCCCATGTTCCCCTTTTGCTGTGAGTCCAGCATGCCACTCCCTCCAATGTCTCAGAAATTCGGGGTAGTCTGGACACTCTCCAGTACTGCAAAATGAACATGGAATCCCTCCTTATGGGAACAGCTTACACACAGCAGCCTTTCCACACTGAAGAACTCTTGCAAACACATCTCCATCATGTCACTGACAACTCTAACCCATTATGAATCACCCCAAAACTTCATCTGCTTTCCCCAGCCTTATGGGGATATAAGGACTCTGCTTTGCCTTCTTGCTTTCCCTTATGGGATTATTTTTAACAACCTCAAAAACATTTTCCTTTGAAAATAGTGCCTGTTAATCTTGAATGATTGGTATTGTTTCATAGTATCCTACTAACAGCTAAAAGTTTCCAAGTCTGCTATTTGTGAAGGTAACTATTTTGCAAAAGGCATGAGCTCAAGGCAAAAAAAAAAAAAAAAAAAAAAGTAAAGGGCACCACAGCATTCAAGGTAACATATCCTGCACATACTAAAGTCTCTTGTCCTCTCCCTTATGTATAACTTATGCCTTGTTATGCTTTAAAGGAAATAGAAAGCATTAGCAAACAGAGGTCTCTAACAGAATTCTTTCTTACAGAAACTTCATAAATAGCAGTCCATGACTAAGATTCAACAGTTAATTTTGGAGAAGCAAAAAGATACTAGATAAAAGAAAGAGAGCTCAATGATTGCAAAATTCTCCAGTGACGATTGTCAGCCAAACCACTCCCCCACTCCTACCTAAAAAATCAGCCAACCAAACAACCAAAAAACAAACAACAACAACAAAACACTAATAGTCTGCAATACTTAGTACATCTGGTTTGTGTTATTTATCTTAGATTGATATCAAAGAGAGTCAGTGAGGACCTGGGGGTTAGAGAGCAAATATTCAAAAAAAAAAAAAAATTAAAAAAATCCATAAAGTGAATATTTCTGCTATAAATTGGTGATTTGTTTTGTATCAGCAGAAATCCTCCAGAAAAGATTCTTCTGGGTTACTTTTTTTTTTTTTTTTTTTTTTTTTCTGTCCAGGAATACCTTGCAATACAAATAATTGTGAGAGTAATACCAATAGCTGTTGTAGTAGCTAGAACCTCATGTCCATCTTTGGGATTGAAGCAGATTTTTGCTTGCTTATAGCAATGTTGATTTCATGGATGAAGCACAAATAGCATGAGTATCAGGGTAAATGGAATGGAATAATACTTTTGGACACTGAGAAGTGTATGCAGTTTGTATCATTTTTCTAATTGTCCCTCACCGTGTTCAGGGCATGAATTAAATCTTCCTCAAGCGCCTTGTGATATTCACAGTTTTAGGTTTACTCCAGAGACCATGCAGATCAATTTTAGATTTCCAGGTTTCTCCATGTTGTTGAAGTACCAGACTGTAAGATTCTGAAAGGCATTCACTCTTTGGTCTGAGCATGTTCAAGCAGGTAAAAATGCCACTGTATAATGCAGTTTGAGAAACAATCAGAAATGAATCTTACCAGGAGTTCCACAACTTAATTTCCAACAAAAGAAGAATTTGGAACTTTATTCCCCCTTTGCAGGCCACAAAATACTGTCACAGACACCTACAAATTTTCCTGCTATTACGGAGATCTTTTACATTTTCTTGCTCTCTTACTGTGGCATATTATAGATATTTTAATACAGATGTTAAACTTAGAACAGTGTGTTTAGGAGTGAAGCATTTTTCCACCCTTATCAGGGAGCTGACAATGATAAAGATATTTCTAAGGTAGACAGTACCAGGATTTTAATTTACAGATGATCAGATCTCATATTCCTGTTGATTGTTTAATTTTAATAATTTGAAATAATTTTATAGTTGAAATTTGAAGGGTTTTTTTGTTTCTTTTTTTTTTTTTTTAATTCTAAGAGCATATTTTAAAGAAAAGTGAAACCTATATGTCAGTTTGCACAGAAAAAAAATAATTAAAAAAAAAAAAGTAAAAAAAAAAAAGAAAAGACAGGAGTCCTATTGATTCTCATAGTGGACTCTCCTTCTATCCCAACATCTGCTCAGAGAGCAGCACAGTAGGGTACAAAAGCAATACATATTTTTGGCATGTCAGGCACCAGCTCTTTGATGTACAAGTTGGACGGGCCAGTTACAGGAGGTGCTTTGCCAGACCAGGTACTCATGAATAAGCTAGAATTGCTCAGAGACCTGATTGAAAGCCACTTGGCTGTCATGATTTGAAGACCGTAAGTTTCTGAAGCAAATGAGTCAAGCAAGTAGCAGAACTAAGCTCACAGATTGTGGGAGAGTTGATCTCAGTTTATTTTGGAACTGGTAAGCATTACACCATAGTATACTTCTCTGAAGAAGAAATGGGCACAGAAGAGCTAGCTGATCATCAAGGACAGCCTCATTATGGATATGGAAAATTATGCTTTAAACATAATTTGTGAAGAAAACATAGCAGACATAGCAGAAGGCCATGCTGGCTGAATGAAGAATTCCTGGCTGTTTAAATACAGAAGAGAAGCCTGGAGAAGGTGAAAGAACAAACAAGCTATACAGGACGAATGTAAAAACACTGTTTAGGTATATGAGAATATAATTAGGAAAATTAAGATTAAGTAGATTTTAAACTGTGGAGGTATGTGAAAGACAAGAGGGACTTGTCCCTTCACTGGTTTCAGCTGGAACAGAGTTAATTTTCTTCCTAGTAGCTGGTATGGTGCCATGTTTTGAATTTAGGTTGAGAATACTATTGATAACACACCAATATTTTAGATGTTGCAGAACAGTATTTGCTCTATGTCAAGGACTCTTCAGCTTCTCACATTGCCCTGCCATCAAGGAGTCTGGGGGTGCACAAGAAGCTTGAGGGGTCACAGCCAGGACAGCTGACCCAGGCTGGCCAAAGGGATGTTCCATACCATATGGCATCAGGGTGGAATTAGCCAGTGTGGGGTGTGCTATTACTGCTCTGGGATGGGATGGGCATTGACCAGTGTGTGGTGAGTAATTGCATTGTGCATCACTTGTTTTGTATATTTTTTTATTGTCATAATAATTATTATTGTTCCTTTAATTTTCTGTCCTATTAACTGTCTTTATTAAACTGTCTTTATTTCAACTTACAAGCATTACTTTTTTTTTCTGACTCTCTTCTCCATCCCACTGGGGTAGATTTGTGCGTGTGTGTGTGTGTGGGGGGAAATGAACTACTGTGTGGTGCTTAGCTGCGGGCCAAGTTAAACCGCAAGAATGAGTTAAAAAAGGAAAACACAAAGAAAATGTGGGTTCACTGAGAATGAAGTAGCCACATCTATGATGAGGGACATGGAAAAGACCAACATGCACAAAGTCTTCTTCACAGGCAAGATCTACCATCAGTCTTCCTAATAAATAAAACTTAGTGGCAGAGCCTAGGGAGAGAGATACTATCCCAAGAAGAAAAGATCAGTATAATTGGACAGGTGAACTACATTGTGGGTGAAAAACTGGCTGGACCAGTGGACTCTATGGGTTGTGGCACATTCTTCAGCAGTGTCCAGACTACCGGTGTAACTTAGGGTTTGCTAATGCTTATCATCTTCAACAATGCCTTGGACAAAGGTATGAAAAGCACCTTCAGAGAGTGGACAATACCAAACTGGGAGGATCATTCAGTATGTTGAGGGGCAAGGATGCCAAAGCTGACAAAGCTAGATGCAGAGGCTGACCAACAACCTCACTTCTACAGTATGCTGAAATAGTAAGGAACTGTTACTTTATGACTGTCAGCACAAGACACCTACAAACAAAGTTCACTTATTCATATGAATAAGAAAATGAATGAATGAAGATTTAAATAAAACAACAGTAACAAAACACAGAAACACAGGTATCCAAATGACACTAATAAATTTAAGGATATAGAAACTATTTGAGTGTGGAGTTTCATATGTTAATATGATATTCACTGTCACTTCATTTTCTTAGCTAACTCAGAAGGGAAATCAACATGTTAGCCAATTTAACTTTAGAGATAAGATTTGCCAAATAGTTACATCCAGAATTATTCTAACTGGGAGAGAAGTACACTAGCTGAGAGAGGTACACAATAAACAGCATAACATCTGCTAATCTAGAAAGCTGTTAGCACACAGGTAAGCTCAAAGGATAGGCTTTCTGTTTTTTGTATGTTTGTTTTGTGATTCAAGAGGTATAAATTTTTTTTGGTCAATATTGTACTTTGTATATGTTTTGTGATTCAAGAGGCCATTTTTTTTTTTTTTTTGGCCAATATTGTAACGTGTATATTTAGGTTGAGAAAACATACAAACTGTTTTTGTTTGTTTGTTTGTTTGTTTTGTTTGTTTGTTTGTTTTCAGATAAAAACCATCATCCTAAAAACAGAAACTCTTGCTTACTTCTTTCTTTGATCACAGTTAGGAGCAATAAAACATATGTGAATTAACCTTAAAAAAGGGGGGAGGGTTTTTTTTGTGTTCTTACTTTCTTACAACTTATACCACTTTCTTACTTACTTACTACTAATAGCTCTTATTAGCTGTTGAACTGGAATCCCTAAAACATGTAAGTTAGAGTGGAATGTGGGAAGAGAGGGAGTGAACACATAGAAGGCATGAAATTCAAAACTGAAGTTAGAAATCAAGTCATAATCTATGTTTGAAAACAAAAAGAACAAACAAAAAATATTTTACAAATCTTGAAAAGGCAAAGGTAAGTTTTATAGATGAATCTGAGATACAAATGTCAAATTTCTTTGCTCTGTCATTGTCTTAAAATACTATACTCTGACCCAACCTCTGAGATTTCAAAAGTACATACTTGGAAACAGTCTAAATGTAGAAAATAATCATTCTCTGACAGATGACCTTTTTTTTTTTTTCATTTCTATCTTCACTTCAATTTTTGAGCTAATTTTTGAGCAGAGACACATTCCAGGCAATGGTCCAGCTCAATCTGACATTAGAGTTTCTAAAACCTTTCTTCTTTTGGTCTCAATTGCCTTTTTTATTATTATTTTATTTTATTCTATTTTTTAACCATGTTTCCTCATTATAAAGCTTATTATCCAATTTTCAACGTGTGTTATAAAGTCCTGTCACCTGAAACAGATATGCTAAAGCCCCAAAGGATACTTATCCCTGCCCTGTGCAAAACAAGTAGAAATTATATATATATACATATATATATATATATGCATATATGCATATACGTATGCATGTGTATATATATGCATATATATATATAATTAAAAGCAAAAATAAATAAGTAAATAAATAAAGGTAGCTACTGATTTTCTTAGAATGTATTTTTCTTTTTAGTGTGATGGTCAGCTACGGGCAACCAATCATTCCAATCATTTACACTGTGCAGAACCATCTTAAAAAGTCCTTAAAATACTTTAATTGTAGAAATATTTATAGTGACTTTTTTTTTTTTTTAATTTTTTTTTTAGTATTCAACTATTTACTAGTGGTAATGTATCACACAGTTTTGCTTAGACTAATGGATGGGGGTAAAAAGTATTAAACAGTTGCTGTGATGGAAGTTCTAAGTATCTGAGAAATGTGGGCTCATTAGTGCTACACTCATTTTTTAACACTGAGCAGTTTAATATAAACTGATACAATACTAAAGTAACTTTGAAATTATTTGTCCAATGCTTTCGTATTTTTGTCCTGAAAATGTGTATTTTTTTTTCTTCTAAAAATATTTGTCCAACATTTTCATATTGATGTTCTGCATTACTGTACTAGCATCAAAACTTTACTGAGAACCTTATCAGTTGGTTATTAGCTTTCTGCACCTCATTGCAAAACATCAAAGTAAAGCAATAAGTACTTTTTTTTTTTTTTTTTTGAAATTCAGTTCTAATGTCTTCATTGCTGTCATATGCTTATTTATAGATTTGAAAGCTCTCATGTACTGAGCTTATTTTGCAAAATTATTGAAACAATCCTAATGAACTATGACTATATCTACTATAAGTTTTTTTTTTCAGCTGATTGAAAGAAAAAAAAAAAACCTTTTTTTACATTTAAGTAGTGAATTTTATTGCTCTACAAGAGACATGAAGAGCCAATGCTTACCAAGAATTACTGTGCAAGCAGATTCCACTAAGTAGATGATTATATCCTTTCATGCTCTTATATTAACTTAAATGCTGATTATTGTAGCTCTGTTTCTTTTTCTTTAAAAAAAATTTTTTTTTTTTTTTTTTTTTTTTAACATTAAGATGGTTCATATGGGTTCAAGTCTTAGCATGTAAAGCATAGATCTACCGTAGGTCTACCACAGAGCTTATTGGTGGGAAAATCCTGATATCCAGGATTAGCTTCACACTGTGATTAACTTTTCAGTGGCAGCAGGATGGGATTTTTAATTCTAGGTTTTAATAAGTTTATGTCAGTTTTCAGTTGAGCACTTTGGTTAGAAATACACTGTTCTCACATGAAATTGTGAGAATTTCATGTGAGAACATGAAATTGTTCTCACATGAACATTTGTTTGAACAATTGTTCTCACAACTCACATTCTACATCTACTTTTTTTTTTTTTTTTTTCCCCAGCCTTCCATAAACTAATTCTGAAAACAATTCTTGTTCTTTCCTAAAGGATTCATTTCAAAATATATAAAGCTTGCAAACTTCAATATTTCATATTTGGTTTTATCTCCAAGTGAATTTTGTCTTGAATCACACATGAGTATTAATGCATTACCCACTGTTAAATTAATCAGGTCTGTTTGTAGCTTACAGGTTTATCTCAAGGTCAAGAGGAGAAAAGAGTAAATAATGGGAACATAAAAGTTAACAATGGTCTTATCACAGTTTTTGAAACCTGCTGGCTTAAAACCTGTCATTAATTTGGGGATATTAGTGAAATAAGAAAAATCATGCTTAGAGAATGCCCACCTATATAGTTCTGAGTGTTAAGTTTTGAATCCCAAACTAAGCAGTCATCACCCAACAGCAGCCTGGAGTATTCAGTCTGTAAAAGGTTACTGCTCTCTGTTTATGAAATAATTATTTTACTTTCTATTTTTATTATTGATATGTATGTGATAAGCTAAAATTTGATGCTTTCAGGTGATACAGTTCCTAAAACGTAGTAGAACTCTTAAGATCTGTGTGTTCTAAGACAGTTCCAGCTAAACTAGTTATTCTGTCTCAGAAGTGCCCATCAATTCAGTTGAATTTTAGGCTATTCAAACTTACATCATTTTTTATCCATCTAACCTATTCTAAGTGCAATGTGTATCTGCCTCATGAGTTGATTTCACCTCCAAGTACTAAAATTGTAGCCATGGTAAAGCTAAGTGGAAGAACAAACAGTTGGCCTGTGGATATTGATCCACACTCAGTAGCTGGAGATTATTTACTTTAATGCATATGTAGAAAATAAGAGCTTCTGTGCCCAAGAAGGTGATATCTAATGCAGCACATAAAAAGTTGTAGAGTATGCTCTGGCTCAAAATCAAGCCTTTATGTAAGAAACTATACTAACTGTGTCTAAACCCAGCTCCAGTAGGCAGCTTCAAAATTGTAACTTGCTTAAAGGTGGCTGCACTGAAAAACCTATACCTGCACCTCTCTGCAGACAGATGCTCTAATATTAGCCTAGCCCTGATTTATTCTGTGAGGATTCTTTTACACTTAGAGGTCAAATTCAAGGAAGCAGCTTCTCAGGGGAACAGACATAAGTATTTTGTGAGTTAACTACTCTAACAGCATCCAATAACATTGCAAATTGCAGAAGTGAACCTTTCATTATAAATTACTTGTTTCTTCAAGTGGTTCTATGTTTTCTAATTAATTGGTCATATAAGACTTACAGAAACTAGAGGCCAGAAATTGCAGAAAATTATGGGAAAGTAGCTGAGCACTTCAAACCAGCCATGAAAGAACAAAGGTTAAATTCTGTCTTTCAGCAGTACTCATGTTGGGCAGGCTATATCCTGAAAACATACACTTTACGAAATAAACTTCAGCTATTTTTACTCTGAACAGAGAATGGAAAGCCAGATAATTTACTGCAGTTGAGCAGCTGCTTCTTTTGTTTTGTCATTATTATTGTTATAAATAAAAAGAATGTAGAGTAAGAGATCCCAGCTAATAGAGAAATGTTATTGCCATAAATGATGAGCTTTGAAAGGCTGCACAAATTGAGAAATAAAAAACAAAAGAAAAGCATTACTTAAAAACATATTTAAGGAAAAGAATTAAGAAAGATTATTATATTAAAAATGGAAAAAATAATAGGGGTTATGGACAGAACTTTCATTCCTTCTCCATTCTTTCATTCCATCTTCTGGTGTTCAGAGATTGCAGTTGTCTCTGTAGGAAAGTCACAGATTGTGAGCTGCAAATGAAATAACCAGCTCACCCTTAAAGGAGGCAGAGCTTAAGAGTGGCAAGAAATACTCACCTGATCCTCCTTGCTGGTGATAAATTCCAAACTTAAACAAAACAACCTGCTCTCAGCAGCGCTATGTGGAAAGCAGATACACATTTCTACAGCACTAGGGGGCACACAATGGCAACTTGTTACCCAACTCATCCTACTAAAGCAATAAACTTCATAAATTATCCATGCTTGTTGGGATGGAGAGAACAGGAAGGAAAAGAAACATGTTTTCTTTATGATGAGATATCTGTGCTCTGTATGAAAAACCTGGGTTGTGTTTTCTTGTATCAAATACTTGAAAATATGTGTATGGGTTTTTTTTGTTTTGTTTTATTTTGTTTTTTACAATTTCTCAGATACAAAGGGTGAGATTTGTTATTCTTTTTGCATCAATGTTATGTCCACTACGAAAGATGAGAGAGTATAACTAGAGAGCAAAAGCAGAGATTATTTAACGTAGTGACACTTCAGGCTGTCTGAATACTGTGTGGTTTTCTGAATAAACTTCAGGGCCTACGTGATAGTTTCCCTGGCTGATAGTAAGTTAGGCTTGATGTAAAAAAAAAAATAAATAAATAACCCTCTCCCACCCCCCCCCCCCCCAAAAAAAAGAAAAAAGAAAAAAAAACAACAACAAAAAAACAAACACACACACAAAAAAAAAAAAACACAACCAACCAACCAACCACACCAAAACAAAAACTTAAATTGTTAGCCAGAAGGAATGTTGTTCCAGACTGAACCGCTCCAAAGTGTGATGAGATTTACCCATAGTGACTACCTATGGAGAAGTAAAAAATCCAACATATTCCTAAATTCTATGTAAAGCATTTCTAATAAGTGCTTCCACACAGTTGGTATCCTTTGCCCTGAATGTGTTTTGCAGAATTGTGCATGAAGGGACCATTGAGTCCACCAGGTACTTTGACTGGGATCCAGGGCACATAGTTAGCACCAGGTACTGACAAATTCTGGTCGTTCAATATGTGACAGGATTTATATCACCAACTATCACATCTGATGGCAGTTGTTCATTTAGTTTCACTGGGATGACTATTCTTTTTATTTAGGTTCTTCACAGAAGTTTCTGGTGTGAGAGGTTTTACAGCTATTAAAACAGCTGCATGTATATGTTCATTCATAATGAACATTTGAGAGGATGACATGAGATTCGTTTTTCAGGAGTGGTGGGATTACAGCACAAGGCCAGAGAAGAGTAAGCCAGTTTCAGTCTGTTAACAATTGTTTCATTGTGTTTTTCTTCCGTTCATTCTAAGCTTTCAAGTACTGGTTTCAATATTAACTTCCTCCCTTATCACTATTGTTTTTATTGACATTGCTTTTAAAAGATGTTAATATTTTTGTTCTATTGTATATTAACATCCATCTGTAAAAAGCAACTGTCAAAGTAGTATTTTCATTTTCTTTTTAAAAAGGGATAATATACTTAGACTTTAAAAATAAACTTATTTTTAAGGACAAAACATTGAAAGCCTCAGCATTTCAAATTGTAAACTAAATAACTGAATATTTTTTGTATTTCTATTGTTTTTTGTTCATTATTTTTTACTGCTTTGTTGAGGAAAATAAAACAGGAAAAAAAAAATAAATTAAATCTTCCTTGAAATTCTGTCCAAAATACTTTAAAAAAAATATTTATGTGTGAAGTCTTAATGTGTATCTGTAATTTTCTCTTTTCTGCCCACCACTATATTTTTGTTTTACTTCAGCAAAGCTTTCCATGATTTTGCAATATATGCTTTTACATTTCACTCATGATTTATCTCTTTTACCTTTTCCTTTAATGAACTTCATCAGAAAAAAATGAAAATAAATTCTGAAAATGCTAAAATGATGTATAATATAAAAGTCAGTACATTTAGAATATACTTTTCTGTAGATGTTAGATTAGAAATGTTATATTTAAAGTAACAGAATACAAGAAAATAATCTAGGATTTCAAAGAAAAAGTAATTAGCTCTAATTTGGCATTCATTTAAAGGTCTTTTAAAAGTCATTTAAAAGGACGTTGATTTCATAGACTAACTTCCAAATTCATGTTGGCAATAAATCATTAGCACTGAATTCTAAACATGAAAAGCAAGTAGTGATATCACTAATCTGCATAGAAACTGGACAATTTCAAGCAATTTATTTCCAAATTTCAGATAATTAATTTGATGGAAAGCTTGTTGATGTTCACTTCTTATATCAAATACTGGCTTCTATTAAAATTGTCTGTTTTGGAGTGCTTCATTTTTCCACCATCATAAATAAAGAGGGTGAGAGTTTTTGCCCTTTTTGTTGGTGTTGTTTTTGTTTGTTTGTTTCCCTGGCTTACAATGGATAACATCTGATACTTGTAAGTAGAAGTAGCTGTTAGTCTAAAGATATCTCCATTGGTTCATCTAAAATTATAATGTAATTGCTAATAGTATAGAGAATAGTATATAGAATTGCTAATAGTATAGAGAAATAAACTATTGTGCATTATTTCCTTTTCTTCCCTCTTTTTTTTTTTTCTTTTGTTAGTTTAAGCAGTTCTTAGGTTACAAAAAAAAAAAAAAAACAAAAAACTTTTTTCTAAAACAAAGATTTTATTTCTGTATCAACATAGAAGTGTTTTAAAAGTTATTAAAAACAAAACAAAACACTTTTATTGTGTTCTGCTTGAGCATTACTTTGTACAGTTAACAGATACATGTTTATTGCATATTCTCAATAATGATATCACTGTTGTGTTTAGTGTCCTTATCACTCGTATCTTTATGAATATCTTAAATGGTTTCTGATATTAATGAGACTCTACCATCCAAATTTTGTTCTCTGTTCCCTCACTATAACTATACAAGAACTAATTATGTAAAAAGTGAAAAGGTATTTCTATCATTAGAACATTTTCAATAGTACATTTATCTCCTTGACTCCAAGATTTCTGCCTGCTGCTTCTGCTTCTTTTAGGCCAGGAAACCAATTTAGAGAGGGCACACAGCTCTGCAATAAAACTGTAGTTACTACTATTGCAAACAGTCTAGTAGAATCAAAGAGACTATTCAATATACTTCCATTTTATCTGTTTGTCTTTCCTGATTTACTACTGCTTTCCCATATTTGGTCAGATTTCTAAAACTTGATGTTAACTTGTGATGAAACTAAATCTAAACTTACAGGTTTCTGTTCAACATGTTGTTTTTTTTTGTGTGTGTGTGTTCATACTTTAAATGTTATTGACATGTTTTATAATATGGTTCATTTGAAATTATATTTTCTCCTTTTATCTCCATCTTTTCTTTTTAATCTATTTATCTGTCTATCTGTCTGTCTATCTATCTATCTATCTATTTATTTAATTTCCAGTCTTGGTGTTGTGATTCTCTATTTGTTCATATTTGCCTCAAGCATTTTATTTGCAAGATTAGAAGGTTAGATGAGAAAATGAGAAAATATTCCATACTTCATAGCTTAACCTCCTTCTCCCTTTTTGATACTCCTGTCCCAAATAGTCTATTTCTAACTTTCTGTTCTCTGCTTTTAAAATTATGTTCATTTTGATAATATGATATTTATAGGGAGAAAAAAAAAAAAGAAAAAGAAAAGAAAATTTGTTTTTCTTTGAAGAATCAAATAATTGGCACCCATCATATTGAACTTTATCACAAACCACTTTCAATTTTTAAGGAAAGGGAAACCATTGTATATGGAGAGCTGTGAGTTTTAATTTGTGTTTGAAATTACCTTCAGAGACCTTACTCTCAATTCATGTGCAATCAAGAATGCTCTTGGAAGCAGCAGAAATCATATGATACGTCTACAAAGATGCATTTTAAAATTTTTCATAGTTTCCAGAAGATCAGTCATGGCTGAGTTCCTGTTACACTTAGCAGTATAGAAATTGTAATGAAAATGACAATGTCTACTACAAAGGATTCTTTTTGTACAAATGCCATTTTGCATTCTTCTCATTCCTTATGTTGTGATTGAAAGACCATGTAATTTTGACTCCTCAAGTCATATAAAAATGGCAAAGCATTAACCCTTGCAAGAGCACTTCATAGTTTTGTCAGCATAGGTTGTGGGATAAAAAAGTGAATTGTCATCTGTTTTTAGTTAATACAGAAATTCTGATCACAAACATCCAAAATAATATAGGAATTGGCAGGCAGCACATAAGTTAGAAGACTGATTAGGGTCCGACAAGAAGTAAGGGCAAAACTTCCACCGAGACTCACAATCTGCATGTCTGCATCAGGCTGCCTATGCATGATCTATAGTGTCTTGAGGTGTAACTGTTGGAATCTTACAGAATTTTATGGGATCCTCTTACCTGCCTGAAGCTGGCAATGTAACAACTTTGCTGGACATAATATGTGCATAATGATGGACCCATGGTGACCAGGCATGACTCATTTAGCTAGACTGAAAAATAACTCATCTTTGGTTTTATACAAAATGACATTTTGATATCCTGTACTCTGCAGCTGGAACCTATTCCCAAGTCTGTCTTTGAAGTCTTATTTCTTGTCCAGTTGGTTTAGGTGCAAACTTGGTCTCCAGCACAGTCTTGGTAATTCAGATCTGGCTTTCAGAATCAAGCTAATGATTCGTATGTGAATGAGACCGTAGGGTAGATATATACAGCTGAGGATATCTCTTATGAAATGTCTTCTGATTTGTCATTACATCTAATTTCCACTGACTTTTTTTTTTCCCTCCAATTAGCATCCATAGTAAGGATGTTATTTTAAAATAATAATAATAATAACAATAATAATACTTTTTCACTCCTCAGTATGTGTGTATATATAGAAACTAAGAAAATCAGATATGTGATTTATTGTTAGGAACACTTAAATGTAAACTAAGTGTTTTTGACTAGAAGGTGTAGTAGGTTTATGTTGCAAGGTTTTGGTAGCAGAGGGGACATAGGGGTAGCTTCTGTGAAAAGAGTCTGCCACACGTTAGATAAGGGCCCCACTGCTGGCCAGAGCTGAGCCAATAAGCAATGTTGGTTGTGCCTCTGTGAGATCAAAATTAATAATAATAATAATAATAATAATAATAATAATAATAATAATAATAATAATAATAATAATAATAAATAATAAATAATAATAAATAAAAAATAAAAAATAAAAAATAAAAAATAAAAAGCTGGGGAACAGCAGCTGGGAGAGAAAGGAGTAAGAAACAGCCCTGCAGACACCAAGGTCAGTGAAGAAGGAGGGCAGGAGGTGCTCCAAGAATGCAGCAGAAGTTCCCCTGTAGCCTGTGGAGCAGGCTGTCCCCCTGCAGCCCATGGGTCCCACATGGAGCAGATCTCCATGCAGCAGCCCATGGAGAAGACCATGGTGGAGCAGGTGGATCTGCACTTGCTGAGGCCTGTGGAGGACCCCTGCAGGAGCAGATTCCAGGCCAGACCTGTAGGCTATGAAGAGGAGCCCACACAGGAGCACGGGATCTGGGGGGAGCTGCCGCCCATGGGGGACCCAGGTTGGAGCAGTATGCTCTTGATGGATGGACCCTGTGGTACGGACCCATATGTGGAGCAGTTCTGGAAGAGCTGCTGCCTGTGGGAAGCCCACACAGGATCAGTTTGGGAAGGACAGCATCCCGTTGGAGGGACTCTCTGTTGGAGCAGAGTCAGAGAGTGACCAAGAAGGAGCAGTGGAGATGAAACGTTAGGGACTGACCTCCATTCCCCCAATCCTCTGAGCCACTCAGGAGGGAGGAGGTGGAAGAGGGTGGATGAAGGGGAAGGTGTTTTTGGTTTCTTTCCTTTCTCACTTCTCTAGCTTGTTACTAATAGGCAATAAATCTTAACTCTCTCCTTACTCTGTCTGTTTTGCCTGTCATGATAACTGTTGAGTGATCTCCCTGTCCTTATCTCAGACCTTGATCCCTTTACATCATATTTTCTCCTCCTTCCCCTTTGAGGTGGGGTGGGGGGGGTGTGCAGCTGTGGTGGAGCTTGACTGCCCACCCAAGTAAAACCACCATAGAAGGCCAGAGGCACAATATTATAAAAGAAATGGTAACTTTTTGTTGGACTAAGGAGACCAAGTCCCCAAACCATTTGAATCTGGAATTTTAAGAAG
The DNA here is from genome assembly GCF_964035555.1 of Netta rufina. Classification (NCBI taxonomy): domain Eukaryota; kingdom Metazoa; phylum Chordata; class Aves; order Anseriformes; family Anatidae; genus Netta; species Netta rufina. The sequence goes on from NC_140124.1 coordinate 102,303,983, forward strand.
TCTCATAAATAAATAAATAGATAAATAAAAGGAGATTCTAAGATTAGAAGTACACTAATCTAATGTTTTTCAATATTTTCTACAGCTCAACTAAGGCCTGTGGCTGAAGCATTACTTTGAATCTTACATTCCCTTTCTAGATTGTATTTTAATTTAATTTTATTTTTTTTTTTTCTGTACCACAGTGTGAAGGAAAATAGAGCTTTTATCTTTTATTTAAATTTAATGAGAAGTATATTACTTTACTAGGGAAGGATATCAGCAGAAAATCTTTTCCTTTAGAAAAGGAAAGACACATTTGTAAACAGATTTGATTTTCAGCTCTGGGTCTTCCTGGTTTGTTAGGCAACCTTTGACAAGTTATTTAGAATGCTACTGCTGAAGTTCTTGCATTTTTATGCTATAAAGATATTTGTGAAGTAACCTCTTAGATGTACGTTACATGACTTAATTAAAATCTACATTGTGATATCAAAAATTCAAGATGATAACATGTAATTTTGAGCTAACTAGAGGTTCCTTCCTGGTTCCTTTCTACATATCTTTCATTCAGTTCAGAGGTGGTGAAAAGATATTGTCTATCTAAAATTTTCAGACACTGTTTGGTACTTTCAAAATAATAGCTCTCCATCTGGACATGAAGCAAACAGTCTTCTCTATAAAGACTCAGTCTTGGAATATGCATAGCACTTCCTGCAACACTCCTTTCATTTCTGTGTAAAAATGTACGGCTTTTCCCACAGACTGTCCACATCAGTACCTTCCTGAAACTCTGAATAGGAAACAAACCAATTTAAATTAAAATATATTTGCAACAGTTCATTACTCCAAAAAGACGGGTAGGTTGTTCTTTCCATAGGATTTGCTTGTTAGAATTTCTACTGCTGTATACTATACTATCCTATTTGGCACATACCAAAAGGATGCCCAAGTTCTTCATTCACTCATCAAAAAATTGATAGATCATCACAAGTTCAACAGACCATTTTGTCTGTGTGGAAATATAGAATTAATAGCAAAGAAAGGTAGGAAAAGTATACGGTCCTCAGCTAATATGGAATCACGACATGTGAGTGAACTTGGTTACTTCAAAACAGGCATAATGGCATTTACAGACCAGACAAGCCTAACACAAGAGATTCACCAGTCTCTTAAGATTTAATAGAACTCATATTCTTTTACTAAATTTCATCATGAATTTCCATTTTTCCTGAAGTTAGGACCATAACCCCTAGCTATGACAAAGGTGAAAAAATGTCCATGAATAAAGTCCATTAGAATCTGGAATGTCTGGTTTTATTGTACTGAAAATATAAAATAAAATAAAATAAAATAAAATAAAATAAAATAAAATAAAATAAAATAAAATACTAGGAAAGATTTATTCTTAATGATTTCAAAGAATTTCATATAATTGTATACCTTTTTGTTAGTTGCTACATTCATAAAAAATAGGAAACTCGAACTGTATTCCACATCTGCATAGAGGTTTTTTTTGTTTTATTTTACCTTAAATATGTTCACTGAATGACCCCCAAATTAAAAAATGTAGCCATATAACTTCTCATCGTCATTCATAATGCTTTTGTTCATTTTATCAAGCAATCTAGTGTCAAATGCTTGAAAATTATTGTTTTCTAGTTTATTGACAAAAAAAAAAAAAGTTTTTTATTAGTCGAACAAATGAAGGGAAGAAAGTGCTGGAAAACAATTTTCAAAATACTATAATCATCTTGGCTTTCCCTGTTCTTATTAATCCTGATGCTCTTCTTATTTATTATTATTTTTCTCTCTCTCTCTTTTTTTTTTTGTTGTTGTTTTGTTTTAAGATTATACTTTTTTTAAAAAAATCAATGTATTACTCACATTTATTTATTTTCAATTTTCTTTTCATGTTTATTTCCTTTATTATTCTTTTTATTAAATACTAATCCATGTTTGGTCATCTATGACCTTCTTGATCATAGAAGGCAGCTACAGTGTAAGAAAGATATCAAACTATCAGAGATCATCCAAAGGAAAGCAACAAAGGTGATAAAGGGTTTAGAAAGGAAGATTTCTGAGACATTCCTGAGGTCACTTGGTTTGTTCAGCCTAGAGAAGAGGAAACTGTGGGGAGACCTTTTGGTAGCCTGAAGCTTCCTCAGAAGGGAAAGCAGAGCAGGAGGTGCTGATCTCTTATCTCTCGTGACCAGCATGAAACTGGGACAGGAGAGGCTGAGATTGGATATTAGAAAATGTTCTTTACTGAGAGGATGGTAGAGCACTGGAAAATGTTCCTCAGGGAAGTGGTCAAGGCACCAATCTTTCTGGAGTTCAAGAAGCATTTGGGAACTACTCTCAGACATAAGGTTTAATTTTTAGATAGCCCTATGTGATTTTTTTTTCAAATCATTGAAATGGCAAAAGAATTAGGGCTTTCAAATCAAGATCATATTTTATTTTTTTCAAAGTGCTTTTATTCTTATTGAAGATTTCATCTTCATAATCTTTCTAAAATAATTTACTTTTTTGCACTTCTCATAAATCTGAGTTCATCCATGAACAATATAAAACATTCAAGTATATTTATATGCAGTTAAGAGCTTTTGCCTTATGCTTCCAAATTAAATACTAGTTATTCATAGAACTCTATACAGGGAATCAAGGCATTCCTATACATTTAGTTACTGATTTCTACTAAAGAAATTGAGGAAGTTTAGATCTCCACTTGGAGAGATCAGTAGTTGGGCTCTCCCAGAAGAACAATAACAGCAGCATTTTTTATTATTGTGTTATATTAATATTTAAAATATGCTTGGGATTTTTTCCTCAATAGTATCATTTGAGGGAAAAGACTCAATCTTCCATTATAAAAAGTCCTGGAAAATTTAATAAGGAGTGGGGAAAAAAAAGAGGACAATTATAAAATACACTGGAAAATCACATCCATTTTATGGCACATTTGGGCCCTTCAGATCTTTAGCAGGACATAAAAGGAAGATATTGTCCATGTAATTCTACAGAATTTGCAGTAGAAGAACACAGTTTGTCTGCAGTGTTTAGAAATACCTTGGTTCAGAACCACTAGCTTTGGAGATACAGTATTGTGAGGTCAGAAAATCTTTCCCCTAAGTGCATTCCATGGCAGAGTGGTGTTTAACTTGACCAAGAGAAGCAAACAGAAGGCAGTCAAGACTGTGGCCAGGAGATGTGTGGTGCAATCTGTGGTATTATTATTATTTTATCATATATTTTTTATCTTTCTCTGTGGGTAATTTAATCTCCAGCTATTTTCTTTGTTCAGTACAAGCACAAACATTACAGACACCTGCTACAAGTAAATACAAATGAAAAGCACCATTTGCATTTTCATTACCATAGATATTTTGTTTTCATTAAATATACACCATTGACCAATCTACACTAAGTGGTTGATGGCAATTACTTCTGAGATTAGAAAAAGATGTTATTAAACTAGTGAACTTCATTAGCTTTATCTGCATGAATTATAAAGTAAATAAAATCTTAGAGAAACTTTGAAAGGAATATATTTACTTGGGGTTGAATTAAAATCATTTCAGTGTTATGCCATAATAAATTATATCCTTTCAAGTAAGTCAGTAAAATATGGGAAGACTGCTGGATCTATTTTGTATGTGTTATATCTCCACAAGTAACCGAACAGCGTATCTTATTTACTAAATAAAGATGCGTAAGCAGCTGCTTTTGAACTGTTATTTTATGAATAACTTGCTTTAATAATGCTTTAATCAATTCATCTCAATTTATAGTGTAAATACATCACAGTAGACTATGTGTACAAAGAAAAAACATTATTCTTTTTACCAAACAGATCTAAAAAGGTACTTATGCTTAGCAGTTACAGCTACTATCTGCAGCCTTATCAGCAATTTAGGGTGTGCCCTGTGCTGACATCTTACCCGGGCTCCAAATGCTCAGTATTCATTCTTCCCTTAGTAGTGCAGAAAATACTCTAAAACCTGCACATTCTGATTGTTGTTGTTGTTTTGATAATCAGAATTTCTAGATAATTCATTATGCATTTTAATGAATAAGGTTTCCTTAAAACGAAGCTTCAAATAGAATGTACCTTTTGCTGTTTTCTTTTTTGTTTGTTTCTTTGTTTAGATTTGTTTTTAATAATAATAAGTACTCCCTCATTTTGGCCCCTTAATTTGCAGGTTAGGAAAGGAAAATTCCAGCTTCTAATCTTTATTCTAAGGACAACTTCAGCATATTTAGGTGCTTAGGTGTAAAGACTATTTTTAGATTCAGCATATGGGGGACCCTTCTCTAGGCTCAAATATTGGCTGGACTTCCCTGACTCCATGTGAAGACATGCCAGCAGGCTGTTATGAAGAGATGTGGGGAACAAGGCATGGGGCATGGCAGACTGGGGTCTGCAGAAGTACAGCTCCATAGTTCCTCAGAGAAGTCTTCGCCAATTCCTGACAAAGAGCCTGAACCTCAAGGCTGGGGTTCTTGCCTCTTCCTTAATCTGCTCCAAGGAATCTTTAATCACTTTATGGAAACAGATAATTTTAATCAGCCTAATGCTATGTAACATGACTTGAAAGCTTTAATACTTACGTGCTTGTTTGAAAGGTGTTGTACATTGAGAATATGAGTTTTTCTCTTATCCTCCCCACAATAAAGAAAGACACCAATAACAAAAAAGACTTCAATAGTTTTGGGGTCCATACAATCCAAGTGTTCATACAATCCAACAGTTCAAAAGCTTTTTGGCTCTCCCAGTAGTAGGAACAGGGAGCAGTCCCATCCTGCAGCCATCTGATCCAGGGAACTTCTGACACCTCTTGACTTTGTCCCAGTTACCTGTTGCAGTGTAGGACAAGGAATCAGAATAATTCACTGAAGTCTTTCCCATAATGTTTTGGCCTTGATGTATTGTTACTCGTCTGTTTTTATAAACTTTCTGGTTACAGGCAGTTCAAAGAAGCAGGGGATAGTGAGGGCAGAACGCCTTTACAAAGACACTTCTGGCTCTTTTCTATTCATACAGTTTATATCACGCTTATCACAATGTCATCTAAGTACTTTTCAGTATTAAAGATGACAATTACACTGACAGTTTTTCTAAACCTTTTGAAGCCTGCCACCAGTTGGCACAGCATCCTCTCAGCTGTTAGATATGGGCTATGAGATTGTCAATAATTTCAGAGGCAGAGAAACCAGCAGTGTTTCAGCCCAGGGACTACCCAAATGCATATCTTTTTAGCCAGTGCATCAGTCTGCAATTAAAAGATTTTATCTCAGAATGCTTCTACATGACAATTTTAATTGTTGTCAGAAATCTGGTGTGTGTGGATGCAGACAAATTACGCTGTTACACTTTACAAGACAGCAGACAACAGTAGGATAAAGTGGGTGAAAATGTCAGATACCTGTGGAAAATTTATGAGGGTATGAAGATGCTTTATGATTATATACTATTATTTGAATGCAAACAAAATATATATGATAGGACTTTATTCTTCTCTTCATTACACTTGTCTATTGAAAATTACTAAAAAAAATAGGAAGTTATTTGAAGCCTGTTAGCCATTTTATCAAATTTTGCTCCACACATGTTAAACAAATTTATCTTTGAAGAAAGTGAACCTTTTCATGAAGAAAACAAAGAGAATTTTTCCTTCATTATTTTCCTGGTGCATCCATCATCCCCATACCTCAGTGACAGTATTCCAGTGATATTTAAAAAGCGCATTTTGAAAAAAATATCTGTTAATCAAAATGCTGATTTCCAAATGCTATCCCTGTGAGATTCTGAAATGTGTAGCTATAGATTGGAGAAGTTTGACTTGCTATATAAATTTATGTGTGAGAGAATTCAAAAATCTGCCTTTAAAAATAATAAGGATCCAGAAAGTGACAATTTAACCTTCTCCACTCAGCAGGCTATGGACACATGAAGAAAGAAGGGGTTTAGTGGACTGTTGTCTCAGCTGATATAAATTTGCATGGCTTCATGAAGTAACACTTATTTTCAGAGTTACTTCACTGAAAGATAACCTTCAGCATGTAGTTAATATTAGATATCCCATTCCAGCCTATCAAAACTATAAGCTTACATTAATTCCCCCCAATAAATAAATAAATAAATAAATAAATAAATAAAGCACTCCAAATGATAACATAAGCAAGATCTCTTATATTGTTAATTATATATAAAATAGGAACATTGGACACACCAATAAAAGTGTTTCTTAGGACTTTCAAAACCCGGATAGGGTCCTTGATCCTTGATTTTTCAGACATCTCTCTCTTCATCACCACTCCCTCTCACCATGATAGGTCAAAGCTTACTGAGAGTGTCTATGAAATAACATCAGCCAGCTCCCTCAGCACTCATGGGTGTATTCTATCAGGGATCATGCACTTATGGGCAGGTAACCAATTTGCTTATGAATCTATTTGCTTAACCTCATTTACCTTTATTATTTATTTATTTATTTATTTTTCTGTGATCAAATGTTTCTGTGTTCTGTTATGGGAGAAAGACTATCTGTACAACTAAGAGAATGTACACATCCAGAGAAAAATCCTATTTTTTTATTTTTTTATTATTATTATTATTATTATTATTATTTATTTTAATGAAAAATCCTATTTTCCATTATTTGTCTGGGAAGCGATATGACACATGCTATCCCTAAAATAGGATATCCCTAAATTTCCCTAAGAAATTCAGTTTTCTTAGTACTTTACATATGCTTACATTATTGGAAATAGCATGATTATCAAAAATGCCCACAGTTGTCCTCTTCCCCAAAAGTAATGCTTTGATCTACCATTTGTGAACCTGAAATAATGAGCAGTTGATGTCCAGCTAGGGTTTGAAAAAATATTAATGGTATATTGTTAGGAATGATCAGTGTACATTTGTACATACATTTGGCATGTTCTGATGAATAAGCCCTTTATCACTACAACTGTCTAAGCTCTTCCTGTTTCCCTAAGCATCCCTAATGTCTTTAGGAGTGCAAAGACAAAATTTTGACTAAACAGAAAATGTAGCTATCTTTTTCATCTGCTTTTTTATTTTTTTTTTCTAAGATAGTAGTTGTTGACACTGGAAACAACATATTTTTGATATTCTCTTTTATTTTTAAAGGAATATAAATATTTTGATTGTTATTGAATATTGTCAAAGAAAACTTTAATATACTACTATTTTAATGCTTCTATAAAGTAGATAAATGTACTGAATATATACTAGAAATATAGACTACACTTTTTTCTATTTTTTCTATTTTTCTATTCCTCCATGCTGTCCAGTGTTTGAAATTTAGTTTCCTTACTTTTGTTCTAGTAGGGCATTTTTGCTATTTTAATATTTAAATTCTATTTTGATTTTATTTTAATTATATTTTATATTTTTTGTTTGTTTGTTTTGTTTTGTTTTGTTCTTTTTCTTAATACTGCCAAGATTTCTCTCAAAAGAAGAGGTGCAGAGCTGGCGCCCTGAGACATTTTTGTTTAAATTATAGTGTATTTTATTTTATTTTGCAAATTAGAAATTGATTAAAATATTTAAAGAATGACAAAAGGAAAACAGTACGAAAAGCCCAGATAATTCTCTCTCTACATCAATATGTACATGTAGCACTATTTTAGCAATATATTGTGAGGAGTATTAGCATAGTGATTTTCTTCAATTTAAAATAGTCATATATGAGATATACATAAACAGACTACTTCATGTATGTTTTTGCTGAAGTATGTATAGTTATAACAGGCATACACACTCAGAAATACATATTTCATATTCAGACAGTAAGGGTACCATAGCTCAGGTTAGCTACACAAATAGAAAATGTATAACCCTTCAGCAACAGGAATCCAAGAGCACTAAACAATCCCCCCCCCCCCCCCAAAGATCCTAGTTTTCAGAGACTAGTCTGGACTTCATATAAATGTTGGCATAGCCAAGCAGTCAAAAGAGGTGATTCTTCCGATATACTTAGTATTGGTATAGCCTCACCTTAAATGTTGTCTGCAGATCTGGGCTCCATAATAGAAAAAGGATGCTTGAAAGCATCCAGAGGAGATGAACAAAGTTGGTGAAAGGTCTGGAAGTCATGAGGAGAGGTTGAGGACACTTGTTCTGTCTAGTTTAAAGAAAAGGAGGCTAAGAAGTGACCTTATAGCTCTCTAGAACTTCTTGAGGAGGGGAAATGGAGAGGAAGATGCTGATTTCTTTTCTCTGGTAATCAATGAGAGGACATGCAGAAATAGCTGAAACAGCGGATAGTCAGACTGGATATTGGCAATTTATTTTTATTTATTTTTTATGGTGAGGGTGGTGGAACAGTGGAACAGGCTTTCTAACAAGCTGGCTGGTGCCTCATGCCTGTCAGTGTTAAGGAGTTATTTGGACAATGTTCTCATCGGTATTCTTTAACTTTTGATTAGCCCTCAAGTAATCAGGTGGTTGAACCCTACGATCTATGCAGGTCCCTTCCAAATGAACAATTTTAATTCTAATAATCCTATTTCTAGTTAAAATTAGTCTTCTCAATATCCTGTAATGTCTTCCTGAATTACACATATTGACTCCTTTCTAGACCTTAGGAGTTTTCTTAAACATTTAAACATCTCTATCATAATGAAGAAACACTGAAAATGTATAGCAATGCTGAACAGAAGCTGGGGATTTGTCTTGCTAAGTCTTTTATCGCTGTAGGTCCTAGGCTGGGAAAGATCGTGTCTCACAGAGATAAGCAAAAGAAGGCATATTTATTAATAATTTGTGTATTTTAAAAGGTTTATTTGCTTTCAGCTCCTTTGAAATAGTTTCTCACATTTAGTTTATGTACCCATGCCAGTATTTTAACCCTTATGAGGCTAGGAAAGAATGCTTATGAAAACAGATTTGCTTGCAATTGCAATGTTAGGTGCATAGGATTTTTTGACAGTATTTGTGTTCACATAATCTATGTTGTTATTTTAACTTGAAGCTTATAGCTGGTACTCTTCTGTATCATTAAGAAATGCTGGGCAGAAGTGGTTTGACAGTTATAAAACAGATCCCAGAAAATGTGAGAGTGGGATTGTGCTTCATCTAGAGCTGGAACGGACAGGTTAAAAGAGAAAACAACACAAAACAAACAAACAAAAACATAGAAAACAAAAACAAAGAACCATAAATAAAGCATAATGTGGCTTTTTAGCGCAAAAATACTACAAAAACTGTTTCTTATCTTTTTATTTTCCTTTCAGAAACACTTTGAAATGTAGCTTCATGAAAATTAATAGTAAATATTAAATTAATGGTAAATTAATTGTAAATTAAGTTTTTGAAAAAAAACTTTTAAAAGGCAATATTTCATGTAAATATTCATCTTTCAACAATAAAGAATTAATGTGTGCAGGTTTGGGCACCTCAGTATAAATAGGACATAAAGCTATTAGAGATTGTCCAAAGGAGGGTGACAAAGATGATGAAGGGCCTAGTGTGCGAGACATATGGAGGAGCAGCTGTGGTCACTTGGTTTGTTCGGCCTAGAGAAAAGATAGGGCAGGCCTCATGGCAGCCTCCAGCTTCCTCAAGAAGAGAGCAGAGAGGCAGGCTCTTATCTCTTCTCTCTGGTGACCAGCAACAGGACCTGACAGAACAGCATGAAGCTGCGACATTGGAGATTCAGGTTGACTATCAGAAAAAGGTTCTTCACTGAGAGAATTTACATACTCTGTTCTTATGTCTGTGTTTGCTGCAGTTCTGAAACCAAAACAAGAAACAGAAGGTTAATCGTTAAGTTAAGGAGCAACTATTGACCATTGGCTACTGTTCTACTGTGTCAACCAGTTTCCTAGCTTTTCTCCAGGTAATATGTTTGTATCTTCTCCACAGCATATTATTAATTACCTATTTTTGTCATATATGTTACATTTTATACATATAAATACATATAAACACTAAAATAACAGCCATAAATCTGTAGAATTAATTATACATGTTTTGGAAATCAGTGTTTTTGTAGCCTGTTTTCTTCGAGCATTCTATAAAATTAGGTGTTACTTTGACTGAGGCCCAACTTCATCACATTCACCAAATGGCAGTTCAATATACGTGGGTTGCAGTACTACTGAAAACAGATGTGAAGTTTATGGTAAAATAGAATATGTTAATGTTTCACAAGTCTGTCATTTGAAGAAAATTGCCTCATCTAAAAAAATATAAATGTTTTTGCTATCTATGTGGGAGAAGCTTGTGAAATATCATTTGAGGAGAAAAGTAAATATTGTTGTTTAGACATATGTAGATCCTATTATTGTAGATGAAGGAAGAAAAATAATGGATCTGAGATGTCCAAGGAGCAAAACTGCTGGAATTCACTGTATTTGTTTACATGAGTTTCAATGCTGTAAGAGAATAGATGTTGAAGTCCTCTCATTCATAAATCTGCCTTTTTGAGAGGTTTTCTAAATTCTTTAAGCTTAATCAATTTAATTTATCATAAGAGTTTTAAATGTATTATAAATACTTAATATGAGGTTTTCAACTTTGAAAGCTTTATTTTCACAGTATAAATAAAGCATGAAGGTGACCACACTAAACTCTCTTCCCCAAAACATTCTTTATCAGAATAAATAAATAAATAGTCAAGCTTTTATTAATTTTAAGAAATACCTACTAGCTTGTTAGGAACTTTTATGAGACTGCAGTTCAGTATAAATCAGTATAAATCAGTGCAGTTCTGGAGGAACTATGCTGATTTATGTCATATGAAGTTATAGCCTATAGATTTACCCTTCTAGCGTCACTCTTGTAAATATCATGTACCTTCAGTTTGCACAGAAATCGGAACAAGGTAAGACGAAAAAAGATCATATCAATTGCCCTAGTAGGCTTTGAAAATGAACTCCTGAGCCTATAGGCTATAATCCATGCTAACGAAAATATTATTTTAAAACATCTTGTGCACATGTCACACTATAGTTCAGAAGGTAAGACTGTGAGTCTATAAATCTGAATCCTATTTCTGTCCAAGCCATTGATTTACTGCTTTTATAGTAAACAGAATTTATATTTTAACAGTATAAAAGTCCTGGTCTTCTCATCTGGGTGGCTACAGCTCCCTTTTGCTTTTAACAGAAATGTTACTGGGTTATATTGTCCCAAGTCTCCCCTTGTGTAGCATGAAGCTGTATGCTAGAGCTTGGTATATTCTAATAGGTCTCACTTAAAGACATAGTTTCAATGAATTTAGGGAAATCCGTTCATTTGTTTATCTTATGAGTTTGAGTTCATGACCATAGACTATGACTAATTTCTCAGTCTATATGTTTTGACATTCTCAATCAAAAGATTGATTAATGGTCTTAATGGTTTTGGCTAAGAGCTCTTTATCCTCTTATAAAATAAAAATGCTACCGCATAATTATTTTAAGTGGAGCTAACTACATAGGTATAGCAATAACATATCCAGAACATTTTGTTGTTTTCTGTGTGTTAAAAAAAGATGTGCACATTTACCAATTCTGATTTGCTTTGTGCAACTGCTCTTCCTTACTAATAGGAATGTTAATTGAACGAATTTTAAGGGAAAAAAAAAAAAAAAAAGATAAAATAATAATTTTCAGAAATTGAATTAATGTTCATAAATACTCACTGGGAAAACCTATTTTAAAAGGAATACATAAATTCCATACAAGGCTACAAGTACACAATTTGTTCAAATCAAACAACAAAACTGAAGTGTTGGACTCAGGTTGTTCATGTTCACTAATTGACTCATAGCATTAAAACTGAACATAACTTTTTTCTACCCTTTGTTTGCCATATATTTGATCTACGTGCACACCATTATATAAGCTGTCTGACCCATGTTAAACCTTGTAATGTTGTAACATCACATATGTTCTAGGTGGAATTGTCTGAAAAAATATATAAATATGCTGTAAGTATGGTTGCACAGGCTGTCATATTCAGGGTGAAATACATGGATAGAAATAGGGAATTCTTGATTTATCATGTAAAACTGCTGGTATGTCACAGTCATAATACATTACTGCAAGCCAAATTCTTGTCTCTTTGAAGTCAAAGACAAAAAGTGTTTGTCATAATGAAAGAACATGAATCACAATTTTGAATATGTGAGCAAGTTCAGTTGAGAAGTGGTGGTATTACCCAGCTGGACAGCTGAGCACCACAACTGTTCTCTCACTCCTCCTCCTTAAAGAAAAAGTGGGAGCAAATACAATGGAAAGGGCTCAAGGGTTGAGATAAGGATGGGGAGATCACTCTTCGATTATTGTCACAGGCAAAACAGACTCAGCATAGGGAGATTAATAAATTTTATTAGCTATTACTAACAAGCTAGAGAAAAAAAAAATAGGTAGACAGATAGATAGATAGATAAAAATAAAACATCTTCCCTCCCACCCTCTTCTACCTCCTCCCCCTGAGCGGCGCAGGGAAACTGGGGAATGGGGACTGTGATCAGTCTATAGCACTTCGTCTCTGCCACTCCTTCATGGTCACTCTCCACCCCTGCTCCATGTGGGGTCCCTCCCACGGGATGCTGTCCTTCCCAAACTGATCCTGCGTGCGTTTCCCACGGGCAGCAACTCTTCAAGAAATGCTCCAATGAGTCCATACCACACGGTCCATCTGTCAGGAGCAAACTGCTCCAACACAGGTCCCTGTGGCAGCTTCCCCTGCTCCTGTGTGGGCTCCTCTCCATGGGCAGCAGCTCTGGCCTGGGGCCTCTCCATGGGCCACAGCCTCCTCCAGACCACCTCCACCTGCTCCACTGGGGGCTCCTCCATGGGCTGCAGCATGGAGATCTGCTCCATGTGGGAGCCACGGGCTGCAGGGGAACAGCCTGCTCCACCAGGGGCCTCTCCACAAGGTACAGGGGAACTTCTGCTGTGTGCCTGGAGCACCTCCTGCCCTCCTTCTTCACTGACCTTGGTGTCTGCAGGGCTGTTTCTCTCCACTCTCTCTCTCCCAGCTGCTGTTGTGCAGCAGTTTTTTTCCCTTTCTTAAATATGCCCTCATGCAGGTACAAACAACATTGCTTATTGTCTGGGCTCTGGCCAGCAGTGGGTCCCTTTGGAGACAGCAGAAACTGGCCCTTACCTAGCATGAGGCAGCTTCTGGATTCTTCTCAGAGAGGCCACCTCTACAGCCCCCCACCCCCAAAACCCTTGACATGGAAACCCAATACAGAAGAAAACAAAGCTTCAAACTTTGACATATTTTTACGTAGGATAAATGTCAAAAATGCTTATTTCTAACTCATTGAAATAATTTTCTGACATTTTAATTGATTTTTATGTTCCTGAAAAGAAAGAAAATCTTTTACACTTTTTAAACTTAACTCAAATAAGATTGTTGAGAAAACATACAATCTAATTTCATTGGTATTACAGCCACTCTTTCTCATTATAAAGTTCAAAGCACTTCAGATAATTTTAATGAAGGTGATTGATAGTCATATTGAAAATGTCAACATGAACATTTGTATTTGTTATTAAAAATAAATAATACAATTGAAAAATAATTTTATGTATTGCCAGTGAGATCTATTTTGAAAAGCTTAAAAATATTTATTGTTACAATTGTTGAACTCCTTCATGTGAGACCAACAAATCCTTGTGTTAGCTATTATAAAAATACGGAATAAGATTACAATTACATTACAATTTATGTTCTTGAAACAAAAGTCAGTAAGAGTAAAGCAGTTAAATTGTATTACTCTGAAATCTTTACCTAGCTTGGGAGAGTCAGAAACAGAGAATGTGGTAGAATGTAGCCTGATAATCAATGAGGTTACTCTTAATCAATTAGGTTACTCTTAACTTTTTATTTCCTTGATTATTATTTCCAGCGTAGATAAACCTTTTTATTATTATTATTTTATGTTGTTCTCACTATTTAACTGTCAATTATCTACAAACAGTTCATTTTACATTACTCATTGCTTTGAATGTTATAAAATGCCATGTCATTTTCTATATAAAGATATTTCAAAGCAGCCTTGAAATAGTTCTGATGGTTTACAATTGATGAGAATTATTTTCAAAAATAAAATAAAACAAAATATAGAATGTTAGTGTAGTTATGGGTGAACATTTAAACATTCCTTTAATTTTGGTAAGTGACATTGCTAAAAAAAAAAAAAAAAAGTGACTCAATAAACACATTTCATTTTGTATAATTTGGGAATCACCTGAATAACAACAGCATAAGAATAAAAGGTGACTATAGTTGGATCCAAATATGGAATAAAAACTCAATCACATCCAAAGCAAATATAATTTTGCTTTTTTTTTTTTTCAAATCTTTCTCACTCACTTCATACTCGTTTATGCAACAGACCTCATCGGTTCTTCATCTCTAAGCTCTCATCTCTATCACAGATGTCTTTGACTGAAAGTGCCTACTATTTCATTATTATTTCCTAAACCCATTCAATTTGTGCAAATAAGTTTTGCTGACATAATATTTTAAATAACAATGACCAATAACAGATTTAGATGAAATAAAAATACTACTTTCCACAGAATTTAGGTTCTGGTTCTACAGCATGTAAAACCGAGAACAAATGGTTGCTCTAATAAAAGGCTTGACAGAATTCTTATTTAGAAAGTCCATTATTTTCCCATTGGGAAGAAGCCGTATGCTTGAAAATGTTTTTTTTTTCAAAACATTTTTTTCAAATTTTTTTTTTTTCAAATTCTGACAGAATGTCAGAAATTTAGTTTTTTGTTGTTGTTGGTGGTGGTGGTGTTTTTTTTTTTATTCTTGTATTCATTTTAGAATCTCTTTAATGTAAGAGTTATCACTTATTATATGACCAACAAATTCTAGGAAAGTGCAGTCTAAACAAATGAGTATTCGGTTGCTACTGCAATATTAAAATTGCATAATAAGAAATATTTATTTTATTTTATTTTATTTTATTTTATTTTATTTTATTTTATTTTATTTTATTTTATTTTATTTTATTTTATTTTATTTTATTTTATTTTATTTAAGAAGAAAGGACATTTTATTTCCTCAGGCCTTAATTAAGTTGTATTTAACTAAGTTGTGTTTAAAACCTGAATCTATTGTCTTTGACATTAAGCCTGTGGGTTGAAGGATACTGAAAGGAGACTATCTTGTATATATATGAGTCATCTTTTCCTCTGGACTCAGTACATACAAATACAAAGTTATGAATATATACAAAGAACTCTGCATAGCATGTTCAGTGGTCATATCTTTCTTACTGACGTGACAAATCCTCTGCACATTCATAGGTCAACTCCACCTATAGAAACTCCAGTATAAACAGTAGCCAGTCCTTTCCTTTTCATCTGTGAGGTGTCCTTCAGACCAAATTCCTTTCCTTAAAAGTATATTGCAGGGGCAGTTCTTGTGCCCTGATCTAGATGATTATATAGATGTATAGACAAAGAAACGCTACTTACCATTTACAGCTGTCCGAAATGCTACATAAATATGTATGGATCAAGTCACATTACAGACCCTGGTCAGAGAATCAATTACATATTTGAGTGGTAAAACAGCTGAATATGTGTTCCTAAGTTTTTCACTGTACATTCCAGAATTGCCAATTTACTTTGCTTTTTATGATCTCAAAGAGAGACTGGGCTCGTGCAGAGAAAGCAATTCTGATAAATACACACTTCTCAAACTGCACTGCCTTATAAGCCATCAAAGCAATTTGAAAATCAATTTAATGTTTGACAGGGAGCCAGTCTATTCCCTTCAGGATACAAGTGACATGCTGAGGCCACTTAGTGAGAGGAAAATTCTGACGATGCCATTTTGCCCAAGCGGGAGTATTTGCAATATTTTCTCAGAAAGATCATAAAATCAAATATGATAAGATTCTAACCTAGAGGTTAAAGTTCAAAATATCGGCTGCAGCTTTAACATGTACCCTCAACTGGAGCAGCTGGTTTCTGAGTAGATGATATCATTGCACTTTCTTTTTGTTTTCCCCTACAGATATGATAGGACTGTTGATGGATTTAGTGAAGTACTCATGAGTTCCCAGGCATTTTTTGTTAAGCAACAGACATTAAAAAACTAGAGAGTTATGAGAAAAAAAAATATTTTTTTTGTTGGAGGCATTCACTGCATAGATACTTTAAAAGCATTTCTACAGAGATTACTTAAAAGATTAATTCTTGAGAACAAGACTTGGTTTTATTTATTTATTTATTTATTTATTTAAATCTGTAAAGATGTGTATCAGATTATCTCATTTCATTAAATATTTCCTATTGGAAGTTGTCATTTTGATTTTATGGACCATTTTGAACTGCTATGTTGAATTACATCAATGGAATTTTTCTAGATCCCAAGCAACTTTATATTTAAATTTATAATTTATATTTATATTTTTTTAATTTATAATTTATATTTATATAGTAACATTAAAATCAGTAACATTACATTGATTTACATGAAATGAGATATAGACCTATTGTCTGTGATTTTAGTTGAAAGACTAAATATTTTTGGAGATTTTTTAAAATTACAAATAAATAAATTACAAAATTTTAAATTAGAATTTAAAAAATTAAAAATCAACAAAAATCTGGAAAATCTTTAAAATCTACAAACACTCATATTGAAATTAAACTTAACTGTGGGTGACATTGCCAGACTGGACAGTATTTATTGTAATCATCTGCAGGTAACAGGTAGGAATTCTGATAAATATTCTGTGGCATGAAACAGTCAAGGCGTTTGTCCAAGGTCACACAGGAAGGCTGCTTCAGAGCTAGGAATAAAACTGCTTCCTTACTCCAGCCTTACTAATATCTATCTTTTCACTAAGTCACTCTAATGCCACAAGATGGACTGCTTACCTGTTAAAAAACAAAACCAAGAAAATATCATTTTGCCATCAGCTGACAATGAGGGTGAGTAAAGAATTAGTGTGTCAGCTACTACTCTAACTTTCGTTTCAGCTAGACATGCAGTTAATGCCATATGAAATTCTGTTGATTTACGGATACATATTTTCTCCTATTTATTTCCTATAGTCTGCCATGTCACTTGGCTGATTTATTTCTTGAGAGACGTAACACTTGGGGCCATCTAACTGTATTTTTCCTTATCTTTAATGCTTCTACACTTAGCTGTGCCTACAGAACTCCAAGGAAAAGAGAGTCTGTTTTGTCATATGGCATAAATCTTGAGCATAAAGCTTTCTTTAAAATCTGGATACATTGCTATGGAAGGGAAGGCAGACACTTACTATTGTCTTCCAAGCACTTTGCCTAATCTTGTCAACAGTTTCAGAATGATACATTACTACTGTAGTTGTACACCAGTTAACAAAGCTAGCACTGCAAGACAGTGGAAAATGTGATTACTAGAACTATTTCAATAGTTCCTGAAATGCAGCTGTGCAATCCAGACACAGAAAAAAATCAGAAGGAGCAAACTGACAAAGTGTAAGTTACTTTACCTGTGGTACCATTCTGCATTCTGCCAAAAAGAACGACCAATGAAGAAAGACAAAGATTTGCTATATAAATAAAATATAAAGAAAAGTAATCTTGATAATGGTAAGGAGATCTTACTTGTTCTTTGACTACAGATATTAGTTGGCTTTTAATGAGTGTTAATATGTATATATTTTTTTTCTTTCACACAATTCCCAGTTTGCATGTATCTGCTTACTCTTGCTTCTCCGTAATCTACAGCTGCTCACTCAGGTCAAGTTTGGGTCTGCAAATCAAATTATTGCTTTACTAAGTTTTACTGAACTGTCTGCTTTCACCTCTTGGTCTTTGTGCTAATGCGTTTTCAATGATTTTGTTAATTTAGGTGAGAAGTTACTCATTCTGCTCATGCAAATCAATGCTAGTTTTTCTGTGTAACTTTGCATATAGGCAGCCCAGTAATCAGTGGCAAATGAACAGATCTTAATATTAGACAAAAGTTAGTTAATACTATGACAGCTTAGAATTTCACATAAGGTAGGGGTCAACAAGAAGGCAAAATATTGGCAAATCATTTAAACGTGGAGTCATCTACAAAGGAAGAAAAAAATGTGTTCATAAATGAAGTAGAGAATGAAAATATATAAGGTGGACTGTGCAGCTCAGAAACTATTTTTATAGTGCTCTAATGCAAATCAATAATCTGGTTCTTACCCATTCCCTTGTATTAAAAAAGAAACATGTGCATATTCCATTGGGGAAAGTATATATGATGTGAAGCATCCTCAACATAACACAAAACAAAATATATTTTTATAAATATTTTCACATTATATAAATATAATGTAAAAAAAAAATATACAGAGAGAGTATATATACATGTAGAGTATATATATAAATACACTCTATATTATATATAGTGTATATATAGAGAGAGAAAGGGTACATGTATAGAGAGAGTATATATATAGAGAGAGTATATATAGAGCATAAGGTCAAATCATGAGATTCTGTTATGTACAGCATTATAGTACAAGTAGGCTCCACAAAGACAAATCTATGCAGTGGGATTTTTCATTTGCTATTTTCCATGGTAAAGAACAAGACTTTCTTGCAGATCTTTACATAGGAAACAGCACATGCTGTGCATAAATAAGGATGAGGTGAATAGGTCAACTTCCAATAAGAACTACAAGCTTAATCCTGTCGTGGGAGAGCAGAAGAGAATGCCAGTTGCATTAAATACCCTTTCGCTTGCTTGGCATTCAGTAGTTCTACAAGTAAGCCTGCAATTTTATTAACTGGAGAAGTCAAAGAAAGACCCCTGAGCAACTACAGCAACAACTGCTACTAATAACAGTAATTTTAATGCTGAAATGCTGGAGTGCTTACCTTTAGCCTTAAACTCAAGGTACTTACTTTGTCATTTTCTTTGTTAATTTTTGGGCTATTGGTATTCAGTATGAAATTAAACCTGAAATGCAAGTAGTTAATGAGGAGATATTATTCAACAAGCACCAGAGCAATCATGTTTAGCCCATTTTTAATAAATCTTAAAAAAAGACAAGGTTTAAAGGAAAAGGTGTGAACATGATCTGTTATTATGATTTACTGTCAAGAAGACTCTACATGACTGCTAATCATCTAGAAAATTATCAGTGTAGCAGGGACTTAAACTGAGGATCAAATCCTGACATTGCAAATGAGGAATTACAGCAGGAATGAACTGCAAGTTTAATACACAAAGGTATATTACATCTAATGATGAAATTTTAACATCAGGTACCACCTTTGTCTGTGTTGTGGCTTAACCCCACCAGGCAGCTGAGCACCACACAGCCATTTATTCACTCCTCCCAGGTGGGATGGGGGAAAAAATCAGAAGGGTAAAAGTGCAAGAACTCATGGGTTGGGATAAAGACAGTTTAACTGGTAAAGCAAAAGCCTTGCATGCAACCAAAGCAAAATAATAATAATAATAATAATAATAATAATAATAATAATAATAATAATAATAATAATAATAATAATAATAATAATAATAATAATAATAATAATAATAATAAAAGAGTTTGTTCGCTACTTCCTATTGGCGGACAGGTGTTCAGCCACTTCCAGGAAAACAGGGACCATCAAGCATCATGGTTTTGGAAGACAAGCATCATGACTTTGGAAGACAAACACCATCACTTCCAGCTTCCCTGGCTCTCCTCCTCCTTTACCTCAGATTTTATTACTGACCATGACACCATATGATGTGGTCCCTTTGGACAGCCTGGGCCAGCTGTCCTGGCTGTCCCCTCCTAGTTCCTGATGCATCCCCAGCCTCCTTGCTGGCCGGGCAGTTAGAGGAGAAGAAAAGGCGTTGGCTATCTGTAAGCACTGCTCTGCAGCAACTGAAACATTGGTGTGTTATCACCAGTATTTTCATCAAAAATCCAAACCACAGCATTGTGTGAGCCTCTCTGAAGAAAATTAACTCTATCCCAGCCAAAACCCTGAGAGTTTATCACCAAACAAGTACTGCAATCTATTGAGAGGACTAGATTGCTGTTAAAACATGTAAGGGTGAAAGGAATGAAGGGAATAAATTTTCTGACCTGTCCACAGTTTGTTCACTCTACCTTCAAAAAATATTGGACTAATAAAATGATTTAGTGTTCTTTATGAAAGAAGCCTTTTTATTCTGTTCCACACTGACCAGCTATTTAACAAGAAAGACCCCTTACAGTAACCACCTAGTTCTTTTTTCTTCTTCATTAAGGATGTATGTATATGAACTAACCTTGATCTTATTCTTGTGATCATATTAACAATGCCAAGCAAAAACAGAGTGAGATTAAAATCAGTACTTCTACTACACAGAAGAAAGGAAGACAAGGTCTTCTAAGCTTGACCACTTAGGGCTAGCCTGCACTGAAAAAGAGAAAATACTTATAAGAATAAATCCTCAAGATACAGCAATGAGAAAAGTTATGTGCATCTACCAGTGGAGTTTGCTTGAGACAGCCCTTCCAACATGAGCAAAATTTACCAGGGCTGCTACAGCTGTTTCCAAAGAGAATAAGTTGTTGAGTCAGTACTTTAGTAGAGGATTCTGGATGAGAACTGATTTTCTTCCTGTCAATAAAATATCTTCCAGTTAAAATGAAAAACAAACAAGGTCTAGAAATATGTAGCAATAAAATTAATCTAGCTTGATCTAAGGTTGTTTCATTTCTTCTTTGGTTTCACTGATTCATCCTGGCCTAATTATTTTAATACAGTAACAGCAAACAACATTTTCTGTGAAGCAGCTGCTGCTGGAGTTCTCGCTAGCTAGCAAATTCAGCATAAAGTGTGTGCCAGAAGTGCTCTGAGAATCTGTGTATGCCACGGCATGTCCATCTGCTATACGCAACACATGCCAGTCTCTTCAGTATGCACTGAGAAGACAAATCTGAAGTGTAGGGAAGCAAAAGGAATTAAATACAGAATCTAAATAAGACATATTGTATAAGATTAACACATTTTTATTTATTTATTTATTTTTATTATTATACATCCTTTCATTTATTTCTTGATGGAGTCAATGACAGTAGACAGAGAAATTTCTCCAAGGGTACCATTTTCTAATCGCAAGATATAAGTATCTAACTTTGCACTATGGTGCATGTTATGCATATTAGGGTATCAAACTTTCCAGTTTCCTGAAATAAGCATGATTAGAGCTGCCAACTTCTGCTATATACTCCTGCTGCTCTGGTTATGATTTCTGGCATACAATTCAACAGCAGAAATACGGTCTTTGAAATTCAGATATTACATGGAAAATAGGACAACCTATATCAACTGTTAAAAATGAGCCAGAGTGTATAAAATTTGCATACTGATGAATCTCTGTGCATTTACATGGTCCCACTGCAGATAACTATTATAATCTATAGCACCCAAATCCATGTGTAGGTCAATGAAAAGTCAGAGGAGCTGTCTAGAAAACCAATCAACTGCCAACCAACCAATCAGCCAGCAACAGCCTATTTGGTTTCCAGACAAAACCCACTCAGGTAACACCTCAGTAACTGTTTACCACTCTACAGCTACACAACTGAGCTTTACATGCTGATTAATATATGTGGATTTTTCCTTTGTTCATCTGAGCAGTTCTCTAATCATAGAATCATAGAATTGTTTTGATTGGAAGAGACCTTAAAGATCATCTAATTCCAAACTCCTTGCCATGGATAGGGACATCTCCCACCAGACCAGGTTGCTCAAAGCCCCATCCAATGTAGCCTTGAACACTTCCACGGATGGGGTAACCAGTGCGTCACCACTCTCAGAGCAAAGAATTTCTTCCTGATAGCTAATATCTACATTTATTTTTTTTTTTTAGTTTAAAAACATTACTCCTTGTCCTATTACTACACTCCCTGACAAATAACGCATCTCCTGCTTTCTTGTAGGCCACATTTAGTTACTGAGGACCACTATAAGATCTCCCTGCAGCCTTCTTCTTCTAGGCTGAACATCCCCAGCTCTCTCAGCCTCATAAAAGAGGTGCCCTCTTTGATCATTTTTGTGGCGCTCCTCTGGACTCATTCTAATATGTCCATGTCCTTTATGTGCTGGGGGCCCCAGAGCTGAATTACAACACACATCTTAGTCACATTCAAGCAAGAAATTACAGCTCTCAAAAACTATCAAAAATTCATAATAATAGATACCAGGAAGAAGCTACAAACACTTTGGCAGTCTTGTAGAGAAGCAATACAGAGTCACAGGATTTAGACACAACCCTATGTTGTGAAACTATAGTGTGTAAGAAGTGCACAGGAAGGAATTTAGGGTGTGATCAGCTCGCTGTCATATGATTTCCAGTCCTTGTGAAAGGTGAGTAAAGTTACCCAGAGAAGGCAAAGACTTTGATCTTGCTTTCCCTGTCATAATTTATTTATTCCAAGGTCTCACTTTAGAAGGTTACGGAAAGTGGTGTCTGTATTTTAGATATATTTCAGTATGCTTCTCTGAGGGGCTACATTAACTTGTCATTTGTATTACAGCAGGAAACAACCTTGATTCAGTCTGGTAGTACAGCTGTTTTCAGGTATTTCCATCACTTCATTATGCATTTTTTTTGCGTGTGCAAGAAATGAAATGCAAATCAGTTTGGCCAGTGGTTTTCTTTCCGATGTCTGTGTTTTATACTGAAAGTGGTGAGCAGAGTTGTATCTTTCCCGAAGGTATGTTATACATAAAATCAAGGCCAAAATTCAGTGTTCAAACTGTTCTCATATGAGAACAGCTCTTCTTGAGTTCAGTGTGAGATTTCAGTCTGGACGGCCTGAGTTAAAGTTTCTGGTCTAGCTTTTTGCTTTGTGGTCTCTTGGACAGGCCAAGCATCTTTTTGTAAAGAAGGTGATAGAGTTTTTGATGCTATTATTATTATTTGAAATACTAGTTATTCTTTTTATTGATTTATTTATTTAATGCACAATATATTTTCTGCATATCATTACCAACAATTTACACTGTATTACCATAAATATTATTTCATCCAGAACTCTCTAGTGTTTGCACTTTCCATCCTTCAGTATGGATGGAAAGTGCATTTCAACTCTTCTTGAATGTCCGTAAAATGTCCATTGCCACTGAAACATTGCCACTGAAACTCCATAAAATGTCCACTGCCACTGATCCAATCTGAAACAAGTCTTGCTCAATCCAGAGAAACTGTTTATTTTCTTCATGCTTTCTAACTTGCAAGCCAAATGAAGAGAATGGTTATAATGGCCATCCTCATCTATAATTAGTATATTTTTCCTTGTTTATTATTTTACTACTGTATGTCAATAGTGATTGGCATCTCTAATTTAAAAAAAAAAAAAAAAAAGTTATGTTGTGTAAACTCATAAATTTGTAAGGGAAACCATGCAACTATAAATGTAAAATAGCAATATCTTATAAAAGGTATATTTATATATTATAAATCCTTTATATTATTTTAAAGTAGCAAATACTTTTTTTCCATTTTTTTCATTTTTTCCATGTATATTTTTGTGACCTTATCTCTCTCCCACACCCAATTTTCTTTTAATATTTTCTTTTTTTTTTTTTTCTTTTGTTTTTTCCGTTTAGTCTTTTGCATGTCTCAAATATACTGAGTTATGTTTTCTTGCTAGAAAAGGTCAGCATCTGAAAATAGGACCCATAGTGATTTGAACACTAAATACGTGATTTTAAAGAACCTTGGCATATATTTATCTTCAACTGTTTGACATACATTATGAAACCACTTGCCTGTGACCTTTTTCATGTAACTTAAAGGCTAAAATGTACTTGTTTCCCAGTTTCCTTTCCCAATTGGCAAACTCTAACGAGGACATAAGATAGAACAAAATGAATCCATTCTCAGAAGGCATTAACCAGGAATGAGGGCTAGAACAAACGTAATCATTTCATACAACAACCTTTCTCTTTTGATCACAGATGCTTTTAGGAGACACTAAAGAAAGCATTTTCCAAAGCTCAGTGATTGTACTGATGTTCAAGTTTATCTAGGCACAAGGGAAAAGCCTTGCAATGAAGCACAGAAATTCTGAAATCGTAAGCACTTTCTGACAGGATGACCTTCACAGTTTGACAAACTATTTCAGTAGCTAGAGACTTCAAGTATGAACAGTAGAAATCATCAGAAGCTACTAGGAATTTTACCTTGCCAAGGCAATGTGACAGTCTGACCTTCTGACTCATTGATCCCAACAAGCCTGGACACTCAGAGCAGTGATGAAAACCATCAATAACCACTTTAAGTAGTAGCAGGCCAAAACATCATGACAATTTGACCTTCTAGTTTGGGAATCCCCACAAGGCCTACACAGGGGACTGCCCCATTATAAGCAAAATGAATGTTCACACTTGGTTGGCATTTAGAAAAGGCATACAGGAAATACAGACATGGAATTGCCAACTTTGAACATTTACACTTAGAGAGACAAGACCTGGTTTTTGTTGTTGTTGTTGTTTTTGATATATATATATATTTTTCTAAACAGAGACCACTAAACCACTTATTTTCTATTAAAGAATGTAGCTATGTTGTTGGAGAAGAGTTTAGCACCTCACGCTGCAATCATATGAACTGTGTAAAACAAGCCACTGAAGAATTAACTTTAATGTAATTAATTCAGTTCTAAATATAAATAATATATATATGATATATAAAAAGTAAAACTCTACTTTATAACATAATACATACACAAAATTCCACTTTAAATTCTTGTTGAAAAAGCAATGCTGTTATAAACATACTATTGATTTCCATTAATTAGTGAAAACAATAACTATTCCTCCACTCTGCTTATGAACAGTTTTAAACTCTGTGTTGTTCCCTGTTTACAAAGATCTTGAACACACCAAACATGCTGCTTACTCTATTAAGATTATAGATGGAAAGCAGAATAACACACAATTTGGATTTTGGCAGTCTTTTTCTCAGTTCCAGGTTATGGTGACTTGTTTAAGTTCTGCTTATACATCTTGTCTCATTATGCTGCAACAACTAAAGAATGAGAAAATAGAGTCTTGTATATACCTACTTGAAAGGGCCCTGCACATATAGAGAATTGTCTATTGTGTTTGATTGAGGTCTACTTTATAACTGCATGCTTTTTGTAAACAGCTATTTCATTTGATAATTCACTAAAGGTTAAAACAGATTACAAAGGTAGTTGTTCTTACCTAAAACTGTGGTAGGTAGTGGAAGGTCCTATGAGTTCCTGGAAGATTATTTCTTAAAAATACAGCAAAGCCAGTCCTCACTCAAGACTACAATGATACCATCATTGATAACAGTCTGAGAAGGATCGGGTAGAACAACAAACTGTAAATGTGCCAGGAAAGCTTGAATGTGATACTATTCAGGCATGGTATATTATCATTCACGGTGTGTTAAGAGCAGATTGCATAATAGTAGCTCCTGTGGATACTATTCTTTTTATTGATGTCAACATATACCATGTGTCAACAGCTGTTCATTTTCAAAGGTTATGACAATAAGCTCAATTGCATATAAAACCATGCTCACTGATACCCAAGCCAGATGACCTAATGTCAATAAGATCAGATCTGTCTATAATATGCATGCTGTTTATATGGGGTGCATGTTCAATGTGATTGGATAACTTTATTTTGGAGGTTTGGAGAGAAAACATGAAAACAGTCAAAACCAACCAACCAACCAAGCAACAACAACAAAACACCTTTGTAGTGGGTTTACGTGGCAAAGTTTTGGTAGCAGGGGGGCCATTGGGCCACCACAACCTTGCAGAAATAAATATTAAGAAGTAAAGCCAGGTTACCTCCTTTATTGGAATGATCTCATGATCAAGAAATTCTGCTATCCTTTGAAAAAGTATAAGACATTATCTCATAGCCATACCGTGGCCTAGAAAATGCAAATAGATACAGGTAGACAGATACATATGCAGCTTTAAATAAAGTATTTATTTTTCAGTCTCTCTTCAGGATGTGTATTTCCTTTTCACCCATGTGATAGAATGAGTCAAATAATTTGATAAATTCAAATAAAAAGTGTAAAAATAGTAACACTGAACATGGAAGAAATAGTCCATGTGCAGTGTGGAAGGAGAAATATATTGATACAAAGAAAAGATCCAAGGGGATACCAAAAACTCAGTCTTTATGAAAATTGTTACAATATCCAAGGCAGGTGCAGAATCTCCATAAAGATCTAGGGAGCCATTTTAATTTTACAGGAAGAGTCATTTCATGTTTTCAGCTGGCATTTGATACACAAAACACCAAAAAGTACTGTCTAAAATAGGCAAGCAGCTATTTTTTTTTTCCAGTTCCTTGTTAAAATGAATGTCATAAATGCTTTAAATATTCTGCACTTATATTTTGATTCATAAGTTCATATTTACCTGTTCTAGAGAAAACAAAACAAAACAAAACAAAACAAACAAACAAACAAAAACAACAACAACAACAAAAAAAAAACAAGAATTGCTTAGAAAGGGAATAAAACATTGTTAATTTAGTTCTTATAGTTCATATGATCCAAATCATAGATGAATCTATAATTTAAAAAGTACTGATTTGTTTTAAAGCTAGAGCAATGTTGTACAATTTTATTTTGAAGATGAGATTTATTACCATAAGTAAGAAAAATATTTCATAAAGAATGAAATGTATTTGAGACAATTTAGTCTCAAAGGAATAAATCTGCAATCCAGAGAGACTGATGCTTCTGCACTGATTTACTGGACTATCTCTATCCCTTTTACTTCGTGTCTTTTTTTTTTTTTTTTTTTTTTTTTTTGCTTTCAAGCAGAATGAATTAAAAATATAAACGAGAAATTTGGTTGCAGTGTGGAAATCGATGGGATGTTCAAGAGGAGTCTGCAGAGTTTGTTTCCTTGACTTTGGCCTTTGGTAATCCATTTGAATAGAGTTCCTGCGTAATGGCAGGAGGTAATTGGAAAGTGCTAAAACAAAGACAAAGTTTATTATATATACATGTATGAATTAAAGAGGCAATGCTTAATTTTGTAGATTTTCTTTCAGAACTCTGCTTTTCACTAAGCGAAATTACTGTAGACAACCATGACAAGACAAGGTCAATTTTTCTTTTTCTTTTCTTTTCTTTTCTTTTCTTTCTTTCTTTTCTTTTCTTTTCTTTTTCTTTCTTTTCTTTTCTTTTCTTTTCTTTTCTTCCTTTCCTTTCCTTTCCTTTCCTTTCCTTTCCTTTCCTTTCCTTTCCTTTCCTTTCCTTTCCTTTCCTTTCCTTTCCTTTCCTTTCCTTTCCTTTCCTTTCCTTTCCTTTCCTTTCCTTTCCTTTCCTTTCCTTTCCTTTCCTTCCTTTCCTTTCCTTCTTTCCTTTCCTTTCCTTTCCTTTCCTTTCCTCTTCCTCTTCTCTTCTCTTCTCTTCTCTTCTCTTCTCTTCTCTTCTCTTTCTCTTCTCTTCTCTTCTCTTCTCTTCTCTTCTCTTCTCTTCTCTTCTCTTCTTCTCTTCTCTCTCTTCTCTTCTCTTCTCTTCTCTTCTCTTCTCTTCTCTTCTCTTCTTCTCTTCTCTTCTCTTCTCTTCTCTTCTCTTCTCTCTTCTCTTCTCTTCTCTTCTTCTCTTCTCTCTCTTCTCTTCTCTTCTCTTCTCTTCTCTTCCTCTTCCCTTCCTTCCCTTCTCTCCTCTCCTCTCCTCTCCTCTCCTCTCCTCTCCTCTCCTCTCCTCTCCTCTCCTCTCCTCTCCTCTCCTCTCCTCTCCTCTCCTCTCCTCTCCTCTCCTCTCCTCTCCTCTCTCTCCTCTCTCTCCTCTCCTCTCCTCTCCTCTCCTCTCCTCTCCTCTCCTCTCCTCTCCTCTCCTCTCCTCTCTCTCCTCTCCTCTCCTCTCCCTCTCCCCTCTTTTTATTTTTTCCCTGTATAATTCTAAATGCATTGACTATCCCCTTTTAGGCTCAGTGAAAGCAGACTACCAACAGCTAACAGATTCCATAAACAATAAATTAGCTTTAGATTAAGCCTGCTTCCATTATTTTTAAAGCCTGTGATAAGAACTGCTTGAAGCTCACTGAGTGCTAAAATTAAATAAAAGCTATCTTTCATGCTTAGTGCACAAAAAGAGAACTGAAATGCACTTTTCAAAAGGGTTTCCAGGAGAATACTGCTTGAAAATGAGATTGCTTTCTTTTAAAGGGCAGAACCTTATAATATAGTAAAATGTTCCAGAGGTAGGGTGTCCAGAATTTTATCTGTGGCAAATGCTATATAACCTAGTAGACAAAATCTGCAATGAGTATGTCCTGGCTTTTTGTCACTGTCATAGAAGATGAGTGTAATTCATGTTCAAGAAACATCTAGTCCACTGGTTGCTCAGAGCCAGGCCACCTCTGATGTCAGACCAGCTTGCTTGGGGCTTTTTATAAACCAGGCAGGTTTTGAAAACTCCAAGGACAGAGAGTGCACGGGTCTTTCTGGGCACCTCGGCTACTTTCATGGAGAAACACTTTTCTTTTCTAGACATACTTTTTCTTGCCATAGAGACACTGGGCATAAACTCATAAACTGGGCATAGCTGCAGCTATGTGGCACTGAAACTGTCTCTTCTCCAGGCTGAGCCAGTTCTGGTCCCCCATTATCTCTTCACAGGGCAAGTGCACAAGCCTGAGAGCCCTATTCCAAACTTGTTCCACTTTACAATGTCTTTCTTATATCAGGAGGGCTCAAGATGGATGCTGTACTCAAGATGTTGTCTAATGTGTTTTGGGTAGAGAGGAAAACCCCGTCTGTGATTTGCTGGCAGTGCTCCTCTTCATGCTGATGGCTGTCCTTGCCATGAGAGCACAAAGCTGGAACATTCTTGGCTCATTGCTTACCAGATTGTCCGGGACCTTTCCTGCAGATCTGTACTTCTCAGCCCATGTCACTGCAGAGGTTTAGAATAATAGGATATCTGAGTTGTGAAGGACCCACAGGAATCATTAAATTCAACTCCTGGGTCCCCAAAAGACCACCCAAAATAAGAAAAATAAAGAACTCAGAACACGTGTCTGAGAGCATTGTCCAAATGCTTCTTGAACTCTGGCAGGCTTGTCTGTCCCAGGGGCAGAACTTAGCATTTGTTCAGTTCAACAAGATTTCTATAGGCCCATTCCTCCACTCTGCCTCAGTCATTCTGGATGGCAGTCCTGCTCTCAAATTTATTGACTAGTTCCCCCAGCTTGTTGTTGTCTGCAGTGTTGATAAGAGTGAGTTCCACTACATCCTCCAGGATACAAGACTGGTAGTCTTCACACAGAACAGTCCCAGGATAGACCTCTGGGGTAATCTACCTGTTGACCTGTTCATTGCTACCATCTGAACATTACTATGCAAGCTGTTCTTTTATCTAGTTGTCCATCCATCCAGACTGTAATGTCTTAACTTGGATACAAGAATACTCTGAGAGACAGTGTTGAAAACCTTGCTAAAATCAACGTAAATGCAACCTACTGCTCTTCCCTCATTCCTCCACCCCAAATCCCGGCATTTCAGCATATAAAGCAATCAGATGTGTCAGGTGTGATTTACCTTAGGTCAACTGGTACCCTGCTGACTGCTTCCAGGTACTATGTTTAAATGCTACTGTACAGTACTTTGCAAAGATATCACTGTTGGTCATGAACAAGTTGGTACTGTACTGGGTCTGGCTGGAATGTTAACTTTCCCGGCAGCAGCCCATTCAGTGCCGTACTCTGTACTTGTAGCTGGAACAGCAGTGTTATCACACCAGTGTTGTGTCTACTGCTGAGCAGCAGTGGCACAGCATTGGGCCTTTCTCTAACCCTCCTAGGGGGTGGGCAAAAAAGTGAGGAGAGAAACATCACTAGGGCAGCTGACCTAAACCAATCAAAGGGATATTCCATACCATGTGGTGTCACACTCAGCAATAAAAGGTGGAAACAGGAAGAAGAGGGGAGGGGTGGGCTCTCGTTGAGAAGACGTCGGTCCTCCTCTCGAACACCGGCTGCGTGCGTTGAGGCCTTGCTTCAAGGACGTGGTCAATCATCGCTCATTTGTGGGAAGTAGAGAGTAATTTCTTTCCTCTGCACTTCCATATCGCTTTCATTTATTTTGTTTGTTTGTTTTCCTCCCTTTTTCCCCTTTCCCTTTTATTTCCCCTTAGTTAAATTGTTTAGTTCATGGTAGTCTTTATTTAATTATTATAATTATTTCCCTTTAATTAAATTATCCTTATCTCAACCCGTGAGTTGTTCTTTGCTTTACTTCTCCCCCTCCTTATCTAAGGGAGGGGGAGTGAGAGAGCGGTTGTGGGGTTTAGCTGCCCAGCACGGTAAAACCACCACAGGTACTCAGCCAAATTAGCAATATCAATGGTATATCAGCATTATATTGAAGCCTGACAGAATTATTTATTTTATTTATATTTTTTTTTTGCCTTAGGTTTCTTTTGAGTATCCATTTTAAGGGTCTCCTGCTGCCACTAACAGCAAGCAAACAAAAAATGCCATAGTCACACAGCTATGTGTCTATATTAAGTATACAGTGCTTAATTTTGTAGATAGCTTCTCAAAATGTCATTGTTCAGTTGGAAAAACTGCAACTCTGCTTTTCAATAACTGACCTTTTAACAATTCTTTTGGTTACATATTTTGGTTATGTAGGAGAAGCTTGGTACCCTTTTCAAGCATTGTTTCATGATACAGAAAATCATACTCTTATATTCAATCATATTCCACCTCTTGTCATTAAAATCCTTGAAAAATTATCATTTTCACTGTTTATTGAATGAGGTACCTGTTGCTAAAAGTTTAAATTGCTTCAGAGAGGCAAAAATTTGCTGGGATTTTTTGAAATAAGAATCAAAACTGCCCTTGCAAAGACAAAGATTAAAATCTCCTGGGGAAAAAAATAATAATAATAATTAAAAAAATACAGTTCTGATAGCTGATATTAATTACAACTTTTGATGATTATAAAATAAGGTACTGCAAGCTTAGTATTATCTTTCCTATGTTTTGTGTCGTAACCTTATGAATTGATTCCTTTAACTCAGTTCCTGCCTATCAAACTACTTACATTCTTCAATATTGAAAATGATATTCTTCTTTCTTCTCATTTGCATTGCTTAAATGAGTCAGCCACAGCTTCTCTGAGGAAGATCTTCAGATGATGTAAATCTTCAGAGGGGGAAAAAAAAATCATGCATAAATAGAGATTTATTGATAACCGAAAGACACATATCTGGCTCTTATAGAAGCTACCATACCTTTAGAGTTTTTCAAATGGTACTCTGAATTTCACAAAATGATAGAACTGCTTGGGTTGGACTTTGACGATCATCTAGTTTCAACCCCCCCTGGCATGGATAGGGACACCTTCCAACAGACCAAGTTGCTCAAAGCCTCATCCAATGTGGCCTTGAACACTCCCAGGGATGGGGCTTCCACAGCTTCTCTGAGCAACCTGTTCCTGTGCCTCACCACCCTCTGTGTGAAAAATGTCTTCCTAACATCTAATCTAAATTTCCCCTCTTTTAATTTAAAACCATTCTCCCTGTCATTATCTGACTGAGCAAAAAGTTGTTCTCCATCTTTTTTTATAAAAGATGGAGATGGTTTATAAACCCCTTTAAGTATTGAAAAGCTACAATAAGGTCACCCTGGAGCCTTCTCTTTTCAGGCTAAACATCCCCCAGCTTTCTCAGCCTTTTTCCACAGGTGAAGCACTTCAGCCCTCTGATCAACTTTGTAGCCCTCCTCTGGACCCACTCTAACAGATCCACATTATTTTTGTGGTGGGAGCCCCAGGCTGGGTGCAGGACTCCAAGTGGAACCTCAGGAGAACAGAGCAAAAGTGGACAATCACCTCGCTTGACCTGCTGGCCACTCGTCTTTTGATACAGACCAGGATGAAGTTAGTCTATCAAAGATTGCTTATAGATCTGTTTCCTTTTTTTTTTTTTTTTTTTTTTTCCTAAGAAATAGAATCTCTTAATGAGACTTCCTAGTACATACTAATGCATTGCTCTTTTTATTTCTACATGTATATTGTGACTGCAACATGACAACTAGAATGGTACACAGTGTATTTAAAGTGTTATTATTTACTTTGTTGTTATTTGTGGCTGGGGAACTGTCCTTCAGATTTTATTCAGTAGTTCTCTTGTTTTATTAAGAAATCTTATAGCTCCATCAAGTTCTATGACAAAGTATTCACATTTTAGCCACCACATCCCTAGATTTTTTATTTGTTCAATATGATCAATGGAATTTGCACCCTTCCTTTCTTCCCTTAATTAAATCTGCTTATTTCAGCTTAATGTTCTTCAGACATGTATAGTATTTTTTGTCTTTTCATAATGAATTTTGTGGTTTATTGTTTTATATCACTTGGTTGCTCTTTTCTGCCTCTTACTTTCTTTGCAAACAAAAATGAACTCACATGCCTACACATGCATACGAAAGACAGCTTATCCTTCTTTATCTGAACCATTACCAAAGATATCACTTAATGAACAGTCATCATAAGTCCACCATTTTCAAACTCATGCTTTAGCTTTTACTCATACTTTTCACATAAAAACATGTGAAGAAGATACTTCCTTAAGCACTGCTCTGTGGACTTCTCTGTGATAGGTTGACCTTGGCTGCCTGCTGGAGGCCCACCCAGCTGCCCTCTCACTCCACTTCCTCAATAGGATGTGGGGAGAAAGCAAAATGAAAAAGCTTGTCTATTAAAATTAAGACAGTGGAATCACTTACCGATTACTACCATGTACAATCCAAATTTATCTTGGGGAATTTTTATTTATTTGTTTGTTTATTTATAACAATTAAAATATGTTGATGAGAAGCAAGGCCAAAACTAAAACACTGTCTTTTGCTCCAACACCAATGCCCTCTTTTTTAAGGCTCAACTTCACTCCTTCATTCCCATTACTTCTACCCATGAGCAGCACAGGGAGGTAGGTAATAGGGTGTCATGATAAGTCCAGAACAGTTCATCTCTGCAGTTCATTTCTCTTTAGTCTTTTCTCCTGTTCCATTTGGATTCCCTCCATGGACTTCAGTCATTCTGAAGAAAACTGCTTCAGCAAGTTCCACCATGTGCAGTTCTTGTCAAGAGAGCCTGTTGTAGCCTGGGTTCCCCATGGACTGCAGGCAAATACCTGCCCCCTTCATTAGCAAACCCATGCCAGCAAAGGCAAACCCATACACCAAAGAAAAGCTCCTTCTGCTAATGAGATAAAAATTCAGAAGATGCAAGATTTGTTTATTTTTAAGTACTCAACAGGGTCTAACTATTAAATACATTAGATACATAAATATCTGTAACTGTCCTCAACTGTACCTGAAAAATAATCCTGAAATAAGTTTTAGCAACTTTTTCTTTTCTTTCTTTTTTTTTTTTTTTTTTTTCCCTATTATGGGTATGACATGTTTTCATTGATATGTATGATTTCATCTTAGCTGTATCTGAAATTACAAAATCTATTGTCTTTCTCCTCTCTACTCCACCCAGCCCATTTGCTTCTAAAGGTTTATACTCAAAAAAACAAACAAAAACACAAAGCACACAAAGCTTCAAAACAAATTTGTTTGTAATTTTTGACATTACTTACATAATGGATTAAATGTATTAGCATTATTAAATTCATTTTAAGTAATGTATGACAATTTTTAGGACTTTTTTCTCATGTATTTTCATAACTTTTTTTTTTTTTTTTTTTGTAACTGAATAAAATGTTTATAAAATTTGTGCATTGGAGCAAAATTAATATTTCAAATCTTTATGAAAATTTGTTTTCCTCATTTTATCAGGTCTATTTTCTATAATTTTCTGTGCAGTAGGTAGTCTTTTGTTTTCCAGCAGAATAAGCAGGTTGTTCCATTTGAGTGTAATATGATACAAAACTGGATCCATACACTGATGTTATTTTCAAATTCAGGACTCTTTACATGAAATAGTAGTTAAGATTTATGTATATCAGTTTCTCCAAAGCAGAACAGTTACCAAATATATATTTAAAAAGAATTATAATGAAGTGTAATTAATGTGGTAGCATACAGAGTTGGATATTGCAGGTATACATTAAAACAAAACAAAACAAAAACATTAAGAATCATTATTTGAAGAAGAAAAGTCACAGTCAATTTCTATCTAAGGTTTTCTGTACGTAAAACAAGTTGAACAAAACAGATAACTTCTTTCAAAACATGGTATTTTATTTTATATATTATTTAGAAAGTGAAAGTTTTTATATTATTTAAAAAGAAGTTATTAGAAGTTACTTCATCACATTGCATTGTAGACAAAAGTGTATGAAGACCAGAGGTAGAATGGTATCACCATTCGAAAGTTGTAATATTTTAATTTACTGCTTCCTTTACAGTGGAGTGAATATTCCTCAAATTGCCTGGGACTTTATTTAGTGTCAGTAGTGTCCTCCTATCATGGTATCACCTGGAATAGAGATAACTGTCTTTCAAGTAGCTGGTATGGTGCTGTGATTTAGGATGAGAAGAATGCTGATGGGATGGGTCAGTGGGCAGAGGCCAGTGGGATGAGGTTCAACATGGCTAAGTGCTGAGTCCAGTACTTTGGTCACAACAGCTCCATGCAATGCTACAGGCTTGGGTGAGAGTGGCTCAAAAAGGAACTGGGGTCAATGCTTGCATGAACATGAGCCAGCAGAGTGCCCAGGTGGCCAAGAAGGCCAACAGCATCCTGGCTTATATAAATAGTGTAGCCGGACCAGGGAGGTGATTGTCCCCCTGTACTCAGCTCTAGTGAGGCCGCACCTCAAGTACTGTGTTCAGTTTTGGGCCCCTAACTTCAAGAAAGACATTGAGGCCCTGGAACATGTGCAGAGAAGGGCTACGAAGCTGGTGAAGGGCCTGGAACAAAAGTCTTGTGAGGAGTGGCTGACGGAACTGTGGTTATTTAGTCTGCAGAAGAGAAAGCTCAGGGGAGACCTCATTGCTCTCTACAACTACCTAAAAGGAAGGTCTGGGGAGCTGGGGGTCAGCCTCTTCTCACAGATAACCAGTGACAGGACCAGAGGGAATGGCCTCAAATTGCATCAGGGGAGGTTTAGTTTGGAAATTAGGAGACATTTCTTCTCAGAAAGAGTAGTCAGGCATTGGAACGGGTTGTCTGGGAAAGTGGTGGAGTCTCCATCCCTGGAGGTGTTTAAGGAAAGTTTGGATGTGGTACTTAGGAACATGGTTTAGTGGGTGATATTGGTAGCAGGGTGATGGTTGGACCAGATGATTATGAAGGTCTTTTCCAACCTTAATGATTTTATGATTCTATGAATATGATTTCCTCTCAAAAACTTTTCTTTACTACTTCCAGTTCTGAAAAAGCTTGCTGTTTTTAGAATATGCAAAACTACCATTTCTAAATAAAAGTTCCTAAATGTAGAATAATGTCAAAGAGAATATAAAACCCATTCTTCTCTCTGATTACTGAACTGTTATATGTCACCAATAAAAAAGAATTTACAGAGAAAACATTCAACCCTCAGTGCTGATTTTACACTATAAATACTCTATAAGCACTTATTGCAACCTCATTATTGCCAAGTCAATTCATCATGATTAATTTTATTACAACGATTAGCAAATGAATTAAAAATTATTAAACAATGACTTTAAAATGTTAACTGGTAATCTTTAAATATAACCAAACATCATTTAGGAAGTACATCTGTAATAGATTTCAGGAATTAAAGCCCTAACTCTTTTACAAATATTTTAGATTTCATAGTAGAGATGCGTTCTTATAGGACGTGAATAAATAACAGCTGTTACGATTTAAGGACATGCACCTGAGGAATTCTAAAATGTACTATATTCCAGTGCAATTTTGTACATATATAAAAAAATTAAAAAATAAATCTTCATTCTTTGTTCTCTGAACCGCTTCTGCTGCATTTTTATAATGGCAACTAAGATAGGTTGATAGCTTCTGCATGGGAGTAGTTTACTCATAGATCTCACATTCCCCCTCTTTCTATTCCATTCCATAATTTCAACTTTGATGACATAATTCTCATTTAGTCTTCCCTAACTTTATTTTCACTTTTTTTTTTTCTTTTTTTTCTTTTTTCTCCCTCACCGTATTAATTATATTCTATGTCTTCTTTACAGCTGTTGTGTTAAAGGTTAAAGTAATTGGGAGTGATGCTCAGTTAGCCATTTTAAGTCCAGTTGTGTTCAAGGTACTGAACTATCACGATTACGGCTTCACAAATAACGTAATACACCCTCAATCTAGTCACATTCCATGAACTACCACAGCCACACTTGAAGAGTTTGGTCATGTTCAGTGAGAACTATCATGGTTAGATTTAATAAGTAGTGCAACTTATTAAAGCAACTGGTACACAGGTTCTTTGGATTGCCTGTGATAAATTCACTGTCTGCAAAGCACATACAGATACCAAAAGCATGAATAACACAGACTGGCTATAAATGCATTAAAAGGTATAAAGCAACTCTATAGAGATTTCTGTTTCACTGGGAGGCACTTGGTATAACCAAGGGTTCAAATCTTGCCCAAAGGTGTCCCAATGGGGAGGTGGAGGTGGGGGTGGGGTGGGGTGGGGGAGAGACTCAGCCTGTCGACTGATCCCAGAAGTTGCAATGGTATCTTCCTTAACATCTCCAGTCTCTTAAGCCAATTTACATTATTTTCTATCTTTTAGGTGGAGCTTGAGTGACTCTAGTCACGCATATCTTGGTTATGATTGGTGAAAAGTTTTCTTGTTTTTAAAGGTATATGCTCTGAGAAATTCAGGGCACATGCTCAGTGAGGGGTGGTCACACCTTGGAGGCAGGTAGCTTTTGGGATGGAGGTGTGTTTTGGCATTATAATGATATTATAATGAGAAAAGTTCACTGAAGTACAACATTTTGTCAGAAACATGACAGGCAAATGGCTCAGGCTAGCAAATGTGCAGCTTATCAGTCTTGGTGTGCACAAGAATAATCAAGTTCCCATCTTATCTCAGTGCCTCCACTCTATTCCATGCTCCGTAATGTTCCTCTTAGAGTCACCATACCAGGTTCCCCCAGTGTGATTAACATCTCAGGCTGGATACCTAGGGAACTTCTATGTAGTGAAGCTACGCTCCACCCTGGAAGCTTCCATGCTGTGCCTTTTCTTTAAAATTTGAATGCCAGTTTAATTTCCAAGTCACCTAAGGCAATTATTCCAAAACAGCTTGGTTACTTTTAATCTTTTTCAGAAAGAAAATATAAATCTATGCAGGGAATAATGTCTACACACCAAAATGTTAATATCTGTTAACTAATATTCTCTCAAAATATCAGGAAGGTGTTGAGAACTTTGTTCAGTAGAAATGTCATTGAAGACATAATATTGTGAACAAGTTTATTTCTTCATAACGTATGTGATATAGATCATCACTAGTCATGCATTGTTCCTCTAAGGACATTTGAGAATCATGGCAATAGCTTGGAGTTTGTATTTAAATATATGTTTTGTTTGTTTGTTTGTTTTTGGTTTTGTTTTTCTGGTAAGCCTTACTAGCAGAGGAAGGGCTAGAAAATAGACCTGATATATTTACGTATTTAATGGAATATATCTGCATTTGTATTTCAAACTAGCAAAAGAAACTTTTTTTTTTTTTTTCATGGTTTTCTTCAGTTTCTTGGTTTTCTTCAGTTTCTCTAGTAATCTGTTTAGTTTTGTGTGTGTGTGTGTGTGATAAGGTTGATAGAAGTACTCATGTTTGTCTTGCCTTATAAATCAAGGTCTAGCTGAGAAACTGAGTTTTTTGCAAAACAACATGATGCATCATTCTTTGTTTTACTTACTGAAACTTGAGAGAAGAACCCTTTTTTTTTTGAAATCTAATTCACATTGTTCATGATACTGCAGACCTTATAATAAACAAGTTGCCCTTCAAATGCTGAAGGCTTCCTCATTAAAATCTAAAATCACTTCCCTCTCTCTCTCAACCAAGACCCAATCTGAATCATAATGCATCAATTGCTGTGGTTAATATTCTACTGATTAAAAAGTGATGTGAGACACTTAGGCAATCCCACAACATATGAATTGTCTTTTTAGTGTGATTGTATTACATATAGTATCTGTGGGAGTAGGGAGAAGAAGGGGGTTTATTATAAATCTAAAACAATCATTTTCTACAGATAGGAAATAATTAGATGTTTCCTTGTGACCCTTCTTGTTTAGAAACTCTTAAATATTACTAAGACAAGAAGAAAAATCAAAACAAAGATCAAAACCTAAGCAAGCCCCCCTTTCAATTCCTGTATTTTTAAGCCAAGTAACAATTGATAACAGTTGGTTTCAGCTGAAAAATCGGTACTCCATCTTTATCTTGTTTTCTATAAAAAATTACATGCTCATGCTATTGTCTTAAGATATAACCACCTGAAGGTACCTTTAAATTTGTGAGTGTGTTTATTCCAGTAAAAAAGTCCACTTGAAATTTAAAGTTCTGCTCCTGCCTTTGGCACCTGGCAGCTCAAAGTCTCTCTCATCTCTAAACTGCACTGGGAACCATAAAATAGGTATTCCTCAAACTACCACACTTGAAGAAATCAATCCAGCAAGTGTCACAAGGTGACACATACCTTATGTGTTGTGGTCACACTCCAGAGACTGCCAGCTCACCTCTGAAAGATCAGTGAGAGATGTGTTTATATGGGATCCTGTAAGTTTAAATCTTTTGTCTTAACTGATATTCTCCACTTCAGAAGGAATGAATTTTGGAAGAAAAATTAGTACCATAAAGCATCTTCTGTTAAAAAGCTATTTTGTATTATTCCATATATAATTCATAAT
This sequence comes from Netta rufina, assembly GCF_964035555.1. Lineage (NCBI taxonomy): Eukaryota > Metazoa > Chordata > Aves > Anseriformes > Anatidae > Netta > Netta rufina. The sequence continues at coordinate 102,342,767 of NC_140124.1, forward strand.
GTTTTATAAGTGTTTGTATTGAATGTTCACTATACCAATAAAGTATATTGTATTCTCTATACTAATGCGTGGGAACTGTGAGCAGTAATCCCAGGTAGAGCTCTAAATTTCTGAAACACCCTGAGAATACTGAATTCTGGACTTTGCTAAATAAAAGGAACAGTGAAATTCAGAAAAGGACTGTTTACTTTGATTCAACTTCCTGTAGCTCCATTACACAGAAGCCCTTGATGTGTTTTAAACTGATAAATGCTTTGTAATACAGTAACAAATGTTGTCAGGTGCAATTATCACTTCTGAATAGAAATAAATAAGGTAATAATTATTTCAAGGTAAAATAGAAATAGATTTATTCAGTGAAGAGAATCTTCTGGATTAAAATAATAATAATAATCAATTTGCAGCTTTAGAAATTGTAACCTATACTTAAGAAATCACAAAAAGATAAGGGTTTATATTAATTACTTGCTTTAATTGTTGAATTCCATTGACTTAAAATGGTATACAAATAAGTACTCTTTTTATAGATATGGGAAAAAATAATCCCTGTATGCTCTGAACTACAGCTGAAAAGATTCCTCTCCATAAGAGAGTTAGAAGCACATGTTCTATATGACGAGTTCAGCTCAATTATGCTATAACTGAGTGAAGTCTGCAATGCGGACAAGACCTGTGTGGGGTATTCAGCAGTTCAAGGACTGAACCATCCAATTTACTGAAGATAATGAAATGTGTCATAATCATTCTCACTGCAAATGCTCATGTGGAGAGGATTTTTCATTGATGACAAACATATGGACTGACAAAGGGAGCAGGTGTGAAATTGACTTAGTTAAAGTAGAGCTTCAAATATAGGCTAACTTCCCTTTGATATGTCAAACTAGTCACAGTTTTGCCCTAAAAAAATCACACAGTATTTAGGGTCACTAATAGTCATCTTAATCACACTTAGTGCTTGCATATGACTTTATGTTTTCAAAGCCTTGTACAGATTTGCATTTCCATCTTATTTCTGTGTGGCCTTGCAACTGATGCACAGGACAAGCACTGAAACTGCATGCACATGCCAGAGAGACAGTGCTTTACCAATTTTTAGATTTGTAGGAAAGGTAAGGAAAAGGTAAGAAGGAAGGCTTGATTTCAGATGGGTTCTGGCATTCATAGTCCCTATTGTCAAACAGATAAACTTCAGGAAGAACACGAGTATCTGGAGTTAATAGTCTTTTCCTTCTAGAAATAAACTAGGAAATGACATTGAATCATAACACATCTTCCCTATCATTCTACCATGAATATTCATGGAGAAGAGGAAGATGAAGAGGAGGGTAAAGAGAGAGGTCACAATGCTAGTAACAGAACTGAACAGGTAACACACAAGAAGAGTTGAATAGGTTCAGAGGGCGAACTTGGTTGGAGAAACCAACAAATGTTCAAGAACTGCAAGCAACTTTAGTTTTGCAATTGCATGGACAAAGAAACTAGTATGTGGACTGTCTGCTGCTTGTAATGAGACACAGATGTCATAGTGAGAAAAAGGGGGAGAAATAAGGAGAATAAGGTTTGTTGCTCTTACTGAGCTAGAGAAACAGGCAATAGGAAAAAAACACTTGTTAAGAGGAGTCATCCAACAATAAGAGTGTAATCCACTCTGCCAGCTGATGCTTTTCCTTGTGTTTCTGTAAAAGAAAACCTGGCATAGACAGTATAGTACTTTATGGTTATAACCATAACTTTATAGTTATTGTATTTTAACTGCTTCCAGCTCTTTGGTGTTCAAGTTCAATTTTGAATTGATGGACAAAAGTAAGCACAAGAAGAAACGTGTTTGTCCAGGAAAAAAAAAAAAAAAAAAAAAAAAGTGGGTGGGTGGTTGGGTGGTGGAGGGGCATAAGTGAAGTTAAAAACTGAGTTAAAGGCAGAGCTAAAGGGATAGAAACAGAAAACAGAAGTTGCAAAAAAAAAAAAAAAAAAAAAAAAAAAGGAAATAATAGGAAAGAGAAGGAGGGTTTGAAATTATAGTGAAAAACCAGTCATCTCTAATCTACTAACGAACAAACAAACAAAATCAGATAAAAAGTGCAAGAAAGTACAAAAATAAAATTAAATGTGGTATATAATCAGCAATGTTAGAGCATCTTTATATTTATCTATTTCATCAGTACAGTGAGACATTAATTTTCAGTACAGATCCTGGAAAAAAAGTTTTCACTCTGTAGTTATCTTCACAGACAAAAGTCCTGAGTTATATTTTGAACAGTTTTATCCTCATAGGATTGGGTCTGAATAATGGAGAGCATGATAGGATGCTCATGCTTACAAATAGTGCCCTTTTCCAACAGAGTAGCTCCCAAACACTACTGTGACAAGTAACAGACCACATTGTACAAAGAAATTTAATGAAAAATGTGACAACTGTGTCTTGATTTAATCAGGTGTGGTTTTCCTTTGTGATTTGTCACTGTGAAAATTCATATATCATTCACTGAGGTATATAGGTGCAGAAAAGGTAAGTATCATAAAATCAGAGAGTCATGCAATGGCTTAGGTTGGAAGGGACCTTAAAGATCACCCAGTTCCACACCCCCTGCCATAGTCACAGAAACCTCCCACTAGATCAGGCTGGCAAAGGCCCTGTCCAACCTGGCTTTGAACACCTCCAGGGATGGGGCATCCACAGCTTCTCTGGGTAAAGTAGAATGAAAGCAAGGTGATACAGGATATAAATGCATCTACCTGTGACAGTGTCTCTTCCATAGGTTGCTCTAAGGAAGCTAATTCTGAGTTTCTAAGCTGGTTTGTGCTGCATGAACTACAAGAGATGCCTAGAAGAAATATCTTAATATTCTGTTCTTATTTCAGGGCTCTAGAAGAATATTTCTAGTTTAGTCTGCAACGCTTTGTACAGGTACTTGCATTTCTGCTGAAATTGGTTATACTTACGTCCTTGAAGTTGGGGAGTGGAGAGGGGCCGGAAGGAAGGATTCACCTCAAAGTGTAATTGAGGCACCCAGTTTGACAATTATAGCCTCTGTTTGATATGACCACTTACTGAACACAGCTGTTAACCACAAGTGCTAACTTATAGGTTCATTTATTTATTTATTTATCTATCATCTATCCAGTTGTTTTATGTGAGGAATATTGTGTCAAAGTTACAAAACGAGTACCAATACGTGATTGGCACCTCCTGTTGCACCACTAGGATCCCGTTTCAGGAACCTGCAATAATGTCTTCAGCCTTGAAAGAAAGTTGTGTTCCACACGTTAAGCTGCATTTACCCATTTCAGTGTCCTACATTTATTTGTTTATTTATTTATTGATCAGTGAAGTATGCATTGAATATTGTATTCCATCCCACTATTTTAGTGGGTAATTCCAAAAAAAAAAAAAGGTGATTCTTTGCCTACTTCAAAGGCAATTTCAAAAACTGTTCTGAACAGGCTTGCTGAGGCAAGGATAAAAAGACATCCTCCAGAACCATCAGAGCAACACAGACTCCGCTCAGTGATTACAGTTGCTGGGCTTACTCCACCAAGCGATGGACAGCTAGCAGAAGCCATAATCTGAAACACAGGGAGCGCTGTAGTTGCATCAGGCAGCCACAGCACAAACATCTGACAGGTCTCATCCCTATGCTCTGCCGAGGGGACACCATCTGCAAGGGAAGCCAGGTTAACTGGTAGCCTGGGGGCTACTCACACTGCTGCTGACTGTACTTCCAGCAGTAGAGGGTGAAACACTGAAGGTTTCTGCATAGGACTATTTGTACTGCTGCCTTTGAAGTGACCCCAGGAATATCCCTATAGGGAGGTTAGGCTGAATGGCAAAGTTATTTTAGCTCTGACCTTGCCTGAGGAAGCTGACCTTTGCGTACCACCTCCCCTACACAGTTTGCTCAGTCCTGCATGACATGTTATTCTACTACCTCTGTTGTTGTGGTTCTTGGAGAGTATTAGGTGTCACAGTTAATTTTAATTTTTTATTTTTTAAACTTCTAGGGGAAGAAATATCCTCTTCTACCTGCACCGTATAAATGAGACCTCTGTGGGAATTGCATAACACTCTGAAGCCAAGTGCAAAATGCCTCATAGCTTTGACACATAATACAACTGTTAAATATTAATGGAACAATCTAAGAGACAAAAATCTCTTTATAAATCTGAGAGACATTCTAAAAATAATAAGAACAAATAGTGCAATCCTCAAGCCACTTTGATAGCTTTCAGCCTTTTAAAAATGCATTAGGAAATGTCATACAGTAAAGTTTATCATCAGTCTTGATCTTATTGATCAAGCAGACTCTGTCAGAGACTCTGCATAGTGTCCACATCCATTACAGAGGATTTTGCAGAATATTAGAAGCAGTTTAAGCAAATGACTTTACAAAAAGTAAAGTGTCATATATAAAAGCTGAATGAATGGCACTAAAAAGTGTTAATTATTTTCATTGTTTTTCAGAAAATCTGTGAAGGATGCTACCTGGATAACTATTAGAAACACTCTGCTGAAATTAAAAACAAAGAAACAGACTAAGAAAATAGAAAAATGCACAGTTTTAGCCACACCCTTTAATGTTTTCTCAGACATGAGAAGCAATTTCACTTCAGCACCTCATTTATTTTCACCTTTGTTTTAGGACAGTCCTCAGTTATTGGAAAAATACTTCAGGCACCATTATAGCCAAGGCATGTTCAGTGATGTTAAGAATGTGACTGACTGCTCTGAATGTGACTGACTGCTCCAGCTTCTTGTGCCCAGGCCAAGGCCCCTCCTGCCTGGTTTTTGAGGCCCAGCCTGATGCCCAGAAAACTGCCTCTGCCCAGGCAGGTACATCTGGCTGCCACTGTCCCCTTTGCAGCAGCAAAGCTGCGAATCTGTCCCAGAGGCATGCAGACATGTATGGGACAGTGACATGGCCAGTCACACAGTCTGCCACAGAGAAATCTGCCTTCAACAATGCCTACGCCCAGGACCCACATAAAACATAGATAGCCATCTCTTCCCCATCTTAGGCCAGCAGAGATAGCAGGTCCCTGATGAGAGCACACACTCGAGATCTCCAGGCTCAACAGCACACACAAATTCATGCACACCCCAAACACGGCCATTATACCCACCTGGCACCCCTGCCCATATCCCAGACCCTTCTGCATACACACAGCACCACAGACAGCACTTGCACACTCATCTCTCATGCATACTTCATACACAATTGTTGGCCCCATTTTATACTCTTTTCTGCCTCCAGCCTCATTGTTTCTCCATGCTCTTCCTTCCCTCTCAAAGATGTCCAGAGCTCTACCAGCTCTCACGTGCCTTCCAGTTCTATCGGGTCATGTGGCAAGATTTTGGTAGCTGGGCGCTGCAGGGGTGGCCTCTGTGAGGAGCCCAGAAGATGCCCCATGTTAGATAAGGGACAGTTTCAGCCAGCTCTGAAGAGACCTGCCAAGCCAGTAAACTATGTTCTTTGCACCTCACCGAGAGCATAGTTAATAGAAAGGAGAAGGGGGGGCGGGGAAGGGGGGGGAAGGGGAATCTACTGCACAACAGCAGCTGAGAGAGGGAGAAGTGAGAACCAGCCCTGCAGACCCTGTGGTCAGCGAAGAAGGAGGGCAGGAGGTGCTCCAGGCACACAGCAGAAGTTCCCCTGTGGCCTGTGGAGAGGCCCCTGGTGGAGCAGGCTGTCCCCCTGCAGCCCATGGGTCCCACATGGAGCAGATCTCCACGTTGCAGCCCATGGAGGAGCCCCCGGTGGAGCAGGTGGAGGATGCTGCGGCCCATGGAGAACCACTGCAGGAGCAGGCCCCGGGCCGGAGCTGCAGACCACGGAGAGGAGCCCACACAGGAGCAGAGGGTCTGGGGGGAGCTGCTGCCCGTGGGGGACTGTGCTGTAGCAGTTTGCTCTTGGGGGATGGATCCTGTGGTACAGACCCATGTTGGAGCAGTTCTTGAAGGTCTGATGCCTGTGGGCAGCCCCCTCAGGATCAGTTTGGGAGGGACCGGCATCCCATGGGAGGCACTCTATGTGGATCAGGGGAAGAGGGTGATCGTGAAGGAGTGGCAGAGACAAAGCATTAGAGACAGACTGCAGCCCCTATTCCTCGTTCCCCTGCACTGCTTGGGGGGAGGAGGTACAAGAGAGTAGATGAGGGGAAAGGTGGAGGATGAGGGAAAGGTTTCTGTATTACTTAATTTCTCAGTGTTAGTCTGCTAGTGATAGGCAATAAATTATATTAATCTCCCTATGCTGAGTCTTTTTTGCCCATCATGATAATTGTTGAATGATTTCCCTGTCCTTATCTCAACCCTTGAGACTTTTCCATTGTATTTTCTCCCACTTTTTCTTTGAAGAGGAGGAGTGAGAGAGCAGTTGTAGTGGAGTTCAGCTGCCCAGTAGGGTAGAACCACCACCCCAGTCCAGGTGTCCCTGGTTTACAACCTTAGCAGTTGAAAAGTCCATGTTGATCTTCCTGGAATTGGCACTTGTAGTTTCTTGATAGCCCACCAATTAGTGTGGGGAGGTTTGTTTCTTGTCATTGCCTCCATTTTTGCTTTGTCATGTCTGTGTGTATTTTTTTCCTTTCTTCTTTTGACAGAGTTCCCTGAGCATGTAACCTCACTGGAATAAATGCTGTTACAATCTCCTGTGACCTCATCAATGAGTGAGACTGACCAGGTTTGGTTCCCATCACTTTCTCCCTTGCCTTTTGCCAGTCGCGTTTATGTACCTTTATGTTCTTGTTTGTGGCTTCCTCCTTTGATATTTCCTTTGCTGAACTGAAAAAGGTTCTTGATACTCTTAAAGGAGCTGACACTTTCCTTCTACACCTCCTCGCATGATGTATCTTGAGACTAGGTCATAGACCAACAGTTAAGAATCAAAGACCTGCAAAGAAAAAAAAAGATAATTTTCAGTGCATTTCTCTCCTTTTCTTTCTCTAAGTTGCTCAAGGCATTACTCAGGAGAAGCTGATCCCAGATTTCACACCTCATAAATGAATTACAATCACACACCATTCACAAGAACTCTGAATATCTTCACTTATTTTACTGGAGTAACTAATGTTTTGAGTTGTGTTTCTCTGAAATTATTTAATGTGTTTGTGAGACAAGGGCATGTGGGGAGGGAAGGAGGAAGGGTGAAAGGGATAAGAGCCATCAAAGATCAGTTTAACCTAGGGAATAACGAGGTCATATGAAAATACAAATGCTATTTTGTATTCCTGTATATTCATAAGATGCTCAAAACAGTGCTTTTTGTCATAATATTTCAAAATAAAATCATAATAAAGAAGCAAAGAGCAACATAATAAAGAAGAAAGGACCTTGAAATATTGAGTTAAACCAACCACAGAAAAATCAAATCAATTGAAGTCCTTGAGATAACTTGTGTTTTTAATATGCTGTATGTGCAAGAAAACACTATTTCTCTGGAGTTTCTTTCCCCTTCAGAATGGTTCTGCTATTGGGATTTATTTGTTTTTCCTTAATAGCTCTCTAGGCAATGATATCAGTGGTACATTTTTTCTCAGATAAGTGAATTCACTTCACATTTTGCCCTCAGAGGTATTTGAGGAATCCCATGAATATATCAAAAGAAGGCTTCTTGGAAAAAAATCAAATCCTGCATTCTGAAAAATGATAATTTTTTTCCTGGGCAGATTTCAGTTATGTAAATCAAAAAATAAATAAATAAATAAAATAAAATAAAATAAAATCTAGTTGAAATCAATTGCATCAGCCAAGTTGTTTTTTTTTTTTTTTTTTTTTTTTTCTCCTCTCTAATGTCTATGTTGCTTCTGTTCAGCTATGAATTAAGTCCAGTACAGTTTTCTGAGATTCTGTTTTTCAGGCTTCTATAACATGTTATGGACCTTCTATACAAACAGGCAAAGCAACAACATTGGAAGAAGTAATAAAAATAGGAAATACACCCACTCCCCCCAAAACCTACCATATTCATATTTGTTTAAAAACTGTATTTCAAATTCTGCCCTTAGCAGGTGAACAGGGAGATTAGCTGAAATTGATTGAGGCCATCTCAGAAGTAAAGGTCAGCTGAGAATTTTTATGATAACAAAAATTGCCAATAGGCATTGTACCAGAGTTATACCTTATTGTCCTATAGAAAACTCAGACATGCAGCTGTATCAGAAGAGAATTTCCACTGTGACAAGTAGCCAGAATCTTCTGTAGCAGCTAGAACAATGTCAGAGGTGAATGGATAGATCTATTTGAGTAAAAAGAATGATAGATTTCATCTGTCAGGTTGTGTATTAATAACTAGTAATGATATTGTCTTCAATAGGTTGAGCAAAGAATTAGGAGTTTTTTCCTTCATTTGTTGTGTTTCATGGTATAATAGTAATTTGTTAATACAGTTGCTATTTGGAGCCATAACACAACTCTTTCCGTCTGGAAGTGTTGTGCAGATTACTTCTGAGTTCTAATTGTTCTTTTTATGGATCAGATGTAAGGGAACAATACTGCAAAAACTTTGAAGTCTCTTTCTGAGCTCTGGTATTTTGCATGACAGCTGTCTCTCTGGAGCTCCGCTAATGATTTATAAACTAAGCAGTTTTTCCTGTCATCTTCCCTTCCAGATCTGATAACAATGAAAATATTAGATACTTTAAATTTATATATATGTGTATATATATATGTATTCTTTTTTCAATTCAGAACTTCTATATTCCAGATGTCTTTGTTTCATACTGCTCAGAAATAAAACTTATAAATAAATTTTGCTGTCAGCACACAATGTTGTAAATAAAAATAAGGTTGAGAACAAGGATGTTGAGAAGTACATCATGTCAGATTAAAGATGAGGGACTAAAAAAAATAAACACATAGAAAGGCCTCTCTTGTCTTCTCTCTTAAATATACAAATATAGCTTTCAAATATACAAATACAGCTTTCTGCAGAACACTCTGATTTTTATAAGAACCATTTAGAAGGTTATCTTTAGAAGGTTAGTTTAAGCTATAGTATCACTGAAGTTTTTATTCAGCACTGAAAGGATTCGGTGAAGTTGTATCTGTTGTACTGACTGTCCTGTGCTAGAGTGAATATTACTTGTGCAATGGTTGGACTCCACACATCAAACAGCTATAAGGGCCACAGAGAAGCAGAAACAGTGCAACAGAATCTCCACTGGACATAGAAGTAGTTTTAGAGGTGTATAAGGTGACATCAGGGTAGTTAGCATTCTTTGCATCCTCCCTTCTACTAAAGAGTTGCATCAAAGCCTCCTGTACGCTAAGGGTAAAATCAGAGAGACAGGTATTCACTCAGATTCTCTACTCCTTATACAGGAATTCATCTCCTTATAACATACTCTGGCTCTAAAAATCTATCCATAAAGCTAATAGTTGTGGTAGGATGTACAAAGAACCATTCTGTTCTTTTCCTTATCTAAAACAGAAGTCTGTCTCAGAGTCATGGGCTTTGTGTACCGAACATGTTCTTGGGGTTGAGCAGCACTAAAGATTCCCCTTCCATGGGGAGAATAATTCACAATCAGCCAGCTGCAGCCAGATTACATTGCAGGTTAATGATACAAGATCCTACCACTGAGACTAGGAAGCCATTTCTTAGAGCCATAAATTCTTTAGTGATTAGGGGAAGAACCCCACTACGAAAACAAACAAACAAAACAAACACTAACACAAAACACAACAAAACAAAATCTTAATTACACAGAAATTAATCTGTTAAATTCAGTTTATTTTAAAGCATTAATTTTCATGTCTCTTAATATACATATTTTACTCTAAATATATTTCTATATATGACTGATTTAGTTATGACATAATTAATATGTGATATGTGATGTTCTGTGCAATACTGCCAGACCCCAAGTTTTCATGTAAGGGGCATAAGGTAGTTATGAATGTGTTTTCTAACATTCACATTTCTCAGGCTAACTGATTATGATGTCTGATGGTCAGATCTGAGTCAGATCTGGGTAAGTCAGAAAGAAGATCCCTCAAGTGTTTTTGCTTGTTTGTTTAGTTGATTGTGGGCTAATTAATTTGTCTTTGATATCAGAAACTGTGATCTAATTCTAATGTTCTCTCTATTCAGTTCTGAATATTTCAATAAGATTGCTGGAAAAATGGAAAAAATGATATATAAATGATAAATATTGGTAAGCATTGGAATTCATCAAGAACCATGGGACCTACACCATTTCATATTTTCACTGAAAACCACAGCACAAAAAAATGTATACAATAATGGAATATATTGACAAAGATGGAAAATATGATCCATACAGGGAACATGGAAAAATCATACAGAAAGAATCATAAGACAGGATGATGATATGCAGAATCAAATGAATAGAGCTGGCACCAAGAGATCCCTATGCATTCAAATGCTGATATGGAGTCCTTTAAATGGTGTTACATGGTATATTTGTTAAATGATTAGATGAAAAGGAAAGAATTATATTCAGATTCTCATAATATATACATGTACACTATAAGAAGGAACTGAGTTATTTGGAAGTAAGTTATTTCTCTACAGCGAGAAAGTCCAGCTAAGAAGAATCTTTCTCTTGAATGGACATACATGTGTGTATATATATATATATATATATGCATATATATATATATTTATTTATTTATTTTCAAAAATGGCATGGTTTAAGTTTTCTCTCAACCTTAACTGCAAATATCAGAGCTGCAATAGCACTTTTGCCTGTGCAACAAATATGAGCTTTCATGCTTTTTTTTTTTTTTTTTTTTTTTTCCATTTCTTTCTTTTTGTTGTGGTTTAACCCGGCCAGCAGCTAAACACCACACAGCCGTTCACTCACCCTCCCCCCTCCCTCTCTGGGATGGGGGAGAGAAATGGGAAAGTGAAGCCTGTGAGTTGAGATAAAGACAGTTTATTAAGACAGGAAAATAATAATAACAATAATAATAATAACAATAATGATGATAATAGTACTACTAATAATAATGTGTACAAAACAAGTGATGCACAATGCAATTGCTCACCACTCGTTGACCAATGCCCAGCCTAACCCCGAGCAGTCCAGCTCTCCTCCCCCTGTCTAGCCACCCCTATATATATTGTTTAGCATGATGTCAGATGGTATGGAATACCCCTTTGGCTAGTTTGGGTCAGCTGCTCTGGGTCTGTCCCCTCCCAGCTCTTGCTGCACCCCCAGCCTGCCCATTGGCAGGACAGGGTGAAGCTGAAACATCCTTGGCTTGGTGTAAGCACTGCTCTGCAACAATTAAAACATCGGCATGTTATCAGCACTCTTCTCATCCTAAGACATTCTAAGAATTCTACCAGCTACTAGGAAGAAAATTAACTCTGTCCTAACTGAAACAAGGACACTTTTTTTTTTTCTTTTTCTTTTTTTTCCTTTTTTCTTTTTTTTTTTTTTTTTTTTCAGGACTGATACTGTTCTCTGATATACATCGAAACCGTGCTGCACAGCTGAGGAGAAAAGGGATTTTATTTTATATTTTTAATGGAGAGGTCATTTAGAATTTGTTAGTGTGAAATGGCAGCAATTTCCCTGTAAATATATCCTCATTCATAGCAATATTTCTGGACAGAACTCGGCCTTTAACATTTTGATGAGTCAGTCATGTATGTATGTTACTGTTTTCCAATAGAATAACATTACTTGGCAAACCTATTTGTTGTTAATCCATTAATTTTATCACTTAATAGAGAATTTTAAAACATTCCACATTTTGGAATAGCATTTTGGAACACAATTTGGAACAATTCTGATTTCAGACATTATGCTGCAAAAAGTGTGAAATATAAAAAATATGCAAGTTAATATCTCTGCATAATGCTGAACAAAACTTGCAGCTGTGCAAGAGATTTTATTGTACATGCCTTGAGGTTAAGAAATAATCTGTATATGATTGTACATTCCAGTGCATAGTCTAAACTACTGTTGCTTCTCAAAAGTAAAGGATGATCAACAATTATGGATATGTTAATTTTTCCTGTTTCTAAACACATTTGTCATCAATGAATTTGAAAGACATATGTTTCAATTGCCGGGCTCAAAAAGGTTTCCAAAATAGTAGTACAAAGAAAAAAGAAAAAAGAAAAAAAAAAAAAAAAAAAAAAAGCAGACCATCTGGAATAGAAAATGCAAAACAAAGAAATATGTAAGAATTATAGAAAGGAGCATTAGGGAGGAATAGAACTACGACAAAAACTTGTAATCAATATGGAACTTTGAATCTAATTATGCACTGAAGATTTAAGCTGCAATTGCCCATACACTGCAGTACATATAGGATCTCAGAATCAATAAGTTGGGAAAAGACCTCCAAGATCATCTGGTCCAATCATCACCCTACTGCCAATATCACCCACTAAACCATGTCCCTAAACACCACATCCAACCTTTCCTTAAACACCACCAGGGATGGAGACTCCACCACTTTCCCAGGCAACCCATTCCAATGTCTGACTACTCTTTCTGAGAAGAAATGTCTCCTAATTTCCAAACTAAACTTCCCCTGGTGCAACTTGATCACTGATCACTCAACCATTCACTCTGATCCTATCACTAGTTATCTGTGAGATACTTCCTTTCAGGTAGTTGTAGAGAGCAATAAGGTCTCCCCTGAACCTCCTCTTCTCCAGACTAAACAACCCCAGTGCCTTCAGCCGCTCCTCATAGGACTTGTGTTCCAGGCCCTTCACCAGCTGTTCTCTGGACACCTTCCAGGGCCTCGATGTCCTTCTTTTAGTGAGGAGCCTAAAACTGAACACAGTACATGAGGTGCAGCCTCACCAGAGCTGAGTACAAGAGGACTGTCATATGATATCATATCCTACATCCTTCATTGTTGAATTTTTTGTTGAATTCTTTGGAATTAGAATACTTCCTTCAGGGTTTCAAAAATGTGTTCCTATTTCTAAAATGTTGGACATAGTGAAACCCTTCAGGGGAAAAAATAATAACCAATAAACATTTGACAATCTCTTTCACCATCCTAAAAGGCGTGTTTTCTGAAATGCATCAGACTGCAAGATCATTTCAAAGTACAATATATGTTTATCTACCGCTTAATCAGCATAGCCATATGCGAGCAGAGGGAATATGATGATCTACACTAGAGAAATATGCCCTTATGTAGTTCATAGGTTCTATGTCCCTGTGAATAATGTTTATAAAAACAAAAAGAACATTATTTTTCCCTTATATCAGCTGTCTGATTAAGCTGCTTAGTTAGCTAGTGTGACTGCATAGGGTACAAGAATTCCACTTAGATTTTAGCTGAAATTGCCAATTTTGGCTTTTGAATATCAAACAAAAATTGAATAGGAAAAGGAAAGAAGACATAGTTTGGTGATTACAAACCAGAATGTTATTTTGGACACACGGTGACCTCTCCGTCCACCTGAAATTGCCTGTGTGCACTTTTTTTCCTTTCTTTTCACTTCTACAGCTAAGTTCTGTCATCTAGCTCCCTTCCAGGAGACAAGAGGGAAAAACAAAAACAAAAACAAAACAAACAAACAAACAAACAAACACACCACCAAAAAAAAAAAACAACTCATGGCCTCATGACTTGTGACAAGGATAATTTAATTAAAGTGAACAGGAAGAGGAAATAAAAGAAAGGAAAAAAAAAAAAAGAAAAAAAAAAGGAAAAAAAAATGAACAAGGAAAGGCTGGGCTATGTAGAAGCACAGAGCGAGAAAAACAAAAAACTAAAAATTCTCTACTTCCCATCAACCACTGTTGTTCAGCTACTTCCTGGGAAGCAGGGCCTTGATACACATAGCTGGTTTTTGGGAGGACAGATTTATTCATAACAAGTTGCATACACTACTTTTCTCCCTTTGCACTTTTGTTGCTGCCACATTTATTGATACCACATGATATGGCTATCCGTTTGGTTGTTTTAGGTCAGCTGCCCGGGCAATGTTCCCTCCCACCTCCAAAATGGTTATGGGGGTGGGGGTTGGAGAGGCTGTGCCAGTGCTGCTCAGCGATAGACAAACACTGGTGTGATATTAGGGCTGTTCTAGCTACAAGTACAGAGAACAATGCTATATGCGCTACTGCAGGGAAAGTAAACTCCATCCCAGCCAGACCCAGTACAGAAGATCAGAAACCAAGACAAAAATTAAAACCATTTCCTTACCACTGTTTCGCATGGCCTTGACTTCACTACTTGGTTTCTGACTCCTCTGTGCCCTGCCCTGAACAGTGCAGGTGTAGGGGGAATGGGGTTGTGGTCAATCCATCATAGCTCCTTTCTGCCGCTCCTTCCTTCTCACACTTTTACCCAGCTACAGAGTGGGTACTTTCTATGGGTTATAATCTTTAGGATAAACCATCTCCAGCATAGGTTTTCCATGACCTGCCGTTTCCTTCAGGACATATCCACCATCTGCAATGTGGTCCTCCATGGGTACAAGGACAGGCCCAGCACAGCATGTACCTTATAGGACAGATTCTCTGGGCCACAATTTCCTTGGTAAAAAAAAATAAATAAAATAAAGGGGGGGGATTCAGTGTGTGCTTCGGTTGCACTGATGAAGATTGAACTTGCAGGTTCAGCCACTGCACAGTTCAGATGCCAGTTCAGATGCAGTAGTTTGAAACTCATGTTTTTCACATAACACAGCTAAATATTGCCAAAGTGAGTCGATAACAAAGATAGAAACCACCCAAGTTATGAGGCATCTTATACTGAACCATGTTCTTCAGCCTGCTATTCACTTGGTAGGTGTTTCTGAGACCTAAAATTGAAAAATTAGGATCTCGTCAATCTAATATAGCAGTCAGTATCCGAAAACAACAAGGAAAAGGAAAGAGATTATGCACAAACAAAATGGAAGTGATACTGCAGCTACTATTTTTGACAAATTACAGTGAAAAAAGAATTCTGACATGGAAATTAAATAAGGATGTATCATAGCATCTCTCATAATTCATTATGCAATCTTATTGACATCATATTATGTCAGCTGGTGGTTGGTCCATCTTATGCTTGACAAAGCAGCAGCTACTGAGAAGTACAAAATTAAAGAGCTTTTAAAAAATGTTTTGGAAATTAAGAACAATAGAATTGTAAGGAGAATATTTATTCATACATGGACTGGAGACAACTGTCCCTCATCGCACTTGAGGGCTGCCAAACTGGTTCTTGAAACTTATCTGGGTTCTATCATGCTTTTCTTTGTACTATATAGCCTTAATATATTTTCTTGTTTTCTATCTTACTTTCTGATAGCTTGCACCAATTTGATTTTTGATAAAACAATTAAAACTACCTGATTTTATTTGCTTAGTAGAGGAACAAACACTAAAATATCACGAATGCATTAAAAACTAACTGATTTCTACGGGTCAGTGGTACAATTTCATATGAAGAAAGGCCCTACATAAACAAAATGTATTCTATAGCATTCAAGCTTTTAGTAGATTGCGACACTGCATTGTGTGTTAAACAAATAGAAATTCAGCACAATTTATTGTAAAGATAGACCACTGATAAAGCTTCACTACTATTATAGGAGGAGTGATTTAGGGTAATGATACATTAAGTTACTTAGAAGGCAGTATCTACTTATATTACAGTGTATATTAAACTATTTAATGTAGACCTATTTGACATTTCTGATGATATGGTAGGATTGAGAATGGCCCAGATGACCCCTTGAAGTTCCATCCACTCCGATTTTCTGATTGATATGGTACTGTAAAAAATAAAATATAATTATTTGTTGTTTTAATATTTTTACACTTAAAAACAAACAAACAAACATAGCAGTAAAAATATACCCTTTACTGGTCACAAAAATACCAGCCTGATCTGAGTGCTCTCTATAAGCTGGCATGATTTCTGTCAGTTCCTGCTAACGTATCAGCTTCATGAATTTCCATGTTTAGGAAAATGTGATTAAATACAATTCCTCCTAAAACTGTTGCTAGTTTCTCTCTCATGTAACTGTCAACTTGTTTTCTATATTGAGCTATACATTAAGCAATATATAATCATGACATCATTAAATAAAAAAAAATATATAAAAGTGAGACAAATTTCCTCTTTACAGTCTCTAAGGTCTAATAGATTCTTATTGGTTATAAAATATCTAGATTTGCTATGCAGTTATTGTGGAATGAATTTTAACATTGCTTTAAAAGCTTTACTTAATGCACTTAATACTAAATAATAGTATTAAGTCTACTTAATACTTAATACTAAACAAAACGCATTAGAGTTAACAAGATTCTCTTTATTTACTTTAAATTTAAATTAATTGTTTGGAATTAAAAATATATTTCTGATAATCTAATTTTTATATTTTAGAAAATAATAGCCGAACAGATGAATATTACATTGCATATTTAAAGCTTTCTGTTTCATGTCACTGTGCACCTTTCTGTTGAAAGATAACTGAGATCTTTGCTTCTGGGAAAAAAAAAATAATTAATTGAATTCCTCATTATGGGGAAGAGACTTGAATTAAGTCTCTTCCCCATAATGAGAGTTATATATTTAACCTGAGTTATTGCATAGGACACTTCTTTTTTGTATGCACAGAGAATATATAAGTTCTAGGCAGAAAAGCTAAAAATGCATATTATTAAAAAATATATATTTTTTTTATTTAGTATACACACATATAGATAGATAGATAGACTAGCCAGTTTTTCAGTTGAAGTAAACCATTGTCTTTTTGAGATCTGTACAGTTTGTCAGTATTATATACCCACATTACTTCTCCTAACCTTTCCTTGTATGGTGTGTATTATTATGAATGAAATACTATGAAATACAGACCCTGACAGAAAATAGCCCATGAAAAAAATATCCAAATTGATTCCAGTACATTTTGGACCAGGCCCTATAACATCTTTTCCTTCAAACCTCATTAGGCATTTAACTTTCTTCAGTCTGTTCTGCCTGCTGCTGCTTCTGCCAGCACAAAATGTCACACGTACAAAGATGTGCAGCCATAAGATTCCCAATGATTTTAAATCTTTTCGTTACATGTCCTAAACTCAGCATATCATTTTCTTCAGAAACCTATAACTTTTTTTCCACTAATGATGGACTGTATTTATATCTGTTGTAACTCTGTCTTGAGCAACAGACTTTCTTTAAATTTAACATGCTATAGGTAGAGCCCAGCCCACAAATATATACAAACACACTCTTGAGTATCAGGTCTTTACAGAATCTTCTCTTTGGTGCTCAGTATTATATTTATTGATGTTTGTGTTTAATATTCTCTATACTGTTAAAAAGTATACACAGTATTTAACTAATTATCTAGCATAAACTGAATTCCCCTTACTTCCATGAATTCTCTTATCTTGATTTAGTTTTAAAAACAAAATGAAATAAAACAAAACAAAACAAACACCATCAGGAAAAAGACACAAAAATATTCTGATGTAAATTGGAAAAAAACAGACAAACAAAAAAAAAAATCTAACTTTTTTTTTTTTTTTTTGATTTAGAGGAGAAATTATTCTTCCTTTGGAAAGTGAAAAATAAAAAGTCCCATTCAAAGATGAATAAAGTTAGTTATTTTTTTTATTAGTTAATAATTAGCTATGAGTTAATAATTAGTTATTATTTTGTAATTGTTTATAGTTTTATAATATTTTTGTTGTTAATAATTAGTTATTATTAGTTTTGTTGTTGTTGTTGTTGTTGTTCTCAGCTACATTGTTTTTTATCCAATGTCTTTGGATTTATTTTAATTCCTTAGAGAGGTTATTTGAAGAGGTCCTTAATTAACCTTAAAGAGGTTGTAGTGAGGTGAGGATTGGGCTCTTCTCCCACACACCAAGTGATAAGAAAGGGGAAATAGCCTCAAGCTGTGCCAGAGGAGGTTTAGGTTGGGTAACAGGAGATATTTCTTTACTGAAAGGTTTTGCAGCGTTAGAATAAGTTGCCCATCCCTGGATGAGTCACCATCCAGGAATAAGTCACCATCCCTGGAGGTCTTCAAAAAATGTGTAGATGTAGAACTAAATAGCATGGTTTAGTGGTGGACTTCAGAGTACTAGGTTAAAGTTGCGCTAGATGATCTTAGAGGTCTTTTACAATCTGAATGATTCTATGATTTTATGATTGTCTTTTGCCTAACTATTTTGTTAGGGGTGTAGGTGTAGGATAACTATGGACTTACCCACATTGAAGAAAAAGTGTTCTGTAAAGTATGTAGTGAATGTATAGCGCAGAAGCTACTTTGAACTAATTATCTATGTGGATTACTTCAGTGTAAAGAAAGAAAACATTTGTAAAAGCAAATGACTCTAAAGTAATTTATTCATTGTGTGCTTCGTATTTCCACAAAAGAACTGAGCTTCCATATATCAATTTACATAAACAGGCAAATCCTTTGAGAATATTTGAAATTAGGAGTCTGAATTATATAAGTGTATCTTATAAATTGAGGTCATGTACCCTATAAACAGTTGGGAGTGAGCTTAAATGTTTTCCTGCAACTAATTATCTTAGTTTTCTTCAGCTTTCCCTGGCTTTTCTTGACACCCACCTACTCAACAGCATTCTTTTTCTGTATTCTTTCAGACCTTCATATCTATATAATCTCTTCTGATATGTATGTGCAAATATATATATATATATAAATATATGCATTTGTATGTTTGTGAATTCCTACTGAGTTTTGAGATTTTAGCCGCAACTGTATATGTTTCAATTATGGAGTATTTAGGCTGACATATCCTGTTCAGTGTCAGCCAGAGAACTCCAGGGAAACTTTTTTTTTTTCTTTTTTCTTTGAGAGGTGACCTTCTATCACAGTCTGATGACAGTTGTTACCGCAACTACTTCAGAAAGTCTGTTTTTTGTTGTTGTTGTTGTTGTTGTTTTGTCTTGTTTTGTTTTGTTTGTTTGTTTGTTTTACAAATGCCTTTCTAATGCTAATGCTTTTCTCCATTCTAATCCACTGTCTCCTAGCCATTTGCCTTTCCTTTTTTTTTCTTCTTCTTCTTCTTTTCTTCTTCTTCTTCTTCTTCTTCTTCTTCTTCTTCTTCTTCTTCTTCTTCTTCTTCTTCTTCTTCTTCTTCTTCTTCTTCTTGTTTTCTTCTTCTTCTTCTTCTTTTCTTCTTCATCTTCTTCTTCTTCCTACTATTATTATTTTGTTTTAATAAAATGAGACTGTGACAATTCAAAATTTATTCCAGGCACCAAGCAGGATCCTGTAACATGACATCTATTTGCACTGTTAGCCAGCAACAATAACTTTTCTGTCCAACAAGAGGTGTTCTAATGATACACAGCAGTAGCACTAGTTGGATTATAAGTGGCAGCCAATGTAGCATCAGCCAAGTCAGTTTAAATTAAGTTTGGATGATGAATCAGTAGAACCATACAAATTATTAGACAGAAACAACAGAATTTGTGTGACCATGTCTCTTCTTAATGTTGGCTTTTTCCCCACTTTTCATTATTTTTGACTTTCTGCATCCAACCACTATGCACATGTTAACTTAAGGCTACTGAGCAGTAAAATGAAATTTAACTGTGATATTGAAAAGACACAAAAATGTGGAAAATTGGAAATGAAAAGCTTAATTGGGTAGTTCCTGGCTGAAGCTCAGTTGCAAATGAAGATTCATACAAACATGCAATCTATATTTCTGTTAAACTTGTTGGCAATGTCTCAGGAGTAAGATTAAGACCATTTATAAAGGTTTGCAGTAGTTTTCATTGTACTGAAAATATAGTTGCAGTATTTTATTTGTAAAAATAAGATAAAATAAAATATCATGATCACTTACTATGTTAGAAAAACAGCTACAAAAATCTATATAGCCTACATTATGGTATAGAAAATGACAACACTTTTTCAATACATTCCACTTGAAGATCAGCAAGAAAATCACATAATGCATGTATATGCAACACAGTGTTCTAGACCCTAGACGTATTGTTTTGTTTTGTTTTGTTTTGTTTTGTTTTTCTCTCCTCAATTTACAGATGAAGTACTATAATTTAAGTTTTCATATCAGAAAGGATATTTTCCATTTGCTCAAATGGAAATAAAACTTGGATCTCCAGAGAACACCATTTACCAGGATAACCATATTTTCTCCTCGTAGGCCTCTTCTCCTTTAGTAATGAGAAGCTTTCAGAAACATATAATGAGATTTGCTAGTACTGTATATCAGCCTTTTCTGTTACTTAGATGAACACAGTAAATTTAGAGGGTTTTGTTTTTTTGTTTGTTTTTACTTTGTTTATTTGTTTGTTTGTTTGTTTGTTTTTTTGGGGGGAATTACATACCATTTTTCTGTGATATGACTTTTTGTTTATACAAAATAAAACCTCTCATTTATACCTACATTTGTGTTCTTGCCATTGTTATTACACAAAATGGACAAATGTATTATTTCTAAGTGGGGCAAGGAGAGAACTGAAACATCTTTCCCTAAGACCAACCATTATAATAATTATGGTATTTTGCTACCCTGTTTCCATCACACATACCAGGACCTCATTTGCACTAACTAGCTAACCACATCCAATATTCTCCATCAGTGAATACATTTATGTGAAATTTCTAAAGATGCCAGCTTGGCTTTTCAAATGAAAAACAAACACTCGTTTCAGTTTTAAAAGCTTCACATAAAGACATTAATTGCTTCAGGATGAGGGATTAATGCATTTTAGAATGACACCTTTTTCATCAGAGCAGTTCTTAATGAAAAAAAAAAAAAGTGTCAAAATAATAAAAGAAATCCGTTATTTACTTAAAAATATATTTCTGTTCAAAGCCATGAGTAACACAATTATCATCCTATCCATATTTTAGATCCTTACCCTGAAATTATTGATATTTTAACTCATTTTAACAAGAAAAATAACTAGGAGCCATTTCTATGCAGTACCAGGAATACAGTTCTATATTGGTTTATTAAGAGCTCACAAGGCAAGCTTAACACAGAAATAGTTCAAGCAATGACATTGACTGTGAGAAAATGGGGAAAAAAAAACCAAACACATTGAAACATTTATAAATTACAGTTTCTTTATATTATTTAGAAACAATTATGTTTAATTATAATCTCTTTTGTTCTATTTGAATGTCCCACAATTCACTATAATTTCATATTCCATAGTGTGCAAATTAAAGAGGAAATTTGGCTTTATAATTCTTAGAGAAGGTGAAAGATTACACTTTAGAAACACAAAAACATATAGAACAGGAATTTTCAACAGTCCTGTTAAGTTAAAATCTTTATTGAAATATTTCTGTAGTCATGTATTTGAGACTGATTTTTTTTCAGTTTGTTTTGAACATGATGCAGTATGAAAGACTTCTGTAATATACATCTAATTGTTCATTCAGGTCTAGGAAAAGAGAAGAGGAGAGGAGAGGAGAGGAGAGGAGAGGAGAGGAGAGGAGAGGAGAGGAGAGGAGAGGAGAGGAGAGGAGAGGAGAGGAGAGGAGAGGAGAGGAGAGGAGAGGAGAAGAAGAAGAAAAAGGAAAAGGAAAAGGAAAAGGAAAAGGAAAAGGAAAAGGAAAAGGAAAAGGAAAAGGAAAAGGAAAAGGAAAAGGAAAAGGAAAAGGAAAAGGAAAAGGAAAAGAAAGAAAAAGAAAAGGAAAAAGAAAAAGAAAAGGAAAAAGAAAAAGAAAAAGAAAAAGAAAAAGAAAAAGAAAAAGAAAAAGAAAAAGAAAAAGAAAAAGAAAAAGAAAAAGAAAAAGAAAAAGAAAAAGAAAAAGAAAAAGAGTCCTTGTCCTTTTGTTTTGTGACAAACAGACTCCAGACTGGACCTGTCTTTGCAGAGGAGCAGCTGATCTGTGTAGGGGCAGCTGCCTGTAGGGAACATGTTGGAGTAGTCCACTCCTGAAGGATGGACTTTGTGGTATGAATCCATGTTGGAACAGATCTTGAAGAGCTGCTGCCTTTGGGAACCCTCACAAGATCAGTTTCAGAAGGATGACATCCCATGGGAGGGATCCCACGCTGGAACAGAGTTACTACCTCTGAGTGAGGAGGAAAGAGCAGCAGAGACAAAGTTTTATGGAATGACTTCAACCCACATTCCCTATCCCCCAGCACTATTCAAGAGGAGGCGGCAGAAGAACGTGGATGGGCAGGAAGATATCTTTAGTTTTCCTTTAGTTTCTCACTGCTATAATCTGTAGGTGATAAATTACATTAATTTCCCTTACACTGAGTCTGTTTTGCTCATGATGTTAATTGGTGAGCAATCTCACCATCCTTATCTCAACCCATGAATTTATTTTCATCATATTTTCTCCCTGTTTTGTTGAGGAAGTGGTGTGAGAGAGCAGCGTGGTGGTTGGATGGTTACTGTGGACTTACCCACATCAAAGAAAATGTTCTGTAAAGTATGTAGCTAATGTGTAGCACAGAAGATACTTTGAATTAATTTTCTATATGTATTATTTCAGTGTAAAGAAAGCTGCCCATTGGTATTAAACCACCACAGTACCCACTGTTGAGGAATGAAGTTTTATTAAAAAAAAAAAATCTTTGTTACAAAAAGAATGCTAAGAATATATAGGCAGCAATGTACTGTGTATAAAATAAATATTTTACTAATATGTTCTATTTATAGATAACTAGTTTTCATTCTTCTAGTTTTGTGTTTTGTGTTAGTTTAATACCACATATTTAGGACCATCATTCTAATGCATACTTTATCTGATAAACATCAAGAGTTAGCAAGATATTTGAACTCATTGCCTCCAAATTTTCCTCTGCACATTAGCTTACTTTGTAAGTATTCCTATAATACTGGATACATACACTCATTCTTTGTTTAAAACCCTAATCCAAATTTCCAAGGATGTTACCTTAGATAGTGCCACATATTTTAAGAGACAAAATAAATAAATAAATAAAAAGATCCACTTAAAACTTTTTTCTTTTTTTTTTTTTTTTAATTACTGAATGTTAATATAAGGCTAAGAAAAAAAGAACACACACACAAACACTCCACACACTCCAAGAAAATACAAAAAATATGAGGGAACTTATTAGTGAAATGAACAGTACATAAATATTGAAAATAATCTCAGTTTCATGTCTGTTTACTTTTCTGACTACTTGCAGGTTAACTACTGTTCAAATTTTCTCTTTAAGAAAAAGTGTCTTTGTGTATGCAAGGGAAAAATTACTCAGAATTACTTGCAATTATTGAGCATTACAAACATGGTAAAGAAACACAGAAGAATCTGAGCCTGGCAAGAAGGAATATGGCTTTCTTTTTTTCCATAAAATGTTCAAGGATATATTTAAATGCCAAGTCATTCTAAGATCAACAGCAGTAAGTCAGAAAAAAAAATATCTTAATGATAGGATCTAACATGTGAAACAAGCAAACAATTATTATTTGTTATTGATGTAATCTTGTCACATTTTAATTAATTCTTAAGGCATAAGAAATCAAAGCTTCAGCTTCATTAAGTATAGCCAGCATGTGAAAAAAGTCTCAGAACTATCTTTACTCAATATATAGGAAATACAAAAGAATTATTTAAGGTTTACACAATTCATCCTTCATTTAACCAGGGAAATGAACTGCAAATGCAATTATATATCAGGCTTGCCTTGTATACAACAGTGGGTATACTACCATAAAGAAATACATGATTCAGCCTACAAAAAATTCATAAGGTCATCCATGCTAAAATATATCATTAGGATTTCAGGGCCAGAATTAAATATGATTTATCAGCAGTTTAATACAAACTTCTGATTGTCCTTGTCCAAGGAAATCATAAAATCATAGAAATCCCAAGTTGGATGGGTCCCACAAGGATCATTGAGTCCAACTCCTAGCTCCATACAAGAGCACCCAAAAATCAAGCCGTGTGTCTGAGGGCATTGTCCAAACACTTCTTGAACTCCAGCAGGCTGTGTGCCATGACCACTGCTCTGTTCCAGGGCCCAACTACCCCTTCAGAGAAGAACCTTTTCCTAACACCCAGCCTGAACCTTCCCTGATACAGCTTCATGCTGTTCCCTCAGGTCCTGTTGCTGCCTCTTTTTTCTGCCCTTGCCCCTCTTTTCCTCCTTTTGAGAAAGTTGCTGACTATGATGAGGTCTCCCCTCATTCTCCTCTTTTTTAAGCTGAACAGGCCAAGCATCCTTAGCCACTTATCATGCCCTCTAGCTCTTTCACTGTCTTTGTTGCCTGCCTTTGGACACTCAAACATTTTTATATCCTTCTTGCATTGTGGAGCACAAAACTAGACAAAGTACTTGAGGTGAGGCTGCACCAATGTTGACTATAGTGAGACAATCACTTTTACATAGTTCAGCTATACTGAACTTAATGCAGACTAAGAAATGGCTTAGTGTTAAATGACTTAGCTAGCTTTTAATTCTTTTCTGTTTATTGCTATTGCTACTATTGCAGTAGGTAATATAGCAAAGTATATTCAGGTTAATGCTTTTGTAATAAGTAGTAGCAAAAGTGGTAAAATATGCTATTGGACTTTCTAGAAAATGTGTACTAAGTTACAGCTGATACAGTTGTAGAAACTATGTATATATATATAATGCATCAAGCTTTGAGTATGTTCCTTATCTGTATATTTTATGGGCTCAAAACTTAGCTGTGTAACTTAGTGTAGGTTAAAAGCTTTATAAGATAGCAAACAATTTAATTAGGAACAAATGGAAACCACACATTGACTTACAATCTTCACAAAGTGCATTGAATAAAGCGAACTTACTTTTTTGTTGTTCAATTGCATATTTTTTCTGTTTCTATTTTTTTTGTTTGTTTGTTTTTGTTTGTTTGTTTGTTTGTTTGTTTCCCTCTTTCTAAATGTGGAAAATGTTGGACAAAAGAATTCTCAGGTTTCCTTTGGTTTTCTTAAACAATATGTAGGTGTTTTTCTTTCAGATATTTGATTTTCTTCTTTAATAAAACTATACAAATATATGCACCATATATTACATAGTTCACATGGATTCAATATTCGGAAGCATCTTACAGCATAACAGGACCATTTATTTCATGTGCGGATTTTCAAAGTGAAAAGAGATGTTAGATTGATATAAAATGACTAAGGATATAAGGTAACTGAAGAAAACTTGGCAATCAAGTATGTAAAGGTAACTAATGTAGCCTTAGGTGACTCCAGGATATAAATAGACCAAAACTATACAAATCCAGCTTTAAAGACACTAAATATTTAAAGATAAAAATAGAGAAGAGGGAGGACTTGGTGATGTTTCTGACATACAGAATGATTTTTTTGGCCAAAACCAGACCACAGAAAGAACCTAGACAGTAAACTACTGAAGTCCAAGCCCTTAATGTTTCGTGTGTGATCACAGATTTTCTTCTTCCAAAAGAGGGTCCTAGCCACATGGCTGTTTAATTACTCAGTATATGTGTATCTGATATATCCACTGGAAAAGTAAAAAGTCTTGGTTATGAGCTAATGAAGAATTAAAATGACAATGGAAATTTTGCAGGAGATACAATTAGTGTTTCTTGGCTTCAGTTTAGTAGATTACTTCTGAGAGTGTTGTGTTTCAATTTTGGAGAAAAGAGAAAGATTTTTCTTGTAGCGATCAAAAATAGAATTTATTTATTTATTTATTCTTAAGGAATAAAGGAATTAATAAATTGTACAGTTATTCACGAGGATTAGTTCTTTTGGTGATTTCTTATACTAGCTCTCATCACAAGTAGCCTCATGATAGCATTTCATCTTTGCAAATCAGCTGTTTTAATTTCTCTCTAATTATGTCTGCCACATCCAATTTTTTATCAGTACTTTTGGATGGGAGCAGCCTTACAGTTTCTTTTCAGCATCTAGCACAAGTGTCTCCTGTTTTGGAATTATGCATAAGGTCACCCAGTCCTAGCAACTCGCAGTAGTGGTTTTATTAATGAAGTCTACATTACAAACATGCTTAACTACTCTGTTCTAGTATACCTCTATATACTTAACTAAGAACTCAATGTACTGTGTTTACTCCAGTAAAATCTTTTGGTTTTCTTAGTCAACATACTTTATATGTTATACGTAGCATGACAGCTCAATCTAGAAGTGGTGAATGTTGATCAGGTTAGTGTCATTCTAATGTATGAGCCATACAGTCTACTAAAAGATTTTTATAATCTTTTAAAAAGTGTAGATTTTTTCCTAGATACTGTTACTGTTACAGCTTTTATTATTATTATTATTATTATTATTTTTATTTTTTTTTCCCCATGAGTACCCAAACAAAATTACAAAATTACGGGGAGCTATATTGAACACATGGATATCAAGGAAATTGGTTTCCATGGGAACCTTATCCACATGACAGTTTTCAAATGCTTTTCTGCTTTCCAGGTGACATTTCAGTAATTCTAACAGTATTAATGTTGCGAGTGGACATGAAATATATGACACAAAAATGATTTGTTTGTGTGCGTATGTGGACAGAACCTAAGCAGACAGCATATTGAGTGAACAGCTTTTTCAGCTCTATGACTATGATGGTTTGCCTGTTTATTGTAAACTATTCCCAAATATCTAATTTTGGGACAAATTTAAATATTGTTTGTTCTGCATCTAAGTTTTAAGCACACATATACTTCTCAAAGAAAGAAAATTAGTTTCAGCATAATGCATAATAAGTTCATTTTACATAAAGAGATTTCTTTGTTATAAAGCATTCAAATCCAAAACCAATTTTCTTCCTGCAGGAGGAGGCTACATTAGGAAAGCTGCAGACTAATTGAGATAGCAACATGGCAACAAAGCTGGAAATCTGTGCAAAAATGTGGTTACTGGTGAACCCTGCTGCCTTGATTAGCACATTAATTACAAAGCAGGTGTTAGTGGACTGTGTTAATGGGCTGCATAAAAGGTCAAGAGGACTTTAGCTATCATTTTTTCCTCATCAAATTATTGAATATTTATTTCACAGCACTTCAGATTTGAATACTTTGAAGGAGGACTATGTATCTCTGTAGTGTAAAACCACTTTTTCCTTTTTCTCCTTCCTTTCTTTTCCATTTTGCTGCTGTCAAATAAAAGGTGATTTTAAACAAAAGTATATAGTAACTTGTCAAAATGAAGCTGTTTAACAACAAAAAAAGGACTAATACCCAAATGTTTCACTGCTTTTGTGTTAAAATCCTACCGACATGTGTTTATATGGCTTAATTGTGCATCTCAGTGTGTCTTACTGTAGCAAAGGGGACAGTATAATAAGGAACAATTCAGCCTGAGATTATGAATATGATTTTTTTTTTTTTTTCCTGGTGTAGGTACTTAATGGGATTGTTATTTCTTTTGCATTTTAGGGAAAGCTATAATTTTCAGATCCAAATGTTGAAGTTAATGTCATCACTGAATAACAAGGATAAAGAACTACCTTCTCTTTCCTTCCCTTTAGATTTGGAAGGCCTGACTGCCTCTGGCTTGATGACAATGGTTTCTCCAAAGGACAAAGTGTTTAAACAATTTATATAAAGAAAAGAGACAAGTGCAACGCTTGCTAGAAAATTAGGTTAGTCATCATCTTTTATTTCTTAAGTATAATGGGCCAAATAATTCTACGATACAGGAGTATAGACAGGAATATAGATAAATAAAGGGAAATAAATATAGGGAAATAAACAGAAGATGACTGTAATAAATGGAAGCAAAAGTGGGGAAATTCAACAGAGTCAGCGAAAAGCAACCAACTCATATCAAAAGCTCAGGGTTTTACTGGAAGATCTAATTACTTAGAATGCAAGATTGATATTATAAAATAACATCAATGATCTTAATTTATTAACTTCAGAAAAATAATTTCAGAATTAATTTCCACACATTTCAGGGAAAAAAAAAATAAAAAATAAATAAAAAGCCCTTTTTTGCCTATGTACATCTGATTTTACTGTGCATACCTGCGGTTAAACACTGACAACAGGGAAAAGGTCATGTTCTGATTAGATCTCTCTGACATAATTTCATGGAAGGCAGTGAAAAACCGTATGTCTTCTGTTTCTGTCTCTTTACAACTTTTACAAAAGCAGGAATTTGTAAAATATAAGGAGATCTTCTCTAGCATTTTTAAGCATTTATATCATTTCATGACATCTTTATTGCCAGTACATTACAAATTTTTAAACAAAAAACCTCTAGAGTCACAAATCATTTGGGCCTCTCCTATTCAAAGACAACATTTGAAGATTATTTTGATCTCTAGACATCGAAAAATGCAAGCAAAATTTTGTCTAATCTTAATGGATTGCATGTTCAGTGTTGTGCTCTGCCACAGAAGTAATGAGAAAATGACACATATATATCCAGATGTGAGACATGTCTTCTGCATAGAAACTCCTCTCAAAGCTGCAGTTTGGCTTATGTCAAGGACTATTACAGTTGTAGGAACTGTTTTTTCTGCTTTCTCATGTCAGAATAGCATGTATGAATGCAGAATCCTGTGCAAACACCCACTGATGTACAAGACAAAAGTATTTATGTACGGTAAATATTTGCAGTTACCTTTCTTACACAATAGTTATTGCTGTGGATAAAAGGAAGCAACTCTCACATGATATCCCACCCTACAAGTCACTGAAATTGCAGTCAAGGTGAGTAACTATGGCATCTGACTGACGATGGACTACATAACTGCCATGGAAGAGGGGATATTATATATCATTTTAATAGGGGATTGAAGAGGGAACTGAAATAAAATAACTTTTTGACATCCAAGAAATTCCTAAAATATATTGATGATAACGTCACAGTACAGATACTAGGGGAGCTGACTAGGAAAGGTGCCCTGCTATATTTGTTGTTTGTAAACAGAGAGGGTCTCATGGGTGGAGTGGCAATTGGTGGTCATTTTGGCCACAGTGACCATAAAGTAGTCGAGTTTAAAATCTGTAGTGATAGGAGGAAAACTAACAGCAAAACTATCACTCTGAATATAGGGAGAGCAGACTTTAGGCTGCTCAGTGGATGACTTAGTAAGATCCCTTAGAAAATTGCTTTTGAAAGTGTAGGGGTCCATCATTGCTGGTCCCTTTTTAAGTACCAGTTTTTAAGAGAACAAGAATAGGCAATTCCAAAATGTCAGAAGTCAAGCAGGTGGGGCAGAAGGCTAGTTTAGCTGAGCAAAGATCTTCTTCTAGAGTTTAGGCAGAAAAAAAATAATAAAATAAAATATATGGACACTGAAGAAGAGGTCAGGTTATATAGGAAGACTACAGAGATGTTGTTCACCATTGTAGGGAGTAAATCTGTGTGTCCAAAGCTCAATTAGAGTTTAAGCATGCCAGTACTGTGGGGACAACAAAAAGTTTTTTTTAATACACTAACAGCAAAAGGAGAACCAGAGATAACATTGGTCCATTACTTGAGGGTGGTCACTGCATAAATAGGGACACAGACAAAGCAGAGATATTTAAAGCCTTCTTTGCCTCTGCGTTCAACACTGACGATGGGCTCTGGGACCCTCAGAGCCCTGAGCTGGATGACCGTGACTGCTGTAGTGATAAAGTCCCAGGCAACCCAATACTTGTGCAGGATTTGCTGCTCCAGCTGTATGCATAAAAGTCTGTGGGGCCTGATGGGATTCATCCCATGGCACTCGGCTGATGTTATCATGAGACCTCTCTTAATTATATTGAAGGAATCCGGAGAAGTCCCAGTTGACTGGAAGCTGGCAAATGTTATTCCAGATTTCAAGAAGGGCAAGAAAGAAGGCTCTGGTAATTATAGGCCTGTCAGTCTCACTTCAGTGCCTTGCAAAATTACGGAGAAGATTATTCTGGGAGTTATTGAAAAACACCTGAAAGACAATGCAGCCCTTGGTCAGAGCCAACACAGGTTCACAAGGGGAAAGTCCTGCTTAACAAACAATTTCCTTTTATGACAAGGTCACCCACCTAGTTGGCCAAGAGAAGCTAGCTGATGTAATCTTTTTGGATTTCAGCTAAGCTTTCAATACTGTTTCTCACAGTATCCTTCTGGACAAAATGTCCCATAAAGCTAGACAAAAACTTAATGTGATGCATGAACAACTGGCTGATGTGTCAGGCTCAAAATGTTATAGTAAATGGGGTTACAACAGGCTGGCAGCTGGTGCGGTTCCCCAGGACTCCATTTTTGGGCCAGTTCTCTTCAGTGTTTTTATAAATGATCTGTATGAAGGACTTGAATGCATACCAATTAATTCTGCAGACGACATAAAATTGGGAGGATCTGGAGAGGCCTTACAGAGATACCTTGACAAGTTAGAGGTCAGGTAATCACCAAGAACACGAAGTTGAAGAAGAGCAAGTGTTGGATTCTGCACTTGGGATGGGGCAACCCTGGATATATGTAGAGACTGAGGGATGAGAGACTGGAGACCTACCCTTCATAAAGGGATTTGGGGGTTTTGGTGGATGGCAAGTTGAATATGAGTCAACAGTGTGCTCCAACACTCAAAAGGGCCAACCATTTCCAGGAGTGCATTGAGCACAGCATTAGTAGCTGGTCAAGGGAAGTCCCAATGTACTCTGTGCTGGTGCAGCCTCACCTCAAGTACTGTGTGCAGTTTTGGTTGCCATAATATGAGAAGAATTTAAAACTATTATATTGTGTCCAAAAGACGGCAACAAAGATAGTGAAAAGCCTAGAGGGGAAAACATACGAAGTGCAGTTGAAGTCAGTTAGTTTGTTCAGCCTAGGGAAGAAGAGACTGAGGGGAGGCCCTGTTATAGCCTACAGCTTCCTTGCAAGGTAGAGCAGAGAGTCGGGCACTGATCTCTTCTCTCTGGTGATCTGTGACAACACCCAAGGGAATGGCATGAAGATGTGACATGGGATATTCAGATTGGTTATTAGGAAAAAGTTCTTCACCAAGAGGGCAGCTACCCAGGAAAGTGGGTATTGGATCCAGGAGTTGGAATCAATGATCCTTGTGGGGTTCCCTCCAACTCAGAATACAAGGATCACAATTCTGTGATCTTTTAGCAGCAAAGTCTATATAATGCGAAGAGGGCAACTGGCAAGTGGAGGAGACTATCGCAGGATATTTTGGCAGGATATGTGCAACCTATCACAATGCACAGAATAAAAAGAATAAATGTGCTTTTTTTCTTGTTCTTGTCCACAACAAATAGGACCCCGATCTTACTTGTCTGGATATGTGTTGTTACTGGTTATTGGATACACAACTTCCACAGAAAGTAGTCTTTCTGAGGTGCTTCCTATGAAGGTATAAATTTAAATAAAATGTGTCCTGCATTTAAAAGCATTAGACAGCAACTTGTTGGTTTATTTCACATATACAAGTAGGAAAGATTTCTACTTCATTAATACTGAGATCTTTTTACATAGCACTAAACCGTGCATTTTTCTCACTCTACAAGGCTGCTCTGAATGTTTTGTAATGTTTCTTTAGAGATCATTTTTGCTAGCTGCAGAAAGACCTTCATCCACTCAAGATGTATCTTTTCCAACCCTTAAAGAATTATTTATTGCAAGACATCTCTATAATTGTACTGGTAGCTGCTCTTTTAAACTTTATGCATTCAGATTTCTTAGCTGAACTACTGTTCTCCTGAGAAAAGTTTGCAGGACAAATAGATCCAAGTGCTAATTCCTATCATGTCTTCCAAAATGTGAAACACACTTTAAATATAAGGAGGGGTGGTGGGACAATAAGTAATTAAACTGGATGAACACAGTTTACTAGACTCCATGCTCCTTTCAGACAAACCTTGAAAATGATTTTTTTTCTTGGGAAGTAAACTTGAATCTGAAACCAGATTAATTTAATCTGAAAACAGATTACAGCCTTTTAAAATAACATGTAACCAGTCACGCAGTAAAACTCAATTTGTTCTCTGTGTGTCCAAACATACATGGCTTTGATTCTCAAAGTTTTTTAGGAATCTAATTTCCATTCATTTCAGTAAGAGTTATCTTCCCAAATATTTACTGAGTCTCTGAACAACATCTAATCAGATTTCTGTTTCCAACTGTTTTTCAATGGGCCTTTAACTGATAAATCACATAAAACGTCTGTTCTGTAAAAGTCAAGATGCTATAAACAATCAACAGTTAATTTGATTCCAAAACAAGGTAACACTAGAAAGCCAGCCAAATAGTCTTCTGAAAAATCCAGAACTGGTTTCTTTAGGATACATAAATTCTTCCTAGGATAAAACTCTCAATTTATTTCAGAATGACAGAATGACTATTTCTGTCATCTCTTATTACATTGAAATTATTATTATTATTATTATTATTATTATTATTATTATTACAATACTACTACTAATATAATGTTATTATTAATAATATAATAAAATATAATATGAAATATATTATTGTTGTTGTTATTATTATTGTTATTATTATTATTAATAATAATAATTGTTATTACAAAATGAAATTCTGCAACTCTACATACATCACATATTATTTCCTAACATTTCCTAATACTTCATCCTAGGCAGCACTTTGTTTAATTTCAGAAGAACCATTAAAGAGACTTACTAGCTGGGGACCTAGGGATGGGGAGCCAGGGTCAAAAGAGTACTTCAGCTGAGTGAACAGTCTCTATTGTGGCAAACAAGTTGCCCTGGGCTTCATCTAAGTTGAAAATAGAGAAGGTTCAAAAGGGAGATTTCCCAGGACCATGTCCAGGCAGCTTTTGAATTCTACAACGAGGGAGACTCAACAACCATTTTTAGTTTGGAGGCATTTTCAAAGTGTTACTCTATTACTCTACTTTGCCAAAACAAAGTTTTAAACATTTCCCTCTCCTCTCCTCTCCTCTCCTCTCCTCTCCTCTCCTCTCCTCTCCTCTCCTCTCCTCTCCTCTCCTCTCCTCTCCTCTCCTCTCCTCTCCTCTCCTCTCCTCTCCTCTCCTCTCCTCTCCTCTCCTCTCCTCTCCTCTCCTCTCCTCTCCTCTCCTCTCCTCTCCTCTCCTCTCCTCTCCCCATTATTTTTTTTTCTGTTTTGGAGTTGTAATAATAAATTAGTATAATTTGTCAAGCTTTTCATTAAAAGTCTGTATTAGTAAGAGTTTTCAGCCTAAATACACTGTCCCTTAACTGCCTTTATGTGAAAGGAAAGCAACATGTACTTTTAACATATTCCGTTTTTTAGGATAACAGGAAAAGGTGGATACAACTCCTTGATATGGTTTTAGTATCAGATATAGGCTTTTCTGCATGCATAATCTTAATTAGCTGTAAATCCAGAGAGAGAGAGGAGAGAGAGAGAGAGAGAGAGGGAGACTTAGATACGAATCTGTAACAAGAGCTGATTCTTGTTAATTGAAGTAAAGAACATGGCTGCCTCCTCCTTTAGCCACTCCAGACCATGAATGCTCCTGTCCGGCCTGTGATCTGCCCAGGCTAGGGACTGTGGCTGCTGCTTTCTCTTTTACAGTTTCAAGCAGTATCAACACTGAGCATGTACCCTGGAGAAGAAGAAACACACAGATGGAGACAGGACACTGACACAACCCATCACACAGGCTGCCCCAGATAAGGGCTGCCTTCAACAGCACTTTCCTACAGGACTCCTACAGATGATACGGGGCTTGGAGCATCTTCCCTATGAGAAAAGGCTGAGAGACCTGGGTTTGTTCAGCCTGAAGAAAAGAAGACTGAGGGGGGATCTCATCAATGTGTACAAACACCTGAGGTGTGGGAGACAGAGGGATTTGGCCAACCACTTTTCAGTAGTTTGTGGGGACAGGAAAGGGGTGTTGGTCACAAGATGGAGCACAGGAAGTTCCGCACCAACATGCAAAAGAACTTCTTCATGGTGAGGGTGACAGCACTGGAACAGGCTGCCCAGAGAGGCTGTGGAGTCTTCTTCTCTGGAGATATTCAAGACCCGTCTGGATCCCTAGATTGGCAGCCTGCTCTAAGGAACCTGCTCGGGCAGGGGATTTGGACCTGATGATCTCTCGAGGTCCCTTCCAACCCTTTCAATTCCGTGATTCGGTGACTCACGTAGCAGAGTGAGTGCTCTTCCTCATCTCTGGCTGCTAGACACAGAAGGTCACATGTGCAGGCACACACACACACACACAAATGCACACACACACAGAGTGCTCTCTAGGTTCACAAGCACATTTGTGGATCCTGGCAAGAACTGGCACATCCTCTCTGTCTGTACAGCACCCACAGCCCTGCTTCAGCTGCCCATGTAGCGTAGTCCTGCACTCTGCTTACTTATGCTGATGCCCCCCAGCAGCTGGTTTGGGAACCCACGCTGCTCCCGCCCCATGGTTGGAGGTAGAAGACCTCACTTGCTCCATTAGCAGGTGCCAGGGCCCCACTCATCCGCACCACAGTCTGAAGGGCCTAGACCCTGAGCCTGACTCCAGGAGCTGGCAACAGTTTCACTCCTGTAGACAGGTCCCACCAGTAGCAGGCACACAGTCCTTCAGCACACATGCACACACAGGAGAGACTGTGAATACACAGAGAGAGAGTGTTGAGAAAAGATTTCATGAGAAAATAGAAGAGACTGTGGTGATCAGGCACAGGGCTCAGCCAGACAAGCACACCATCACTGCCTCCCTTTCATATTATCCCTTGTTGCACTGGGAAAGGTCCTTCACCAGGTATCCTCAATGGAGAAGACTCTCTCTTTCCACATACTTCTACACTGGACTGTACATAGTAGTCTGTAATATTTCATTTCTCAGTGTATGGAACACTGCTATTTTTAAAATCTGTTACTTGATGATATCTTTTAAAAGCTAGAGAGATCTATTTATCAGTTTATCAGCTTCCTGCAAGGAGCAGGATCTTAGCGACCGTAGTGTTAAAGCTTACAGTTAGAAACCCCCAGGGTTATAATTTAATACTGCTATAAACTATGTCTTAAAAATAAATAAATAAATAAATAAATAATAATTAAAAAAAAAAAAACAGCAACACAATTTAAATTTATTTGTAATTGTTATTTGGAAATTATGCATGTAACCACTGCTGCCTGATGTGTTTCAGTGTCATGTTTTGAATTATTTCAAATTAAATTCAAACTAAAATGTCATTGAGCCATACAATTGTAGATCTAGGTTTGAAAAACACTCAGATTTTCCCAGCCAAATCTCTATTTTTATTTTATTCCCATATTGGCTAACTTTCTTACATTAACAGCTGTACATATGGACATTTAGTATACACAACAGATATGCACAGACATTACCCTATTCTCATACCTGTATTTGCTTCTTTTGGCACAGACTTCTAAAAATCACTTCTAAAGCAATTCTTTCCCACAGTGCATTCTCTCTTGCTCTACCTTGCATGCCTTACAACCATTGCCTGGTATTAAGTGAGTCTATCAAGGCCTCTTTGGTATCCATCAGATCCAGTCTGATTGCACAGAAACATTTGTTCCTTTTCTGTGCCGAATCAGGTCAACCGTAGAACAGCAGCAGAGTGATTGTGTGATTGACAAGGCTTCTATTGGGAAACCAGCAGACATGAAAGTACATTGGTAGAGGAGACTTCAATTAATTTGATAGAGAAGCAACAGAAGCATTGTCATCAAAAAGAACTGAGGAGCCATTTAATTTTATGACATGAATCTTAAGAAGTAACCATAAAAATATGTACTATCTCAGAACCAATTTTTGGAAATCAGTCTGACATAAATTATCAGTAAGAAATGATTATCAGAGAAGGATTTTGCTTCAAGTTCACTACTACAGCATTTATCCCTAGGGTTTCATTTAGGATGATCTTGAAGAAACTGCACAGACAATATTATAACACCAACAGGAGTTACAGAAAAGCTGAAGCCATTTTTGGCACTTAGAGAGCAAGTTGCTATTTACTTTGAGAAGTGAAAAAGCGTGAAGGTGCAGTAAATCAGTCCCTTGTGCTTTACATAAACAACATTTACACATATAATATGAGTCATCTATTGGCTCAGTAGTTCTAATACTAAAAACAAAGAAAGCTTATGGGGTAGCTTTACAGTACTAAGTTGTAGCAAAGGTAAACACAAACTAATTTATGCAGGTGCAGTCTAGCCAGAGCAGATTAAACTTTTTTTTTTTTTTTTTTTTTTTTTTTTTTTCCCCCCAGAGGTTTCCAAATTCCAGCCTTTTCCTCTGCCATTAGCCTACAACTATTCAAATTAATTTCAGCCTGTGCTCAGGTAATATGCCCACATAACAGGCAGACCTGTGGCTATCCTGCCACATTGGTTTTAGTGCTCACTAGGTACAACTTCATACACTGTAATTATGGTGGTTGAACTGCAAGGTAGAAATAAGCAAATTATTATAAAGCATTTTGAGATATGCTGAGTTGTGTAGGCCCAAAAACGAGGCTTGATTTGAAGTCACAGGTATGTAGTCTTTTCTTATGTGGTACCATCTATGTCTGTGAAAACTACATATAATTTCAATGAAGAGTAGTGAAATTAAAAGTTGATTAAAAAGTTGATTAATAAAGGCTGTACAACTTTGCCCTCATTAGTAGGCACAATGACAATATATTTGAGTGCTGTCAATGGCAGACTTTAGCCATTCAGGCACATGAAAACTACAATATTTTGAAGACAAATGCCTCTTAATTCTACTGCCTGTGAAAGAGGGATCATGCATTTCAAAGCAGAATTGTAAGTAGAATGGAAAATAAATAAATAAATAAAAACTATATAATTATAGTATTAGATTCTAAATCACAGAATCACAGAATCACAGAATCACAGAATTTCTAGGTTGGAAGAGACCTCAAGATCATCGAGTCCAACCTCTGACCTAACGCTAGCAGTCCCCACTAAACCATATCCCTAAGCTCTACATCTAAACGTCTTTCTTCAAATATTTTGAGTCTTTCAAAAACAAATGATAATTAGCAGTTCAGGGACTGATAGTTATTTTGAACTTAAAATTCCATTTCCTTATGTACAGTATTTTAGTTTAGATAATAAACTCCCAACCTTGGAAATATCTATGCCATGTGATATATTTTAAAATATTTTCCTTCAAAAGAAATGTAGCCTTTAGGATTAGACTTGCACTAGCTTCCAGAAAATGGAAGCCTAAAATCTATTAAAATAGATATTCTGTACTTCATTTTGCTATATGCTGCGTACATTGGCAAATAAAAGTTCTGAATATGGCAGTTTCAGCCACATACAATTCTTCTTACACTGAAACAGGTACAAAATGAGATGTAGCTACATTCTAGATGTATTGTGATACTGTAGAAACACTGTAGTTATATTGCCATGTAAAAATCTGAATAACATCTTAGAATAGCTTTGTAATTTTCCTGAAATACTAAATAATAATAATAATAATAATAATTTTTCTTTCCAACAGTTTTAATTCCTTATTTTAACTATCGGTTGTCATGACTTTATTAGATGAAGTTATACTTTGTGCCAAAAGATGACTAACTCATTTTTAAAATTCAGATATCAGGGATATTTCTAGAAGCAAACTGTATAGGCTATTTGGTTAGCAATGAACACAGTGTAAATGCTTCAGAATCTTTTTTATTATTTTATATTTTTGACTGTTGTCACTCTTGCAAACTATGAAATAAACAAAAATGAAGGCCCTAATGATATGAGTTAATGCAAACTCAAACTTCTCTGTATTCTTACTCAGCTTCTTGTTCCAGACAACCTACCATTCTGAGCAAAAAGGTACAATGACTGAGGAAGCACGTTATATTTTACAGAATTAAATGAATGGTTGAAATCACTGGCACCAACAAAAGTCCAGTCTTCCTCCCTCTCCTCTCTCAAAAAGTTACTTAAGATTGGAATAGACCTTTTAAGGTTAGCACCGGCTTCCTATTGAGAAACTGTAAAAGTCAGAACAGATGCAGAAGTAACCCTCTAAACTCCTCATCCCAGCAACCTCTCAAAGCTTTTGTACACAGTGCTAAGTGACTTGTATCTCCTTCTCCCATGCACCAAGCATGGGGGACTAGGAGGTTTCCTAAAATAGTTTTTTCTAATACACTTTGACTTTAATTAAATAATTGCTTTTTATATACACTAAATGACTTTCACTTACAAAATAAATATTCCAGAAATTAATATAAATTAAAGCAACAATATCTTCAAACATTTAAAGATCCTATGCAAACTCTCTGAAGCCTTTTATATTTCAAGAGCTCCCAATGCATAAGAGAAAGAATTAAAAGCTAAGTACAAATTCTAAATATATATTTCAGATTTTTCATTAGATTGGTTTGTATCATCCCTGTTTTCATTTATAAGCTAAAACGAAGTGTAAATTCTTTCATCTGTTAATATTTGAGAATGACATTACAAGGTCCAGGTCACATATCCATAATCTGGATATTTATATATATGTTTCAACAATGCAAATTAAAGTTAGGTGGTTCCTTATTCTCAAGCAATGAAAATAGATACTGCTGCACATCCCAAGGACCACTGTAACTTCAGGGTTTCATCCTTTCCAGGCCTGCATGTATGTTTATATTTTGTTTGTTTGTTTTCTTTAGGCTCTGATTTGACTTGGTTATGAACTTATATGGATTAAGTACAGCAATGTTTGTCTATTTCTATCTAATGTACCACAAAATAACTAGTGTTTCAAAATAAATATAATTTCCAAAATTAAATTAAATTAAATTAAATTAAATTAAATTAATATATATATATATGTTCTATTTCACAATAGCAGATTTCAGAGTGTTACAATTAGTGTTAAAATACATTATCTCATCATATTTATATGATGAAGTAGAGCATTATATAAAGACTTTGCTGGATCCCCAAAGGATTATGATGGTTTACTTCCTATCAAAAAGAACAGCTCTCATATAGACAAACAGGTTTATAATAAATACATGAAACATGAAGAATAAAGTGACTCTTGAGATCTTTGAGTCCAATATGGACATTCTAAAAAATAAATAAAAATGCCATTTTGACTGCATAGCTGTGAGTCCAAAAAACTCCCAGTGTGATAAATTTTGAAAAAATATATTTTTTCTTCTATGAGCCAGAAATATGCTTAATGAATATCTCTCTTTATTCTTCTATATATCAGGCCTACTGATATATAATATATGATATATGAACATCATGTTAAGTCCTGAATACAAACAGTGAACCATGAAGAACATTTTGCTTTTTTCAAAACTACGAGTATTCAGCATGCTACAAAAATCGCTTGACGCCTGGTGAGTGTGGCTCTTATGATGTTGTGCATCCAGTTCAAGCACTCAAAATCTCCCCACATTGAGAAAGACAAACTCACTATAGAGTATATACATATTAAGTGTTGAAGATAAATATTCTTTAAATCAACATGCAGTTATACTTTTATTATTTACCTGAATTCCATTTCATGGCCTGGTCAGAGTCCTTTTTATTTGTGCCATTTGCCTTTAGGCATGTTTCAAAGTGAGCTGAGAATAATTTTTACCTGTGATACATTTGTTAATAGGTAAATTATGCCTTTGTCAACTGAATCTCATGCTAACCTGTTTTCAGTTTATTAACTGAAAAATAATGAACTTAACTTTTTCAAAACTATACATTTTAAGTTGGTTCTCCTCTGCAGTACAGTTTGTTTGTTTGTCTGTTTGTTTGTTTTCTTTGCTATGGGGAGTGATGTCTGTTGAAGACAGGCTGAATGAAAATTATTTTGACATCTTTGCTGAAAGAATTTTAATATGCTTTTTGTCAGCTGCAATTACATTGTTGGGTAAAGAATCCAAAAACAATTGTCTCATTAGTAAGTGTTTCAGAAAAATCTGCCATCCATTGTGACAAGTTATATTAGATGTTGTAAATTTCCTTACAGTCAGTGACAGCTTTAATATACATAAATATATCTTTTCCCTATGTATGCTGAAAATCCTTAGCATTTTAGTTTATAACCTCACAAATTAAATTAGCAATTATCAACTTAATTCTCAGAGGTAATTTTTTCCTATGATTGCAGTGATGGAAGAAACTTATTGTCATTAATACCAAATACAGCTGTTTATATATTTCATATCTATGTAGAAAAAAAATATGCTGTTCAAAACAATTTGATTTTACTCCAACAACTTTTAAATACCCAATTTTTTCAGACAGAATTACTTTGTGTTTTCTGTATTTCTGTGGTCTGCATCCCTCTGCATTTCTGTGATCTGACCCTGTTTTAAATTTGTAGGTGTGATGTCATGATGTCCAAAGACTGACTTGTGTGGTCTTATGAGGAGGATGTCTTTTTGATGTAAATTAATGGAAAGAGATGTTAAGGAGTTTGCAGGACAGGATGGAGGAAAGAAGGCAGACAGATGTTTATCCTTTAAAATTACTTCTAGGAACATTAGTGAAATAGTGTGAGAGTCTTCATATACAGGTTCCTACCATAAAAAATCATGTTAAGTCCTGAATACAAACAGTGAACCATGAAGAACATTTTGCTTTTTTCAAAACTACGAGTATTCAGCATGCTACAAAAATCGCTTGACACCTGGTGAGTGTGGCTCTTATGAGTTATTAAATTAATAGCATCACCAGAATGTACTCATCTCAAATATGTATGTAACTCGAAGAAAGTGCTATATTGCTGTATTTGGTCTCATTATAACACGATTATTTGGAAATCTGTATTTGGAAACATTCATCAACAGTAGACACAAGATTGAAAATAGCATGAAAGTTACTCATTTGCCTTGATTTTATTGCTAACATCTTCACATAGATTGTACTACGTGCAGCGGTCAGTGATAACTTCCATGGTGTTGGGCAAGGTAGCATACATCTTGTCCCTCTATCACATATTTTGTCAGCTGGATGAATATACCTTCTGCAGAGAAGATGCATGCATGGTCCATAACTGTCCCAAAGTGAACACATGGTAAAAGTGATCTGTTCCCCACAGAGTCCTTTTCCTCTTTTCCTCCAGAGTCCAATTTTCTCTTCATCTCTAGAAGATACACAACAAGATTATATGCCAATACATTGTCTAGATACATAATAAGTTTTCCTTCACAACATGAATGACATATTTCAGTAAATCTACAAATTACAAAGGATGTCCCTTTTAGTAAAGTTGTTCAACCATTGAATTACATGTACTTTCTTGTTTTACTTTTGGGACTAAGAGGTATTTTTTTATAAGAGCCACAAATTTGTGTTCTAAATGTGAATAAATCTTATGAAATACGAAATATAAAATTCTGCACACTATTACTCAGATTCTGGATCAGAAGTTTCATAGTCTTTCTGTATGTTTTCCTGTTCAGTTTTGATATATAATAGATAACTATTTTAGGCATATTTGTTAACAACCATTTCTCCGCTGACAAGGCTAAGGTTTCTGTCTTCACTGCCATGTTTTAAATGTTGTATCTATAACTCATTTGTTCTACTCATGTTCTGCTCAAGTACTACTCATGTAGTACTTCATTAGTTCTTTGTTGCTTCAAGTACTTTTCTTCTGAAAAATAATGATTTTCAAAGTGCAGTGAATGAAAATTCAATTTGGCCCTGCCTTAAAGATTTAGAATGTCTCATTGCCTGATCCAATCTTTTATTAGTATTGTTATTACTATCATCACCATTATTATTATTAGTTATTATTATTATGTGGTCAGTATGCGGTAACAGAGCTAATGTTAGTGAATCTGTAATATTTCACTCTTGTTTAGATTTTATAACATGTATTGAAGTGGAATATAACTAGACCAATGAAAGTCCCAGAAAATCATTAAAGAAAACCTACATCCCTTAAAAATCCTGTTCTCAGAAAATGAGTACCCTCCAGAGGAAAGAACACTTCTTGCCAGGAAAGGAAATCTTTATTCTGTGCCAGGAGAATGGGCTGTCCTTGATAACCTTGCTCTTATACGTTATCTACCTGTTACCTATCCACTCTTTGATTTTGAATTTATTTTATTTGACAAGACAACCTGTGGGGTTTTTGCTTGAAAATACAGCAATAATTTATATTTTCAGTACTGACGTGTCATTTTCATTTACTTTCTCCTGTTCTCAAATACTAACAGCATACATTAACTATGGAGAATGTCTTTTTCTTTCCACATCTTGTCCTTCTGTATCTGCAGGATCTGGTTAAGTTCCTAGTTATTGCATCATATTTGCTATTTTCAGAGTTCATTTCCTGTCAGGTTATTTTGTGGGAATTGTTGTCATTCATGACATAAAGGATTATTTTCTTCCTCTTCTACTGCCACATGCCAAAACAAAGCGATCTACCACTTGGCAAGTTCATTTCCCCAAACTTCTGAAATTCTAGAATGATCGTGTTTACTTCTTTTGTCACTCAAGTTGTTGTTTTTTTGTTTGTTTGTTTTGTTTGTTTGTTTGTTTGTTTGTTTCATAACCAAATCTCAATGGCTTTTTATGTGATCAAAGTTATGACATTCATCCACGTGATTCATATCAGATCTGTTGTCGGACCTAGATCCATTTTTCATCTCTTGACTGTTCAAAAGATTAAAAAAATGGGTTTTCTAGTTTATAACATATCAGACATTTCTTTAGAAGAACCATTTTAGTAGTTAAGACTAGGTAACGAGATACTAATAGCATTAGGTAACTATCGCAAACACACCTCCTGTACCTTCATTTATCACTTTCCCTTGTAATGCAGATGCTGAACCTCCGAACCTCTGAACCTCCGAACCTCTGAAACATAATCTTCAGATAGCAGAAAAGACTGCTCATCGGGTTTATATATTACAATTCATGACTCTAAAAGGTCACAGACAAACACTGAATTTCCTTGTTTCTACTGTTACATAGTCTTTAATTAGATCTTTCATTAACTGTGATAGTAATGAATTTACTAAATTTAATGAATTTAGACTTCCTATATGAGGAAACTTGTATTTATTTAATGTTATCAGATCACATGCCCTTTATATGTGTTTAGAAAAATGGTGATTATATATAGACATCTTCTGTGATATGGGGACCTCCCCTCCCCTCCCCTCCCCTCCCCTCCCCTCCCCTCCCCTCCCCTCCCCTCCCCTCCCCTCCCCTTCCCTTCCCTTCCCTTCCCTTCCCTTCCCTTCCCTTCCCTTCCCTTCCCTTCCCTTCCCTTCCCTTCCCTTCCCTTCCCTTCCCTTCCCTT
The DNA here is from genome assembly GCF_964035555.1 of Netta rufina. NCBI lineage: Eukaryota > Metazoa > Chordata > Aves > Anseriformes > Anatidae > Netta > Netta rufina. The sequence goes on from NC_140124.1 coordinate 102,385,814, forward strand.
CCCTTCCCTTCCCTTCCCTTCCCTTCCCTTCCCTTCCCTTCCCTTCCCTTCCCTTCCCTTCCCTTCCCTTATGCTGTTGTTTCTGTTACTGTTTCTCTTTTACTCTTTTAAACTGTCTTTATATGAACCTGAAAGTTGTCTCACTTTCACTGTTCAGATTTTTTCCTCCGTCATGCTGAGAGGGGAGCTAGCAAGTAATAAGTAGTGCTTAGCTGCCAACTGGGGTTAACCCACAAAAGTACCTTAGATTATCAGTCCAGTTCAGAGGAATTGTTTTTCAGCACAAGGTTATGAGATTCTAAAATACAAATACTTACCTTACACTATTTCCTAGTGGAATTGTTATGAAATATTAATTTAATCACCTTACATAAAACATAACATTTTGTGTTGCTGGAAGTAATGCATGTGCTTAGTTATATCAGTACTGGCTTGATGAAGGTGTCTTCCCTGAAGCAGCACATTCTGAAAATAAGGTTTGCCTCCAGAGTCATCTTTTCATTATTAGCACAGGGTAAGAATTCAAATGGTATGTGAAAAGATATTGCTCCTTTGAGGATATATGGTGAAGGACCAAGGCAACAAGGGACAATAAGAAAGGGAGGCAATGATGGGAACCAAGTCTGGTCAGTGGTGCTAATTTATGAGAGCACGTGAGTATGTGGGAATATTTATGCCAGTAGGGTTATCTGATGGAGGACTTCTAAGGTGGAAGACAGTCCCAAGAAACAAACCTCCCAGTCTCAGTACTTAGTAGGCTAACAAGCTGCAGGCACAATTTCCAGGAAGGATGAACCTGGCAACTGATAAGATCATGAACTTGATCTGGACTGGGAGGGTGCAGAAATTGCAGAGCTCTACAAACCCACAGAGACGTGCAGGGGAAAGGTGGAGCAGGAGGAACAAAGAGAGGGGACAGGTGGAAAAGGGTTAAAAAGAGCCAGTTGTGTTATAAACCAGGACCAGTCAGTGTGCTTGTCTGGCTGAGCCCTGTGCCTGATCACCACAGTCTCTTCTATTTTCTCATGAAATCTTTTCTCAACACTCTCTCTCTGTGTATTCACAGTCTCTCCTGTGTGTGCATGTGTGCTGAAGGACTGTGTGCCTGCTACTGGTGGGACCTGTCTACAGGAGTGAAACTGTTGCCAGCTCCTGGAGTCAGGCTCAGGGTCTAGGCCCTGCAGACTGTGGTGCGGATGAGTGGGGCCCTGGCACCTGCTAATGGAGCAAGTGAGGTCTTCTACCTCCAACCATGGGGCGGGAGCAGCGTGGGTTCCCAAACCAGCTGCTGGGGGGCATCAGCATAAGTAAGCAGAGTGCAGGACTACGCTACATGGGCAGCTGAAGCAGGGCTGTGGGTGCTGTACAGACAGAGAGGATGTGCCAGTTCTTGCCAGGATCCACAAATGTGCTTGTGAACCTAGAGAGCACTCTGTGTGTGTGTGCATTTGTGTGTGTGTGTGTGTGCCTGCACATGTGACCTTCTGTGTCTAGCAGCCAGAGATGAGGAAGAGCACTCTGCTGTCTGTGTCAGTTTTACGTGCGTCCTGGGAGAAGGTGCTGTTGAAGGCACAGTATGAACCCATGCTGACATGGGTTGTGTCAGTGTCCTGTCTCTGTGTTTCTTCTTCTCTAGGATACGTACTTGGCGTTGGCACTGCTTGAACCTGTAAAAGGGAAAGCAGCAGCCAGTCCCCAGCCTGGGCAGACCACAGGCCGGACAGGAGCATTTGTGGTCTGAAGCGGCTAAAAGAGGAGGCAGCCACATTCTTTATTTCACATAGCAGGAATCAGCTCTTGTTACAGATTCATGTCTAAGTCTCTTTCTCCTTCTGCCTCTCTCTCTCTTTTCCCTCTCTCCAAGGAGTTATATTCACCTTTTCCTGTTATCCTAAAAAACAGAATATGTTAAAAGTACATGTTTGCTGAAAACTCTTTGTAATACAGACTTCTAATGAAAAGTTTGACAAGTGTTTAATAATAATACCAAACGGTTATTATAATGACACTGCAAAAATGTGAACCATCCCTAGGTTATATACCTTCAAACTAGTAAATTTTTAAATTGTTAGACATTAAACTCAAATTAGAAAAATCAAGCATTTTGTTGAACAACTCAAACAATACCAGAAACATCATCAAAGCTCATCTGCAACAGCAATTCTGCTTTTCCAGGGGCATCCTTTTGGTGTTAAACAGTAGTTATGATGCCAGTAATGATTCCAGTGCATCTCTGATTCAGAGATTACAAAAAGACTTGCATTACATGTAATAACCCTCTACTTACTATTTGCTTCACACACTCTGTTAAATATTGTCAGTACATTTTGGGCTGTGATTATTACAGAAATAGATTCTTAAAAATCTACCTGTGTTCACAGATCAGTTCATACCAGAACAAGAAATGTGGTTAATACATTAGTATTTGATTTCTTTCGGAGATTAAGTTCCTTCTAGACTTCCCCTAAAAGAACAGTCTCTTCCATCAAGTTTTGGGTGGAACTATCCCACTTATTATTTTGGGTTGTTACTGTTGGGTTCCAACCACTATAACATGAAGTGTCAAAGTGCCAGAGTCTGAGAACTCTGTAACTGTGTCACCTCTGAGAACACAAGACTGAAGTAAATTCCAAATTTATACTCCTTAAGTTGTGTTATGTTGCATGGGATAAGTATATCTTGACTTGAATATTCCTCGTCAAAATGGAGATCTAACATTCTTCTAAGGAAATGCAAATGTCTTAGTACTGGACTACAGGTTTGTCAGGACTAGTAGACATATCCCCATATTTATGACTTTTCAATGTCATGGTGTTGTTTTTTTTGTTGTTGTTGTTGTTTTGTTTTTAGATACTGATATAGAGATACATATATTTTCCATAACTAAAGATATACTATATATATATATATATACATATATGTTTTACATTATGAGGAATGGTTGTGTGGGCCAAAATGCCATACTGGAATTCTTATGGAATGGGTATGCTGCTACATAAAACATTGATTAGGGTAATTATAATGCATTTCAGTATCATACTGAGGCATAAATCAACATGTTTTATAGTTTTGCTTTTAAAGGATGTCCAGAAAACCCTTACATGTTCAGCTGGCTTTTAAGATATAAGAGTATGTTAAACAAGCAGTGTTTTATTATTTAAAGTGTTGTTGGTGATTCATGGTCCTTAGAAGACCACACACATTTATCCTTGCAAAAGTAACTTTTCTTGTAATTGTTCATCGCATATGAAAGAATATGAATTAAAGAAAATACACGAGTGACAAAACATGAGCATGAGGGACTCTGGAGGTTCTTTTTATATTTCACAGATGTTTCAATGTTCATTTAACCTCCAGACAAGTTTGTTGTCTTAAAATTAAATTGTCCCACTCAATCACAATGAATAATGTTAAAAAAAAGGTATGGCACATCTGATCCCTTTCAGGGTCAAATCTTCAGGTAGTGTCAAATGGAATACTTTTTTTGTTTGTTTGTTTTTTTTGTTTGTTTTTCTGTTGACAATAAATATTTTCCATGTAAGTTTTCATTAACATTAATGTTTCATTAATCATAACCTGCTTCATAATCTAGAGAAATACATATGGAGAAATTAATACAGGTTTGAGGGATATAGTGATGTGTCACAATTATTTCAATTATTTCTGAAAGCACTGGAATGCTGTTTTGAGTGAAGTTTTCAGAAAAAAAAAAAAAAAAAAAAAAACACCTCTGGTTGACCAGTAGGAGAAAAGCTGATAATTTTCTTAAAGCTTTTAAACTTCCAAGTATTTCCTAAGAAGATCATGGCAAAACACCTTTCTTCACTTCTCTAGGACCTTAGTCATTTATCCCAGTAACAGACCACGAGGACATGTCAGATGTTTGATTTAAGGAGGAATAAAACAGCTTTTTCTTTAGGACTGATATCAAACACCTCAGAAAAATATAGTGTTTTAGGGCATAAAGATGCATGTGGACTTATTGGGAGAATGTTAATATAGACATGTATAAATGAGATAGTCCAAGAACACAGCATGGGATGATATACAGCAAATGAAAACAGATAAGATAGGCTGTAGAGATATTTTTATCTAACTAGTTTGCAAAAAAAAAAAAAAAAGAAAAAAAAAAGATGATTTAATTTAAAGATGATGCAAAATTATAAAGTAATTAACTGGATATGGCAGACTTCTATCACACTGCATGCTTGTTTCTCCCATTTAATACAAGTTTTGAAAGAAGGGTTGAAACCAATCAACTAGGCCAAATCTTCTTGAAAACAAAGTTATTTGTAGGTATATAACATGCAATTAAATGTGAGGTGGCATTTACAGTCTGAGTTAGGTTGGACAGATTAGATTACCATTAGAACTAGACACAAATGTTAACATGATTCCGTATAGTAGAATGCATACGAACCTGACTTTTTCAATCTAAAAATAATATTAAAAGAACAGAATGACTAAGAAGGGCTTTAAAATGATAAGCAAGATTTAAGTATAGAATGACACTTAAAAAGTAGATAGAGAAACAGAATACATAGCAAGAAATAATGTTGTGATAAGAGGTGTGATGACATTTAAATCAAGGAAAAGCCAGGGACAGTAAAAATTAATAAAACAAAAATGTACAGATGTACACAGACATGAATGCACATTTCTAGATAACCATTCACTTTTTTTTTTTTTTTTTTTCAAGTGCTGTCTTCCCCTAGCTGATTATTACAGCCTTCCCCTTGTTAAGTCAAACAGTAGAATTTGTGTACATTTTTCCTTTTTTTTTCTTTTTACATTTTGTATTACTATCAAATATTCAAAGCACTTACCATCAGTAGTTGTATGGCCAAATGTGCTGCAAGGCATTGTGAACATGATATAATGACAATAATTTTTTTTAAAAATGGTTGAATAAAGATAAAATTCTAATTGCTACACAAAAGGTTGTATGACTATAATTGTATTAGATACTACTTTAGTAGTCTAGAACAAATTTAAACTGTGTTTATAATACTTCTTTCCAGGTCAAATATACACAAAGGTGTTCTCATATCATTATTGTAAAGAGTAGGTATTTTAAAATTAGGTTGTTTGAAAAGGAAGGGGAATATGAATCATAAGGGTTCAGCTTCGTGCAAAGGTTTTGGGGTCTGCCAATAGGAGTCATCATGCAATTATCTCCTCAGTCGTACTTAGATCATAGATTATTCTCCAAATTTCATGTTTTTAAGATGTAAAAAGTATCTTTTAGCCTTATGTCCATAGCAGTTCTTCCCTTGAAAAGAAATCTTGATCCCTTTTCATGGCTTTGAGTCAATGGGAATTGAGTGAGAATAATCAACATGCAAAAAAATGTTTTAAACTTCATGTTAGGCTTACTTATTGCATTAACCCGTGGAATACTTGAAAGAGAATTATGATAATATAATTAAACTTGACATGAGTTTGAACAGTTTTCCTTTACAATCTGTGGGTATAATCTATTTAAACCTCTTGTGCCTACAAAACTAGGACAGAATCCTCACAAAAGGTTATATGGAGGTCCTTTATCATTTTAATAGATGACTTATTGTAATAACTTACAGAATACCTTAAATAAATAAGGTGAATACTCAAAGACAGTTAGCATGAACTGAATTTTTATTCTCTTGACCTCTTTGAGTATTTTTTACAAATAGGTTGATCAAAGAGAATTGTGTTATGTCAGTGTCAAGCATTCTTGAAAATGTCTACAGTTTTGAAAGTTCTTGTGATCTAAAGTACATTTCAACGAATAAGAAAAAAATATTACTACTTATTAAAAACAAACAAAAAAATCCCATTGTTTTTGATTAGAAGAAGCTTTTTACCATCTTTTACTAGTATTTTAGTATTTGAGGAAAAAATTGATTACAGATTTCTTACGTAATCATTTTGTGAGTAGCAAAGATATTAGGAGGGGTTTAGAGAAGTGTACTATTTTACTGGGTTAAAAATCAGAACAGCTTGTGAAGGCACAGCATGAGCATAAGCATTCCCCTACTGTCCATGAAGGAAGTATACAAAATCCTGGATGCAAGCATGTAACAATTAACCACTTGCTGTTACCCAAAGTTTCTGTTTTTCCATGGGATGATTAAACTTTGTAGAGTCAAATGCATGTTATACTTTCTTACATCATCTGATGTCTATGGTCAAAACTTCAGGGTGAAATAAGTACTTGGTGTACCTCTCCATACTGTAGTCTATTTTGATTTTAACCAAAGAGTATGCTGTAAAACAGTAGAAGAATTTGACAGTCATACATGCATGACATTTTATCATTACACTTGTTAACAAACTGTCTTAAAAACTCATCTTTACCTATTTTAAGAAGTCTTGGAAGTGCAAAGAAAGAACAAATTTATACAATGTTAATCAAATTTAAGCTGACTAGAAGAAATCGTGAATATGTAAAATTTCTATTGGAAACATTAAGATTTTTCAACCCAATATACAAGCTGAAAGAAAACCACTGTTTATTGTTTGGCAGTGTTTGGTACCAAGAAGACTTACAACTTGTGAAAAGATTATGTGTTTTTGTCATTATCAGACTAATGAGCTAAAGCTCTCAGCCTCCAGATGTATTTTTCAAGGATGAGAAAAATATTATGATGTTAATTTAACAATGTAGTAGTTTGGTGGCATATGACCTGGGAAAAATGTCTGTGATTGGCTTCAATCACAGTTTTGCAGTGTCATTATAATAATCATTGACAAATTAATAGTGGTAGGTATTGTTGGTATATCATTGGAAATGGTGGGGAAGGGGAGGACAACGCACAAGACAGGACACAGCTCCTTACAGAATGGTAGGATGACTTTCACTTTAATTTTCTTGTCATTGAACCATAAGAGAAATTTTCTTTCATTCTTTAACAAAATTATAATTTAAACATAATTCTAATGAAAAATGTATTTAATTTTAAAGTCTCAATGCCTACATTAAGAAACCAATTTTAACATCACTTAAACAAAAGGGAACTGAAAATCTCCTGATAGAGTTCTATTTTTAATCAAAAGGACAAAAACAAACAAACAACAACAAAAAATAAACCCCCCAAACCTCACCACCACCAAAAAAAAACAACAAACACACACAACAAACCACATGCATGCACTATAATGTGAATCCTTGATTTCTAATTTGAAAAGAAACCCTTCAAATACCATATTTTTTTTCCTTCGCATTTGTAATTCTAGATTTCATTTTTATACAGTGCTTTTGGAAACACTATCAGCAACTGGTGATAAAGCCTAAATATAGAGGATAAAGACTAACTGACAAGCTTAAAAGTAAACAGATACACTTCTTTCCTCTGAGGAATCCACTACTGCTGTTGTTGCTGTGCATACTAATACATCTTTTGACACTGACAGTGATGAGTGAGGTGTAATTTCAGATCGAGACAACAGACTCAAGGTCAAAAGCAATCCACTCAAGACAAATCCCATGACAGAACATAAGGACCTTGATTTAGAAAGTAACAGAATAAGCAGAGTACTATTGTTCTATCATTTGTTTTCTCATTTTCTATCTTAATTTATATCTGAGAGAATTTATAGTTATGATTGAACTTAGAAGGGAAGGTAACCGAATAAAATACGAAAGCCAAGCTGGAGCTCTTGAAATGCCAAGCCATTCAAGTGTTACTCTCTGAATACACATGCATATATAAAGAAAATGTTCCATAAGGTGTCCCCAGTGAACCTAATCATCACTCCAGTCACAGTGCCCAAACCCATTTACCACTAGTGTGGACATCTTTGCTGTGTCCTGCTATGGAGAGAGAAAGGGTTGATAGCTTGTCCTGAGGGGCAGATTCAGGAAAAAAAGGAATGACAAAGAGAAGGGTGCTCCAAACAGCTCTTATAGAAATGATTAGTCCCACACTTGCTTGCTTTTAACTATCACCTGTAGAGCTCCCCTAGGAATTACTACCTTTTGCCTCTGTTGTGTATCTTGTGGTACATGTATATCTATTCCTGTATGGCCCTGAGCACTACCTGCCTTGGTCAAAAATTTTAGAAACCCCCCTTGCCTCATCTTTTAAACACTGAGGAGACTGACAAGGTAATAACTATGGATGATCTAAAGTCATTCTTCCATATCTTCCTGTAGAGGAGAACTAAAAACGGAAGACATAGTGGTCCTCGTATTATTTGGAAATAAGCAATATAATGCATTATTTTTTTTTTTTCATATTAATACTTCCTACAGACACTTACATTGAAGGTCCAACGTCTACAGTTCATGACCAAGGGAAGAGTGGAATAATCTCCTTTCTTGGAAGGCTGTGTTCAGTGTTCACAGATCTCTGGTCAGAGAAGAGCTCTTCCTAGGAATGTGCATCAAAAAGGAAGCAAATGTCTAACAGTGGTGGGTACATTATTTCCCCATATATACTGCATAGGGAATTATAAGTGCTAATCCAAAAGCTTTAATTTGCGATTACAATATACTGACGAACAGTATAATCTTTTCAATCTAAAGCCAACCCTAAGTGACATTACATGCAAGTAAATGACAACCTTGATGTTAACTGACTACGTATATACACATATGCACTGGTGTTTCTCTGATTGAGAAGTGATCTAAATATCCCTGTAATTTAACATTTTAACTGACCAGAAATGGTATCACCAACCCTGGATCCATAAAATCAATCCAAAGACTTTCTCTGTTATTCCAGATCTCTTTTTTTTTTTTTTTTTTTGACACAACTTTTATTTGGGTCCTTTGACAGGATCCAAATAAAAAATGAGTTATGTTTAAATGAAACTATGTAATAGTTACTCATATTGAACTCATCAGCCAATAATGTTTAAGGAAAAGGCCAACAACAGTAGAATTTTTGATATACAGTTATGAAAACTATTAGACTCCAAAATGTCTCTTACGGTGCAATACCTGGTATAGATTTCTTTCTGAAAATGTAAAGCTCAGATCCTCACCATCCTTTTTGTAAAGAGGCATAGATGAATTGTGCTCCCCATTGAGGAGAAATCAGCTTTCACACCAACAATGAATGTAGACAGAGAATAAACCAAAAGATCAAAGATCATATCAGTAGCTATGCATCTACAGAAGGATTACTTACTGAAGTGGTGAACGTTCTACCTCAGACAAAATAGGTATTCGTCTTCTACAAGTAAATCTCAAAAGGCAGGCCAGAAAATCCAGTTACAAAACTAATCACAATCAGATCGTAAAAGCATAACAGAATAACTACATGTCAGTACCTTGTTGAAATGAATAACACCAAAAGTATTGCTAGAAAAATCTGCACAAGTGCTCCAGTAAGCCAATCATGTGGCCAGAAAGGGAGGAAGATAGTACAGTATATATGTTTCACAATGGCCTCCAAATACAGATTCTGACCACAGTATTACCAGTCATGAACCACTCAGATGTCATTCACCATCTGTGGTGGTTTCACTCTGTTGGACAGCTAAACTCCACCACAATAGCTCTCACTCCCCCTCCTCAAAAGGAGGGTGGGGGGAATAAAGTACAATGGGAAAGAAAAAAGCTCATGTATGAAATAAGGATAATTTACTTAAAGGGAAAAGACAGGGAAAAATAAATAAATATATAAAGCAAAGCCTTCTGGAATAAATGAGAGAAAACAAACAAACAAACGAAGAAAACATTATTCTCTACTTCCCCTCAATGAGCAATGTTTGACTATGTCTTGGGAAGCAGGGCCTCAATGTGTGTAGTTGTTGTTCAGGAGGACAGACATTTTCATGAGGAAAGTTCCTCCTTCTTCTCCTTTTCCAGTATTTATTGCTGTGTGACATTCATACAGTATGGAATATTGCTTTCATTAGTTTAGGCCAGCTGCCTGCTGTCCTCTCCCCACCTGTTGCCCACCCATGGCCTACTGGCTTTGAAGGGGTTTGGAGAGAGTCTTGATGCTGTGCCAGCACTGTTCAGCAATAGACAAAGCATTGGTGCATCATCAGTGCTGTGATACCTAGCTACCAGTGCAGAGCACAGCTCTACATAGGCTGCTGTGCGGAAAGCCACACCCACTCAGGCCATGCCATCTACATATGTAATGACAACAAAAAAGATGGTTAAAATATATGTTTAAAACATGTGTCCTTAAATTACTGGGAACCAATTAACAGGGGATGCAAAAAAGGGCACCCTGGCCTTAAGTATGTGAAATTCAATTTGTAAAACAATCTCACAGAACAGGCAAAATTAAACATTTCTTAATAAAGATCATCTTGTCCTTATATATATAAAAAAATAATAATAAAAAAAAAAAAAGTAGAAATGAAAACTATTACTTGTTATATAAAGAAGTAATAAAGACTAAAACAGTTCAAACTGAAGTCCATATAGAGAAGATGAAAACCTAAGAGTTATATTTAGAAATTTATTTTTCCTGCTCCAATTTTGTCATGCAACAAATTTTAACCCCGTTGCTTACTCTAGCTCCTTACTAGTACCTCCTTACTCTACAGCTCTACAGACATTATAGGACTTCCACATTTATTCACCTAGCTGTCTTATCATCATTGCAGTCATTCAGGTAGACAAGAGACACATTCTGTCTCAAGCATTTACCTGGAACCAGTCCCACAAATCAGATGAGAATCAGGAACATCTCACTTGAATCCATGTCCATGTTGCTGTATCATTTAGTAACTAATGTTCCTCGTTCTGCCAGGAACAGATGAGTTTCCCATCTAGAAAGATATAGGAAATAATTTGGTTTACCAATCTGTGATAATTAGAATAAATTGAAGGTTTACATTTCAACATGAATATTGAGATCAGATATTACACAAAAATCCATGGTGAAAATCCCATCACTGTTCACTGGCCTATTAGTTTTATCTCAGCTAAAATAACAGGACATGCCTAAATGCATTTTTAAACTTGAATTTTCCAGCACATTTTTTCTTTAACATGAATATAATTATTTGTTTATATAAAGAAATAATTTAAATAAGAAAGTACTGTAATTCTGACATGTTAGATTTTTTTTTTTTTTCATTTCTTAATTTTACACATCTAGTCAATTTCATTTTCCTCACTAAATGTTAATATTTGAGTGCTACCATATTTCTAAATGATGGAAGTACTTCCTCTGCCTTTGCAATCACTGCTTTTTGTTTTTACAGAATCAAGTATCATTTCATAGCCTCATCAAATATGGAAGCGGTTCTTTCGGGTTGTAAATCCTATTTGCCTAGCCATGACTAGTCACTTTTCTTCAACACTAATCCCTTACCCCCAAGGGAAAAAAATGTAGAAAGAGAGAAAATACAGAAAGGATGGAAAGGTACAAGAAAGAAAAGAGAGCAAACAAAGGAGAGCAAACAGAAAACAGAAACATGATACAGACAACTTGAATTCCGGATGAGGTAGGAAAGAACAGTATCTCCCTTCATTTCATCTTTAAATGATTATCTTCTATTTCCACTTGAGCAAGGTGAAGTGGTATAAAAGTGGCAATATTTTCAAATGGAACTGAGAGTTCACATTTGGAAATAAGGTGTTTGCTTTATTTTTCACAAGTAAGTAATTCTAGTGATGGTTCATCTGAGGCCACAGTTGACATCCATTCATTTACATTTTGGCTAGTGAACAATTTATTTTATCCATGTGATACTTCATTATAACACCACAAGAAGATTACACTGCACACAGAAAATACAATAAAAATAAACATACACATACACATGAACAAAAGCACAAAACCAAACTATTAAGAACAATAACAACAACAACAATCAATTCAATTGGAGAGATTTCTTCTAATGTGCAATTACACTCTTTTTAAAGATAATATAGCATAATATAATGACTTCCTACTCTTTCTCAAATCAGTTTCACTAAGAGTTATCAGATCTCACCAGAATTTTTATAATTTCCATAATTGTATGGATTCTAGATCCAAAACTAATATATAAGAAATATTAGCAGGTTACATCTTATATCTCTAGTCTTATTTTTACTGTACCATATACTGTACCATATAATACTTTTTTTTCCCCACAAATTCATCACTTTTCTTTTCTCTACTGTGTCATAAAATTCAGAAGATTAAAACAAAACAAAACAAAACAAAACAACAAAAAAAAGATATATTGGTTTAGGAAAAACAAAACAAAACAAAACAACAACAACAACAAAAACACCACATCTTAGTCCTCTATTAAATTGATTGCTATTTAGTGGCTTTAATTTCTGTTTCAACCCTCTCAGTTATTGGTCATTTTTCAAGATATTTTAGCACTATTAAGTATGTAGGTATGGTGCATGAAAATATTTTTATATATATGTGTTCCTTTGTGGGTTTTCTTATGCAAATGACAGTCTTGCAGAAAAAATACACATATATATGCACATGTACTTTCAATTAATTTGCTTAGTTTTGCTAACCTCCAAACATTCCTACTGGCTTTCTTAGACAGTGAGTATTAAGAAAAAAAAATATACTTGTACATGACTAGACTTTTTAAAAGTAGATTCCACCATAAACAATTGTAAAAGGCACTTTTTTTTTCTTTGAAGGGGGAGACTGATTCTGTTCAAAGTGTTTTGAATTGAATTATTTTCCAATGAAAATAGAAGCCTTACTGAATAAATCAACTGGTCTTCATGTTTTTGCTTAACACTTAATGTATTCCTCCTGTATTTTTATGATAAAGACCATGTATTGAGCATTCATACCCAAATTATTCCAGTTTTGATGTTGGATCGTAAGACTGTCATCTAGTACGGAATAAACAAAGAGTGTCTGTGAGCAGCTGACCAATAAATTGGACTTAATCACAAATCCAATACAATTCAGAAAAGCATTGGGATATTGCTGGCTTCAATTTGAGAAAAAGGATTTTCATAGACAGTGTGCCAATCATCCAAAAGGATGGTTGAAAATAACTGTTGGATTGGCATATTAATGATCACAGGAGACCAATGTAAATGTCATGAACTATCGGGAAAGAATAAACTGAGCACTAATACTACTCCTCATCTGCTCCCCGAGTGCACAGATAAAAATTTTATCACAACAAACAGCATGGTAGTTTGCATGAATTATTAAATCATATGCATACAAGAGGGTTCATAATTAAACAGAAAGACTTACTGAGGATTATCATAACTGACAATGACTAGAGCCTGCAAAGTCCAGCTATAAGTCAAGAGACAAACGTGTATGATTGCTTCTAATTTGTACGACAATTTGTGAGTTATTAATTTATAACACTTTTAGATGTTGCCACAGGGGAGTAGAATGTACAATTAGTCTTTCAGTATGCATATGTCAAACATGAATAATAAATGTTGAACATATAGCCTTATTTATATGCAAACACTTTTATCTGTCATAATAGGAATAACTTCATTGCAATAAACTATTTAATGCAGAAATTTAGTATAAATTGACTATGTTGTCCTTTATGCATTATTATGTATGAGCCCTTCTAATATGCCTTCTGTTATACATTTTTAGTAACAGAATCACATGTCTGCAACTCCCAAGGGCTTATTATGCATTTCAGTGATGAACAATCCAGCCTTAAGGTACTTAATTCAGATTATAAGGCCTATGACATTTAGAAAAATACTGGAGGTCCCTATTCAGCCAATTATATACACAAAGCCTTGCAGTGAGCTAATGTGCACAGAAGGTCTGTAGCTCTACTTCCTCACCAATCGTGAAAATAAAGAATGTAGTTCATAGCAACAAGTAAGAGTTTTTAACTACTTGCTCCCTTCTGTTATCTGAGGTAGAGTGTGTCACACAGCTTTATGTTAGCTCTGTTCTTCTCATCTTATTTTATTTACTATAGCTTAATAGGTTGCATCAATCTTCTGCATTTTGACCATATGGTTTTGGGCAATGTTAAGGCTGTTAAGTAGCTGTCTGATTTTATTGCCACTTTAAAAATAAATAAACAAATAAAAGAGCAAGTTCATGGTCTCTGTGCTACAGTCACTAAAGCACCTAATTCTAAGATACAAATCTAACCCCAGTGCAAAACTTACCAATAAGGAAAATTTGTATATAAATATATATATATATATAATATAGTATGATTTATGGTTTACAAAAATCAATCTCAAATAAAAGTCCTCTGAGTTCCTCTGGGATGTATTTTTTTGACTAATTACAAACAAGTTGTGACCATGATGAACTAAAGAAATGTTACCTCTTGCTCTACTGTTTAAAGATGCTGTGGAGAAATTTCATTTCATCTGACTGTACACTGATTTCTTTTTTTTTTTTTTTTTTTTTTTTTTTTTTTTCCTGCTCTATCTATTTATCTCAGATTTAACTGTGGACTGTCTTTTGCTATTAGATTATGTGAAGCTCAGCATAATGAAGCTCAAGGTCTTCTGACATCTTAAGTGCTACAGGAATTCAAATAGCATTTTTTTATTTTTTCCCCTTGTGTCCACATCTGCAACACTTGGAAGTGACTGGTAAGCAAGAAGGCAATATGAATTGTTTTAAATATTTTATGTCAAATAAAAACCTTATTTATGCAATGAGCAAAGCTGATTACCCTTTCATTTTTCAGTATTACATTGAAATATAATGTTTTGTTATATTTTTTATCTGTATTTGTATCACAAGACATATTATTAAAGGGTGTGCTTGAGGTCAAGAACTATTTTTTATTTTAATAATAATGTATATTGGTGTAGTCACCAATAAACTGCAATAGTGTTTTCTCCTGAGGAAAGAAGGACTATAGACAATATGAATATGTATATTCATATATTCCGTTGAAAATGGAGGTATTTCAGTCCCATGCATTTTGCAGCATTAAGGAGTTATTTGTATTAGTGCAATCAAATCAAGTAGAACTAAATAACTGAAGAAAAAATCTCTACCTGCCTTGGTTTATAGGACTTTATAAAAGAAAACAGTTTATGCTCTTGAATAAAATGTCTCACAAAGACATAAAAAAATCTGTATGTAAATCAAAAGATAACTATTAGTCACATAGGGAAAAAAGATACATAGTCATGCAAGTCATTAAGGTATACAATTTAAAACACGAGTATGGGTTTTCTTACATATTTTGATACAGGCATTTCTCCATAATTTCTATATTATAACAAAATAAGTTTTATTGCTTCTATTTTATAAGAAAATAAGTGCATTGCATATGCACTTGTATAAGCATTTGTATTTCATTTTATATGCACTTTGGAGACTCTAATATGACTTATCAAAAAGAATTCTGGTTACTATCTTAAGATCATAGATGGTTTCGGTTGGAAGGTTCCTTAAAGGTCACCTAGTTCCAACCCCCCATTACACTAGGTTGCTCAAAGCCCCATCCCACCTGGTCTTGAACACTTCCAGGGATGGGGCATGCACTGGATGGGGTTGCTCTGGGCAACCTGTTCCAGTGCCTCACTGCTCTCAGAGTAAAGAATTTCTTCCTTACATCTAATCAAAATCTACCCTCTTTTACTTTGAAACCATTACCCTTTGTGCACTCCCTGATAAAGAGTCACCCCAGATTTCCTGTAGGCCCCCTTCAGGTATTGGAAGGCTGCTATAAGGTCTCCCCATAGCCCTCTCTTCTCCAGACTGAACAACCCCAGCTCTCTCAGCATGTCTTCATACGAGAGGTGCTCCAGTCTTTTGATCATCTTTGTGGCCCTCCTCTGAATTCGTTCTAATCTTTCCATGTCCTTCTTGTGCTGGGAGCTCCATGTCCTTCTTGTGCTGGGAGCTCCTGAGCTAAATGCAGTACTCTATATGGGATCTCACAAGTGCAGGGTAGAGGGGGAGAATCACCTCCCTCGACCTGCTGTCCACACATGCTTCTTTTGATGCAGTCTAGGACATGGCTGGCTTTCTGGGCTGCAAGCACACATTGCCAGCTCGTGCTCAGCTCATCAACCAACAACCTTAAGTCTCTCTCATTAGGGCTGCTCTCAATCCACATTACCCAGCCTGTATTCATGTTTTGGATTGTCCCAACCAAAGTACAGGACCTTTCACTTGGCCTTGCTGAACCTCATGAGGTTTACAGAGGCCTGCCTCTCAAGCCAGTCAAGTTCTCTCTGAATGTCCTGATTCTTGACATCCCTTGGATGTCAAGGTCTCTCTGGATGGTATAGACACACAGCTTGGAATCACTGGCAAACTTGCAATCTTGATGCACTCTACCATCAGTGTCGCCAACAAAGGTTTTAAACAGTGGAAGTATCAATACCAACCTCTGAGGAGCACCACCAATCTCCACCTGGATATCAAGGTGTTGACTGCAACTCTTTCAGTGTGAACATCCAGCCAATTCCTTATCCACTGAGTGGTCCATCTATCTAATCCATATCTATCAAATTTAGAGAAAAGGATGTCATGTGGGACAGTGCCAAATGTTTTGCACAAGTCCAGGTAGATAATGTCAGTTGTTCTTCCCTTATCCACAACTGCTGTAACTCTATTATCAAAAGGCCACCAGTTTTGTCAGGCACATTTTGCCCTTAGTGAAACCATGCTGGCTGTTGCCAATTACCTCCTTATTTTCCATAACCCTTAGCTCATACTTAGATTCCAGGAGTTTTCTACTCCATGACCTTGCCAGGCACAGAGGTGGTACTGACTGGCCTGTAGTTCCACAGGTCTTCCTTTTATTCCTTTTTAAAAATGGGGGTTATGTTTCTTACTTGTGGAGCTTGAGTGACTAGTCATCAAAAATCTTCACTGTGATTTGTATAAGTTTTTCTTGCCTTTGTTTAAAGGTATAGGCTCAGAGAAATTCTGAGTGCATGCTCAGTGACAGATGGTTGCACCTTGGAGGCAGATAGCCTTTGGGATGGTGGTGGGTTTTGGCATTATAATGGGATTATAATGAGCAAAGTTCACCCAAAGGACATAATTTGGTTATCAGTTAGAATCAGGGCTGGCCATGCAGTCTATCAGTTCTGCAATACCATTTGGTTCTCCCTGAAGTTGTGGGAGTGTGGCCATGGGGGTCAACAAGCCCCAGGGCTGGTGATAACATCAGAGGCTTAACCATGAGGCCATCAGGAATGTAAATAGTTTAGAGGGAACAAAGAAGGGTGATTCAGGAGACAGAGACGCCTCTTTGCCTTGTTGTCTCCAGTTGTTTGTTCTCCAGGCCCTTAGGGCTGGGTGTTCCCTGTTGCTGGGCAAAGTTGTTAACCAATGAATACCTAGCTGAAGAGTACTGCTGTGGGGCAAATGGTATAAGAAGGGAGCCTGTCCTCAATATGGGGATGCAACATGAGAATGAGGTTATGCCCTCAGTGTGAGAGATGAAGGTAGGCCCTCAGTAGGAGAGAAAAGAAGTTATGTCATCAATAAAGTAGTAGCAGTTACTGATCCTGAAAGAACCCTGGCATCCATGTGGTAATTGCGCCACATGAAGTGATAGCAGAGAACCTGACTGCGGTGTCTTCACTGCACTTCACCCTCTGTGCTGTAACCCTTACAGTCAGCACACCAAGCTCACGTAGTATCACCAATAACTAATGTTGCAGGCTATGGTGTATCATGGAACAGATTCCTTGCATATCTGCTGCACCTCACCCTGGAATTTTCCTTAACACTGAAACTTCTCTTAAGACATGGACAGAAGTTTAGCCTTAGTAAGTCACCTCCAGCAATTATTCCACACAGGCTCTCGCCAGATCACCTGACCCTGTGTGGGCTCCTCTCCACAGGCTGCAGTTCTGGCCCGAAGCCTGTGTGGTGGTTTTACTTGGGTGGGCGGCTGAACTCCACCTCAGCTGCTCTCTCACTCCCCCTCCTCAAAGGGAAAGGGGGAGAAAATGCAATGCAAAGGGCTCAAGAGTTGAGATAAGGACAGGGAGATTGCTCAACAATTATCATGATGGGCAAAAGAGACTCAGAGTAGGGAGATAATAAGATTTATTGCCTATTACTAACAAGCTAGAGAAATGAGAAACAAAGGAAAGAAACCAAAAATGCCTTCCCCCCATCCACCCTCTTCCACCTCCTCCCCCTGAGTGGTGTAGGGGAGCAAGGGAATGGGGATTGCCATCTGTCTACAGCACTTCGTCTCCACTGCTCCTTCTCGGTCACTCTCATCCCCTGTGCTGTGGGGTCCCTCCCACAGGATGCAGTCCTTACCGAACTGATCGTGTGTGGGCTTCCTACAGGTAGCAGCTCTTACAGAACTGCTGCAAATACGGATCCATATCACGGGGTGCATCCCTCAGGAGCAAACTCTCCCATGGGCAGCAACTCCCTCCAGACACCCTACTCCTGTGTGGGCTCCTCTCCAAGGCCTACAGCTCTGGCCTGGGGCCTGCTCTGGTAGGGGTCCTCCACATGTCTTAGCCACCATCAGTGCAGGTCCACCTGCTCCACTGTGGTCTCCTCCATGGGCTGCAGCGTGGAACCCTGCTCCACCATTGTACTCCATGGGCTGCAGGGGGACATCCTGCTTCACCATGGTCCTCACCACAGGCCGCAGGGGACTTCTGCTCCAGCGCCTGGAGCACTTCTCTCCCTCCTTTGTCACTGACCTTGGCTCCTGCAAGGCTGTTTCTCACTCCCCTCTCTCTCCCAGCTGCTGTGTAGCAGCATGTATTTCCCCTGTCTTAAATATGCTCTCACAGAGGCGCAAAGAACATCGCTTATTGGCTCGGCTCTGGTCAGCAGCAGGACTCTTACCAAACACAGGGCAGCTTCTAGATTCTTCTCACAGATGCCACCCCTATGGCTCCTTGCTAACAAAACCTTGCCACGTAAACCCACTACAGCCTTCTCCTGCTGGGGCTCTGCATGGGCCGCAGCCTCCGCCGGGGCACCTCCACCTGCTCCACTGGGGGCTCCTACACAGGCTGCAGTGTGGAGATCTGCTCCATGTGGGACCCATGGGCAGCAGGGGGACAGCCTGCTCCACCAGGGGCCTCTCCACAGGGCACAGGGGAACTTCTCCTGTGTGCCTGGAGCCCTCCTGCTGCACTGACCTTGGGGTCTTCTGGGCTGGTTCTCTTACATTTTCTCACTCCTGTCTCCCAGCTGCTGACGTTGCATAGCAGTTTTCTCCCTTTCTTAAATCTGCTCTCCCAGAGGCCCAACCAGCATCATTCACTGGCTCAGCTCTGGCCAGCAGCGGGTCCCTTTTGGAGCCAGCTGGAGCTGGCTCTGATCTGACATGGGACAGCTGCTGGGCTCCGCTCACTGAGATCACCCCTGCAGCCCCCCCTGCTACCAATCCACATAAACCCAGTAAATCAATAATTCTGCGTTACTTTATAATGCAAATATTTCTATAGTAGTTTCTAGGTTGTATCATATCAGTTACCTTAAAACAAAGGCAGTTCTATTCCTTATCATTGGATTCTTGAGGCCTTTCATGAAGTCATAACATAGGTTCAAATTATGTTTCTCAAATGTATTCATATTTTTTTTATTAATTTTCAGACATTTTATTTTGCTAATAGAATTTAAATTAACATGAACTCAGACAGATAATGGAATCACATTTTGGTACCACTGCATGTGTTATTATTGGATGGTACTTATCTGAGATGCTCCATGGAGTGCTGCAGTTTGGTTGCCAAGTGTCTTTTCTTTCAGTGTGTGAAACAGAGGACTTCACTGTGAAGTGGGCTGACTTGGCATATAGTCAGTCATGTAGCAGAAGACAACTGTGTAAATATTATTAATTCTACTTCCTGAAAAGAGCAGCAACTGGTCAACATCTTCCATGTCTATGTGGAAGTTAAAGGGAAGGGAATGAAAAACATTGTGCTATATTGCTAGACAATGATATCTATGCAGGAGCAATTTAGAAATTACATGTAGATAAGCAGATTTTTCTGCTAATAAAAAATTAGCACATAATACCTAAGAAAAAAAAAGAAAGCGTAGAACAGAATTATCTCCCCAAACAATCCCACTTTTTTTTTTTTTTTTTTTTGTTATTTCTATTCACAATGAGTACAAAATGGATTATGTTGATTTAGACTTATCTGATCTAAATTAACTAGCTAGAGTACAAATAGTTGAGATTTTTAGTTGCAGTGTCTCTCTCAAGCTGCATGGCTTGGTATTACATTTTAGACATGTAGGTCTTCATCTGAAATGATGGATCCCCTTTTAGACTTAGTTTATCTAGCAATATCAGATTTGCAGAGCATTTTCATGTCATTCTTCTCACAGATTCCTCTGCATTTTCTCTCCTGTTCAGTGCTACGCTCAGTAATTTTCAGTTATTGCTGGGCACACAGATATTCTCACTACTTCTGAAATCTGACAAAAGGCAAGTCTAAGAAAGAAGCAAAATTTCTGAGAAGATGCTGTACCAATCTTGCAGGTAAAACAGCTCACCACTCCTTGTGTATCCAATCAATCCTATATCATTATATATAATGTATACCTGTTCTGTTACGGAGAATGGAATATCAGTGTGTGTCAGAGGGGAATTGTTGCTTGGCTTTGGCCATCATTATCAACAAGGCAGTGTCTCACTTAAAGGATATTCACTACGTTGGTGGTATAACAGACAGGCATAAATCTGCATCCAGAGCCTTACAAACAAAATACAATACTGAGAAAGTGGCTGAAGCCACAGGCAGTCCCTCCCTCTCATTTCTTCCCTCATTAAAAGAACTGTCTGAGAAAAAAATGTCAACCTCAAGAGCACTACCCAAAAGCCTTCCTCAATAAATGCATATCAAGAATATTCTTTACAAGTTAGAAATGTATGCATGCCCTGGTTTTATTCCAATACTTCATCAATTAAAATAATCACAAAGGGTATTATCTTACAGAGGAAAGGTAGCCATCGTGATGCCTATAGGGCTCATCACCAACTTGGCATTTATCAGCATTAATTTTAGTGCTCATACCTGTGCTATGTCTTGAAAGAAAATTGTTCATCAATACTAGCAGATTTCTGTGCTGACAGCACTTAGTAATTGTCCTGGTTTCGGTTAGAACAGAGTTAATTTTCTTCCTAGTAGCTGGTAGAATGCTGTGTTTTGGCTTAGGATGAGAAGAGTGCTGATAACACCCCAATGTTTTAATTGTTGCAGAGCAGTGCTTGTACTAAGCCAAGGACATCTCAGCTTCTTGCTCTGTCCTGCCAACGGGCAGGCTGGGGGTGCAGAAAGAGCTGGGAGGAGACAGACCCAGGACAGCTGACCCAAACTAGCCAAAGGGGTATTCCATACCATCTGATGTCATGCTAAACAATATATAGGGGTGGCTAGCCGGGGGAGGGGGCCAAACTGCTCGGGGTTAGGCTGGGCATCGGTCAGCGGGTGGTGAGCAGTTGCATTGTGCATCACTTGTTTGTACACATTATTAGTAGTAGTACTATTATCATCATTGTACTATTATTATTATTGTTATTATTATTTTCCTGTCTTATTAAACTGTCTTTATCTCAACTCACAGGTTTCACTTTCCATTTCTCTCCCCCTTCCCAGAGAGGGAGGGGGGAGGGTGAGCGAACGGCTGCGTGCTGTTTAGCTGCCGGCCGGGTTAAACCACGACAGTAATACAGAGTTCACACTTGTTTCTAGTGGTGTGTGGATAAGAGCTTCATTTTCTTTTCCTTTTATTTTTTTTTCCTCACATTTTGCTTATGTTATGAGCAGCCATTGCCATGCCACTGGTCTCAATCTGCTTAACAGGAAAACATGGACAAGGATTCCTAATTAACAAGTGTATGTGTTACATACTGTTGCTTCATCTTCCTTTCTAGAAATGCAGTTCAGGAATACAAATTTGCTTCACTTTTATTTGCTCATCCAGACCAAGAGATCATCCACATTTAGTTGTGAGAAAGTAAGGGAGGAAGGTTGTCTTCTGTCTAGGATCCTTATTCCCACTTCTATAGTGGACGTGAGATTCCGTGGAAGATTCTATGCCAATGAACAACTTGAATTATTGAACATAATTCAATAATTGGAGGATTCAATAATCCTCCACTCAGGTAAGTATATATATACATTTTTTTTTTTTTATCCTGAAAAACCCCAAAGTCTGCATTATATTGTTGGCCAGTTCATTAATTCATTCCCTCATGACTTTTACTTCTCAGGCAGAGCACACAGAATTGATCAGAAGGGTGATTGCACGCTTCTCCTGAGGAGAAGCTGGAGGGGGATGTACAGAAGCAGGAAACAAATGAACAAACAAACAAACAAAGCTAAAAAACATCAAATCACTGCTTCTTCTTACTACTCTATTTAATGTAAAAAGATTGGAAATGACATAGCACTACTGTATGGTAGGGATGGTACATCAGAGAGGGAGCAACACATTTAGCCCATTCACCACATGAAGCTCAGTTCAGTCTGGCTTTATTTCTTCTGTGTTTCTCTGGGCACAGGAGGGAAAATCTCCATAGAATCATAGAATATCCTGAGTTGGAAGAGACCCACAAGGATCATTGAGTCAAACTCCTGCTTCCACACAGGTCTACCCAAAAATTCAGACCATATGACTGAGGGCATAGTCCAAAGATTTCTTAAACTCTGACAGTGATGGTGCCATGACTATGTCACTGGGGAGCCTGCTGCAGTGCGTGACCACCCTCTTGGTTAAAAACCTTTTCCTGACATCCAACTTGAACCTCCCCTGTTGCAGCTTGACTCCATTCCCTCAAGACCTATTGCTAGTCACCAGAGAGAAGAGATTCATGCCTGCCCCCCCACGCCCCCTTGTGAGGAAGCTGTAGACCGTGATGAGGTCTTCCCTCAGCCTTCTCTTTTCAAGGCTGAACAGGCCAAGTGACCTCAGCCACTCCTCATATGTCTTCCCCTCTAGGCCCTTCACCATCTTTGTAGCCCTTATATGGCTACTCTCCAGTAGTTAAATGTCCTTTTTGTACTGTGGTGCCCAGAACTGCACACAGTACTTGAGGTGAGGCCACACCAGTGCAGAGTAGAGTGGGACAATCACTTCCCTCGACCGGCTAGCAATGCTGTGCTTGATGCACATGAGAGATAATGAGAGAACAAACTTGATAATGAGAGAATAAATTCACAACGTAAAATATATTCCTTATTGAAATCCCAGCTCTTCCTCACTTACTTCCCCTCTCTTGGACTCAAGGCAGAAGAGCAGGTTTTGAGAAGTCATCACAGGGGCTGCGGAGAAGCTGTCTTTACTAACTATCCACTACCTTGAGGCAGCTAGCAGAGGTCAAATGAAATCAAGAGTCCTTTTTTTCAAGCTTCCACAGTTTGGTCCTGCATTCTGTATTCAATATAATCTCATTATGTCTGATGGAAGAAACATGACCAGCTCTCTATCTCCTGTCTCTTGATTTTGTTGCCTACTAAAAAGATATTTATTATTGCATTACCACTTACATCAGCTCTAGCTCTGGAAAGAGAACCACATACTAAGCAGTCATACTCAACAAAAATATTAACAGCCTAGATCCTCTCTCATCTACCAGCTGGGTAGAAGGAGAAGTTTCTAAAATGTAACTGTTTTGAAGACTAACCATTGGATTAAAACAAATGGATTTTATTTATTTATATATTTATTGATTGAAGTTGTAATACAAATGCTTTAAATCTTTGGAAACAGTTTTCCTTCTTTTCTTCAGTTTTACTTGCTTCAGGCATTCTCACCAACAATGAAAAGTTTAGTTGAAGAGCCACTGTTTCACCCTCCCAGCCCAGCCAGAATCAGTCTGATGGCAAGTTACAGGCAGTATCTTCTGTGACTTGGCAGGGACCACTCAACAGCTTTGACAGACCAAAGCAGAATTCAGTGAAATTCGGGATTGAAACCATTACAAAATATTCCTACTTACTACATAATTTTTAAGAAGGAGTAGCATTTGACTTACTACACAAACATATGTTATAAATTTGCATTTATAGAAGCAACTACAGACATTCAAATAGTTATGGGGAGAGAGGAGGAGTGGAATGTTACAAAAGATAGAAAAAACCTAACTGGAGGTATCTTAAAGCTGTAGATAGTTTTTAGTATCATGATTCCATGAAGCCAGATGACAAGTAATACAGGCAGAAAATAAAGGAAAGTACATCCTCCTTGTAAACCGGGGAACCTGCATCCAAAAAAAATATACGTTATCCTGGAGAAGAAATCTAAAATAAGCCTTTAATGGAATACCATGTCTGGACAAGGACACTTGCAGTCAGTCGACAGCATAGTGTTAGGAGCAGAAAACAAAACAGAACAAAACACATCAATAGAGCTTCTGTAGAAAAGAATCTTGATCAGTGAATCAGAGATAAAATTTGAATAAAAATGATACTCTTCGTTTTGCTCATTCAAAATTCCAGATAATATTTTTTTAACATACGTAACTTAAAGTACATAAGAAAACATAAATACATTAAATAGCATAGTTTATTCAGGAGAATAATTTCTGTATGTGCTAGTGATGCTATTTTTCATTTCCAACATACCATTTCATTTCAGTCTTTTAAATGTGAAGCCCTGATATTGATGGCAACATAGGTAATGAGATCAGATATTCATTTGATGGAAGGTAGCTAAACCCTCCACATGCTAGAGCTGCCCTTGCAAGCATAGAAGTGCATATGAAAAAGTAGTTTTTAGCCATCTTCAAAGGCAATTTCCTTCACAGAGAATTTTGTCTACTGAGGTCAGAATAGCCTTCCAAATATCAAAACTCTTCTTTTTTTATCCAAAGACCCAGTGATGCATTTTGGCAGAGAACTATGGCACAGTGGTACAGACATCAAACAGCCTAAAACAGTCCTTATAAAGGAGATTTTCATTCAGTTCTGTAGTGTTTGTGTATATGTAAGAAAAATGTATGATATGAGCAGTCCTCACAGGTACTAAGCTATGAGATATCAATACAGGTATATGGTTCAATAACTATCATTCATGATAGCTGTGGTCTACGGCTGTAATGTTGCAGCATTTTTGTTGTTGTTAAAACAATACTCTTATCAAATTATCAATATTAATTATAAATACAATTTTAAAATTGTATTTTATGTGTACAGTATCTAATTCTGTGTTCATTCTCAGAGGTTTTGATTTTACTTTATTATCTTTTTTTTTTTTTTTTTTTTGAAATATAACAAAATTGCAATTAATTAACCCATGTCTACTTTCTTTGTAGCTTTGACTTCCGAACTGGAATAAGAAGACATTAAGATTAGGATAAAAAATATAATATATAAATTATATTAGCCCCAAATTTCAAAAAAGTTTTTTTTTTTTTTTTTTTTTTCTTGCAAAAAAGGCAGCTACCTACAATTGGATTTTTTATTTTATTTTATTTTATTTTATTTTATTTTATTTTATTTTATTTTATTTTATTTTATTTTATTTTATTTTATTTTATTTTATTTTATTTTTTATGTTATAGCATATTAATTCATGAAGTAGTAATTCCTAAGGTCCCGATACATTAAAATATTCAAGCATAACTCCTGGTATACTGTGAAGAGACTTCCTTTAATAAATATTAAACTTGTGCTATTGAAGTTGGTGTTCCACATGTGCTGCTAATATGAAACTCAAAAGAGAATCCAATACCTTCTCTACGACATGCATTTGTAGTCTTAGGTTGTAGTGCTAGCTGCAAGCTTGAAAACCTTTTTTGAAAACTTTAACCTGAATGTTTCATGAGTATTAGAGTAAATGGACTTGATTATACTGTAGTAATCATAATAATGCTTCTTTGCATTTGTGCTCTAATGCACTTTATGAATGTACTACAGGAATTACAATTTTAAATTTGGGTACTATTTTCTCTTTAAAGTTAGTTATAGTAATACGTAGGAAGGACAAAATCTCAATATAAGTGGTCTACATGTATAATTATAGCAGTTTTCAAATAATATGTCATAAGAGACAGACTTTAAGTTTTATACAGGGCTGATATTTAGCTTACTGATAATTCAGTTTCACGTGCTTTTTTGGAGACCAGTCTTTAGGGATAAGACAATATACCCATTAGGTATAAAGGAATAACTTCAAATATAGACTGAATTAAAATTCTAGATGATGAAGGTAACCTAAGGATGAAACACATTTTACATACACAACTGAGAATTCATTTTTTTATAGCACCACATAAAGACTAAGAGGAGTAATGAGTCTGCAAAACGTTATCCATATATGGGTTGGCTATATTGAAGTCAGTTCATAGAATCATAGAATCATAGAATATCCTGAGTTGGAAGGGACCCTTAAGGATCATCAAGTCCAACTCTTGACACCGCACAGGTCTACCCAAAAGTTCAGACCATGTGCCTAAGTGCACAGTCCAATCTCTTCTTAAATTCAGACAGGCTCGGTGCAGTGACCACTTCCCTGGGGAGCCTGTTCCAGTGTGCAACTACCCTCTCTGTGAAGAACCCCCTCCTGACGTCCAGCCTAAATTTCCCCTGCCTCAGCTTAACCCCGTTCCTGCGGGTCCTGTCACTAGTGTTAATGGAGAAAAGGTCTCCTGCCTCTCGACACCCCCTTACGAGGAAGTTGTAGACTGTGATGAGGTCTCCCCTCAGCCTCCTCTTCTCCAGGCTGAACAGGCCCAGTGACCTCAGCCGTTCTTCGTACGTCTTCCGTTATTATGGTTCTAAGTAAAACGTTTAATTTTGCTTTGTAATACAGAAGAATTTCTTGTTAATAAAAAGTTTGGTTCTCACTTGAATTGAGGGTTTAATTTGTTTTAAAATGACGAGTTATGTCATTTGCTGGTCACTGTGACACATAAAACCACATGTAACACATACAATGAGAATCACTAGATTTCTCTAAACAACCAACCAGAAAATTTCCCTCCCAGGAGATTAATGTGCAGGAAATTTCAATGGCCACCTTGGTAGAACTTTTCACTGATTTCTGTTTATCTGGAAGGATATTTTTAAGCATGTCTACCATTCACAGAATCATAGAATTGTAAAATCATTAAGGTTGGAAAAGACCTCCAAGATCATCTGGTCCAACCATCACCCTACTACCAATGTCATCCACTAAACCATGTTCCTAAGTACCATGTCCTATCTTTCCTTAAACATGCCCAGAGATGGTGACTCCACCACCTCCCTGGGCTCCAGTGCCTAACTACTCTTTCTTCCTATCATTCATGCCATTCCCATCCTGTGAATACCAGAAAAAAAGAGCAACATTTTGGTTCATTAAATTATTGTCCATAATTATTTTAAAAAAGAGAACTGTTTCCCTAGATGTTTAATCTTTTTAGCTCTGTATTTGTCATAAGAATATTAATTTCATTTCAGTAACATATTATTTCAGTACCAGTGAATGAATTTTGTGTGGAGCAAACCAAAATCTTCAAAGAGTCTGCTGAAACTAAAATCATTTTCTAAATAATATTACAATGTGTATTTCCTCCTTCTGACAGAAAAATAATTCTTTGCTCTTGAATCAGGAAGCTTTTTCTTGACACATTTGCTAAACTTTTGGAGAAGACATCAAGTAAAATGCTAAAAATAAATAAATAAATAAATAAATTTTGTCCATTCTTAAGGATCTTTACTTCCTATTTTTCTCATTTTACATATTTTATTTATTTATTTATTCCAGCCAAATAAAAAACACTTTCCTTCTTGTCAGTTGCTTGTCTCTAAAGTTCCTTTCTAATTTCACGCAGGAGAAGCAGCCATAACACAGATTTACTTCCTCACTATTCCACTGAAAAGGTGGTGTTTTTTTTGTTTGTTTGTTTGTTTTTAAGTAATTTCTGTTGCTTTTTGATGTGCATTTCGTGCTACATTTCACATAAATAATATGAAAAAAAAATGCTGTGATGACCTTCTAAAATACTTAAATAACTACTTATCTGACACATTCACCCTCTTCTTCATTCAAATTAAAATGAAGAATGTCTTTGGTAAAACAAAACAAAACAAAACAAAACAACAACAAAAAA
Organism: Netta rufina; assembly: GCF_964035555.1. Lineage (NCBI taxonomy): Eukaryota > Metazoa > Chordata > Aves > Anseriformes > Anatidae > Netta > Netta rufina. The sequence continues at coordinate 102,413,696 of NC_140124.1, forward strand.
AAGGAGAATGCTACTAAGCTTATTTTCATTTTTAAAATGTAATCCACAGTCCACTTTTGCATATAATGAAAAGGTTAAATACATTTAATGGACAGCAGGCAATTCTATGACTGTGCAACTCTGAAAAAAATGGGATTCAGAGTGGTTCTCTACAATATGAATGTATGTACTCATTGCTTTTAGAAGACTGTAGAAACTTTACATTTCCTGATGATTAGTCCTAAAAATACAAATCACCTTCCCTGCTGACTGCTATGATAAAGACCATAGGAGGTGGTTTTTATTTTTTTGAGTTTTTTAAACAAAGTTGTTTCTGGCATATACCCTGGCTGCTATTTAATGGTCAGTCTAACCTTTGCTGTCAAAAAGACAAAGTGCTGCTTTTTTCCTGTAAAATGCTCATAATGTAGCTAGAATTTAAGAATCGTCTAAGAATTCTGGATACATCACTTTCCACTTATTTATCTGCACAATTTTACATTGTAAGTAGCTATCTTAAATTGCAGTCTTATCAATTAAATAATACTGATTTAAGCAGTCTTCTGGCGTTAAACAGAAGGAAGATAATTAAATTACATTGGGAATTAAGTTAAATGTAAGAAGGAATAACTTTATGAAAAAGCTTCATCTGTGTTAAATTGAAAGCTCTTGGATGAATATAGCATTTACATCACTGTAAATTCTTGTAACAAATTTTCTGACATTTAAAAGAACACTAATTTCTACCCCTTTAATTCTGCTTATTACAATGTATTATGCAATCAATACTATAAATGCATCATTAACCATCCTGTGCTTAAGGTAACTGCTAGCATTAGTCTGGTCCAATACATGGATGGATCTAAAGCCGAAGTATAAATCTTGTTGGATCTTTTTTTTTGTTGTTTGTTTGTTTGTTTTTTAATGTTGTATCAGTATATTCTGATGTTGTTTGTAATGTAAAGACTACTAGTTGTACCTTCTGTTCTCTTTTTCCATGCATACTATATAGGTTTAGAACGTTTACAGAGTTGAAGAGCCAAATAGAATTATTTTTATTTTTGGAAGTAGATTCTGCCAGAGCAAATTTTTCTTTTATAAGACCAATTGAACACATAAAAATAAAGAAAATAAAAAGGAGCAATTAGAACTATATACTGTTAGTGGCTAGTAATAGCCCTGGGAGATATTTGAATCCTTCTAAACTTTCTGAACCTTCTCAAGTCTATTATTACAGAATCACATAATCACAGAATGATGACCTCTGGAGGTGATCTGGTCTACCTCCCCTGCTCAAGCAGGGACACAGAGCAGGTGGTCCAGGAACATGTCCAGGCAGCTTTTGAAGATCTCCAAAGAGTGAGACTCCATAACCTGTCTGGACAACCTGTTCCAGTGCTCCATCACCTGCAAAGTGCTTCCTGATATTTAGACATTATTTTATTGGAGTGATAGTATTTTATTGGTTGCAACTACAATGCTCTTTAGTTATTTGATGCCGGGTTGTAAAAGCTCATTGCTATTGCAGTTATTTTCCTTATGTGCTGCGTCAGCATAAACAAGTCATGTCTCCATCATCATTAATGGTCCATCATTAAAATATGTCCCCAATCACTGCTGGATTTAGATGAGTAATTGTCATTCTCTACCTCAAATTCCTCTACTGTCTTTGAGACTACGAGCGTATGCCATTGCTTATTTAGGCTTGCATCGATATAAAGAACATCTTTACAAAACTTGCAGCACACTAGCATGTTAATCATAGTACCTATATTTGCAATACCTTGATATTTATTCTGAAGAGTCATCCCAGTTCTCTAGGACAGGTGGCTCTGAGTGGCTAATGTCATATTGCTTAATAAATAAACCTTACAAATAAATACACCATACTACATTATTCAGCATTTTTAATCTTTCCTACTTTGCCATGTGACTGCCCAGCACCTAATGCACAACATTTAACTGTTATATGGACACCTTATGAATACACTGAAAGTTTCAAAAGAAAGCCATACATAAAACTGCAGATGCTTCTGCTTTTAATACTGGTCCTGTTTAAAAGACATCAGTATGATTTAGGGTCATTTCAAGGCCTGACTCATTGTGTTGTTTGAGCCAGGCAAAGGATTTCTGCATAGATGAATCACAGAATCTCACAATGCTGCAGAAACTACTCCTCTGCAAAAGAGAATGACAAGAGATGTCCTGACTGCTTGGCAGTTTTATACTAAGCAGTATGGAATGTTTAGATAGAATAACTCCATTGATCCTCTTCAGTTTCATGACCTGGGACTAAGAATCTAAGTCTCCAGCTACATGTTTTCCATATTCACACACACACACATACACACACACACCCAATTCCCTATGAATCTGGATCTTCTGGACACAGCACATATGTCTTAGAACCAGAGACATATGATGAGAACTCCAGGAAAGGACTACCTCAGAAATATATTTTCCCACAATATTTTCCTATGTCCCTTCAGCAAAGGAAGGCTCTAATGACTTCAGTCCTAGCATGCTTCAATAGGTAGCATGATTATATATATACACATGATTCTACATGTTTATATGTACATATTCAGTTTATGCCTTACTACCTCTCTAAATGTTAAGGTTTCATTTTTAGTGACAGAGAATTAATCATTTGTGATTTATCCTCATTCCCTTAGGATGCTGGTATCATCTTGTGCTTCTACTTTTGAAATTCCCTGCAAGAGACTCCTTGTTTTTCTTCAGTTGCCTTCAAGATGTGGATTACTGACAACATTACTAATAGTTTATTAGCAAAACAGTCATTAGTAAGTCCTTACTCTAGAATCACTGAATAGGTCAATCTACAAAAGATATCTAGATAGAAGATATATATATATATAATGAGATTACATATATATTTTGCCAACTCATTATTATTATTTTCTTTTAGTTACGGAAATATCACTGGTATTTAAACTAAACTGCTTCACAATGCTATTCACCATATAGATCAGCCCTTAAATGCAAAGGTGAAATATGAAACTACTGACTCCTCACAGCAAACACAACCTAGCCATTCTCCATATATTTCCTCTTACTTATGCCTGTTCCACAGCTGCCTTCTTCAATCAATTGTTAATAGGTTGCTAGTATATCCCCCATCTTGAAGTCCCCTCCAGTTTATAGCATAGTCAGCAGAATTCAAAAAGCCATCTTGTGCATAATGACTTTCAAGGCAATCCTCTGTAGACATAGTCTGCAAAAGCGTAGAGTCTTATCTACCCCTGCCCCTGGCAAGCACTGCTACAACTGTTTTGAGATGTTGGTAGAATCGATAAACATGTATTATATTTTGTGGTTGTGGTTTAAAACAACAAGCAGCTAAGCACCACACAGCTGGTTGCTCACTCCTCCAACCCCCAACTGAAACAGGGGAGAGAAATGGATAAATAAATAAATAACTAAAATTAACAAACAAACAAAAAAAAACTAACAACAACAACAAAAAAAAACAACCTTGGGGATTGAGATCAAGACAGTTTAATTGGACAGAAAATGAAGGAAAGGAAGGACGAATAATAATAATGATAAAAGATAATGATAAAAGTGATGCACAATGCAATTGCTCACTACCTGCTGTCTGATGCCCAGCCTGACTCCAAGCAGAGCCTTCCCTGTTTTATTGTTCAACATGATGTCATATGGTATTGAATATCCCTGGCCAGTTTGAGTCCACTGTCCTGGTTCCATTCCCTCCCAACTTTTTGTGCACCCCCAGCCTTCTCATTGGCAGAGCAGCAAGAGAAGCTGAAAAGTCCTTAACTATGTGTAAGCACTACTCAACAACAGCTAAAACATCTATGCATTATCAGCATTATTCTCATCCTAAATCCAAACCACAGTACCATACCTGTTACTAGGAAGAAAATTAACCCGGCTGAAAGCAGGACAGTCGGACAGTCTTGAACTACAGCCAGTAATTGAAGTTAGGAAGTCTGAGAAGACTTCTTCACAGGAAAGAAAAATAATAAACAATAATAAATAATAATAATAGCAATAATAATAGCAATAATAGCAATAATAGCAATAATAATAATAATAATAATAATAATAATAATAATAATAATAATAATAATAATAATAATAATAATGGGAATCCTGGGGACAATGGGGAGCAACGAGCTGATTGCAGCTGGAGTCGGCTTTCCAGGAAGGATTCTGTCATTGTGAGCAAATGGCACTAAGAAGCAGAGAAGGAAGAAAACCTCTTCAGAGTGTACTTGAAAACTTGTAGCCCAGAGGTCCACCACATGAAAGACTAGGCCCACCTCAAGCAGGTTGTCTACCAGAACGAGACCTAAACACAGTTCTCTGATTTCTGGAATAAGTCAAATAGTGACTGTATCTGAGAAGGAGTCTATTAAATGCGTGACACAGAGAAAGATGATCTGTGTGACCTCCCAGTACATTTTCCAGGTATGTATAATTTGCTGATGCAGATGCAGTCTTGATGGGCCTGTAGGAGGGGGACAGAAATAAAGATGACTCACTGATAAGTCTTTGATGCTTAAAAACTAAAACATTTAAAGTAATTTTAAGCAATTATGTTCCAACCTATATGTCCTGGATAATTTCAAATATTTTGAATTAAATGAGAACATCTGTATTTACTAATATTTGGCAGAGAGCTTGCCTCATAAACATAGTTATGCAATTAAGATGACACCTTCAGTTTTTGATATTTCTTTCATAGTTTTGAAGAGTTGTGTAGTTCGATGCAGCTCAAAAATAAATTTATTTTGAAAATAGAAAAAAAAAGACATAAGAAAAAGCACATATGTACATACACCTGTCTGTTTTTGAATTTTCTGCATTAGCATAAAATTAAGAGCTACATCTATATCGCTGCTCAGTTTCTCAGTTTGTTTTTCTCCCATAGAAATAGAGCAAAGTGATCAGAATACTGAATAAGGATAGCATTGAACAAATAATGGATTTGTCCCCGTTTGAATAACAGTTGAATTATGAGTGTCCAATCCTAATTGTTACTTGTAAGGAAAGAGTGAGTGACCCAAAGCCACCTCCAGTTACCTTGTGATGGCTTACATTCAAAGACAAAACCAAGTCACAGGCCAAGCAGTGTGCTCCAACTCTAGAAGGCATGTGTAAGCATGTATCAGTCCTCCAGCAGTTGGCCAGCATCCATGCAGCAACAGAAAGCTCTGTAATCCTAACATAGCCACATTATGCATGAACGTCCTGTGTGTATCCTCAGTCTCTGTAAAAACGAAAGCATATTTCTTTTCACCCTGCAAGGTCATTTAGGCTCATAGAAAATTCCAAATGACATTGTCTTCTCCCCTGTTTCCCTTACACAGATAGGGTCATTCTTGGCTCATGTTAGCTCCTCAATCCCAACTTGCAACTAAAGTAATTCATGCTCCTGTCAATGCACTGTAGCACATGGCTGGCATTGAAGCTTCACTGACCAATCCATCCTATTCCACTGAACAGGATTTTTGCAACCTTATTCCTTTGTTTCTGACCATCTGACTGTCATCAAAGCTTCTCATAAATCAGGGTAGACACACGTCCATCTTCTGATGCAGCAGATTCAGGATGAGAATGACAGGTAATCTCCATTAACATTTTCTCCACCTTCTCAAGTGAAATCCTCCCATGTAAGTTTTCACGTACTCTCAAACTTGCTGAACAGGTATGTTTGAAATTATGTGAAATGGCTAACATTATTGTTAGAGTATCAAAATTGCCACGCAATACCTCCTGGCCAAATACATCCTTGTGAAAGAAGTTAGCATAAGAAAGAAAGTGAGTAAGTAAGAAGGGTCCAAGAAGAGCTACAGCAATTACTGCAAAGCCTCAGACCACATCCAAGATTGGAGGGGAAAAAAAAAATAAAAAAATCTGAAAATCTGAATCATACATTGCTGTCAGGCAGAGAACCTTCTTCCCTTCTCCCCTCCCTTCCCCCTCCCCCCCCCCCCGAGCTCTACAACAGGTCTAGCATCTGGCAATCCACAAAACAGTGATTTTGCAGTGTTTTTTTATCTGCTGTTGTACAGCGTTTCCTTTCTTTTCCTTTTCTCTCCACCAGACATTCATGGGATTTTACTAACCCAAAAGATAACTGCACACACTAAATGGAACACATTTAATTTGCCAGATGATCCAACTGTGCAAAAGTCCAGCAAGAGTGTTCATGAAACTACATGCCAAGAGCACTTTACTCTTTGACTGAGTTTTGCATGAGAGATTTAATTTCATATACCAATAAACCAGAGAATCAATTATGGAATTTGGAATTCTTAAAACATTTATATATATGTATATACATATATGTATATATATTATAGATGGGTGTGGGGTTAGATAGTTTTTGTTGGTTATATCTTGATTAGGCAAGTAAAGTTTATTTTATTGTATCATAAGAAATAACTCTGTGAGGGTTCATGTGGTTGCTTGATGCTGAGCTTCACAATAAAATCAAGTTTGCAACACATTTGCAAGAGTCTACCCTCATTTTTGTCTAATGCCTTTTTCAATGTTTCTGCAAAGTATTCTGCTAATCCATTTGGAGTTGGGTAATAAGTATCTGATCTAGTGCATTTTGTTCAATTTTATTTTTCTTCTTGAAAACTAGAAATTCTGCAGAAAAATATGAAAACGCTTTATCTAAAACAATCTCTTCAGGCAAGCCATATGGGATAAGACAAAATCACAATATGCCTCAGTAGTTTTAACAGAAGTGTTTATCCTATGTGTCGTTTCTGGCCTCCTACAATAAAAACAGTCTATAATTAAGTACATTTATTTATTTTTCTCTATTTTTCTCTACTAAACCAAGATGAGTTACCAAGGCTTACTGCGTTGAAGAGTTTGGAGCAGTCTGAGTGACATTGTTCGCACTGATTTTCATTGACACACCATCAAGAATAAGTTCTCTCCATTTTATTTATTTATTTATCTATTTATTTATTTATTAAATTATTTGTTCTCTCCAGCATGCTGGATTAAAAATCTTGGGAAATGAACATTAACTAAATAGTAGATTACATGTATTAACTATTTATTTTTAAAAATTATTCATCTATACACTGACAAGAACACAAAATTAGCATTGTGTCTTTCAGCTAGAGCACCTTACCACTTTTGTAAATCTCCTAATTATCACAAGTCAGAAAAATAATGAGAAATTCATAGAATCATAGAATGTAATCAAAGAATGGCTTGGGTTGGAAGGAACCTCAAAGATCATCTAGTTCCCCTCCCCCTGCCATAGGCAGGGATGTGACCCACTAGATCAGGTTGCTCAGGGCCTCATCTAACCTGGTTTTGACCACCTCCAGTGATGGGGCATCCACAACCTCTCTAGGAAACCTGTTCCAGTGCCTCACCACCCTTACAGTGAAGAATTTCCTCCTAACCTCTAACCTCAGTCTCCCCTCTTTTAGTTTAAAACCATTAAACTAAAATGGTTTTAGTTTAAAAAAACATTAGTTTCCACTCAGACCTCTTATACTTGGAGGCTAGTCCAGTTACACCCCAGAATCGGTAACATTCACACAGAATTGAGAGCACACACACATAGAAAATATTTAGAAGTAGAATTTAAGAAGAATATTGAATAGACTGCTATTGTAATCTCACGGCTCTGTCACACCAGCCCCTTGTTTCTATGTGGTCAGACCTTTTTATCTCCCTTTTCATCTATTTTCTCATGCTTGTTCCTCCCCTAGTACTTCTTTCCTTTTTTGGTCCTTCCTAAATATCCTATAATATCCTACCTAAATACTCTGTGATGAGGTCCTTGTGTTCCCACAATCATCTTAGAGCTCCCCCTAAGTTATTTGCAATCCCTAATGTTCTTCCCCCAATATCCCATGATGAAAAACCAGACTGCTACCTCCTTTAGACTGCCACCTCCTGTAGTCTGAAGTGAAAGAATTTTCTCTGAGGTCATCAAAACATGACTACTCTGTGGGTTTCACACCAGGGATAATGATTATTCTCCCTGGACAGTTTTCCCTATATGCTCTATTCTCACCAATAAGGTTACAAGGTTGGTAGACCTATAATTGCTCTTCTGAACCTCCTTTGCTTCCTTCTCCCTTTGTGTTTACAGTAGTTAGCCTTTAACTAGATAACCTTACATATGGCAAGTTGCAGAGAGCTGGGCTGTGACACCTTAAAAAAAAATACATAGACATTTCAGCCAGAAGCCATACAACTAAACCTAGAACTTTAGTTATGTCCTAGGTAAAGGTCACAGGGTGACTGGCTTTAGGTGCAGCTTGTCATCAGCCAGTGTCTCTAAGTAGCATATCAGCTCAAAACATCTGCACAGAGCTAGGTAATTGGGATGGAAATCAGACGAGGAGGTGGACTGATTGCACTTTTGGTGGTGGTCATACAGAGATAGTTGCACACTGCCATCACTACAGGGGCAGAAGGGATAGGCAGTCCTAGTCCCTGCTGAGTGGGGCCTCTGGTCACTCAGGTGGTCTAATGTTGCTGCCTCCCTCAAAAGTGGAGGGAAGATTGGGTGCTGTGGCCTCACAGTGTGGTAAGGGCAAATTGTGTTTGCGTGGCATATGCAGTATCTCCAGTCTGCAGCTGTAATTTGTAAGTAAATACCAAAATGCCACATCTGGCATTTGCTTCTCTCAAGGGACGTTCAAGTGTGCCATGGTCCAGTGGCACACTTCTGTCTCTGACTTCTGTCCCTGCCCAACCCCTGGGGCTTCCCCCTCCCTGCCCGTAGCCCAGGACCCCATGCCAGTCCCTGGGGCTTCCAGTTCCTGCTCCAGAGATGCCCAGCAGGGTCAGTCTCCAGCTCACCACAACCTGTCCTAAAAATCCCATGGGGAGCCCCTGTTGCCTCCAGCCCTAGGGAGCTGCTAGCCCCCTGGGTGATCTGACAGGGAACAGCAAAATAAGAAGTTAAATGGAAAATGTGAGGATGTTAAAAGTGAAGACCCAGAAAGTGATGTATGTCCCAGGTGACAGCACTGCAAACAGTGACAGCTGGATTCCTCACACAGGGTGGTCCTCTCTTGAGGTGTGATCATATCACATGTGATGACCTGGGGTTGATGAGTAGGGGTAGAGGAGATTCAGACAACAAAGAGCATAAGTAGGAAGGGTTCTGTGAATACGTGATAAAATTTAGCTTCAATATTTTTATTTAATTCTAACATGCCCACCATTACACAGTATCAAATGTTCAACTCCTTTCTTTTCTGTCACTGTGGAAGCTTAATGTACTCTGAAATACTGTCCATGGGGAAAATGATCTTTCTAAGATTCCTGTGCCCTAGCCACTACTATTGGACTGAAGACCATGACGATTTCAGAGACTGGACAAAGGACCCATGGGGCTGCATTTGGCTGGCAAGGGAAGAGCAAGTGAGGAGAAGGCGGGGGGTGTGTGGGGGGAGGACATGACGCTTAAGTTCTACTCAGAGTTTGCATCTCTAGGAAGCACTCTGGGTGAAAGAGACAATGATGGATGGCTACACCAGAGCATACCTGTGCCTACGGCTTTCAGTTTTTCAGTTTGGCATGTTTCTCTAAACATGAGGCCAATAAAGAACAAGATACCAGTGTTAAGCAACCAAATCCTTTTCTAGGAATGAAATTCATTTGCCTAAAAAGTAGCCAAATTGTTAAGGAAATGATTCATCTGTTTGTGGGGGATCTAATACACACTAATATGTGTTAGTGCCTGAGGGCAGTTCATCCTGTTCATGAAACTACTGATACCCACCTCCATCCATATAGCTGTGCCTTCATCCAGACCTTCTGAGACTACATGTATTCTCTTCCTGAAGCAAATATTACAAAATAACTTTTAAAATGAACACAAACTGATCAAGATACTGTTATAGGTGCCTAGCCCTTGGTGCTCCCCTGTTATAAGCACCGCTTGAAGACACCTCAGATGAGCATGATTGCTTGACAAATAATAGAGAGGAATTCCTTTCAAAAGTTCTTTGAATTATGAAAATGATACCCAAAGACTGGCTGAAAACTATTTGTTCTGGGGGACATACAAGATTATATCTGAGGGGAGCAGAGAGATGGCAACTAACCTATAATCCTAGAAGTATTTATGTGCACAAGAAGAGGCTATCCTAATGTCTTATTTGCATATGTCTGTGAAGAGTTTTGCTCTGCCAGGCTAACCAGAGCTCATCTATTTAGCAAGTTAGCCTGATCTTTTGTGTTTGTTTGTTTGTTTTTACTCCTCACACAACTTGCCATCAAGGCCATATGGACCCACAGTGAGTATTTGCGTAAGGAATATCATCATATATGTATCTGGGAGCAAAACACAGGGATACATACCACTGTTTCTTGCATTTGATTGTTGAGTTCAATCATTTTACAGAATAAGAAGCAGTCACCACATGCGCTCTTGTACCTGCATCCCCTCTCTTTATGTGTGATGCTGTAATCCAGTTGTGCCGCTGGCATGGCTCTTTAAATTTGAATTGATCTGCTGTGGAGAATGCCTGGTGCTGTTTGAGTAAATGCTGCAAGCTGTGTCTGAAGCAGTGGGAGGTGATGTGTTCTTGTAGTGTCTTAATACTGTCAGTCTTAATTTCAGGTGAATCAGTTTTAACTAACTTCTTCCTATTCTGATCCCTTCTAGAGTGCAAGAAGCTCTCCATGTTGTTGAACATGCCAGGTGGGACAAATTTGACAGGCTCTTCCATGAGATTGAAAGCCATTCACCAGTGCTTTTTGTAAGCTTTTTATTTATTTATTTATTTATTTATTTTCTGCCTATACAGACTGGCCCTATTATAGGAGTATAATGTACCCTTGAGGCCTTTTGAGGGAAGGCTCAAGAGGCAAATATAGTCTAAGGAATTCAAGGGTGCAATGAAAAGGGTTAGAAGTGTATCTTGCTTTGTATGTGACTTATGATATCATCTTGTTGAAAGCATCATTGATTTGAAATTATATTTTTTAAAAGGTGTGTATCTGCAGAATCTGCAGTGAATAAAAGAGGAAATAAGTTATTCAGCACTTCAGAAGAAACATCTTATGAACTAAGATAGCTAATTCAGGAAATGCAGTCAAAGAATCAACACATATTTAATGAGGAATCTCATTACTTCTCATTCTTATTGTCTGTGAAATCTTTCTACCTGACAATGAAATTCAGACCAAGAAAATGTGTGACAAGAATCTGTCATTATAAGTTACAGTCCAGTATTCCTTTAATTCTTCTTTACCCTATTGAAAAGCCTATTGGATAACAGTGTGCTGTGCCAATCTGTGATAATATACCTCTGTACTGTAAGAGGCTGAAGCCTAGAGTCTTCAATAAACAAGGAGCTCACTCTCCATGTTCCAGCCCCTAGCTCTCACGCACAATTACCCAAACACAAGGTACAAAACATTATTATGTGCTCAGTGATAGTGTTGAGGGAGACTTTTGTCAGTTTGAGGATGGCTTCCCTGCAAACTTGTTTCAGTCATGAATGCACATAGGCAGGATAAAAGACTACCGGTCTGATATACCTTCCATTGTAAAAACATGCCCTGTCAGCTGCCTTGGGGAATTAATAGATAGCTAAATCTAGGTACCCATTTAATCAATATGCCTTTCAGAACCTTGTATGTGTACTGTTAGTCTTATAATCATACCTTAAAAAACATGAAGCTTATTTCAGTTTAAAAAGTTACGTACATATAATTTTAAATGTTTTACATTGTGTCTACATTTAGCATAGAATATTTTCTCAAATAACTGTTGAATAAATACAATTAAGTCCTGAAGGCAACATGACTGAATGTCCTTTGAGGAAGGTTAAGCAGGAATAGATTTCTGTCCCGATATTATTTTAAGGCTTTCATCAATGATCTTAAATAAAATGTTCTAGAAAATATTTTTAAAGACGAAAAAGGTTATAGAACTGGTTACATTATAAAGTGTGCAGGTCATTGCTTCAGGAAGATTTGGATCACTTGGTAAGCTAGGACATGAGAAATACTAATTTCAGAACTACATAAAGTAAGCTATGCTTACAGAAAGACTATATTAGGCAAACTATACAAGGATGCAAAGACTCCAAAAGACTGAAGTGGATAGTCACCTGAGCAGAAGTTTTCAATGTCATAAATAAAATAGGTAATTAGTGGGAATGTGGAACAGAAGTAAAGGGTTGCCTGTTGCACACATCCAGTTATTACTATCCATAAATTAAAGAATCTTAAAACACTGAAGAGAGTTTAAAACAAATAATAAAGCCCCTAAATAATCATTCCAGTAGTTAAAAAAAAAATCATAGCATCTCAAAAAGAAAAGAAACCCCCCCCCCCCCCAAACCACTATTATTTCTAATATAATTGAGGGAACTTGAAAGAGTGTTTTGATTGTACCTTTAAGTATTTGAATGGCTGCACTGACAGGAGAGGTATACTTGAAAAGGCTTTGTAGGGATTTTAATTCTAGCAAACAAGAAGGTTTTGTCAAGATTCCCTGGATAGTTAGCTGGATATGTTGGTTTAAATTATTTATTGGCTTATACTTGTTCCAAAGAGTAATGGCAACCCTCTGAGGTCTTCTTCTGGAAGGTGGTGTTTGATTAATATTGTCATCTTTTTAAAGAGGGCTTTGAGAATAACTCCAAATGCTGATGCCCAAATCTGCTGCTGTTCATCCCATTTACACTACATTTTTCCTACCAATGTAGGAACTATTTTTTGCAGATGTGGGAAGGAAAAATGCAGCTAGAGTGAGGATCTTCCTTTTTTGATGATGACAGCCTGTTCAGAGAAAACAGTCACCCTGATATGATGCCCATAGTTCTATAGGTGGTACACAGCCTGTAAAAGCTTGCATTTCTGCAAGTTCCATCCCTGAAGAAGACAGCAGCTGCTATTTGGTAAGAAAACATAACAAAAACTTTTTTTTTTTTTTTTCTTTTCATTTGTAAGAAAAAGGATTCAGCAAGTTTTGAGGTCATGGAGGTCATGAAGAAACACCCAAATTTACTGTAAGCCTAACAAAATTGGACTGCATTAATATTATTTTAAAACATATTATAATTTAACTTTTTAAATAGAAAAAGTTGTTGATATTTGTGTTTAAACAATTCACTCTAGCTTTCAGGATATAAGTGTATCATTTAAAAATGTTTGGAATTGTTTTCACTGTGCTATTTACTGAATTACTTCTTAAGCAAATGTTTGCATATGTAATTAGAAAACTCTATGCATGAACATGTGCAGCAATCATATTTGCAACATTTTACATTTATGCCATTAAAAATTACTTGCTTCAGACATTTACACTTATTGTTTGTTTGTTTGTTTGTTTTTTTAAATATTACTGGAAACACTTCAAATATATTGGAAATTTATGCTATCTCTATTAGTAGTTCATACGAATGTAATATGGTTGTCTTCTTTTTTCATTACGGTGCTTTTGTTTCATTTGACTTTAAAGTCAGGACAACTAAAAATGTCCAAAACTTTTATTTTTTAGCAGTTGTTAGTGGTGGTGCATTGTCTTGTTGTTTTTGGGTGGGAGGAGGATGAGGCGGGGAAGAGGAAGTATGAAGAAGAAATACTTAGTTGGTTTGTGTGACATATAATTCTGTTTGAAAAATTAGCCTAACCTGTATTATCCTATCTTGTGTTCGGAGACAATCAATGTTCCTCAAACATTTTAATTTCAACACATGCATGACTCTGGCTTCGTGTCATGACTAGCTATTATATTAATAGAGAAGCACATTGATATGTAATTAGACAACATCCATGAGTTCCTCACCTTATTCAAAAAATGTCTTTTATCTTCTAAAAGTCTTTGTAATTCTTATGTGTTTCCTAATGAACTAATGCAATTTCGAAATGTATCAATTGAAGTGTAGGTGGAGGTTGGCATTAATGTCAAGTAGGGCATTTTTGTGCTCCTTCAAGTTTGTGCATCTAAGGATCTGGAAGGTTGCTTTGATGAAGGAATGTTTTCTGTACTAATCCAAGACTCATTAAAAATGAAATGTGATTATTCTGCATGCTGAAGTGCTTTTTTGTTTCAGTGGCTGAAGTCCCTTTTTCTGTTAAACAGTCTCACATATCATACTTTCTGCTTGTACTTTGACCATCCAAATTTCAAATCCAGTTGCTAAAATTCACAAGTGATTCCAAATCGATTATAGATTTTAGCTCTCCTAATAAAAGACTTTTTAAATTTTATTATTAATGTCTCACTTACTGACTTAACTCTTTAGCATTTCTCTAGTGATAAAAATGGGGATCTAAAATGCTGCATTTTGATAACATGATCCTTTACCAAATACGGTTATAAATGAGAGCTAAAACAAAACAGCATTACTTAGGTGGTGACTCAATATGGGTGAAATGCTAAAGGAACAGAAGTTCAATGCCTCTTCACTTTGATAAGTGCTTTGATGAAAAGCTCAGAGAAAAAAGTATGTATTGGTGCTATTCAAAGCAAATGAATTGAACACAATGAAAAAGAAACTTTTCTTCCCAAGCAACAAAGGCTATCTGTGCATCTGCAGTTTGAGATTAAAGGTAGTACAAGGACAATAATTCTTTCACTGGTGGTGCTCTTTCCCCATTTTAGGTTGGCCCTGCAATGGTTCATTTATCAGGAATGTATTATGGTAGACAGCTTAAAAATATCCAAGTGATAGATACTCTTTTTCCTGTTGTGTTTAGAATAAATGGCTTACTGTAATAATACTGGAATTAGAGAAGAATTTGCTTTGAAACTTCTGGGAAAATGAACTTCATAAGCCCTTGAAACATTTATCTACTTTGAATGTCTTTCTCTTTTCCTTTCCATTTTTTTTTTCTAATGTTTATTTTATTTCATTTTATTTTATTTCATTTTATTTTATTTATTTATTTATTTATTTATGTTTCGTTTGTTTGTCTTTTTAAAAGACTAAGCAGTTTTCAAATATTACTGGCTGGATTTTTCCAAAGTTTGTGATAAAAGAGTGAAAAGTGTGCATTTTCTTCAGTGTTGGCTCATTTTCCAGACATCCAGGAGACTTCAGGTATCACATTTCTTCTCTTTTCTGGAATACTGAATCTATGGTTTTATTTACTAAACAAATTTATACAGACTCATGAATTATACACCCTCATCTGAATTCAAATGACTTGCGGTTAATTGTTAATTTCCTCCTGGAAAATGGAGGATAGGAGGTTCTGCTCAGAAAAACTAAGGCAGAAGATTTTATGTTTTCTTTGTAGAAATAATGTTTTGTTGTTGTTGTTGTTTTGCTTTTATTTTTATTTTTATTCCCCAATTATACTTCTCTAATCACACTGATTTTTTTTTCTTGCTGCAACAACAAACACAAGGTAAGGTCTTTATGCATCTCTGATTTTATTCGTTAATCATTAATTTTGCATCTGTGAGTGAAAAATTAATATTTTCCTGTCCATTCCCAATAACTCACAGCACATCAGCAGTAAGATATGTTAAATGACATAGCTGCTGATGAAACCTGTGTGCTTCATTAGTATCTCCATAGTCATCCACTACTAGTCAATTTCATTAAAGTAGCAGGTTTTGTAAATAGTGTCATATTATCATAACAATTACTTTTCAGTCACTAATAATATCCTAAATTTGTGGGCAAACAGAAGAATCACCATACTTTTTAAACAGTGTTCATGTAGCTAAATTTGCAGAAAAACAGAAGTGTTGGCCATCTGTCTGCTCACAATGGAAAACTGGCAATAATGTGTGCAGATGTGAGCCCCCACACTGACTTATTTCTTCATGGGTTTCTCAGTGTAAGTCAGTGTATGTAGGTTCCCTTTTTCTTATTTTGTAGACTTAAGGTCTCAGAGAAAGTTTTTGACAGGGTACAGTGCAACTCATAAAACTTACCAAAGTAAACTTAGAAACTGTGACGTTTCTCGTAGATGTTTTCACTACTAGCTTTAAACAAATTATTTAGGAGTTTACTTGGACATAATATCCCTCAGAAAAAAAAGACTGAATGACATGAGAATGGAAAAAAGCTTTTGAATCTGACCCAACAATTATATTTACATATCCTTAAAAAAGGAGAGCAGACTACTTTACTCCACAGAAAATTCTGTATCTGTTCCCAATAACTTTCAGGGGTGCCTTCTGTATAACTAACATTTATTTATTTATTTATTTATTTTTCCCCTAGTGGCATCACACATTACTTAATCTTTTTCTTTATTATTATTTTTTATTTGTTATGGTCAGGGAATTATCACCCCCTTCCTCATCCACTGACACAGTGCTTCTGTCAAAATTAATCAAAATAGCTCCTCTGCTTTTGAACATCTGCGAACTCTGTCCATTGATTGATCTTGAAAAAGCCACAGAATTCTAGGTTTACCAGCCTAGGATTCAAGATCTAATTGTGTGGCTTTGAGGAGATAACAATACATCACTAGTAATGATAGGTCAGAAGAGGTCCTGACGATTATGATACCATAGTGAGCAGTTTTGACTAAAATTTCTCTTATCCTTCATTTGTTCACAGACAAGCATATCCAGAGAGGAGAGAATATAAATTTGCATTAGTCATTCCAAGACCTCAAAGACCTGAAAAGGTATTCCTCTTTTTTTTTTTTCCTCCTACCAAATTCTTCCAGTTTGTTGCATCATGTCCCTGATGTTGTATTGTCTGAGTGATTCTTGAATCTTTTTATGGTTTGGAATTTAAAAAAAAAAAAAAAAAAAAGTGTTTTCATACTACTTTATTGGTTGTAGGAACCTGTGCTATTCTTTAAAAGAAAAACGAGTAATTAGGGCTGAAGAGAAGGTACAAAGAGGACAGATACAAACAGTAAGCTACAAAGAAGGATATGAACATTTTTAGTACAACATTTTATGCATTCTGGCAAAAATTATTCTTCATGAATATATCCTACATTGCTAAAAACACATAGACAAATGTAAAAAGGATATCTCTACACATATTTGAGTTAAATACCTTTATTGTCTTATTAAATAATATCTTAGTTCTACCGTGGATTTTCTGGGACTGTTATAAATGTACCCAGGATATAAGCAAGCCTGCTTCTTGGCGACTATAACATCTTTTCAGATATATACATAGTTTTTCATTCTTTACTCATGTGACATTTTAAAACTCTTTACATTCATTAGGATGCTGGACAAGAAATGGTGTTTTTAACATTTGGCATGCAATAGCTCCCAAAAGTCAGGGAAATAATATTAAGAATATGGAGAGAATTCCTAGCACTTTGAAATTAGAAGTAATCTGTATTTTCTCATCTGAATAGTGAATTAGAAATAATCTGATTTATTTATGATCCGAACACTGATACGTAAAGCCTTGTTAAACATGTTCTTTTCTGAATGATGGCATAGAGTAAAAAACGAGTGTCTCAGAGAATGAAACCAATAGGTGTTTGGTTTTATTTATTTTATTTATTTATTTGGTTTTATTTATTTTTTAAATATATTTTTTAAGTGGAGCTTGAAACTAATCAATACAGTACATGGCTAGACAAACTTATTTTCTGAATACATTCTCTATATTTTATTCTAGAAATGAACTGTGTATTTACTGAAGTCCACATGTTCTTTAAGTAAGTGAAAAATGGCTTATGTCCCAAAAAGTGACATGAGAACTGCAGAGAGAAAATAATGCTGAGGAGATACAATATACTACTTCTATACAGCATTAGAAATATTTCTCCTGTTACAGTACCACAGATAGATTCTTTATGCTCTTTTTAAAATGTAGCAGGACACCCTTTGTTATTTTAAATTTCTTAGGTAAATACCCCCCTCCCCCCCCCCCTTTTTTTTTTTTTTAAGAAAAAGGTAAAAAAAAAAAAAAGGTTGTTTTTTCATAAAACATTTATCAATGATGATTTAATCATCATTGACTCTATCTTCCTTTAGTAACGAATGGAAATTCTTGCTGTTATTATAACTGCACAGTTAAGATTGTATTCTGAAAACAATTCAGAATAAATATTACTACTACAATATGTATCCACACTTTCTGAGAACACTCATACTCTTCCCCCCTTCTAAACTATTACGTTTCTGCTGAATGCACTGCTAAACTGTACCAAGGAACAGCCATTTTCCTCACTCCACCTTTACCTGCCAAAGTTAGGATGAAGATAAAATTTGTATAATGCATTAGGGGAAAAAAAAAAAAAAAAAAAAAAAAGACATGGGAATATCTTTTTCTCCAAAGTGTATAATAAAAGAGAGATGTGCTGACTGAAGTAAAGATCCGAATCTCTTTTGTTCTTCCATTCTGCAGTGAATTTCAAGTGCATTTGGGAGTCTTTTTCTTCCCTGGAAATGAGGTCCCAAGACTTCTAGAAAAGCCAGTCTGCTTGGAGTACAGTTTCTAATCCCAAAAGAAAATTCAAGTGAAAGGGTAGGTCAATGCAGAGCACTGCATGTAGCCATTGCACAGTGGAGTATACTTATCTGTAAAGACGATGAAAACCGTTGTTCCTATACTAAGTATTCCTAGCATCACATCAGCTTGTGGTGATTTTCTGAGTACTACAAAATGTTTCTTTTTCTGAAACTTTTCTGTCATACTTCTTCACACACTACAAATGCAAAGCTATAAAATTAAGACGCAGTTATTTGGAGCAGAAAGAAAAAAATGATTATTTTACGGCCATAATCATTGAGCAATTTATATTTTAAAAGGACAAAACCCCTGCATTAACATGCAGTGCTGGTGCATCATCCTACCAGAAGCCACAGAAATTTTAAAGATATTTTGACTATGTAAAAATTAACTCCTACAGAAATGTGCTAAACTTCATGGAAATGGGGCTGTTATTAATGATCTTTATATTTTTGTAGTACCACCATTATCAGAGTAGCTTTCATTACAGCATATGTCTTATATACTATATAACTAGCATAAAACGGAATGCTATTCATGAAAAAATAATGTTTGGGGGATTGTTTGCTACACTTCCAACGTTAATATTGTCTAAAACTCCTTTCAGCTCCTCTAATCGGTATCATCGAAGATTTTCTTTTGCCCATGCTAATCAGGAAATAAGCTTCAAAACAAACAAACAAAACCACTCCACAGTTGTTTTTGTGTGTGTGTGTGTTTTAATTCAGTTAAGTAACTGAGGATTAAAATTCTAAGCAGAATTTTACTGACAGAATCAGGAAAACAAACAAACAAAAAAATAAATACCAGTTTTGTAACATCGCTCCTAAAAATTAAAGTTTCATTCTGATTTTCTGAAATAACTTTTTTTTTTTTTTTTTCTTTCACAAGTTAGCTGAGAGCTTTATTCGCTCCACTTTCAATGAGACCTTTTTTTTATAGAGCCCAGCTGTTTCATCAGGCTTGACAGCTGCTTGTTTTATTGCTTTGCTGTTTGTTTGTTTTTGTGCAATGCTGTTTAAGGAAAGAGAAAATTTTATTAAATGATATGAGTGTTCCTGTGCTTTCAGTTACCTTTTTTTATTATTTTTTTCCCCAACAAAAACAGAGCCTTGAAAAATGACCATTGAATACATTCAGGAAACATTCAGGAGAAGGAAGACTGGAATAAATGACACTGAAATAATAGCATTTCATATAAAAAGCATTATGTAACCCTCCACTTTTTCTTTTTATATGTTCATAACTACTTAAAATATGCTTGTAGAACATGTTAAGATTATTCAAGACTGGAAGAATGAGTATTGAAGAAGACCTGAAACGTGTAAAGAAACAGCCCTATGAATGATGACTACAGATGACTACTATAAAAGTTAAACTGTTCTTTTTTTTAATGTTTTGCAACTTTTTTTTTTTTCTATGAAGGATCTACTTTACAAGAAAAAAAATACTCAAAATGTTGCTATTTAAATTGTGAAACAAATGTTAGCTTTAAGAAAGGCAAACGGTATTCTGTTGCTTTATTTACATCAAGAGTTTCTCTGGGCCAGGGCTAAACATAGTCTGAATTGCTAGCCATATATTTGCATAACTTAGTAGCATTCATACTACTAAAAAGGAAACAAACAAACAAACAAAAACAACTATCAAAAGACTAAATCTTGGTATTGTATAACTCCAGAGTCTGAATCAATAAATAAAGGTCCAAGTATCACCTCTCAAAAAAAAAAAAATAATAATAATAATAATTCCATTCAAGACACCAGAAGAAGGAAAAAAAAATGATATAAATTAATTAACATTTTCCTTTATTACTTATTATTAAGACAGCAGAATAAAGACACTTTGCAAGTGTGTTTGCAAAATACATTCCTTTCCATGTTGAAAAATGTATTTTATTACTTCAGTAGAGCTGCATGCAGAAGTAAATGTCAATGGAGGTTATGCAGGTTTCACATTTCATTCTTTCAAACTTTCAGGCTCAGCGCACCTTACTAAGTGAAACAAGAGTGCATGGAACTGTAGATATTGTTTCTAATATGCAGGACCTTAAAATTGCACCTTACAAAAGACCTTAAAATCTAGTATTTGGGATACATTTGCCTGAATACATTTTTTTGCTCATTTAGTGTTAATTGTCTTAACACTGAAGAAACATTAAGAAATATTGGTAAAATACTCCAACAAGAAAAAGACAGACAAACAAACAAACAAAAAATTTTAATTTTGATTGTCTTGGCATTTGAACCTGAATCACGAAGTTTACATGATATCAAATCATTAATACTGCCATCATATAGAGTAATCGTAAAATACTTCAGTGAGGAAATATCAAAAAACTTTTAATTTTGATTGTCTTGGCATTTGAACCTGAATCACAAAGTTTATGCGATCTCAAATCATTAATACCGTCATCATATAGAGTAATAAAAAAATACAGCAAATCAGACTGAAGTTCAGTTAATCACTGTTCATGTTCATTGCCTTATGCAATGTTTAATTGAAATATTTCCCCCTTCAGTAGAAAGAAAAAAATCATCTATATGTGTTGACTATCTGTATAGTCAACTTTGTTCTTACAACACAGATTCTGTCATAAAGAAAAGCCTTGCAGTCAAATAAGTATTAATGTTTTATTCCTAAACAGCAGCTTGTTAATTATCATTAAGCTCAAGCAACTTCTGTTTTTATTTCTTATTTTCTAAACAAACTTGAGTAGAAACACTGTTGGTTTAGCAACTTAAAAGCAGTATTAGTCCTGGGCTTGGGCTTGAAAATTCTAAAAGTAATACCAATATTCTGCTTTTAAAAACTAATTCATATAAAAATGAAAGACTTCCATTTATATTTGGTATAAGCCCTTTTCTGGAAAGACTAAACAAATAAAGTTCAGCATCCTTACTAATAGAAGAGAAAAAAAAATCGTTAACAGTTTTACAATGCAAGCGAAAAGCCATTTTGGTAATGAATTGATAATTCTTCAGCAATATTAATTTCAGTGGATGAAAAATGAGGGGATATTTTCCATTAGAAACCTAAAAGGAAAGCAGAAAGAATTACATCTGTAGAATAAATGATAATGAAATATCTTTGATTTCTGCCTGTGAAGAAAAATCCACCTTTTATTAGCACCACTTTTCTTCAATAAAAGCCCATACTTTTCTTACTCTTCCATGCCTAAATTATACAATGTGATATTTATTTATTTATTTAAAATAAAGTTTTTTGAGGATAAAATAAGAGTATTAAGAAAGAACGGGTAAACAGAACATTCCCTGATTTTGTATTTTCTTACATTGCCTTCAAGGTGTTCTGCAGTGTTCCAGTTCCCAGTATCTAATCTAGTATAATAGTCTAGTCTAAAACCATTAAACACAGTGTTATTATTATTTTTTCCCCTATGGTTTCAAAAACAAAGATATAATATTTGATAGTTCTGTTTCTATTTTGATTAGAGGGTGGAGAAAAGAAGGTAACCAAGTATGCATTTAAACAAATTGTTTCAATGAGATGTGAATGTTACCCAGGTTGAGAAGAGAGATCTGTAGCAGAAATATGTTGGAATGGAACCACTCTAGAGAAACATTCAACTTAAAATATAATATCTGCTGATGTTATCTCTTGCCATTGGAGTTGTTCAAATCTAATCAATTTGAGTATATTTATTTGTTACAAATATTTCCAGTATTCTAGAGACTAAAGAATGTGCTGTGAGACATTCTAATAAAAACGCATCTTTCTTTACATATTCATTTATAAGTTCCAGTAACATGCAACAGATGATAGAAAAAAAAATAATCATTTTTATAAAGTCAATAATAGTTATATTTTAAATTTATAATTTTAAAGTCTTTTATATGTCAACTGAATGTCATAGTAGAAGCAGAAAAATAATTTATTTGACAGAAAAAAATGCTTTATAGTAGTACATATCGGTGAATTGTTACACGGGTAGCATCAATAAATTGGTAAATATATATACATCAGAATATATTAATTTATTTTTAATCATGAAAGATCTGCAATCCAATTGTTGTTTTGGCTTCATTTTTTTGTTGTTGTTTTGTTTTGTTTTTTGTTTGTTTTGTTTTCCCGATAACATAATATTATCCTAGTAGCATGGAGAATAGCAGAAATAGGTATGAGGGTGGTGATGAACAGGTTGTCCAGAGAAGCTGTGAACTCCCTGGAAGTGTTCAAAGCCAGGCTGGATGGGGCTTTGAGCAACCTGGTCTAGCAGAGGCCTATGGCAGAAGGAGTGGAATTAGGTGATCTTTAATGTCCCTTCAAACCCAAGCAATTCTGTGATTCTATGGTAGAGAAATATCAGAAGACTAGAGCAGAATAGCTTTAAACTAAAAAGTGATAACTTTTCTGAGAAAATAACTCCAGCTGTGTGAGCTAAATGGTATTGACATGAGAATAAGAGCATAAAAATAGCAAAAGCTACTGTATTTCTTTGCAAATGACAGAAATAAGTGAGGTGGTGGAGGGAGTTCATTTAGTTTCTTAGTATGCTTTTTATGAGATGAAATCAACAATACCCCTCATCAAGTTAGTATCCATTTCTCCACAGACCAATAGAAATTTTTTTGCCAACCACTGCCAGTGAGCTGATTACATCTCAAGAACTTCTACTTATGCTTATATCAAGAAGAAAAGAAAATGGGAAGAAAGCCATTTTGGAAGCATAAGAAGAATGAGAGTATTTTACTATGAGTATTTTACATAATTCCTGATTTCTTTCTGATGTGGTAATTTCCTGGAGCAAGATCAAAAAGGTCTGTCCATTTTAATATGATGCCCTCTATTAAAGATCTTGTTTTATCAAAATGCAATTTGCAGTGGAGCTGAAAGCAAAAGAAGAAAGAGATTAAATGCTATGAATAGAAATTTTACTTGCTTTAAATAGAAACAGTGGCAATATAGAATTCTACTCATGATTGTTTTCCAATTTAGATCCATTAATAAAGTAGCAACTGATATCCTCCCCCCACAGGAAAAACAAACAAACAAACAAACAAACATACTGTAACAAGTAGAAATTATTTCATGAAATCTTTAACGTTCTATCTTTTCTGTTTATCAGAAAGATGTGGAAATTCTGTTTTTCACAGAATCACAGAATCACAGAATCACAGAATTTCTAGGTTGGAAGAGACCTCAAGATCATCGAGTCCAACCTCTGACCTAACGCTAACTGTCCCCACTAAACCATATCCCTAAGCTCTACATCTAAACGCCTTTTAAAGACTTCCAGGGATGGTGACTCCACCACTTCCCTGGGCAGCCTGTTCCAATGCCTAACAACCCTTTTGGTAAAGTTCTTCCTAACATCTAACCTAAAACTCCCCTGGCGCAACTTAAGCCCATTCCCCCTCGTCCTGTCACCAGGCACGTGGGAGAACAGGCCAACCCCTACCTCACTACAGCCTCCTTTGAGGTACCTATAGAGAGCGATAAGGTCGCCCTTGAGCCTCCTCTTTTCCAGGCTTGTTCAGCCCAGCTCCCTCAGCCGCTCCTCATAGGACTTGTTCTCCAGGCCCCTCACCAGCTTCATCGCCCTTCTCTGCACCCGCTCAAGCACCTCAATGTCCTTCTTGTAGCGAGGGGCCCAAAACTGAACACAGTACTCGAGGTGCGGCCTCACCAGAGCTGAGTACAGGGGGATGATCACCTCCCTAGCCCTGCTGGTCACACTGTTTCTGATACAAGCCTGCATGCCGTTGGCCTTCTTGGCCACCTGAGCACACTGCTGGCTCATATTCAGCCGACTATCCACCATCACTCCCAGGTCCTTCTCTGCCTGGCAGCTCTCCAACCACTCATCTCCCAGCCTGTAGCTCTGCTTGGGGTTATTGCGCCCCAGGTGCAGGACCCGGCACTTGGCCTTGTTGAACTTCATGCAGTTGACCTCAGCCCATCGGTGCAGCCTATCCAGATCCTCCTGCAGAGCTTTCCTACCCTCGAGCAGATCGACACACGCGCATAGCTTGGTGTCATCTGCAAACTTACTGAGGGTCTTTCCTAACAGTAAGACAAGCTCTTCTGTTATTCATTGACTTTCCCTCTATTTGAGATGAGTTATTCATTATGCACTCATGAGATATGTAAATCAAAGTAAAATGGATGTCCAACTAAAGAGAATTCCACCTTGATCGTGCTCGTGTGGGAAAATAAAATTACCAGTTAAACTCACACCTGGTTTAGGATGGTCATAAAAATCGTTCTGTTGCTGAATAACAGTTTTAGTTATTTTTACCATAGTAACAGATCTCTTCAGATACACATACTGCCTCAGAATTTTTATTACTTTTCAGAAGAGCCTCAGTCTGACCTCCCTTTGTGAGCAACTCTATATATGAAAATGTTTTATACACACATAAATAGTGCACTATTACCTAAATTACAGCATAGTTAGTAATGGCTGTAGCTGTCTTCTGTGTAATATCTATACAGCTGGGGCAAAGAGTGGCTGGAGAGCAGCCCCGCATGAAGGGAGTTCTGGTCAACGGCACATTGAATATGAGCCAGCAGTGTGCCCTGTCAGCCAGGAAGGACAACCATATCCTGGGGTGCATTGGGCATGTCACTGCTAGCCAGTCAAGCGAAGGGATTGTGCCTCTTTGCGCTGGTGCAGTTTCACCTTGAGCACTGTGTGCAGTTCTGGGCACCACAGTACAAAAAGGACATAAAACTGTTGGAGACTGTCCAAAGGAAAGGTACTAAGATGGTGAAGGGTCTGGAGGGGAAAATGTATGAGGAGCAGCTGAGGTCTCTGGGTTTGTTCAACCCAGAGCAGAGCAGGCTGAGGGGAGGTCTCATGGCAGTCTGCAGCTCCCTCACGAGGGGATTGGAGGAGCAGGTGCTGAGCTCTGCTCTCTGGGAACAATGACAGGACCCGAGGGAATGGCATGGAGCTGGGACAGGGGAGGGTCAGGCTGGGTGTTAGGGAAAGGTTCTGCACCCAGAGGGTGGTAGGGCACTGGGACAGGCTCCCCAGGGCAGTGGTCATAGTACTGAGCCTGCCAAGAAGAGTTTGGTCAACACTCTCAGACGTGGTTTTAAAGATGTGTGAAGCCAGAAATTGGATTCAATAATCCTTGTGGGTCCCTTCCAACTTGTGATATTCTATGGTTCTGTGATTTGGTAATCTCAGTTTACTATAGTTAAATTATATTTATGTTAAATTTATAATGTTGAAGTGGAACCTTAAAAATGTAAATTATGACATGAACATAAAGATGTTGGACAAAGGAAAATCAGAGTACCTGTTTATGTATTCATTTGGCAGCTGTTCTTTGAGTCCTGAAATTCCTCAATGTTTGTGTCAGGTTTCTGTTAGTACAAAACACAGTATGGTAAATTTTAATGAATATCTTAGAAGTTAGGACAAGATTTCGAAAGAGCTCAAATTTAGTCTTCATATTTGTTCTTCAAATTTGAGTCAGCTATTGTGTTCAGTGGAACAAGTGTAAATCCAATATTGACAGCTTTGGAAAACTTCTGCAGTAAACATTACAGGAGAAGTCTTATTAAGAAATAAGGTAAATTTGTATAGGGAAATATATAAGTATATAAGAATTGTATAGGCAAGGTTGTGTTTGTATATATGTACATATATATAAATACAAAAATAACTTCATAACATCAAAATTGAAGTGAATAAATATGTAGGGTTAATCACGTATTCAGGATTTTAATTCTATACTGACACAAAAATCTGGGAAACTCCGCAGCAACCATTCATTTAATTGTGGAGGCTAGGGGATTAATACTAAGGACAGTATTTATCAGTTTGCTTACAGAGAATTAGATACCTTGAGCACAGTTATCTTTATTCTTCAGTTAATCCACAGGCTTTATGTTCTTCTCAAGAATGTCCTGTACTTCAACTCTTGATAATTAAATTTTGTACACCCATTTGGAAGGTTTTCTAAAAATAGTTTCTCTAATACACTTTGACTTTCATTAAATAATTGTTTTTTATATATGGTAAATGACTTTCAATTGTAAAAGAAATATTCCAGAAATTAACAAATTAAAGCAACAACATCTTTGAACATTTAAAGATCCGATGTGAACTCTCTAAAGGCCTTTATGTTACAAGCGCTTCTAATGTATAAGAGAGAAAACTAAAGGTACAAATTCTAAATATATATTTCAGGTTTTTCATTACATTTTTGTTTTGCGTCATCCCTGTCTGCAATTATAAGCTAAAACTACACAGGTACCACTGTAAATTAATAATTAGCAGGATTTTTTCAATGAATTATATATATATTTATATTAATAAATACAAATACAGAATTATTGATAATATAATAAATAGCTAAATTTATTTAATTATTTTTTTTTTAAGAGTATTGTTTTTAAATTTAATTAGATTTTTAGCAAGTGTAAATTCTTGCCTCTGTTAATGTTTTTTAACTTTCTATGATTGTATGATTTCAGAGAATGGTCAACCATGGAAACAAAGATTTATTAGAGACCTGTGTTCTCTGTTCTTAACTGAACTGCTATCTTAAAAATAATAATAACAATAAAAAAGTCCATATGAGTTGAGAGACAGAAAAATTTGGTAACAAGGCATACTGTTCCCATTTGACAGTTTTATCTCTGTATTCACTGTTGAACACTTTTTAGTCTGCTATACTGATAGAAGAAATTACATTCATAGATAAGATAAGACTGGTATTTTCTCACTGTAGTTAACTAATTGCATGGACCCTTCTGTGTCTTATTATTGTCCTTATTATATTGTCCTCAATGAGATCTTGAGGCAAAGGAAATGGTAAACAGCAGAGGATGTTGCTAGAAATCACCCAATAGCAAACTGTATATAAAGAGGTCATCATTCATCAGGGATATGGAAGAACAGTAAGTTTCATATCCTTTACAGTAGTCATATGATTTGTGAGTTCAATGTTGTTACTGTTCTCACTCTGGAGATAAAAAAAAAAAAAAAACACAAAACAACCAACCAACAACAACAACAAGATAGCAATCAATTTTATAAAAAGCAAAAACAAATATCTGTATAGGTTCTTAAATGTGTCAATAACCAATTCACTGTACTATTGACACACGACCTGAAAACTGAACAGAATTTCATCATGTGCTTGATTCTTGTAGCTCACAGCTCTTCATAGCTTCCTCTCTGTTGGTAAGTCTCTTCCAGCTGTATTTCATACTGGGTTTGCATGTTAGAAAATGTGTCTCAGTGTTCCTGAACGGGCAATACTGGAGTGAACATCACTGTCGTGTCACTATGTAAGTTAACCAACATGTCAGCTGGTTAACTGACATGAATATCCTAGTCTAATAGCACCATGAGTACTGTTTATCTATTGACTATGACTTGGACAGGTTAGGTCAAGAGCAACCTTCTGATCTTTGCAGAATAGCATAGTTAAATGAATTGTATGACATTGCAAATCTTAATATACAAATTGATCAGTTGTTATGTTAGTGGCATAGAAAAGTCAAATAGCATCTTTACTTGATGTTTCTCAGATCTTCAGCTTGGCCTCACTGGTACAGTGTTGATATTCAGTTACATGCTGACTGAAAGAGGATGGTCACATGGTGATGTCACTTTGATATTTGTTCTGTAAGAAGTTATACTTGGTCCTGATTTCTGGTCCGATCTTTGATTAATGAAGACTCATATGTCAATAACTGTCTAATGGTTTCAAAATGAGTTAAATCAAACTCCTAATAGGATTAAACACTGAAATATTTAAAACAGCTGATGTCTGACTTGATCTCTAGGCACAGCTATAATTCAGTGACTGAACAAAGCTGAAGGTAGTGAATTGGAATGAAAAGTCCTCATCAGAGGTTTCAGGTGTAGTGCACATTATTTATTAACCTGTCAATCTGTTATAACTAGGAAAGCATTAAACTGAGTTCCACAGCAACCAGCTCAGGATTGGATCAGCTGGGAATGCTGTATCAGTAAGTCCTGAAATCATTATCCAGATGCTTCAGGGTAAGGCAGTGGCTGCCAGTAAAGTCAGTGATAGTTCTTACTAAGTGTTCAAATACAGATTTATTTTTTTCCCCACACCATAGCAACTGGCCATTACCATATGGCATAAAGAGACAATAGATTGGAAATTTAAAATGGAAATGTCATTTATCCTTTCAAGCATGATAGTGACAGTGAAAACTACTCTTATGTTGTTTCTCTCAGCTTCTGAAAGATGTCCTTGACAGAATAAGAGGCAGCAGAATATGTTTAGAAGAGTCCTTGCTAAAGGCAATGTGTCTGGTGAAGACCAAGTTGATGTGATTTTCTGATCAATGGAAAAATAAAAATAAAAATAATAAAAAATAATAAATCTGATTTTCAAAATCAAGAAAAATTCAAAGACCAAAATCAGGTGTATGTATGCTCCTTGCCTCTAACAAAAGTCATTTTTACTAGCATCTATGAAAACATCTACAGAGGTTTCTGTCCAGACAAGTCCATAGTTACTCATTTTAAGACAGCAAGTTTCAGTAGCAAAGATGTCAGAAAAAAAATGTCAGTAGCAAAAATGTTGGAAACATTTGTTACCAAAAATGGCACCAGACAAAGCACTGTTCCTGCACTGGTTTTGTTTATCATTATGCAGGTTTATGCATGGGTCTCATGTATATATGTATGTAAAAATATGTTACTTATGACAAATTATTTCACTTGAAGTGTTTTTTTCAGAATGTTGATGGAAAACAAGTTAAACCAGTAGTACACATTGAAATTTGAGGACAAGTCTGATACTTCAGCATTGTGTGTTGAGGAAAACATGCCTCAAAATGAAGTCACCTGGGACAGTAAAAGCTGGTAGAGTAACTGTGAAAAGCAGCATATTTGGCAGAGAAAAAAATCTGGCTTCAGATAAAATTGGGTACTGTACAGTTCTTAACACTTCTCTGCATGTCTGTGTCTTTTTTTCAGAGCTGTCACATCAAATGTTTTAGGAGTCACTCATCAGCTGTCTTCATGCTCTTAGTACAAAAAGGTTAAATGTCTTGAACACTGAGTCTTAGAGTATTGCCTATAGTTAGTGTCAAAGCAATGCTCCTGTGAGCTGAGTTATACCAGACATCTGATGCATATATCAGATAGCCAATCATCCGTAAGCATTTTGTACGGACAGTTTAAATAGAATGAATGGTTAAGACTGACCCATTAAATATTACTGAGACAATCTCAAGGTAAATCTTCAGTCATACAGCATCAGACTCCCAATATGAGATACAATTAAAGGTCATCTGCCATAACAGAGAACATAAGCTGATGTTATCACACATGGAGAGAAAAAGGCAAATTTCACCTAATAAAATGCAACAAAATAAAGTAAGGATAGTGTGTACATGAAGCTACATCTGTTGCATCCCCAGATGTGTGTGTCCTGAAAAAAATGGACAGATTTCCCACCAGTAATACCACTCATTTATTGAGTAGACAGGGAATTTTTTTTGACAGTGTGGAATATGCCATCCATATACATGCCTTAACAAAAAATTCAAAAATCCTAGTGTCATTATGAACTTTTCACACTACCAATACAAACAAACCAAACCAAACTAAAATGAAACAGTAATTAATTGCAAATAGTATTTACTGGAATACAAGATTTCCTAACAAGGCTTTCAACAAATCTCAAACATTTTTGCATGTGAACTTTCTCTAGGGAAAATTGCCATTTAAGCATAGCTCAGCACTGAAATTAAGAGATTGCTTCTAATAGGCAGAAAGTAGATTGCTTGTGTATGTAACAGTTCTGTCATTACTTTCACAGGTGTTTGCAACTGTTCGTTGTCATGTTTGTTTGACGCTATTCAAGTCTTCTAGGGTCCAAAGGACTGAACTCCATTTCGCCTTTTCCTTCTATGTTGTATGGGTGTGATACTATGTCGTGCCAGGAAGCCATGAGGGCGGGCAACTCCATGAGGGATGCAATTCAGGAGTGCGGGTGACATCCTGGCAGGTAGAGCAAGGACCTCATTGAAAAAAAGGTGTAGTCTGGTCCTGTAGTGCTTCAACAAGGACAGCAGAGAAAGACCACTGACAGTAACCTGGGTCAGAAAAAGTGCCAGGGTGGTTGGGCACAGCCATGTGGACAGGGACAGAGACAGGTATTGCTGAGGTGAGAGGTCTGGGTGTAGTGGGTTTATGTGGCAAGGATTTAGTAGCGGGGGAGGTGGGGGGAGGAGGGAGTTGTATAGAGGAGGGAGTTGTATAGGGGTGGCTTCTGCAAGAAGAATCCAGGAGCTACCCCATTTTACATAAGGGCCCCACTGCCAGAATCAGGCCAATAAGTGATACTGTTTACACCTCTGTGAGAGCATATATAAGATAGGGAAAAAAAAAAAAAAAAAAAAAAGTTTTTAAACTGCAGCAGGGAGAG
The DNA here is from genome assembly GCF_964035555.1 of Netta rufina. Lineage (NCBI taxonomy): Eukaryota > Metazoa > Chordata > Aves > Anseriformes > Anatidae > Netta > Netta rufina. The sequence continues at coordinate 102,444,474 of NC_140124.1, forward strand.
AGAGAGGAGTGAGAAATAGCCTTGCAGGTGCCAAGGTCAGTGAAGAAGGAGGGGGAGGGGTGCTACAGACACTGGAGCAGAAGTTCCCTGTGGCCTGTGCTAAGGATCATGGTGAAGCAGGCTGTCCCCCTGCAGCCCATGGGGTACCACAGTGGAGCAGGGTTTCATGCTGCAGCCTGTGGAGAGGCCCACGGTGGAGCAGGTGGACCTGCACTGATGGAGGCTGTGGCCTGTGGAGGACCCCAGCTGGAGCAGATTCTGGGCTGGAGCTGCAGCCCGTGGAGAGGAGCCCACGCAGGAGCAGGTTGTCTGGGGGTAGTTGCTGCCCGTGGTGGACCTGTGCTGGAGCAGTTTGCAGGATGGAACCCATGGTACGGAGATCTGTAGGAGCAGTTCTTGAAGAACTGTTGCCTGTGGGAAGCCCCTGCAGGATCTGTTTGGGAACAACGGCATCGCGTGGGAGGGACCCCACGTGGAGCAGGGGCAGAGAGTGACCATGAAGGAGGGGCAGAAATGAAGTGTAATAGACTGACCACAACCCCCATTCCCCCGTTCCCCTGCGCCACTCGGGGGGAGCAGGTGGAAGAAGGTATATGGGGGAAAGGCAGTTTTGGTTTCTTTCCTTTGTTTTTCACTTCTCTAGCTTGTTAGTAATAGGCAATAAATCTTACCGTCTCCCTACTCTGAGTCTGTTTTGCCTGTCATGATATTGTTGAGGATTCTCCCCATCTTTACCTCAACCCTTGAATGCTTTACACTTTATTTTTTCCCCCTTCTCCTTTGAGAAGGGGGAGTAAAGGAGCAGCTGTGGTGGAGCTTGGCTGCCCACCCGAGTAAAACCACCACACTGGCGCAGCAAGAAAACTGTGCACAGGCACTCCTTCACAGAAGAGGCACTCCTACCGGCAAGGGCCTGATGTCCTGTGCAGCCTTCATGGGAAGAGGAGAGGCCCCAGTAAGACTGCTCACAGACCTCATCACAGGTCATGTCCACCCCACAGCAGAGCTGTCCCTACCACTCCCACTCCAACCTCTGGAGGGTGGAAGAAGTTGCAAAGCCCATTGGTGCATGCGGGACCCTGACACATGGCTGCTTTTTTGATCTAGGTGGCACTCAAATCTTTCCTTCATTGTAATGCCAAATCAAACAATTTTCTTTTTAGGATGTTTACAGCAGTTGGGATGATATTCTATGTTATCGGAAGCAGAAAGTAGGAGGTGTGATTGTATGACTCTGTGGCTCCAGTGAGCGTGAATCAACTAGTCCTAAATACTAGTTGTCGTGGTTCCGCTCGAGTGGGCAGCCGAGCTCCACCACAGCCGCTCTCTCACTCCCCCTCCTCAAAGAGGAATAGGGAGAAAATATGTGAAAAGGGCTCAAGGATTGAGATAAGGACGAGAAAATCACGCAATAATTATTGTAACGGGCAAAACAGACTCGGCATAAGGAGATAGTAAGATTTATTGCCTACAACTAACAAGCGAGAGAAGTGAGGAAACAAAGAAAAAAAAAACCAAAAGCACCTTCCCCCCCCATCCACCCTCTTCCACCTCCTCCCCCCGAGCGGCGCAGGGGAACGGGGAATGGGGGTTATGGTCAGTCTACAGCACTTCTTCTCTGCCGCTCCTTCTCGGTCACTCTCGTCCCCTGTGCTGTGGGGTCCCACCCACGGGATGCAGTCCTTGATGAACTGATCCGGCGTGGGCTTCCCACAGGCAGCAGCTCTTCCAGAACTGCTCCAGATATGGGTCCGTACCACGGGGTCCATCCCTCAGGAGAAAACTGCTCCAACCTGGCTCCCCTACGGGCAGCAGCTCCTGCCAGATCACCTGCTCCTGCGTGGGCTCCTCTCCACGGGCTACAGGTCCGGCCCAGAATCTGCTCCGGCAGGGGTCTTCCACAGGCGGCAGCCTCCATCGGTGCAGGGCCACCTGCTCCACCGTGGTCTCCTCCACGGGCTGCAGCGTGGAACCCTGCTCCACCGTGGTACTCCATGGGCTGCAGGGGGACATCCTGCTTCACCATGGTCCTCACCACAGGCCGCAGGGGACTTCTGCTCCGGCGCCTGGAGCACCTCTCCCCCTCCCTCTACACTGACCTTGGTGCAAGGCTGTTCTCTCGCTCCCGGCTGCTGTGTGGCGCAGCGTTTTTTCCCTGTCTTAAATATGCTCTCACAGAGGCGAAAAACAACATCGCTTATTGGCTCGGATCTGGAAAACAATGGGGCCCTTCCCAAACATGGGGCAGCTTCTAGATCTTTCTCACAGAAACCACCCCTATGGCTCCCTGCTACCAAAACCTTGCCACGTAAACCCACTACACTAGTTCACATAAAAAACACCTCCCCCACCCCCCATATATTAAGCCTGTGGAGACTAAAATGCTGAGCCTACCTCCACTATAAATATTTTTTTATCTCTAAGGTCCATTAAAGGGAAAGCAATATGAAAAAATTAGATGCCTTGAATACTGACTTTTAAATATGAGATAACGACTAATCTGTTGTTTTTAATATAACAGATTATTTGCTCAGGTTCTTTTAATTTCATCCAGATATAGCTGAAGTGAGCTTTTGGGATATTAACTTGTGTGTGTGTAAACATGTTCAAGAGTGGAGAATGCAAAATCCCATTGAGGTAACAGTGACTTGGACCCATCACAATGGTCTTTTCAAGTGCCTACCACATCTTGTTAATGTCATGACTTGGTTTAGACATTTAGGACCAAACTCAGTCTCATGGACGATAAGTAGGTGTATTTCCACTGAATACACCTCAGCTGTTCCTAGCAAACGTGTAGACAACTAGTGACTCAGCCTCTGAGTTTTCAGTTCGGTTCTAATTTAGGGATATCAAAGGAAAAAAGGACACAGAAAAATGGAGCCAACATTAATTTTAAACTCCTTCTGTACATCTGAATTTGATTCCTCTTTGTTTAAAACCCATAAAATTATTATATGCTGAATACAGTGTTAAGCTAAAATCTTAGTGGAATGTCTTGATATGATTGATGACTCAGATGATAATGGATTTAAATGTTGATTGAAATCCAGTCAAAAATAATAAAAAACAAACAAATAAATAAATAAATAATCAGTAGACTTTAAAAAAGTCAATGTATATATATATGTTACTGTTTTACAGAAATCACATTATAAAATAAATAATTGTCTTCAAAAACATTCTTTAGAAAAGGATAGTGGAATTACTAAATGTCTATAAAAACAAATCATCATTTCTTTTACATGAGATACCTAAAGGGCTTGGGGTGTTGGGAGTGGTTTTTGTTTGTTTGCTTGTTTGTTTGTTTCTCCTTCCCCCTTGATCATGTATTGTTTGGACAATTTCACAAAATTTTCAGCAAAGTTTAATGCATACAATTAGACTGTTGTTGATTAACTTAAAAATGATCATGAAAACATAGTTTATTGTTCAAAAACATGATTTACTTCACAGAGAGTAGGGAGGGGAACAAGCCTGATTTCTCATAATGAAGCACTGCTTCTTAGATATTCCAAGTGTAATTGAGAGATACCTGAAGAACAAAACTTCAAAACAAGATTCGATGTACAACACCCTTCATAAAATATCTTGTAGTGCAGTTCCACTGAGTGACAGGCTGTTTATATTTAAGAGAATTGCATCATTTTCACTGTAGAGAAAGCAGTCATCAGTTGCTCTCCTCGTTGAAGCTCCATAGCTTAAGCACTGAATAATCAAACAGGCCATTAAAAGTGGTGTTTAATAATAATTATTTGAAAAGCTCATCTAAAAACAGATAGTGTTTCTGTGTGTCTGTCTGATTTGTGCATGACCTGGTATCAATATACTGTGAGAGCAGCATATGGCTTCTTTGATGGAAAGTAATGGAAAATGACAGACTGTTTAAAGATGCTGTGGTGCCAATTTCATGAATAATGCATTAGGGTAACAGGTATAATCAGTGTGTTTAATAGTCTGCAGCCTCCAGAGATACAACAGCAGCATACAGAAGAATAATTCTTGTACTAGGACCACCTGACACTTAACTTTTTACCTTGACTTTGTTTTACTGAGATTACACTAAAATAAAATTTTAAAAAGACAAAGAGTCAGAGCAAAAAATGTTATGTCTTGACTCTGAATGAAATTAGTCTATTTTTTTTTTTTTGCATTTTGCATTTCCTTTTTTCTTTCTCTCTCTCTTTTTTTTTTAACTTCAAATTTGATAGGAAAAACGATATTATGGTTGTCATTTATACATTGAAATGAATTCCCATTTTCTAGTCATGTCTATATGTCATTGCAAAAGATGAAGTATATATGATAATTTTTTTAAAAAATTGAATTATTTCCCTATATCAAAAGTAAGTATAAGGCTAAAAAAACAAACAAAAAACCTTGCAGAATGTTGGTAAAATATTTTGGATTAAGTATGTTTTGAATTGTATTGAACAATCTCACAAAAGAGATTTACAGGCACACATATTTACATATTTCTATTGGCACATATTTCTATTGGCATTATGATGTCATGACTGCACATTAATGAATATTAGTTAGGGTCAGTGACTTGGGACACAGAGTTTCAGTCTTTGTCCTCATACTTTTATTCAAAGATGAATATGTTTCCAAGTTAAAATTTTAATTTCCCACCTAAGAAATGAGCTGGAATTATATATGTCCACATTTCATCTTTATGAGTCTGTTCTGCTTGTGTGGTGGTTTTACTCATGTGGTGCAGCTGAGCTCCACCACAACCACTCTCTCACTCCCGCTTTTCAAGAGGACAGGGGTAGAAATTACAATGAAAAGGGCTCAAGAGGGAGATCACTCAACAATTATAATCACAGGAAAAACAGACTCAGCACAGGGAGATGAATGTAATTTATTACCTATTACTAACAAGCTAGAGCAGTGAAAAACAAAAACAAACAAAAAAGAAAATTAAAAACACCTTCCACTCCATCTACTACATCCACATCCTCTTCTACCTTGCAACAGCACAGGGGAATGGGGAATGGGGGCTGAGGTCAGTCCCTAACACTTTGTCTCTGCTGCTTCTTCACAGTCACTCTTTGCCCCTGCTCCACGGGATTCTGTCCTTTCCAAACTGATCCTCTGTGGGCTTCCCACAGGCAGCAGCTCTTTAAGAACTGCTCCCACATGGCTCTGTACTACAGGGTCCATCTGTCTGGAGCAAACTGCTCCAGCATGGGTCTGCCACGGGTGGCAGCATCCTCCAGAGGCCCTGCTCCTATGTGGGCTCCTCTCCATTGGCTGCACCGTCCTCCAGGCCACATCAACAGGCTCCACCGGGGCCTTCTCCACAGGCTGCAGCTTGGATATCTGCTCCATGTGGGACCCATGGGCTGCAAGGGGACAGTCTGCTCCACCAGGGGCCCCTCCACAGGCTGCAGGGGAGCTGCTGCTGCGTGACTAGAGCACCTCCTGCCCTCCTTCTGCACTGGTCTTGATGTCTTCATGGTGGGTTCTCTCACACTTCCTCACTCTCTTCCAGCTGCTGCTGCACAGCAGTTTCCTCCCTTTCCTCATTCTGCTCTCCCAGAGGCCCACCCATCATCACCGCTCACTGGCTCAGCTCTGGCCAGTGGTGGGTCCCTTTTGGAGCCAGCTGAAGTTGACTCTGATCAGATTTCTTTTTTTTTTTTTCTTCTTTTTTTTTTTTTAAGTCACAATGACCTTTTTTTTTTTTTTTTTCATGATAAATATTTCATGTAGTTTCATGTGTCTGTATATATATATTTCCATACACACACACACATACATTCACATATATATGCATATGTATTCACATATAAACGCATCTTGCAAATGAGAAGAAGAAACAGAAAAAGAATCTGTGTTGGATTAATGTAGGAAACAATCTGGAAAAGTAAAATAAGGTAGTCAAATGATTATAAAAGCAGTTGGCAGAGGTAAATTTCTATAAAACAGTATTACTCAGAAAATGTTAATTATACTAGAATAGCATGACTGTGATATGATATGATATGTTATGATAATTTGTTCTGGTCTTTCCACTCTTTCTTCATCCCAGTTATAATTGTAAGAATAATTACTGGTACGTCTTGGTATTAAGCAACAGAAGTATATTGTGACAGTAATTTATAGCATGTTGGGAACAACATATTTTATTTTCATGTTATAGGAACTTCAGAATAATCAGGGCTTTAAACTGTGAATACTTACCAATAAAATCCAGTCAATCATTAGTAGAAGCATCATGATTCTTATGTTAGAAGCATTCTGTTATTCTTCTAACTAAGGGAAAATCTAGTCTTGTAAAGAGGAATATGTTAAGCTCTACATTCTGTTTTCTGAACTGGTCCTGGGAAATAGATATTATACTTTCCACAACCCGTGAAATTTAGCATAAAAGAAAGATGAATTGTACAACTACCTGTCTTTCCTTGCAGCTTTTTTCCTTACAGTCTGTTTGAACACATTAGGAGTTTTCAGCTACTGAGATGACCTGAGCCAATCTTTTTATTAAAACAATCCTTGTCAGTCTCATCCAATACTTAAGCCCTATCTATCATTTGTAGATCAGTCATTTCTGGCAGAGTTGTAGTAGATTTTCATTGTCATTGCTTTCTTTCTTGCCCTTAGAGATTTTATAATGCTAGAAAGTTCTGCTTGTGTGGCAACCAGAATTAAAATCCTAGTAGACATAGGGGTGATTGTAGAACTAGGGGAGTGGGTTTTGTGATGAGATCTCCTCATCATTTAGTAGATTTATAATAAGCCCAGTGTTCTTTATAAACTACTCTTTGCTGAGTAAAGAAAATAAAACAAGTGACAGATTTAATCATTTCCCCATCTATTTTGTTTTTTTTTTTCAATATCCCCACTTATATACTTTGACACTGTATCATTTGCCTGAACTTCTTCATATTTAACAAAATAAATGTCCAGCCTACAAAGTTTCAATTGTCAATTCCAGTGGTGTCATAGTGGCATAACACTGGTGCAATGAAAAGCTATCATACAAATAGTTGATAAAAGATTAATTATGATCATCCATTTGGTATTTATACTTATTTAGCACCTATTCTCCATACGCTGTGCACGAACACCAAGGGGAAAAATATATATATAAAGAGCTTTCGTGGGAGAACAGAGTTAAACACATGAAATTCTGCTAGGCCAGATTTAACCATGAGACTGAACTGCACCAGTTTACATGTGCAATGGATCAAAAGCTAAAACAGCCACTACAGCCATTCTGGAGTCTGGTGATATAAGAGAAAATATGTTTTGTCTAGGACAACCTTAAATCAGTTTATAGGACCTTTTGAAAATTGTGTGCTGGGCAGAATTGACTGCTGAAACTGTATTGTCTTGTCAGCCTAAAAAGACCAGTAGTAAGAGCAAAATTTTCATGCAGATATGACCATATTTGAAATCCTCTTCAAAAAGATGGATAGTCACCTATAACACTGTTACATAAAGTTCCAGACATAACTAACAGTGAAAAAATAAAGTAGGTGTCTTCTGGTTGCTTTATGTGCTCCCTATCCATCATGGTAGACTTGCCTCCCAGCTGGGGGTTATTGATCTAATACGATCATAGAGACCATTTGTTTTTATGGCATAAACATTGCTGACCCATACTTTCCAGCTTGGGCCTACCTCAAATATTGCCATTCTACAGTTGTGGAGTCATAAATGGCCAAGGGAGATTCTTCAGCTATACCTCTGTGTTTGGAAACATACCTCCATAAGCAGAGACCAGAAAACAGTACATGAAAACATACCTACCAGCACTGATACAACTGACACAGGGCTAAGTACTCCTTTCACAACAAACATACCTTTTGAAAATGCAGTGCAAACATTAACAAATCATAGCCAACTGAATTGTGGTCAGAAAAACTTCAGGGATAGAAGTAATCTCAGGTATCTTCTACCACATATGCCATACTTCTGTGGGAGGGCTAAGACAACTTTTTGAAAATCTCTTGGCACTTCTGAAGACAAAGGTAGCTGGAATGAGTAGAAATACATCAAGACTTGATGTAAATCAGAGAATCTGCTCAGGAATAACACACAGTCTGAAATATTTCTGACCATTTTCTATCTGGAAAGCTTAATGGTTCTGTAGAAACTGGAAACATTGCTATCTGCTCTGCTCAGTTGTTGCTTTAGCTGTAAAGTATTATTATTTTTTTTTTTTTGCATTGCCTTCTCATTTCTGTGTTCCAGGGTAGACACAGTACAGATGGCCTGACTATCTTCTCTTTCCAATTTCTCCTACACTGGGGAGGAGATTGGATAGGAAGAACATTTCAGCAGATCCTTAATCACCAGAAAAATATGTGGAGAGATTAAAAGTCTTAAAGAACTGTGAAGACACAATGAATTGCTCTGTTAATTGTGTGACAGCCTCTTCATAGGCCCCTAACTCTCAAGGGCAAAGATTTCTTTAAGGAGTACAGACATAGACTTACTCCTTTGTTGACCATCTCCAGGGATGACTGTTTGAATAAGAACTGTGAATAGGATGATTCATTAGCTGATGAATATCCCTTATGCTCTCCTTCTTACCGTGTCATACAGACCACAGCTGCAGGGTCTGTATAAGGATTTAGTGACACTGGGTTAAGTAATGAGGAGAATGTTGCCTAAGTAAGATAGCTGAAATGGAAATGGAAATGGCCCTGTGGAAATGTCAATGCTTCACTAGCCTTCCCTGATTGAAGAGGGAGTTGAGAATTACCCCCAGAGTAATAGAAAAAGCCTTTGAGTACTGTAGTTTGTCTTGTAGGAAGGGAGGAACTGAATATATTAGACGTATGAAACATACGTTAGTACAAGCGCCCTTAGCAACTTCAATTCCCCCCACATGCTCAGCATATTGAGACACTGAGGTTGAGCGTCTAACTAGCTGAGACCCACAAACTGAGTTTTTGGCACAATTTGAGCCATGTTACAGCAATATCCTCCCAAACCACCAAAGACTACGTACAAAGTATAGGAAAGCAGAACACTCAGCAGGATGTGCCCTTTGTACCAGAGCAGAAGATGTAATTGGTAGGACTCAGAATATTGGTTTGGCTAAGAGAAAGCTGATCTTGTCTTGCACTATTTACCTCCTCACCCAGCTACAAATGTCCTGGATGATTATTATGATCTACATGATTTATTTTTTCCATGGATGGCCTCAGTTATACACTAGTATCCAGGAACTGGTTCTTAGTTCAATGTCTGGTGGAACAGTGGTTCAGTGTAGTTTTTCTTCACCATTGGGAATGCCTTCCTTTCCTTACACTTTACATAGTTTTAATCTGCTTTTCTCTCACACCTGGCAGCTGACTGTCACAAAACCCAGATGTCCAAAAGTTTATCAGACCTTGTACGTCATAGCATGACAAAAATGACCCTTTCCTTGAGGCTTCACGTACCGCTATGTACCACTTCAAGTTTTCACTTTTCACTTCTGATGACATTAAGACTGAGGTATTTCTTCCTTTCTTCCTTCCTTCCTTCCTTCCTTCCTTCCTTCCTTCCTTCCTTCCTTCCTTCCTTGTTTGTTTGTTTGTTTGTTTGTTTGTTTTAGGGGAGGTAGGGCGCGGAGAGAAAGCAAGGTGGGAACAAAGGAGGAACAAATGAAAACAGAAAACAGAATGCAAGATGGACTACCTGTACCTATCAAAATTTATGGGGTGGAAGCATGTCATGTTAACATTTTTGTTTCATGAAAGAATCATTTATTATAAACTTCTTTTTCTACAGACAGATATAGATACTGGTAAACTAGAGCAAGCATTTTTAAGTCCAAATTTTGATTATATATATATATATATAAATAACTTTTATGACCCAAACCTCCTTTCTTTTCCTGAGATATCGAAATTTAGTCTCACTAAAGCATCTGTTGACTTTTAATCATACATCGTCTTTTTACTGAGCTCATTAATAAATGAGTATGTGGCTAAGTTAGAAATTTTGACCTGTGAATTCCACTGAATTACTAGGCTTTGTAATATACAGATTGTCATAAATAGGGAAAAGTACCTAAACTTGCTACAGAGAATGATCATTTAATTGCAGTTTATTTCAGGGTTATGTGGATAGCAACAAAAGTAGCATAGCAGACAGTAGACAGGACAAAATAAAACACAAAAGTCAGAGTAGAAGGACAATATGAAAAAGCAATTTACTTTTCAACTTATGAACGGTGAAGAAGGAAGATAAGAACAGAGCAGAGACTGCTGAAACAGAATGAAGAGCTGTGTAGATTGCAATTAGGGGATAGTAGTCAAGGTGGTGAAAGAGGTGCTGTATGTACTTAAGTACATACAATAAGGTAAATACTTTACCTCACAAAGGTAAATACACATTCAAATTTTGCAAGGGTGGAAGCATAGCTAAGGGTAACTGAAAAGGTGTACAATAATTTTTGAAACAATGACAGAGAGGGAAGGATACAAAATGTTAAGAACCCCTTGGTACAAAAGAGTTAACTAATATCTTTGTTGGTATAATTGCAGATTGCTCCAGGAAAAGGCTGGCACAATCTGACCACTATTTGCAAGGAAAGCCTGAAGTCTTACTTCTGCCAGACCTATGCATTAATCATTATAAATAGGTTCCTGTAAATAATATCATTGTTCCCATTTTTTGCAAAGCTCAGAGTATAAAACTGCAATATGACATACTTTGCAAATAAAGATTTTGCATCAAAGTCTGCAAAATTAACACACACACACACACAAAACAGAAGATAGTGCTTTTTGTTTGTTTTTCTTTTGTCTCAGGAGTTTTGGTTGCAATCTTCTACTGGATTACATGAAAAAAGCACTAGTTGGAAATATTTTCACTTCATAAAGGTTCCAATTTTTAACATTGTTAATTTAGAGTATAAAGAGGAGAATGATGAAGTCTAAACTTTTGAATGTGTCACTTGTTGGGGAAATAGAGAGAGAGAAGTATGTTATGTATATATGTATATTATGTATCTATATGTGTGTATATGTATATGTATATAATTATGTATGTGTATGTAATTATAAAAAAAAAAAAGTAAAAAATACTTTACAAAATAAAGTGAAACATTTTAAGTCAGTTTAGTTCAAAATCACCAGCTGTGTCACTTTTTTTTACTTTTTTTTTTTTGTAAACTGCAATTATAAATTCTCCCCACACTACATGTTTTGTATTGTGTTACAAAGAACACTTGCAAGAAAAACACTAATACTAGAGTAAGAATGTTCAAGAAATATTGAAAGGGATGTCTTCTCATCTTTTGTTTCTTGTTCCTCGATAGAGTTCCTTGATAGAGTGAAACTCTATCATACTTGAGTTCAATACCTGCTGAGTTGCAATTCTGGAGCCATTGGCATTATACTGTGTTCTATGAAATTTATTGTCCTGGTTTCAGTTAGAACAGAATTAATTTTCTTCCTAGTAGCTGGTGGAATGCTGTGTTTTGGCTTAGGATGAGAAGAGTGCTGATAACACCCCGATGTTTTAATTGTTGCAGAGCAGTGCTTATACCAAGCCAAGGACATCTCAGCCTTTCGCTCTGTCCTGCCAACAGGCAGGCTGGGGGTGCAGTAAGAGCTGGGAGGGGACAGACCCAGGACAGGTGACCCAAACTAGCCAAAGGGGTATTCCATACCATCTGACGTCATGCTAAACAATATATAGGGGTGGCTAGCCGGGGGAAGGGGGCCGGACTGCTCGGGGTTAGGCTGGGCATCGGTCAGCGGGTGGTGAGCAATTACATTGTGCATCACTTGTTTGTACATATTATTATTATTTTCCTATTATCACCATTGTATTATTATTATTATTATTATTGTTGTTGTTATTATTATTTTGTTATTATTTTACTGTCTTATTAAACTGTCTTTATCTCAACTCACGGGCTTTATTTTCCATTTCTCTCCCCTGTCCCAGAGAGGGAGGGGGAGGGTGAGCGAATGGCTGCATGGTATTTAGCTGCCAGCCGGGTTAAACCACGACATTTATTTTGGCTAAAAATGTAGAGGCTCTCATATGCAGACAAGAAGAGTTCCTCCCCTCCCCTCCCCTCCCCTCCCCTCCCCTCCCCTCCCCTCCCCTCCCCTCCTCTCCCCTTCCCATTCTCATCCTGTGTCTGAGGTAGAAGACAAAACCTTTCTTTTGACATTGTACACTCAGGACTCTCATTTCCATCTGGTTGTAACTCACATCATTTGTTATCAGTTTTGTGTACCAGCATCCACTCCTTGTGTATCCCACATGCAATACAGCTATCCATGGATCTCAGATTCTTTGTGAATATTCTATATTTTCAGAATTTTATTTATTTTATTTAGTTTTGATGAAAAATGAATAGCTCATTCCCTCGTCCAATAGCGAGGATACATTGAAACATCCATGCTAGCTCTGCCTCCTTTAGTAAAGTCAACTAGTTCATATATAACTGTATATATATTATAACAGATGTAAACTATATATGACTATATGTACTATATAACTATCACGTAACATCTAAACCAAGCTCATTTAACATAATGAATTATACAATGTAGATTATGATTGCATTATGATTTAAAGGGGGAAGGAATTATCACGTCACATGATACGTACCCTTAGGTAATCAGGAAATATATATATGTAAATGAGTAACTGAAATATTTAGCAACACATAGATATCTTAATGCACATCTTTCTGAATGAAAACAAGAGAAAATTCGACTTATGAGCCTGACATAGAGAATTACTTGTTTAAACATTCCCAGTGTACCATGATCAGTCCCTGCATTCTGAAATTAAGAAAGAACATTCCAAAAATATTTCAACAAGATAACTTTGTCAGCTTGGTTTGGGATTTTTAATAGTTCTTTATAACATGGAGTATACTGCGGATATAAAATAGTAAATAAATAATATAAAAATAAAAATAAATAATTTTAATCAAATAATGCTTAATTTTGTATTTATATCAATAAACAGTATTATTACTGCTCCGTTTTTGTTGGCTCAGTAAAAACAGCCAATACTTACATCATTATGTCTAATGGATTTATATTGACAATTCAGTTTGCAATAGAAGAGTCACAATTTATGTATTCAAGCACTTAAATCCATGGGCAGCACTGTCTGTAAATATGAGCAATTAAGCTGCAATGTTATTCTCCAGACTTTTTTTTTAATATTATTTATTTTATTCCAATCCTAATACCAACAAATAAGTACGGAGAAAATCTATGCTATTTGTCTAAACTGTAAGTAGACATATTTTGATTGCCATGCATAATAAAAATAATAAAAACTGACAACAAATATGGTATGATTTATATGTAAACTACAGAGTAACTACTTGTATTTAAGCAGTCTTACATACATGGAGTAAATCCAATAGATGTATAGTCACTCTATTAAAACAATACTGTTTGTGTAGGTAACAACTCTGAAATCAAGATAAGTAGAATGGATTTTTTTTTTTTCTGAATTATCTATTTTTTATTCTTGATCTTAGCAGTCTATACACATTGTTATAATATTAAAATATTTGTCTGGGAGTACCTACAAATTACTATGCACAATCATGAATACAAGTGTTCAATCAAAAATATGCCAAGTCAATTTCATTACAAATGTATATAGCCTATAATACATTCAGAATTAACATAAAATTGCATAAAGTGATAGATATTTGACTCCACAGAGTTCCTGCTGCTGTCATTTCAACACTGCTTTGTAACTCTTTTTAACATTATCAGTGTTCATTACAGATTTGGTATGTAAATATGTAGATTAAATGAGGACGAGGTCATGACTCAAGCTTTCTATGAATATGAAAATGCTAAGCTTTATATAGTATGTTGAATACTCTGAAGTACATTCATCACAGCTGCAATTATTTAATCATTTTTTCTTTGTTTAATACTAAAATATATTTACCATAAATTCAATAACTTATGTGTGCCTACAAAGTACAGTGTATATATATATGTATATGTCTGTGTATTAGAAGTATATATATAATGTTTTCATTTAAATAATGAAGTTGAGTCACTGTCTTTAAAGGTATTGCGTCCAATATTAACTCCAATCTACCATTTGTACTTCCTTCTAACGAAAAATGCCATTCTTGCAGGACAATGTGTAATTATGCTAATGATAGAATGTAAAATACAGTTGATATTTTTAGTTTAAAAATGCAACTAGATTTAAATTGTTGTTTCATGGTATGCTGATGCACACAGGAAAACAAAACAATTCTCAGTATAAGTCCTGAAAAAGAATGAGTACTGTCACAGCTGGGATTAAATCAGAAAACTATTTAATAAAACATCAGCAATATTGTTACAGCTGTCCCAAAATATCCTCAACCAGTGAAGCTCATTTCCCAAAATAATTTACTTACTGCTTTTTTACTGCAGTATTGTTCTTCTCAGCTTTCTACCTCCTACAAATGCAACACATAAAAGACCAAAGAATCAGATTTAAGGACTGTCATAAACAACATCATCTTTCTGCTTAATTGTAGTTCCACATCCTCTAATATATCAGTGTGTTTGTTTGTTCATGCAATAGAAAATCTCCAAAAGCTTCTCTCACTCTCTCCTTTATCCAGAATAGAAGAAAAGAAGCTACCAGCAATGCTGAACTTCAAGTGTGCTATCAGAAAGCTTTCTTATCATCTATTTAGAAAAAGTCTAAGGAGCTGTCGTGGTTCCGCTCGAATGGGCAGCCGAGCTCCACCACAGCCGCTCTCTCACTCCCCCTCCCTCCTCAAAGAGGAATGGGGAGAAAATATGTGAAAAGGGCTCAAGGGTTGAGATAAGGACGAGAAAATCACGCAATAATTATTGTAACGGGCAAAACAGACTCGGCATAAGGAGATAGTAAGATTTATTGCCTATTACTAACAAGCGAGAGAAGTGAGAAAACAAAGGGAAAAAAAAAAGCAAACCAAAAGCACCTTCCCCCCATCCACCCTCTTCCACCTCCTCCCCCCGAGCGGCGCAGGGGAATGGGGGAATGGGGGTTATGGTCAGTCTATAGCACTTCTTCTCTGCCGCTCCTTCTCGATCACTCTTGTCCCCTGTGCTGTGGGGTCCCACCCACGGGATGCAGTCCTTGATGAACTGATCCGGCGTGGGCTTCCTACAGGCAGCAGCTCTTTCGGAACTGCTCCAGATATGGGTCCGTACCACGGGGTCCATCCCTCAGGAGAAAACTGCTCCAACCTGGCTCCCCTACGGGCAGCAGCTCCTGCCGGGTCACCTGCTCCTGCGTGGGCTCCTCTCCACGGGCTACAGGTCCGGCCCGGAATCTGCTCTGGCAGGGGTTTTCCACAGGCAGCAGCCTCCGTTGGTGCAGGGCCACCTGCTCCACCGTGGTCTCCTCCACGGGCTGCAGCGTGGAACCCTGCTCCACCATGGTACTCCATGGGCTGCAGGGGGACATCCTGCTTCACCATGGTCCTCACCACAGGCCGCAGGGGACTTCTGCTCCGGCGCCTGGAGCACCTCTCCCCCTCCCTCTACACTGACCTTGGCACCTGCAAGGCTGTTCTCTCACTCCCAGCTGCTGTGTGGCGCAGCGTTTTTTCCCTGTCTTAAATATGCTCTCACAGAGGCGCAAAACAACATCGCTTATTGGCTCAGATCTGGAAAACAATGGGGCCCTTCCCAAACATGGGGCAGCTTCTAGATCTTTCTCACAGAAACCACCCCTATGGCTCCCTGCTACCAAAACCTTGCCACGTATACCCACTACAGGAGCACAGAGTGGGTGGGAAGTATCAATCTTCTTTTCCCATAGCCAAAGATTGATGAATGTTCAGAAACTATTGAATACTGTGAGGTTCATAATTTATGTTGTTATTTTCTGCAAGATGAGGACAAGGTTCACTGACATATTTTCTTTTATTTTATATTTTTTTAACCATGTAGTTCATTTGTAACCCTCTTGTGAACCTATCCAAAAGGTAAATTTCAATTCTCACTCATTACCAGCTAGATATGCCATATTACATTAGCATCTTTTGATTGCCAAAAATATAGAAATTATATCCTGCATAGAAACTACACAAATCTACTTGAAAATCTTAAGATCTTTGTCAACATAAAACACGTGTTTTTTTTTGACCTGGGAAGTAATACTCTCCCCAAATGCAAGGATAATTTTGTAACTTAAAACAAACAAACAAACAAACAAACAAACAAATCCATTAAATGTAACAATCTTAAATTCAATACTTTATAAGGACCACCTGATATATCATGTCTTCAAACTACTTTCAGAAATAGACATCTATATTATGAGAGACATGTTTGAAGAAAGGGTTATGAAAGCTCTGAAAGTAACTACAGGAGACTGAATCAAAATATTTCCAATTTACAGGATGTCAGGGCAACTTCACATTTCTGTTGGAACTTCTGCCTTGTTTCTCATTGATATACCTCTTGTTCTTCAAGCAGTGTATCTTTTGTGTTCAGTTTTTAAATGTTTGAAAATCAAAAAATGAATGCAGAATCCCTTTGTCATTTCTTGAAAATTTGTAAGAATTGTATCTTTTAAAAATAGAAAATACAACAAACCTCTTACAGATCACAGTTAGATTAGAAGACAATTACCCAAATGTACAAGTAAATGTCAATTATGAACATGTATGTAACCTGATTTTTCAATATGTCTATGCTACACTGCAGGAGCTGTCTCCTGATTGCTTTTGGGTCATATTAATAAAAATGCATTAACTTAATAGAATTTAAGCATCCACTGAAATGCAGACTAAACTGTATTAAATGCAGGCTAAATTATATTATTCTAATCTTAACAAGTAGTACATTTCAAAGTGCAACAGCCTGCACTGAACATTTACTGAGCTACTACTGGTGCAAATTTCACCCTTTTTGCAAGTAAAGTCCTTGATTTAGCAGCAGGAAATCTTGAAGATTTGCAAGTGGCAGGTAGATTTGAATGAAGTTTACTATAGATTTATACGCTTCCTGTACCAACAATTAAGTGTCACTTATCAACTTAGTTTAGCTCCATCTAAGAAAGACTGCAGGAAGAAAAGACTCTAATAAACATTACTTTTGCTGTCACCTGGAGACATCCTTGTATTAAATAGCAGAACCAACTAGCAAGTGGGTGTACATATGCCTAAAATGAGAATATGTAAAGAGTAGCAGTCTTCAGAAAAACTGTAAATAACTAATTTTTGTAAACCAGTCCATTAAAGCTATGTGCCATTTTTTCCTCACCTGTCATGTATCCTCTGCCCCCAAATACTAGGTTACACTTCAATGAGATCATACTAAAAGAACACTCATATGCAACATATTATGTGTGTATGCATGCATGCATGTGTGTGTGTGTACAATACACACATATATACTAAGCTCCAAATCTGCCTATAAAAGGAGAACATTAACTTTAGTAATATTAATTTACATTTTAGGCATAACATTATGTGCATATGTGTCTTATACTTCAGACTGTGCCATCAAGCTAAATATCAGCTTCTGTTAACACATTAGGATAGAATGTGACTGACAGAGATTTTAAACAGTAACTTCAGTTTCATTGCTTCTGCACTCCGAAGTGTTTCATTTGTAGCCTCAAAACTACTTGTTTAGCACAGTCATTGAGAAACTCCATTAGAGTAGTTTTGAATCCTTTCATTTCAGCCCATTCCTTCCCAATTGCTCTTTTTGCTTTTCCAAAGGCTATGTCTCTTTCTGGTAAAAAGAAAAAAAAAATAAATAAAATATCCCCTTTCTGAAAAAAATAGATTTTTTTTTTTTTAATAGATTTTTTTATTACTGATATTCCTGACAAAACTAGTCACGGAGTAGGGAAATTGAACCATTTCAATGAATTTCCAAGAGTCTAATAATTTATTGGAAACATAAAAAATGTTACTGCTAATGAAGCTTCACAGAAAAGGTGAACTGAAGTTGCAAAAAGAGAAGGGAGTTGCAAATTACTGAATCCATCACCACAAAAGCTGGCTTTACTCTGAAAGCATCAGGCAGAGGCAGTTCAAACTGGAGTAAGAAAATTAAGATGTCTAAATATGAAAGACTGGTTAACAGCCGACTAAACATGAGGAAAGAAAAGAACCCTTTAACGTGAGAAAAACGTTTCTACTGAGACAGAGAATGACCTGATTTAGACAGAACCATCTGATGCTTCTTTAATTTTTTCTCTTTGTTTCCACATATCGTTTGCTTGGTTTGATCACAACAGAAGCAACAAGAAGAAAATGTGTCCTATCCACCAGATAAATCACATTTTCTCAGTCCCTGATAGATTCATGTGGCACACAATACAGAGAATTAAAGTCAGGAGCCCTTTAGAAATTTAATGAAACAGTGGAAACATGTTTTTCTTTGTAACAAGGAAGGCATTGCACTGAATAAACAATAAAATCAATTATATTAATGCAATACAAACACACTAATTAGCTAAGATTATTATATTTTGTTTAATTTGACCTTCAAAAATTACCATACTCAGCTAAATATCAGAAAAAAATAATTTAAACCATTAAAAACAATTAGTAAAATCATCTACTTGTCTTCTATCAATTATCTTATGATATATGAACGATAATTCAGGCAGAGGGAGAAACAGAAATATACAACTCATCAACGAAGACAGTAAATCCCACAGTACTTGAGATGTGGCATCAACAGAGCAGAGTACAGGGGGACGATCACCTCCCTGGTCCTGCTGGCTACACTATCCCTGATACAAGACAGGATGCCGTTGGCCTTCTTGACCATCTGGGCACACAGCTGGCTCATGTTCAGGCAAGAATTCCCTCCAGATCCTTTTCCTCTGCACAGTTTTCTAGTCACTCTGTCCCAAGCCTGTAGCATTTTATGGGGCTGTTGTGATCAAAGTGAGGAACCCAGAACTTTGTAAAGACTGAAGCCATGTTGAACTTCATCCTGTTGTTCTCTGTCCATTGACCCATCCTGTCCAGGTCCCTCTGCAAGGTCTTCCTATCCTGCAACAGATCAACACTTCCCCCCAACTTGGTGTTGTCTGCAAACTTAATGAGGGTGCACTCAACTCCCTCCTCCTAATAAAGGTATTAAAGAGTATGGGTCCCAACACCAACCCTTGGGGAACACCACTGATTACTGGTCACCAGCTGGATTTCACTCCATGCACTACCACTCTTTGGGCCCAGCCATCCAACCAGTTTTTAACCAAGCAGAGAGTATACCTGTCCAAGCCATGGGCTGCCAGCTTCTCCAGGAGAATACTGTGGGAGAACATGTCAAAGGCCTTGCTGAAGCCTAGGTAGACTACATCAACAGCCTTTCCCTCATTCACCAGGCGAGTTACCTGGTCATAGAAGGAGATGAGGTTGGTCAGGCAGGATTTGCCTTTCATGAACCCATGCTGACTGGGCCTCATCCCCTGGATGTCCCACACATGTCGTGTGATTGCATTCAAGATGTCCTGTCACCTTTCCTGGAACCGAGGTCAGGCTGACAGGTCTGTAGTTCCCTGGGTCCTCCTTGTGACCGTTCTTATATATAGGCATCACATTAGCAAGTCTCCAGTCATATGAGATCTCTTCAGATGCCCATGACCACTGATAGATGATGGAAAGTGGCCCAGCAATCACATCCACTGACTCCCTCAGCAAGCACCCTTGGGTGCATCCCATCAGGTCCCATAGATTTGTGGGTGTCTAGCTTGCTTAAATAATCTCTAACCAAATCCTCTTCAACCAGAAGAAAGTCATCCTCTTTCCAGGTTTTCTCTCTTGTTTCTGGGCTTGGTAGTGCATAGGGTCTAGTCTTAGCAGTGAAGACTGAAGAAAAGAAGGGATTCGGTAACTCCACCTTGTCTGTATCTGCCATCTCCAAGGCACCCGCCCGTTTGGCAGCTCACCTACATTTTACTTAGTCTTTCTTTTGCTGCTGATATATTTGAAAAATCCCTTCTTGCTATCCTTGATGTCTTTTGCTAAATTTAATTTTAACCAGGCCTTGTCCTTCCCCATTGCATCCCTGCATTCTCTGACAATGTTCCCATATTACACTCAAGTGGTGTGTCCCTTCTTATACATCATGTACACGTCATCTACCTGAACTTGTGGAAAGTATTTGACATTGTCCTCCATGGTATCCTAGTCTCTAAACTGGAGAGTCATGGATTTGACGGATTGATGCACCGCTTGATGGGTAAGGAATTAGCTGGATGGTTACACTCAAAGAGTTGCAGTCAATAGCTCTGTGTCCAGGAGGAGAACAGTAACAAATGGTGTTCCTCAGGGGTCAGTATGGGAACCAGCAGTATTTAACATCTTTGTTGGTGACATGGGCAGTGGGATCGAGTGCATCCTCAGCAAGTTTTCCTATGACACCAAGCTGTGTGGTGCGGTAGACATGCTGGAGGGAAGAGAGGGATGCCACCCAGAGGTACCTGGACACGCTTGAGAGATGGGCCTGTGAGAACCCCATGAAGTTCAACAAGGCTAAGTGCCTGGGCTAAGTGCCTGCACCTGGGCTGGGACAACCCCAAGCACAAATACAGGCTGGGTGGAGAACACATTGAGAGCAGCTCTGAGGAGAAGGAGTGTTGTCTGACAAGAAGCTCAACATGAGCTGGCAGTGTGCTCTTGCAACCCAGAAAGCCAACGGTATCCTGGGCTGCATCAAAAGTAGTGTGGCCAGCTGGTCAAAGGAGGTGATTTTCCCCTTCTGCTCTGCTCTTGTGAGACCCCACCTGGAGCTCTGAGGCCCTCAGCGCAAGAAGGACACAGAAGTATTAGAACAAGTCCAGAGGAGAGTCACATAAACAGTCAAGGGGATGGAACAACTCTCCTTTGAAAACAGGTTGAGAGAGCTGGGGTTCTTCAGCCTGGAGAAGAGAAGGCTTTGGGGATACCTAATATCAGCTTTCCAGTACCTAGAGTGGGCCATCAGTCCCAACATCATAGTGTTGGGGAAAGCTGGGGAGGGACTCTGTCAGGGAGTGTGGTGATAGGACAAGGAGTAATAGCTTTAAATTAAAAAATGGTAGACTTAGGTTAGACATGAGGGTGGTGAGGCACTGGAACAGGTTTCCCAGAGAAGTTGTGGGTTCCCCATCCCTGGAAGTGTTCAAGGTCAGGTTGGATGGTGCTTTGAGCAACCTAGTCTAGTGGAAGGTGTCCCTGCTCACAGCAGAGAGGTTGGAATTAGATGGTTTTTAAGGTCCCTTCCAACCCAATCCATTCTGTGATTCTATGATTCTATTTTTCTATGATTCTTTCTCTAAATCATAGTAATGCATCTTTTTGTGAAATAAGCATAACATACTCATCAGCAATGAAACAAAATGGTAAAATATGGCAAAAAAATATGATTAGGTAAAATATGACAGTTTTAAGTTAAAAAAATGCTTTTATATTTTTTAAAAATGTGTCATGAATTTTAGGAAATATTTTGCTAAGTTTCATACAATTTCTACATCTTGGAGAAGACAGAAGTATACAAATTTCAGAATAGTCTGTTTAATCATTCAGACACTCAGTGGGCTGAGTGGGAAATTAAAGACAGAAATATTTCCCATCTACATTGTTTTCATTCAGACAATCTTTGAGTTTTAGCTTAAAAAATAATCTTCTTGGATTCATATTTAGTATGAGACATACACTTGGTTGGGATGCCTGCATGACATCATCTCAGAGACGTTTCTGCCTTTTCTTTCTCCCACGCTGTCTCTCCTTTTCATTTTGTTTAGGCTATTTAAACACTTTTTTCAATTACCAGTATTTTAATTTGTATCAATTTATTAGAGGCTTACGTTTCAGCTTGAAAAAAACAAACAAACAAACAAAAATGTGGAAAGCATGTAAAAGCTTTGATCTTTGTTCATTCCATTTTAAGACTACATTACATTTTGTCTTCAAACTTTAAAAATAACTATAACATTTACAATATAAGAGAAAGATATATGGGAGTGGAATTGATCAAAAATGTCTCTAGTTTTGTGAAGGTGACGTTTTCCACCTCTGGGGGATTCGCAGGAAATCAATGGAGGGCCCCTCTGGAGGTTTTTTGAATGCTAATTTTTCCAGGACTTGCACAGCGCATGCAAACACTGCTTCTAGAAGAGTACTTTTATCTCTAGAAGAGTACATTTATCTCATTTTACTAATTTGTAATGGAGTGCCTGACTCCCCTTTATAAGAAATAAATATTTTCTATAAAATCGTTACTGAATTACAGTTTTTTGTTTGTTTATTTTTTTATTATTATTATTTTTTCCACTTGTCTAATTAAACCCTGGATAAATGTTTCCTGTGAGTAAGTCACTGTTCATCAACAGGAAACTGGATCATGATAAGGGTTTTGTGGAAGAAACACAGAGTTGGGAAGAATGGTTTACATTATAGATCTGTTGTGTTTAAGTCTACCCACTGAGTTCACTGTATATCATTAAGGCTGTAATTTTCAAAAGCTGATACTTTCCACCTATGTGATGTACCCAGATTGGTCATGGACACCACAAAGGTGGAGGTAGGGGAAAAGTTAATTTATACTTAAGCGAAATTCTAATGTGCATTGTCAGATTGGCAATGGCCTCGGATGCTGTGCTTTTTGGACATGGAAAGATTGATGTAACCGTTTCAGTCTAGAAGGGGAAAAGAAAAAATTTGTTCCATGCTCCTTTGTATTACAAGCTCCAGAATGCTCTCAGTCTCTAACATAAACTATAAACCTCCAAAACCTTCAAAATTATGATTTGTGACAAAACAAGACCAGCAGACATTAAAATTCTTACCAGTGTCCTTGGTGCCTGTAACAGCAGGGTTTGTGATAGACGACGATGTTATGAAGAGTTATTTAGTACTTTTTCTTCCAGAGTTATAAGCTTCCAGGTGAAGCCATTTGGTATTAAGTAGCCACATTTCATAAACTGCAAAGCTTTCTTTCATGGAAGCAAAGAGTGTCATGGACATACTTTGCATGTTAAACAGGGAGGCCCTCCACAGTTTGGCTAAGAAAACCATTTCTGCCCAGCTCAAACCCCTTATCAGTTCTGAGAAAACAGAGTAATTTAAGTGTTTTCTGTTCTTAGCATGCATAGAGAAATTGTTAATTGGACTCATTACAAAATTGCAGTTCCCCCACATTTAAAACATACCTCATATAGTAATCTTATCCAACTGACACTTAAAAATATATTGCGTGCTTTTTTTTTTTTTTTTTTTTTTTTTTCCCCTGAAATTCAGAACAGATTAAAGCAGTGGAGTTTTATAGCTTTTCTTCCTTTCACTATTTCAACCCATTATCTCCATAGAGCTTCTTAATGTGAACACCTAAGTTTTACTGTGAGCTCTTCAGTGATTAAAGTATGATTTTCAATGAGGCACAGGCTATTTTTCTCATGCTTTCCAAGATGAAGGGAAAGTTTTATACAAAATAGAAAACTACCTGTCAGAAACAGTAGAATGCACCTAAACAAAACCTCCTAAACTGTCATTAAAGTTTGTTTGTTTTCTTCTCCTCCCCACCCCCCATGGAAACTAATTTAAATGATCACATTGAATTAAAATGAATACTTTGTAACATAAGCCCATGCTATGAAAATGTGCCTCAGGCTCATTCCTGAATACATTTGAGAATATATTTTTTCCTTAGTCATATTCATTTGACTTTTACACTATATTTGTAAGCATATAACTTAAAATCAAATTCTGTCACTCTTGCTTATAAGGTTAGTAATTAAGATTACTAAACTAATATGAAGTAATTTCATATTCTTCACCAAAAGCAGTTCTTACTATTGAAACTAATAGTGGCAGAATATAGCTATCATTTTACTACATATGGTAAATATAAAAATAAATTTATCCGTTGGTTAAAACATTATTTTCATATACATTATACTAAAATATCTTTTTTTTTTTTTTTCCTATACAAAGCAAGAAATGCAGTAAGGGGCTTGTAATTTTGAAAAAGGGAATAAGAAATTATATCTTATGTTTCCATACAGGTAGATATCTAGAAATGAGTGGGTCATATTATAAAATATGTATTTTATCTGCTTGTTTAGAAACATGTTTTCCTGTTTATGTGTTTCTGGTGTCTGAAGTATAATTTAAACTCTTCTCTTTTGAATATAATTCTACAATTTCTTGTCAGTATTTTTTTTAGAAGTATAAGAGCTTTAGGGTTTATCACATAAATATACTGTGTTTATATCAATATCAAATTAACACAAATTGTTAGTATCATCAAATGAAGTGCAGAGGCATTAATTGATAGAAATAACTGTTCTAGATTGTAGTGACTTGGATAAACAGAGCATAATTATTCTGAGAATTGATTCTGTTTTGCTTTATGTGTAATAAAACTAATCAACGGTTAATTTAATTATTTTTTATTTCTGTGTAGAATATTTTTCAAAAAGACCCATGGCAGTTTCTGCATATTTAAAAGTGTCTATGTATCATTGTATAGCTAGACATTACACAAGGTAGAGAGATTTCAGATGGAATCAACATATACCCATGTTTCATAAATTACTAGAAAATTATACAGAAGTTCTGTAATAGATATAAAAAATACTTATCTTTCTGAGAAGTGATGTCTTGAACTTGCAGTGATTGTGATGCTGCATGTTGATTGAACTGCTTATACATTTTCATTGTTACATTTCATCTTTCTCCTAGGTGGTAATAGAAATTTTTATTTATTTTTTTTTTCTTCTCAGTTGTGAATGAAGATGAAAGTTGTGTGCCTGCTAAGGAAATTATTGTTTGAAAGTCTGTGCAGTCTGGTTCAGCTCACACATTTCAAACTTAGTTCCTTTTTCCTTCCCTGATCAAGACAGAATCATAATTGCAGGCACACAGTAAGGTACTTATGAGGAATAACACTGGCTATGAAAAAGCTCTCTAAAGCTTTTCTCCTATGCATTGCTAAGCCTATCATGTATATATTCAGTCCCCTAGAGTTATATCTGTGCCATAATAATTGTGAGTTATGTAGCTCTTAAGAAAATTCAGGAAGATTAATGGAGCTCTCTCACTGTGGAAGAATGCTCACACAAAGGGCTCTTTTAGTAGCATAGTAGTAGTGTAGTCTTTATGCTTCATGTTTGAAGTATGATTTTGAATTTTGTTGTCAGGTTTGCTACTAGACAGTCTGAGGTTTTAAAAGGCCTAGTTAGCTGGAGTGACTTGCCTTCACATATATGCTATCAATTGTGAACTGCATTGCAACTATTTTTGCATTGCTCTGTTTACTCTAGGATGTATTAGTGATTAATCTATCTACCTTAATCACCCCTAAAAGAATAATAATTCATTTTCTCTCTTGCAAATGTTTCAGATGGTTTCAGACTATTTCAGATGGTTTTCCATCTCAGTTCCTTTTACACAGATACCTGTTATGAGTCAATGGCCACTGAGTAATGGGTACTCTTTCTATCTATGAAAACAGATGGAATGAGAGATTGCATTTACATACTTATTTCATATTGTAATGTTGTCAATAAGTGTTTAAAATAATTCAATTTGCTTAGCTTCAAATTTCTTTCTTTATTTATTTTTTTTTGTGTGTATTAGTTTCATCATGAGTAATAAGTGTTCTTCACCTGGAAATACTGTATGAATCATTTTTTTTTTATTTATTATTTGATGCTTCCACAGGATATGGTATATGAAAGTATATTGAAAGATTTATTTTTCTTTATATATATATTTAATATCTGTTTTGGAGTGATTTCACTTGTCCATAACCAACTGATGATTGGGCTGAAAGATCAGACAAGAATCTGATTGTTTATTATTTGAAACCAATTTTTACTCTTTTTGTAAAAGCTTGTTCCTATGACAAAAGGCTGTGCTGAGAGAACACAGATATTGTATCAAGAATAGCTGCTGTAGTAGTTATTTTTGGTATAGTAGTTGCACTATCTCTGTTACCTATCACTTCACTTCCAATAGGCTGAATGTGTACATAGCTGAGTCTTTAAAATCATACCTGTCCATTAAAAATGAGTCCTTCAGTACTGTACTATCTTCTCTGCAGAAACATCTAGATACATGTTTTGACAGTATAAGTAGCTAAAACAATAAATAATATTTTACCTTTAGTGTATTTAAAATTTGTGTGTGTGTATATATATTAATGTTCTACTATTTTATTGATTCTTTTCATTTAAAAAAGGCATCTTTGCAATTATGT
The DNA here is from genome assembly GCF_964035555.1 of Netta rufina. NCBI lineage: Eukaryota > Metazoa > Chordata > Aves > Anseriformes > Anatidae > Netta > Netta rufina. The sequence goes on from NC_140124.1 coordinate 102,470,636, forward strand.
GAAATATAGATTTTGTGCAGATATATGCAATGTTACTTTGAAATATTTTGAAATACTGCAGTATTTAACTCAAATAATTAGCTATAAGAATTCCATGGATGTAGATTTTATGTTAATCTTGGATATCAGTGACACGGTCTTATAAGGAAGTTTGATGCTTTCTCTCACCATTATACCTATGACAGTCATTAGCTTATAGTGTTTGCATCTGTTTATTACTGATGTGTTTCAATTTTTTTTTTTTCTTTTTTTCCTAATATGTAACCCAAATTGCTAATGTTATCATCCGTGTTTAATTTCAGCACTTTTTAGCCTTGTTAGACTTCATGACTTAGAGTCATTCTTCCATATGAACATAATAATAGTAGTATCCCACATAACTGTTTTTTGCTGCTTGATGTAATTACAGTTCAAATTCTAAAAGGTAACACCAGCTAGCACAACATTAAGGACCTTTTTAGACATGTTATTGTAACCATGGTGGTGTTTCATGGACAAGCAGAGACTTGGCAAGTTTGATTTAAAAAATAGCTACGAACTCAACCACTGATATGTATGTTAGCAAAATGGTAGGTAATTACCATTTTGAATCTTTCAGTTCTATAGCCAAATAGTGTGAAAGATTAGTTTTTTTGTTTGTTTGTTTGTTTTCCCTTGCTTTGTTGCCATTAAAATGTTAGGAAATGGGTCATACTGTTTGTAACATTAACTCCGTTATAGCTAGTTATAGGGAATGCCATTACCACAAGTGATCTGTGATTACTGTTAGATGTACAGAATCATACTAAAGAATTCATGCATAAAATGATATCATTCAAATGCTGTGTCATTTTATGACATTGCAGTTAGTAATTTTTAATGTAATCTGTACTGAGAATGCTTTAATTTCATAGGAGACTGGATTGTGATTATTTTGTGTATATATGTATACTTTATTTTTTTGAGTAGCAACTTTATATCCATAGGAAAATCATATAAAACAAACAAGGTGCTAAAAAGCCCTCAGGAAGAAAGATGAAAACAACTCTACTACCATCTAAGTGCATTCAAAATTTAGAATAGATGTCCCATCTCTTTGGTGAGTACCAAAATCACTGGAATATTAGGTTTGCTGATACTGTGCTCCTTTATTTCTTCCTCCTAGAGCTTCCCTACTTAGCAAGAGAATTTAGTCAGTGGTCATAGAGAAAGATGGTCTCATTTGAGGTACTTGGAGTTTAACCAATTTAAATACACAAAAGACAGCACGTTCATGACAGAATACCTTATAGCCAATTGTCTGACATGCATTAGCAATGTTATGGACTGAAATTGCCTCAAACAGAGGGGAGAATTAAATTCCTGTATCTCATTTAGTTGTTCTAATCACTGAGTTATCAGCAAGTAAGGAACAGTATCTTTTTTTTTTTTTTTTTTTTTTTTTTCCCAGCCTAGTTGGAGCTTTACCTCTGAGTTGCTACTAGATAGCCTATAATATATATATATATATACATATATATATATATACATATATATATATATATATGTATATATATATATATATATTTGTATTGCCTGATTGCCTGCACTGTACATACTGCTCCTTCAGAGTTCTCCATTCCCTAACAACACCCTCATAATTCAGGCAAAACGTGCAGGTATCCCAGTGTGTGATTCCAGAAATGCCCAGGGCATGCATTGTAATGATGTCTTTCTAGAACAACCTTCCAGTTTCCAGTGATCTATGACCTGTGACATTTCTGAGTCAAAAAAAGGTATTTTCTGCCTTTAATCATTTTTCTTTAGTTCAATTTAACACAGTCCCAACACTGGAAGTCATAGCAATTGGTCATTTTCTATTCTTTCATGTTTCTGTCTCAATTTTCCTGTTTACCTGTCTTCACAGGGCAGTTTAGGTGAGGTCTAAATTTAATCTAAATTTATTTATTAAGCAGGTTGTATGTGGGAGGCATTTTCTGTTCTAGGATTCCTCTTCTGTGACACACAGACACTACACAGTGACACCAATGAAGGCTCCAGACCTTCTGGTCCAATTCATATTCACATTATAGACTGTGGGAATAGTACATAGGGAATAGTACACAGTCCAAATGGTAGACATGACAAAGTCCTAGCTGTTGGATGGGCCCATACATGAAATGGTTCCCTCTCAGTCTCAGTTTATATTCCTTTCATCTATTTTTAGCTAATTATAGTTTTATAAATTAGATCAATGGAAGATAACAGCCTTGTTAATCATGTTTTCTTGGGCCAATGTATTCCTAGATTTTCTCCATATCTAAAGCCAACTTAGTGGTTGATTTTTGATCAAGATTTTTTTCATCCTTTGGTCTCCCATCCCAAAAGTTCTATAAAATGTGCTAGCAACAGTCACATAACAAAGTTTGACTACTGATTATTTGTTTTCCAGCTCATAACAGATTAAACCAGTCAATAAGAGGAGATAGACAGATGTAGTCAAGGATAAGGGAGCAGTCTATTTTCAAGCTAGAGAGCTTAGTCTCATGCAGAGACTCTTCTACACCTCCAGTACTCTTTGCTCTTCACCATACATCTCATGATAGAGAAATTTCCTTAATGTCCTCTTTTCCTCATTAAAAATCTTACTCTGAAGCTATTTGCACAGGAACAGTTCCGTAGCTATGATTTTGCTCTTTTTTGTTGTTGTTGTTTCTGGGACATACCACAGCAGATGTCCAACTTCACATAAAATAGATTATTTCAACACATTATTCAGGGAACTAACACCTGTCATCTAGTGACAGGTCACTGTCTGAGAAGCTGTCTCCAGCAGGGAAGGTTGGATTAGGGAGGCTTTCCACTCTGTCTCTTGCCAGTTTTCATTGCAAATCCATGATTGCAGTAAATGAGTGAGAAAACATCAACTACACTTACCTATTAGATGCATTTTGAGGTAAAGAGGTAACAGTTTTTCAACTGGGTCCTGAATTTCTCAAGGAATATGTCTGTATGCATTACTAAACCTTGCTGCACCTTTTACAAACTGCAAATTCAATGATGATCTATCTCAGGGTCAATAACTTTATGGTCAGTTCTGCTGTTCTTATGATCACCATGAAATTTTCTTTAAAACCAACATCACATTTCTCATCTGTCTTTCCACGGTTACCCAGAAATATTGGGCAAGCCACCATTAGAAGTTCAGCTATTTTGCTGCCATCTTCTCCTAGAACTCTTTGGTGAAAAATGTCATGGCAATTGAGTCACTCACAGAGGCAATTTGCTGTGGGTGGGCATATTCAGTGGAGCAGGAGATAGCAGGATAGAGGGGATGGTCCTGAGCCAGCACAGCCCCAAGGGAGTGCAGAGGGTGCCAGGGGCCAGGGGCCAGAAGCTTGTGCAAGATAGGCTGATGTTTTGTGAGTGGGGCCATCAGTAATGGCAGCCACCCCCTGCTCCTCCATAGGCAGCCCCTAGGAAGCACAAGTGACCAGAAGTGCAGTGAACAGAGCTAGCAAAAAGGACATAGTACGTGAGCCAGAGCATGACATGGCAGCTCACCCAGGAGGGCTGCTCCATTGGCCAAGCAGGAGGCACCAGGTATGCCAAGTACTCCTTAACACTGCACCTGGATCTGCACAAACCAAGGGCAAGAACCCTACCTGATCCTCAAGGCAGAATGGTGGAAATGTGTCTCAGGGCAAAGGCTGAGGCTCTGGTTGCATGGTAACTACCCCAGTGGTGGCTGATGCCTCCACCCAGACAGAGCTTCTGAGGGGTGAGGCTGCAGCGCAGACTTCTGACCACTGAAAGTGCCTATGTCTTTAAAAGGGCATCACCCTCCATGTCAATGAACATTTGTAGTGCATGGAGCTCTGCTTGGGGATGGATGAGGAGCTGACAGAGAGCTTATGGGTCAGGATTACAAGAAGGGCAGGGACAGGGGACATTATAGCGGGAGTGTGCTACAGGCCACCTGATCAAGAAGACCAAGCAGATGAGGCCCTCTGTAGACAGATAGAAGCAGCCTCACATTTGTAAGCCCTGGTTCTCACAGGGGACTTCAACCACCCTGTTATTTGTGGAGAGACAACACAGCAGGGTGTAGGCAATCCAGGAGGTTCCTGGAATGCATTGATGACAACTTCCTTCTCCAAGTGATAGAGGAGCCAACAAGGAGAGGTGCTATGCTGGATCTCATTCTTACCAACAAGGATGGGATGTTGGGGAATGGAAAACTCAAGGGCAGGCTTGGTTAAAGTGATGAAATGGTGCAGTTTATGGTCCAGGGGGCAGTGAGGAAGGAGCACAGCAAGCTCGCTACCCTGTACTTCGGAAGAACAGATTTTTCCCTCTTCAGGGACCTTCTTGGTAGAGTACGATGGGATGAAGTCCTGGGGGAAGAGGAGCAATGCATCCCAAGAAAGCGGAAGTTGGGCAAAAACTCCAGGAGGCCTACATGGATGAACAAAGAACTCCTGACCAAAGTCAAAGAGAAAAAGGAGGCCTACAGAGTGTGAAAGCAAGGACAGATAACATGGGAGGGATATAGAGTCATTTTCCTAACAGCCAGAGATCAGGTTAGGAAAGTCAAAGCCTTTTTAGAATTAATTTTGACCAGAGAAATCAAGGACAATAAGAAAGGCTTCTATAGGTACATCACTGATAAAAGGAAGACTAGGAAAATTGTGGGCCCTCTCCAGAAGGAGATGGGATACCTGGTCACCCTGAGATATGGAGAAGGCTGAGGTACTTAATGACTATTTTGCCTTGGTCTTCACCAACAAGAGCTCCAGCCACATGGCCCAGGTGCCAGCAGGCAAAGACAGGGACTCAAAGAATGATGAACCACCCACTGTGGGATAAGATCATGTTTGAGACAATCTAAAGGTGCACAAGTCCAGGGGACCTGATGAGATACATCCACAGGTCCTGACAGAACTGGCAGATATATCTGCTAAGCCACCATCCATCATATTTGAAAAGTTGTGTCAGCCCGGTGAAGTTCCCACTGACTTGAAGAGGGGGAATATCACCCCCATTTTTAAAAAGGGAAAAAAGGAAGACCCAGAGAACTACAGGCCAATTAGTCTTCCCTCTGTGCCTGGTAAGATCATGGAGGAGATTCTCCTGGAAACTATGCCAAGGCACATCGAAAATAAGGAGGTGATAAGTGACAGCCACCAGAGCTTCGCTAAGCATATAACATGCCTAACAAATCTGTTGTCTTTCTATAATAGAGTTAGAACACTGGTGGATAGGGGATGTCATCTACCTAAACTTGTGCAAAGCATTTGACATTGTCCTCCATGGTATCCTAGTCTCTAAACTGGAGAGTCATGGATTTGACGGATTGATGCACCGCTTGATGGGTAAGGAATTAGCTGGATGGTTACACTCAAAGAGTTGCAGTCAATAGCTCTGTGTCCAGGAGGAGAACAGTAACAAATGGTGTTCCTCAGGGGTCAGTATGGGAACCAGCAGTATTTAACATCTTTGTTGGTGACATGGGCAGTGGGATCGAGTGCATCCTCAGCAAGTTTTCCTATGACACCAAGCTGTGTGGTGCGGTAGACATGCTGGAGGGAAGAGAGGGATGCCACCCAGAGGTACCTGGACACGCTTGAGAGATGGGCCTGTGAGAACCCCATGAAGTTCAACAAGGCTAAGTGCCTGGGCTAAGTGCCTGCACCTGGGCTGGGACAACCCCAAGCACAAATACAGGCTGGGTGGAGAACACATTGAGAGCAGCTCTGAGGAGAAGGAGTGTTGTCTGACAAGAAGCTCAACATGAGCTGGCAGTGTGCTCTTGCAACCCAGAAAGCCAACGGTATCCTGGGCTGCATCAAAAGTAGTGTGGCCAGCTGGTCAAAGGAGGTGATTTTCCCCTTCTGCTCTGCTCTTGTGAGACCCCACCTGGAGCTCTGAGGCCCCCAGCGCAAGAAGGACACAGAAGTATTAGAACAAGTCCAGAGGAGAGTCACATAAACAGTCAAGGGGATGGAACAACTCTCCTGGCAAAAGCAGGTGAGATAGTTACATTTTTTCAGCCTCTAGAAGAGAAGGCTCTGGAGAGACCTTATAGTGTCCTTCCAGTACCTACAGTGGGCCTACAGAAAAGCTGGGGAGGGACTCTTTGTCAGGGAGTGTAGTGATAGGATAAGGAGTAATGGCTTTAGATTCTAATAGGGTAGATTTAGATTAGATATTTGGAAGAAATTCTTTACTCCAATAAGGAGTAAAAGGGGAGGGTGGTATGAACGAGGGTGGTGAGACACTGAAATATGTTACCCAGAGAAGTTGTGTACGCTCCCTCCTTGCAAGTGTTTAAGGCCAGTTTGGATGGGTCTTTGAGCAACCTGGTCTAGTGGGAGGTGTAGGGGGTTGGAATTAGATCATAGAATCATTAAGATTGGAAAAGACCTTCAAGATCATCTAGTCCAACCATCACCCTACTGCCAATATCACCCACTGAACCATGTCCCTAAGCATCGGGACCAGCCTTTCCTTACCATGCCCAAAGAGATGGTGACTCTACTACCCTGGGCAAACTGTTCTAATGCCTGACTACTCTTTCTGAGAAGAAATGTCTCCTAATTTTCAACCTAAACCTCCCCTGGTACAACTTGAGCCCATTCCCTCTGGTCCTGTCACTAGTTATCTGTGAGAAGATGCTAACCCCCATCTCACAACACCTTCCTTTCGGGTAGTTGTAGAGAGCAATAAGGTCTCCCCTGAGCCTCCTCTTCTCCAGACTAAACAACACCAGTGCCCTCAGCCGCTTCTCTTAGGATTTGTGTTCCAGGCCCCTCACCAGCTTTGTATCCCTTCTCTGGACATTCTCCAGATGTCCTTCTTGTAGTGAGGGGTCCAAGGCTGAACACAGTACTCGAGGTGCGGTCTCTCACCAGAGCAGAATACAAGAGAATGATTGCCTCCCTGGCCCTGCTGGCTGCACTATTCCTGATGCAAGCTAGGATGCTGTTGGCCTTCTTGACCACCTGGGCACGCTGCTGGCTCTTGTTCAGCTGAGCATCAATCAGCATCTCCAGATCCTTTTCCTCTGCTTTCTAGCCACTCTCCCCCAAGTCTGTAGTGCTGCATGAGGTTGTTGTGGCCAAAGTGCAGTACCCTGCACTTAGCCATGTTGACCTTCATCCTGTTGGCCCATTGACCCATCCTGTCCAGGTCCCTCTGAAGGCCTTCCTACCCTCCAGCAGATCAACATTTCCCCCCATCTTGGTATCATCTGCAAGCCTACTCAGGGTGCACTCAATTCCCTCATCCAAATCATTAGTAAAAATATTAAAGAGGATGAGCCCCAACATTGACCTCTGGGGAACACCACTGGTGACTAGTCACCAGCTGGATTTCACTCCATTCTGTGGTGCTGGCTGTCCAGCCAGTTTTTAACCCAGCAAAGAGTGTACCTCTCCAAGTCATGGGCTGCCAGTTAGATGCTCCCTTCCACCCCAAACCATTCTATGATTATATGATTCTATGAGTTTTTTGCTGTATAGTTTTGTAAATCTTCCTACCAAGCATTCAACTTATAAACAGACCTGAGGCACTGTTTGTAAAGGGTAAAGATTCATACCTTCTTCAATTTCTTCAACAGTAAGTATGGATGCAATATATTCATTTAGTTTTTCTTCTGTGACCTTACATTCTCATGAAAACTTTTTTTTTTTTTTTTTTTAAATAAACATCTGAGCAGGTTTTCTGCCTCTGATGCCTTTGGGAAATAATTTATTAAAGGCTTTTATGCCTTTTGTAAGTTGTCCTCCAACTCTTATTTTGGTTTGCTTTTTATATTTAACCTGCTTGAGTTTGTTGCTCATTTTCTTCATTTTTACAGAATTTCACTTTTTTTTTTTTTTTTTTTTTTTTCAAATGATATCTTCTTGAATTAAGTATTTTCTATGACTCTGCAATTTAACCAGGAGAACTTTCTTTCACATTTTTTGAAGTCCCTAGGGTATTATTATGTAGTTCACCACTCTGAAATTATGCGTACAATCTTGGATTTCTTGGCTTTTGTTGCTTCTACAAGGACATTCAATGCAAGTACATTATAATTTCTGTTCTAGAGGAGCTTGTCAACAGCAACATTTTAACTAGTTGCTGACTGTCTTCAAGACTGAGTTATAAGTTTGTATGTCTTCTAGCTAGCTACTTCATGAAGTAGCTGCTTTTCCCTCAGTTTTTATTTGGAATTATCTAGGTACACAATAAAGGTTTTTTTCCAGGAAAAAATATAATAAAAATAATAAAAAAATCATAATGAATATAAAAGGATTTCATGGGAAAAAAAAAATAAAATAAAAGTTAATTTTCATTGATTCCAAATTAATGAAAATAAATAATACTGTGTAAACTGCCATGTTGGATTCAACTTATTCATTAAATACAACTCATTTAAAGTTCCTCCTGAATGTAATGATAGACCTGATGAATGCAGCATTTGAAAATGCTCCTGTCAAAAGCCTACAGATATAAAAATTGTAAAGAATACAAAATTCTTTTTTACCTATGTATAGTTTTAAACCACCACACAATAGGTTAAAGTCCAAACAGTGTCTTTCTTCTAACTCAGACAGCCTTAATAAGGATAGAGATATGTGATTTCAGCAACCAACCTGCGGGTGCCTCTGGGAGAGCCTTTGGAAGACAGGGGTAGGAACACTGCAGCAGCTGTAAGACTGCTGGTAAGAAAAATAAATAAATAAATAAAAGGCGTGAGAAACAGCTCTTCAGACAGTAAGGTCAGACCAAGAGGAGGGAGAGGAGGTTTTCCAGATACCCCTGCAGCTCATGGACAAGACCATGGAGAAGGCCATGATGATGATGGTTACCATAGTGGAACAGGCTGTCCCTCATGGAGGTCCAAGTCAGAGTAGATCTATACTGTGGCCTCAGGAGGTCCCCACACTGGAGAAGGAGGATGTGCCCTGAAGGAATCATCAGCCTGTGGTGAGACTGTGAAGGAGCAGACTCCAGGCAAGAACTGCAGCCTGTGGGAGCTCACTCCTGAGCAGGTGGTCTGGCAGGAGTTGCAGCCCATGGGAAACCCACTCTGGAAAGACTGTTCTGGAAAGACTGTACCCCATGGTAGGGATCCAGAGTTCTGGAAAGACTGCATCCTGTGGGAGGGAAATGTTATGGATTTGACCTTGTGGTCCATTCCTTGTTCCCCTGCACTGCTTGAGGGCTGGGAGTAGAGTAGCAAGCAGAGGAGTTGGGAATGAAGGAGTGAAAATGAATGTGGAAATAGGGGGTGGGGGAATGTGATTTTACTTTTGTCTTTGTTTCTTATCCTACATTGTTTTTAGTTGACAATAGGTTAAATTAACATTCCCCATGTTGAATCTGTTTTTATCATGATGGTAATTGGTAAGTAATCTCCCTGTCTTTATCTTGACCCATGACCGTTTCCATATTGTTTTTCTCCATCTGTCCTGTTGAAGGGGGGAAATAAAATAGTTGGGTGGAGGTCTGTCAGCCAACGAATGTCAAGCCCACCACAAAGAGAAAAAATTAATGGTGTAATTTATAATCTGAGAATGAGTTTTAAATTAGGTATCAGGTAAACCTGATTATGCATGTGTCTATTAAAAATGTTCACATAGCATCTAAGCAACACAAATATTCTTGTTTTTCATAGGAAAGTTATTTCAACTTGAAGATATTTAAACTAGCTCTTTATGAGCATCAGCATATAAAATTACACTACTGGCCGTGAAGTACAGGTTATAATTGTAGATACTGGTTGTTCTCTGGATACTCAGTACCCTGAGCTGGTGGAAGGGGATGGGGAGCAGGATGCGGCCCTCATTATCCATGAAGAACTGGTTGGTGACCTGCTACGGCACTTAGATGTGCACAAGTCGATGGGGCCGGATGGGATCCACCCAAGGGTACTGAGGGAACTGGCAGAGGAGCTGGCCAAGCCACTATCCATCATTTATCAACAGTCCTGGCTATCAGGGGAGGTCCCAATCGACTGGCGGCTAGCAAACGTGACGCCCATCTACAAGAAGGGCCGGAGGGCAGACCCGGGAAACTACAGGTCTGTCAGTTTGACCTCAGTGCCAGGAAAGCTCATGGAGCAGATCCTCCTGAGAGTCATCATGCAGCACTTGCAGGGGAAGCAGGCGATCAGGCCCAGTCAGCATGGCTTTATGAAAGGCAGGTCATGCCTGACGAACCTGATCTCCTTCTATGATCTCCTTCTATGACAGAGTGACGTGTTGGGTGGATGAGGGAAAGGCTGTGGATGTGGTCTACCTTGACTTCAGCAAGGCTTTTGACACCGTCTCACACAGCATTCTCCTCAAGAAACTGGCTGCTCTTGGCTTGGACTGGCACACGCTTCGTTGGGTTAGAAACTGGCTGGATAGCCGGGCCCAAAGAGTCGTGGTGAATGGAGCCAAGTCCAGTTGGAGGCCAGTCACTAGTGGCGTCCCCCAGGGCTCGGTGCTGGGGCCGGTCCTCTTTAATATCTTCATCGATGATCTGGATGAGGGCATCGAGTGCACCCTCAGTAAGTTCGCAGATGACACCAAGTTAGGTGCGTGTGTCGATCTGCTTGAGGGTAGGAAGGCTCTGCAGGAGGATCTGGATAGGCTGCACCGATGGGCTGAGGTCAACTGCATGAAGTTCAACAAGGCCAAGTGCCGGGTCCTGCACCTGGGGCGCAATAACCCCAAGCAGAGCTACAGGCTGGGAGAGGAATGGTTGGAAAGCTGCCAGGCAGAGAAGGACCTGGGAGTGATGGTGGATAGTCAGCTGAATATGAGCCAGCAGTGTGTTCAGGTGGCCAAGAAGGCCAACGGCATCCTGGCTTGTATCAGGAACAGCGTGACCAGCAGGGCTAGGGAGGTGATCATCCCCCTGTACTCAGCTCTGGTGAGGCCACACCTCGAGTACTGTGTTCAGTTTTGGGCCCCTCGCTACAAGAAGGACATCGAGGTGCTTGAGCGGGTGCAGAGAAGGGCAACGAAGCTGGTGAGGGGCCTGGAGAACAAGTCCTACGAGGAGCGGCTGAGGGAGCTGGGCTTGTTCAGCCTGGAGAAGAGGAGGCTCAGGGGTGACCTTATCGCTCTTTTTAGGTACCTCAAAGGAGGCTGTAGCGAGGTGGGGGTTGGCCTGTTCTCCCACGTGCCTGGTGACAGGACGAGGGGGAATGGGCTTAAGTTGCACCAGGGGAGTTTTAGGTTAGATGTTAGGAAGAACTTCTTCACTGAAAGGGTTGTGAGGCACTGGAACAGCCTGCCCAGGGAAGTGGTGGAGTCACCATCCCTGGAAGTCTTCAAAAGACGTTTAGATGTAGAGCTTAGGGATACGGTTTAGTGGGGACTGTTAGCGTTAGGTTGGAGGTTGGACTCGATGACCTTGAGGTCTCTTCCAACCTAGAAAATTCTGTGATTCTGTGATTTACTGTCCTTAACACATTTTCATCTTTAAGTGCATCATATCTAAGTACACAGACTCAAAGGGTTATGGAGTTACATCAGGCTGGTGGCCAGTCACTAGTGCTGACTAGACTGTACTTTCCAATCCAGTCAAGCATCACTACTCAGGATGTGGATTCCTTTCTACAATGTTTCCATGTGGACTGCAAACTCAGTGTGAAGTGTACGTGGAATATAACCAAATGTATGTATAACCAAAAGTGGAGATAGTAACTTAGCAAAATAGAAATGCAGACCCCTATCTCAAAAGAGATAGGAAAAAAAAATGTATAGAAAAAAATCAATTGAGAATTGAGGGGAACAACATTCAATGATTTATCCTCACAAGAATCAAAAGCGTCAGTAATCATTAATCAATCTGGGGAAAAACAGAAGTTCCATGGACTCCATTAATTAACTCCATACTATCAACAAGCTGTTAAGAAGCTAAGTGAATAACTTTTAATTGTTTTATTGGCGTTATATAAATAAATAAATAAAGTGTTGCTCAAACCCTTTTTTTTTTTTTTTTTTTTAAGAAATGCAATACTACAATCACTTTCAGTACTGTATAATTAATTAAAAATAATAAACCAACAACTTTATTTTTTTCAATTTAAATTGTACCATCTCTTTTATGGCTGATTTCAAATACACTGTCAAGAATTCTTATTTAACAACAACAAAAAAAAGTCTATGCTTTTGTTTCTGCAAAACCGTAATTCCTGCATGATGGTATTTACACAAATGAGGTATGCTACTCATATGCTATGCTCCTGTTACAAGTTAGAGATGTCTGAATTCATATATTAGAAAGATTTTTAGGATTCTTTCATTGCACACAGGCTTAAAAATGAAACCATGAGGTTTATGCTGAATATGCTACTCACAATAATAATGAATTACTTGCTGATTAATGGGTTGAGTTATTGTTCCTCCACAGTGTCCCTAAAATTGTGTTCAAATCAAGGCACAAGAAAATTATCCCATTTCTGTAACAAAACATACTGTGTTTTAATAAATAAGGGAACATTTATTCTTAAACTATCCACTGAATAAACAATATAATACAGGTCAAAATAGCAGTCAGAAAATAAGTCCACTTATCAATTGTCAAGAGGGTGATATTCCAGAATAAAGGTTTCTATAAACCTTTTAACTTTTAACACCATTACCTATACTTTTTCTCCGTATCTATATATGCATATATATATATGTATCACTTAATGCACAAAGTGAAAATTTCACTGCATGTTTGTGAGCTGTACTTTTGTCTTATTCATTTCAGAAAGTTCAACCCTGCTCTGAAGACAGAGTTAATTATTTCATTATATTTATTATTTTTTTATTTTATTTTTATTTATGTCGTGTTCACTGTCTATGTTATGTTTTTGCCTATGAACTAATCAGAAGATATCCTCAAAGACCTTCATCAGACACCGTAACTATTTCACAAAGGGAGAGCTGATGCACAGAATAATGCCAAAGTATCTGCATTTTTTTCTTTGTTAATTTCTTGATTTTCATAACTTGCTTCTGTTGACCATATTTCTTACTAATTGTAATCACACAGTTTTCCAGAGGTTACAAAAAAAAAAAAAAAAAAAAAACAAAAAACCAAACAACAAAGAAAAACAGCAATTGGCTTAGGCTGGATTTCTGAATTCTCAAGTTTCTTACAATAGTTTCTTCTTTTGTTCTTGGGGATACCCAAGAAAATCTGTGTGCCAAGAAAATAATAAACATTCAACTGGCTTAATTTTTAAATATTTTTGAATATTTTGCTTAATAGCACAGTATTGCAATGAATAAATAAATAAATAAATAAAAAGTTTTCTTTATATTTTTTCAAATTCATTATATTTTTATTTTTATTTTTGTCAAAGATTAGAAACATCCTAAAACCACATTCCCTTGTATCACTTAACCTGGCTTAATTTCTAGGAAATGTCCGTTCTAGACATTGAGCACAAATGGGAGAATGAGGAACAAATAGGCAGTTAAACATAAGAGTCAGCTAATTACTCTTGCATGAACAATATTGGTTCTGTTATTTTGAAGTACTTAACTTTTTAACGTTAGCAGTGTTCTATTAACATACTTGCTATGATATATCTAAATAGAATACTCCTAAGATATTATACACATATACAGATACATACAGATACATACACATACACGTATGCATGAATATATACATGCAAATATAAAACCACTTCTAGAGCCTTGCCTTGCTTGTAACTTTGCCTCATCATGTCAATGCTTTACTATATTGTATTATATTGTATATATTGCATTACTATAATTTCACAAAATGTAGTTTATACCTCTAAAATATAAGAGAAAATTTAGTTTAAATTTGAAGGGAGAAAATATCATTGAATTTGGGATTGTCAAAAATAGGATAAAGTAAAGCACAATATTGTCTCAATTGAAAACTGATCTTCTAAATGTTATTAGATGTAGTATGAAAGATGTTATTTTTGTCCTCATACTGTTATATCAGAACAGAATTGTGCTAGTATCTTGATTAGTTGATTTATTTTATTTATTTATTTTACAGAAGCAAGACAGTCTTCATAAGGTATTACATCTGTTCATCTCAGAATAAAAGAACATATTAATTCCCTTCATGAGAGAAACTGAGAAAAGCAAAATCTGTCATTAGAAATGCAAGAAGCTGGTTATCTGCTATTACAGTAACATCTATCTAAATTATGTAATTCTCAGAATTGCTGAGAATCTACTCAGCTGTACACAACTGAGAATTCTTACTCTGCTGGGAGAATAGGCAGTCATGCTTAGGCATGACTGCTGCAACATGTGAAAGCCTGATCAAGAACTTGGCACTATCAACATACATGATTTATGAATGTTCTCTTCCTATACTTCTCTTCCCATATGATACTGTAGAATCAAAAATGAGTGCTGTGGTCAAGCGACCACAGACAAAAATTAGTAGCAGGAAAAGGTATATAAAAATATTTTTACATTTCTGTTGTGCAAAAACTGTATGGAGATCTTTAAAAGATAATCAGATGTTAGCTGTGTCCCTGTGTACCATAAAGTAAATAAATAAATAAATCTTTGATGCATTTTCTTCTGGTAAAAATCTGTACGTTTTTATTTAAAACAAAGTAAAACTTTGGATCTTACATATGAATCTAATAAATAGTCTCAATACTATACAATATTTCAGATTGAACAGAAAAGATGCATTAATTTGATTACAGCAATGATATATATATATGTGGTATATATACATATATGGTGTATATATATATATACATATATGGTGTATATATATATATACATATATATATATATATATGGTGTATATATATATATATATCACAGAATCACAGAATTTCTAGGTTGGAAGAGACCTCAAGATCATCGAGTCCAACCTCTGACCTAACGCTAACAGTCCCCACTAAACCATATCCCTAAGCTCTACATCTAAACGTCTTTTGAAGACTTCCAGGGATGGTGACTCCACCACTTCCCTGGGCAGCCTGTTCCAATGCCTCACAACCCTTTCAGTAAAGAAGTTCTTCCTAACATCTAACCTAAAACTCCCCTGGCTCAACTTAAGCCCATTCCCCCTCGTCCTGTCACCAGGCACGTGGGAGAACAGGCCAACCCCCACCTCGCTACAGCCTCCCTTGAGGTACCTATAGAGAGCGATAAGGTCGCCCCTGAGCCTCCTCTTCTCCAGGCTGAACAAGCCCAGCTCCCTCAGACGCTCCTCGTAGGACTTGTTCTCCAGGCCCCTCACCAGCTTCGTCGCCCTTCTCTGCACCCGCTCAAGCACCTCGATGTCCTTCTTGTAGCGAGGGGCCCAAAACTGAACACAGTACTCGAGGTGTGGCCTCACCAGAGCTGAGTACAGGGGGACGATCACCTCCCTAGCCCTGCTGGTCACACTGTTTCTGATACAAGCCTGCATGCCATTGGCCTTCTTGGCCACCTGAGTACACTGCTGGCTCATATTCAGCCGACTATCCACCATCACTCCCAGGTCCTTCTCTGCCTGGCAGCTCTCCAACCACTCATCTCCCAGCCTGTAGCTCTGCTTGGGGTTATTGCGCCCCAGGTGCAGGACCCGGAAATTTTATATATTACACAAAAACTTCCAAAAATTTCATTTCAGAAAAAGCTGTATGTATTCAGAGTTTCATAGCCTCACAAGAGAGAGTAGATTTTGGAAACAAAGAAATAAATGTGCAAATCCACTGTTTCTCTGTGTGTATAATATTAGTAGGTTTTGTACTATTAGTATAAAGTGACTAAAGTGTTTCCATTAACTCTTTGATATTCATAACATATAAAATCTGAATTTATTGTTATTTACTCTCTTGTTAAATCATGACATATGAACCAAATCTATTAAATTAAACAGATATCAGCATGTTTTCTTTGCAACATCTGTTGCAGATTAGACCCATGTGTATTAATTGGGTCAAAATGAAAGAAAGTAGCTTAGACTAGTAATAGTGGGTTCAGCACAGAATCACATTTCTGTAAACAAACACACCTTAGAAACACCTGACCTTACAATTTCTTACAAGTTCAAATTTAAATCACTCTAAATCATTCCCTCTGTATTCTTAGGGCAGAGAATACTAAATTCATAGAATCTTAAAAAGAAACCATAATGATAAGTGGTGGTAGAGAAGTACTGAAAACAAATTGGGGACTCTACTAGAAATCATAATTCAATGTCATTCAATGAATATACTATTCAATCATGACTATGAATAAAGTAGTCACCATGACTGCTTTATTGTAACTTTTATATTTAAACTAAAATGACTCCTTGCACACACTATTTATTTATTTTTTTCTTCTAATTTCAGTGTAGCTCACAAATGGTTATTCCCAATGCCATTTTTTATCATTCCAAACTTTATACATATTTAAAAATTTAATTAAATCTCAGGAGATATATCAGATTAGAACAAATGACTTCAATGGTGACATCACTGCCACCATGGACTAGGCTGAACAAACTTTCCACTACTTTCCAGATGATTTGAGATGATGTAGGCAAATGAATAACTAATCCAAAATGTACACATCAGTCACATATCATGTAGAAACAGATGTATTGTGGACCTTAAATAAATATTAGATAGAATTCATAATAAAATCAAAATACAGGAAAAATAAGTTTAGAAGTAACTATGTGATATCTTGTTCTTCTTTGCTTAATGGACAAGAATTTTAGTGAAAGGCAGTATATATTTTTTTTCTGTGTATTTATTCTCACTAACAAAATAAAGAAAAAAACACAGACTTGGCTAAGCAAATTTACAAAAAAAAATCTATCCCTTTCTAAGCTAGTAATGAAAATAGGATGAGCCGTAAATTGCATAATAATGTTATGTTTCCCATAATAAATCTTCTTCATGTTTTGCAGAAATCCTTTGTATTACTTATCAAAATATATGGGCAAGGAGTAAGACATCTTTAAAAATATTGGTAAGTCCTCAAGAATGCAACATGGGTTTATCAGAGAGCTCCATAACTCTTCATATCACTTCACCTAGTAATAGTAATAATAATTTAAAAAAATAAAGCTGACAAAATTAGAAGGTGTGAATAAATTATAGATTAGATCTGGCAACAGGCAAAAAGCTACATAACTAAATTTATTAATTATAACATACATTTAAAAATATAATGACCTAATAGTTCTTTCTTGTTTGTACCAGCTATCCCTCTGAAGCCAATGGCAAAAAATATTTCTGAATTAACGCAAGTAAGATAGGCAAAAATAAATTCAAGATGTTTGTAAATTACACAATTTTCTACAGAAAAACAGGAGATCTTAGAGGTCTTTGCATAAATCTTTCAGTAGTTTCGTAAATTGATTTTTTTAACGAAATTTAGATTACTTTTTTTTTTTTTAAATATATACATTTTAGAAGGAAAAATTATTCACATTACATAAGACTATAATTCTTTTTCTCACAAATATCAAGGTGTTTTGAAATATCTAACAAATTTCTAATAACATAACAACACAAATATCTAGTTTGCTTAAGTAAAAAAAACACAGAAGTTATCTGTCACATTAAATATCATTTAACATGGAAATGAAGCAAAATTATACTGAAACTGATTTCAAAGCAATTGGCTAGATGTTTATATTAGTCAATGATAGACTAGAATGCACATGGTATAATTAAGTTTGTCTCAAGATCAAAACCTTGAAACTTTAATAATTTATAGAAATTAAATATCAAGAATGAAAAAATACACAAATCATTATCATTTTTTATGTAAAACTGCTCAAGTAATCTTATATAAAGCTTTTTTGTATCTTTATGTGACTGTTAACTGTGTTGAAATTTGTCTGCTTGTAGCCTTTCAAAAAAATTAAAAAAAAAAAATCTGCATACATATGTTTATGTCTGTATGTATTTGTATAGATATATTTTTTGTTTACCTCTGTAAGTCCTAAAGCTTCTCATTTGTTTTATCTGACATACTATACAAGAATACAGTAACTTTATATCAAAGACGAACTTCTTTTCATCCTCTTTTTCAACCAGATTTTCAGTAAAGCTTTGGGTGCCCATTATGCAAAAGACCTCAGAGCGTATTGTCAAACAAATGAAAAAAGAAAAAAAAAAAAAAAAAGACACATTTTGGTTTATTTTCTGCAAAGAAAATAAACTCTCTCTGCTTTAATATTTAAGAAGTTTGGAGATAAAAGGTGTACTTTCTTTGACAGCAATCATTGTTCAGGCTGTTATCACTCAAGTCAGCAATTTAATCAGCAAATGTATCATTAAAAATAAAAAGGGGAGGGGGAGAAAAGGAGGGGGAGGTCGAAATGAACCACGTTAAAAAAAAAAGTCTTACTTTTCTCCATACGAAAGGTTTATATATTTTTATCAAAGCTGCAGGTGTTTCTGATATGATTGTTGCTAAAGAAAATCTTTGTTCATGGTATAAAAGAGGATACTTACAGAAGCAAAGTTTATTCCTTAAAACAGACTGTGGTAGCACTTTAACACTGACATAAATGAACAAAGGCATGCCAGATTTTTTGTTGTTGTTGTTGATTATTTTTTGTTTGTTTGTGTTTTCACTTACTAATAGCACGTGACTAATAAAATTCCTTTCCTGTAGAAAAGGCAGAAGAAGTTATGGGAAGCTCAGTTCATTTTTACTTATTTTTAAAGTTAAGAAAAAGTTGTTGATGATGTCAGCACTTGACAGGCAGGAAAAGAAGAAAAGAAAAGAAAAGAAAAGAAGAGAAGAGAAGAGAAGAGAAGAGAAGAGAAGAGAAGAGAAGAGAAGAGAAGAGAAGAGAAGAGAAGAGAAGAGAAGAGAAGAGAAGAGAAGAGAAGAGAAGAGAAGAGAAGAGAAAAAAGAAAAGAAAAGAAAAGAAAAGAAAAGAAAAGAAAAGAAAAGAAAAGAAAAGAAAAGAAAAGAAAAGAAAAGAAAAGAAAAGAAAAGAAAAGAAAAGAAAAGAAAAGAAAAGATGGAAAGAAAGATGGATTATTTAATTCAGACAGGAAGGCTGGTTTTTGTCTAGCCCTTATTATATTATAAATGCATATGTAGCATTGATATCATCTCCCCACACAATATAACTGGAAAAACATCAACCAGTTGTTACACATCTCATCATTCTAGTGGTCAAAAGTTCCTCTCCTTTAGTCTATTAGTCCTCTTCAGTAATGATAATGATAATGATAATGATAATGATAATGATAATGATAATAATAATAATAATAATGTCTTTATTAATACTCCATTAATACTGCATCTAGATTACAGTTTAGGTATCTTTCTTGTTGCTTGTCTTAGCAAATTACTGTTCAACCTGTTCACACAGGCTACTGAGTTCTGGCTTCTTGTAAGGAGATGCTCACTCCAACTCACTGCCATGGCTTCCCATGTAGGCAACTTCCTATGTACAGCTGTTTTGGGTGGACTGATCTGTCTGCCAATCATTTTGTCTCCTTTAGTACTTTCTTGGGTTGTCTGCTATGGACTCTGATTGCAGCTGGACAACCTTTGATCTTCAGTTCAGATGAAGTCCTTTGACTGTCTCTGCATTTTCTGCTAATTTCTTTCCTAGTTTCAAAATAAGATTCTATGAATTTAGGTAAGCAGGTGTTAGAACTATTTTTTAATGTGCATTTCTATGACCTGAAAGAGTAGTGTCATTAAAAAAATATATTTTTTTTATCGCTATTCTGTAAGAAGCTTCTTGAATTCAGATTTCCCTGTCTTCTCCCTCTATTTTATTGGAAATCTTTTAATGGAGTCAGAAATGAGTTTAAGTCTGTCTGGCATTGCATTATTGTTTGTCCAACACAGCTTTAGTAATGATAATATCAGAGGTGAGCAATTAAATGCAGTATAAAATTGCTAACTAGAATTAATTCCCACAGTTCTTAAGAAAGTGTCATTGGAGATTAAATGTGATAGTAGCCATTCACAAGGGAAATGTGGATGTGCTTTCTCAAGCATGCTTTTTTAAAAGCCATGAGGCAATAATTTCATAGTACAGAGGTCTGTTGGTCAGGTCTTCTTATGCATTTAGTCTTTCAGAGTTGAATAATAATTTCTGACCATTTGTTTCCAACACTACATGGGAAGTGATCTGTATGGAGGGGGCTGGGAAAAGGAGTTGAAAGTTTCATTTTTTTTTATGCCTTTTTGTTGTTGTTTTTTAATTAACCTAGTTCAGTTTGTTGATGATGTAGTGCCACAATTGTTATTAGCATGAAAGGTAGGAAGATGCCTTAGGCAGCATAGATGCCTTATTTCAAATAGATATGGTAGAAGGCTCAAAAGTCTACAGTTATTTCTGGTCTTGCCACAGCTTCTTGCATATTATCTTAGACTGTTCCACTTAACTTCAGTCCTCAGATTCTCCAGTAATGCTCTGCTTTGCAAGGATGCAAATGTAAGCTGGTTTGGAAGACAGGTAACTAACACTAATGGGATTCTAAAGGAAACCCTGATCTTACAACCATATCCTCTTCTATCTAAAATGTAGGCAAAGCTTTTTCTCTCTCTATTCTATCAGTTTCAGATGGCAAAAATTCCAAAACATGTCTGTGTTTCATTTACTCCAGTTAAAGAATATGCAACTAGAGGCAGTGTTATTACAGATGAGAAGCATTCCCATTCAGTTGCAACACCATTTAACTTTAATCATGGAACATGGTAGCTAGTAAATAGAGTCAAGGTTATTGTATTTTACTTATGCCTAGCATCAATGGTAACAAAATTGGATCACATGTAACTTTTAAGAATTTATGAAGATCTGTGTCATGAAAATAATAGTTATCTAAATATTTTAATGGGGTTATAATAAAATTATGATAATGTTTCACAATCTTATGGTATGTTGGGATATGTGAACAGCAGCTAGATGATTTTCATACTTCTCAATTTTCCTTTAGATAGATTAAAGGTTAATTGATTCACATTTTGCTCCTAATTGATTTTAAAAAAAATAAAAAATCATCAAATCAGGCTCTTAAATATGTTTATCAACTATATTTCATTTGTGATTACATACTATATTCAAACTGGATAAAAAGATACATTTTCAAAAGCGGGAAAATATTTAATAAGTATTGAAAATAAGACAACATCAGAAAAGCAAGTGAAGCATTTATTTATTTATTTATCCTGGTAATAGGCAAGATGATATGGCAAGTCAAGAAATTGCATTAAAAGACTGGCATTTTTTCCTGATACCTGATCCAATATTATGCTTAATAGTTTATTGCATATTAAGAAGTATTTTTTGAAAGGAAATGTAAATTGAGTTTCTGATTCCATTTAGAATAACCTTTACTCACTCTCTCAGATGTTCTTAAGCCCTTGCATACTTATTGTATACATGACAGGACAAAACAAAACTAATTATATATACAAACTATATACACAAACTATGATGCAGGCATCTAAGAATGGGACATTTAGGAGCAGTGATTGCATTGAGATATGGAAGTTGCATATAAAATAGATATTTTTCATTTCAAATTGGAAATGTCTGAATGTAGTTACCCACTTGTCATATGACTTCTACACTAGAGGTAAACAGACGGAGGACAAGAATGGATGTGTGGAACTGCAGATAAGCTATAGTGTGACAAAAACATCTCTGACTCTCTAGATAAATACCACTAAGCTTGTACACTGACTTGTGAATGAGGGAAATACTAGAGGAACTGTATTTAAGGTCCAGTGAAGGTGTGCTTGATAGGCATCATACCATTGGAGTAGTATTCTGTGGTATCTAAAAATTCCTTTGTTCTCTTTTTCTAGAATAGCAAGAAGAAGAAATAGAACCACTTACTTCTTATTTCCATAACACACGAAAAGAAAATATCAGCAAATTCACTTCACTTACTCGATAATATTTATAAGTTTTGAGCATTTTAAACTTGATGGTCACTAAAAAGTGCCTAAGAATACTGTAGGTTTAAGAGAGAGAAAGAGAGAGAGAGAGAGAGAGAGGGGCTATCAAACCTTATTCATTTATGTATTTATTCATTTATCAGTTCCCCATGAAGAATCTCATGGTCATAGGTTTTCTTAAGGGATGAGGTGTCAGAAAATATAGATAAGCTGGCAGGATCTTGCTCTTCCAGAAGTGCTTTGTACTTGTACAACTACTTTAAAATTGATAATGCTTGCTCCTTGGAAACCTTCACTAGGGAAATGATCATTTATCTTTTGAGATATATCTAAGGTCAATGCTCATCCATGGCAGGCCATGCATAAGATAAGGCATAGATTTTTAGCCAAGATACTGCCCATCAAATAAAAGATAACACTACCGAGTTTGTCTGCAAATAAGATGTGTGCACTTTATTTTGTAAAAGGGAAAGTGATTTGGTCTCTGTTTTCATTTGTCTCTATTATTTTGGCAGTCATTCTTTGAAGTTTATCAGATTTTCAGATCTGCAGAGCAGCACAGAAAGCACTATCTAAGGAGACAGAAAAAAAATAAAAATATTTTAGGGGATACTTTCCTTCTTACCTTGAATAACATCGCCATTTTCATGTATTTCGTTTAGTCTCAAAACTTGGGGACAGTTTGGTATCTAATTTCAGAATAAAAGACCAGTTTATCTTTGAATCTTTGCTGGGAAATCTGAGATCCAGGCCTTAGTGCAGAAAAATAATGGTAATGAAGGATCAGTCTGGTGAGGAAATGGAGACTGATTTGAGAAATCTATATTGCCTGAGATTCGGATCGCTGCTCCGCCTAGAAATAATGATTCTGCTTCCATTTTGAATTTGTGCCTCTCTCTGAACTGTTTAACTGCAGGAAGTAAACAAACAAACAAACAAAAACTCTGTAAAATGTATAACCTGAAGTCTTTCTAAAAATACCCTGCAGACCTTTAGGTTTTATAATAGCAGGAGAGAAAGGTCAAAGGTCCAGGAGGAATGTGTTAATGAACTGATGTGAGTTGCAGCTGTCAGAATTTCTTTACTAGTGCATTGCAGCAAACATATTTATGGACAAGTCAATGTGATAATTAAAAGATATCATACTATAGTTGACTAGGAAGTACAAAAAAACTCTTATTAAATACTACATTTTATGAAGTGTCTTGTTTATTCTTTGATTTCGTTTTCCTTAATTTAATGACCTTTACGTTTTACTCAACAGTGAGATGCATAACTCACCAATGCAAGGATGTATTTCAATATGACAGAAGCTTACTAAGTATTATAACTTACAACACCATATACATCAAATACATACCTTATTACTCCTATAAGATAATATAATTATTTTTTTTTTTAATAGGATGAAATTTTGAATCATGGTTGTTTCTTAGATGGGGTAAATGTCAACAAATTTTGTCTGCAAATATGACAAGGATGATACACAACTACCTTTAAATCCTAAATCACACTTGTGAAATATTGCAGAACAATCAATTATCAGACTTTAACTAGATAGGACATTTTGGCTCACAGGCTATTCTCTGAGATTTAGTTATGTAAAATATTTCTTCAGAGGTGGATGTGAAGTTATTTGTCTGTGTGAGAACTGAAGTCAAAAACATTATAGTCTTAATACAAAAACATTTAATCTTTTCTTCTTCAGTTTTGATACTTAATTTTTGTATTAGAAGTACATAAGTTTCTTACAGATATTTATGAATTTTGTAGAATTTTGACCTTTTCCTTATTTAAACCACTTTTCCCTGAGATTCAAACTGCTATTTAACAAATTATTGGATTTTATTGTTTTGTTTTGTTTAAAGTTAATCATGTCAATAGAAAATGAGTTCCCTTTAAACAGTGTCAGCCTGGACATGCAAAACTAGCATTTATTTCTTTAGTTAGTTTTAGGTCTCTTAGCATGGTCTTCAAATACTAAGTGAAGGTCATAAAGAAGCTGGAGTCAGACTTCTCACAGAGGTACACAATGAGGATATGGACCATATGAGGAGATGGGCACAAGTTTTAATAAAAGAAGTTCCAACTAGATATTAGGGGAGGAAAAGAATCATTACAGGAGTGATCAACCACTCAAACAGAGACATTTTGGAAGCTCCAGCCGTGGACATGCTCAAAACTTGACTGTGTATAAGCCTGAGAAACAAGATCTATCTTTGAAATTGGATCTGACTTTGAAATTGTATCTGCACAATTATCGGGGAGCTGAACTATCTGACTTTCAGAAGAAATGCTGGATGTCTTAGCAAAAGGGCACTGGAATATCATCACACTCCTTCCAAGAAATAGGGCTTGAAGATTAATATGCAACCCACATAACATGAATTTTGTCCTTTTCTTTACAGACAATTGCTATATTAAAATAAATTAAAAGTTCTAAGTAGTATCTACATTAATATGTACAAAAGGAGAATAAGTGTAAGAAATGAACTACTCTCTCTACAGGTAGCGTAAATACACAAAGGTCAAGAAAAAAAAAAAAAAAAGAACTGTTTTGACAGATGGTTTCTATTTGTTCTCTTCTCAATATTTCTTCTTGTAAGGAACACAAGACACTAGGACAGAATGCTATTAATTTGATATTGACCTTAATCTTATTTAGAAAGTTACACAAGATGTCTCAGTTTAAACATAGATAATGTTTTCCTTAAAGGAAAGGAAAGGTTATTGAGCTAAGAAAAGAGTATGACTGTTAAAACAAAATAAGTGTGCATACCCTGATGTAACAGAGAATGGATCAAAGCATTGTGTATTTTCAGTCCACAAATCTACTAAACATGACTATTTCACACTCATTGATGTTACTGACAAACATGGTCAGAAAGAAACAATAAACAGCAATTTACTGTTAGCAAAACTCTTATTTTCTTACACGTTAAAAAGCAAAACAATAATGCATTTCAGGGTTAGCTGGAGCCAAGGAATGCCATACAAAGGCAAGTGTGGGAAAGAAGACTCAAAAAGACAGGAAAAAGAAGACTTGAAAAGCAAAGCCATTTGTCATTTGCCACTTGACAAGCTGACCAGATACAAGCTTCATCATTCTGAAGTCATTAGGATACCTGTTTTCCAGTTACAGTGTACACATCAATAAACTTTGTTTTAAATAATAAATAAATAAACAACAGCAACAAAAACAAAATATTGGATGAGCATTTTAGAAGCACTGCCTCAAAGAGAAGTGAATGTTAACATGAATCGATTAAGGCCAATTTCAGCTTGCATATAACAAGGCTGAAAAATGTGTAATCATCTGATATAAGTGGATAAGAAGGATCACATAAAAGATCACAAAACACCAGAAAAAAAGACAGAAGCAAGAGCAGTTAAATCACTGTAAGTCCTATATAATAAAAATGATGAAACAAGGCATGGTTTAGTGAAGTGCATTGTAGTGGACTTCAGCATTTAAACCTATCAGGAATCTTATCTTTACCCAATCACAAACTCAAAAAGATATAATTATGAAGAATGTGCCATGGCCAAACTTAGCGAGTAAACAAGCAGTTCATTTCATGTTTAAAACATAACACCTTCCAGAAAAAAATGTTAATAATAAATATATATATGTAAAATAATCTCAGATCACAGAACTATGATTAAGATACGGCTACTAGCAGTTCAGCCTTCAGACCAGAACCAGATGTTCTAAAAGACAGTCAAATCCACCATTTTTATACTTTTGAGTATTGAAGTAGTTCTCATCTATGAGAGTTCCTGTGAGTTTTCTGTTCAACAAATTTGACCTGGAAATACTGATTTTATTTGCTAGAAATGGCATGGAATCTGAGCTTGGTGTTATTCAAGAGGCTAAAATTTGCAATAATACAAATCTCAGTTGTTGCAAAGAAAAAAAAAACAACAAACATTTTTTGTACAACTAAATCATATAATTTATTATATTAATATACAATATTAAAATATAATATCAATATATAAAACATATTAAATTTATAAATAATTATATGAATACAGTATTATATTGATATTAATATAACATTTCTCTCATAACTAAAGAGCATGATTTTTTATTTTTAAAAGGTATCTATCTGGATTTATCTGGCCTTACGTGTCTCCATGTTGTGCTATGCTATAATGTAAAACACTTAACATGGGATATGCCTGTTGTTACAAAATACATTTTTGTAAGTATGCTTATATGAATGAATAAAGCCAACAGAGTTACACAAAGAACAGAGACCATGAATAAAATTGCATCCTTTCAATTTAGTCAATTTTCAACACTTTTCTAAACCTCAGCCCCAGATGTCAAATGTTTTCCTTCACCCCCCAAAAAAAACCTTTTTTTTTCAAAAAAGTTTTTTTATTGTAGCATTCACTTTAGAGAGTTCTTCTACTAAACAATATTATAATACATCCAGATCAATTTTAAATGACCTTCTTTTCAGAGATTATATAAATGGAAGACTTAAGGAGGGCTTGAAAATATCATCCAAAACCACCACTGAGGGAAAGGTAAAACCTGAAATTTCTTTCTTTATTTATTATCATTCCTTTATACAGTTAATGCAACAAAGTAAAATAGGGGTTCTGATATGTTGTTCTTCAAAAAGTCCTTTTAGTTCATCAGAAACCTTCCATAACACTGTTGTGATCTGAGTGTAACAGTGGAACATAAATTAGTCATGTTTCCTTAGATAGCCATCTCACTGCAAATGCATGCAGATACTGACAATGAATGATACAGATTAACTATTTGTGGATGGAATATGCTCAGCAGGCAATCAAACAGTGCCAACTGACCATAAGCAATCAATAGCTTCCAATGTCTGCTAGACTGCTAATAAGGAAAAAAGTATTATTTCTATACACTGTCATATTTCTATACACTGTCAAGGTGATACAGAGGGCTAACGGAGCCCCAGAGTATAAGATACACATAAGAGACAATATTGAAACATACATGTATATACATGTAACTATACAAATATACCTTGAATATATTTGCCTTCAAAAAACAAACAAAACAAATTAGCAGTTTTTAAAATTATTTTTTAGTGACAGCTTTTAATAGAGGATTCAAGCTGAATAATTCAGGATATCAAATAATCAAGGACTGCATTTGATTTTATGAAACAGTTTGAGCTCTAACTTTAGGCAGCACTTTCCCATAAATCAGGCAATTTAGCCTGTGACCCATTTTGCAAAACCAATATTCACAGTTAACTTTTTTTTCTGAGATTTTTTTTATTTCTTTCTTTTATTTTTTTTTCCAGATACACATAATTAGCTCTAATTTAGAAATGTTCTATGACTTACAGAAAGCTATGATTTATCATGCTGTTACCTTAAGTTTCTGATAAAGTTTAGTTTAATTTCTTGCCTCGCAAAGGTAAATCTTCATTCATAGTTCATGGCACATGACTCAGTCTTCGTCCTCAAGCAGATGTAAGCATGTGGAGGAAAACAAAGTGATCTGAAACAGTCAACATGGATTCATTAAGGGGAAGTCGTTTTTAATCAACCTGATAGCCTTCTACAATGAGATGACTGGCTGGCTAGATGAGGGGAGAGCAGTGGATATTGTCTACCTTGACTTCAACAAGGCTTTTGACACAGTCTCCCATAACATCCTCCTGGGCAAGCTCCAGAAGTGTGGGATCCATGAGTGGACAGTGGGGTGGATTGAGAAGTGGCTGGGTGGCAGAGCTTAGAGGGTTGTGCTCAACAGTGCCAAGTCTAGTTGGAGGCCTGTAGATAGTGGTATCCCCCAGGGGTCAATACTGGGTCCAGTGCTATTCAATTTATACATCAATGACCTAGATGAACCACACCCTCGTCAAGTTTGCAGATGATACAAAGCTTGGCGGAGTGGATAACACATCAGAGGCCTGTACAGCCATTCAGAGGGACCTCGACAGGCTAGAGAGTAGGACGGAGAGGAATCTTTTGGGGTTAAACAAGGGCAAGTGTAGGCTCCTGCACCTGGGGAGGAATAAACCCAGGCACCAGTACAGATTGCAGGCTGACCTGCTGGAGAACAGCTCTGAGGAGAGGGACCTGACAACAAGTTGACCATGAGCTAGCAGTGTGCCCTTGTGGCCAAGAAGGCTAATGGGATCCTAGCCAGCATCAGGAGGAGTGTGGACAGCAGGTCAAGAGAGGTGATCCTGTCCCTCTACTGAGCTCTGGTGAGGACACACCTGGAAAATTGTATGCACTTCTGGACGCCTCAGTACAAGACATAGAACTTCTAGAGAGGGTTCAGTGTAGAGCCACAAAGTTGATTAAGGGATTGGAACATCTGTCTTATGAGAAAAGACTAAGCAAGCTGGGCCTGTTTAGCCCAGAGACGAGAAGATTGAGAGGGGATCTTAACCTCCATAAATACCTGAGGGGACAATGTAAAGTGGATGGGGCTAAGCTCTTCTCAGTGGTGGCCAATGGTAGGACAAGGGATAATGGGTATAAATTGAACCACAGGTTTCATTGCCTATGAGAAATAACTTCTTTACAGTTTGGGTGACAGAGGGATGGAACAGGCTACGCAGGGATGTTGTAGAGTCTCCTTCTTCAGAGATATTCAAAACCTGCCTGGATGCAATCCCGTGTAACATGCTGTAGGTGACCTTGCTTGAGCAGGGGGTGTTGAGCTACATGATCTCTGGAGGTCCCTTCCAACCTCAATCATTCTGTGATTCTGTGATTCTGTGATTCTGTGATCTGTTATGTTTCAAGTAGAGTTTAACAGTCTTAAAATACAATGGTACCTATTCATGGACGCAGAGGAGAAACGATAAAATAACAATGTTTTTGTCTGCATGAGTCTGTTTCCTCACTACCGTCATTACAGTTCTGAATTCTCCTACTTCTATTGCACCTCTACCATCTCCATTAGAAAAGAAAAAATAAAATATGTCTGGGAAGGCTACCTGCTTGAAATTTAAAGATTGCATTTTGTCAGCAAAGAGCTCCTGACTATGGTTAGGGCAATTAGATGTAAATTCCAAAAAATCCCATAGGCACCAAACTGCATGGTAGAGCAAGTTGACTTGTCTGAGTCCAACTACCTGCCCTTTCCTAGATCAAGTGTCTAAAGAAGAGGAAAGAAGTGCAAAACCTGCACTTTTATATCAAAGATGTTAAACTGAAAACAATATTCATCCCCAATGTAGTCTTTCCCAATGGGAGTTTTTGACTAGAATTTTCTTTCTTCTGACCCATTTTTAATTACTGTAAAGTTTCATTCTGCAATCATTACTCATGGGATTTTGGGGACTAAGCCTTGTTAATGCCAATGGAATTAATGTAGGGTTAAGTCACTAGGCATTGTTAGCTGACCAGAGTCAATAACTGCTGGCCAAAAGCTAGGGTGTTATATGTAATTTGAGGATTAAAACCATACATTCAGCTTTATTTATTTATTTATTTTTGGTCTTCAATTGTTTGTTTGTTTGTTTTCTTCATTCATCTGTAGCTATAGGTACAATTACTAAAATAGCATCTCTATTAAGAGGATATTCATGACACGGATAATACTCTGAGTAATTAGTGCAGTCAAAAGAAGATTTTTTTTCCCTTTGACAACATGGGACATGTTGGGGTCAGCAACGTTATTGTCTATGACAATAAATAGGTTTATTAAATAGATCAAACAGAAATTTCACAATCTGCTCAACCCTTAATTACCTTCAAATTTAAATCCCTATTTTATTGGAAGTCTCAGGTGTTCTTCTCAAAATCTCTATTAAAATGCAAATAGGTCATTATATAATTGAAGCTATTTAAAGTATATTTTTTTTCATCAGTTCATCCTGTCATAAAATTGTGAAGACATGGATTATTTGAAAAGACAAGGGCTAGAGGGAATCTGAGTGAGGTTTGTGATAACTGTTAAGAACACATGAACACTATCCAATCTTTCCATTCTCTCTTTTACCATGCAACACAAAAAATCCATAAAACTAAAGACTAATACCTCTATTTTATGAGGAAATAGAGTAGTGCATAATGTATCACAAGATTTCATTACCCCAAGAGATCATTAAGACAAACAATGCAACTATTTTTTGCTTTTAATGACATTAAATAGGCAAAAAAAGGGTCAGAAAGTATGAGAAGAAAATTCACATCACCTTCTTGCATTAGTGGACAGATAATGTGGATGCTTTAACCAATGTATTGTTGGATAGGCACTTGAGTCAGTTGCTTTGTGCAAGAGAGACAGGAGAGTGAGGTAAAGGTCTGAAGTCGTTTTAGACTGTTTTTTCTTGGAAAATTGTCAGAGCACCTGGCAATTGTAAGAGGCAGATAATACTGATAAAGGTTTGATTCTAAAATATATATGCAGTTGGTCAAAGTGAATTGTAATATCTTGATGATCCTTCTATAATATGGGTGGATTGCTAAGTTAGTAGCTCTAAAGGAACTTAAGGAATTCCAAAGAACATTTCCAAAAATGATTGCAATGTCGTATCTCAAGATATTCCCAAAGATTTTTCACAGATATATTTCTTGAGGATTATTTGTCATTTGTGAACACCATATTGAATTGGTTACTAAATTTTCCAGAAATATTCCTTGCTGGAAGTCCTATAGGGTGTTTTTTGTTTGTTTATTGGTTGGTTGTTTTGTTTTGTTTAAGGTGGTTTTGTAATATAGCTCCATCACAATGAATAGGAGGGTATTTTACTCCAAATTTGACATCTGTGGTGTTATGGAACATCTGTGGTGTTATGTTCCATAACACCACAGACAGTCATGTCTCTAACGTTAAACAGCAACTAAAAATACATTGGTGAGTTTGAGTACAGTTGGAAGTAGATATTTTTCAAGGAAGGAACTTGAAAAAGAAAGAGGTTACAAATCAAATTATAACAAATAAAGATAATTACATTTAATGAAGATAAGAAGAACTCAGAAAGCATAAATTTCTTTCCTCAGAAATTCTGATACCTAATATTCTGACATATTTATTTTTCTAGTTAAGAAAAAAATATATCAAAATTACAAGATAAAACATCATTTGACCCGTAAAACACATTCAGTTAAAATTTCCACTTGGAACAATTGTTTTATTCAATTTATTTATTGTTTCAGCAACAAATATGTGTCAGGATATAGCTATTCACGTACATAGATAAACACCCATAGACATATATTATATATGTGTCTCTCTATATATATGTATATTATATGTATATAAAGCTATGAGGAATTATAAGGAATTAAATGAGTCACACTTTCTAAATAATAATAATAATAATAAAATGAAACAAAAACTCATGATAAATTACTTGGGGCTTTTTCCTTTGGCAAATTTCAGTCCAAAGTTCTTCAAATTATGCTGATGATTATTTTCCATTGAGCCACTGTCTTTCCTTTTTCTTCTTCTGCCTCTCTGCACAAAGAAAAAAAAAAAAAAAAAAAAAAAAAGAGGAATTATTTAGTATTGGTACTAGTCCTTTCACTATAAAGCACCATAGCACCATAACTTGTTTCTTTCTAGCTTTATGTCACAGAAGAGAGTATCATCCCAGTTTTTCAGGTGGAGAAACAAAAGAACAAAAGCAAAGACTTGTACAATACCAGAAAATGTGACACCATGATGAAAGCAAAGGCAAAGGCAAGGTTTTAAGATACCTGTTTTCAGAGTGTTAGAATCTTTTCATTATATCAGTTTCTCTAAGGTAATTATGTGGAGTCTTTTCTCAGAAAAAAAAAAAAAAAAAAAAAAAAAAAAGTTGACACTGTTCTATTTTGATCCCCTCTTCAGACACAAATAACTGCATAAATTATTGGTATTATAGGGAAGCTTTTGCCTGCTGAAACCTGTAGATTGATATTAGAAATGTATATATACATGTATATGTAGCAAATAAAAGGTGCATCTGTAATATTGAACTTGGGAGTATTCACCTTCCAAAAACTTGATTCAGTCTAGACCTAGCTGTATGCCAGTTACGTTTCTCTCTTCAGTATATGCATACATATCCAGTACAAACCCACACAAAGGTAGTTTTCTCTGTCAAGTGCAGCCTGAACAATCAACTAACCCAAACCCTGCAATATCCACAAGTAAAGGGAAACACAGTCATGATGAATCAGTCATATGAATCAACAATACATTTAATCAGCTTATCAGTTTGGCATTTGTTATCATAAAGATGATAGCAAATGATGAAACCTATCATGAACCTATCACCCATTTATTAGAGAGAGAATGAACAAAAGAAGACAGGAAGGCAGGAAGGCAAGAAGGAAGGAAGGAAAGCAGAGATAAATTTATATGGGAGAAATGTGAAGTGTGATAGCAATTAATCATGACACTTTTGCAAATAGAAAAATTTTAAAATATGTAAAGAAGAGGAAAATTATCTTTTGCAGTCAAAAACAAAACAAAACAAAACAAAACAAAACAAAAAAAGCAGAATAAGCTTCCTAAAGGCTTTCCTGAAAGAGAAACTAAAAGTCACTAAGTCACTGTTCCTGAAATTACTTATTATTTATGGATCAAAAGATCAAAAGGATAGATTTAGTGGTTACTTAATTATATTAAATTTATGTGTATAAATGTATATAGATATGTATAGTTGTATTCTCAATTTCATTACAAATTTTCTAAAGCTAAGTATACCTTAAAACTAAGTTTATCTTAAAGCTTTTCTAAAGCTAAGTATATCTTAATATATGTATATCTTATATATCTTTATTTATCTTATACATGTATATCATTCTAAATATTCTAAATATCTTAATATAAATACACATTGCCATACACAAAACGTTTAAGGGGTTATGCTGGTGGGGATAATTACTGTTAGTCACTCATTCCTTATCAGACGACAGACATGTAATGCTTTCTTTTGCTGTCCTAGTCAGAGACAAAATTCCCATCTAGTTATAACACCGGTTTGATTCATTAGGACATTTGTTATTATTTTTTTATTTTTATTTTATTTTATTTTATTTTATTTTATTTTATTTTATTTTATTTTATTTTTTAACCGCTGTAATTGCTTAATTACTTAGTTTTTACTTTACTTTTATTTGTATACTAAATTTAAAAAATAAAATAAAAAAATAAATTTACTATGCAGGTCTCAGTTCATGACGAATACTTCTTTAGAGACTTCCTAAAATTAAAAACAAACAAACAAACAAACAAATTCTTAAATTATTTAGGAAAGATTAAAAGAGTTCTTTAAGAATGTGGCAGGGAACTGGATTCCCCTTCTAGATCTCAGAAAGTATGTTTTGATGGTTTTGTATTGAGAATGTACCAAAATAAAGTAAAATGTCATTCACAGTGAGCCAATCAACAGTAAATCTTATTCTTCTAATAAACTGATAGAAATGAGAGTATGTTATGTATGTATTCTTTCTCTTTCTTTCCATCTCTCATTCCACAGCACTCCCATTTTCTACTGGTGAATTGTTTTCCTGCTTAGTAAATCAAGCTGACATGTTCCTTTTCCTTTTTTTTTTTTTTTTTTGGGGGGGGGAGGGGAGTATGAGTTGGAGAGGAGAGAGGGCAAGATAAATGTGAAGGAAATTTCTTTCTATGGAAAGCAATGGATGTGATACAGGGAGAAGTAAGTGTGGCAAAATAGAGGGATAAGAGGAATATTGAGGAATACGCATGTTGAGTGCTTTTTGTGTCCATCTGTTATCCATGTGGCTGGCCATGTAAGTGTATGTGATATATGCATGTGCCCTACATGCATTTTTCAAACTGGCAATATATTTTCTGCTTTGATACTAATTGGGCCCAGGGCACGGAGTTACAACAGACTCACCTCTCTTAGACTGACAGTTCTAACATCGTAAATTTTGCTGTAAAAGTTTCCATTAGGAAGAATTGAATTATATCTCTATGCAATTCCTAAGTTTGATTTTTAAGATATGACTGATATGTTATGTTCATAGATATTAGACTGGTATGTTATGTTCAGATATTTCTCTTGTTGATAAAGATGAAGCAGACAACCAACAATAAATCCCTTAGGGGATTTAAAAAAAATAAAATAAAAAATAAAAAATAAAAAATAAAAAATAAAGAAATAAAAAATAAATTGAAACCTATGCATATGTAAGGTAAACATACTCTTAAACCTAAAAAGGTCTACTAAAGTAAACAAAGCTTCAGTTAATTGTTGCATGCCAGGTTCACAAGCCAAATGAAATGATTTCATCTGGAGATAAATCCAGTTACTGTATTCTAACAGAGCAGGACAGAGTAGAACATTTCTTTGTAATGTGAAGAATAATCTTGTCTACAAATTTGTTGTTAAACTCAAACAAAATTCTCCTAGTTATCATCTGCCTTTACAAATTTCTTCCAGTTGACCTCCATGCTCCTCTGCCACCATGCCTTTTTTCAGTCACCCTTCTCCCTGCCGTTATTCATGTACATATGTGTAAACCTACCCAATGCTTGGAGCTGAAACAATCTCACCATACAAACACTTCTGTCAACTTGATTGGACTTTCTTAATATGAAAAGGAATTAACTTTCTTTTGATGTCCAAGTTTCTATAGGAAGCAAACAAGGGACTCTTTCTTCCAGTATAACTTTGTTATTTCCAAAGTGTCTTATTTTTTATTTGTTATTTTCAAAGTGACTTTAAATGAAAACAAGAACTTGCATTGCCAGATTGAACTGGTTTTGATTTCAGACTATTTGCTTCCCACAAAATGTGTGATGAAGGAATGTCTGTCACTTTCACAAACCTCCTTCTCTCTTCTAACATCCTTCCTATGAATCTGCCTTCCCAGTAATTTGTGTCCTGTGATCTGTCCCTCTAAGCAGGTATCATAACATTTTTCAGTTTCCTGAATATTTCTAATTCCAGGGGAAATATTCTACTGTGATCTGTACAGTATCTCTTGTGTAGGACCTGTAATGTTCTGAGTTTGAATTATTATAGCTTTTTAAAAGACATTTTTAGTTGAGCACATTTGAGATTAATGTAGTAGTAAGTGAATAAAACGTTATGGAGCTAAATTGTATAGGAGGACATACTAGGTAATCTGCTGTTCCATTCTGGTCTGCTAACATCCAATTTGTGTAAAAATATAAATAATATGAAAGCTAGCTTAAGTATATATATATATTTAAGTGAATGTTATTAAAAAGTACAAGAAAATCCTGTTGGAACCAATCTTTGTTGTAGAAGATGTTGTAGTTCTTTTAGTAAGAAAACATTAAACATAAAAATAAAATGAGTGTTCATAACCACTTTTCATAACTCCTGGCATTGTTAATTGAAAAATATAAGGAAACATGATATAATTTTATATGACATCTATTTATTTTGTTTAGGAAAAGAGAGACTGTGCTATAAAAAACTAGAAATCTTATTTCTTATTTTTGATCTCATTCTCTTTGTTCTCTTTAAAAACTAGGTTGCATTTCACAGTGTAATGAATGATTTTATCTGATCAGGACATTGTCTTTCCTGGTAACACAAGATGACTTCAGGCTATGGAAGAGAAACAAGCCTTTCAAATTCCTAGTAGCAACCTTTCACCTTTGCTCCTTGCTCCCATGAAAGAGATGAGAGTAGAAGCTGAGTAACACTTTTCAGTTCCAAATAACCCCAGCTACAAATCTGGTTTTAGAGTCTCCAAGATGGTCACTCCTTGACACCAAGAAAAAAAAAATGTAAAAAAGTGTATTTGTATGTACTTGTATTTTGAGCATCAAAAGAGCCCTATTGTTGCTGATTGCTAGAAAGGCAAATCAAGAAAGAAAGGAGGGAGAGGAGGAAGAAAAAAAAAATCTTCAGAGTCTTTTAAGGAGCTTTGGGCTTTGAAAAATGAATAAAACATTGTGTTTGAAATTCCTTTGTGCATTACAACAAAGAGATAAAAGTTTATCATAAAATAAAGGTCTGCCAACTTCAGCAAATATGTCCAAGGAATTGAAACTTACAAAGTGTTGTAAATAAATAAATAACCTGTTAAACAAGTTTGCCATCTGGGTTTGAAGGTTATTAGAGTGTTCTTTGTTGAAAGATGAGCTTTTTCAATTAATGGCTATGTAGATTTAGATCAGTAATTCCTTTAGTAATTATACTCTGTGTAAAGAAAGAATTATGTGCCTAGTAAGCATGTTCCATTCTATCAAAGCAGATTTGTGCAAAAACTGAATTTAAAAGATAGTTTATCAGTAGTGGTTCACATAATAGATATGTCAGTCATTGTATCCTGGGAGTCAAAAGGAAAATGCAGACTTGATTTTTACCTAATTATTAGATGAATTCCCTACTTTAAACATATACATGTATTTTTACCTGTCAAGTTGTGGATCTTTATATTTATTAGGTGTGGAGGAAGAGAAAGCACAAAAATATGGTTTAACAGTGATTATTCTTTATCACTGAATTGGCCATAATTTCTATTATACTTCATGTTTTTACTGAAATATTTTCAGTTAGCAGTGTGTTCTCATCATAAGCTCTTTTGCCCATTTAGTACTTGAATCTGAAATGGTGTTTGGAACATGATCAGCTGGATATTACAATATTAATTTTTTTTTTGCTGCTTTCTGAGTGAAAGAGCATATTCTAAGCAAATGTTTTCAGAGAACTTGAATGAACTCATATATATTCAACTTACAAAAGGCTGGCATCTGCTTCATTCACATGATTTTAATGGGGTTCAAATGAAACATCAGACCATTAATTCAAAAGAGAAATAAATTAGTCTAAAATATTTACAAAAGAAGATAAACAGGGCTTCTAAATGAAATCCAGTTGTACCTCATCTTTTGGGACTTATTTCTTAGCTTATTCCATGAGACGGATTTATGTGAAAGCTAAATCTGTTCTCATTGAATTCAGCCATCATTAGTTGTGCCAGAAAATAAGAAAACATTAAGTGTTTTCAGACGTAGATAAATACAAAGGGTGTATGGCCAAAATGGAAATTAAACTGCATTTGTTACCAAAATAATAAGAATGTTATCTTTAGCTTTAATCTTCCCTTTTATTTCTCTGTCACTATAATACTTGCTTCCTTTCCTATTATTATCTTTTTCTTTCATTTGGCAAATTTGGCACTTGTTAACTAGAAACACTGTGGACTTCTTTTTCTCTCCATTGTTCTAGTACAGCTACATGATCCTGACAGTGGGATACTGAGGTGTGAACAGAGAAAGCTCTTCCTGTCAGACTTACTGCAAGGTTTCAGTTACTTTGCTTTTGACTGTATTTGTTTCCCCTCACATCTTTTTTCCTACATGCTCTGAGGGATCCTACAAGGCCAAATTTCTGCATCACCATGTTGATTGTCTGTCATAGCAAAGGAAAAAAAGATCCTTAAGGTAACACTTTATCATACTCGCACATACTCTAACATAATGTGTCCCAGTTCTTTCCTAGTGTCACTACATACTACTGACATTTAATTAACATAATATCAGCATCAGTTCTTTCTGTTATTTTGTTTTAGAATAAGCTATGTTACTGCTTTCTGTTTTCCATTATTTTTGTCTCTTTTTAATTTTTATTTACTTAATGTGGATTTTTTTTTTTCCCGAGCAATAACATTTCTTTTTTGATAGTTCTTTTTGCAGTTCTGATTTGAACACATAAGACATAGTAATATCCTTAGAGAAATTTGGTATTGAACGTAAAAGCGGAAAAGATTTTCAAAAAGTAGCTAATATCATTAGTTTAAAATGTCTCATATCTCTCATGTTAGTGGAATCACTGTTAGAGATCTATTAAAACTGGATAATTTTGAGGGTGATATTTCAAAAAGGGAGAAAGTACTTTCTAAAGTCTTTTTGCAGATTTTTTTTTTTTTCATTTTTTATTGTTATTTTTATTACTTTGTCAGAGGCAGGAGAGTGTTCAAGGGGCAGGAGAGAATTCAAGACATTCTGATGAAACTAATGTTTGGCTATTATTTCCTATCTAATTCCCAACATCTAGACTTAGAAATCTTG
Organism: Netta rufina; assembly: GCF_964035555.1. Lineage (NCBI taxonomy): Eukaryota > Metazoa > Chordata > Aves > Anseriformes > Anatidae > Netta > Netta rufina. Next base: position 102,508,433 of record NC_140124.1, read on the forward strand.
CTAGCTGAACTAGAAAGATTGTCATGAACATGCATAAAAGAGTCTCACTACATTTTCTTTGCAATATTAATATGTAACTCTTTCATTTGGATATGAGAGTAAGTCTAGAAGCAAGTGATACGGGGATATTCTATAAGGGACCTGACATTCACATATTAAAGGGACATATAGTTATGTATTTACACTAGCCTCACATAAAAAAAAAAAAAAAAAGACTGTGAAACCCTTTTGTCTTTCATTGTGTACATGGTTCTTCTGAAATACAGTGATTAGAGTATTACAGTGAGTATAGTGATACCCTCCTTGGTCTTTGGGATATCCAAATTGACACTTGTTCAGACTAACTCTGTGAGTGGTGGGGGAGACGGTGAATGGAAAGAGAGAGATGAATACAAGTTTTGACATAAGTCAAGGTTTTGACATTGACAGGTCCAGATAAACCCCAAACACCACTGTGTGCTCAGGAACTGGAAACCATTCCTGATTATGAGCAGACAAAAACCAAGGAGACTTATGGATCCAGTTAATAGAAGAGCTTAACTACTGGAAGAAGTAAATGAAAACAAACAAACAAAAAAAAAAAGCAGCATGCTTCCCTGAAAAACTAGCTTTCAGACCTTTTTCTTTTAAATATAAATAATTTATTTTGGCATACAAGAACAAGTAAATAGGTTCAATATCAAGAAAGGAAATATTACGGTAATATCGAAGAGCCATCTTCTTCCTTTTTTTTTTTTTTTTAACATCATACTTAAAGACAAGCTTCATGCAACAAGAGCAGGTATTCAAGACATTTACATTAATTGCTCCTGTGCTGTATCTGTGTTAGTACACACTGCTTGCTACATGATAGCACTAAGATGACTTCCGGTGGAGAGGCAAGGCATTTTTGTTTTTGTTTTTGGTTTGTTTTCAATAGACAAATTCTACCAAGAGTTCCTGACATTTTAGAAAGCAACCTGACTTTTCAGTTCACCTCTCACGTCTCTTAAAAACAAAATAAAATCCAGTTCTGGTTTCAAGAAGATTTACAGATGTCTCTCCTCCTCTTTAAAAAGGTTTCAGTTACAACAGCAAGATTTTTAGATATTTCTAACTGTTACATTTTGACGTGTTTTAAAGAACTGAAGATAGTCTCTTCTCAGACTTTCAAGAAGTTCAGAAAAGTAGATTCCAGAAGAGATAGCTAGAATTACATGAGAGAATAAATGTCTCTATCATTTTAAGGTCCCTTAGGCACAGTCCAGCATTTTTCAATCACAGTTTATCTTTGCTTGCACAATACCCATCCTAGGAATGATATTAAATGCACAGATAATGCAAACTGTATGACACATATATATTTAATGTTTATCTCTTTTCACTTACCTACATTATGATTATGGGTGCATTAAAAAAAATAAAATAAAATATAGGTATATGTAGAAAATAGAGGAGTCCTAGTCACTACAAATAGGAAAAGAATCTCTTGAAATAGAAGCAGAACTATTACAGAAAATGCAAAAAGCATACTTTCCTCTCAATGAATTTCCACCCAAATACCAAAATATTTTTTTAATTTTCATTTACTTTTAAATAATTTAGTCTAATAATAAGGGATCATTTGAGTAAAGTGGTACCAGGTCTTAGTTGATAATAATGTCAACAATATCACTTTCCTGTGTGGTTGCATTAATTTAAGTTGCATTAGAATCTTTCTTGGTGCTTTGGGTTAGGTCTTTAATGAAGACCAGGAGTCTGATCAAGGGACAAGCATTTCTTATCCTTTCTATCCTTTCTCTTCAGAATCTTTTAATCAATATTAGATGATTGGTCACAATTCCTTCAACAGTGGATTTTTTTTTTTTTTTTTACCTAATGTTTATCTGGCCATAAAATTTTGGTCTGTCTGGCTATATCTGCTCAAAGAAAATAAAGAATTAATTGACTAAATATGCCCTGAACAGCAGTAGAATAATTTCCTAAATTTAAGCTTAGAGCACAATGGTTGCAGACCTGTTTCCACCAGGGGAATTGTTTTTTGTTTTTTTTTTTTTTCTTTTTTTTTTCCCCTCCCCCATGAGAACATGAGAAAATTCCATGATCATTTTATGAAAAAAGAAATAACAAGGTTTCTCCTCTCTGTCATGGTAGTGAATACTTATTGTCTATTCAGTTTCTGTACAAAGTCGGTCAAGAGTCATTCATTTCATGAAGATAAATTCCGCACTCAGTTCAAATTGCTTCCATTAGGTTTGGACCTCTTTCCTACTTTCCCAATGTTTTGTTTCTTCCATGTGCTGTATCATGTTGAAATTCAGCAGTGAAGAACCAGGGCTAATACCTCTTTTATGTTGTGCACAGGTAAACTACAGTATGAGCACAAATTGTATTTGTCCATGCATCTACTGCTACCAATTATAAAATTACAATTTCTTTCTATAGATTATATTAAAAATAAACCAAATATTCAAAAAAAAATAAATAAATAATGAAATTCAGTATAACTGAGTTATTCAGTAAACATAAAGAGTATAAATCAAATCCAACTTCTCTGGTATCAGCAGAGTTGTGATGCCATGAGAGTAGTGCAAAGGAGATCAAACTTGAGCTTCCTACATCTATGACAATGTACATTCAGCATTTTTGCCTTAATAGTCTCAGATATATTTATAACCATTTATATTAATAATAATAATGACCTGTAGGTCAGCTACTTTCTGGCAGTTAATCACTGAGTGCATGAACAGCCTAAGGCAAAGCTTGTGGGCCACAGCTCCTCTAGCCAGTGACATCCTGCCTGCTAGGAAATGCTTTTTCATCTGATATCATTCCTCAGCTAAAGTTCTCCTACTAAAAGCTTATTTATTTATTTATTTATTTATTTATTTTAAGTCTGATAAATATACATGTGCTTTTTTCTATAGATTTACTTTCATTGCCACATCACAAGAGAGGCATAATTGTTTTCAAAAGACACTGGCTACAACTTACTTAATTCAAACAGGCTACTTCCCTGGGGAGCCTGTTCCAGTGTGCAACCACCCTCTCAGTGAAGAACCTCTTCCAGATGTCCAGCTTAAACTTCCCCTGCCTCAGCTTAACATCATTCCCACGGGTCCTATCACTGGTGATTATGGAGAATAAGTCACCTGCCTCTCCACTAGCCCTCGCGAGGAAGTTGTAGACTGCGATGAGGTCCCCCCTCAGCCTCCTCTTCTCCAGGCTGAACAGGCTCAGTGACCTCAGCTCAGTGACCTCAGCCACACGCCATCCTTTCCAAACTGAGCCTGCGGGGGCTTCCCACAGGCAGCAACTCTTCAAGAACTGCTCCAACATGGGTCTGTGCCAAGGGAACCATCCCCCAGGAGCACACTGCTCCAGCACGGGTACTCCACTGGTGGCAGCTCCCCCCAGATCCCTGCTCCTGCATGGGCTCCTCTCATGGGCTGCAGCTCTGGCCCAGGGCCTGCTCCTGCAGGGACTCTCCATGGGCCACAGCCTCCTCCAGGCCACATCCACCTGCTCCACCAGGGGCTCCTCCACAGGCTTCAGGGTGGAATCTGCTCCATGTGGGACTCATGGGCTGCAGGGGGACAGCCTGCTCCACCAGAGGCCTCTCCACAGGCTGCAGGGAACTTCTGCTACATGCCTGGAGTACCTCCTGCCCTCCTTCTTCACTGACCTTGGGGTCTGCAGGGCTGGTTCTCACTCCTCACTCTCCCAGATGCTGTTCCCCAGCATTTTTTTTTTTTCCTTTTCTTAAATCCACTCTCACAGAAACAGAAACATCACTTCCTGGCTTGGCTCTGGGCAGCAGCAGGTCCCTTTGGAACTGACTGAAACTGGCCCTTATCTAGCTTGGGGCACCTTCTTGATTATTCTTGCAGAGGCCACCCTGGCAGACTCTCACTACCAAAACAATTGCCAGGTAAACCCAATACAATGTGTTAGCTGGATATTAGCACTGTCTGCAGGGGACCCACAACCCATGGCCAAACAGCCAAAATCTCCCTCACCAACACTCACAGAAGGGAGGTGGGACAATAACACTGGAGGAGGGAATCTGGCAACAAGGACAAGCAAGAGGAAGTCTTCACCCAAAGCCTGAGGTGCTTAATCCTCTGTGGACTGAAAAGGAAAGACCCATTGCAGGAGGGTGTAGCTGGGTAAGGCAGCCTGGTCTGCTCCCTGCATAACAACCAGTCCAACTAAGAAAAGGCAATGGGTATCAGTAGCAAGAGACTCTTTTCTGAGAGGTATGGAGGCACCTGTCTGCTGACCTGATCAGCTCTTGAGGGAATTCTGCTGCTTACCTGGGGCTTGTGTTAGGTGTGTCACCAAGAGACTGCCAAACCTCATACAGCCTAAGGACTATTATCTGCTGCTGCAATTCCCTGTGGGCACCAGTGATGCAGCCAAGAGCAGTCTGAGTGTCAAGAGAGATTTTAGAGTCTTGGGAGCAGTACTAAGACACGCAGGAGCACAAACAGTTTTTCCATCAGTCCTGCTTGTGAAAGGGGAGGGGATTGAAAGGCTCAGTCATATCTCATAAAGAAACAGATGTTTGCAGGACTGGTGCCACAGACAGGGAGGGGTTTGGCTACTTAGACCATGGGAGTCACTTTGAGAAGCCTGGTCTGCTGGGGTCAATGCAATCCACCAGTCAGAGCAGGGGAAGTTCCTCTTCGATCACAGGCTTGCCAAGCTGGTGAAAAGAGCTTTAAACTAGAGTTGATGGGGGAAGGGAACTTCAACCCATCCTGTTCCTCCTGGTTTGATGTCAGTGTCAGCAATAGATGCCCAGAGCCTGGAGAATGGTTATAGGTCAGGAGAGCATCTGAAGAGCAATACAGTAAGTCAGCTACATCAGGGGCCCAACTCAAATGTCTCTATGCTAATGAATGTAGCATGGGGAATAAACAAGAGGAGTTAGAGATGTATGCACACCTGCAGTGCTATGATCTCATTGGTATTATGGAGAAGTGGTGGGATGACTCCCATAACTGGAATGTTGGAGTGGAAGGATACAGGCTCTTTAGGAAGGACTGGCAAGGAGATGAGGAGGGGGTGTGACCCTCTATGTCAATGAGCATTTGGAGTGCATGGAGCTCTGCTTGGGGATGGATGAGGAGTTGACAGAAAGCTGATGGGTCAGGATTACAGGCAGGGCAGGGACAAGGGAATCACAGAATTATCTAGGTTGGAAGAGACCTCAAGATCACAGAATCACAGAATCACAGAATCACAGAATCACAGAATTTCTAGGTTGGAAGAGACCTCAAGATCATCGAGTCCAACCTCTGACCTAACGCTAGCAGTCCCCACTAAACCATATCCCTAAGCTCTACATCTAAACGTCTTTTGAAGACTTCCAGGGATGGTGACTCCACCACTTCCCTGGGCAGCCTGTTCCAATGCCTAACAACCCTTTCAGTAAAGAAGTTCTTCCTAACATCTAACCTAAAACTCCCCTGGCGCAACTTAAGCCCATTCCCCCTCGTCCTGTCACCAGGTACGTGGGAGAACAAACCAACCCCCACCTCTCTACAGCCTCCTTTAATGTACCTATAGAGTGCGATAAGGTCGCCCCTGAGCCTCCTCTTCTCCAGGCTGAACAAGCCCAGCTCCCTCAGACGCTCCTCGTAGGACTTGTTCTCCAGGCCCCTCACCAGCTTCGTCACCCTTCTCTGCACCCGCTCAAGCACCTCGATGTCCTTCTTGTAGCGAGGGGCCCAAAACTGAACACAGTACTCGAGGTGCGGCCTCACCAGAGCTGAGTACAGGAGGACGATCACCTCCCTAGCCCTGCTGGTCACACTGTTTCTGATACAAGCCAGGATGCCGTTGGCCTTCTTGGCCACCTGAGTACACTGCTGGCTCATATTCAGCCGACTATCCACCATCACTCCCAGGTCCTTCTCTGCCTGGCAGCTCTCCAACCATTCCTCTCCCAGCATATAGCTCTGCTTGGGGTTATTGCGCCCCAGGTGCAGGACCCGGCACTTGGCCTTGTTGAACTTCATGCAGTTGACCTCAGCCCATCGGTGCAGCCTATCCAGATCCTCCTGCAGAGCTTTCCTACCCTCAAGCAGATCGACACATGCACCTAACTTGGTGTCATCTGCGAACTTACTGAGGGTGCATTCAATGCCCTCGTCCAGATCATCAAGTCCAAACTCTGACCTAACACTAACACGTCCTCCACTAAACCATATTGCTAAGTTCAACATCTAAACGTCTTTTAAAGATCTCCAGGGATGTTGACTCCACCACTTCCCTGAGCAGCCCATTCCAATGCCTCACAACCCTCTCAGTAAAGAATATCTTAATATCCAACCTAAAACAGCCCTGGTGCAACTTTAGCCCACTCCTCCTTGTCCTGTCACCAGGCATGTGGGAGAATAGACCAATCCCCGCCTCTCTACAGCCTCCTTTAATGTACTTATAAAGAGAAGGGGACGTTATAGTGGGAGTGTGCTACAGGCCACCTGATCAAGAAGACCAAGCAGATGAGACCCTTTGTAGACAGATAGAAGCAGCCTCACATTTGTAAGCCCTGGTTCTCACAGAGGACTTCAACCACCCTGTTATTTGTGGAGAGACAACACAGCAGGGTGTAGGCAATCCAGGAGGTTCCTGGAATGCATTGATGACAACTTCCTTCTCCAAGTGATAGAGGAGCCAACAAGGAGAGGTGCTATGCTGGATCTCATTCTTACCAACAAGGATGGGATGTTGGGGAATGGAAAACTCAAGGGCAGGCTTGGCTGAAATGATGACGAGATGGTGCAGTTTACGATCCAGAGGGCAGCAAGGAGGGAGCACAGCAAGCTTGCTGCCCTGAACTTTGTGAGAGCAGATTTTGCCCTTTTTAGGGATTTACTTGGTAGAGTACCATGAGGCAATGCCCTGAAGGGAAGAGGGGCCCAAGAAAGATGGTTAATATTCAGTGGTCACCTCCTCCCAGGTCAGGAGTGGCAGCCAACATGGCTTCACTAAAGACAGAGCATGCCCAACAAATCTAGTAGCCTTCTACAATGGGATTACAGCATTAGTGGATAGGGGAAGAGCAACTGATATCATCTACCTGGATTTATGGAAAGCATTTTACACAATAACCCTGTCCCTAAATTGGAGCTATATGGATTTGATGGATGGACCACTCTGTGGGTAAGGAATTGGCTAGATGATCATACTCAAAGAGTTGCGGTCAACAGCTCAATATCCAAGAGGAGATCAGTAATAGGTGATTTCTCTTAAGGTTCAGAACTGTTTAACCAACTGGCACTGTTTAACATCTTTGCTGGCAACATGAACAGTGGGATCGAGGGCAGTTTCTTCTATGACACCAAGTTGTGTGGTATGGTCGACATCCTGGAGGGAAGGCATGCCATTCAGACAGACCTGGACACACTTGATAGGTGGGCCTGTGCAAACCTCATGAAGTTCAACAAGACCAAGTGCAGGGTCCTGCATCTGGTCTGGAGCAATCTCAAACACAAATACAGGCTGGGTGGAGAATGTGTTGGCAGCAACTCTGAGGAGAAGGACTTCTGCAAGTTGGTTGATGGGAAGGTCAACATGTAATATGTGCTTGCAGCCCAGAAAGCCAATTGTGTCCTTGGCTTCATCAAAAGCAGCATGGCCAGCAGGTCAAGGGAGGTTATTTTCCCCCTCTGTGAGGTGTTCTCTTGACACCCCACCTGGAGTACTGCTTTTAGTTCTGGGGCCCCCAGCACAAGGACATGGATGTATCAGAATGAGTCCAGAGGAGGGTCATGAAGATGATCAAAGGGCTGGAACACCTCTTGTATGAAGACAAGCTGAGAGAGCTCATGTTGTTCAGCCTGAAAAAGAGAAGGCTCCGGGGACACCTTATAGTAGTCTTCCAGTATCATAAGGGGGTATACAGAAAAGCTGTGGAAGTACTCTTTATCAGGGAGTGTAGTGATAGGACAAGGGGTAATGGTTTTAAAGTAAAAGAGGATATATTTGGTTTAGATGTAAGGAAGAAATTCTTTACTCTGAGGGTGGTAGGGCACTTGAACAGGTTGCCCAGAGCAGTTGTGGATGCTCCATTCCTGGAAGTATTTTAGGCCAGGTGGGATGGGGTTTTCAGCAACCTGGTCTAGTGGGAGGTATCCTTACCCATGGCAGTAGAAGAGTGCCTTACATAACATACCTTAAGTGACACTTAAGAGTGCCATAACATACCTTACCCATGGTGGTGGAATTAGATGCTCTTTAAGGTCCCTTTCAACCCAAATCATTCTATGATTCTGTGATTCTAAATTCAAGCTGTGTTTCCCAGAAGCATTTGAATTCTCTGTTTACTACATCTCTGTCCTAAGTTTGTCCAATAATATGTAATATTGTTGTTCCTAAAACGAAGTTTTCTGATGTCAAATTTAGTAAAAGAACCCTAGAGCATTCATCTAACTCAAAGTGCAGTATTTTAGACACATTACTACAATTCTGTCATTTCCTAATTACAGTGCTGAACTTTGCAACCATAGTTGTGTTTTTTTTTTTGTTTTGTTTTGTTTTGTTTTGTTTTGTTTGTTTGTTTGTTTGTTTGTTTTGTTTTGTTTTGTTTTGTTTTGGTTTTTAGCTACATAGTTTAACATAACTTTCTCTTTGTAATTTCTTAGATTCTGAGGAGGAAAGAAAGTAGAACAAAATGACAACTTTCTTCCCCTCAAATTTCCACAGGAAGTGCTGTCCACTGTAAAAGAAACACTGAGTTCTCTCTGAGTGAAAAAAAATGCAAGCCATAATTCACTGCCCATTATGTAGGCAACTTTATAAAGGAAGAAGAGATAGCATTGCTGACACTGAATTCCATAAAAAGGAATTTAAGAGATTTGTGGATCCTGATTTTGGTAGTCACTTGTGCTTTCACCTCAGTATTAAATGTGACTTCTTTCTGCCCTGGCATGTTCTGTTCTTCATACCTTTTATTTTTATTCATTCCCCCAAAAATTTGCGCTGTTTTATATTCCAACATAACACAGACTTTTTTCATCTTCCAAATCAGATCCTTACTCAGGCAACTCTCTCTAGCCTTCAACCTAATTTCTCTGTATTCCAAGAAAACTTATTTTTTTCTCCTAATTATTACAGTGAAGGAATGAGGACATTGAAAGGACAAGAGCAACTGTTTCAGTATAAGCTAGAGAGACTGTATCAGTACAGGCTAGACCTACAAAGAGCCCTCACATGTTTAGTAGTATTACATATTTGTCTAGATTTATAGAAGTTAGTAGTAAAACTTTTAAATTTAGTCAGAACTTCACAAAAATGATGAAACAAATATCCAGATGGTATCCCTCATACCAATTAGTGTTTTCTTCCTTGGAAGAGCGAACTGCTTAAAAAGAACTGAAAATATGTAATATGACTTCTCATTGTACAATGTCATATTAAAACTAATATACAATTTTGTCCTGAACAAATCATTATTGGAAATAACAATATTTTTTCTATATGATCTATCATAGATATATCATTTTTCTATATGATATATCATATCAATAACAATATTTTTCTGTATCAATCCCAAGAAACAAACATCCCAGTCTTACTAATTACTGGGCCATCCAACTACAGGCATAATTTCCACGAAGGATGAACCTTGTAGCTGATAAGATTGTGAATCAGGGGGCCCTGGACTGGGAGGGTGTAGAAACTGCAGAGATCTGAAAATCCATGCACGATATGCAGGGAGAAGAGGGAGCAGGAAGAACAAAGGGAGATAGATAGAAAAGTGTATAAAATGGCCGGTTGCATGTAAAAGGGGGCCAATCGGTGTGCTTGTCTGGCTGAGCCCTGTGCCTGATCACCACAGTCTGCCTTACATTATTATGTTTTGTCATTAAACCTTCTCTTAACTCCCTCTGTGTATTTGCACTCTATTCCATACGTATGTGTGCTGAAGGACCACATGACAGCTACTGGTGGACCTGCATGTGTGCAAATGAAACCAGCACCAGCTACTGTAATCAGAACCGGGATCCACGCAGCAGTGCTGGGCAGACAGAGGGGTGATGCCAGGTACTCCAGGAATCCAGAAATGTGTGTGTACTTGTGAACCTGGAGAGTGCTGTGTGTGATCCTGCACTAGTAAACTCCTATCTCTACCATGGGGAGAGAAGGAAGGGGAAGGGCTATCTCTCTCTTATTTGAGTCCTATAGAAGTGCTGTGGAAGGCAGTCTGTGGCCGGGGCAGCCTGTGTGACCAGTCATGTTGGTGTCCTTTCTGTGTTTGTGTCTCTCAGATATAAGCTCAGCTTTGCTGCTGGTTGAACATGCAGAGGATGGTGACAGCCACGTTCCTCATCCTGGGCAGAGACCCTGAGTCCAGGGGCACCAGGCTGGGCCACAGCAGCCTGGCAGAGTGGTCCTGGGCTGGAGCAGCTGGAGGAGATGGCTGCACTCTTCACTCTTCACCTCACTTAACATTTACTTAACAGCAAAATCTGTAGCTCACTTAGATAATACATATAAAGCATATTGGTTTGCTATACATGTGCAAGCTGAGCATAGAAAAATACAGCCATGGAAAATGGTTAGTTATGGAATTAATTTTTTTAATTAAGTTTTTGACTCACTATTTGGCAGTAGTACTTGGAACAATGGAGTTTGCTATAAAGCTTATTTTAGATTTTCATATTTGAAATTACCCCTCTCCAAAATTTCTTTTTCTATTACAGAATACATCATATTCCTCTTAAAATCATTCAAGGACTTTTGACCATGGGTGGCTGAGCTATTATTTTCTAGTTAATTTTAGATCCCTTACGACCTTATCCAAAGATTGGAATATTACTTTGTTTTTGTACTAGTTGCACCTTCACTAGAAGAGTGTTTATTTGTTTTTATATAGACACACACTAACAGAGTTAATTTGGGGGATAAAATAGAGACTTCTTAAAATTGATCAATACTTGATATTAACATGGTTATTGTGATCTTTAATGCATAATTTTTGTGGGCTAAATCATCAGTGCTGAATGCAAAAACAGAAAGAATACTGTGATTCACTCTAAAAAATACTCACAGTGTTGTTATAAACCATGGCACTGACTGTTTTGAGATGAACCTACCAATTACTTTCAGACAGACAGGCTGGCTACAAAACTGTAAAATAAAAGAGCAAAGATTGAATAAAAAATGTGTCCCAGTGTTAGGTTAGGTAGACAGTAGAAAGCTAGGAGTGAGTCAAAGACCCTGGAGAAAAGAGAGAACAGAGAGAGCAGTGCCGAGGAAAGCTGAGCAGTAAGCTGACACCAAAAGGGCTAATCCACCCCTTCTGCATCCAGCTTTTCAATACCAATTTCTTCTCTTGTGTCAGCATCAATGGCCGTCTTACCCCCACAGTACACTGATACAGACAACTAAATGAGCAGAAAACAATTCTTCACTATTACGTTGCCAGTTCTCAGCTGAACTGTCTCACTTGAAACTATGAATGCAAGCTTTTGAATTATCAGCAGGTAGACTTCTTATCAGCAGGAGGGAGACTGCTTCTTTCAGTGACAGATGCCTATCATGTTAGATAGAGACTTAGCCTAAAAGGACACACCTTTGGATGCAGCAGATATATATATATATATATATATATATATATTATATATTATATATATATTATATATATATAATATATATAATATATATATATTTTTTTCCTCCAACACTAATCTCTGCTAAGATAACAGATGTAAAAAAGGCCATGTTTAGTGCTGTCAGAGACTCGATGACAAGAGCTGTGATTGCTCACTTCTCAGGGTCAGATGAATCAGGGCTAACAGTGTCCTATCTCAAGGCCTACTTTAAGGCTGAGGAAAGAATAGTGTAATACAATCTCATGCAAAGTAAAATAATGATGTCTGAGACTCGAGAGAGGGAAATTAAGGGGAACAGAAAAAAATGTGTCTGTGTAACCCAGCTGAGAACATTTAGCTTTAAAAGACTTTACTGACGTGCATGTGCTGACTTTAGACAACTCATAGAAAGTGTTAAGCAATTTCTGCATAGAGAACATTTATATTGAATATCTTATATCTTGTTGAACATCTGTTTCTATGAGGGAAAAAAAAAAAAAAAAAGATAAAATGTATTTGTGCCTGCCTCCTAAAGGAGATACTACAGCAGTAGAAATCTCTACAAAAAAGTACAAGAGACTTCTAAAGTGAGTTTGCAGGTCTCTGTGTGCACTAAAACAGGTGCTAGCAAGAAATATGATGGATGCCATTCCAAAGCATATATAAAACTGAGATATATCAATGTGGTTTTGGAACAGAGAAGGAAAAAAAAAGAAAAGTTTATAGGAAAGCCTGTGCCTGATGGCTGAGTCAATAAAATAGCTTTGAGGTGATATATGAATTTCCTTGTGTGTGACAAAGCCTTTTTCTGGATCCTAGCCCTAGCCCAAAGTCCATCTGGTCTGTACCTCAGTCATAGGAGACAGGACTCAAAGGTCAATGAGCATCAAGTCTCTGTATGTGTATGGAGTCAACTAACATATGACCATGATGCACACTGAACTCTCATTCTTGGAAGCAGGTCATCTAACAGAGTTGTTCATTCTCCAGGAAAGAACATTTTAATAAAGACTGGAGTCTGGGACAAAAAACAACAACAACAACAAAAACAACAGCAACAACAAAAACTCCAAGCAGGATTATCTGTTAGATACAGAATTAGTGATAAGACTTTGTCAAGCAATGAAAAGTCTCTCAGGCCATCCTAGGGCCTGTGAGCAGCCAGAATCAGTCTGTTTATCACTGAGATTCCTAATATCATGTAAAAAAGAGCTGCAGGCAATAGCTAAATCCGAACCCAAAGTCAGAAAACAGTACACAGAGCTACTTACAGTGTGACAATCAATTCTAGCAAGAAAACACAAAACAAAACAAAACAAAACAAAAACAAAAACAAAAACAAAATAACAACAAAAACAACACAACAAACCACAACCCACCCTCGATAACTATGCACATGAGTACATTGTTTTCCAAAGTTCTGAAGGCAGCAACAGTATGCACAGTGTAAACAAAGACAGTGATAACAGAACTCCCTGTGCAGAATTTCCTCCTTTGGGGAGAATTGGCTGAGAACTGCAGCAGAAAAGGGAGAGAATATCAAGATGAAAACAAACTGGGCATTGTTTTGTCTAAATTGGACACTGTCCTGCAGTCACTGCCAGAAATATTGTTAGTAACCCTAAAATACAATCTGTTAAGAGAGAAAGCAAATAGATAATTCCAGAGAATGTAGTGCTGGATTGTCTCTTGTACAAAGAGTAACTAAATGTGTATATGAGTAAATAATCAGATGGGAAAAAAAAAAAAAAAAAAAAAAACGGACTAAAAAGGTAATCATTCCAGAGAAATAAGCTATTTAAAATAAAAACAACAACAACAAACCCTTATGATGTTTTCAAGATGATGCACCCTGTAGAGAGGGAAAGGATAAAAATAACTGAAGTAGATTTTAAAATATATATATCCTTCAGGTAGAGTAGAGATGAGGGGCTAATTTTCCATCCCTCTCTGATTTCTGAAAGAACAGAAGATTTCTTGAGTGGCAAACTGTTAGAGAAAGATCATGATGAATACAGCTTCCAAAGCAGCTGTCTGTATTACAATTTAAAAATGTGCTTTACATACAGGATACACTTAACAAATTTGAGTAATGGGACAAATTATTTTTGCAAGTGCTAATGCTAAGATACTATGATAGCAAATAAATATGCATCAGAGATCTTATTTAATATATTTGTTGGAAACTTCGTGATGTTTTTCATCTATAGGGATTCTCTGACATCTAATAGGAGATAAGTAAATGTCTAGTCTTTCCCTTGGTGGATTGCAGTAGCAGAACATTTGTTAAAACAGTTTATCTGTTTTCAAGAAACACAATATTTGTGAAACTTCTACTCCTTTCTTGTGTTTGACTGAAGACAGTTTTGTTGGACAAAGTATAAATGTACACCTACTGACAGAAGAAACATGGGCACAATTTCATATTCTTAAGAACACAGGCTAAAAAGAATGTGTTTCAGAAATGTTTTTCAGGGTACTAACAAACTCAAAACAATGCACTCAAAACAATGCAAGGCCACAGTATATTCTTCCTAAGTTAAGAGTGATACCAGCAGGCCCATATCTTTATTGGTGGTCATGCATAAAATCACAGAATCATAAAGATTGGAAAAAAACCTCCAAGATCATCTGGTCCAAACATCACCCTACTGCCAATGTCACCCACTGAACCATGTCCCTAAGCACCACGTCTAACCTTTCCTTATACACCCCCAGTGACGGTGATCCCACCACCTCCCTGGACAACCTTTTCCAATGCCTGACTACTCTTTCTGAGAAGAAATGTCTCCTAATTTCCAAACGGAACCTCCCCTGGTGAAACTTGAGGCTATCACTTCCCCTGGTACTATCACTTCTTAACTGTAAGAAGAGGCTGACCTCCAGCTCCCCACCACTTCCTTTCAGATAGCTGTAGAGAGGAATAAAGTTTCCCCTGAGCCTCTTCTCCAGACTAAACAACCCCAGTTCCCTCAGCCTTGCTGCAATTGTAAAATATGTATCTTATTCCTTTTACTATGGAAAATGTACTTTTTTAATACACATACTTTATCTGATATCTGAATTTATACCTAGGAGAATCTTTGTGGCAGTAGACAAATCCTTAATAACATAGTGCAGCACAGCAAAGCAGAACTAAATGCTGTACATTTCATCTGAGTTCAATAATGCTGCATGATCTCAGAAGAAACATGAAAACCTACAGAATAATGTTTCTCCAGGGGGAGCACAGATGATGGGTAGACAATACAAGCCACATAATGGATACAGTTTTAGTTCCATCCAGTAAATCCAAGTCTGGCAATGATTACTGAAGTTATGATCCAAGATAAGACCCTGAGGAAAGTGATTAAAGCTGTTATCACAGTGTGGCCAATACAGCAACTGTTACTAATTCAGAATGGATATTTTGATGCTGGAGGGAATTTCTTTCAAAGAACTAGATTATTTATACCAAACATATTACAAAAAGCATTTTAAAATGATTATGTGAAGGCCAATAGAAACTGCAAAATCAAAATTAAAAATGAGATCTCCTTCACAATAGTCTCAAAAGAACGACTGAGGTCACTGGGCCTGTTCAGCCTGGAGAAGAGGAGGCTGAGGGGAGACCTCATCACAGTCTACAACTTCCTCGTAAGGGGGTGTCGAGAGGCAGGAGACCTTTTCTCCATTAACACTAGCAACAGGACCCGCGGGAACGGGGTTAAGCTGAGGCAGGGGAAATTTAGGCTGGACGTCAGGAGGGGGTTCTTCACAGAGAGGGTGGTTGCACACTGGAACAGGCTCCCCAGGGAAGTGGTCACTGCACCGAGCCTGTCTGAATTTAAGAAGAGATTGGACTGTGCAC
This sequence comes from Netta rufina, assembly GCF_964035555.1. NCBI lineage: Eukaryota > Metazoa > Chordata > Aves > Anseriformes > Anatidae > Netta > Netta rufina. The sequence continues at coordinate 102,523,868 of NC_140124.1, forward strand.
TTAGGCACATGGTCTGAACTTTTGGGTAGACCTGTGTGGTGTCAAGAGTTGGACTTGATGATCCTTAAGGGTCCCTTCCAACTCAGGATATTCTATGATTCTATGATTCTATGATTCTAAATAAATAAATAATGATAATGAGGAAGATATAAAACCTTTCTTCAAGAAAGACAAATTAAGATAAAGAACTCCATGTCAACAGCAAATAAAAGCTCTTTCTGTGAAGTAAATTAATTATGGAGTTGTTTATTTTGACTAGGCATATGCAATCTGTTCTATGCTATATTTCTTGTTATGAAGTAACTTCCCTAGATATTATTAAAACTTAAAAGTGTGAAGTCACATTTCAAATCTGCTTTTGTTAAATTAGAAGATTTCTTATTATGGTCACTTCCTTGAAGGCACATGATGATGAACATTGAATGTAATGGGTCTTTTCTGTGTCTAGCAGAGAACATTGTAGTGTCCTTGCTTATCACAGTACATCAGTGTTGAGGACAGTAAGTGTTAATAATGGATTTGTAGAAAGATAGAAATGGGAAAATTTGGTATTGTATTCCTTGAATTAAACATAATGAATTGGTCAGATCTTTATTACAGAAAGAAACAAACTGCCAAGGTTACCAGTTTGATACTAAATAAGCTAAACTTTTCATTTTAACACAGTTAACATACTTACCTGGCTAACATTTTTCCAGTATTTAAGTTAGTACTTCTGTTCTTCTCAGAGTATGAATGTGGTCTCAATAAATCTGGCAGAAAACCAAGGGCTGGAGGAGAAATAATTGTCCTTCTGGAGCAATTAAATACTGACATGGAAGGTAACGAAAAGCTTTTATTGTGTATTTACTTTCAATATACTTAAATCAGTGGTTTTATCTTGTTATCAGAATCTAAATATATAGATTTCCAAGCCATAGTTAACTACTGTAAGCTGTAACAGCCTACTTGTCTGTCCTTATGACAGACATCCTCCCTTCCCTCCCATCCTCCCAGACAGTCCCACCTTTCTGGGGAGGAACTCTTTGTCAGGATGTGTAGTGACAGGACAAGGAGCTTTAAATTAAAAGAGGGCAGGTTTAGATTAGATATAAGGAAGAAATTATTTACTATGATGGTGATGAGGCACTTGAACAGGTTGCCCAGAGAAGCTGCAGAAGCCCCATCCCATCCCAGAACTGTTTAAGGCCTGGTTTTGATTAACCTGATAAGGAAGGGCCCCCTTCCCATGGCAGGGGGGTTGGAACTAGACAATCTTTTAGATCCCTTCCAACCCAAACCATTCTGTGATTCTATGATTCTATGACACTTATATGATGTCCAACATTATGGTAGAGAAGAGCCTCCAGATTTTTTTCTTTAAAAATATGTTGCTGAATTGACATGAGTATTTACATGGATGAATGTAGTTTCAAAGCTCAGATAGTAATCTACATATTTAAATATGATTTTTCTTTGTGAAAAGACAATTTTAGTAAACAAACATTCAGTTTACCTGAATTGGAAATGTTGTTGGCCTTCTACCTTGCTTTCAGTCCCACAGGGATTCAACATCTCTGGCTGGCACAGTGTAGCAACATTTTCAATTAATTTGCCAACCTGGGTTAATCTGTTTTTATTTCTTTTAGCAAAAAAATAAAAAATAATACTGGGTTTCTAGCCATATATGTTATTTTAGATTTCATGACATTTTTCAACACCTAAGGGCACTAATCCTTGTATTTTACACAAATTGCAACTCAGTTGCATCAGGTCTTCTTTAATTCTGGCAGCTTTAATTGATTATTTAATTGATTATTTAATTGTTATACAACTGGAATACAAGGGAGAGGAGGAGGAGGTCTGCAGCCTGTTGAACTTTGCTAGAGTGCTGCCACAAATGTTTAAAGAACAGTAAGGGGGATTAACTTCAGTGGGGAATGGGAGTATGAACAAATTCCTATTATGTCCCTTATGTATATCACTTGCTGTTGTAAGGTGTGTTTCATTCAAGTTGAAAAGCACTTTGAGATCGTCAGATAAAAGGTGTAACAAAATGAAAAGTGATGGTGTTATTAGTTTATGTATTCCAAATCCCTCAAGGACAGCTGCAAAATCCACAAGCTAGAATCTCTGATCAGAGATAAATTCTCTGTCTTTGAATTACTGGATTAAAGAGACAAAAGAGAAACAGTCTTTTCTGTGTATTTGAGTCTTGTTTACACCCTCATGCATTATGTATAATAGCATGTATATGTTCTTGACACTCTAAGTTATTCATAATTAATGAATACTATAATAAAACCCATCACATCTTTGGTATTAGGATACTAAAGTGGTTTATGTACTTGAATAACATGACACCATGTTATGTTCCCATTTTAGGTACTTGAAACTGAGAGAAGCATAAACAAAAAAAGTTTACGCTGCTTGAAAAAGAGCATAGCCTGGAATTACATACATGAATTAGATTTTATACAATACTCTCTGTTACTGAAGCATTAAGACTTAACCCATCTACTAATGCAGGTGGTGTCCCAGGTGTTTAATCTCTACCACAGAAATATACTGTATTTGCTACTTCCATTATTTTATTGTTATAGTGCCCCTTAGGCCAGTACTTAGCTCCTTGCTCTACAACATAAATGGAAGGGGTTATAATTTTAATACTTCAGTTACTCTCTATAGTATTCTCTCTCGAGTACATTTATACATACTGTCTTGTAAATATTACACATAACAGAAAGTTGCATAAAAATGTAAGGTACAAGGTTTTTAGAGATATATTTGGCATCTAACAGTGGTAAATTAGTCACAAAATGCAGACAAGAACCCAAGTATGAAAAAATGGCATTCAAATACACATTCTTTTTTTATTTTATTTTTTATTAAAGAATATTCTCTAAATTGGAGCATTAGCTGCACTTACAATCAGATTTAAATTGTGCTTGCCATCTCACTTTAATATTTTTCTTTTAGTAATTTAAATGTCATTTCTCAGAAACAAATAACCAGAACAAAAAGAAAGCATTGCATAGTTGGATGATGTTTAAAGGCATGCAGATAAACAAAGTCCATTGTAATTATGCCAGGGCCATAATTTTGACAGTTATGCTCTGCCTTCTATAATTAGTCTTGGAAGCAGATAATGTTATATTCAGCCATGAAAAGAAATAGAAGAGCTAAGTTTACTGGAGATTAATAAAGTCTTCATAAACATTCCTAAAAAGCTTCTGAACCCTTAAATGGAGATCATAGGTCAGAGAACATGGCTAGTACTTGCTCAGAGGGCAAGAAGTTGCATACTCTATGTCTATTAACTACAAAGAGACTGAATAGACTGCTGTTGAATGTTAATGGGAGATTTTAACAAATTACACCACAGGAAACAAAAACAAAAACAAACAAACAAAAAAAAGTGTGGTATTTTTATTACAACATCAAAATGTGTTTTTAACAATATCTTATAACTGAGATGTTTTAAGGAAAAAAAAATCCACAGCTCTCATTACTGAAATTCATTACAGCAATATCACAGAATCACAGAATCACAGAATTTCTAGGTTGGAAGAGACCTCAAGATCATCGAGTCCAACCTCTGACCTAACGCTAGCAGTCCCCACTAAACCATATCCCTAAGCTCTACATCTAAACGTCTTTTGAAGACTTCCAGGGATGGTGACTCCACCACTTCCCTGGGCAGCCTGTTCCAATGCCTAACAACCCTTTCAGTAAAGAAGTTCTTCCTAACATCTAACCTAAAACTCCCCTGGCTCAACTTAAGCCCATTCCCCCTCGTCCTGTCACCAGGCACGTGGGAGAACAGACCAACCCCCACCCCGCTACAGCCTCCCTTGAGGTACCTATAGAGAGCGATAAGGTCGCCCCTGAGCCTCCTCTTCTCCAGGCTGAACAAGCCCAGCTCCCTCAGCCACTCCTCGTAGGACTTGTTCTCCAGGCCCCTCACCAGCTTCGTCGCCCTTCTCTGCACCCGCTCAAGCACCTCGATGTCCTTCTTGTAGCGAGGGGCCCAAAACTGAACACAGTACTCAAGGTGCAGCCTCACCAGAGCTGAGTACATGTACATGCTTAAGTTTAATGGCTCATTTTTTCATGTATTTTTTTTTCTGTAAAAAATGTTAAACTATATTACCAAACTATATAAAGCCCCTACATTTGAAATGACTACTTTTTCCTCCCAGCTACCTTCTCAATGGAAGTGTCATCTAGTGAGAAAATGTTTTCACTTTTCCTTTTATGAGTGGTAGATTGAATACAGAAAGTGGTAATGCTATTGTGTAACTTTCTCAGAATATACATTACTGCAAATCTTGATCACTACCTCATAAAGAACAATATCAAAGGAAAATGGATACCTTACAGAAAGAAGGTAATTGAACAACATGCTTGCTTCTACATAAGCTGGAAAAATGGATCTTAAAGGTATACCTTAAGGTCTGTTTCTGGTTCTGTTTCAGTCCTAGTTATTATGTTTCCCACAGTCCATTTCTCCCTGTTTACGCAACTTATTTCCATAAAACTGCTTAAAATTTTCAAAAGATTTTCCAATCACGTTAATCTTCTGATCCTTTCTGTTTCATATTATGCACAATAAGCATGGAAATATTAAGCAATATTTGCAAATATCTTGCAAATGTGACATCACACAGACCTCATGGACAAAATCAAAGACTTGATGTCCAATTCTTTTACCTACTCTACTCTGTTATCTCAATCAACTTTATGATCCTGTGCTGATCACACAGCTCAAATGATAATTCATTTGATTTGTCAAGTCTGAAAGTTTCTATTGCAAACCTACTAAATCACTGTTGCTCTGAACAAAGCAATAGTTCTGAAAAGACAAAATGGATATGATGGATGGAGGATAAAATAGATTTATTTCTGCTCTGAGAGAGACCTATCTATGAGTATGTTCTTGTGATGTGACTGAAGAAATCTTATTAAGTATACGATTAGAGAGTATGAGTATCATTCATTGCTATGTCCAAGGAGGCTGTTTAAATTAATATTTGATTATGTTTTTGTCAACTTGTTCAATTCATTCTGTACATATATTGACTTTCACTGACTGCAGAGACCAAGAAATACTGTTTTTCTTTTATTTGTGTTTCACCACTCATTTAGTTATTGGAAACCAGACACGACTAGAAACAGGTATTGGATGGGAGTTCTCTCATGCTTCCTGCTGATTTAGGCTATGTCTGCACAGGTAAAAGTATTCAGGTATGGGCTTTCTCCTTGGTTCATAGGGTAGCAAAATGATTTCCATATACAATGCTCAAGACTATTCTTCCTTTTAAAGGACAGAGCCTCATCCATAAGACATATAATTTGACTCATTATGTATCTCATGGGATGAATAATTTACTCATGTGCATCTCTTCAAAACAATGTTTTCTTGACTTTATTTATGCCAATAAATAAATATTTCTATAATATTTCTATAAGTGAGGCTTGTGCTCACTTATAGAAAATGATGACTTCCTTTAAATCCATCACTCTTGAGGCTGCCACTGATCCTCCTACTTTATTTGCTTTTTTTTTTTGAGGCAGACAAACTATCTCAGCCATTTCATGGAACAGCCTCATTCCAAAGATGAGAGGAAGGGAACTCAGTAAATGCACCACTCCCAAGAAGTAAGACAGTGTTTCAATGAAACCTCTGTGAACTAGACAATGGGTTGATGCTGAAAATACAGAGTGGCAGTTTAGATCTATAGTTTTTTCCTAGAAAGATTTTACCATCTCCATCCCTAAAGGTTTTCAAGATCAAATTATATAAAGCCTTGAGTAACATGATCTGACCTCAGAACTGACCCTGTTTTGAACTGGGATATGGATTAGAAACCTCCTAAGGTCCATTCCAGCCTGAATTATTTTATTATCCTATAGACATGGTACGTTGCAGTACTTGTTCTTTTGGACAGTGTGTTTACCATGGATGTAAATTCCTTCAATGCTTCACAGAAGGTAATATATATATTAAAAAAATAATAATAAATAAAAATAAAAAAAATAGGGGAAGTTTTAACTTCCAGATGTAGAGAGGTACCTTTCAGGCTCTCAATGGTGGATATGGCCACCCAGCACCAGGAACACTCCATTTTAGTAGTCCTCTTTATTTTTGTAGCACTAAGGTTTTACAAAATACAAAGGGAAGTACTGGGCAACTTGAATAAATTAATACACAATGTTCTGGTTAGTACAAAAGAGAGAAAGAATTTGGTTACTCAACTACAGGAGCATTAGGTCCTTGATGTAATGGTACTAGTGTTGCGTTAAAGGGTAAGGAAGTTTGGCAGGACCTAAAGCCCCTTGCGTTCCAGCTTGTCCTTAGATATTGGAGGGGCTAGAGGTGGCTGGGCTTAGATTCTAGGTGACGCCCAGTTTGGCACTATAAATCTGGTCTTATTCAATATACTAAATTATATAAAGTTATCACAATCACAGATGCACAAATAGTGCAATTGGCAGTATAATCCAATTGCATTAATCACCATCTTGGATTCGCAAATAGTGCAATACACTTTCAGTATTGTAAATGACTGGTGTAGTTTATTGAAGCAAGAGGAATACATGTTCTTTTGAATTGCCAGTGATAAATACAGTCTGCAAAGCACATGCAAATACCAAGAATATGACAAACACAACCAACTACACGTGCTAACTAATGAAACACTATAGAGAACATTAGGTTTCTCAGGGAAGCACTCAGTATAAACGAGTTTGAATCTCAGACAATAGGCATCCCTATGGGGGTTCAATCCATCAACTGATCACAGAAGTCAGCAATGTCCTTCCAACTTGTCTGAGCTGGTGTCTTCCGATGACATTTTCCTCTCTTGCGCCATTTTTTTTACTGTTTTCTTACTTGACTGACTCATATATATATTTGCTGTGACTGGTATAGATTTTCTTGCTTCTGTTTGAAGGTATAGGCTCAGAGTAATTCAGAGTTCATGCTCAGAGAGGGGTGGTCACACCTTGGAGGCAGGAAGCCTTTAGGGTGGAGTTGTGCTTTGGCATTATAATGAAATTATACAAGCAAAGTTCACCCAGAGGACATGACTTGGTTATCTGTTAAGAGTCAGGGCTGGCCATGCAGTCTGTCAGTTTCGCAATACCATCCAGTTCCCCATCCCTGAAGTAATAGCATAGCTGTGGTGTCTTCACTCTGCTCAACCCTCTGTGTTATAACCTTTAGAGTCAGCACACCAAGCTCACCTGGTATCATCAATAACTAAGGCTGCAGGCTAGGTTGCCAAGGACTATCATGGAACAGATTCCTTGCATATCTGCTGCATCTCACCCTGAAAGTTTCCTCAACAATGAACCTCCTCTTAAGATATGGACAAATGTTTAGCCTCAATAAGTCACCTCCAGCAATTATTCCACAATGAGGCAATTTACATCACTCATTATTATGCCTTGAAAGGGAGCAGGTCCCCGATTTGCTATATTTTAGGAGATTTTTGAAAGAAAATTAGAAATAACAAAAACAAAACAAAACAAAACAAAACAAAACAAAAAAAACACAGCCAATTCATATAGCTCAGACATTCAGTTTATGACTTACTTCACATACTTTGTGAAGGTTAGATGCACATGAAACCAGTGACTCTGTATCACATTTACAACAGGACTACAGGCACTACTATGTAAGCTAATTCACCTTACCTGCATCAGATAGTGCTGAAATGTCCAGAAGAACACAAAGCATAAATTTCTGATTGTGGAGGGGTACCATCTCCAAATTCTTTTGATTTGATATAACTGGAATGATTGAAATAACTATCACTTTTCCTAGCCATCAAAGAAATCATCAACTGACAGGTTAATAAGAAAAAAATGCCCTTTACTTGCTACAGTGTCACCTACTACAGAAGAAAAGTTGTATAATATACATTCAGTGACATATACTTTTATGCAGTAATGTTTACTCATTTCTTACCACCAGCCTGTGTACTTTGTGCTGATACACTGAAGTCAGTATGGATGAATTGCATATACCAGAGTAAACAGATCTCATTTTGAAAGATTCAGACTTCTGTTTGTAAATTCTTTTTGTTCTGCTTGGATACAAGTGAACTTTAAAATGTGAAATCAATTTTGGAACAACAACAAAAAAAAATTGCTGAAGTGAAAAAGAAACATTCCCCATTCCCCAACTCTTGATATCTCTAATGATAGCTTTAAAAATATTGTAACAAGATACTAGAATAAACAGTATAAATTAAACTGTGGTAAGGAAGAATATCTCCTCTTGCTGCTTAAACAATTACAACTCTAGTTTACCACAGTGTTATCAATATTTACCTCTGTGAATATACCTTACTTCTAAGAAATTTTATTAAAAGTGAGGTGAAGATCACAGCGGGACATATATCAATGTAGCAGCTCCACTGACTCCAGTTGAATTCACCATGTTATGTCACCTTAACCACATTGACATTCTGAAAGATATCAGTTATTTAAGACTGAAGTTATGAAATAATGGTTATCAGATATATAATTTTTACGAATGTCCTACTTTGCAGTGTTATCATTATTCTTTTTCAGTAGTGACTGAGTGGTATATGAAAGTAACACTACTGTATGTAGCATGAATGCTGTGGCTACCAAAGAAAAGCGGACAAAACGCTGCAATCTGTATCTTGATGGTATCTCTTCATAACTCAGAGATCTTATTATACTTCCTCCTGAAAGAATAATTCTGCATTTAACATATGATTTAAAAATAGTGTCTCTTTATATCATTTTATACATACATATATACATATCATAATTTCTCAGACACTATAATACATAGCAGAACAGTTAGCTATAGCTCTTTTCCCAGAGGACCAATATTTTTCTTTGTGTATATATGTGGCTATTACTTCATTAATTTCTGTCAATCAATTTGAAGTAACTGGAGGAATTATTCTCATTTAGATTTTTCTGCCTCACAGCTGAGTACTTGATATGCAACATACTTAACTTTCATCTGTGGAAAATATAGGTTTTCTTTTTTTCTGCTGATTTTTGCAACCAGTGTTTGATTTAATTCTCAGAAGTTGCCTGCAACCTTACCTACTATACACCAAATTGACTACAGATAGACATTTTGAAACATAATCAAATTTATTGCTAATTTTAAAATCCCACTTTATGTTGAAATCAAAAGCTTGAAAAAATATAAGTACATATATACAAACAATTATTTAATTTAAATGGAAAAAAAAATAAAAGTTTTTTGACACAATTATTACCTTTGTATCTAAAGCCAAGCAAATGCAATTTCCTGGTTTCTAATGGCTTCTTTCTCTACTCTTCCTCCATGTTCAAGATGTAAAACTGTGACAGCGTTCTTTCATATGCATATCTAGATGCAGCTCGTGTCTGTGGATCTCCTGGGTTTGCTTTATCACAACAATTTTCTATGTTGTTTTTGTGTTTTGTTTTTACTTCCCAGTCTATAACAGAACCATCTAATGAATTAGAGGTAGTCAAATGTAGTTAAAATCTCACTTGTGTGTACAGTGCTTCTGGATAGGTGTCACCTTGTGACATCAGTCATACAGTCACTTTTTTTTGTCAAAAAGTGTTGCTAATGTGGCAGAGACAAGAGATTTAAACCAGGTGTGGAGAACAGGAAATAGATTGCCAGATTTGGTCCTGATTGGTTCTAGCCAAAATGCATAACTTTACCCTAGAAACATCTGATTTAAAGAATCTGCTAGTTCTTTTCCCAGCTACAACTTGCAGCATAACCACTAATGTCTTTAAGTACTCTGCTGGCTTGGTGGTTATTTGATTCTCAGAAGCTTGAAAGAATTGAAAGAGGAAGGAATCATTAAATTCAGTAAATTATAATGGTTCACAGTGGTTTTATAACAAGCATAGATTTACTTCTTGAATGCAAACAGTCTATACTGGTCTTAAAAAAAAAAAAAAAAAAAAGTAGTGATTTAACACAGAAGATCAGTTATACCCTGCTCCTGACAACTTTCATCATAAGTTCCTCCCTTCACCTATCATTACCCTTAGTACCAGAGACTCACAGATCTATCACTACACTTTCCATTCTGCTCTCAAATATAAAGGAAAAATTATTTATTTTTACACAACACATCCCAATTTTAATGGGGGGAGGGAAATGAAAACAAAGTCTCAGACACCTTTATTAAAACAAACAAACAGACAGTCAAAAAAACATTACTTTGTTGTAAGAGTTAATATAGGTATTTAGCTGGGTTATCATAACTTTTTTCCCTTAATGGTAAATATCCACTGTTTTCTCTGTGCTTGACTGGATATTGGACAGATACCACTACTTCTGAAATGGTGGATGACAGTTAATACATTTTATTTCTTGTTTCTGTCACAATAATTCTGCCTCTGGACATACCTGGAGATAAACCAAACTCATGAAATAAGAAAATCTGTTAAATAGGCACCTGCACTCCTACATACAAGACTTCAGCCAAATTTGATGCTATTCCCAGCCATTAATTAAACAGTAGTATTCCAATATTTGGGACAAAAATTCTGTGCCAGAGCATCTGTTCACTTGTCTTGAAATGCATAATTTGTAATTTCTAATATACAGTTCAGTACAATAGTAGGAGTTTGAAAAACTGATTGCACCCAAAAACCACAATTGTACATAAAGGAAGCAGGCCATATTGGACTAGCTTGTCCATGCTGGAATAGCTAGTATATTTGATAATATTCCATGGTGTGCAAATTTGATTGATGCCTGTTTTAAAGCCAAAAAAAAATAATAAAAAATTATATGGGATGGGAGGTGGGTCTTGAGTGGGAGGAAGGAAAGGAGTTGTAAAATCTAAACATTATTTTAACGGTTGCTTTTTAACCAGCAATCTTCTATCTTTGAAACTCTGGCAAAGAAGTTGGTGTCTATCTCAAAATGAAATTGCAATAAGCTTTCTGAGTTCATTCTCAGCTCAGGTTATAAAGTGGAGGAACATAAAAGGCCAGCAGAATATTTTGTTATACTGACTCTCCCTCTTAAGTAACAAAAAATAGTACAGTAGAATGCCATAGTAACTTTATTTCTTCTGTTTATTCAGCATACATGTAGTAAACTCCCAGTTAAACTCTGAACTACCTTTTCAAGCTATTCTTCCTGTGCACTCTTCCATCAGAGCATGAAAAATTCAGAGTTTATTTCAACTGAATTCTCAGAACATGTATTGCTTCTTTTTTCTTCTCTGTAAAATGTCTTTCTGTTCTGTTCAACTTTAGGGTTGGTCTGTTACTCAGAAGAAGTTGCAGTGTTCCGTATAAAATTTGTTCTTAAACATGGGTTGATTTTAGCTTTTATCATGGAATCCTAGAATGGCCTTGGTTGAAAAGGATCTTAAAGATCACCTAGTTTCAACCCCCCCAAGCTCTGGGCAGGGTTGCCAGCCACTCAGGCTGCCCAGAGATGAGTCCAGCCTGGCCTTGAATGCCTTCAGGGATGGGGAATCCACAACCTCTCTGGGAAACCAGGTCCAGTGCCTCACCACCATCTGAGTGAAAAACTTTCTCCTAATTTCTAACCTAAATCTTCCCTGTCTTAGTTTAAAACCTCCCTCTTCCCCTTCCCTTTTGTCCTATCACTATGAACACATGTAAACAGGCATTCCCCCTCCTGTTTAAATGCTCCCTTCAAGTACTGTAAGGCCGCAATGAGGTCTCCCTGGAGCTTTCTCTTCTCCAAGCTAAACAAACCCAGTTCCCTCAACTTTTCCTCACAGGAGAGGTGCTCCAGCCCTCTGATCATCTTAGTGGCCCTCCTCTGGACCCATTCCAAGAGCTCCATACACTTCTTGTGCTGGGGGCCCCAGGCCTGCACACAGTATTCCAGGTGCAGTCTCACAAGTAGAAGGGACAATCACCTCCCTCTCCCTGCTGGCCACCCCTTTTTTGATGCAGACCAGGACATAGTTGGCCTTCTGGGCTACAAGTGCACACTACTGGCTCATGTCCAGCTTCTTGTCCATCAGAATCTCCAAGTCCTTCTCCGCAGAGCTGCTCTCAAGTTCTTCTTCTCCCAGTCTATATAAATACCTGGGATTGCCCCAGCCCAAGTGCAACACCTTGCACTTGGCCTTGTTGAACTTCATTAGGTTCTCATAGGCCCACTTCTCCAGCCTGTCCAGGTCCCTTTGGATGGCATCCTTTCCCCCTATTGGCAGAATTCCATATTTTATATGGAGTATTCTATTTATATTTAATTATGTGAGGCAGTACAGAATCTCCACAACACAATTTTTTCAAGATGAAGGAGTTCTTTTGCCCATTCATTATTAGTTAATTAACTGTTCATTTTTCTAACTAATTGAGTCTTTGCAATTACTAAGAACTCATAGTTGATAAGCCTTCTTGGCTTCCAGTGAACTCAGTACTTTGATCCTGAAATCCTGTCTAAACCAGTGTGGAGCAAATCCAAAAAAAAAAAAAAAAAGTAAGTTAATGAAATTCTGCATTGGTTTCAATGGATTTTGTATGAGTGCACAGAGAGAAAAAAAACTCCAGGTCCATGCAACAATGGGACATGGAAGCTTAGTCTTGACTTCAGCAAGTCTAGCCTAAAGACTAGCATGCACACACACACACACACACACAACGTACTACTTGTTTAAGCAAACTTTTTCTGTGTAAGATTTTTTTTTTCCTTAGTGCAATTCTAGTCCATCATTTCCAGTCATAATGAGCTATTTTACTTTGTATCTTGTTGTTGAATCTTTTTTATGAGTGTCTTTGCTCTTCCATATCGATAGGTACTTTGTGATTTTCATTCTTCATTGGCTTAAAGGTCATTATCAGTTCTAGTTATTTCCCCCATAGCTCTTTTTTGTTGTCATGCAACTTTCCAGCCCTTCACTGACCTTTGAAAAACTTATAAAAGTTACGGTAATTTTTATCTGAATTCACAGGCTTTGAAGCATAACCGTCTTCCATCATACACTCATAACTTAGCCTTTAGGAACTGTGAATCAAACATATTCATGTTTAAAACAAGTTTAATGCAGAAATGCAATTATTAAAGAAATTTGAACTAATTTAAACCTAGTTTGAGGCATTAACCTTCCCATTCATTCAGCCACTTTGACTGGATAAGTGCTGACTTCGTTTTTTGTTGCCTGTCAGTAGAAAAGTATCCCATCAATATGCAATAACTTTAAGAAAAGAATTGATGTAATATGCTGTTGGGCAGAAACAATAGAGATTGCTGTCTCTGAATTCAAATTGCTGAGCAGTTTGTGTTGTGCTGCCCAATAAAGTAAATGAGAACATTTTGTAGTGCCAAGTATGTAACAATATCAGCTTCATTATTCTCAATGTGTGACGGCTTATGTATATTTTTTTCTTAATATTGCTGTATTTTTGAATTTCTAATCAGAGATGCTACACATGTTAGGATGCTTTCATTGATATTCCATTAGGTTGGCAGGTCAGCATTAGTTGCAGTGATGTCGGAGCAAAGGTGTAATCCAGAGTGATATGTAACTGTAGTTTGTTTATGTATCAGAAGGAAAGACAAAGACAAAAACTAATAAGTTAATAGCTTAAGAATACCTGAGACATTATGACAAAAAATAAAAATATAATAATTAAAAAAAATCTGCATTCACCTTCTAAATCCACAGGACTTTGATGCATCGCAAATGAGATTATACCTTTGCTTACTTGTTGAAAATGTGAAGTAAATACATTGGCTAAAAAGGGGGAGCTTAACTGAAACTTTGTCAGGGAAGGCATAATGATGTTAGGTTCTCTTTCATCTCCTCCCTCTCTCTCTAATGTTGAATGCTCACTTGGGAAATCCAGCTGATCTACAGAAGATTATTTCAAGTAAAAACAAAAATGCTATATGTCACTTTCTGCTGTGCTGTCAAAAATAAATTCCAGCCAGAAAGGTAAAGTGAAGGAAAGGCCAGCCACATGATCAAAGGGTTAGTGCAGTTAAATTAATTTTACTCACTTCTATTACAGTGCAATATGGTACAAGTCCACTTTTAATGTCCAACAAATAGGGCAAACGTCCCCTGCCACTACAACTCAGGGGAAAGAAAAAAAGATATTACTGTAGAAATAGCATCTATTTCTGTGGGTATGTGGGACTACAGAGAAAAAAAAAAGTGATAGGGAAAAAAAAGCCATTTTTTTGTTGAATATTTTCTTTGGTCTAGAAGGATTTCTGAAATTTCCAGCTTGGCAAATATTACACGATTCCCATTAATATAATCCTCTTTTATTCTCACCTCTTCAAGTAGAGCTTTTGAGCAGCTATCACAAGGGGACAACAAATTGGCAAATATAAGATGAATCATGTCTAAGTCATGCTTTTGTAATGGTGCTCACAATCTTTTTGACCTTCATATATTGGCAGTTAGTCTATTTTCATCACCTCCCAGCAAGAGCTTTTGTTGTCAAAAATTGTCAATGATATGTTAGTCATAACAGGTTTTGAAGAAGTAGGAAAACTTATTCCAGTAGATTACCAAAGGGAAAGAAAGGATACTCCTAACTCATTTTCTAAATAATATCATGCCAAAGAATTGGCTCTTGAGTATCATTGTGGCTTACAAAATCACAGCTAAGTAGTTAGCCGTTAGACTAAACAGAAATTAAAATCTTCATAAAGACATCATATGTAAACAGATCTATTAAATTTCCTTTCGCTACTAATGTTGTAATAATACTAAACCTGTCAATTTAGATATTCAGAATTGATAAAAATATGTGTTTTAGTCATTGGAATGTTAAAATATATTTTGTCCTCTCGTTTTCTAATTTTCAACAAGTTTGTTAATTTTTCAGTAATTTATGCAGAAATAAAGTATTTTCTAGTATTAGTGCTACTAGCCACATGAAATAAAAAAAACAAACAAAACAAAATAACATTGATATTTTTCTACCAATTTTACTAACAATATTTCTGATTCAAACTTTTTCAAGTGAAATGTGATTCTTCTTTTTTTTTTTTTTTATACACTGGGAAGAGGGAGATAGGGAAGGGAAGCACTGATAGAGGCACTGATCTCTTCTCTTTAGTGACCAGCAATAGGACATGAGAGAACATCATGAAGCTGCATCAGGAGAGGTTCTGGCTGGATGTTAGGAAAAGGTTCTTCACCAAGAGGATGGCAGGGCACTGGAACAGGCTCCGTAAGGTAATGGCACCAAGCACTCTAGAGTTCAAGAAGTGTTTGGTGCTCTCAGACAGTCTTATTTTGTGGTGGTTCTGTGTGGAGGCAGAAGTTGGACTTCATGATCCTTGTGGGTCCCTTTCAACTCAGGATATCCTATGATTCTATGATTATATAAATTTAAAATATAAAAAAGATTATTATTTCTAATTTGTATGGAATCATCAAGGAATAAGGGGAAGTACAGTCTCTACTTCTGTGTTTTGTCATGGACATGGATGAGAGTGAGAGTACAAGAAAAGTTGCAGCTTTAATCGCTTAACACTGAATATCAGGCCAAGAAAAAGAGTAGATGTAAAAGTACTGTCAGACTGTAACTTGCAATTCATTCTCTACCCCATTTTCATCACATATCTGTATGTGTACTGGGAAGGAGTTAAATTTCTTCATAGAAGGCCACATGGTGCTGTACTTTGAATTTATTGGTTTGTTGTGGATTTTTTTCTCCCTCTGCTCTGCAGCAAGAGACTGGGAGGTGACACACTTGGGACAGTTGACCCCAGTGGACCAAAGGGGTACTCTGTGCCATACAATGTTGTGCTCAACAATAAGACTGAGAGAGAGTTTTTCTGAAGCAAACATAGCTTAGAGACTGCTTGGTCATTGATCTGTTGAAAGGAGGTGGCGTGTAATTGCATTTGCAACTTTTTTTCTTCTTTTTTTCTTTTCTGTATCTGAAAGAACTGTCATCCAAGCCATTATTTTACTCACATCTGCCTACAGAAAAGACAGACTCACAAATGACAAAGCTCCTATAAGTTCAATCAGATCAGTCATATGGGAAACAAACATCAAAGCTGCTACAAGCAAAGTGTTTCTTACTCTGAGAGTGTCGTGGTTCCGCTCGAGTGGGCAGCCGAGCTCCACCACAGCCGCTCTCTCACTCCCCCTCCTCAAAGAGGAATGGGGAGAAAATATGTGAAAAGGGCTCAAGGGTTGAGACAAGGATGAGAAAATCACTCAGTAATTATTGTAACGGGCAAAACAGACTCGGCATAAGGAGATAGTAAGATTTATTGCCTATTACTAACAAGCGAGAGAAGTGAGAAAACAAGGGGAAAAAAAAACAAAAGCACCTTCCCCCCATCCACCCTCTTCCACCTCCTCCCACCGAGCGGTGCAGGGGAACGGGGGAATGGTGGTTATGGTCAGTCTATAGCACTTCTTCTCTGCCGCTCCTTCTTGGTCACTCTCATCCCCTGTGCTGTGGGGTCCCACCCACGGGATGCAGTCCTTGATGAACTGATCCAGCGTGGGCTTCCCACAGGCAGCAGCTCTTCCAGAACTGCTCCAGATATGGGTCCGTACCACGGGGTCCATCCCTCAGGAGAAAACTGCTCCAGCCTGGCTCCCCTACGGGCAGCAGCTCCTGCCGGGTCACCTGCTCCTGCGTGGGCTCCTCTCCACGGGCTATAGGTCCGGACCGGAATCTGCTCTGGCAGGGGTCTTCCACAGGCGGCAGCCTCTGTCGGTGCAGGGCCACCTGCTCCACCGTGGTCTCCTCCACGGGCGTGGAACCCTGCTCCACTGTGGTACTCCATGGGCTGCAGGGGGACATCCTGCTTCACCACGGTCCTCACCACAGGCCGCAGGGGACTTCTGCTCCGGCGCCTGGAGCACCTCTCTCCCTCCTTCTACACTGACCTTGGCACCTGCAAGGCTGTTTTCTCACTCCCTTCACTCTCCCGGCTGCTGTGTGGCGCAGCGTTTTTTTCCCTGTCTTAAATATGTTCTCACAGAGGCGCAAAACAACATCACTTATTGGCTCAGATCTGGAAAACAATGGGGCCCTTCCCAAACATGGGGCAGCTTCTAGATCTTTCTCACAGAAACCACCCCTATGGCTCCCTGCTACCAAAACCTTGCCACGTAAACCCACTACAGAGAGATGAAAGTTGCATTGAAGAGAAGAAGGTGAGAAAAGATTTCCTAAACAATAGATTTATCACCATACTGGAGATATTCATTGGAACTGATGTAAATGACACTGGGTCAGCAGGAAACATTACACTGGAGTGCCAGATCCTTCTAAAATGCTTCTAAGATGGTTTGGTACACATACTTTTTGGCACAAGAGAAGGGACATTAAAATATGCCAGGCTGAGAAGACAGTTGGCTTTTATAAAATAAAGATTTACTCTTTGAATTCAGCTTTGGAGTTCTGGTGAAATACCACATTACCATGCAAAATTAGCTGAAGGATTAACTTTGTGGCATTATCATTGTGAAGTGACAGAAAGGGAAAGATCAAGGTAAGAAACACTCTCTGCTTGGATTTCCATTAACAGGATAAAGAGAAGTACATTTCTTCAGAAATTCTACATGTCTTTTCACATGCAACAAGGAGAGACAAAACTGTAAATGGGAACTCAAAAAGCACAATTTCATTCTTGAAGTTCCACATTCGCTCCACATTTACATCCTTCAGTGAGACAATGCCCTGCCTCTTCCATTAGAGCTTACAGAACAGCTATAAGTGAATGCACATCTTGAAAATGTATATATGGTCACAACTAATATTTCCTCAGTCTCAGAAAGCTTCTGCTGCATTACTAATTACACAATATTTCATTATGTATTAATGAGCATTAAAATACTTGACATACTTTAGGAAAGTTCTATTTTCAAGAAAAATTTATGAAGATAAATTCTTAATTTAAGTATTATTTACAGTATGAAGTACAGAGATTTGTAGTCATATATATTGCTACAGGACCAGGAAAATTATGTTTTCATTGTAATTTACATAAGTACAGAGACACTGCCTCAAGAAAACCTGAAAAAGAACACATAAAGTATTCATATTTTTACTTAACATTAAAAATAAATGCATCTCATTACATTGGCTCATTAATATTTTCAATTTATTCACACTGTATTCTCTCTCTTATTTTTAGCTTACATTTTATTAATTAATAATTTCATACCAAACCTGAAGTTTCCTTTTAACAATCTAAAATTTGATATAGTTGATGAGTAGATGAACTTTATAATATTTTTACAGTGTGTCTCTCCCATGATTTCCAGGCAGAGGTATACATTAAAATAAATCAATTTTTAACATACTGAAATTGGATGTGTAAATTGGATTAATTCTACATATCCTTCAACAAAGTATAGCTTATTTTGCCGTTTGCCAGACAGAAGTAGGCATAGCATGGATATACAGCTAGTTTAAATCAGGTAGTGTATTGTGTGGCTCATTCCCTGGAGATGTGACATTTTATGCTGGTTAGGTAAAACAATCTAAAAGCAATGTGTCTCTGTAGGCAGCTCTGCCATGTAACTGACCTGGAATGTACAAAGTAAGTAAACAGGAAAGCTATGAGATTTGGGCCTGACTTTTCTTTCAAAAGTGAAAACATGCCATATTCCGCATAAGAATAGCATAAATGAGATCTTTCTTAGGGAAATCCAGTGGAGATTTTCTTCATTTTCTTCCTTAGAATTTAATGGTAGAAGCCTACTGTTATGGTCTTGCAGATTAAATTTTTACACAGGTCTGATATATCAGCAATTTAAGATTTATTATTTCATTTATGGTTATTGACAGAATAATTGCATTATTTATTTTTTTTTGTGTGGATGGGTTTTTTGTTTGTTTTTTTTGGTTTGGTTTGTTTGTGTTTTTTTTTTTTGGCATCACTTGATCATCATTTAATCATTACCTGATTTAATGATTCAATATTGTTTGCTACAATCAAGGCAGTGATTTAGTTAAAGATTCATAAATGGCAAGGTTCATTCACAAGACTTACGGTAAGGTATTAGCAATTTCTGTGCAGCGGGATGTTAGATATTTATGTACAAAAGCGGTATTGGGGATCTCTAAACTCAGTTGCATGCTCAAGAACTTTTCCTTTTTTGGGGAATTACCCTCCTATACATCAGCATAAAAAGCAGACAATTGTATCTCAGGAAGTCTTGCCCTGAGAGGCATCCCACCTCAGAGGGAGATCCTAGGTCATAGCTCGCTGTGAAAAGCTCAAAGAAGCTCTTCACTGAATACTGCTCAAAGCGGCAATATTTATAGCATCACAAGATGACTAGCTTTACTCTGTATTTTTCCATCCTGGCCACAATTCAGGTTGGATAATTCTGATGTTTACCATCTGTACAATTCTAGTACCTTGCAGGTTGTACAGTTCTGGTACCTTCTGTGTAGAATTACAGTTTGGGTAGCAAAAGTTCCAGCTACAGTTAGGGAGTGCCTAATCATCCCAATTCACTGCACTTGTAACAATAACAAGAATATAATGTTAGTTTATCCTAAGATTGTGGATTGGCTTGGTGAGGGAGGGGCTGCACAACCACACTCTTGTAAAATGCAAGCTAAATATGCAGGCAAAGTTATACTCAGTTCATTTGTAGAATAATAAATTATGCATGACTTTAGGTAAGTTTAATTTCAATTCCATTTAAAATGTTCAATTTAAAATGTTTAAAGGAAAAAAATAATATATACATATTTGGTCAGTATTTAGTGAAAATTATATTAAATATCTCTATATTTCCTTTTAATGACATTCTAGCTTGTGGTGTGCTTTAGAATGGACAATTTCTTCATTCCATGCAGATGATATGTTATGCAGAATCTTGTTCATATAATTGAATGGACATGGCCTAAATGGTGCTTAAAGCTTTCATTTTCTATTAAATATCCACCCTATACATATATATATATATATATTTATTTATAAATATATATATTTGATTTATAATATAATATATGTATATAAATATATATATATATAATATAATATAATATATATATATACACACATATATATACATATATATTTCCACCATATATATGTGTGTGTATTTTAATGCAAATAAATCTGTCTAGGTATTCTCTGCTTTTTCTGATTTTAGGATATATTTGGATGTCATTCGGGACAATTCAGCACTTTGCAAATTCAGGATCATACAGATTTACACAAACTATATTTTATGTTTTAAATCTACAGTCATCTCAGATATTTCAGACCAAGATACGCTCTCCAAATAGAGTTTCAGCTAAGTATCTTTTTTTAATATATGGGATATAGAAAGCTATACAAAGAAATCCTGATATAAGCTATATCATGTAACTTGAAGAATTCTGTAATACCTAATACATATGTAGTGATCCTTTATCTGCCCATATCTGCCCTTTATTTATTATATAACTAGGGTCACAGACACAGAGAAGTTTGTTTGGACCTGAGAGATGAATTTTCTGGGCTTAGGATGCTCACTGGGGGGTGCATAGAATACGTTACTTTGATAGATTGATAGAGTCTCAGAACTACTCCTTTTGTCTATTTTTCATTACACCTCATTCACAGGATGTACGAGGACATGTTCTTGCAACTGTATATCAGTGTTCTATGTGTGTTAATACATATTTAGAATATACTTCAAAGAAATACTGATATTAAAGTACTTCCATTAGTTGATATCTTTTAAAATGCATTGCTATTTCTGTTTTGGTCTCCACGATTAATTACATTTTCACTACACAGTAGTTCCCTTCAATCAGTAAAAGCACACCTCCCTTCGCTAGGTATATGATAGCTCTTATTAGTTGTTATGTCATGCCAGCATTTCTTCCCTCTTTAGTTTCCCTTTTTGCCTGCAGCACTGATTTTCATAGGTATGGTCTCCTGGATTTTCTGGTTTCATTTGATTTATTCTCACTGATTAATTTCCAGCTGTTTCCATATTTCATATGCCATTGGTATTTTTGAAAGCTGTCTTCAGAGC
Organism: Netta rufina; assembly: GCF_964035555.1. Lineage (NCBI taxonomy): Eukaryota > Metazoa > Chordata > Aves > Anseriformes > Anatidae > Netta > Netta rufina. The sequence continues at coordinate 102,544,825 of NC_140124.1, forward strand.
TTACCTTTTTTTTTTTTTTTTTTTTTTTTTTTTTTTACTGCATGTGCCTCTCTCCTAGATATTAGTATGCCTCCTTGCTCTTTCCTTTGGAGCAGCTTTAAGCTAACTATTTGATTCCAGATTCATAGATTTAGAGATTCATAGATTTAGAGAGCATTTGAAATAAAGTGTTTTGTTTTCTTTAATTACTCTTAGAAATTAGTTAAAACATAGAGAAATATGTAAGAATTTTGTTTCCTTTCTCCTAACATTCTGTCTGTTTGTGACAGTTTATAGTTAACATCTTACAAACATTACACAGGGCTTTTTATATAAATTTCATTCAAATTCTGTACTGTTGATTATTTTAACCCATTGTCATTCACTTAAATCCACATCATAGCAATGCATAGAATTTCTGAAATTGGTGCTTTGTGAAATAGGCTATGGTGTTTTCATAGGAAAGATGAAATCTTTCATAGGAAAGATTTTATACCAAGACCTGACTTTCAATAGAAATTGGAAATCATTGTTGTCAAAGAAGTTTTCCTGATCTTCTACAACAATTTATTTCTGAATTTATATCAGTGTTTAGCCCTTATATTTTGGGAACTGGACTGCAATGTTCCACCATTGTTAAATATAGAGCTACTCAATTGCTATAGGAGGAAACAAAACAAAACAAACCCAACAACAACAAAAAGGCATTGTTTTGTATATACCTGTTCTTAAAGAAACAGATGACCAGTACTTCAAATCCCACTAGTTTCTTGGAGTTATAACATGTCATATATATATATATTTCTTTTCTGTGTGTTTATTATACCATGTATTCCATGTGTATGAGTAAACTTTACAGTGACCAAAAAGAACACTTTACATTCTTAATATATTGTACATTCTGGGATAATGATAAACATTTCTATGGAGGCAAATAATGCAATAAGTGGCTTGAAAATTGGCAGAAAGAAAAATAAGTTATGAAATTTTATATATATATATATAAAAAAAAAAGTTATGAAATTACAAATAAAACAGAGAGGGAAAAAAAAAAAAGCTCACTCTGTGTGTGGTGTGTGTGCCATTCTTGTGTCAAGCATTGAGTTACAAGGAGCCATGCTTTTCAGTCTGTGGTCTTCCCAGTTATCATATTGCAGTGTGAAGCAGTATGACTCTGCCTTTTATTCTGTTGTTTTAGGGGTCCCTTGTGACAGTTCTTCTCTGGGTTAGGACTAATGTGGGGACTGTACCCACTTCTCAAATGATGAGCATGCCAGCTAGACCATTTAATTGAACTCTTATATCTGATGACAACAGTATAAGAGTAATGCACCGAAAGTATATTGTTGGATGATATAAGTGCAACAGTCCAATAGGTAGAGAAGATAAAAGATTAATTTTAGTCAGGTCATGTTTTGTCTGTATTGCTATACGGTGAAATTATAAAAAGAGAGAAAAGTTAACTTCTCAGTACTGAGAATGTTCAGGCAATTTAAGCAGTATTCTTCATTTACTCAGTCTTTGAATGCAGGACGAGTCAAGCAATCAATGTGTTTGGAAAGAACATACCTCTTTGCACAAAATCTAAATGAATGACACATTTCAGATGCTTCAAATAAGATGAGATGGGCAAAACTTACCAAGCTGTGATTCTATAGGCTTTTTTTTGAAGGCAATGCTAAACTATTTTTAGAACTAATTCATTTGTTGTAGCACAATAAAAAAAAGGTGTACAAAGGTAGCACGATCCAATGTAAAGAAGACTTTTTTAAAGTAATACAAGTAATGCCTTTGTCTTCAAGGAACATAAGGACTTCACTGGACTGGAACATTGGTTTGGTTCTTCCAGCATTACTCTAAGGCTTATCAAATACAACAGCGTTAACAAGATAACATTTTTTTTTCTTTGCAATTCACTTTTTTTTTTTTTTTTTTTTCATCAGTAAGTAAGATTTCACTTATCTTGAGCTCTCTAAAGGGCATGTATGTTTTCTAATGGGAGCAACTGTTCATCTAAAGTAAAACAATGGTGCTTGTGAAACCTTGGTATCTTTATCTTAAAATCCTCCCTCTCAAGTACAGAAGGTCTCTATTTGCATGTTATCTGACACTCCCAGGTAATTAAATGACCATTCATTATGTTTTATTATTTTTCCCTATTTAACTGGTGTCAGAACTGATGTAACCAAGAAGAAAACTAATTTGTAGAAGTCACAGCTTTTTGTTAAACCATCTGAAGTTCCTGATTCAATTAGATTGTCTTTTGCTAGCTTATTTAACAGAGATATTACAGCTAGAAAAGATCCATTAGATAGTGTACGTTTCAGTATTTTCTTACATTAATCCACAGTACACTTGGTGTAGTCCTTAATACCCCATCCCCCCTCTCCCCCCCATGTTGTTCACACAAGATAATTATTAATATATATATTTATTTTTCAAATGAGAAAATGAAGATGCTTTGTGACTTAAGTATTTGATAAATTACACTTAGGTTTTGACTAATTAAAATCTAGTGTCAATATGGCTTCTAGTGCCTAAAAGTAATAGCTAACAAAGCTCAAAGCTCAAAGCACATGAAGCGGAACTCAAGTTATGGCCTCACAACCATGTATAAAATTAGTGCTTGTTGTCATATTTGGAGCTTCATTACTATATTCGCAGGCTTGTAAGTGAACATTTGTCTAGATAACACCTGTTAGGCAGAGAAATGCTGGTTTAGTCCCATTTAAATAATAGGAATTAAATGAGCAAGAACAACGTGAGTAGCAAAAGTTCATATTAGAAGCTTCTTAGGGAGAAGAAGAGTATAATTCTGTTCGCTCTTATGCTTGTGCCCTGAAAAAGAAGTCATGACTTAAATTTTTTGTATCTTTCAGTTATGTTCAAAGGATGACTCGGGTGAGAAGGAAGTTCAAGAAGTCTTCAGTCCAACCTCCTTCTCACAACATGGCCAACTTTGAGGTCAGACCTGTTTGCTCAAGGCTAGGTCTTGAAAGCCTCCAAGGACAGAGACCTCACAGCCCCTCTGGGCAACACTGTCCTCAGGGAGAAAAAGGTTTTCCTTTATATCCTTTATATCCAGCCTGAACAACTCTTGTCTCAGTGTATGCCCATTGTCCCTTTTCCTCCCACCATGAACAGCTGTGAAGAGCTTGGTTCCATCTCCTCAATAACCCCACTGCAGGCCCTGGGGGACTGCTGTTAGGTGCCTCTAAAGACATCCCTGCTTCAGAGTGAACCAGCCCTCAGCCTCTTCACACAGGGCAAGTGTTCAAGTCCTGCACTGTCCTGGGGTCCTCTGCTAATCTCATGTCAGTTTAACAATACTATTATTGCATTAGTAACCCAAAACCAGATACTTGTCATTTACCAAAACATCTAGGTCCTTTCCTGTCGAGCTTCTTCCCAGCTAATCTTTCCCCAGCCTGTATTGTAGCAGGGGGCTGTTCCTTCCCTGCTACAGAATTTGACCCCAGGGAAGAACTCTGTGCTTCTTGAACGTTATGAGGTCCCTGTTGCTCATTCCTTTAGCCTGCCTAGCAGACCTGGAGGTTGCAATAGCAGACTTGTCATGTAATATATAAACATCACAGCAATTAGCTTTATTACAGGCCCATATCTGTCCAGTCAGGCTGAAGATGGATTTATGTTTCCTGTGTGCATAATTTTCGGGTTTCATGAAAAGTGAGTAAAGGTGATTCTCTGATTTGGAGAATTGTCAAATTTCTCTCTGCTAGTGTTGTTATTTCCTTTCCCTTGATAAAGATCCTCCTTCTTAGTTGTATTAAGACTTTAATTTATTTTTTCTTTATCCTTAGATTCCTTCTATGGGGTGACAGAATGGAAGCTGAAGGACATATGCCAGACTCCAGTATTAAGAAGTTGCAGACTTTTTGAAATAAACAGCTTTCTTCTAGCTCTTTTGGGCCAATATATGAGGATTGCAAAGCTGTAATTAGGACATGACTTCAAATTTCACCTCAATTACTATTTGGTGACATTTCTTTCTCTCTTGTATATTTACAGAAATTATAAAACCTTAGTTCAACAAAAATCTTTTGTTCCCTTTCACACACACCCCAGCTAAGGGAGGGTCATGCTTGTAATTTTTACTTCATGCTTTAAACTCAGAGGTTAAAATATGATGTTTAAATGGTGACAGAGAAGTCTCAATGAAGAAATTGGGGTCTTTGACCTCAATCTCTGCTGTTTCGGGCAGCGGGGGTGGGGGATCATTCTGTGTTTGCTAGCTGAACCACAGTAACCTGCACCTGACAATTTAACCTATTGGGTTTTAAGCATTTTCAGATCAGATCAAAAGCATCAAAGTCTGTGTAAATAATGCATTGCAGTAAATTTTTTCTCATTTTAAACTGATACCAGAAAAACAACTACTTAATTACAAAAATAATATATTGCTGGCAGTGATGTCTAATATATATATTAATAATATATATTAGATACATACCACCTCCTAGATAAGTCTCCTTGTATTAGATTTGGGTTTAGCTTGTGTGTGGTCATAGGAGACTGGGCAGGGCACTGACTGTTATCAGAGGAGTACACATGCATAAGACGAGATGAAACAAGAAAATGATTACATGAAAGTCACGTGTAAAGTAACAATAAAGATTGTCTGGAAAACTATTTGAAATACCATTAAAAGCATGGAAAGGTTTGGGCTTTTTTAATACTGTTGTTCAGCAAAAATTCTCTTCTGAAGTATAAATTGTGGAAACATTGAAATAAATGTATAGCTAAGACAATAGTTATACATGTATAGTTATATATGATACCTGCCTGATTTTGCAACCTGACTAGATAAGTTTTCCATTGGGAAAAGAGGGAGGAGGTAGGAACACATTAATAGACATCTTTGCCTTTTAATACATTGAAATATATTGAAATACATACTATTGTGTCAGTGACATGTTTTATTTATTTATTTATTTTTAGGGAAAAAAAAGAAAGTGTTACTTTAAAGATGCTTACTTATTTCAGAAAATAGCTTCAATGTTTTCTGAATTGTCGGTTTAAAGAGATTTCCTTTACAAGCCTTTATGACATGCTTAGGTTTGGATGATGAGTTAGACAAACAGTAGCTCCCACAGCAAATAAAGGACTTGTTGGAGTCCTTTTGCTGTTCCTCAGTGAGAAGCAAATGAAAATCTGTAAAAAAAAAGATGAACCTGATTGTTCTTACGTAGTTTTTCTCAGTAAGGTCAGAATTAAATATTTAGGATGACACAATAAAAAGCTAATTTTGATTACTACTAAATGATCATTAAATACTAATGGGCCTTCTCCAGAAGGAAATGGGAGACCTGGTTACTTGGGATATGGAGAAGGCTGAGGTACTCAGTGACTTTTATACCTCAGTCTTCACCAACAAGAGCTCTAGCCACACAGCCCAAGTCTGAGAAAACAAACTGGGACTGGGACTGGGACTGGAAGAATGATGAACTGTAGATCAGGTTTGAGCCCAGCTAAGGCACCTAAAGTTGCACAAGTCCATTGGACCTGATGAGGTACATCTGCAGGTCCTGAGGAAACTGGTAGATGAAGTTGCTAAGTCACTATCTCTTGCAATAGAGAAATCATGTCAATCCAGTGAATTCTCAACTAACTGGAAGAGGGGAAACATTTTTAAAAGGGGAAAAAACAAGACCCAGAGAACTACAGGCCAGTCTCAACTCTGTGGCTGGCCAGATCATGGAGCAGATCCTCTGGGAAACTGTGCTAAGGCACATGGAAAATAAGGAGGTGATTGGTGACAGACAGCCTTCACTGAGTGCATATTGTGCCTGACAAATCTGATAGCCTTCTATGACTTAGAGCATTTATGGAAAGGGGAAGAGCAACTGACAACATCTACTTGGACTTATGGAAACATTTCATGCTGTTGCCCATGACATGCTTCTCTCCACATTGGAGAGGTATGGGTTTGATAAATGGACTACTTGGTGAGCAAGGTATTGGCTGGATGGTCATACTCAAAGTGTTGTGATCAACAGACTATAAGGTCCAAGCAGAGAACAGTGGTGTTCCTCAGGAGCTGGTATCAGGAACAGTACCATTTAACATCTTGTTGGTGACACGAACAGTGGGATATAGTGCATCCTTAGGAAATTTGCTGATGATACCAAGCTGTGTGGTGTGGTCAACATGCTGGAGGGAAGGGATGCCTTCCAGAGGGACCTTGACAGGTTTGAGAGGCGGGCCTGTGTGAACCTCATGAAATTGAGCAAGGCCAAGTGCAAGAGCAGCTCTGATGAGGGCTTAGGGGTTTTGATTGACAAGAAGCTCAACATGAACTGGCAATGTGCAGCCCAGAAAGCTATCCTTGGCTGCATCAGAAGAAGTAAGGTCAGCAGGTCAAGGGTGATGATTCTACTCCTCTACTTTGCTCTCGTGAGACCTCACCTGGAGTACTGTGGTGAGACACTCAAACAGATTGTCCAGAGAAGCTGTGGATGCCCCTTCCATGGAAGAGTTCAAGGCCAGGTGGGATGGGGCTTTGAGCAACCTGGTACAGTGGAAGGTGTTTCTACCTATGGCATGGGGAGTAGACGGAATTAGATGATCTTTAAGGTCCCTTCCAACCCAAATCATTCTATGACTCTATGATTCTAAACCGTGCTTCAAGTCTTTCTGTGGCTTCAATTTTTTTTTTTTTTTTTTTTTTTGTGTATATATATATAGAAGGTTGTTTTTGTTTTTGTTTTTTGTTTTTGTTTTTGTTTTTGTTTTGTTTTGCTTTCCCTAGCACATATTCAGTTTTTCATCTGAAGATTTCTGTCAGAAGTCTCCTTATAATCAATCTGAGCTACTTACTTTTTATTTCCAACAGTTCATAAATGTTTTCTGCAGAGCTTAGAGTCTTCTAGGAAGGGACACAATAGTTTATGAGACAAGAAAGAATAGCTGGGAATTATTGGGGGAGGGCACCTTAAGAAAGTTCTGTCACTGAAGTACTGGCAAAGTCAAAACCATAGCCAAAAAGTTTCTTTGTTTGTTTGTTAGTTAGTTTGTTTTTTTCCAGTAGTACAACTGTTGATTATATAGGATAAGTTAATATTTTTCATTCTGGTTCCAAATTAAAACTTGTTATAATATTAAAGTATTATGAGTCTTATTCATCATTCTAATGCCTTAAAAATATGTATAATCACTGTTCTGTTTGTCTCCTTATCTTATATAAACAAGTTTTTTTGAACTTTCAGTGTCCTTGTGCTGTCTTGAAAATAAAGCTTTAGGAATTTTTATCGTAAAAAAAAAAATAAAAAAAAATCTAAAAGCAGTTCATGAGGTTTTTTTAAGTTACTTTGCTAGCTTCAAGCATAATTAGCAAGTAATCTACATGAACACATACTTATTTTGCTCAAAAAGTCATTAATAATGCAGACCCATATTCTGCAAGGTTATGCATAGGACTTGCAAAATGTGGTATCATGGGTTTTATTTAACAAATAAAAATAGAGAGAAGGGTCACAGTTCAAATCCAGTTAGACAAATATTAATATGATCAGCATTTGTTTTAATGTAATTTTTTCTCACTGAAGGGACAAGTAGAAAGGACAGAGTAAACAAGAACAGGATAAAGCTGAAGAATAAAATAGGCAGTGTAACATTTCAAACGAAAAGTACACGTGAGAGAAGTACATGAGAGAAGGGAAGGAAACAGGAAAGGGAAAAGGAATGGTAACAAAGGAGAAAGTGTCTAAAATAAAGATGGAATAGTTGAAAAAGGGTGGAAGGGGTGAAAGAAACATTGGTAAATAGAAGAATTATCAAAGAAATATCAAGAAAAGGAGATGTATGAAATCATGTCATTTTTTTTCCATTCAAAATTTTATGCAATTACAAAATTCTCATTGTTGTTTTTCAACTGTTTCCATTTCCCAGGAGTATTTATCAGTTCTGCCATGGTTCATCTAATTGATCATGTTAGTCACTGAGAGTGTTAGAAGGTATTATATAATGCTATCTTCCCATTGCTAATAAAATAAAATAAAATAAAATAAAATAAAATAAAATAAAATAAAATACTAAATCTATCCTTTATCACAGGCAATAAAATAGGAGATATAAGGCTGCTCCATGCAGGAGACAGTTCAAGATATATATTTCAAATTCACAATTCCACATTTCAGAGCTGATCTTTGGCTGGAATTTTTGTTAGCTCTTCTATTAGAGAATAGAAATAAGAGTGCAATTTGAAACTTGGTAGCCTGGGGCTGGCATAGAAGAGATGGATTTGATTTATCATTTTCTACTGTTAGCATAGTTTACTTTTGAATAAATAGAATTTCTTCAAATTTCAAAAATTCAATTAAATAAATTGAATACAAGAGGGAAAGGAATCTGAGATGTAGAGATTAGAGTATTACCAGTATTATATCAATCTGCTTTGGCAGGGGGCTTGGACCCGATGATCTTTCAAGGTCCCTACCAACCCCTTCAATTCCATGATACTGTGATTCTGTGCTCTCTGAGTAGCTGCATATCTAATTTTTTGAGTATTTCAAAGCTTTGTTTAGAAAAATGAAGGACAATGACCTCTATTTAAATGCCTATTTATATTTTAGTATTGTTTACAAAGTCTTTAGTGTTTACAAAGTAAGAATACTGATGCAAGATTTTTTTTTGGTGGCTTCTTTTTATGTATATTTGTAGGATGAATGATAATTTTTACATATTAGGAGTAAATAGCTAAAAATAAACAAAAAGTTGTTACCATCATTAACTCTGAAAGATCATTTTCCTACATTTCTTGCATCTATTTTATAAGCAAAACTAGTATGTTATTTAAGTATAGCCCAGCACCATAATTCTGTCTGCTTTTGAAGGTATGTTTTAAATTAAAACTCCCTTTTCTTAAACCCTGCATTGTCAAATATGAACTGTCTCTGCTAATCCCATCTTTCAAATTTTGTTAAATGTCATTCTCCTTCTACAAAGAGGTTCAGACTTCCCAATAATATGGTAAATATGAATAATTTTCCATGTTAAAACCAATTTCATTTAAAATAACTTAATTTTCTGTCTTCACTTTCATGACGTTGGGAGTATATTTCAAATCTCACTGAGGAAATCAGCATTTGTCTATTTCATGACATTTTAAAAATTATAATTGTTCTTCATGCTAATTCATTTTCTGAAAACCTTGCTATGTATGTACAGTCTTAAAAATCATAGGCATTTTTATTCATTATTTCATTTAAGCATTCATATGGGGATTATTGAATGTAGTGCAACACATCAGTTTGTGTCTATTGCAAGTTCTAGCAATGTGTCTGGAATGAGTTAAATAAATCTATTATACTGGGTGGAACATTCAGAAATTGTATGCTTCAAATTTTATTTTACACTGCAAATTAAACTCAGCAGTTAATATTTTTGTAGTAGATCATTTCTGAATGCAAATTCAGGAACAACAACTGTTGTTCCTTATTAGTGTCACTTTAAAATATAGAGAATGAGTCCACTAAATATTGCCTATTCCCAATCAAAAGTCAATCTTACTCTATTTTTATTTTTTAATTCTTGACCCATACCTGTAATTCCATTATAATCCATTATAATTATAATTATAAGAGGGACATTATAATTAAATGTCCCTCTTATCTAATATCACTCACATAAAATTCCCTAAGACTTTCCTTCTAATTTAAATATGCTAGTAGTCAGTAATAGCCTTTAAGGAATAACCTTTTTGATTTCTATAACATGAATTGTTAACTACGCATATTCATTCACTCCCTGTGAGATTTGTTTTGTAGAGACATAGGTAGTTGAAATTTATAAGAGAAATATTTAAAAGAGAAATATTTAAAAGAGAAATAAATACCTTCCTACAGACTGTTCTTCTATAACAGGCAAAAAAGAACATCTTAAATGGTTGGTATTGAAGGTTATCAGATCAATATCATTATATTCAAACACTCCAGAGGACTGCAGGCAGGGGGGTCTTCTCTTGCACGGGTAGAATACATCAGGAAGTCCCATTTGTTCACACAGCTAAAGCTGACACTTACTGGACAGAAAGCAAAGAGAGAACAAAGTGATCAAAGGAACACACTGGATAGCTAAAGGCATAAAAATACTGAGGGAAAAGTGTGGATGCTCAAGGCAGGCAGCCTAGCACAACTGATAACATTGGCTTAAGGCAATTGACATTATCTGGACCCCAAATTAGATGATAAGGAGCGGAAAGCAGTTTCCAGATTTAAAGAGAAAAAAATCTTTAATTAGATGCTAATTAATCTGCAGTTCTTCTCTATGGGGGTGAAAATCATACTCGTTAATGTATTTCATTGTTGATCGTATTTGATGCTGCTTATGTGGCTCTAATGTTATTTTTTTTTCCCATAGACAAGGGAGCAACAAGGTTTGTTCAAGAAAAAAAGATTTTTGTCTCATAAGAAAATTGTTCTGCTATCCCAATGGCTATTACTGACTACTAGCATATTTAATTTAGAAGGAAAGTCTCAGAGTCTTCTCATTAACTACTATCAACTTAAAATACTAACATATGTATATATACATATGTAATGAAGGCGTTATGTTAGCTATATTATGAAACTAGAATCTCTTTCTCGTTATGAATTTGGTGCTTTCAATCTGGAAGCCCTGATATTATTTTGGAGAGGGTGAAGAAAGCCAATTGCATTAAGAAAGGAATATTTATCTTCCTTGCTCAATCAATTTTGCTTAAGCATCAGCAAAAAATAGAATTGTTCAGTGTACAATGAATATTTGATAGGCAGTTCTACTTTTACTGAGCCCTAAGTGGAAATGAACTAGTGAGGAAGAAAATTATCAGATTTTACATATCTAAATTATATCATCTAAGTGCCCCTTTCTGCACAAGCCATTTGATTCTAGGTTCAAAAAAAGAAAGTTAATGAGCTTGAGTACTCTCTGAAACATGTGAACATTAAGGAAAAATCTTGAGTTTATTTCCAGAATTTCACAGTCATTTGCTCCTTTCTTTCCAACACAACTACATTAGCAACTTTTTTCTTTCCTTTTTTTTTTTTTTTTTAATGAACTAGAAGTTAATAATAAAACTTAGTTAATATGCAAAGGCTGCCATATTACTGCCTAATGCTGTATTAGGATTTGAGCAAACCTCTATAGTCTCTACTGCAATAGATGAAGAATAGGAAACTTTTATTCTGTGTGTTTGAAAACATCACTCCCTGAGATGCCACTAACTGTGCTATGCTTTTCCAGAATTAAAACTGCTGGCTTTGTTAGCACAAATCTTTTTTCAAGGACATTTCTATGCTAAAATTCCTTTGCAGAAATATATAGTAAGAATCTTTATATCAATAACCAGACACAAAACACAGGGCAGTATCATATGAAAGCAAGTGGATCATTAACCAGAAATATAGAAAACCTGATATGTTCTTTAATTACAATAATAGTATTTTTTTCTAACTGCACATAAACTCAAATGAATTCTTCACTCAAACTCAAATAAATACTTACACTCTATAATGCAACCAAACAAAATGACACTAAATATAGGTTTATATCAGGACAAAGTTTATCAATATTGTCTCACCACCACATAATATTATTTTAACAAATCAACTCAAATATTTGAGTTGGTGCTTTCCCCCTTCATTTCTTCTTTCTTCCTTCAGTTTAATTGTATTAAAAACACTTCCAGTATGACTTGGAAACAAGTGAGAAACAGCAGAGTATAAGCCCTTTGTCAAGACAGGGGAGGAGACAGCACAGTACCTGTACCCAGACTGCCTTCTGCACTGCTCATGGAGTAGCCACATGCCTGTTGTCTTCCTTGAGTGTTTATGGTGCCACAGCCTTTTTTTTTATTATTATTTTTTTATTTTTTTTTTCCCCCAAGGAGGCTTCTAGCTATTCAGAGCAGGAACCCTCACAGATGCTCCTGTTAACAGTGAGAAGATACAGAGTAAGCACTTGTTAGAGGGAACCGGAAATGGACAGCCCAAACATACAGGGAACGGAAAATGCATGGAATGTAAGAGTCACAGCACTAAGAAGCAGAAATATTTTGGAGGATGTGCAACTTTGCTAGGAGCCTGACTCTCCAGTTCCACATCTGTAGCTACCAGGGTTGTCATAAAACCCGACAACTGGCCTCTCTACTGCAGGGTACCCAACAACTGAGACTATGAGACCACTTAGAATAGCTTAGTGATAGAAGGAAGGAAGAACATCTATCCAATGGCTACTGAAATGAATGCTCCATCACACAGTTGTCCTAGCCTATCAGTTCCATATTTCTTCTCTACCCTATAGAAAGGGTTGCAACGTATTATTCATCCTCTGTTTTGAAGATGATGGGATGAAAACTTAAATGAAATCTGAGAAATTATTTCATACTTCTTTCAACATTTGTAAAATACTAAAGGATATGATTTTACTGTTAACAGGAGACTTGTCTGTAAATAATCAACGTCATGAGGTAAGAGTGACTTTCTTCATATAACTAAATCATTCTCAAAATAGATAATAGATAAAGTAATTACATCTCTGCATTCTGCAAAAGAAGGTAAACAATCATGGGTAGATCATTGCAGAATAAACAGGAACATGTAGGAATTATATATGCTACAACATATATGCATATATATGTATAATATGTATAATAATATATGTGTAATGTATAATAATATAATGTATAATAATATATATGTAACATATATGTAGCATATATATATGCTACAACAATATATGCTACATATAATATACTACTAGAAATGGTGGTGCAAGATAATATTACCCTCTAGAAGGAAGTTACTTCTGCTCAGCTGAGATGTTTTAATTAAATACGTTCTTATTAGTGTTTCAAATATATTTCACATCTTAAAATGTTAATACAGTTGAAGAATATTGAAGAATTTTTGAGAATTTTGGTGATTGTGTTCTCTGCTGTCAACCATTAATATATTTTAATGGTTTATGTAAAAATATGTTTACTTTGCAATAAAGTAGTAACATGTATGCTACCAAACTTTTTTTTTTTTTTTTTTTTTTTTTCAAAACCAAATCACTAGGTATAATAATAATGGAAATGGTAAAAATAGTTTAGACTGATTTTGTTGTTGTTGTTGTTTCCCATTGATATTATTCACGTGATCAAACCTAAATTTTACAAACAATCTGTTTTAAAAACACTATATATATATAAACTAATGTTTAGATGGAAGTAAAAATACGGATTTTCTTTTTAGTGTCAAACTTTCAATTTCAGACTTTTTTTTTCCAAATAAACTAATGAAATTAATGTAAAATTAATGTAACAAACAGAGTTTAAATAATGTTGAAAACATCAGAATGTTTTTTTTTTTTTTAATTTAGAACTATTGAATTTGAATGGGAATTATTTAAATTATTATCTCTATTATGACTTCACACAGCCATACAAAATAATCATCAAAACTATAAACAAATTGAAGGAGTAAAAAAAAAAAAAAAAGACCTCTGAAGACCTGTGTGCACTCTGATAAACTTTCTTTCAACTTTCTTTCATAAAACAATAGAATGTTAGCTTATTTAGTGTTTCCACATCTTACTGAACACTCAAACATGTTGGCATAGGACACAGAACCTGAAAAAAAAAACACACATATATCAGAAATACATTAAATATATCAGAAATACATTAAAGTCACAGTTTCCATTTGCTTATAGCTCTTACCTTATATATAATATTATTATTTAATATATATTTCTATATAATGTATATATATATATGATTTTATATATAGTATATAAATATTTCATTTATCTTAGGAATTAAAAAAGATGTGAGAGAACACTTCCAACAATAATTATTCATTCCATCCACAAAAATTTCTTACTGGTTCCACACCATAGTTGAGTCTGGCTGGGTGAGGAAAGTGCAGAAATGAAAAGCCCAAAATATTTTTAATGTTATGTAACTTGATTCACCGATGTCCCACTTTAGCTATAAAGAAGCTACCATGCTTCAGGGTAAATGAAAACAAGAAACAGAAACAAGGGGAGAGAAATCTGGGTGAGAAGTAAATTCCTAAATATTGTTTTAAAGGCAAACAGATGAAGTCTCTAAACACTGTAAAGAAATTCCATGCAGGCATGATAACTGCTCTCCTTTTCTGTGAGTAACTCTAGAAATGTACTCATTTTTAAAGTGTGGTATTGTTTTCTTCCTTGAAGAAACTGTAATATTCTTTCTAGATGGCGTCTTAATATTGTTCAGATAGAAAATAACTCATATAAAATAAAAAACGTTCTCTCTTATTTCTTGTAGGGAAAGAATGTTGGTTGTCCTTTAATATCTTTTCTAGGTGTTGAAAGCTATGGATGTACAGTTGGTAACACACAAGCAACACTCTTAATGTAAATAAATATCCAAAAAATATTTAATGGCTTTATATAGGTCTTCACCTTTCACAAATGGAAACAGCTTCATTGTTTATGAACAGCATGGTTTTTAAACATTATTTGGAACCAGAAATTTATTATAAATATATACAAATATATAAACATATATAAGCATATATGTAAAAATATATAACTCTGAATATTTCAATGACACTTTTCCTTGAGCAAAACACCAGTAGTCATTTAGACGACGTTTGATATGTAGGTGAGTTTTGGCAGATTGCGATAATTTATTATCATAATAATGCCAATAATTATTATTGGCAAATTGGGATACCATAGAATTTAGCACCTTCTTAAAAGAAGATTTAACCTTTGAACCAAGGCAACAGCCCCCCTCTCCCTTACAGAACTAATGCTCTGTGCATGCAAACCTAAAGTATCATTCTGTTTTGACTGGTATCATTATAATGGTGAAATGCAGTCCTCTGATGCATGGTCCACTTGTATTCTGCTCTGGTGAGGCCTCATCTTGAGTAGTGTTCAGTTTTAGGGTCCTTACTAAAAAAAGGTAATTGAGGCCCTGGAACATGTCCAGAGAAGGGCAACAAAACTGGTGAAGCGTCTGGTACACAAGTCCTATGAGGAACAGCTGAGGGAACTGGGGTTGTTTAGTCTGGAGAAGAGAAGGCTCAGGGGAAACCTTATTGTTCTCTAAAACTACATGAAATCAAGTCGCGGGGAGTTGGGGGTCAGCCTCTTCTAACAGATAACCAGAGATAGGACTAGAAGGAATGGCCTCAAGTTTCACCAGGGGAGGTTCCATTTGGAAATTACGACACATTTCTTCTCAGACAGAGTAGTCAGGCATTGGAACGGGTAGCCCAGGAAGTAGTGGAGTCACTGTCCCTGGGGGTGTTCCAAAGTTTGTAATTGGTGCTTAGGGACACCATTTAGTGGGTGATATTGGTAGTAAAGGGATGGTTGGACTAGATGATCTTGGAGGTCTTTTTCAACCTTAATGATTCTATGATTCTATGACACCTGTAGTGGTGTAGGAATGGAAAATGAATGGCTATAGGGCCATAGAAGAATAAAAGACTTGAAGATGAATGCCATTAGTAAAAGTATCTGAGATGTTATTTGAAATACCTAGATTACCTTAGCCTATCTTGACATAATTTTTAAAACACAGTTTTAAAAATTTTCAGTCACTGCCTATTTAGTAATGAAACTTAGAAAATGTAATCATTGATTTTCTTCAACATCCCACTTTAGGAGAATCTTGTAGCAATTAGTAAATCTACATAAGAGTCTGTTTTGATTTTGTAATCCCATTACAGGAGACATTCCTTTTTATATTCTCTTATCTTTCATATTTCTTCACGCATAGCACAGTGTCATACTGTGCATTGAAAGATAATAGGTAAACTATAATTATATTTCAGAATTTAATTTTTGGCAACAAATGTTTCTTAAAGCTACATTTTGTCATGCTGTTAAATATATCTGAATAAAGTCCCTGGAAAACACTTGTGGGAGAAACTGATTAAAAACTTAATTTTCCAAACACTGGAATCAAAATTAAAAAGGAAAACTGGTACACAGCATGTTTATTTTTATAGCATTCCTAAGCATAAAACAAACATGTCACATGTAGCTTCTGTCATAATCTTTCTGTATCTCTGAGCAGGATGTATTGTAAGCAATGAACATAACAAGCAGATATTAGAAACAGTATCTGCATTTTATTGAATAATATTCAGCAACGGCTGCAGGGCTACATGACTGGTAATTTTATGTCTATCACATTAAGAATAAAGCAATGTGGTCACTGTAAAAAGTGAGTAGTATTAGCTACTAAGTTTTATCCCATTTATTCATGCTATTACCTGAATTTTGAAATATTGAATATTGAAAATTGCCATAACTATGATAATTTCCTGGCATCTGTTAGCAAATGTTGACTTTACTAATAGTAACTATTAAAACGAACAAACAAACAGACCTCTGTTGTCCTCCTTGATTAATAATGCTATCAGTACAAAGTGAATGCAACGCAAATGGAAAACGCTACTAAAACTGAAAGTTAGTGGTTTATGTTTACCTTTCAGTTATTTGCAATAGTACAACACAAATGGCACATGATAACATATAAAGATGAGCTAAACTTACTTAGCCATATTTTAATTCTCTATAAACTCTGTGTGACCAACCTTCCCTTCCCAGTCTGTATGAACTGCATGCTAAAACTTTCCCTCTACCAAAAGCTGTAGTACCTTAACAGAAGGGATAGTTTTAGAAGTATCTGGGAAATAAATGAACCTCCTCCTTCTTTACTGACACATTGGTAAGGAACCTGGGCTGGGCACAAAACTGGATTTTTAACTGAGCCCAACAATATTAGTTCCAGCAGTTCTTTCTAACTAACTTCTGCCTGTAAGTAAGGATATGGGCTGCACAACCTCCCTGCTGTTTATCCACATATGCCTCTAGCAGCACGGGTTGGCCATATCATTCCTTCTTCACAATCTTTGTTACCCAAGAATTGACACAAATTTACTTTCATCAAGCTATAGGTTTTATTATTATTGTCATTATTCTTATGTGTGTTTTGTTCTGTGTTTCTAATTCAGCTAATTTTAAATGCTATGCTATACTCACTCTCCTGAAAGTTACACGCACAGAACCAAACAAGAAACAAATCTTCTAATCTTCAATCTAATATGTTGTGTAGAGTTAGTTGATTCAAAAAGGAAGTGCAGACAAACAACAATTCCCAGTACTGTTTTATTTGCACATTAGGAGTCTGAGAATGAGATATTTATGATAGAATCTTAAAATAACTCAAGTTGGAAAGGACCTCCAGAAGCTATCTAGTCTGGTCACCTGATTAAACAGGTCTAATCCAAACAGGTTACTCAGATTTGTGTCCAGGTCAGACCTGAAGAATTCCAGAGTTGAAGACACACCCTGTCTAGGCCCCTGTGTCGTGGTTTAACCCGGCCAGCAGCTAAACACCACATGGCCGTTCGCTCACCCTCCCCCCTCCCTCTCTGGGACGGGGGAGAGAAATGGAAAGTGAAGCCCGTGAGTTGAGATAAAGACAGTTTAATAAGACAAAAAAAAAAAAAAATAAAAATAAAAATAAAAAATAATAATAATACAATGATGATAATAGTACTACTACTAATAATGTGTACAAACAAGTGATGCACAATGCAACTGCTCACCACCCACTGACCGATGCCCAGCCTAACCCCAAGCAGTCCGGCGCCCCTCCCCTGGCCAGCCACCCCTATATATTGTTTAGCAAGACGTCAGATGGTATGGAATACCCCTTTGGCTAGTTTGGGTCACCTGTCCTGGGTCTGTCCCCTCCCAGCTCTTACTGCACCCCCAGCCTGCCTGTTGGCAGGACAGAGAAAGAAGCTGAGATGTCCTTGGCTTAGTATAAGCACTGCTCTGCAACAATTAAAACATTGGGGTGTTATCAGCACTCTTCTCATCCTAAGCCAAAACATAGCATTCTACCAGATACTAGGAAGAAAATTAACTCTGTTCTAACTGAAACCAGGACACCCTGTGAGAATATTTGATCACGTTCATGTAAGTAAGTAAGTAAGTAAATAAATAAATAAATACTAGTGCAATTGAAATTTTCCATGTTTCAGTTTGTACCCACTGCTTTTTGTCCTATGGTTTGACATTCCAATAAGAGTCTGTTCTGATCCTGTCTGTACCCATGGATGCTGACAGTAATAAAGACTACCCAGAGCAGTCTCTCTTCCAGGCCAAACTTCTACAGCTCTCTCAGACTCTACTTGCAAGACATATACTTGTCTTGGTATCCCTCAGCTGAGCTCATTCAGCTGAGGAAGCTGTGTCTTGTGTTGTTTTCTTGCTTGTGGTGGGGAGCCCAAAACTGGAGGGATCTCTAGAGATAACATTCTCAAATGAAATATGATATGCATTAATTTAATAAATCAAATTTATGGAACTAAAAATAATCTTGAAATGACTTCAGTTTGGATTTGAAAAGCATAATGTTTCCAGTATTGTAGATGTCAAAGCAATTTCATTTGCTGATTCAGTTTCAATTTTGGCACAGTTAGCAGACTGGCATCTTGTATGTTTAGAACTCAACTATAGTAAAAGGAACAAACAACTTGTTAAGCAAAGAGAATTCAAGGGTAAACAAGGTTTTATAAGGCAAGAAATGTTTTAAAATTATTACCAAACCTGCATGGATAACAACAGAGTGAGCTAAAAAGCTAGAAAATCAAAATTAATTGAGTGTGTAGAAAATAAATTGTTCTTAATGGCACTATGAGACCATTAAGTAATGTATAATAAAAGATGGTCCTGATCTAGTGATATGACTATATGTTGTGTTTAGACATATGAAAAGATATATTTATATCTATTTATCTATTTTTTATTTCTATTTTTATCTATTTATATGGCTAAAGATTAATATGTTGTTTGATTGTGATCCATCAAAGCAATTTAAGTCATAAAAGACATAGCAGGAAACTAACTAAGCAAATATATCAATTAGTGTTAAAACTATTATATGCTACTGTTCCTTATCCTAGCAGGTATTTTTTTTTTTTTTTTGTCCTTGTCATCAGAAGGTTCCTATTCCTGTGTATAGTTAATTCATTGCTAATTAAAAACTCTTTGATAGTAGTGCTAACAGGAGTGGAATAATTTCATTTCATTTAGTCTTGTTCTTAATTTATCTATTCCAACTAGTACTACTGGACTTAGAATAGAAATAGAAAGAACTTAGTTCAGAAAGAGACACAGCAAAAAATAAGTCTACCCCCCCCCCCAAAAAAAAAAAAAAAAATGTTTAAATCTATATATGTATGTAAGTAGAGATCCTTAGAGAAGGAAAACATTACACCTCCTCTATTGTTCTCTGTGTGATATCTCAGAGTGAGATTAGAACTGTAAGAAAAAATCTTGTTGGTGCACAGAAAAATTGAAATCAGCAGTTCAGGTGAAACTATAAGCTTTGTCCATTTTGGTCTTAAATTCTAAAGTTAGCACTGTAGATAACATGCAGGTACCTCCAAAATAGTTTTACTTTTGTCAGTGATTACAGAACAGTTAAACAAAGGATGGCCCATAATGGAAGGTTCTGTAGAGAAAAATCTGTGAAAACAGAAAAAGATCTGACTTATAAAGGTCATTTAGATTTAAATGTTTTAAATAAATTGATTAGCATAAATGGATTAGTTAGGCAAGTTATGTACACTATGTTGAAGATATATAAGCATTCCTAAATGGTCTCCATAAGTAATGCAGAAAATATTTTTCTCTGGGTCAGTTAACTAATGAAATATGATTCCATTCTTGGGTACCAAATAATTTTGATTTGGCTGTTAAATGAACTGTGGGTCTGTATGTGCATAAGTGCATATGTCTGCTTCTATGCTTCTATAATACATTCTTCTTCAATTATCACTATCTTGGTCTGCTGATGTTTTCTAACAGATAACAAAACAAAAGTGTATAAATTAATGAGAACATCTTTAACAATTCATTTTTATGACTCTTTCAATTAGAATGATTCATCTGGATGGCTGGGAATATCCAACTTCTTACACATATTGGATTTTTTTTTTTTTTATATATCACTCACTAATAATACAATAATATAATATAAAAGGATGAGATGTTTCAAAAAAATATACTTAAGAATTGAGAATTGATTTCTGGGTACCTCAAAATATTCTACAGAAAAGGAGCAGCGTTACCAAGAAGTTACTCAAGAAGTTAATAAGATTGAGACCAAAAAACTGAATACTGTAGCAAAGTTTTCCAAACACAAGAACATACTTAGCAGACAATCTTAAAGCAATACATTGTCTGGGTATCCAGTTTTCATTTTATGTTTCCTATGCCATTTACTTTGACCTTCTAACTAGTAATAATACATGTAAATGTCACAGTCCACTTTGACTGCATCATATTTAGGTATATAATTGCTGAGAGCACTTCTCAGAATCATGTTACTAGTCCATCATATAGTCCATACTGTTAAGACTGTTAAGTTATTAGAGATGAGAATTAAATCAGATGCTTGAGCACAGTTAAACCTTTGTCTCATGACAACACAAGCTGAAGATATTGTACTACAGTGTTGAAACCTTGTATGTGCATAAAGCTTCATGGTGAGTGGACACAGCATGTAGGAGACAATAGTCAGGAGACATTGTGCAAGAATATAAATGCTTTTACATCAGTGATGGTGCTTTTAAAGTTTACTAGTTACATTTCTGCATAATATTCCTCTGGTTTTTTTTTTAATCATATATTATTAGTGTGCCTCTTTCTGATGATATGTTACAGTGATAAATCATCAGTGTGCTGAAACTCTGATGAGCTGTTGCTTCAGCATGCCATTGGAGCTGTCATGTAAATGATGTATTAGTAAGGCATACTAATGGTATGTTATGCAAAAGATGTCACTGCCCAGAAAACCAAGGGTTTAAGAATGGATTCAATATAATTACGAAATAAAAAGTCAGTCAACATACAGATTACTAGGGGCTGGTTTCCCAGCTACACTATAACATCTTATTTTTCCAAACTATTCCTAGCATTATGCATTTACAACCCTATCTTTCAGGAAAGAAGCTGGGAAAAAACAATTAAAATTAAAACAGCTGCTTACTTTATAACTTTTACCAAGTAAGAGTGTGGGTTTTTTTTTTTGTTTGTTTGTTTGTTTGTTTTTGTTTTTTTAAGTTCAGTATACAAATAGGACAAAAGAGAAAATATAAAAGTACATACATTTATTCTGTGAGGTAGGTAAATGAAGGAGTAAAATGCTGCTTTAATAAATACGAATTTTATGTATGTATTTAACATTGTCCGTGAGCAATCATGAAATCTGTAACTATGACTTTAAAGTTAGGTTCATAATCTAGGTAATAAGAAATTTTATTTTAAATGATCACATTTCCAGCCCAGTTTTTTATTTTAATATAGATGGAATAAAAGAAAACATTGTAAATAACAGCAAAACAAATCAGTTGTCTGATAAAAATAAGTATTTTGCTGAATATTAAATTGTGATGACAGATTGAATGCCAAAGAATTTTCCAGTTTAAAACTTTTTTGTTTGTTTGTTTATTTCTACATTTCAAAAAATATTTGGATACCAGATTACTTTGAATCCTAAAGACTTTGAAATACATTGCAATAAACCTTACTACAAGAATCATACCTCTATAGCAGTAACACTAGTTTCCAAAATCATTAATCTTGAAAATTAGGCAAAATTTCAAACAGTTTTAGCTCATAGAATCATAGAATCATAGAATCATAGAACCATAGAATCATAGAATCATAGAATATCCCGAGTTGGAAGGGACCCACAAGGATCATTGAGTCCAACTCCTGGCACCACACAGGTCTACCCAAAATTTCAGACCATGGGACTAAGTGCACAGTCCAAACGCTTCTTAAACTCCAACAGGCTTGGTGCAGTGACCGCTTCACTGGGGAGCCTGTTCCAGTATGCGACAACTGTACTGGGTCTGGCTGGAATGTTAACTTTCCTGGCAGCAGCCCATACAGTGCCGTACTCTGTACTTGTAGCTGGAACAGCAGTGTTATCACACCAGTGTTGTGTCTACTGCTGAGAAGCAGTGGCACAGCATTGGGCCTTTCTCTAACCCTCCTAAGAGGTGGGCAAAAAGTGAGGAGAGAAACATCACTAGGGCAGCTGACCTAAACCACAACCCTCTCAGTGAAAAACCTCTTCCTGATGTCTAGCCTAAACCTCCCCTGCCTCATCTTGACACCATTCCTGCGGGTCCTATCACTGGTGACTAAAGAGAATACATAGGCGCTTGCCCCTCCACTCCACCTCATGAGGAAGTTGTAGACCGCAATGAGGTCTCCCCTCAGCCTCCTCTTTTCCAGGCTGAACAGGCCAGGTGACCTCAGCCGCACCTCTTACGTCTTCCTCTCTAGGCCCTTCACCATCTTCGTAGGCCTTCTCTGGACACTCTCCAACAGTTTTTCATCCTTTTAGTAATGTGGTGCCCAGAACTGCACACAGTACTCGAGGTGAGGCTGCTCCAGTGCAGAGTGAGACAATCACTTCTCTTGACCAACTAGCAATGCTGTGCTTGATGCACCCCAGGATACGGTTGGCCCTCCTGGCTGCCAGGGCACACTGCTGGCTCATATTCAACTTGCTGTCAACCACAACCCCCAGATCCTTCTCCATGGGGTTGCTCTCCAGCATCTTATCACTCAGTCTGTACGTATACAGAGGTACAGACTGAGTGATGACAGACTGGGTTGCCCTGTCCCAGGTGCAGGACCCAGCACTTGCTCCTGTTAAACTTCTTGCGGTTGGTGATCACCCAGCTCTCCAGTCTGTCCAGATCTCTCTGCAAGGCATTTCCACCCTCAACAGAGTCCACAGCTACTTCAAGCTTAGTATCAACAAATTTGCTCAAAACACCTTCTAGTCCTACATCCAAACTATTTATAAAAACAGTGAAGAGGACTGGCCCTAAAACGGAGCCTTGGGGGACCCCACTGGTGACCATCCACCAGCCTGATGTGGCCCCATTTACCACAACCCTTTGAGCCCTGCCCATCAGTCATTTGCGCAGCCATTGTGTGATGTTTTTGTTTAGCTGTATGCTGGACATTTTGTCCCATAGGATCATATGGGAAACCATGTAAAAAACTTTACTGAAATCCAAAAAGATCACATCAGCTGGTTTCCCTTGATCAACTAGATGGGTGATCTTATCATAAAAGGAAATCAAATTTATTAATCAGGACCTACCCCTCGTGAACCCATGTTGACTGAGATCAGTGACTGCATTGTCCCCCAGGTGCGCTTCAATAACTTGAAGGATCACCTTCTCCATAATTTTACCCATCACTGATGTGAGACTGACAGGCCAGGGACTGAAATTGCCAGGGTCTTCTTTCTTGCCCTTGAACATTGGTACAGCATTTGCCAGCTTCCAGTCTACTGGGACCTCTCCAGATTTCCAAGACCATTGAAAAATAATTTAGAGAGGTCCCACAATGACATCAGCCAGCCCTTTAAGCACCCTGGGATGAATCCCATCCAGACCCATGGACTTGTTTGGATCCAGGTGGAGCAGCAAATCCCGCAAACATTCAGGGTCAGTTGGGCGTTTATCGTTCCTACTGTCATGGTCCTCCAGCTCAGAGCACCCTGGGTCCTGAAGCCCATCGTCAGTATTGAAGACAGAGGTGAAGAAGGCATTAAACGTCTCTGCTTTGCCTATGTCCTTGTCTGTGAGGTGACCTTCCCCATCAAGTAGTGGACCTAGGTTTTCTTTGGTCCTCCTTTTTCTGTTCACATATCTAAAAAACCCTTTCTATTGTCTCCAACAGACATGGCCAGCTTCAACTCTAATTGAGCTTTGGTCACATGAATTTTCTCCCTACAAATGCAAACAGTGTCCCTGTATTCCTTCCATGTTGCCTGACCCTGCTTCCAGCAGCAGTAGACTTTATTTTTTTACCTAAGCTCCAGTAGAAGATCCCTGGTCAGCCAGACCAGCCTTCTGCCCTGCCTGCTTGACTTCTGATATTTTGGAATTGCCTGATGCTGTGCTTTTAGGAGGCTGTGCGTAAAGACTGTGCTTAAAGACTGACCAGCACTGATGGATGCCAATGCCTTCAAAAGCAGTTTCCCAGAGGACCTCTCTAACTAGTTCCCTGAGCAGCCAGAAGTCTGCTTTCCCCATATCCAGGGCTGAAGTTTTGGTGGCACTTTTACTTCTATCACCAAAAATTTTAAACTCAACCACTTCATGGTCACTATGACTAAGATGGCCGCCAATTGCCACATCCCCCACAAGACCCTCTCAGTTCTCCAGCAACAGATCTAGGAGGGCACCTTTCCTAGTTGGCTCCCTTAGCACCTGCACCAAGAAGTCATCACCTAGGTGCTTTACGAAACTCCTGGACTTGCTCATGTCAGCCGTGTGGTGATCCCAGTTGATGTCTGGCAAGTTGAAGTCCCCCATAAGGAAAAGGGGAGTTGATCTCGAGGCATCTCTTAGTTCCACAAAGAATAATTCATCAGCATTGTCATCTTGTCCGGGTGGTCTGTAATAGATTCCCACAACGACGTCCCCTTTATTTGTTTGTCCCTTAATCCTTACTCAGAGGCTCTCAACTTTGCTACTGTCAACTTGAAGTTCCACACAGTCCAGCCCCTGCATCACATACATCGCCACGCCCCCATCTCGCCTACCCTGCCTGTCCCTCCTGAAGAGTCTGTAACCATCTACTGTGACACACCAGTCACAGGACTCATCCCACCAGGTTTCGCTTATGCTGATGATGTCGTAGCTGTGGGACTGGGCCAGCAATTCTAGCTCATCCATTTTATTCCTCATACTGTGTGCATTTGTGTAGAAGCACTTCAAATGTGCCTCCATACACACAGCACCTTGTAGAGCAGACCAAAGGACCTCACTAGCACACAGTCCCTCTGATTCTAGTATACCATCCCTTAGCTTATCATCGGTGGGCTTGTTTTTATCCCTTTCCCCCTTTGACTCTAGTTTAAAGCCTTATCTATCAGCCCTGCTAACTCCTGAGCAAAAATCCTTTTCCTCCTCTGAGAAAGGCACATCCCATCTGGTGCCAGCAGGCCTGGTGTCGCATAGACCTTCCCATGATCAACAAACCCAAAGTTCTACTGGTTGAACCAGTTCCAAAGCCACATATTAATATGACAAGTCTGCTTATCAGCATCAATCCCCCCAAACACAACCTGTGCCCCTGAACCTTTAACTAGTCACCCCAAAGCCCTAAAGTCCCTTTTGATTGCTCTCAGACTTGCTACTTCATCA
Source organism: Netta rufina (assembly GCF_964035555.1). Taxonomy (NCBI): domain Eukaryota; kingdom Metazoa; phylum Chordata; class Aves; order Anseriformes; family Anatidae; genus Netta; species Netta rufina. The sequence goes on from NC_140124.1 coordinate 102,570,057, forward strand.
TTACCAGCCTGAAAAAAACAGTAACGGGTGGGCCGTACCAGGCAAGTGGCTTTCCTAGCAATGTCTTTCACCCGAGCCCCAGGAAGGCAACAGACTTCCCTATGGATTGGGTCCAGCAGACATATTGGGCCCTCTGTCCCTTTCAGAAGGGAGTCCACCATGACGATAAACTTTCTTTCTTGACAGAAGTTGTAGCAATGCAGGGAGTAGGTTGCCTTGCTTTAGGCACCCTCTCCAACTGGGATGGGCTTTCACCTGTGTCGTTATTTTGACTGTCATGTTCTAGAGAGTCATACCTGTTGTATAAGGGTAGATGGGAAGGTGAGGTAGGCAGGGACAGGGCTCACCTACCACCCTGAGCAGGAACCTTCCTCCATTCCCCCCCTTGGCCTAGGTGCCTACTAGGTGTACTGACTCCTACTGCCTGGCGGGATGAGGGAACTTTTGTCTTCTGTGTAGCAGGAGACACTTGTGCTGTGGCAGGATCATGAATCTCTCAGAGAGGGTAGAGCACATCTCCTCCAGTCAATTTCCCTCTCTAACTCCCTGATGTTCCTGAGCCTACTTGCCTTCTCCCAAAGCTCCACTACCTGGCTGAGCAACTCTTCAAACTAGGCACACCTCCCACAGGCATACCCACTGCTGTCGCATACCGACAAAAGACCCGGGCACACCCTGCAGCCCAAGACCTGGACAGCTGCATGTTTCCCCGAGACCTCTGTCTGAGTAGCCACATTGGTGACTGGCTGGAGAGGCCACAAGAGATGCAGAGGCCATGTTTTTCTGGCTGGTGGATACCATGGCTGGGCTCTTCACGAGCAGGTTACAAGTATTGATGGGAAAGACTGCTGCAAAAGAGCAGTGAGGATGCTCCACACACTGCTGCGCCACACCCTCTTTGCCTGTCCTGGTCACCCAGCTCCCTAGGGGCTGCCTTTGAACGGCAGGGGAGGGGGTGCTGTTGGCTCCACCCGCACCTTGTCAGCCTCCCTTGCAAGGTCTGCCGGGTCCTGGAGGCTCCCTTGATTGCCTCAAGTGGCCTCGATGCTGGAAAAAAAGCCCTGCCCACCTTGATCCCCCACTCCGCTGCAGAACGTGTCTGCCCTAGAGCCGATCACCTCAGCTGATTTGAAAAAGCACAATGTAGATATTTTAACTAACCCAAGTTTATGTGAGGCTATTTCAGTAGCTTTTACATGTTGGAATTCACAAAATCTTCCAAGAGTATTATGAGTAAAAAGCAACAATTTTGGATTACACATAACATGAAATCTGAAGATAAGATATAGTGATAAGATTTTTCATACCAAGCCTGAAAAAGTGATGTTGCCAGAATGGTGCTTCATTATATTGTTGCAAATATGGAAAATGTTTACATATTGGTAAGATTGTGAATACATATAGTAAAACATACGTAAAAATAAATAGAAGATGAAGTGTTAAAAAAAGGAAAAATGAACAAACAAAAAACTTTCCTTGAAATAACTTTGGGAAATACTTTCTTATTTATTTTTTTTCAGTAATATTTCAGTAATATTTAGTAGTAATATTTACAATATTTTCCTTAAATGAAAATAGATTTTAAGAGCTTTTTTGTTTTGTTTTGTTTGTTTGTTTGTTTGTTTTCTGGAACTTGCCAACTCCCTCTTTTTACATTCTACTAAGTCTGTTTACTTACTTTTTTCTGTTCCTCCCAAGGTCAGGCATTTATAGAAAAGACAAAAGAGTAAAGATCTATCATAAGACACCTGTGTATCCAGGTGTTGCTATAGCACCAATTTTTATACTTTTTCAGTGGAACTAAATATAAAGAAAATGAGAAAGACAATTAAAATAAAATAAATACTCAATCCTACATGTTATAAAGTAGTTCCTGTAAAAGATTTTAATTATTAAATAGATTATTTATTTTCCAAAAGGTGAACTGTGCTTTCTATCAATATTAAACATTATCTGTCTGAATGCTGAATATAAATATTTTGAAAATAAGTTTGACCATTTTTAATTTTCCTGTGATAGAAATCAATATCCTATTAGAACAAAGATGTCAAACCTGAAGGATAAAATGGCTCTGCCTGACCAGGGACTAGATTACTCACTCATAAACATTATAACATAGAACTACTTTTGCAATACAAGATCTACCATAAATAAATAAACAAAATATGTAAATAAAAATACAGATATCAATATTCAATATTGATTTTCTGAAATCATCCAGACCTACTGTGGTTTCTTCTAAGGATCTCTCTCCCATTTTTCTTTTTTTTTCATGTTCAGTACATTTTATTTTTTATCTTTTTGCAAATATAACAATACAAATAAACGATAGTGTGCAGGAGAGTTTATTCCCAAAGTAAATAATTAATCTTTCCTTCATACAAATATTTGTAAACCAAAGGGAATAAGAAATATCAGGAATATAAAAATGATAACAATGAGAATAGTTTATAATTTTGAATATAGAGATGTTATCATCTGAAAAAAAACATTATAGATTAATAGTCTTCTACAAATTAATATAGAAGTTTCCCACTAAAGAAAGTGGGAAGTTGAATGATTTGACAATTTTAAATTTGCTTTCTCTCTCTCTCTCTCTCTATATATATATATATATATTTTTTTTTTGAGAATTTAATCTGACCAATCTGACTGAGAATTTAATCAAGGCCATACTTTTGTGGGAATGATTTCAATTTTGACAATTCATTTATTGTCAGAAACATTTCAGAGGAAAAATTACAATCAATCACTTCATGGGTTCTCATTAAAATGCTAGCATCTAATTTCCCCATAAAGATTGTGTCCATCAAAAATGTGTCTGGTTTCTCTCTTTAGCTAAAAAAGCAATATTTTTCTTTTTATTTATTTATTTATTTATTTATTTATTTATTTATCTATTTATTTATTTATTTTTATGAAAGTTTCATTAGTAGACATGGTATCTCTAAAAGAAGATAGCTTACTTATTCTTCAAAGCTTACTGACTCCTTCCAAGATTTGCTTTGATGGTTTGCCTAAATGTCAGGAAGCAGCAAGAGCTGGTGACTCCATAAGGGAGGCAATCCAGAAACCAGGAGCAATTAAATGGCTGTCAGAGCAGGAACCTCACGGCTGTGCGATGTTGTCCCACAGATATTTTTTATTCACATAGATCCATTCCATGTCTCTTAGTTATTACTGGCTTTGCCAGAGAACGTATTTCAAAAACACCTTATAGAGAAGCCATAATGACAGCACAGTTATGGGTGACTAGCAATAAGTCTGGGATTTGTTACTGATAGCGTGCTATCTTACTAGTCCCTGTGACAGATTTCCCAAAATTCCCTCTTCAGAAAAATCTGATGTCATTCAATTTTTCCTTCTACATTTGAAAGGAAGTAAAATGTGCAAAAACTTTATGCAAAATTTAAATATTTTCTTTGTTCTGTAATCATTTGAGTAACAGCTAATATTATTATTATTATTTTTTTTTTAATGGATAAACAAATTCAGTGTGAATATTTCTATTCTTCTATAAGCTGATGAAACGGGTACTTGAGAAGGATCATAGCTTCCTTTGTAGCCCTCCTTTGGACACTCTCTAATAGTTTTTAGTCTTTCTAATGCCGTGACACCCCAAACTACACACTACTCAAGGTGAGGTCACACCAGCTCCAAGTAGAGCAGGCACTTCTGTCTGCTGGCTAACGATGACTGGTAACAGTAACTAACAATAACAAATGCTGGCTCCCACGAAGCTGCTCTCCACCCTCCTCATATATCCAGGGTTGCCCTGTCCCAGGTGCAGAGTCCATCATTTGCTGTTGTTCAACTACATGACGTTGGTGATTGCCCAGCCTGCTAATGTGTCGAGATCTCTCTGCAAAGCCTCTCTACCATTGATGGAGTCTCCCAGTTCAATGTTATCTGTAAACTTAATTTGTATTTGAGTCTTGCATTCAGATCATCTATAAAAAACAATCAAGAGAACTGACCCTGGGGAACACCACCAGTGACTGGTTGCTAGCTGAATATAACCACATTTATGATAACCTTTAGAGCCTAACTCATCAGCCAATTGTTCACCCATCGCATTATGTTTTTGTCTAGCTGTATGATGGACTTTTCGTTCAGAAGGATTCTGTGAGAAACAGTATTGAAAATTTTGCTAAAATCCAAAAAGATTACATCAGCTGGCATTCCTTGGTCAACTAGGTGGATGACCTTGTTATAATTGGAAATTAAGTTTGTTAAAGAGGACTTTCTGCTTTCCACATGAACCTGTGTTGATTCTGACCAAGGACTGCATTGTCTTTCAGATCTTTTTCAATAACTCCCAGAATAAGCTCCACAATTTTACAAGACACTGAAGTGAGGCCTGTAATTACCAGGGTCCTGGTTAAGGGGTTCTTACCCCTCTTGACACTTGGAACAACATTTGCCAGCTTCTGGTTGACTGGGACTTCAGATTCCCAAGACAACTGAAAAATAATTGAGATAGGTCTTGCAATGATATCAGCCAGCTCTCTAAGTACCGTGCCAACTCAGGGCACCTTGGGTCCCGGGGCTCATCATTGATGTTGAAGACAGAGGTGAAAACATTAAATATTTCTGCTTTGTCTACATCCTTATTTGTGAGGTGACCACCCTCACCAAGTAATGGACCAATGTTATCTCCTATTTTTGCTGTTAACATACTTAAAGCAGAACTTTTTATTGTCCCCCACAGTACTGTCCAGCTTCAACTCTCATTGAGCCTCACATTTTTTTCCCTACAATGGCAAGGACCAGTTCTGTAGCCCTCCTGAACTTGCTTCCAGAGGCCATACACTTTCTTTTTCTACCTAAGATCTAGAAGATCCCTGCTCAGCCTAACTGAACTTCTGTCACACCTGCTTGATTTCTGACGTTTTTAAATTACTTGTTCCTGTGTTCTTAAGTGGTTCTTAAAAATTGGCCAGCACTGGACCCCCAATGTCTTCAAAAGCAGTTTCTGAGGGTAGCTTACTAAATTGCCCCCTGACAGCCAGAAGTCTGCTCTCCCCATATCCAGGACTGAAGTTTTTCTGGAAGTTTCCATCCTATCACCAAAGATTTTTTTTTTTTTTTTTTTTTTTTCAGCCTAAAGAGGAGTCTACTAAAATATGAAAAGATTTCCTTTATGAGTGCATAAAGGAACAAGAAAGGTTGGTGGAGTTTGCTAATTTTACATGTATGACAGCCATTTTTTCTTTTTATGAAAATGTTTTTATTTCTCTTTTGAAAAACAATTTTCACATGGAGAACATAGGAATCATGGATGACATCTCTGCAGAGATGAAATATATAAATGCAGTTTGTAAGTGTAAATGAAAAAACAAACAAACAAACAAACAAACAAAAAACAGGAAATTATGATAAAGTATTATTATTTCTGGGGTGATTTTTCCTTTCCTAGTATAAGCCTAACTAATAGCAGAATCAGAACACAAAGGTTTACACATAGTCTCTCTTTTTCCCCCCTCTTTCTCTCACATTTTATCACTCATTTTATCTAGTCACTCTGTTTCTCACCATTTAAATGTCAGTGTTTGGTAATATGATACTAACTAGTAGGTAATAACAAACTATGGTATGTTTCCATGATAAGATCTGCTTGCATTTTATAGCTAAACATTATATGAATGTTTTCTGCAGTACAAACATATGATTTTATTTAGCATACTTAAAAATATGGTTTTTATCTCTTTATTTATTTATTAACATCCTCTTTAGCCTACAAGTGTCCCTCAGTCGAAAATACATTTCTTTTGATTGATCACTATTGCAAGGCTGAAATTTATGCTTCGTAATCTGTGTCTGTACTAATCTTTTTTTTATGTATATATATATTCCAGTGAAGTTAAAATTATTAACATGATGCTGGCAGAGATGCTGACATGAGGTGTTGAAAACAAAAGTTTTTGAATTATTAACGAAACTAGAAAGGCAAAATCAGATGATTCAATGGAAATTGAGATCTTGAAAATACCAATAACAGGTACTAAATGTTAATGAACTTCCAAAGTAACACTGAAATGCACCATTTCATTTGCTGTTAACCTCTTTGATATGTTGCTCTTTGGACTTTAACTTCTTTAAGACAGGATGCCTCTTAATGACAACGACAGGTGACCCTTACATTTAAGTTAACATGCTTAACAGGAACATCACAGGTACAGTCAACAGGGGCTAAACATGAAGCAATATAGCACATTGTTGTGGTTAGCTGTAGGCAGCTAAACAGACAGCTGTTTGCACACTCCCCCACAGTGGGATAGGGAATGGGTGAGAGAATGGGGGTAGGATAGACCTAGGGAGGGGGAGGAGAGGAGGGAGGGAGGTGGCTGAAGCAGAACTCGTGGGCTGGGATAAAGACAGTTTAATAGGACAGAAAATGGATGGAAATAATAACAACAACAACACTAATATTAATATATTAGTAATTAATATTAATATTAATATAGAAACCAAGTGTTGCACAATGCAAATGCTCAGCACCCACCAAATGATGCCCAGCCAGTCCTGAGCAGTGCCCTCTCCCCTCCATCCAACTCCTTCCAGATTTTATTGTTCTGTATGCTGCCATATGGTATGGAATATCCCTTTGGACAGTTTGTGTCAGCTGTCCTGGTTCTGTCCCAGCTTCTTGTGCACCCCCAGCCTCCTTGCTGGCAGGGAAGCAAGAGAAACTGAAAAGTCCTTGACTCCATTTAAGCACTTATTGCAACAATTAAAACATCAGTATTTTTCTCCTAAATCCAAAACATGGCACCATACCAGTCCCCATGAAGAAAATTATCTCAACTGAAACCAGGACACGGGTTTAGACAATATCACTAAAGACAGAAAGGTGAAGGAAGAGACATGTAGAAATAGGTAACACTGGCTTTCCTGAAAGAAAACAAATATATATATACATAACACAAGTGAAGTGCTCTCCTACAAACTTGGTTAATTTTTAACAAAGGTATAAGCGTCTTTATGAAGTTTATAATGGCAGTGAAATTACAAAGTTCTTTTCAACAATTGGCATGAAAACAGAGTCCTCACTTCCTGATTTTTTTTTTCTGAAAAACACAACAAAACAAAACAAACCCCTACAGTTTCTACTGCTCCTAAAGAGCTGTTTCATAGTGCACTAGTTTCTATCAGGAAATTTGTTGAGCCTGTGATTTCAGGAACCTTTGGGAAAGGCAATTTTCTTTATGGAAAAGGCAAGAAGGAATCATGACAGGCTAGTGAGATGAAAAGCTTTACCTGAGACTAACCTCTATCCTCCAAAATTTTACATGTTACAGGATAGTTACTGCTTTTCCTCTGAACTGTAGTCATGTATCTGTAATCAGCAGCCCCAGAGGCAGATGCTTTCACTGATTAATCACTGACTTCAAAAACTGCCATATCCTCATGTTGGATTATCTCCAGCCCTTCACAGATGATCATTTGTATTCATTCATGTTTTATCTGGGTCACCAGCTTCCAGACATTTTTATCTGGGGCCTTTGGGAGAAGATTCTAATGTTTACACCATTTTTTGTATTCCCTCTGACAATGTCCTAACAAATGTTATCATTTCTTCTTTATTCTTCATTTTTTTCTCTTGATTCTTCTTTTGTGCATAATTCCTTTCCCCCTTTCATTACTTTTTTTTTTTTTTTTTTTTTTTGCATAATCTGCTAAGGATTTGCGTTCAATTTTTATTATCTATTTATTTATTTATTTTCATTCAATAATTCCAGGTTTTCTGTCTTTGGAGAGTCATAAAGTCTTGATCTATACTGTGTATACACTTCCAAATCTACAGGTTTGGAAATCCTAATTCAAACTCTAACTCAATCTAACTCAAAAGGGACAAATTACATTTTCTACAGCAGATGTAATTAACAAGAATCTCCGTTTTTATGTGGGGATAATTTCTTATATAATATGAATGAGCAGCAATAAGAACAGCTAGTCAAAAAGTCTCTGCTGGAGCTGTGTGCAGTAACTGAAAGACAAATGACTATGAGATTCATTTGGAAACAGAAAGGAGTGAACAAAGTATTTATTTCCTATGGTCTTCTCTCCTTTGTGATTCCTTTTTTTAATAGTTATAGTGCACCTGGAAATGTGAAGTTTCCTGCTTTGTGTTACCATATGTATGGACTAGTTCAAAATTTCCATATAAAGTCAAATAATTATTTAACAAATTATTTTAAAAGTTACTTATCTTTCTAAGAACACAATCAGAACATTTGCACTTTCTGACCAGAAACTACTATAAGTGATACAGGAAGGAATAATGATAATTGAGGAGAGGTTATGAGTCTAGAGGAATAGAGGAGGGATTCAATCACAAATGTGGATTTAACTTGGCTTATAATTATGACCGACTAGGTTCAAAATACATCTTCAAAATGATTTTGAAAATTAATTGGAACAGTTGTTAAGTAGGGGAGATTTAATAGTAAATCTGTAAAATTCTCAGCTCAAGACCTACTTTTAACACTTACAGTATGTATTTTTAATCAATAGACACATACATATCCCTTGTTGGAATTTGTTACAGTACCCAGATAAAGGAAAATTAATTACTGTTTTAAAAGCTGATACTACCTGATAAGAACATTTATCTACTAATCATTTTTACAAGGCATCAATATTTAACTATTTGCATGGTGTTCTTTTTGCTCACGTAAGTCTTACCTAGAAATCCTCCAATTTTGTTCACTGACTATGAACACAGGAGCTGCAGGGAGCTGTTAAGAAAAAATGTAACATTTCTACACCTTTGGAAGAGAACAGTCTTCTAAGATTAGAAATCTAAACAAATGCAGCAATTTTCTCTCTAAAACATGTCTATAGTCAAACACAAGAACCACAAGAACTTATTTATTTATTTATTTATTTAATATTTACTAAAGGTATTTAATAACTTGTAGGCATACCAAATTAACATGAATAGTGAATTATCTACAGCAGCTAACACAAGGTCATAAGCAACAGTACATCAGGTGGGATTATACCTATTAAAAAGTCAGCAGGTGGTTCTCTCTCTCTCCATATGTACATACTGCATCTTGCACATGAACAGAAAAAAAAAAAAAAAAAAAAAAACAAAACCAAAACCAACTAAAGAACATGACTCACTGCACTAGCATTCAGAATCCTACATCATTTTATTGTTTGCACAAAAAAAAAAAAAAAAAAAAAATAGGTGGCCTTTCTTGCCAGCCTTAAGTTACTTTAACTACTATTTGGGCAAGGTTTGGGCAAGGTGCACTCTGCACCTGCAGATGTTGCCAACACAAATTACTACCTTAGTTCATGTAAGAGGATGGTTACTTGTTAAAGGCATAGATACCTGTAAAACTCATGCAGAAATAAATGTACAAATAAAAGAATTTGCAATGTTGCGGTCTTGTCTGTATTTACTGTCCCAAGTAACTTTTTATTTACAGTGTTTACTGTAGCCTTCTTTCCAGAAGTTTTGATCATTCATTGGATCCCAAAGATTTTACTGGGAAGTGAAAGAACCATCTGAATCATCTTAATATTCACTGAAGACCAGTATTCATTTTATACTTTTTACTGTAAATTAAACCCAACATTAATTTCTGCTTATTCTGTTCTCATTGAGTGCTTCTTCTAACCCAGACCACCTTACATATTATGAAGAGCACAGTGAAACATTCAATAGTTATGTGTTTTGTATGATAGAGGTAACTTAAAAATCTTGTTTGGGGAAAAAAAAAAAGTAATGAACTCTATTTGTCATTGTTTCCCCCTTAACCTAGTTCTGTAGCATATTTTATCTAATTTTCAAGAGCTTTCAATAGTATCTATGATTTCTAGGTGCATCCTAAAAGAAGACAGTAATGTTCTTTCAGTACTTCTGGAGCTTTTATGCTAATCCATTCAAAGAAGACTTGGTTGCTTGGCAAAGATAGTGTTAAAAAAAGAGCTGAAAGATGCAGAGAAACATAAAAATTGAATAGTAAAAGGAGAAATCTGGCATAAAAAATACCTACTGCGTATCTTACCTAGTCAAGATAAGTATTTTCAAAAGTGTGAAGCTATTATGTCTGATGTGGAGAGAAAAGCACAATAAAATCTATAGCTTGATAAGAAAATTGTTAAGTTGTAGATTAGTTCCCCAAAGGACAATTCTTTATGAAATGAAATATGTGAATGAAAGCTACTCCTGTCACCAGTAACAGACGAAACTGAGGTAACTGCATACAGTAATTGCACTGTGAGGGTCAAGGGAAGAAACATGACAAAATGCAGAAGTAATATAATGGAAATCATAAGAAAGAAGAAAAAAAAAAGTAAATATACTAATTACTGCTTCAGGTCTTCCTATGCTTTGGTTACTTTTAAAGAATAAATAAAATAATATCTCAGATGAAATATCAGATTAAAAATTCAGTAACTTTAAGGGAGTTGTTTAAAATTTGAGATACAAAATAAATTTAAAATAGCAACATCACAGGGCTTTGAGAATAAGCATTAAATTCACTACTGAACAGAGGCCTGTCCTAATCATGTTCATTATAATTCCCTGCCCTGTAATTCACAGAAGTATAGATGGGTTATGCTTAAAGTAAGCTCTGAAGCTTACTTAGTTCAGTCTTATGCTAAAGGAAGGTTAAAATTCAACCTGAGATGAAGTTGTCCAGCTGAGTTCTGAAAATTTGTCAATGATGAAAGCAGATATTGGGAAAACTGGAAACATAAATTTTAACAGTTTGAGCTAAAAGGCCAACATTTTAGCAACTCTTATGTACCTGTATATATTCATATTTTCCCTGAATTGAGAAAGGTTGTGTGCTTAACCCACGTTCACCAGTCTGCTACACTTGTAATTCATCTTTAAAAGAGATTAAGTTAGTTCCAGCCTGTACTATGTAATAAAAAATCTTGTGCCATACAACTAGGTCTTGTAATGCTGAGAGTTATGCTGACAAGGGCAACTTTATAAATGTCTGTACCTGGCATTAGTTAAAAAAGAAACATAAGCCCAGCAGCATACCATCTGATTGAAGGAAAAGACTCAAATTCAGAATGAAGTTTGGGAAATAAATTACAGGAATCAAAGGACAGTAGAAAGTAGTTTACATTTTTAAAGTGAGGAAGACCTGATGAGACAGCAAGTATCCAGTACAGAAAATTCATTGCATACACATCTAAAAAAGCAAGACATAAGGGATAAGCTACTGCCAAGTTGTGCTCCACATTTTGTTGCCAGCACAAGCATAACAGTAGCAATAGCAACTGGGGAAAGATATTGACTATAGAAGAAAACTGAGAAATCTGGAAAACAACAACAACAAGGAAACAAAGTGAAAAAAGAAGCCCTGACCCCTCCTCCCCCCCCTCCCCAATATTAAAAGTCAAAGACTCAACAAGATTATTCTTTTTATACTATATGCATTTCCCCCATCTTTTTTTTTTTTTTTTTTTTCCATTGTAGCTCTTTCTTTATTTTGTTATTATTATTTAATTTTATATTTATTTATTTCCTAGGTGACAATTACCCCTCCCTGTTTTGGCAGTATATAACACCTTTCTTATCCCCTCCCACACCTAACTTTTTTTTTATATCTTTTTCTTTTTTTTTTCTTTTGACGGGATGTATCTTCTGCTCCTCCAATTTTAATTTCTGAATACATATTTTGATTTTTGATTTTTGGTTGCTAACATCCTAACCAGAAAACAGAGCTGACTGGTGTTCAGTTGTTCAAAACAAGAAAACAAGGAAGACAGTTTTATCAGGCAGGTTATAATAAGTCTTGTTTTTGCTTTAATTCTGATAATTAATGGGATAAAGATATTTTATTTCAAGTCAAAATTTTCCAGAAATATAATTTAATTTCCAAGAAAGCTTCTGCTTTTCTGTATTCTGTATACTTTTTTTTTTTTTTTTTTTTAATGGAGATAGAGATCCCTGTGTTGAGATGAACACCACAATCTGCTGTCATTGTAGCTCCTGAGTGCTGGGACAGACTGCCTTTGAAGTCCAGGACCTCAACAGGGAGAAGAGAGAAAATGGGAAAAGGGGACTCCGAATCACACCTTCCTGAAAGAGGTCCTGAAAGAGCCCTTCTTAATGCTCTTAAAGATTTAAACTAAGGGGACACCCTGGATCAACCTTGTCCCACCCCAATCCCTACAGCCCTGCCTTTCCTGGCCTTGGGCCCTTGGGCCCACCCACAGGCCCGTGTCCTGTCCTGGCTTTGGCTCATCCCTGTCTCTGGGGGCAGTGCAGTGCTGGGGCTGCTTTACTATCCCCCGCTACCCTGTTCCTGGTGGAGTGGTGGGACTGGCCTAACTACAAGGGCCTGCTCTGATGGAGTAGGGGAGTCCCTGTGGTCCCTGGACCCTACAGCACCCTGACAGGCTGCTGCCAAGGATCATGAACAAAACAGCAGACCACCGGCCCTGACAGCTTTTCACCTGTTTTCATTCTGTGCTTTGGCTTGCTGTAGTAGCAATATCAAAATTAAATAAACACCAAAGAGGAACAAGAAGATAGGAGTTACTTAATTATTTTCACTTAAGTTTAATTGTCAACATTTTGAATGGTAATTTGGTTTTCTGAGTTAATTTAGTTTTTCATCCCTCTTTCTTGATAATGTTGGGACTCCTGCCAGATTTATTTTTTATTTTTTATTTTTATTGCTTTAGGTTCTCTCTGTGCTGTTTGGAAATGAAGAGTTTTAATATCTGAAAAGTTTAAAATCCATTTTAGTCAAGTGACTACATGGACGGAGGATACCATTTGAAAGCTTAGCACTTTATTTGGAGAAGGGAGGAGTGATAAAAGGACCCAGTTCATCTCAGTACACTGAAATCCACCTTGACAGATTTGCATATATATGCTACATAGAGCTACTGCAATAAACACATTGTGCAATGCACAAAAAAGAAAAAAAAAAAAAAAAAAAAAGCCTTCAGTGCAATGTACAAAAATAAATAAATAAATAAATAAATAAAAGCCTTCAGGGCCATTTGGACTAATAAAAGGAAAGATATTGGAAGGAAAACCATAAAAAGGGGTTGGTTGTTTTTCTTCTCTGCTGTTGCTGATCTTTTGTTAAAACTGGACCAAAGTAAATAAATAAATAAATAAATAAATAAATAAAGTAAATCTTATTAGACAAGATGGAAGAAAACCAGCAGACAGAACTGACAAGAAAGAGCATGTGGAGTTTTAGATACCATAATCCATTTATAGGTATAGTCATTTTCAGATGAATATTTCTTAAGAAGCCACCTGCAAACATTTGCAAAACTCCCTGCAGTTGTCAGCTGTATTGGTCTAAGGAAGTCTCTTACCTTTCACTGCATAAATGCTGACACCCTGCTTTTTTCTTAAATCCACAAGCCATTCGTTACTGATAACTTGCCTTCAGCCTCTGAGGTACTTTGGTGACTAGAAGATCTATTCTAAGTTCAAAGTTAACCATCTAATGTTGTTTTTGCTGCTGCTGTGTTTATTTGCAGGTTTTTGCTGCTGCTGTGTTTATTTGCAGAAAAATAATAATAAGAAGAAGAATTGAAATCTTCCAACTATCTCATTTGAATCAATGTCTCTATTTTATTCATCTGGTACAGCTCCATACCACTCATAGATTTCTTAGTGCCAGTGTTTTCAGCATTATAGCTAGCATAGTTAGTGACTTTGCATATCATCATGATCAAAAACTTGTGAATCTGCTCTTTTCCTGTTATATCATATCGCTGAATATAAACAACAACAACAAAAGACAACACACCAAAACACAAAAACACAACTCATGGTGAAAAACTGCTAAATGATTTGTGATGGTTTGAGTGAAAATGATTCATATTGATTTTCCTGGAAGGCAGCATTTTTCTGCATTAAAAATTAATGAACAAATTACTGGCCATTCCTATAACTTAATCCTGCATTTTAACAGTTAAAAACACTTCTACCAACTGCCCATATTAATAGAAAATGGTCACACATTTTACTTAGATAAAAGCACAGCTGGATATTTATGAGACACCATTTTTTATAAATGTAGAAATTCAGTAATTATCACTTTTGTGCAGTAGTAATAAGCACAGCTGGGGAATGCTTCTGCTGCTGCTGTTTCATTGGCTACAAACCTAAACTTCAGACTTATAGGTCCTTGCTTGTTCTCATCTGTTTCTTTATTCTACATAGAAAAACACATATACACATACAAAACTAAAAAACTAAAATGTCAGAACATCACAGTAAAGTCTGTGCCTGATCCATACAACTAGTGGTTGATGACATGTTCCAAGGCTAGTGGAGTCAGCATAACTGTCTTTCTGCCTTGGGATAAAACCATGAACATTTTTCAGAACTGAATCACTGAAAAGGCTAAGTAAAAAGCTGAAACTAAAAAAAAAAAATAAATAAAATATGTATTCTGTTCACACACACGCACATTTAATTTTTCTAGCTCTCATAATAAAAACCTGGAATTATCTCAGAGCTCTTAAGTACTGCTTGTATGCTCATTTCCTTCCTTCCTTCCTTCCTTCCTTCCTTCCTTCCTTCCTTCCTTCCTTCCTTCCTTCCTTCCTTCCTTCCTTCCTTCCTTCCTTCCTTCCTTCCTTCCTTCCTTCCTTCCTTCTCTGTCTTTCTTTTATCAAATACCAGCGCTGTTTAAAACAATGTGCAGTATAGCATGGAAGAACAGTATCTATCTAGTGATAAACAGCTATCCTGAACTACTATTCAGGAGTCTCTAATTACTTTGAAATTAGTTGGGTACATAAGCATCTGGTGGCTAACATTCCAAACTGTCACCTACAAATTAAATGTGAGATATACATGGTTAGAATTTATTTATAGCTGACAAAGCTTGGAACTACTTGACTAGATAGAAACTGTAGTATAGTTAAAAATAAATAAATAATATTTTTTAAAAATTGCCTGAGGTATTTCTTTCCTGTCATTTCCTGTCACTTTGGACTCCCTGAACTGATGTAGGGCTGGTGTCTTTTGTCTGCTCCCTTCAGCATGTTTGAATCCTTGAAAGGGTCAGATAGTCCTGTTTTTCCAGTACCTCCTTCATGATACAATTGTCCTTAAATTCAGAATTTACTTATGCATTTCCTCTTCAGAAACAAGATGTCTCCAAATACTGACTGGAAGAATTGCCCCTTTGCATTGGCCTTCCAAGCTGCCTGGCACAGGGGACAACTGAATATGACACTGTGAAAGTCATTACACATTTGTGTTTTTTTTTAAATAAATCCACTTCCTTTTCCCCTTTTATTACCAATAAACATTTTTTCTTTCCTTTTTAGACAATTATATGGGCTCTAGATTTATATCTTTTACCCATTTTAAATATTCTGTGAAATACATAGGTGGAAAAATCATGTAATCACCAAGGCAAACTAACCACTGGACTATACTGGACTCTACATAAATATTTTCAAGAGCCCTACAGGATCTATGAGGTACCAAAAACCAGACTAATTAGGATCCTCTTCAGGGAAGGCACCTTGTTTAATGGCTATTAAGGGAGATGTTTTTGGAATACATTCATAGTCTGGCTGTACCTCATGATTTCTTGTAAATCTCTGTGGCTAGAAAGTGTTATCTGAAACAAATATCTAGGGACCACATCTCAGCTGGTTATTGTAGGTGGTATTGCTGTTGGTAGTTTGTGGTTGGTTGTGTTTTCAGCTCCCATGCAGAAGGACTATATATATATATATATATATATATATATATATATATAAAAAAAAAAAAAAAAAAAAAAAAAACGGAAGGAGAGAATGGATAAAGTAGTGTCAGAACATAGCAGCATCAACTTAACAAAACTCAGTACAGACCTTCTGGGATGGACAGGTCATTTTATTAAAATAAACATACAAAGTAAAAAGCTAATTGCACTCAGTAATGCTCACACCCATACTCACATAATCATAGTGGCGTGGTTTAACCCCAGCAGGCAGCCACTCACAGCTCCTGGTACACCCCCAGCCTCCTTGCTGCCAGGGCAGCATGAGGAACAGAAAGATCCTTGTGCAAAGTGCAAAGACTTCTTCTGCAACAATGAAAACATTGTTGTGTTATCACCAGTATTTTCATCAAAAATCCCAAACATAGCATTGTGTGCACCTCTATGAAGAAAATTAACTCTATCCATGACACATAGTAACCAAGATCTGTGTGTGTTAGCAGTCTCTCCACTATGCTATTACCAAGGTGTTTGTACAATGGCAGTTGATTCAGAATGAAACAGAGTAAAAGGAACACCACATACTCATCAGTATCCTCAGTTTTTCTTAGATTGGTGACTGTGGACTAGTTTTGCATGTGTCTGTTGTACTCTTCAAAGGTTATTTTTTCCATCCTTTCCAACATTTATGATTACTCAAAATTTACTCACTTATTTGTCTGTTGATATGGATCGTCTGAGAATCAGCATAAAAGTGTGTGTGTAGGAGGGGTCTCGATGACCTGATAATCTAGGTACTATCAACACATGCTATTCTTACAAGCCTCTCTTTCTTCTCATTTTCCTTCTTTAATTTCTATAGCTGAAAAGTCCTAATGATTCTCCATTCACAGCAATCTTAATGATTTTACTGCATTTCCCAGAAAATGAATTTTGGAGAGCCATTTTCCTTTGTTTCTGATTGTTTCTCCTATATCAAAAAGCCATTAAGGCAACTCTTAAAATGGATTAAAGCTATTTCATTAAATGCAGTGGTTTTTATGTTTTTTACATGTTTTGTAAGCAAACCATGCAGATCAGTAATCATTATGTCTGGTCAGATCTGACAGCCAGGAATATGAGTGACCTTGTAATGGTTCACAGTTCTCTGACTAATATACTCATCAATACCAAAGAATAAAAAGTGTCTGATATGTATGATATGCAGAATATTGACAAGCAGATTGACCCAAATCAGCAGCTTCAAGGAAAAAACAAACAAACAAACAAATAAATAAAAGTATGTTAAAGGGCTAAAGGCAAGAAGAACGTATCTACCTAGAGATGTGAAAACATTTTTCACCCCCAACTTGTCTGGCTAGCACTGAAAAGGACAGATCAGCTGCTTTGGGTCCTGGAACTACAATTCCTATGTCAGGGCTGGGAAAGTCTTTTGACAACATTTCAGCACATCCTCTCCTTGCTAAGTTCCTTCTGTATTAATTTTTCACTTCTTCTTTCACATGTCCTTTAGTCTGAACTGTGGTCATTTTTATATTCTTATTGGTATTAGCATCTTGATCTCGTCCATATCCTGATACATATTTCAAAATATTCAAGGCTTCTTTTAGTGGCATCATATTTTTTTAATAATTAACATTCTAATGCAATATTAAAAATTATTCACATAAAAATATTTTAATTTCTCAAAAATACAGCAGAATGTGGGTATTTTCTATTCTATGCAGTTTTACCTAGACTACAATATTTAATAAAAGATTAGAGCAAAACTGTGTGAGGGGTAAAGAGAGCATAAATGACAGACAATTACTCTTGGTTATAGTGCTGAAAGGCAGTCAGTCATATCTCCCTTGTCTGAAGTGCTCTATATTCAATATGTGAATGAAAAATATAAGTATGAATGATAATAGAAATATAATACAAATGTGAAACAAATGGTTAATCACATCTTGTAAAAGCTTTTGTAGGACATCATACAACAAGAATCCTACAAAGTTTGTTAACATTTCAAACCTGTAATCCTGTACTGTAAACCACCCTTAAGGTATGCAACAAATTAACTACGATTCAGAAAGATATAATCAGATAAAAGATTAACAAATAAATGTTTCACATTGTGCATTGTTGTATATTTTAGACCACTAGCATTTTCAACAATTTACTAATAAGTACATTATAGCACCCAAAAGTAATACAAAAAGTCTCTAGTTTTCTAAATCTCTGCATAAATTTAAAATTTATTTTCTGCAGAGATGATTAAGTTTTTTATAGGTATGCTAAAAAATGTAATTTAAAGCGAGTTTGAATGCATTGGGAAACCACTGGAAAATTTTATACTTTTTGAATATTTTAACTCTTGTCTGAATTCATAATTAGAATTTGATTAATGCTATTGCAAACTCTGGATAAAAAGGTGAAAGCTCATACAAATGCATGTGCTTGTTTTTGTTACATATTTTCTTGCTTCAGTATCTATCATAAGAAAAAAATATTATATTTTTATTTCTTTCTTGGTCTGATATAACACTGCCCTAGGTAGTAACTATCTCATGCCTTAAGTGTGTATATGATCAAAATAGTGGTATTTTATAGGCACTCTGAAAAGCTGTGAGAATGTACTCAGGCTTTCAGCAGTAGAGAATTGGATTCCCTACATTGTACACTTCTGACTAGTGCCCAATTTTGCAAAAGTAAAAGATGCATAAAAGATGCATTGGTAGCTGTTCTAACAGGCAGTGAAATCTTAATCAAATGCTCCTTCTGACTTTTTTATCAACTTTTTTTTTTTATTCTTGTTTTTACCGACATGCACAGATCATTCTTCAGGAAGCTGAGACAGATTGCCAGAAGAGTGCAGCTATTTTCCTGGCAAACTTTTATTTAGTGGTTATATAAAAGTACATGACAAGCTAAAAATCAACTAAAATAACTAACTGCTGATGTTAGAAATGTTATGAGTCTAAATGTCTCTCTGTACTGACTCATCCCTTGAAAGTTATACCTGCTTTTGGGAATTACTGTTGAGAAAGGCGCATTGTGTTACCTCGGAAACAGCTGCGACTGCATGTGTATATTTAGATAGAAGGTATTTCACTTCCTTCGAATTTCTGTATGATATGCCATTTGCTTTTTCTTTAAGCTGTTAATGCAGTCAGTTCTTTGCTATCACATCTGCTCTCTTATACTCTTGAGTCTAGCCAGCTGCAGAAGATGGTGCTGTAAGGATGCATGTTTGGTGACACAGCCCTATTTCTCTTATATCCAAAAGTTCTCCAAGAGTAAGATAAAAAGAATATTATTAACATATTTAGGAGCAGAAAGAAAAATTCTATGCACCATCTTTAAAGGATGCAATATTTCATCAAGACAGGTCAGCTAATAAAATCACACAAGGTGACTTCATTTCCTTCTATTTCACTTCACAAATGAGAGCAAGGATATTTGTCTATAAGACAAGTACTTAGCAGGAATGAGGTCTAGCCAGGAAAAAAAAAAAGATACTGAAATTATGGGGTCTTATTTTTATTGCTGGAATTGAATTGCTGTGTGGCCTTGGGTAAGTTACTTAAACTGTCTGTGCCTTGTTTTTTACCTTCTCTGTAAATAAACCACTAATACTTATCTAGATGCTAAAAATATTGAAAAAATACTTTGAATTCTTCACACAGAACACATAATAAAAGTGTACTTTCATCACTGATTATTATTCTCATTCTACACTGACCTTTCCCTAATTAAGGGAAACAATCACATTACTGATTTAAAAGTAGCATGATTCAGCTGTCAGAAAAATGAAACTCATATTAGAAGACATTCTGCTTTCTAAGATCAGATATTTATTTCAAAAATATGTACTGTATCAAGTTATTATGCATAGATTACTAAATGCTGCTTCAAAACAGACAACAAAAGAATTGAGAAAATATCATCTACAATTTCCCATTAGAGAATCAACACAAGCCTGTTTTCATAATGTCTTACACTTTTTTATTTTATATGTTAAAAATAGAAAAAATGTTAATTGAAAACATGGAAACGTGTTTCCTCTTCAGTATTAAAAATATGAATTTCCCTTTGCTAAATCTCAATTAATCTTCTCTCTTTCTCTCTCTGAACCTTAGAATATTTTTTTGCCATTATTCTTTCCTTAAACACTGTACCAAAAAATAATGAAGATACTTTCTGAATAGTCATGATAACTGAGTGATAAAGACTCCTGTGCACAAATATTATGAGGTGAGAATCTGCCAGGGTGAGATGCTTTTTCCTAATTAAAGTGGTCTTGAGTGAAGTAGGGGAATTATAATAGGTAGTTTCAGCTGTTCAGCCAGAAATGACAGAAATTAGGAAAGGTTAGATGAGCACCAGTAAAGGAAAAAAAAAATGAAAACTTAAAAGCACCTCTCTAAAATCAGTGATTTGGTAAGTATGTACACATGCAGTGTTTAAGAACTCTAACAACTAGAATATTGTTCTTTCCAATATCAACCCCAAATTTTATAATATTACATGTATTTCATCTAACCCTAAATCAGATTTATACTTATTTAGTTAGTGAACCCAGAATGTTGTTTAATGTCTCAGAAAACAGGAAGTGTGGTATTACCTCTGTTATCAGGTTGGGAAAAGAATCAAGAATACAGTTTACACTCAGAAATTAACACAAATAAGTAAGGAAATAGAACTGCTAGGAAAACAAACAAACAAAAATGTAGCTATGGAGTCCAGTGCTCATCAGATATAGATTACTATTTAAACAACATTTAATTGAATAGGCACAAAAAATACTTAACAGAATGTATTATAAATCATAATACTTCGAACTTTCAACAAACCAAAGACTTCACTGATTCTACACAATATAAAAACCTAAATGTATGGGAAATATAGCTCAGGACATGATAGGAATTGATATTATCTTAGATTCCTGTAAGAATATGAGCATATATTGTATGACACCATCTAACTAAGGCCACTGAAAAGCAAATTATACCAGCTTTCTGCTGTTTTCTGCCACTCAGCCTTCAAAAGGACTTCTTGACCACTAGTTTAATGATGTGTGGTGATTGCCTGAGTGTCTGAGCAAGAAATGCTGAGAGGGTACATGAAAGATTTTCAGTATTGCTCCAAATGCTTTACAGGATGGAAAATAAATAAATAAAAATAAACAATGCAGCAATAAATAAATAAATAGATATTATTTATTTTTTATTATTAAATAAATGAATATATATTTATTAAAATAAATATAATAGGTAAATATAAATAAATATATATTCATCTAGGAGGCAATCTCAGACGTGTAACTTCTGTGTAGTGTCATGCATAGTTACATGCATAGTTACATCCATATGGTCATGTATATGGTGATCTTCTAAAACAAATCCTTCCTGTTCTTCTTATATTTGTAGGGAGTTTTCCATTCTCATGGTCATACATAGGCTTTCTCTGCACTTAATACAGGTCAATTTCATCATCAGATGATTAAGACTGTATAGAATATTTTGAGTAAGAATCTGCAAACGTTACACAATGGGAGGAATGTTTTTCTGTCTCTGTTAAGAATACTTTGATTCATCCCAGAATCTCATTAGCTTTTTCACAGACATGTCATCCTGTATTTAGATTTCTCCTTTTGTCACGTATAATTGATGTAGTTTCTATTTGTAGGCTTAAATTCTATTTAAAACTAAAGTGTAAATCTTTGTGTTATTTCATTTAATTTTATTTCCATAATTTTAATCCACAAGTTCATTTGAATCTTCCCCTTATTGATCTGATCTTCCAGATGTATTCATAATACTTTCAATTCAGTGCCACCTGTGCATATCAGAGCACACATTTAGTTCCTGCATTTAGTTCCCTGTGGTGGTTTTACCCAGCTGGGCAGCCAAACTCAACTACAACTGCTCTCTCACTCCCCCTCCTGAGAAGAAAGGGGGAGATGTAAGTATGCTGGAAAGAAAAAAAAATAATAATAATAAAAAAGGAAAAAATGAAAAAAAAAAAAAAAAGAAAGAAAGAAAAAAGAAAAACAAAGGCTTGCGGGTTGAGATGAGGATAAATTAAAAGGAAAAGGAAGAGAGAAAAAAAAAAAAAAAACTAGCAAAGGCCACATGGAGGCACAGAGAGAGCAAAAATAATCTTACCATCAACAAGTGATGTTTGGCCATTATTGATGAATATAAGAATATAAGAGCATTTGAAATATCACTTTCTATAGCAGATGTATCAAGTGCTTTCTTAAGACTACATAGGTAGGACTGACTTTACTATGATGATCTAATACATCAGAGATCTTCAAATATGCAAATATATATGTATTTACAAGCATATTTGAAGCTGTTCTGGTTTAAACAAAAAGGCAGCTAAGCACCATACAGACATTTGCTCACAGTTTGATCCCCCCCTAACCCTAGTGGAATGGTGTAAAGAGTCAGAAAATAAAATAAATTAAAAAAGGGGGGTGGGAAAAACTCCTGGGTTGTGATGAAGACAGTTTAATCGGACTGGAAGAGGAAGGGAATATGACAATGACAATAACAATAATAATAATGACAAAAGAATATAAAGAGTAAGTGATACACAATGCAATTGCTTGCCATTCACTGACTGATGACCAGCCAGACCCCGAACAGTGACCTTTCCCCTCAAGTCAACCCCCCTTCAGTCTTATTGTTCAGCATGATGTTATATGGTATAGAATGTCCCTTTGGCCAGTCTGGGTTCTGTCTCCTTCCACATTTTTGTGCACCCACAGCCTACTTGCTGGCTGGGCAGAATGAAAAGCTGAAAAGTCCTTGTCTAAGTGTAAGCACTGCTCAGCAACAACTAAAACATTGGTGTGTTATCAGCATTATTCTCATCCTAAATACAAAACACAGCACCACATCAACTATGAGGAAAAAAAATTATCCCAGATGAAACCAAGACAGAAGTAAATCAGATGTCATATCTCTTTAAAAGAATTTTGTTACCTGCTCAAGGGCCTGCAGATTTCCATGGATTTGGTATTTTTTTTCTCCAAAATATGTTCTAATGTGTTTTGCAACATTGGGACCTATTAGACATCTGCTCTTTGTAGAATGTTTTTACTTGCTCCTCTCCATTCTGAGAGCATTGCCACCATTAATTTGTAGTACTGGACTTCTAACCTCAAGTGATGAGTCTTTCAAGGCATAGATTTTTCAGAGGCAGAGATTAATGGATGTGGTGGTTTTACCCAGATGGAAAGCTGAACTCCACCACAACTGCTCTGTTATTCCCCCTCCCCAAAATGAAAGGAGGAGAAAATACAATGAAAGGGCTCAAGGGTAGAGATAAGGACAGGGAGATGACTCAACAATTATCGTCAAAGACTCAGCATAGGTAGATTAATCAAATTTATTGCCTATCACTAGGAGACAAGCACAGTAAGAGACTAAAAAGCAAACCTGAAATGTCTTCCACCCATCCACCCTTTTCCACATCCTCCCTATGAGTGGCACAGGGGAACGAGGAATGGGGGCTGCGGTCAGTCCCCAACATTTAGTCTCCTTCACAGTCACTCTGTGCCCCTGCTCCACGTGGGATCCCTCCCACAGGATGTTGTCCTTGCCAAACTGAGCCTGTGGGGGCTGCCGACAGGCAGCAGTCCTTCAAGAACTGCTCCAACATGGGTCTGTACCACAGGGTCCATCCGTCAGGAACAAACTGCTCCAGCACGGGTGCCCCCATGGGTGGCAGCTCCCCCCATGCTCCACAGGCTGCAGCTCTGGCCTGGGGCCTGCTCCTGTGGGGGCTCTCCATGGGCCGCAGCCTCCTCCAGGCCACATCCACCTGCGCCACTGGGGGCTCCTCCATGGGCTGCAGCGTGAAGATCTGCTCCATGTGGGACCCATGAGCTGCAGGGGGACAGCCTGCTCCACCAGGGGCCTCTCCACAGGCCGCAGGGGAACTGCTGCTGCATGCCTGGAGTACCTCCTGCCCTCCTTCTGCACTGACCTTGGTGTCTGCAAGGCAGTTTCTCACTTCTTAATCTCCCAGCTGCTGCTGACCAGTAGTTTTTATTTCCCTTTCTTAAATATGCTGTCACAGAGGCCCAAATAACATTGCTTATTGGCTTGGCTCTGGCCAGCAGCAGGTCTCTTTGGAAAGGGCTGAAACTGGCCCTTTTCTAACATGGGGCTCTTCTCACAGAGGCAACCCCTGCAGTCCCCTGCTACCAAAAACTATTCCAAAACCTTGCCATATAATCTCTATACAATGGAGTATCCTGACTTTGTTAATGTATGCAGTCTAAGCTTTGTCTTCAGATATCCTTATTTCTGTTACAGCATCTATTTTTATTTATTTTTTTTAATAGGTTACCAGTATTTTCCATTATTTTTCTCTTTAGCAGTCACGTTTTAAAAAATATGAGGCAAAATATCCCTTGGGCAACTAGAATAGATTAACCTTGATCTTTAATCCTTTTTTAGTACATTCTAGTTTCAATTTTCTTCTGTTTCCTATTTTTGCTCACCTTTTTCTATGACAGCTGTTGTTTAGCTTAACTAGATTGTAACTATTTTCACTATATTCCTGTTTTTTCTTGAAATCAATTCATAGTCACTCTTCTCACAGATTCTTTCTCCTTTCTTTGTGCTTTTCCTATTAATATTATTTTGGAAATGTTCATTCAGGCAATAAATCTCATATTTTTTCTATATCCATTATTTTGCCCTCCTGCTTTGAATACAAGATCCAGTTCAAAGTTGCTCTTTTAAGAGAAAATATTTCTTTTTTCCACATTCAGAGACTTTAAACCCTCCTTCAGTCTAGTCAACATCACCAATTAGAAGAAAGAAACTAAAACTTCAGAGGCTTATTTTTGTCTTGAACTTCAATGCATCAGTCACATATTACTTTATGTGGCTAATTCTGTTATAAAATACTTTATGCTTGCTGATCTAAAACAACTGATTTCACTCCCTCATTTCAGATTTGGTCTTCATTTCAGATATCTGCAAGCCCAATGCACTGGGTCTGCTATTTATTTCTTTCAGATATCTAATGAGGTTTTTACATACTGAACATTTACAATTTCATATAGTTTAAAGGAAAAAAAAAAAAAAAGAAGTAAGAGAAAAAAAAAAAAAAGACATCAGAATTTTGTTTGAAACTGAATCAAAGTTTTGTTTAAAGTAATCAAATGCATCCATAGCTTGAGGAGTACTTTTGACTTATTTTAACATAACTACTAGAAGTTTTGAAAGTTGAGTATGGCATCTGATTAACTATCAGTAAGGTTTTATGACTGATCTTAACTTGAATTGTATTTGCTTAGCTTACTATTTTAATTTCTAATGTTCTTATAAAAGTGCTGAATGAACAGTCCATTAACATCTGAGGCTTTCTTGATCTTGTTCTGTAATAGCTAATGCAGGCTTTCTCCACAGGTATGACTAAAAGAAAAATGACCTGAAGAGAACTTTTGAAATGAGATGGAAAGACATCCATAGTTTAGCGTCTGTGTTAGTTCAGTACTTTTTGTTCTTTAATGAGTCTGCCAACAAAGATGTTACTTTAATGGTCAGCAGTAATGTGAACACTTACCCTCTATGAACTTAATTTCAAACCACAAATCATTTGATGTAGGCTCCCTGGTAGCCAGCCAAGTATAATGATACTTCAAATATTGTTGACTATCATATCCTTTACACTCACAACTCAGTTTATATAGGCAGGGGGTCTTAATTCGTTATTAACTTCTGGAGCATCAAGTCCCTTTTCTCACTCTATTATTTTCTCTACACAGTACAATGTTATCTTGAAAAGTTTTTATTTTAGAATTCATAGACTACATGGCAGAAGAGGAAGACATTGGGTAATGTATTTGTTTTATATCTTTCATGAGAAACAAGGAAAATACTGAACACAGGTATAAACTGCTGGAGATTTTTTTTCTAAACAGACCTAGAAGGCAGCACTACCAGAAGCACTGTTTTAAAAAGCACAAAGATTTTGTTTCTGTGTAGTGAGAACACCTGGTATATCCTAACCTTTAAGAGACTGAGAGGTTGTATAATATAATAAATTTATAAAGCAGAGAAGTGAAGGGGAATGAGAAGACGGAAAAGACAGATGAGTGAAGGAATACAGGCTTAACAGAAGTCTATAGAATCATGTGACACATCATTTATTTTTCAAGCTGCCAACATGGCTAACCTATAAAATACTGATGAACTACCAATATGATTACTTCTAAATCCTCTTCTTACATTATACTTTATATTTAAAAGCATTTTAGATATAGGAGAAGGTTTAATTTATTTATTTGTTTGCAAACTGTAATTTTTATTTTTCGTCTCCCATATTCAGTTACATTATCTGAAGTGCACTAGGTTTAATAATTTGTACTTAACAGCCCTCTGATTAGCTCTCCATGGTAAACAAGTTTCTGAGCTGGTTAAAGTCATATTCTTTTAGTCTAGCATCATGTCATCTTGCATACGCTCAATCTTCTGCCTGTTGTCTGTAAATAAGATGTGTTGCTAGCTCCTAGGATAATATGTATAAAAACTATATAATTTTCCATCTGTCTTATAGGAAACAGGAAAAATATCAGAAAGAAAAATAAAAGAATGCTTCATGAGCAATTACAGCTGTATTCTAAGCCCAAATATCTTGCTATTCTAAACCATGTTAGATTCTACACCTCAGTTCATATTCAACCATCAAAAGACAAAATTATTAAAAAACAAATAAAACAAGCAGTTTTTACTTCTCTTTTTCTCTCTCTCTCTCTCTTTTTTTTTTTTTTTTTTTTTGTTTTGTTTTGTTTTGTTTTGTTTCCAGAAGCTTTATTATTGACCTACTGTATAGTTAAGAAAGGTCAGGGAGGCTTTCTAAAGAATCTAACTTATACAGTTTTAATGAGAATTGTTCAGCTGAAGTTTCATGCAATATTTTGGACATTTGTAGATAAAAGACTGGTATGATCTCTTTTTCTGTAATAACAATGGAAGTTACATATGACCTTTTTTTCTCTTGTAACTAGATTTCCTAAGGTAGGGAGTCTTGACATAGTTCATTGTTTAAAGAGAGTTGTGTTCAGATTTCTGGTTTCCAGGGAACTTAGACAATGAGGGAACAGCTCTGATACTGGCCTTTAGAGGTCTTTAGTTGCCACACACATTGCCAAACACCTTCGAAGAGCTGAACCACAGCCTGATTCATCCCATTCTCTTGGTCAATCTACTGCTGTACAAAGTTATTGCCAACATATTACACCGAATATGAGTTATTGGATGACAAAATATACTACTAATAGCTGCTGTAGTTATAAAAAGTCATGTTTGAGTTCTTTGAACTTATCTTCTATGTCCTCTGTTTCTTCTGACATGTCATTTAAACATGTCAAAAGCAAACAGTGAAACGCGTTCTGTGTGATCCTATTTAGATTAGAAAAGCACTTCAGTATCATGCCATGGGCATCCTTTTCAATTCACTTTTAGCAAAAAATGAACAGTCCAACTTCAGACCTGAAACTTGATAAATTATTTCACAGAAAACATTTTCAGAGAGTATCATCAACTTTAAATTACCAATGTATCAAATTTGTCTGTATCAACTTTCTTCTATCCACCATCAAATCACAAAGATAAAGTGACAGAGCAAATTTTGTTACTGGAGCTGATGATGGCTTACCTAAGCTGCTTCATTTGAATTTACAACAGAGCAGTGATTCCTGTTGCACATGGTAGATAAACTTCAGATATATTATGCAATGAAGTAGTCTGTTCAAGACCATAAGATTTTCCATACATTGCTTTGCCAATATGACGTGGGTGACATTAATTGCACGTTTCCAAAGGCAGGTTTAAAATTTACAAAACTATAGGTTTATTATTATTATTATTATCATTATTATCATTATTATTATTATTATTATTATTATTATTATTATTAAATGATAAATGGCAAACAGGATGAATGAACTTTCCCTCCTCTGATGAAGCTTCCATGTTGATAAAATTTATATTTATTAATCTCATTAGTTAAACCTTAGGCTTACAAAGATTCATTTTATATTAGGAATGGATTTTAGCAAGTTTCAGTTGTTGAAATAAATTAACTGAAGACAATCTGTATTCTCAAATCATTTCTTGATTACTTGCAAAGATGGCTCCTTCCACAGTAAAGCATCAATTAAGTCCTTGTATTATCTACCTTCATACACAACTTTCTTTGTAAAAGAAAGGTTTCTTCAATGCCACTGTTTCTTCATGGATTTGAGAGTACACTTACTTCAAAGACAGAATGAATAAACAAATCAGGTCAACCTCTCTTTCTTCATCTGAAACTCCATGGAACAAAAGTTGTATGAGATGATCTTGTAAAAAAAAAGCAGCCTTTTTGTTTGTTTATTTTGTTTGTTTGTTTGTTTTTGTTTCCTACAACATTCCTTCCCACTGGCATGTTTATCACATTGCATTCATGTGCTTTAGAAATGCCAAATAATTTTCAGGAATGCTTATTGTCTCTTGATGTTATTTTGTCATCCCATATGCAAAACTGAAATTACATTGCTGCTGACTTTGGCTCAGGATGTTTACTCCAGACTTAGAACCAGGACTGAATTTTATCCATAAGTATATCTCATAGTTTATATTAAACAAAACAAATAAACAAAAAAAAACCACCGAACTTATTATATAGATATTGCAATACCATTTTCATTCTAAAATATATTAGAAACATGCTGTTCCTCTTCAGGCCTCTATATCAACAGATAAAAAAGTTGGATGAATCAACCAACCAAAACAGATCTGTGATAAAGCTGGGCAGATAACTTGATATTCTGACTCCAAGGCCAACAATGTCACATTTACCCAGCATCATTGTTAGTAGTAGTTAAAGTAACCGTAGCATTGCTTTTCTTCTTAGAAGGTTTGATCAGAGTCTGGGACCAATTGTATGAAGTACAATACTAAAAGAATTCAAACACAAACAAACAAAAGCCCACTTTTCTCATGGAAATAGCAACTAAAGAAAGAGATAAGTAACAAGTGTATACAGGAAAGGATGAAAAATGAGACAGTAAGACATTGTCATTCGGTGTGGTCTCTGTATCATCAATCTTAACTATATTGCAGGTGAGACCAGACTAATAGCCACAGCTTTGTTACGTATTTGCTTTACCTCTTCATGAATGCAAACTTACCAGAAGACAACAGAAGTCTTTTCCATTTCTGAAGTTGTGGGTTTTGTAGAATATATAAAGGCCAAGCTAGAGCCAGGCAACTTTTAATATAAATAACAATTTATTTATATCAGGCCAAGTGAAGCTGATTAAAATGCATGTCATTGAAAGATGTCTTCTCTGCTTCTGTCGTGCTTTCAGTTGTAGTCATTTAGATTTAAATTCACATTCACTACAGATCTTAAGTGCTAACAGGAAGGGAAATCCCTTCCTATCATCTCTGTATATATCTACCTGTAAAGACAAGAAATTTGTATTTTTGGTCATGTGTTTATTTCCAAGAACCCTTGTCTTTTGAATAGTGAAATAACCTCAGATTTTTGCTGGAGCTGTTTGAAAATTTCTTCTTGAATGTTCTTTGTACGTAAGCCAAGAAGTCTATATTAATCTTGGAGTCCTAATAAAGTTTATTGACCTGTGTTAAGCCACAGTGAAAAAGAGATATTGATTTCATGCATAATATATTAATCAATTTCTCATGATCAGTTGTTCCTAGGTATCATTTTTTCATATTATTTTATTTTGCTATCATATAAGTTACACTGAAAGATAAAGGATAATTCTACCTTGAATCAAATTTGTCAAGGTCATATAGCAGTAAAGTGTAGGAAACTATTAAATCTTTTTCCTAATTCTCAGGTGTTGACTTTGATGCTAGTTTGTTCTCCATTCACCTTCTACATGTGACTACTACAAAACATAATGAATGTGTACCCAAAACAACAAAATGATATATTAGAGAAAGATTTAGAGTCATATGTTATCTTTGAAGGGACTGAGGACAAAAGAGGAAGGGGGAGACAGAATCTTTTTCTTTTTACTAAACTCTTTAAAGAAGTAATTATTTATTTATTTATTTATTTTTTACTGCGTGAATGTTCACAATGTACTAATGTCCTTGGTCGCAATTACACAGTACTTTTTTATCCCTGTAGTTGTTTCTATATATCACAGTCAAGCTCTACTAGAAATTGGGGGGAAGAAGAAAGTGAACAAATATCCAGCCATTCTTATGTAGGAATCGTAACCACATCAACAGATTATACATCCTATGAGAGCTCATTCACAGATTCATTACACACAAACTAGGAAAGCTTAATGTTTTGAGGAATAGCAAGTTTCATATTAAGCTTGCCACTGAGATATTTAATCTTTCTCCTTCATAGTTTTTTTGTTTGTTTGTTTGTTTGTTTTAATTTATATATTTGAATAAGATGAGACTAGGACAAATACCATAGACTGTTGGAAGATCTCATTCCACAGTATGGAAACATCACTAGTTCAGAGGAATTTTCATATTCCAGCAGCATCTGTTAAAACGTTATTTTTCACATCATTAGATCAGGTGTGAAGCAATAAAAAATATCAGGTGTTTTAAATTTCCTTTTTGTTTAGTTGCTGCTACCACTTTCTGTGTTAGTAAAATCTCAAGCAAGAGCAAGATAACAGACTCCAAAACAGGAAGATCATAATCTATTTAGGTTGTATGTCATGGATATGATAAAGCTACAGATGGTCACAAAGTCCTATTAAAAGTGAAGTGTCATAATTTGATTTTGATAGCATGAAAATTCTATATGTTCTTAATTATAGGGAGGAATAGCTTTATATACTTTCTATATTTGTCTATACTGTCTATAAATATCAGAAATGAACTTTGACAGAAAGGGTACTCACACAAAAATGTTGTATGTACTGTGCTGATAGCAAATAGCTTATTCTATTAAAAATTTCCTAATAATATATTTGTTTTACCATCAAAAAATGAGAATTGTGGCTTATTGAAAGTAAAAGATTGTGCAAAAAGAAAAAGTATCCAGTTCAAACTGACACTGTCATCTTGATGCTATCAGTGGTCATTTATCAGACTCCCCTAAAAAAGCATAAATTTGGTACATCTTGAAAGTCACCGTCAAGGTAATTCAACACGATCAGGATTTCACCTGGCCTCTTATAGGTGCATTGGTAAACACTTCCTCATATCATTTCAACAGTGTGATAATAATAAAGGATATTTTGGTCAATAAGTAAATAAGAGATTAAAACATAATGTCATGAAGACATCAAAATTCTGCCTGACTATTCTTTTCAGACTTGAATGGTCTAAAGTGACTTAAATACCTGGCTAGATATCATATGTCTAATAGATGAGTAGCTGGTTTCAATGAAAGGAAAAGAAATCAATGCATTGGGGAGCACTAAGGGAGAATGATGACTAAAATACTGTATTAAAAGCCAGTGCACACAGGGCCATTTTGTACTTGTACTGTTTTACTTTTTGTAACTTTCCTGTCTTTTTCCATGCATCAAGAATATGATATAAATAGTAATGGTGAAACTGCCAAGTGAAGAACCTCAACTATTCTAAATTCTTTGCTAAGCATGTAAATATTACTGATATTAATGCTAGAAAATGACATCATGTTTTAAGTTGTTAGATTAGACCCATATCATGATTTGAATGGTGTTAATGACAGCTTTGTTTTTGTGAGCTCACATTTAGATAAAGTGATGCATTTGTTTCACTGCAGTCTGCTGATGCTGTCTTTAGCTTTTTCTCCACAACTTCTTGAACATCTCCGGACTTTATTCTGTCCCATTAACAGAAGACAATAAGATGGGTTTCTAGTCAAGACTGCAGAAGAGTCAAGATACATTTTGGCTTGTATGGTTTTGACCAAAAGAAAAACAAAAACAAACAAAAATTAAAAAAAAAAAATCATCCAAGCATAAGCCTTTCACCAAGAAAACTAGATTTAACAGAAACAAACAAACTAACAAAAAACTTTACAGGTCCAGGTTAGTATGACCTGTGAGTCAAGACATCATCACACTGGAATAATTGAATTGCATGACCTAGCAAAGAGTCTATTAGCCTTTGTTCTCTCAGCTTTGGTCTCTTAGGAGACCAAGATCCAATTGTCTGCTCTGTCTAGCTTAGACTATTTTTGCTTTCATATACAATTAAAACAAATTCTGGATTTGGCAGAAAGGTTGGGAAGTAGGAGAAAACAAAACTTTTAACTTTTTTTCTAGTTTTGGTTCAACTTTAAGCTCATTGTTATGATGTACAATTGCTTTATGACCTCAATTAATCAAGCAGCCATTAAACTCCATTAATATTTACATCGCTTCTAGGAATAAGAATTTCTATCTGATTCTATAGTAAAATAATCCATGGCTTTACAGCATTGTAGAAATAGTAGTTCTTGACAAACTTCTAACAGATATTAAACTATTTTTGGTAACAATATTAAGAGGGGGAAAAAAAAAAAAAAAAGTAAAAAAATAAGGTTTTATTGCATGGGCAGTCTTAAAAGTTTTGCCTGAGTCCAGAAATAATTTTCTACTATACTCAATCAGATAATGACAGGAAAAGGGGGAATGGTTTTAAACGAAAAGAGTGGGGATTTAGATTAGAGATTAGGAGGAAATTCAGAGGCTGGTGAGGCACTGAAACAGGTTGCCCAGAGAGGTTGTGGATGCCCCATTCCTGGAGGTGTTTAAGACCAGGTTAGATGAGGCCCTGGGCAACCTGATTTAGTTGCATGCCTGCCTGTGGCAGAGGAGCTGGAACTAGATTATCTTTAGGGTCACTTCCAGCCCAAGCTATTCTATGATTCATTCTGTGACAATGTCAATCAAATATTCTGTGAATTAATGGGGATAAATTTGAGGGTAGGGTTAATTTGTTGGGATATTTAATGGTTTAATAAGGCATTTTAAAATAAACAGTAGGTGGGTGGAATTTTTAAATATATGTATGATTTTTCACCTCTTGGATTCAGAAGAGAAATATGTACATGTAAATTTAGTCTTAAAAAAAAACTCTTTAGTCTTAAAAGACTGTTTTAACTGTTGTTAAAAAAAAAAAAAAAAAAAGACATCCACTCTTTACAATAATGTAACTGCTGAATTGCTCAATTCAGTAGATTTTACACTGGTCAAAGCTGAGTCTTGCCTTAAATCTTTAGGGTATAATTCAGATGGTATAATTTATATTTTACTCTAAGATGGATGTTACTGCAAAGGTTGACATACTCTTTAAGGAGGATTTGAGGCCTGTAGGTGGATACCACAGCTCTTCAGAAAGTTTAGCAAATAAATAAAATAGGGATTCTTTTTTTTTTAAAGCTTTTCTAATTAATCTGATCAACACTTCCATAATTTTTCAGGGATAGAGAAAATATTTCTTATATTTGGATAGTAAACTATAGATTATGACATCAGATTATACAACATAAATAACACTAAAAGAAAGAATTTGAATCAGGACCTTAACCATGAAAACATATAGACAAATGGTAACTTACAGAGAGCATTATGTTATGCAAATGTATATACTATGGTAACATCTGTCACTGAATGTAAGGGATTTCCCTCTTTCTCTTTTGCTGAAATAATTGTTAATAGGTAAACATATGTAGTGTAACAAAAATTTACTAGATTATATCAGAACAGCAAACAAATATATGCAGGATTTTTTATGGCATTAGAATGAAACATACTTCTTTCCACAGAAAACAAACACTTACATAAAACTAATGCAGTCGAGCTATAGGAAGGGGGGTTTCTGTGTTTGTTTGCTTGTTTTTGGTTTTGTTTGTTTGTTTTTCCCAGAAATATACCATAGGAAAGCAAGAAAATTGTGTTTACTCTAAACCATGTTTAAATCTCCTTTAAGTGTTATGTGCTACAATCAGCATCTTTTGACACCTTAATCTTAGTCTTCCCACAAACAAAAAGTAGATTAATCAAAAACTGTTCTCCTGACACCTTGCTGATCTAATACCCAATTAACTCCTGCAGTATTTTTCACTCTCATTGAACTATAAACGTGGATCATTCTCTCTTTTTTTCTTTTTTTTTTAATTTTTATTGAAAATCTTACAGGTATGACTAAAAGTCATAGGCAATATCTTTCAGTTCCATTACAAAATCTGTCATATATATATATATATACATATATATATATATTTAGTACAACTAGAAGCAAATCTACTGAATTATGAATCAATGATTGTCTACCAAAGTGTAACTCAAAATTAAACATCCATGTTGCAGATGATTAAAATTATTTTGCTTTTCTCTGATGAGGCTGAAGGCCACTTTCACATAGTTAATT
Source organism: Netta rufina (assembly GCF_964035555.1). NCBI lineage: Eukaryota > Metazoa > Chordata > Aves > Anseriformes > Anatidae > Netta > Netta rufina. Next base: position 102,604,087 of record NC_140124.1, read on the forward strand.
GATAATGCTGGGCTGCAAAAAAAAGCCTTAACGATAATTTTCGTTCTCCCAGCCTTGTGTCACCCATACATTTCAGTACAAGGATCGTTCTTTCAGAAATACGTACTTTTGGAGTGATCATTCTCTATGTAGTACCTTCTATTCACAGATAAAATCCTGCAAACAATTCTGAATGACTCTCAGTAATTGCTGGCAAGTCAAATCATTGCAAGTTAGGTACAAGCAAAAGAGTTCATAGGAGCATAATCTAATTTAGGAACTCATCTACAGATTATCTCAAACAAAATAATCTGAAATAATACTTAAAAACACTACTTTACTTGATTATATGCCTTATTGTCTAATAATAAATCATGAAAGATAAAGTATAAATAGAATAATAAAAAAGTTATCTTATTCTAAGAAATCCTACTTCAAAACCATACAGTATTTTAAGCAACAGCAGTTTTCTTTCTGTTTTGGCACTCCTGAACCAGTGTAGAAATTATGTATACTGAGTTAACACCTTTGGGGAAAATACATATGTGCAGAAAGATCTAAAGATGGTTTCTGGAATTAATACCATTACATTGCTTAACATAAGAAAGAAATTTAAGAGTCTTTTACTGTCATCAGCAGCAAAAGATAATGGGAGGGGGAAAAGCAGGGTGTTTAAAGTCTTTGAAGTATATAGGATATTTGACCTTGAAAATTATATCTTGCATTAAAGACACGCCCAGCTACTCTGTGGTCTTCTTTCCAGAACTGCAATGTACAAATATTTTATTTAAATGTCTCAGACATTGTAGTGGCTCAGAAGAACAACTGTGTGTCCTTGCGGCTGCTCTCATTTCTGAGAGATGAATGGTGGGCTCAATTGCTTTACTGTAATTTCTCAATTTCCACGCTTCATTTATCTGAGACTGGAGAAAAATCAGCATGTTCTGACAAGTCTAATACCATGAGGCAGTAAAATGGACCTGAATTTAGTGGAGATTAGAGCTCCAAAATAAATATAATGCTTTATGTCAAATAATAATAAAAAAGGATAAATTCTCCTGTACAAATCAGAAGAGATAATAAAAAATAACAAATAGATAGCAACATATTTTCTATACCTACATGGGCATCACGAAACTTTTCAACCTTGAGGATACCACTCCATATTTCTGATTTTATGTGGTCTGTAAATCACATCAGTAAGTTGATGACAAACATGGAGTTTCTTAGAACAAATAGTAATATGTATCTCTTCATATATATATTCATAAAACTACCCAGGAATTTACAGAGACTTTCAATTAACTAAATTTGAAAAAAGCAGGGACAAACAAAAAAATGATCTGGGTTTTTGTTTGTTTTCATTTCTGTACTTCTGTTTTTGGTTTAGCAAGCTGCATGCAGCATTGTAAAAAAAGTTTGCTAAAAGGCCTACATTTGCAAATACTATATATTGTCATATGGTACTGAATTATATTTGTTAATTTGTTTCTTACACTTATATCAAAGACTTTGTGTTCTAGATATAGCAATACTGTAAAGGCATCTACAGAGTGTAATTGACTCATTAAGGTTACAGTGCATAACACTCTTGAAAGTGAGTTGCCTCTGAAGGTATCTTATGATGCTATCTATTTGAACGTGTCTGAGCATTTCATTTTATCAAAAATGCCTCAAATGCTCATATGCTATGTGGTCAGTGCAATTCCTAGGACAAGTTTAATGAGGATATGTTCCACCAAGTCAAAAAGAAAAAAAGAAAAAAAATATTAAAAATGGAGAACTATTTACAACTTTCTTCTGTCTGTAAAGTTGAGTTTTTTATTTTAGTATTCTTCAGTGCATTTTCAGAGAAAGGTTCCAAGGCTATGAGTACAAGCAGTCTGGTCCAGTCCCATACATATCTGCAAGCCTTTTAAAACGAGGGCCCCAGTCACTGAGGTAATCGTAGTTCTGGTCAGAGTTTGAGCTGATCGAATCTAAGGAGCTGAGTGACTCTGCCACTGAGCCATTTCCCTCAAAGGCGTATGTCTGCAGGGAGTCATAGGGTGGTGCACAGGGGTCCACATCAGCTTCTTTTAGTCTCTCCCAGATAAATTCCCTAAAAATTACATTATCTGGGATGCTTTTAAAAGTTGGTCTGCTCAAGAACTGAATCTCAGGTGTCACGTCCCTCCTGGTCTTGGTGTCTCGGATGATGTTGAGGTTTCTCAAGGCAGCCATGTCAAAAGCCTCAGTGTCTTCTTCTCCACCACCCTCATCATCATACCTGACAATGTTCTCTCTGATATCTCTCTCTTCATCAAAAATGAGGGGCTCTTTTTTCCGTCGCCTCATGGTGACAATCAGCAAGACGAGAACTGGAATGCAAAAAGACTGAAGTTTTAGCAATGCTAAAATTTGCTCATATTTTGGTAGTGGTTGAAGCACTCATTAATTTATATGGATAACGACACAAGGAGTAGCAGGTAATTTATAGAGTTAGATTTCAAATCTAGCAGGTTATAAAATGGCTTTTAAACCACTTGCTTTTTAGATGTTAAAGAATCTATTTCAAAAGCCATTGTGAATTAATGTTTTCTTCTCTAACTCTATATCCTGTGCTATCTTTTAAATGCAAATTTTAGTACTGTTTCAGTATGAGTGTTACAATGTCATAGCTATGAAATAATAATAATTAAAAAAAATATATATTTTTTTTTAATTAAAAAAAAAAAAAGACCTTTTCCTGAACTCTTAATTGCCCAAGCGGTAAAAGCACATTTGCAAAGTAACTGAATAGAATTTAATGACCACAGTTTGGGAAGTCACTGAATTAAAGTATATGGCCAATCTCTGCTGGGAAACAAACAAACAAACAACAAACAAACAAACAAAAAATCTTCCTAGACTGGTGAAGACTTAATTATTAAGCAATGTGTAACATAAAACAGTCTTAGCTCGTGGATTAAAAGAATATATAAGAATGCACTTTCCTTTTAAGTGCAAAGCGCTGTTCTTCAGATTTATGAATTACTTCTAATGAGAAATTCTAGGACTGAAATTTGCTGGATCAGCCAGTTCTAGAAAAGGTAATCATTTTAGAATTATAATAGAAAAGGTAATCATTTTAGAATTAAAATAGAATTATAATCAAAATAGAATTATAATTTTTCATCAGACTGAAAGCTAATATTAAATGTCAGTGACAGCCAAAAGAACTGAGAAAAACAAACTCAAGATTCATCTTTTTCAAATACAGATTTGGTAGAGAAACACCATTACTGATACACAAAGTATGGAACCTGCAATATGAATATTGCGCCCATATGTGGGACATGATGAAATGTGAGTCATATTAATCACAAAGTGATTAATACTATCCTGTAGCATCTGGATAACATTTGCTGAGTTAATGATAATCCTAGAAAAGAGCAGGCATCTCTATGACTGTAAAAATAATGGTACATTGAAAAGTAAGTATCATTCCATATTCAATTTATCATTCCTTATAATATTATCTATATTTTTAATGTTAAGAATATACTATTTTTTATATTCAAATATCTAAGGTTTGCTATCGTTACTTACAGTACTTTGATATGCCTACTAAATTCCGTATACATTTCTGAAAAAAGGAACAACTGGTTGAGATAAAATTAAGATTGATATTCTCTAGGCTGTCTCAGAAATGCCCTCCATAAATTTAATAATATAGAATATTGTTGAAAGCCTTTCTTTTCAGGGAGGAACTTTTGAAAATCATTATCAATCTAGTCATTGTGAGACATGACTTAGTATGGGGATCACTTGGTTAGAATTAACCAGTCATTCAGAGATTGTACATGTAGAAAACTGCTATATTTCCACAGATATTGTCATAATTTCCTTTGGAGTGATGCTTGTTTAAAAGTAAAACTGGAACAAGTTCATTTTTTCCCTTTTAAAAATATATTAGTATATTAGGAAAATATTTTTAATTTATTTATATATATATATATTTATAGTAAATATGAGGTACAGGTTCAATGATCCATCTATTAACAGATGTCTTATGACTTTATAACACTTCAGTATCATCATCACTCTTCCACTTTTTTTTCCTCCTGGCATCTCACTGAATCATGTCTTGTGTATTAAATTCAGGAGCCACTGGTTTGGGGCACTTTGCTTTCAACAGTATTTACATAAGTAGTTTGATGATATAGGATTTTGACCTTTAAAGTGTTTTTTATGAAATTTCAAAACATTTTGATCATTGTATAATACAAATTAAGTTGTAAATTATAAAACAGATAACATAAAATTATCATCATTATATAGACAACAGTTGGATTCTACTCTTACTGTTTTTTCCTTATTATAAAAGGTATTTTTAAGTGAGAGACAAATTAGGTTGTTGACAGTACTAAAATACATTTAAGTCAAGATTGCTATTGATTTCTATTTTTTAAGCATTTTTAAAATTTACCGACACATTTTTTATTGCCAAGTAAGTAAGCAGATAATCATTTCCTTTAATCAAGTGCACATGTGTTTTCACACTACTGTCATTCTTAACAGACTTAATTTTCAAAGTTAAATACGTTTAATAAGTGAAAAATATGAAGCTCAGTAGGTAAGTCTGGCTGAAGGTGAAATAAAGTCATGATGCAATGAGTGTTTTATGTAGTATTCCTTGTACATCACATCCCTGTTTGAAGTCAAGAAAAATATGGAGTCTTTCTAAAGGTTAAACCTTTTAGCATGTAGATGGCTTTATGAGATTATTAATTTATCTCCATTCCAACAGCTATGAACAATAATGTTTAACCTCTAAATGAACAAAGCTTTAGCTGCATTTCAGCAACTGCACAGATGTATACAAGTGCAAACAAAATTATACTGGTAACTAAATCAAGTGAAAATGATTTGTAAAGCTTATCCATTTCTCATTGTCATTTTTCCCTCTACATTTATCACAAAAGCAGAGATCAAGTCAGTGACTGGCTGAACATCTAGAGAACACAGTATCTTAGAGAAGAAATAAAACACAGTGAAAAAGCTTTAGGAACACATGTATTGTACTTTTTGGCCATTGTCTCTATACCAGCACACCAAACTGATGCCAAGCTGATGAAATGTCAATACTGATTTTGTATGCGATTAAAATAAATAAATAAATAAATAAATGATATTGAAACTAATAATTATAAATGAATAACTAAAACTAATAGAGAAATATCTAAACTAACCTTTTGTTCTGGTTTACCAGAATTGTTGGAAATGTTTATTTTGTTTAATAGGTACAACAACTGACAGAACCTTGGCATTTGTATTTATATTACCTGTGATAAAATGTAATTTTATCTTTGTGTTGGTATAACTACAATCATAGTATCAGTAGTTTCTGTTCACCTAAATCAGTTTTTAAACTAATGCCCTTGAATATAAGAAAAATTTTTTTGTTTGCTACATTGCATTGTGCTTTGTGGAATTATTATCAAGTTTTCACTTTAGTGTGATCTTGCAAAAAGTTAGGTTTAGTTTACCTGTGCTTCTCTGTTTTAGCATTAAAATTTCTGTTTGTACTCAGGGCAACTACAGTGTCATTGTAAAGAAGCTATAATAGCCCTCAAAAAACCTAAAGGAGAAGCCTACACTCAGAAACAGGCAGAGCTGTAAAGGGACAGAGCTAAATCACAATCATTATCATACCCTGTATACTTCGCTCCTAAGCCTGGCATTTACTATAGCAGTAAGATATGTCAGCTGCAAATGAACATGCCATTGCTTTATGCCTTAGGTGTGTCATGAGTTATAAAGCTGAAGATTGGAGACCCTCAGCCATCCGAGAAGCACACTGATCTGTTTAGTTACACATTGCAGTTACTAGTACAGTCAGAAGAGATTTGAGAATACAGAGGCCAAGACTCAGGAAATGTATATTTAATTTCCAGTTAACAAGCTTCATGTATAACTGTTGCTTAATCAGTTTAGATTGCTTTTTGCAAAGTGTTGTAACCTTTGAATGCCTAGACTGAGCCTTCATTAGTAGGCTCTATAATTTTCAGAAAACAGGTTCTGCATTGCATAGTCAGCCACCTTTTAAATGACTCAATTTGAATTACCTCCAAACTGAAACAATTATTGATTTATCATTTTTCAACTATAAGATCCAGTCCATACATACTGCATTGTCCTATCCCATATCCATTTTACCCATTTAGTCATAAGATCCTTATTACTAGTACTGTTTCTTCCTGTTTAAGAGTCACAAAATTACATGGCTGATTGTATTAGGCTTTTGTAAGTAATACGTTAATAATTTACTTGTCCTTTAATTGAAAACAAGTAATACTTTAAATCTGTATTTTGAAAGGTAATCAACCTATCATTAACTTGTAAAATCTAAAGCCAGATTAAGAGGAGGTTTGCTACATTGTTTTGAGAAAAATACTGGGGCTAATAAATTTTATTCTGAAATATGGAAGATAAGAATAATGAATTTCTATTGCTTCAATACAAATAAAATATTTAACCTTTCAAATATGATTGGGTTATTTACAGGTGAATATTCTTTTTGTATGTATGATTTTATGTATACATTTTATGCTAAGCACTGGTTACAAAAGCAGTTATTTTGTCTGGAAGATGCTAACTGAAAAACAAATTACCTTGAATTAAATTATCATATAATTTTAAAAGGAGGTAAAATTCCTTTTTATTTCTCTAAAAATTATGTACAGTCTAAAATTAATACAAACTAGCTTTTCATATGCTTTTAATAGAATAATTTGCAAGTAGTTTTTTTTTGTTGTTTGTTTGTTTGTTTGTTTGTTTTTCTTTAAAACACAGCCTCACTGCAGAGTGAATAATTGTAGAGGTTTTGGGGTAATTAACAAAGTACTGGTGAAGCTTGAATGTGGAATAAAATTTAGAATTTAATCTCCATAAATCAATCTAAGAAGGAGAAAAAAGTGGTAAAATGTTTATAACTTTTAAAATTATTTAACTTTGAAAAAAAAAAAAAAACTATGCCACATTATATGTGATTATAATAAATTGGTATAATGTAGTAACTCTTTTTCTTCTTGCAATCACTGAAACCATTGTGCTTGTCTAAAATTGATCAGTTGTTTAAGTAAAAATAAGAACACTAAGAAATCCCACTGAGACAATCTGAGTCTTCTTTGAGACAAATGGTTATTAGGCAAAAGGATGTGTAGGGAGGAACGAATATCAAAGCATATAATTCTAACTTTAAGCAGATAAGAGTTTGTTGCAATTTCAAGATATTACAACCAGAATGCATTCATTCATGACAGTTATACAAATCTCTCCTCTGCTTTGCAACTGAAACTTACATTGAGATGACATTGATGAATGTGACTAGATTTGCAGTGTATTTTAAATTTTAATCAGAGGAAAAAAAAAAAAAAAAAAGTTTTGATCCAGTAACCTGGTTCCTCTGATAAACCCTTACATGAAAATGTACATTGCTTGGTCCCAGCCCTGGAACCACACAAGTTTAAACTTATTTTTTATGTAGTACTAGTTGATCTTCATTATTTTATTTCTTTATTTGTTTGGTGTTTTTTGTTTCCTCATTTTTGATTTTGTTTGTTTCTTTGCTTTCCTTGGGAATTAATGTAAAAAGAAAATTCCGAGCATTATTGCCATTCAGCTGAGCCAGCGACTGCCTTCTGGGAAGAAATAAGAGAAAAAGAAAGGCTCTGGAACAAGACAAGCAACACTTGATTAGTGTTTCACTGGTCATCAGTGATTCTTTGGTACCTCTTCTTTATTAAGACTGATACCAGGTATCTGAGTTGCAGGATCCAGCAACTCAGTGCAGGACTCAAAGCCAAGTTTAGCACAGAAACACAGACTAAACTGTGCCTTCAACTCTGAACTGTATCCAGAAGGAAAAGTGATGAGATTACATAGAAATATCTACTTGGATAAACAACAGTAACACATTCAGATAGCTAAATTTGAAGTCCAATTCTTTGACAACTAAAATCAATGGTGAGGTGGTTGTCTGTCAGATTCATTTTCGGTGCACAACCGAATTTAAACACTATGTTCGTATAGTTTATCCTCAGTTCTTTACCAAATGCTTGTTCAGCACAATCTAGAAGTGACTGGGATAAAACCTCAGGTTACCTGATTTATTGGTTGTGTTTGAGCTGTGCTACACTGAGTGGAATAAGCAGTCTCTGGCACAATGCTGTGTTTCCACCGAACAGTCTTCTTCAACACATATGGTTCATATTTCTGAGAAGCTCATGCCCAGGCCAACCTAACTTTTAGCTACAGTAGTTTCTAATGCATTATTCAGAAATTCCCTTGTTTATATATAACAGAAATGGTGACATTTCAGTTTGGGTTTAAGTTAATTGCTATCATTACAGAATTCTTAAATACATTGAACCAATGTTTTCAACAGGTGATTAATGTCAATTAATATCCATTAATGTCAATGCCAGTTGATACAAGAGAAAAGCCTAACATTATATATTTATTTGAACATATTTTTTCCTATTTGTTTCTATTTACCTGCATGTGCAAATAAAGTTCATTTGGGAATAGATATGGACTAGAAATATTGCTAGAAGAAAATGTATGAAAAATGTTGATTAGAATTGTTGATTATCATTCACTTGTATTTCTCCTTAAGCCTTGGTCTTTACACATGATGAGTGAGATTAAACAACTTTATGTTTTTAGCTTTTTTTTTTTCCTTTGGTCAAAAAGCTGAAAAACTTGGGAAATGTCTCCTATACACAGACATTGAGTAAGTTGTTTGGGTTCATTGTAGAAGTAGTGATTTTTCTTATTCTCTAACAACAGTACAAGAAGATTTCTTTTTCTGAGTCATTTGGAATTGTTTGTAGCAAAAGAAACATTTCCTTCTAATGGCTTACTGTGAGGTGAATCAGTCAATGAGAAATTTCCCATATGTGGTTAAAATACTGGCTTGAACAAAAATGCAGACAAAAATCTTTTGATTTGATTTATGATCATATAAATTTGAGGAGACTTCAGTCTTCTCCTTCCCCTTAGGCTGATATGTGCAGTAAAGGAATAGACGAATCTCTTCAGTGATAACACTCGTGAGAATTCTTGTGTGCTGATTCAGAACCTTTTTACAGTAGATCTCTCTGACAATAAGTAACATTGCACCTCTCCTTATCTGCATATCACAGTTGCAAGGATGATCCTTCATCTTTATTCCCTGATTTGTACCTGTGTAGTATCATCTAGGCATTTTGTTTCAGGACTTTTCATGAAATGAAAAATGCTAACCAAACTAAGCTCTTGACACTGTTCTGCTATTCACAAGCCGGTTTCTCCCCTTGTCTTCTATCTAGCAGTGGTTTCACTGCACAACATAAAATCCAAGAGAGACACCAGTTGCAGGAGTAACAAAAGATCATTCTGTAGAAGATGTTCAATTGAATAAGATGATTTTAATCAGTAAATTATATCTGTTGTATTTCCTGGGTATCTTTTGTTCTCTACAAATCAATTTTTGAAAAAAGTTGCATCTCTGAAAAGAACACACACTGATTACAAAGTAATTAATCTGGAAAAAAACAGCTTTTATACTAAACTAGAGAAATACATACATAAACTGCATTTTTTAAATATTAAATTTGTTGTAAATAATATTTTTTCTTCTAATATTATTTCATATGTACCTCTGGAGTCAGCTTAAATTAGAAAGTATCTGATCTTGAAAATCACAGAATTAAGGTTTTGTGTGGCTCGTGATACAAAATGTTGTTCTTCCTGGAATGTGATTAATTTAGTGATTAAAAATAAATAAATAAATAAAATAGTGTGTATCTATACATATTTTTTATTTTTTCTTTTGCTAATTACAATACATTGCATTGAAAAAAATTGTAACAGAAAGAAGACTTACCCAGCAGCGTTAATACACAAGCCAATATTGCTATCAGGGCTCCAGTGCTAAGTCCTGCAGGCAATATGTATGCCTCTGCATTGCATGTCTGAGCAATACCATCTGCATCACAGTCACAGACTCTGATGGTGAGTGTATTAGTGCTACTTAGTGAAGGTGACCCACTGTCCACAATGAATATTGGCAAATAAAAAACAGATTGTTCCTGTCTTCGGAAGCCATTTCTTCTGGTTAATACTGTTGCAGTGTTATCTATATAAAGGAATAAAAAGATAAATGTAAAATACTTGGCCTTTCAAGAATATAAGTCTATAAGAAATACAGCCTTTCTCTCAGAAGACTTTAGAAACACATTTTTATTATTTCAATGAGTTTATATTGATCGTATTTTCCTTAATCTGCAGAGGTAGGATTAGCTGAGAATTCATGTTCAACTAAACAAAAATATTCCTGTTGTCCATGAAAAACTATTTCAAAATCGCAGAGGTCTATTTGTTTTTAGTATGCTTACAGTTCCACAGTCTCAATATATAGCTGAAGATGAGAGTATTGTAAAAGAGAAGAAAAAAAAATCACACTTCAGTAATCAGTTTAAGTATTTATATTCATGTTTCAGGTCTAATTTCCATGGATCTATTTCAATTATTCACAGATATAGAGAGCATGGAATAAGATAATATATTCATAGGTGAGTAGGTTCTGAACACCAATTAATATATATTTTTTGAAATATAAAAATAACCTCTTGGAGCACAAATACATGTAATTGCATGTGTAACAAAGACGTGTTTGTTTTCAGTCTCAGCTGAGAGTCAGCAAGTTGGCTAATATAATCACATGTGCTTCGATGTTGCTGATTTGGGTGACTAAAATGTCCAGGTGTTCCAGAAAATATGTGCATAACTCACTGTGTTCAATACAGGTTGACCGCTCCTGAGAGGTAGGGAGATACATCTCCTAGAAATGTATAGAAAAGGTTGGTCGGTCGGTCTGTCTAGCTACATGTATCATCTATCTATCTGTCTATCTATAGTCAGATTCATTGATAATCTAGTATAGGTATCTTATTGTGTCATCTATTATGACCTATCTGGCAAAAAAATACAAACATTTCCTCATACAGAACCATGTGAAATATATCTAAAGCTAAAACATCAGAAGAGGCAACTGGTTCTGCCTCGTAACTCCATTGATTTTACTGGCATTGCAATGGTCTGTTATTACCCTTTGCAAATTGTAAGTTCTTTGGAAGATGGACTGTCTTTTTATTGAGTACTTTGCAGAACTTGTAACAGCATCAGACTTCTTAACAGTCTTATTCTAATGCATTTTTATTTTTTTGACCACTATTTTTATTATTTTGACCACTATAATATTTTTTATTATTTGACCACTATATGCTGCTACTATGAAGAAAGTTAAACATGTCAATACTACATGCAGAATAAGGCAATAAATGCCTGTGTGAGAGATCTTTATTAGGTCCCGTGGACTTAGTGACTGTTGTTCAAGGTCTTTCTGTACAAACAGTACACCTTAGTCCACCATATGCTTCTTTTTTCTTATTAATAATGATCGCTTTGTAACTCTGGATAATGCTGATACATAGAATCACAGAATCACAGAATCACAGAATTTCTAGGTTGGAAGAGACCTCAAGATCATCGAGTCCAACCTCTGACCTAACACTAACAGTCCCCACTAAACCATATCCCTAAGCTCTACATCTAAATGTCTTTTAAAGACTTCCAGGGATGGTGACTCCAACACTTCCCTGGGCAGCCTGTTTCAATGTCTAACAACCCTTTCGGTAAAGAAGTTCTTCCTAAGATCCAACCTAAAACTCCCCTGGCGCAACTTAAGCCCATTCCCCCTCGTCCTGTCACCAGGCACGCGGGAGAGCAGACCAACCCCCACCTCACTACAGCCTCCTTTAAGGTACGTGTAGAGAGCGATAAGGTCACCCCTGAGCCTCCTTTTCTCCAGGCTGGTGCATAGAAGAGCAATGCAAGACTAAGATGGCGTCTATTTAGTGCTACTTGCCTCAGCTAACAGCTAAACTGACTGATACATGCTCAGATGCTATACTGTGCAGTGCAACTAATGAGAACACTAATTAGAAGCATGTTCTCAGATATTTAACTAATAAAAACTTGATGTCAACAGGAGTCTTTTCATAAATGTCTGGGGAAATAATAGTAAGAACTCAGTGTAAATGCTTTTGTTTTCAAAATCATTCCTCAGTCGGTAGTAAACTTATTGAAAAGGTGCATAAAACAAAACAAAACAAAATAAAAACAACAAAAAATGAGCAAAACAAAAACAAAAACAAACAAACAAACAAAAAACTTGTGCACTCATTTTTTATGCCCTGAGTTGAATTAATAAAATATTGATTCATGGACATTTTTCAGTTATTGCCCCAAAGTATAATCTATTTTGGATTAAAACAAAACAAAACAAAAATATAAATACAAGGGAAAAATGTGAAAAGACTGCCTTCTGGAAAAAAAAATACAATAAAAAAGAAGCTACTCTGTTTGGCTCAAAACTTTAAATGATTCAGACAGCAGCTTTATTCCCTTGACGGACAATCTATAAAAATACTTTTGAAGCTGATTGCACTTTAATTTATGTCCTTACCAGTGTTTATGTAGGTCATTATCAGCATGATATATTCAAAATGAAAAGTGTTGGTTGTGAATATTTACCCCCCCCCCAAAAAAAAAAAAAAAAAAAAAAAAGTTATCTACCTTTGTTGTCCTGAAGTGTAAAATTGTGGTTATTTGCTGCCTCTGCTGTTAAACTGAAATAGAACTGATGGCCATTTGGTGGGTCATCTTTATCAATTGCACTGATTTTCTGTATGACCTGTAACGAAATACATTGAGGTTTCATTATATGAAATGTGAAGAAGCACAAATACATGCACATTACATAACTCCTCTGTTACATATCCAAGTTCCAATCCTTTCATGAGTCCTGCTTATATTGTGTTTTTTTTTTTTGGTTTTTTTTTTTTTTTTTAATTTTCTAAACTCCTACGCATGTAGAGATACTATTACATGTATAATGTGACTCTTTTCCTTACTTTCCCTGTATCTTTATTTACCTTTATTTACCAAAATTTACTTAATTTACTTAATTTACTTTATTTACCAAAAGCAATTCTTTGCAGTGCTTATGAGAGAGTTAGGTCCTGTCATGCACTGGTGTTTGAAGTATAAACTGCACAGCAGTGGAAGAATCATATATTCCAGATGCCTATAACATGGCCCTCTTATAGTTAGTTACCTGTTGCTGTGATCAGTGTTGAGCTGTAATCTTTTGCAAAGGATTATGTTTATGAGCACCCAGTTGAAAAGGAAAAAGCCAAGTCCTAAGTATATTAATATATTCCTTTTTTTTAAAAAAAAAAAGAAAAATATTTTGTAAAATTCAGTCAAAACGTCTCTAAAGGAAAGATTTCAAAATTGCTTACAATTCATAAAGAAATGAATAGTAGAGGTAACAGTTCTGACTGAATCACAGGGACAAGAAACAAGTATTCCAATAAGAACACTCTTATTCTATTCCTGTGCTTCTCATGAATGCAAGCTAACAATAGTGTTTTCTGTTGAAGAGTTCAGTTCTGCTGTACTTTTGAAATGTATAATAGACAACATCTCCCACAGAAAGGAAAATATTCTGGGAGAAGGCCCGAAAGTGCAGAGCCTCCCAGGGACTATGTGGGATCTATAAGTATGAGACATCTACTACTTTTCTGGGAGAGAGAAGAGAGAATTAGAAAACATATATTTCCTTAGGCCTTAAATACCAAATTGGAAAAGCTAAAATATGACAGACATCAAAGATAAACAATACCAGATGCTGTTAGTTAAGTCTAGGACTGTTTGTAAATCATGTTGGGAGTTAAAAACAGTTTGATAGGAATAGGTTTTGTGAAATTCTGACCTATACTTCCTAAGGGAAATAAAAGTATGTGCTCATTTTAGGAATGGTATAGTTTCAGAATAAACTCCATGTTAAGATTTCCCACTTCCCAGTAAAATTAGGAGGAAGTATATATTAATGTTACTCACATTTTGGTGAGCTTAAAAATGTGTCAGTTATGTTGTAAGGGAACATACTTGTGTAGGTTTTAAGTTAGTTTGAGAAAATTTGGAGCCTTTTAACCCTACCTCGAACACATTATTTTTATATTTGCATCTTTTTCTTCAAAAGTAGGGTGGATATGTTAGGAGTTGAGTAATATTTGCTTGTGCTGCACATCAAAACATTGTTTTTACTCTCATAAACAGATTATATTTTATCTTAAAGCTGTCAGGCTTCTGAATTGAATGACTACCTATCTGATAAAAGTAAACATTTAAAAAGTATAAAGCCGTACCTGTCCAGGTTGAGCATTTTCACAGACAGTTGTCTCATACTCCATGGCAAACTCAGGGGCATTGTCATTGATGTCAAGGATAGTGATGGCTACATATCCTCTCCCAATCTGTGCTGGATTCTCTGAGAAGAAGCCAACAATACAATGAAATAGAGCTCCTTGAGAGTTATGCTTTGGGTCAGTATGTTTTCCATTTGCAATTTTCTTTTGCATATGCTTGTCAAATCAATTACAATCCCTTCTAGAAAGACAAAGGAAGCTCTTGGCTTGATCTTTTGGACAAAATGAAAACAATGTTTGTGTTTTCCAACAGCATAAATGTAATTGAGGTTTTACTTTCAGGGATAAGCTGAAAATCTAACTCACTAATAAAAACATTAATTTACATCATATGGAAAGATAAGAGCACAGTGATGTAGAACCATCACCCAGGGTGCACAGTGAACCAAAACAACCCTACTCAAACTAGGAATAGCCCAGATATCATGGATGAAATAATATGTTGCAACTCTAACTGATCAGGCTATTATGAAGTTAAAAAAAAAAAAAGAGGTGTATTTCCAAGCAAAACTGAAGTGGAATCATATTCTTAAACTGATGTACATTTCTAGCTAAAATACGAGTCTGTGAAAGACCTAATGTCATAATTTAATCTCAAACAGTAGATATTTGGTGAACTAAACATAATGGACATCAGTGTCTACTACACTTATTTTGCAAGATAACACTTCTGGTTTGGAGCAAGGAACAGAAACATTGTAGGTGGTGACATGAGTGAGATTGCAGGGCAGACAGAAAAACTGCACAAACATTAAAAGATATATCTATTTCAAACAATGTATTGCAAACAAATTTTATAAAATATTTTATGTTTTATTAAATATTAGCAGTTTTTAAAGAAATACCCTGCTGAAGTGCCTCTACACCAACACATACTGCATGGAAATCAAATAAGAGGAATTGGAAACCATAGTTTAATTAGACAAATATTACCTGATTGCTGTCATGGAAATGTGGTGCAATGGATCACATAATTGGAAAACTGGAATGGAGGGATACAAACTCTTCAGAAGCCATAAACAGGGAAGGAAGGGAGGGGGTGTTCCCCTCTACATTAGGGAAGGGATTGATCATGAAGAGATGCCTCTGAGAAATAGCCACAGACAGGTTGAGAGCTTGCAGGTGAGAGTTAAGGACCATACCAATAAAGGACATCTTGTGGTTGGGGTCTACTACAGACCACCCTATCAAGGGAAGCCTGTGGATGAGGCATTCTTGCTTCAACTATAAAAAGTATCACGCTCGTGTACACTCATCCTGATGGGGGACTTCAACCACCCAAATGTCTACTGAGAAAACTACATGGCAGGCTGTGAGCAATACAAGAGATTCCTAGAGCATGTTGAGGATAACTTTCTGGTATTAAACAAATCAACCAGAGGAGAATCATTGCTGGACTTGGTGTTCAACAACGCAGAGGAGCTGGGTCCTGCACCTGGGACAGGGCAACCCAGTCTGTCATCACTCAGTCTGTACCTCTGTATACGTACAGACTGAGTGATAAGATGCTGGAGAGCAACCCCATGGAGAAGGATCTGGGGGTTGTGGTTGACAGCAAGTTGAATATGAGCCAGCAGTGTGCCCTGGCAGCCAGGAGGGCCAACCGTATCCTGGGGTGCATCAAGCACAGCATTGCTAGTTGGTCAAGAGAAGTGATTGTCTCACTCTGCACTGGAGCAGCCTCACCTCGAGTACTGTGTGCAGTTCTGGGCACCACATTACAAAAAGGATGAAAAACCGTTGGAGAGTGTCCAGAGAAGGCCTACGAAGATGGTGAAGGGCCTAGAGAGGAAGACGTAAGAGGTGCGGCTGAGGTCACCTGGCCTGTTCAGCCTGGAAAAGAGGAGGCTGAGGGGAGACCTCATTGCGGTCTACAGCTTCCTCATGAGGTGGAGTGGAGGGGCAGGCGCCTATGTATTCTCTTTAGTCACCAGTGATAGGACCCGCAGGAATGGTGTCAAGATGAGGCAGGGGAGGTTTAGGCTAGACATCAGGAAGAGGTTTTTCACTGAGAGGGTTGTCGCATACTGGAACAGGCTCCCCAGTGAGGCGGTCACTGCACCAAGCCTGTTGGAGTTTAAGAAGCGTTTGGACTGTGCACTTAGTCCCATGGTCTGAAATTTTGGGTAGACCTGTGTGGTGCCAGGAGTTGGACTCAATGATCCTTGTGAGTCCCTTCCAACTCGGGATATTCTACGATTCTGTGATTAAAGAGGTCAAGACTGGAGGCAGTCTGGGATGCACTGACAATACCCTAGTTGAGTTTGTGATCTCGAGGAGTACAGGCCTGGCAAGGAGCAAAGTCAGGACCCTGAACTTCTGAATCAGCAAATTTCAAGCTATTTAAAGACCTAATAGCTGTGATCCCCTGGAACACCATCCTTAGGGACAAAGGAGCTAAGCAGAGCTGGCAGCTTTTTAAGGATGTTTTCCTTAAAGTGCAACTCTCCATCCCTCTGCATAAAAGCAGGCAGGGAGGGCAGACAACTGGGATGGCTAAGCGAGGACCTGTTGGTCAAACTGAGGTCTAAGAAGGAAATGCACACGCAGTGGAAGCAGGGACACATGGCATGGAAATAGTATAGGGATGCAGTCTGGATATGCAGAGATGGGACAAGGAAAGCCAAGGCATAGATGGAACTGAGCTTGGCAAGGGGTGCAAAAAATAACAGGAAGAGATTCTAAAGTTACATTGCTCAGAAAAGAAAGGTCAAGGAATTTGTACCCCCTCTGATGAATGAGAAGGGTGAAATGATAGTAACAGACATGGAGAAGGCAGAGGTACTCAACAACTTCTTTGCCTCAGTCTTCACTGCCAGTCAGGCTTGCCAAGTATTTTGCTTCCCTGCACCCATAGATGGAGGCTGTGGGAGTAAAGTCTCACCCACTGTAAGTGAACAGCAAGTTCGAGACCACCTGATGAAACTGAACACCTACAAGTCTTTGGGGCCTGATGACATGTATTCCAGGGTCCTGGGGGAACTGGATGATGTAGTTGCCAAGACTCTCTCCATCATATTTGAAAAGTCCTGGCAGTTGGGCAAAGACCCAGTGACTGGGAAAAGAGAAACATCACTCCCATTTTTAAAAGGGTAGAATGGAATACCAGCTTCATCTCTGTGCCAGGCAAGATCATGGAAAATATCCTCCTGGAAGTAATGTCAAAGCACATGCAAGGCATGCAAGACAAACAGGTAATCCAAGACAGCCAACTTGGCTTCACCAAGGATGAATTGTGCCTGACCAATCTGATGGCCTACTATGATGGAGTGACTGCATCAATGAAAGACAAATGAAGAGCTACTGATGTCATCTACCTGGACTTCTGTAAGGCCTTTGACACAATCCCACGTGACATCCTTGCCTCCAAATTGGAAAGATATTGATTTGATGGGTGGAACATTCAGTGGATAAGGAGTTAGTTTGAAGGCTCCTCCCAGAGTGTTGGGAATTGGCACATGAGTCCGTGGAACAATTGCTCGACCTGAGCTTGCTTTAAGCAACCAGGAGTAGGCCTTAGCAAATCCCATGGCCTGCTGTAGCTGAGCAAAATGAGCTACCAAGGCAACTATGAGAAGTTCCCATGACAGTGTTCCCACGTCGCCCAATTGAGGAATTCAGAAAAATATTGCTACCAGCAGCTGGCTTCAAGGACAAGATCTACGTGACTGCTAATCACAGGGGGGTTGTTTTCTTGACTGCTAATCACAAGGGGGTTGTTTTCTTGCAGATGGGGTTGTTTTCTTGTAGTTGTTTGTCTGAGTGCTTTTGACCAATAACCTTGTGTGAAACACTGTCTGCCCCTGTTAAGTTCACTATAAAAGTCAGGCTATTAGGGCAATAAAATGGAGAAGCATGATCTGACTCTACTGGTGTCTGTCGTGCTTTCGGCCGTGCTTCCTGCTACGTGCTCCAACACCAGAGAGTGGTGGTCAATGGCTCTATGTCCAAGTGGAGGCTAGAGATGAGTCGTGTACCACTGGGGTCTATCCTAGAACTGGTACTGTTCAATATCTTTATCAGTGACATAGACAGTGAGATTGAGTGCACCCTCAGCAAGTTTGCAGATGACCCCAAACTGAGTGGTGCAGTTGATACAACAGAAGGAAGGGATGCCATCAAAAGGGACCTGGACGAGCTTGAGGATTAGGCCCACGTGAACCTAATGAGGTTCAGCAAGTCAAAGTGCAAGGTGCTGCTCTGGGTCTGGACAATCCTGGACATGCGTATAGAACTCACTTAGCGCAGCCCTGCAGAAAAGGACTTGGGGGTACTGGCAGATGCTCATCATGCTCATCATGGGCCACCAGCATGTGCTTGCAGCCCAGAAGGCCAACTGCATCCTGGGCTGCATCAACAGAGGAGGAGTAGCCAGCAGGTCGAGGGAGGTGATTGTTTCCCTCTACTCTGCCCTCATGAAGCCCCACTTGGAGTCTGGAGCCTCCAGCATGAGGAGGATGTTGATCTGTTAGAACAGGTCCAGAGGAGGGCCATGAGGATGATCAGAGGGCTGAAGCACCTCTCCTATGAAGAAAGGGTGAGAGAGCTGGGGCTGTTCTGCCTACAGAAGAGAAGGCTCTGGGGTGACTTCATTGCAGCTTTTCAGTACTTAAAAGAGTCTTACAAAAAAAGATGGAGAGTGACTTTGCTCAATCAGATAATGATAGAACAGGGGGGAATGGTTTTAAATTAAAAGAGTAGAGATTTAGATTAGAGATCTAGACTCAGAGGGTGATGAGGCACTGGAACAAGTTGGCCAGAGAAGTTGTGGATGCCCCATCCCTGAAGGTTTTTAAGACCAGGTTGGATGGGGCCCTGGGCAACCTGATTTAGTGAGTAACATCCTTGCCTATGGTAGTTCACAATGTCTTTTTTTTTTTTTTTTTTTAATTCCACATGTGAAATAGTGAAATAGAAAGGAATTTTGATACTAACTTTCTCCTCTATTGATCTAAAAGCACCCTCCCCACCCCCAGGAAAAAAAAAAAAAAATTAAAAAAAAAAAAGCCAATGAGTGACATTTTTTGCATCTCTGTTTTAATGTGTTTAAGAAAAAGTAAAAATTCTGTGCAGGAGTATCTGGAAAAGGTGTGAGAAGATGTGAGAGAAAGAACCCCTGCAGACACCAAGGTCAGTGAAGAAGGAGGAGGAGGAGATTCTCCAGGCTCTGGAGCAGATATTCCCCTGCAGACCATGGAGAAGACCATGATGAAGCATGATGTCCCCCTGCAGCCCATGGAGAACTCCACACTGCAGTAGGTGCCCTGGTGGAAGCTGTAACCTGTGGAGAGGAACTAACACAGGAGCAGTTTTTCTGGCAGGAACTGTGGCCCTTGGGGGACCTGTGGTGAAGCAGTCTACTCCTGATGGCCTGCACTCCATGGTATGAGCCCATGTTGGAGCAGTTCTTGAAGAACCACATTTCACAGAATGTATTCAGAGCTGAACAAGTTTAGGTTTAAATTTTCATACAGAATTATTGTACGTACCTGAAGAGTTTGATTCTTTATCATTTTTCAACTTACACCATAAAAAGATATTGTTTACTAAATATCCTTTACCATCTTACTTGAGATTCAGGAAAGTAAAATAACATAGGTATTGACATGTCCTTTACTTCATCCTTTTTAAGAGTGTTGTGATTAATGAACAGAAATCAACCTGGGTGTCATTACTAAGAGGAGTTAACTGCTGTCCTCTAGTTCATATCATTTTTGCTCTAATTATACTTAGTCTGAGACTCCTGACATTTTCAGCTTCTTTTGTGCTTGCTTTTCTAAAGTCAAAAAAATACATGAAGTGTGAGGCAAAAGAAAGTGTAAATGCTTAATCTGTTGTATTTCTGTATTTATATCACATACGTGTCTTTTACATTGAGTAAGAAGAATTGTTATCTGCCATGTTTTGAAACATTGTCATATTTTCACTTTGTGTAGCTTATCCCAACTAAACCTGAACTTTTATACATAAACAACTAATAAAATCTTTAAATTGTTACTTACGACTCTCCATAGCCAAGACTGTGATATTATGAACAGCATTCGTTTCCCTGTCCAAAGACTTGGCAGTTGTAATGACTCCACTGTTGGCATCAATATTGAAATACCTCTCAAGGTCTGTGTTTCGATCTATTGAGTACCTAGGTGAAGAATGAATGAAAACTTTTGATTTATGTTCAATTAAAGCTTGTAGAAATGTTTCATTGATTTCTCATTAGAGAGAAAGTGTTTCCATTGTTTCCCCATTTGGGGCTTGTTTTTGTCCAGTTTCTCTAGGTTATTAGCAGAAGGAAAGCTGTAAGCAAAGGCAAGACCACACAGGCAGTGACCTATGCTGACAGTGTCAGGCTCCATTACCACAGTGACCTGTTAAGCAAGATTATAGGCATTCCCCTCTCTTTTCTATCACCCTCTCCATTGTAAAGCAGCTATTCATTTACTTATGGAATAGCATCCTACTGAGCCCAAGCTAACAAGAAGAGTTGGAAGTTTGCTGCATGGCTGTACCAGTAAGGCATGGATCCCATGGGGGCTGACAGCCTGAGCACAGTTTTCTATCAACAGCAATAGAGCCCCTGAGTCACCCAGAGCTGCCAGGGCAGGGAAAAGAAAAGAAAGATAATGTAGAGTATGTCAAGGGATTGTGTGTCATCACCTTCAGCTCCCAGTGCTTAACTGTCATTTGACAAACACAGGCTTATGCCCTAGACTCTTTGTCTTAGCATATCTTTTGCCTCCAAACTTGTTTTAGGAAGGGGAAACTAGCTCCTTAGCAAATAGAAAATTGCATAAGTGAAAAGGTCAGACTTTCTGTGGGTATTTTGCTTATATCCCTTTTGAGAGAAAGGGATAGTTAATTAGGCAGTGTTAGATTTAAAACTATAGTATTCTTGATATTTGGCTTAATATTGGGTCAGATTCTTGCAGTGTCATTTAGATCATTTAGATCAAGTACTTCAGAGCACTTCCCTACACTCAAAATGAATTAAAATGTCTGAGACCAAGTTTGATCATTACAATTACTGTCACACTGATGATATATTAGATTATTGATATAGCGTTAATCAAAACCTTTGAACAATGTGGAAGGAAAGAATAATGGAAGATAGTGCAAAGACAGGACTTCCCAGACATAATGATATGACAGCATTATTTGCTTGTTCTGTGTTGTAATATACTAGCTTCTACTCTGCTGTATTGTGATTATATCTAACCCTCCTGGCTGCAAAATGTCTAGAGTAGAGACTTGTTATGCATTAAGAATTGCTTTACTGCATTATCTCACAGTAAGAGAAAGGCATAAGGAGTCATAAAAACAACAGTAATAGCAGTTTTCATGGATTGAAACTCTCTCTCTTTCACTTTTCTTCTTCTTTTCTAATTAAACAGTAGTTTTTGTTTGTTTGTTTGTTGTTTTTTGTTGTTGTTTGTTTGTTTGTTTGTTTGTTTGTTTTCCCCCTCCCTTGTTTTGTTTAGTTTTGATAAGCTTCCCCTGGGGAATATGCCTGTTTCCTCTGCTATGTAATCAATCATGTCAGGTTCAGTAGTTTTGATTCAATCTCTTGCCAGCCTTTACATTTCCTAATTATTAACACTGTTACTACATAACTTGAAAATTCAAAGGACTTTCTTAAAAACCTAGTAAGAAAGAGAGAAAAGGGGAAAGTAAAAGAACAGAGAGTGAGAGAGAAGCGAGAAAGAGGCTAACAATGAAAAAGAATGCACAAAAACAATAAAAGAAATCAATAAAAAGGAAGGAAGGAAGGAAGGAAGGAAGGAAGGAAGGAAGGAAGGAAGGAAGGAAGGAAGGAAGGAAGGAAGGAAGGAAGGAAGGAAGGAGGAAAGGAAGGAAGGAAGGAAGGAAGGAAGGAAGGAAGGAAGGAAGGAAGGAAGGAAGGAAGGAAGGAAGGAAGGAAGGAAGGAAGGAAGGAAGGAAGGAAGGAAGGAAGGAAGGAAGGAAGGAAGGAAGGAAGGAAGGAAGGAAGGAAGGAAGGAAGGGGTGAGAATGCAAGAGAACAAGCTATGTAAATTAGACAACATATTGTAGTGAAAGAAGAAAAAGTAGTTTTTATGCATAGGACCCAAGCAGTTATCTTTAACTTTTATTTACAACTACTGTATCCATGTTGAAATTCTGAAAAAATTATTTTAAGCACTCCTAATCCTTTAATTCCTTGTGGCCATTAATATTTGAAAATCTTTGAGCTTCAGGAGTTTTAAATCCTTTATTTAAGGTAGTTCAAACACCAATAGTTCTCAGGTCCATATAAAATAACTTCATTTTCTTTTTGTTTCTTTCTTTCTTTATTTTAATTATATTAGTATTTTAATTATTTTAGTATTGTCAAGACATGGTTTTAAGTTTGTCTGATCTTGCAATTGCAACACTTTCAGAATTGTAACAAACCAAAAATTTTAATCTATCAATATAATCCAATGTTTGGAATATGGAGTACTTATTTATAGATTAATAATTTAAAGTTCTTAAGTAGATCATGAAAATTATTATGCTTTAATCTTCCTTAACACGTTCAATTTTTATGCATCTGGTCTGTGATGTACATCGCAGCAGATGCAGGACATCTTTAAATTATATAGTTTGTCAGTACCCCTGACAACATATATAGTAGGTTCACAAGCATAGAGATAAACCTTCATTATTTCTTATTTTCATCTCCCTCAAATTCCAAACAACTTTGAAGCCGAAGAAATCTAGATGTCTGTTAAGCTTGTGATATAGTATTTTTTTGATGCTGAAATTCTAAAAAATAACCAAAACAAGGCCAATAAATTCATCCTTACACAAGAGTCAAAAGCATAGAGAGCATAGACTTAATTTATGGAACTGGATTTAATCCTACTCTAAATGGTTCTGCTAAAGCAGATATTATACACCAGATGCTAACATCAGTGCCAGAAAACACTGCCACTGTAAAGAAAGAGCTCAGCAAAGATAAATTTCACAAGTGAATCCCTGCCAACCAATCCATCTAGGACTTGTTTATACATGATAGGAAGCAGCTATTTTGAATCTGTTGAAAATATATAATGAAAAAGAGGGAGAGAACACTTGTATCACCTCTAGGAGTGAAACATATGCTTTATTTTTACAACTGAAATTGCTGCTTCAGAAATTACAGAGCTACAGTAGACTCATGAGTTCATATTCAATACATGAATGTAAAAAGTATCTCAAAAAAGGTGACATCTAAATGAGTTCTGTATCTGTGAAGTTTTTTTCTATGTATGCTCTAGATGAACAATAACAACTGAAACTTAGTACTAACATTTAACTGTATTATTGTCCTACTCCTGAAGATGTTTAAGTTCTCAGAATTCCCCTGAAGTCACGGGCTCCAGACCCTTCGCATTTTTTTTTAATTATTTTTTGGCTATTAGAATTACTATTCTGCATAACAAAACTAACAAATAATTCAGTGTTTAAATTAGTGTTTTAATTTAGGCGATGTGTCTTTTTCTCTGAACTTTTTCTCCCTAAAGACAGACAAACATAATATCAATATATATTCTTTTGTTGTTGTTTTCTACAGGTTCCCTACATTCCTGCGCATTATATTATGGAAGATTTTTTTTTTTTCACACAAGACAAAGGAAGAAGCCCTTGAGAATTTTTATGTTTCTCTAGTGTTCATATCTCTTCCCTTTCAAACGGAAGATATTTGGCTGCAGCAGAACTTACAACAGCCAAAAGAGCCTTTAACCATCCTGGCAAATACAGGAGGTCATGTCCTATCCATTTCTTTCACATAAAGAGTTTGTAGCAATACATTTTTTCTGTGGGACATCAATTCTGGTTTACCATGTAAAAGAGTCCTATTACTTGCTTGCACATACTGCACACACAAAATGGAGAGAGAAAGAGAAAGAGATTTTCATCCTGATTGATTAAACAGAACATAATTTGTTATAGAAATGTTATAAAAAGATATATAGATTTGTTATAGATATGGATTCTTTCTAAATTTACAAATAAATTAATATGTATAATAAGGATTATTTTTGCTTTGTAATTCTGAAATTCTAACTTTCCTTATTTATTTATTTATTTACTTACTTATTTTACAGATGTAAATACATTATTTTTTAAAGGTTCTGCAGTTTATGAGTATAAAATTTAAAATATGCAAAGTCTTAGAATATTTCATTCTCCCTCTGTAAGTGCAAAGAAACAAAACAAACAAACAAAAAAAAAATCTAGTTGCTTTCAGTGCAAACAATCTTCCATCACAAAACAAGCATTTAGAAAAAAAAAAAAAGTTATAAAAATAAACAATTAAGAAGTCTTATAAATTGTATCACAGGAGGTTTGGATTGGATATTGGGAAGAATTCCTTCATGGACAGGGTGATCAAACATTGGAGGGGGCTGCCCAGGGAAGTGGTGAAGTTCCCATCCCTAGAGGTATTTAAAAGACAGGTGGACATGGCCCTAAGGGACATGGTTTAGTGATGGGATTCAGTAGGTCAGGTTGATGGTTGGACTTGGAGATCTTGAAAGTCTATTCCAACCTAGATGATTCTATGACTCTAATTACCTGACAGGACTATTTGAGGCATCTGGATCATGGGCTGCTACAGTTCCAATGATAGTGCCAACCTTTGCTGCTTCAGACACCACCATGGAGTACAAACGTGAAGTAAACATA
The DNA here is from genome assembly GCF_964035555.1 of Netta rufina. Taxonomy (NCBI): domain Eukaryota; kingdom Metazoa; phylum Chordata; class Aves; order Anseriformes; family Anatidae; genus Netta; species Netta rufina. The sequence continues at coordinate 102,629,073 of NC_140124.1, forward strand.
GGCGGCTCATCAACATCTTCTACAATTATCTTCACTGTTGTCATGTCATTGAAGGGTCCAAGACTCAGGAAGCGAGGGTCAACATGCATATTGGCTGCTTCTATCCTCAGGGTATAGCTTGTTTTAGCTTCAAAATCCAGCTCCTATACAGGTAAAATTATTTGGAAATTTTATTACCCAGTAATATTGCGGCAAAAATATACTCACTCACAACAATCAGTGAGTATAAAATGAGATTTTCCATTTGTATTCAAGCAATACTTTTGATTGGCAAAACATAGTTGATGTCTCTTTTTTCGGCTTTCTCAAAACACTGGCTTTGTAATGTCTTGCTCAGTCTGATCTGACATAGCTTGAATGACTACTGTAAAATGATGAGATAATAAAGTTATTTTTCATCAGTGTATTAGTATTTTTAAGAAAATCTATAATTGCCTAAACATGTTTGATTTTGTAGAAATACGAGTGGGATTTTCAAGAATACTCTTAATTCCACTATAATTATTCCTAACAAGTATTTCCCAATAATTTAATGGGAAGGACAGTTCTGAAAATTCTGCCCTGTGAATTAAATTATTAACTCAGAATTCTCTGGGTTAATACCAAAACTTTGTGTGACATCTTTGGGAACCAAATTCTCTTTCATTACTTCATTTCTGTGAATGAATTCTCTTTATTTGTATTTTTCTAAGGTAATATGCCTTATAACCCAGATACAATGTGCCATATAACCCAGACATGATAAATCTATATAATATTCACTAGTGAAAACACCTCTTTCAGGAAACTATGGTTTTGTTTTGCTTTGTTTTGTTTTTGCATAACATTGGCACTATAAACTATTACTCCCAAGTTCTTTATAAGTTTGTGGAGAAAATATGTCAATCAATTCCATGACATTGCTTATATGACAATATTTTGTATTTAGATACAGCCTGGAGATTCATTTGTTTTATCTGTTAAACGTTGTTTTTTTTTTTTTTTCCATCTTCATTCCAATTTAATTTTCTTTGATTAAAGTAGAATTCCCTTTAGAATTAATACTGCTTTAGAGTTAAAAAAATAGCCCCCAGAACTCACGGTATATCTGTGATCTGGATAACAGTAACATTAAAAAACATGTTTTGGAAGCAAAAAGTCTTTTTACCTCACAGGTAATTATTGAAGGAAAACATCATATTAATATTAGAACCATTTACCCCACTTCTACAGTCTTAGTCCGTCAGTTTGCACCAAATGCCTGGCTAATTATTTCTTTGCAATTCCAAGTTTAAACATTAAGAACAATAGACCCAACTATTTCTAAAACTGCAGTCTAATTACTCAACTGTCTTTTCAAACTATGTTTCCAAGTGTACAAAACAGATTTTAGAAGTGTTTCTGCAGTTTTGATCCTGAGCAAATCATAAGTATCCGAAATGAGCCTGCAAAATAATCTGAGAGTATCCACAAAACATTCCTGTATTCACTCAGAGGAGGAGCAGGGTGAAATACACATCTATTGACCTACAAATACAAGAATATAAGTTGTCCATTGAGTTACAGTAAAATAAATCCCAAATGAGCATCTTAAAGTCAGTGATTAAGCCGACATTACACTACATCTGTAAACAGCCTGGATTTAAAAATGAAAAATGATTTGCAACATATCACATTTGGAAAGGTACTGAACTTTTGTAATATCTATGTGGCAACAAAAGGCTTTTCTGAACAGGAATGCTTATGATCCTCAAGATATGCAAGCACTTACTTCCTGCATTGAATCAGAGATGAAGTACCCATAGTTCTCCAAAAAGGGTTATGCCATAAAAGACGGGTCTGGATACTGGTCAATACTCTATATACAACTGGTCAGTGTTTACTACTAAAGGATGTTGATATTGTTTTGAATCTTAATCTTTGTTTTACATTTCAATACAAAATATGTCCTATGGAACACACCTTAAAGGCATAATGCAAACGTACTGTGATATTAGAATGATAAAAAAATTCTCAGAAAGTATACTGTATGATGATAAAAATGAAGCAATGGATATAACCAGATAAGTGGCGAGGTTAAGGAGAAGAAAACCAAATGCAAATATGTTAATACTCTTCTCACTTTCAAGTGGAAACATCGTATGAACTAAACAAACGATAACCTGAAGAACTTCACAGACAAAACACTGAGATTTGATGAATAATAATAATAATAATTAAAAGCCTTAATCAAACTATATATTTTTTGTTACAATGATCTAAAATATATGTCCAACTTCTGTATGCCTCTTATGTTGCAGGCAAAAAAAATCTATGCTGACTTACTTTTTATTAGAAACTAGTGTTTTCAAATGAAATAGAACAGTATTATATATAATATAACAATATTATACAGTACTCCAGATTCTGCTTATTTTATTATTCAATTGAAATTGAAATGTGATATCACATGACATTTATTATTAATCTGCCCTAGATGCTTAAAATAACATTATATAACTGAATTACACTATAAAAAAAAGTTGAAGCTCTGGTCTGCTGCATGAATATTCTAAACTTGGATGTGTTTTCTATTGAATAAAAAGGATGAATTATTAGTGTTAATTTCTGTTAACACAAAACTAAGGAGTACCCAACACACGGTAAATTACGAGGCAAAATAAGTCAAATAGTGATGTTTCCATTTAATTCTTCTTACATATATTATGTCTTGTGACTCCAAGACAACAATTTAGTACTGCATAGCTAGACTGTGTTTCTTTTATTTTCTTTCCTTTTTTTTTTTTTTAATTTTATTTTATTTTCACATTTCCCTTCTAACTTTAAAATTGCATAGGGTGAAGAAAGGAAGGCCACTTTGTTTTCATTAATCAGTTATATCTGTTGAAATTGGATGATACAGAAATTTTTAATCAAACATGAAAATCATGGCAGATACAGACAAGATACTTTCTAATGACATGCAAACGTCAACACCAAAGTCATCCTAAGGAAAAAAAAAAAAAAAAGTTTGTGAAAATTTTGAATTAATGCAAAATGTGCATAGAGCAAATTATATAAAATTTATTTTTACAGTCTAAGACCAATAGTGAAGTAATTATTTAAATGAAAATTTTGCAGACCTCATATTTGAGGTCTCCATATTGATTTTAAAAAGACTAAATTAGAGCCTTTGTTTTTAATTAAAAGTCATAAAACCATTTGTTTTCCATGTGAATTCTTACCACAAAGCTTACATGCTCTGAGATCATCATATTTCATTCTTTAATATAGAAAGATATCATCTTTTATTTGACTAGAGTACAGGAGTGTTAGACTGGTAGGGAATACACATTCAGTAGAAAGGCTTTTCTTCATTGAGAAGGATGGAAAACTAATGATGGTGGAGATGCATATTTTTAACAGGTTTGTTTCACCTTCTCTAACTTAGCCACATACATCTGAGAAAATAGCGATATGCTGCTTCCTGTGAGTGAAGATTCTTTTAGGGAAGGAATCAGCTGGTCTACTTATGAATGTTTTTCACCAGCCAGTAAAAAGAGTGTCTCAAGAACTGGAAGATGTAAACATTTGCTTTCAATAATGAATCCTGCCCGAGGATTCCCTCAGATATTCTCTGGTACCCAAAGCTGCTAGTAGTTTACAAAAGCTCTAAGGTTCTCTGCTCATACAAGACAAACAAACAAAAAATATATAAATCTAATGTATGCATATATATGGTGGGGAACAGTTGGTGTTTAGAAGAGGAAGAGAATGGATGGGCAAGGCAGGGGTTGCATCATCAAATGGTGTAGAGTTATAAAAGGGCAGTACTGTTGTCTGTTTCTTAGTTCTTTGCAGCAGAGTCTGTTTGCTGTTGGGTTTGACAATGACTACAAAAGCTAAAGTCATCAATCTCAATCTCTTCCTATAAGATACACATCCTTAGATCCTATGGTGAGTAAACAGGTATCAAGATTTAATGAAGAATATAATCTGGGAAAATAAACAAAATCTCTAAAATATTGTTAGCATGCAAATGTTCTTGACCTACAGGAAATGTTTAGACATTCCGTATAAAATATAATGAAGATATTACGTACTACAGACACTAACAGAAGACTGAAAAAAGTAAATTGAAAAGATCTCCTTTTTTTCTCTCCTTATCTAATTATCACTGATACTTGTTATATAGTGAGCATTTTTTAACTGGCCTGTGAATCATATCTTCATTATTTCCTGCCATAACAAAAGCACAGATTCCAATAACAGAATAGCAAGTCAGCAGCTTACAAATCACTACATCAGCGTTGAAGGTTAAAAGGAAAATATATACTTCAGTTCTTCAGTACAGTGAATAGAGCTTGACAGCTTCATTAATATCTGTGTATTAGTGTTATCTGATTAGATCTTGTGCAGGATCATTCATCATTCTCTCCTTTTGGGGCTCTCATGTTTACTTTCTGTCTTTTTTTTTTTTTTTTTTTTTTTTTTAAGGGTGAGAATTTTGTCCTGTCTGAATGAAATTACAAAACAAGTCCCCTATATCACAGAGACTGGATATGAAGTTATCTTTCACAGGAAGCCTATTTTAGAAATGTTCATTTTTTACTGTATGGTAACTTTGTAATAATGTACCTTACAGAGGTGAAAATCCCATTTTTAAGCCCAATTGAGTTTTTTTTTTTTTTTTTTTTTTTTTTTTTTATTGAAAACTGCAGTACATCAAACAAATGAACATTATGTCTCAAAGGAACCATGGAAGGCTCAAGGTGTTACATTGTAAACTCTGATATGGAATTGAAAGCAAATTTTCTAGCTGAAAAAGAAATGTTAACACTAACAGAAAGATAGCTTTTCACTCAAAGGCTTACACATAAAACATCCGTATTTATAATTGCAAGTATTACTCTTAGAATGAGATCAGGTTTTTGAATAATATCGGTGTTTTTGTTGTTGTTGTTGTTGTTGTTGTTTTTATGCGTACATACTTTGCAACTTCTTTTCACACTTCTTCATATAACATTCGAAGTGTTTGATGATATTGGTGGTCGGGCTGTGTATTGGGGGGAGAAATTAAGACAATGTGAGCAATAACTGTGTAGCGGAAAATCTTGATGCTGGTCACTTGCTACAGTAAAACATGACAACCCTCTACAGAGTCTTCAGACATTATTTTTATTTTTATTTTTTAAAATCGAGTCTGCTAAAATTTCTCCCTAGGCTTCAAACAGCTTGAATCAGATCTCATAGCCTTTCAAAAAGTTACATATAATGCACATAATAAAAATATACCTTGCACACTTTTGTGTGCAATTTTTAAATACCACTACAACTTCAAACACCAAGTAACTAGGAGGATGCATATTATCTATCAGGTTTTATCCTACATTTTTTTGACACTCATCTATTATTATTACTGAGGTCTCACTGTAGCCTGCAACTTTATAAAGAAAGTGGAAGCCATACTTATACGATGCTTTTCTCAGTGCACTGTTTTTAGGAATAGTGTTTTGGAAACTCCAAACAATGGGGTCTCTGTATTCTTGTCCGTAGTAATTAAATCAAAAATTCCATTCATGGGTATTACGATCAGAATTCTGTGAACAGTAATCCTGAATTTACTTTGAAATTGTACACACATAGATTTGCAATACTACAAAATTTGTTCTATTATTTGATTAATCATTCACTTCCATAAATGTTACTTCAATTCTAAGTCTACTGCTGCAGAGAGACCAATCCAACAGGTTTTTTGTTGTTTTTGTGTTTTTTTTTTTTATAACTCCAATATCTGCAGAAAAATTGCACATTTTTTCTAAACACCCTCACTACTATCAAATGAGATACTGCTCGTATGTAAATGATTTGCGTCCTTTCTAACAGAGCATTGATAGCAGTATGTTAATTACAAATGAATTCACAGGAAGGAATTGATCCTACTCTACAGATGGAAAAACTGAGTCACAGCGTGAATGAGGATAAAATTTTCAAATACTTCTAAAGAATATAAATGCCTGATTCCATTTCAAAAGCTGTACAAGAAAATTTTTCCAAACATATCACCTAAGGTGGATGTTTTACTAATCCTCCTTAAATGTAACTTAGACATCTGACTGAGTTTTGCTTAGGAATTTACCAAAGAGAGTGTGCCTATGGGGTGAAGGCATAAAAATAAAGAAAAAATCTGGGGCTAGAGAACAGCCAAATTCTCCCACTGAACTTTGCTTATGGGTCCCATTTACTTCTTGTTTATTCTAGCTTATGAAAAACAAAGACTTTTTTTTTTTTTTTTTTCTGGAATATTTTTAGGTTGGAAACAGAGCATGACATCTTAAATACAGCTTACATACTTTTATATGCCTTCTAGATGCATATATTACTTGCATGCACTTTCAGTTAATGAATTTAGTTAATGTATTGTGGTAGAAGTTTAGTTTTCCTTGAATGAACTTAAGAAATTTGCTGCAACACATTTACATTAGCTTCACATCTTATTCATTTAATTCATATTCAAGCATGCTGACCAGGACATAGGAAAATCAGGTGTCTCAAGTGTAAGAAGAGCCATAGAGCAGCAAATTATAAAGTGCCACTGCATGCATGTTATTTAGTGATAATGAATGAGGTAGCACAATTCTCTTTACTGTTTGGAGGGGCAAAGACCAAGGGGAAGAAAATACAGAAAAAAGTATTCATTCTTTCTTTTATTTCATATTCTCAAGGGAATTATTATAAGAATATCAGCCTATTGTAAAATTATTACCTTGAACTAAGATTTAGGCCAGCAGCTTGTATATACTGACATTAGGCAATAAGCAGCAACAGCATCAGTGTGCTCAAGAACATTTATATTCTATTCTTGCTTTAGCTATAAAAATTATGAGCAACTTTTATTCTGTTTAGAGAAAAATCCATCCAGAATAAACCACAAAAGCCAAGCTGATATCTGAATTTAGGAATGCAAAATAGATAAATGAAACAGCATACAATTCATATATTGATTAATATCACTGAGTATCACTGTTAGGATAAAATAATGTTTGTTTCTTTGTTTTTCTGACTTCTGATTTTTTTTAAAGTCTCTGTGTTCTTCCAGTACAGAGAAGAAATGTGTTTAAATGTGCATGAATAAATAAATAAATAAGCCAATCCACATCTCATTCATCAGACTTTCATGCCAATAGCATGCATTAGTCAAGGACATTATAGACAAGTAAGCTTGGGAAATACATACAACATTATGTTTGCATAACATTGTATTCATTCTACTGTCTCTATCCTTATTACATCTCTTTTTCAAACTTGTTCAGTTTTCTGTATTTATATATATAAATGCATTGTTTGAATTTTTATTTTGCCAATCCTTGAGCATTTTTTTTCATATTTCATCCACTTGGAGAATACAAAAATTATACATTTTTCACCAAATGCTTAAATCTTGTTTCTTTCTTCTTTTTTTTTTTTTTTTTCTTTTTTTTTTTTTTTTCTTGTTATGAGTTAAAACATATTTTTTAACATAAGTTAACTAGTTTTGGGGTCAGCATTTCAAATTTTTTAAAAAAGGTTATCTAGGAACAGACCATATCCTCAGCTTGTGTGTGGAACTCTGTTAAGCAAGTGCCAACTTTTTCCACAAAACCTAGCACAAAAGTGGATGGAGTAGTGCCTCCAGCTGCCCACGTATACTGACAGTGATTTGGATGTTTGGTCTCTTGATTTGTATGTATTATTAGAGCAGAAGTACACAAAATTAAAGCATGTATTTACATTTAGAACGGAATCACACCTTTCCACAAGTCTTTGCAATGGCATTTTACTGCTTGATTTGGGTGCAGAAGTGTTATCTGGACATATATGTACACATGAGTTTAAATGAAAGGCACACATTTGGAGGCTGAGCTGTTTCTCAGTGTCTCAGCTGACTTTAGTGGCATGAAAAGAAAAGAGCTAATGGCACTCAGAGGTGTACATCATGTGCCAGGTAGTAAAATGTTTAGGCAGTTTCCATGCTACAGTTCTTCCCTCATTCCTTAATGAAAAGCACACATCATCATACAAGGATAAATTCTACCTGACTCCGTAGTTACAGAGCCTATAAGGTTAGGCTCTGTAACTGAAATTCATTTAACCTGTGTACACTTGTCAATGGCCTTCCATGTTCTTGTTCCATGTGCTTCAGAGAAGAACAAGATGTCTCATAGCTACTGTGCATGGGATCTTCATTTTATTTCTTCCCTCTAAGTCAATGATCTCTGCTATTTTATTTGCAGGTTTAGTAGGGAAAATATTTCAGCCTTGAGCAAGACATCAATTTCCCTGGAATTCAGTGGAGACCTAAGAGGACAAATAGGTTTGGGAGGTGCCCCTCAGTGTGGGAACTCACTTTCAGGTAAAACAGGGGGAAAGGTAGTTAGTAATCTTACAAAAATGAGAGAAAAATTGTAATGCTGCAGAGGAGAAAAAAAAAAAAAAAAAGCCTGAATTCTTGTATCTACAGCAGTGTCCACTAGATTTAAAAAAGATTAGCAAATGGTTATTTCATTGGGTCAAAATTTGTTAACTTCTTTAGTTCAGTCCAACAGCCATTTCATAGGGCATTTCTCAGAACAAATGTTCTTTACTGAAAAATCCAGTTCGGTTCCCTAATGGAAATGATGATAGAAATAATAAATGACAATTATTTGGCTCACTTGAATCAGGAGAGTCCCAGAACAAACACTGTGACTACCAAAACATAAAATTTAAAACATTCTTATAAGCTCCCAAATAAGACTGTTGAAGCCCCCAACTGATTCAGTGTTGCACACTGTGACACTTGATAAACACTCTCTCTCTCTAGAATGGGTATAATTCTTCCAGATCTTTCCTCAAAAGCTTTAAATGAGTGAGCTGAAGGAGCCACATTTAATTTGGCTGTTGAACAGTCAACTAGCTTTTCATCACTTGTATTTCAAACATTTTAAGCAGAAATTAGCACAGTATGCAAGAAGTGTCAGACAAATGCTTTTGCCTTGAAAAAAATGATTTACTTTACATGTTTTAGAGCCTGATCTTTCAAGGATGCTGAACATCCTACATTTGCTCTGACATCTATGGATGCTTACCAGCTCTCAGCAGGTGTTCAGGGCATAAGAGAATTAGCCCATTACTTTGCAACATCATGCAGTATTAACTTATTTCAAAAGAGAAGTGATACTGAAATTTGTATTGCTTTAGAAAGAAATCAGTGCACCAGGAGAAAAAATAATGAAAATTGGTACATGAAATTTGCAGAGATTAAAGAGTACCTAGGCAAGAGAAATCACTTAGAGGATTAATGTATTGTAACAATATGTCAGAATTCAGTAACATGGCTACACTTAAAATACTAAGTCCCACATTTTAGAGGATGATTAATAGCTTAGAACAGTTAGGACCATAGCTTCAGTGTAGTCATTGTCAAACATTCTCATATTAAGAGTATGAAACTTTAAGATATCATGTTCTTCTGTCTAAGTTTTTTTTTTGTTAGGTTTCCCGTTCTACTCAAAATTGAAAATTTATGCCAAAATATTTCAGCCCACTATTATTTTGGAAAAAAATATAGTTTTTAAAATGTGTTGCAATACGGCAAGAATGCTCAGTTTTAATATTTTATATAAACCTGATTGTTCTGTTTTAAAATGCTAGTTATTTAACTGCATATATGGAAAGCTGAAATAAAAATATTTCTTTAAATATTTCTTTTTTTTTTTTTTGAAATAATATTTTTATAGTAAATTATCTTGTAAAACAGCTAGTCTTACTGATACGTAATTTTAATATAAATTATGTGTACTTTCTGGACAGAACAAGGTTGTCTAAAGATAATTCGATCTTTATTTATTTATTTGTTAGGCTTGGGATATATTTCAGATTTGGAGCTTACATTTTTAATGTCTGATATATTTTTCACATTTTCTATTTAATTGAACAATGATAGTAAAATTGACATTCTCATTCAAGCTTGTATGTTCTGGGTCAGACATAAACTAACAAGCAAAACAATAAAACAAAATAACCCTTGCCAAAAAAAAAAAAAAAAAAAACACACAATAATTTTCACTGTAAGGCATTAGAAAGCTCAGAACCAGGTACACATACATGCATGGTGAAATTCAGCAATGTCAACTCTTACATCAGAAAAGGGTTTTAGAAACAAACAAACAAAAAATCACCTTCACAGTTCCTGCCCTTATCTTGCCCAGACCCAAGCAGAATCAGTGAGAAAAATTAGACCTACCTTCTGAATGGTGATGATTCCTTCCTGAGTGTCTTTGTCCACAGAAATTTTAAATACTCCCAAACCATCACCATCCACAATCTTATACTCCATTTCAGCATTGGGTCCCACATCTGCATCTGCAGCTTTTATTCTGGCCACCACAGAAGCCACAGGTAAAGACTCTGGGACATTATATTGATATGATCCTGTGAAATTTAGAAGTTTAATAAATTCATAGTTTCCTGAGACTGCAAGCTAATATATACATATATACAATATATATTGTATTATATATATTCTTCTGTATTCATGCATCTGAGTATTTATTCAAACTACCAGAAAATATTCTTCAGTTTAAATAGAAGGTTTGGACCTTCTATAGATGGACTCTACTTTGAGTACTATGGGTATTCATTTTTTTCTACAAAAATTACAAGACAAAGATGCATGAACATCTTTACACACTTAAATGTAAGTCATGAGGCAAATGTCTGCAACTTTCCAATGAAAAAGATGTTTTCCTTCTTTGTTTTCTACAAAAGAGGAAACAGAAGTAAATATATCAAATGAAATTAATATAGAGACATTACTTTATAAACCTATATCTGAGGGGAAGGAATTCATAGGTGGTCTTGCAATGTTTCACACATCCCTGAACTAGATATAATGAGGAAGTAAGCGGTAGAAACAAAGACTTGAGCAAAGTTGAGTTAAATAACTTGGCTGCAGCATTAAAGATTAGCTTTGTGCAGTGCTTCTGGCTGGCTTGAGGCGTGTGTCTGAGGGTCTCTAATTTGGGTGCATGGGCAGCACATGGGGCTATGGGAATATATATGTAGTGGAGAAAAATGGCAGTAAGGGTCTCCTGTTCAAGAGCCATTGGGAGTCCATGACTTTCATCCCTTCATATATCTTGGTAAGGCAGTTTACATTCTGAATATGACTAGAAACTGATATATATTCTTTGACAATAAATGCATCATCTGCACTCTTGAAAATTCCAGCTTTTTCGTTCAAGTAGAAAATTATATATATGCTGTCAAAAGAATATCTGAATGCAGTCAGTAGCCGATAATATCTTCAACTTCAAAAATAACTTCTTATTCTATGATTACTTGAAACAGTTAATGGTAGGAAGCCTGTTTTACATTGTTGTAGGTGAAGCTGGAGTGGATATATTCTTCACATTATTTTTGTGTTACTTTGCAAGGACATTATAAGATCATGTGATTTTTGTAAAATTATCCCAGACAGAATGTTATTAATAAACTGGTAAGAGAAAACAACTGTGTATTCCTTTCTCCGGCTGGGATGAGAGCCACCTTGGTGAAAGAAAGTAAACTGAGGGAAGATGAATGTCCAGCTCTTCTGTGATTAACTTCTTACAAAACACTATACACAAGAGAAATCCTGCTGAAGTTCCAAAGGAATATGAAAGATTAACAGTCAAGAAATTAAGTATCCTGAAGTCCAACTGGCAAGAGATAAGGATCTGTTAACTTGTATATTTTGTCTTTTTATTGGTAGTGAAGCAGTAAAATATTTTAATAAATGCACCTACTTCATTTCATATGCTCTAAAATATATTAGCTAAACAAACAAACAAAAATATTCCAATTTAGTAGTAGTAGCAATAATAACAATAATTATAGTAATATACATTGCTGTCAGTGGTTCTCAAAGTATTTGACATGGAAGTTGACTAATTTTATTCTTTGATTAGAAATAACAAAATATATAAAGAAAATAGCAATGTTTAGAAATAATTCCAAAATTCAAGTAACTTACGTCGTGGAAAGCGGGGTGGGTTGTCATTTACATCAGTCAGTGTGACAGTTACAGATGTTGTTCCTGATAATCCACCATTTTGCCCAACCATGTCCTTTGCTTGAATAACTAGTAGATATTGATCCTTGGCTTCTCTATCCATATTTGGAAGGGCAGTCTTGATAACACCTGCAGTAAGACAAGATATGTCAATGGCTGCAGAAGTAAATATATTGCCGTGAAAGCTGAGTTTGCCTTTAAAAGGTAGCAGCAAATCAATGACTGGAAAAAAAAAAAAAAAAAAAAAAAGATAAGAAAAAACACTAATAATATTTTACTAGGAACTGAACTGTCATACTACAAGCTTAATTGAAGAAGTAGTGAAACCACTGAAAACCACATTTTATTTATTTATTTTTTCAGTTTGTGTTACATTGTTTGGGTAAAACATGACCATGTTTTCAGAATATCTTCTCCCTGAACTGCAAAGTTACTCAGGTAACACCCCCTTCCTTGAAAGATATCATCTCCACTCTCTTACAGCTAGTAAGAATAGCATATTCTGTATTCACTTTCAAGATTCCAAGTTCAAGATTCATTTTACAATGCCCAACAGTCATTCAGCACATTAACTCTTACAAATATTGATATCATGACACATTCTGCATATATATGCAATTATCTTATTTCACCAAATATTTGTTTTAAAAATAACTACTTCTAAAGTATTAACATAATTAAGATACCTCTGTTAAAGAAAATATTGTTATATCTGAAATAAAGTTTTTGTTATAACCATTTGATTATCTGCATACAGTTTGTAATTATTTGATTTGAAAAAAAAAAAAAAAACACAAAAGAAAGCTCCATGCTTCCTTCTTTTAGTTCTGTTGATATAGATCAGAAAATAAATACTCTTTCTCAAAACCTGATGACTTTATGAATATTTCATGTTCAGCACACAGTACAGCTGCTAACTCTGATTTCCAGAGAGGCAGCCGCTTACTCCAGCAGCACTTAGCGTCAGCAGTAAAGGAAACATAAACAATCTAAATAAAGGAGAGGCACATTGGGGCACATATCTCTGCATGTGATGTTTGCCGAATGTTTAGTTACAGTTTTATTTCTTTCTTCCCTTCTGAATTCAGGACTTGCCATTAATCAACTCATGGCTGAAACATTTACTTCACAGACTGCCTGGCACTATTTCACCCCTTTTACAACATATTAAAAAATACAGTTAACATACAATTTCATAACTTTATTGTCTCTACAATACTTTTCCTGGACTGCTTGTTTTTCTATCATATTTAAATTGTCAAGCAGTGTTAAACAGTCATTTGGAAGCTAATTATCAGGCACACAGGAAATTTCAGTATCACATCAAAATCAAATAGAATGCAAACATTCCAGTCTCAATCTTTAAAGGTTCTGATTTAGCAGAAAATACCATATTATTGGTCAGGGACTGTTTGCAGTCATTGTGACAATATACATTGTACATACACATAGAAAGCCAAAAATAAAATACTATGTATCATATCTTTTTGTGGAAAAAAATACTATATTGAGGACAGATTTGTTGTAATATGAATATGTTTATACTGCTTATTTCTGCAAATTTAGATGCTGTTAAATGGAGTGTAACTTTTTGGTCACAACATTAGGATTCAGGTCTGTTTCCCAACACATTTTTTTAAATGAGAAATAGAGTAAATAGTTTGTTTCTCTTTTGCCTCAGCATGTCCATCTCTGAAATGGAGATTATAATTTCTCTCCATGCATGCTAAATAGCAAAATTTTTGCTATAATAGCAAAATCATTTAATTTGGAAAAGATTTTCAAGATCACCAAGTCCAACCATCAACCTGATCTACTGAGTCTCATCACAAAGCCAAACTTCCAAGGGTGGACACTCCACCACTCCTTGGGCAGCCCCTTCCAGTGCTTTGACCAACATCCCTCTGAAGAAATTCTTCCTAATGTCCAATTTAAACCTCCCCTGGTACAAGCTGGTACCACTTCCTCACATCCTATCACTTGTAACCTGAGAAAAGAGACCAACACGCTCCTTGCTGCAACCTCCTTTCAGGTAGTTACAGACAGTGTGAGGTTTCCCCTCAACCTCCTCTTCTCCAGACTTCGCAGCCTCAATTCACAGAATCACAGCCATAGAGTGGTTTGAGTTGGAAGGAACCTCAAAGATTCCAAGCCCTCTTCCATGAACACCTACCACTGAATCAGGTTGCTCAAAGCTCCATCACACCTGACCTTAAATACTTTCAAGGATTGAGCATCTACAACTTCTCCAGAACACAACATGTTCCAGTGCCTCATCACCCTCAGAGTAAAGAATATCTTCCTAATTCCTTATCTAAATCTACACTTTTTTAGTTTAAAGTGTACACTTTTTTAGTTTAAAGTGTGTTCTCGTATCACTACATTCCCTGATAGAGTCCTTCTGGTTTCCTGTAGGCCCCCTTTAGGTACTGGAAGGCAACTATAAGGTCTCCCTGGAACCCTGTCTTCTCCAGGCTGAAGAACCCCAGCTCTCTCAACCTGTCTTCATAGGAGAGGTGTTCCAGTCATCTTCATGGACCACCTCTGAACTCGTTCTAATACATCCATACTTTTCTTGTGCTAGGGGTCCCAGAGCCTAATGCAGTGCTCCAGGTGGGGTCTCACGAGAGCAGAGCAGGAGGGAAGAATCACTTTCCTTGACCTGCTGGCCACACAGTTTTTGATGCAGCCTAGGATATGGTTGTCTTTCCAACTTTTCCAACTCCTTTCTGAATTTCATGTCAACCAGGTCCTTCTCCTCAGGTCTGCTGTCAATCCATTGTACACCCAGCCTGTATTTGTGCTTAGGATTGCTCCGGCACAGATGGACCTTGCTCTTTGCAAGTTCATGAAGTTGAATGAACTTCATGAGGTTAAAATTCCCCAAGTCGCTTTTCATAAGTCTTGTTGTCTGGTTCCTTCACCAACTTTGTTGCTCTTCTTTGCACACAAAAGACCAACTCAATATCCTTCTTGTTGTGGAGGACCAAAAACTGAACAAAATATACAGTTAAAGGGGCAATTTTTATTAAAAAAAAAATATATATTAAAAAAGGAATAAAGGCTGTGTTTTCGTGTGCCTGAAAATACACAATATATTTTCACAAAATTTCAAGAAAATAGTCATTAAAAATATAATAATTTGTTTTGAAAGTGACAGAAGGATAGTGTATCAGATGAGGATGGGAAGTACAATGATTTCTGGTTCAAACTAGTGAATAAAGAATACATTTCCCACTAAAAAAAAAATAAAATAATCCAGTTTGAAAAGTGAAGGAGTGAGGTGGTCATGCCATAAATCTACACTTTAGGAAATCTGGTGAATAGGTGACATTTGGACATTTCCATAACAAATATCTGAAAACAAAACAAATAAAAACAAAACAAATAAAAACAAACAAACAAAGCAAATGTTCACAACATCTTGAAATTTTCATTGTTCAGAAATACTGAAACAGGCAGTAGACCAGGGAGCTGGTAGATTGACAAAGAGGTAAAATTTCAGTTTCAACACTATAAGCTTATCAAATTGCTCAGATGTGTTAATTTTGTGGTATATTCAGAAGAATAAGAGAGTAAAAGATCAACAAAATCATAAGGTCTTCAATTAATCAAGAGATCGCATTAATAAGTTCCTAGCAAATTTTAATGCACATGCTTTTTTTTTTTTGTTTGTTTGTTTGTTTTTTTTTTTTTCTCAGCCTTACTGTAGAGAGAGTTTGTGAAAAGTTACCTGTCTTTGGCTCCACAGAAAAGTAAGGTTGTCCTTGCAATATGCTGTAAACCACTCGGGCACTGTTGCCATAAGTAGGATCATCTGCATCAGTGGCTGTTACTTGAACCACAGAGGTACCTGCAAAATGTTTAAGGAACTATTTTACATAAAAGATCCATGCATCTAAACTACATGCAACATGCAGTTCCAATGGAACAGTGTGAGGTGGCTTTTTCACAGCTGTTCATCACTTCCATGATTCTGCCTAGAATATAAGGTCCTTTTTGTAAAGCAATAATATTAATCGTTATAGAATTTGTTCTTCCTAAATAGTCTCAGAGTTTAACTCACAGTAACAGAAACCACATCACTCAGTAGTTCCCCTTTCTATTTATAAATTTGGTTGGTGGAGGGTATATATAACAACAAACTTCCAATGAACAGTGTTTTAAACAATGATGAAGCCTGAAGTATGGTTGATAATTATGCCTGAAATATGTTATGAAATATCAAGTATGAAATATACTAACAATTTCCCTTTGAAGATAAGTCCACATATTAAAATTATTAATTATGGGTAATACAGATTAAAATATAAACATATTCACATAAATTACATATTTTGATATTTATAAATACACACATATATATACAAATTAATTTTAGTCTATAACATTACTTGCCCTTTTATATAAGAGAAGACTGAAAAGTTTCTATTTCAGCTCAGACAACAAACAAGTGAGAGATACCTCCAAATAAATAAATACCTCCAAATATAAAGCACTCATTTTCCTCTGTATCTACAACGTTTCAGTAACACTTGAGGTCATAATCTGCTAAATAGAAACAAATATTTCTTTAGGATAAATGTCTGTATGTTAACAGGAATAAGAAAGCAACATATTTAACTGGTTAGCAAGAAGGGTGTAATTTGTGAGAATCTCATTCAACATCCCTCTCCTATTTATTATGTTCTCTATGTAAGTTACCATTTGTTTTTGTTCTGTACATGATGTACACCCTGAGTTCAGAATAAGCCAACACATGGGAGCCAGGGTCTTGGCTGTGGTCACCACCTTTGATAGGTGGAAAGGATTATTATTTCTCACTGGCAGATTGTCTGGAACATTGAGACCTTCTACTCAACAGCCGAAGGACCCATTTGGAGGTTAGGTTGCAAATTAATATTGTAACAATTTGGCAGATGCCTAGTGCAGATCTTCAGCTGAGGATCATATTCCCTATTAAACTGGATTTAGAAACAAGATTAGAGAGAAACATTTGTTAAAAAGAGTGTTTGTTTTCCAACTGAACACATTTTTGTTCTGTGAAAATGAGAGCAGCAAATCCAGAAATCATTCTTTAAGAACAAACTGTTATAACAAGTGACCAGGATGAATTCAACATACATTGTACTCTGGTTAGTTTTATTTTGACTTACTCAGGAAAGGATGAGAGAAAGTTCTGAAATTATTCATGTTTAGTATAGTATGTGCACCATTCACTCTCTTTAGTTTTTCTATTCTCAGATAAGTAGAAGATCGTAAATGGGATCAGGTTGAAGGTTCAGAGAGAAAGAGGATAAAATGATGCCCTTTATAAAATGGTACAAATAAAAAAGGATGAGATTTACTTGAATGAATTCTGACCAGAAATCATCTTTCATAAGATAACTTTATTCATATATGACCTAACTAACCCACGTTCCTGACCTCTCTTCCTAAAGTATCAATGGCAAGGCATTATGTTTGCAATTCTGTTTCAAATGTATTTTCTCTCTCTCTCTCTTTCTAATATTTTTGTACAGAGAGAAGGTCCCTCTCAACCTGAAATTTCATGTGCAACTATTAAGTAGATGGGAAGTTTAAAAAGAAAATTGATAGTTAATCCATCAAGTCGTTTATCAGTTACTGGGCTTAAAATACATCAATTTTCTGTTCATCATTAAGAGCTTTGATTCAGTATGTCAAACTGATTTTACAGATTACTTTATAATGTTATCCATATGGAGACCTATTTTAAATTTTCCAGAGTCTCTTAAGCTTTTGAGTACAAGGGTGTCCTAATGACTATTTGACATCCTGTGTTTTTTTGTGAAAGCTTACCACATTTACACAGTCTCTAAGCCCTGACAGTGAAGCTTATGATGTCTGCAAATATTGGTGAAAGTTCTTATAAACCTCAAGGAGCTGTGCCTTTGCTCCTTGTTCTTGGTGCTTTCAAGGACTTCAGACCAATAAAAGATCAAAGAAATTACAAGCTCTGCAATCTCATCACAGAAATTCTGCAATCTTGGAAGGAATTGTTTGCTGTAAAATATCTACTGATGTGACAAGCAAGACTTCTACATTCTGTGAGATAAATAAAGCCAGTATCTGAATCTAATTGGTTCTCCCCTAAACTGATGGTTTTACCTTTCAAACACATATATCTACAAGAAACAAAACCAAACAAACTATCATACAAACAAAATTAGGCAGAAATTCTAACACCAAATATTTCTGCACTCATCCTGTTTGACTGTAATCAGCAACTAGAAAATGATGATACTTTCCTAGTCCCTTTACGTTTTTTTTTTTCCTCAAAGCTCATAGGAAAGGTATTTTTTAAACAGCTACTATTATCATTATTTCTTTGAGATTTGTGCTCAAAAAACTTTGAATTTCCAGAAATTCTATGTCCAGAGGGAGATTTTTGCACAATATATTTTTAAAAAAAAATAATATATGCAATCTAACATAAGGTGTTTTAACGATGTGAATAGACCTACTTTTAGGAGATCTGTTGCAAGGAAACATAATACACGGAAAGATCAGTAGAGATTTCCAGAGATATTTTCCCAGAGGAAGATTTCTCTTGAAGAATAAGGATTCCTTAAGAGGATCAACGTTGCAACACAGAGATGTGTTCCTTTACTGAAATTGATTTCCTTCCTGAACACTTTCCCTGACCTCACAACAGATGCAAGCAATTATCATGTAAGTGTCCAAGTAATGGTGGAATCAAAGGTAACATGGGACAGTCTACAAACAGAACCACACCTTCTTTTCATTTAATGAACTGGTTGGTGCTGTAAATCTTTGTTGCAGCATTGTTCAGAGCCCTAGACTGAGGTAGAAACAGGACACTAACCCTACCTCAAACCCATTAGCGTGCAGTTACAGCCTGTAGCTTCACAACTTCAACTTTAAATATTTCTCATAGTTTGTATATGATACAGGCTGAAAAGACAACGGACATTTACTGAAAAATCATGTATTTTCCTCTTGGATATGGATTTATCTACAATTATCTTTCTATACAATAGTCTAGGACTTTGTAGCAAAGCTACAATGTCAGTTCATCTAAATGAATTCTACATAAAGCGTCTTCATAAAGTTTTTAAGCAATTGCAGCAAATATTGAGGGAAAGTCTGTGCTGTTACATGGATGTTCTACATATTTTGTTATTGATGATTAGCTAATAACACTGGCTTCTGCGTGGATAGCACAGACTTCTGTTTTGTTGCTGTTATTGTTGATGGTGTTTGTTTGTTTGTTTGCTTTATTTATTTATCCAGAATGTTTAAGCTGTCATTTTTAACCTAACCCTTAACAGACACTAATAGATATCACAATATAACAGTTATTTCACAATATAATAGTTATCTAAGAACTTGATGTGTTTAAGTTCTGATATTAGGACAAAAAGAAGAGAAGAGGTTCTTCTGTTGAGGGCACCCAGAATTTAGAATTATATTTATACTTCATTTTATCAGTCAAGATTCACAGAGGTGTCGGATGTTGCAGAGATCAGCCTTTTCTGTGATAGGATCAAATAAAAGTGAGCTGAGCTGGTTGAGCTAGTTGTTGATGTTGTTTTGAGATGGAGACACTTCACAGGGATCATTTTTAAATCTCTAGGTTTATTGTTTTATTTTTTTAGAAACCTCTCTACAGTTTTTTTGTTTGTTTGTTTGTTTTTTTAAATTGTTATTGCAGTGTGTAGTACTTGATCAAAGTTTTAAAATAGATTTGTATGAGAAATGTGTGTTACTTCAGTTTTTAACACTGGTGAAATCATTTAAGGGAAAATTGGTTTCCAAAATTAGATGAATTTAACAAATGCAGATTTTTGAAACTACACAAGCCCTGAAAAATAGAATTTTAGCCATATTAAAAAAATAAATCTAGGCAGACAGTTACTAAAGATATGGACTATTATAAATTAATGATGTATAATATGCGAAACAATTCTATGATGGCTTCACATTTCTAAAGGATAGCAGTTTCTACCAGAAATACTAAACAACATTACTAACAAGGTATCCATAATACCTGCTTAATCTCTAAATGCAATTACCTAGCCTGGATTATCTAGTCTGCTCCACAGCTTCTGGTATTTCTGTGCTTCTGCCTTTGGGCTAGATCTGGTGTCATAATGCCTTGACAGTTTTTCCCCTCCAGGAGCACAAAGTAGGAGGCACAGTACCTGGAAGCAGGTTCTACACTCATCCCTCTTTAGTCTGCCTTCACTTGGGAAAAATCCCAAGATTGGGATCAAGGTTGGATGAAGCACTTTTTTTTTTTTTTTTTTTATAAATATGAAGTTTTTCCATCCATCTCAATCAGATATAACAAATGTAACAAGAAAGAAAGGCATTACTTGTGTTAGGTGATAAGTAAGGCTGTTCGTTCATATGTGCGGAGAGTCTAGAAAATGAAACAAAGCCAAAGCTATGTTGTTCATTGGATTTTTTATTGCCAGTTCTCTTGGTTATAAGCCAAATGGGTCTGTCTCACTTCAGCTGTTTTTGTGTACAACATCACACATCCCAGGAATGCTCTTTTAATACTCTTTTAAGTATGATTGACAAACTTTTTCTTTGAAATATAAAACTGCCAGATGTTTTTAAGTAAAATGACTACTTAAATATATATGATTTTCAGATAAGCCATATCTTTGAGGGTTTTGCTATGAATAGATTTATAAGCCATCAAGATTTTCCCTTTGGATTTTCCCTTCCATTTACCCTTTTCATCTTAATCAGTATAATTGGACCAGACCCAAATATAATTTGAACCTGACCCAAAGTCATTTAAAATAACAGAAAATATTGACTTCAATTAGCCTTAGATAATGCCCTAAAATATTTGCCAAATATAATACATAATCATTACATTTGCATAACCTTCCTTAAGGTTAAAGGTGATAGTTCTAGCTTTATAGTTAATTTGGGTTTATAATCCTTTGATCTCTTTCATTTTGCTAAATATCCAATTAAAAATCATTGTCATAGATATAATTTCATGCAAAATAGGAGAAAAAATTACTTTGTTTTGCCTGAATATTTCACAAATGCTCTGAGTGGTTAATTAAAAGTTGTGTTATATGAATAAACTATGGATCTATGTAACTATGTAAGACAAGTGCCACATAAGCACTTCATGGTAATCCTTAATTTAGTAATGTTTCAGTATTCAGTAGATGTGTGATACAAACACTGAAGATATTTTAAATGTACAGTTCCAGGAAGTTCATGAAGATGAAACTGCCCTGCCTCAACACAGATCTTAGAGACTGCACATGGTACAGTTAATGATAATTTTGTACAACATTCTACCTAAATTGAACATATATTTTGTGCTGCTGTCCATATGGGATAGAATTTCTTTCAAACACTCACGTGGTAAAGATTCATCAAAATATGCAAAATCATCTCATTTTGAAAAACAGTCCTTATGTCACCCATTGTTTAACATGCACTTCCCAAGAATTGATTCCCAATGTGTTTTTGGAACAAATGGAACGTCTGTGGGAGGTTGGGGCAAGGATCTGTGTGTATAGGCAAACCCCAGATATTTACAGAGTTGTTCATATGTCAATATATCAGTACAGGACAGGAAAGTGGTAACTCCTCGAAGAGGGAAATTAAGAGATATTAGAGATATTATTCTTAAAGAAGAAGGACAAAGGTGTAAAAATCTAGTTATTGCAGCATTCTACAGCTCACAATCAAATCCTAAAACAAAACATCAATTGCTCTCTCTCTCTCTATATATATAACAGAGCATGTTTCTACAGTGCTAACTATAGGTTTTAGTCTTATATTATCTGATTATTTTTGCCAAGTTCAGTAGGCAAAAGTTCTCATCAGTGTATCACAATATCATATCCACCCTAATGCTGCTCAAAAGCTATGATGTCCATCCTTTTTTCCATGGATGCTACTGCTTCTTCAGCTATTCACATAGTGTTTGAGTGATAATGAATAAGATATCTATGTATTTGTGCTCACTGGTTAGTAAAATAAATAAATAGAAAACTCATTAACATTGTTTTACTAATATTCTATTGGCTCCTAAATTGAGATTCAAATGTAAAAGCAGTGTTGACGAATGATTGCTGCAGGGCACACAGGCAGGGAAGACTCTATTTATTTATTTATTTATTTATTTATTTATTTATTTATTTATTTATTTATTTATTTATTTATTCCTCTCTCTAGCTCTAATTTAGAGACATTGTTCAATGTCCAAAAATAAAAATAGAAATAAAAATAAAAAAATATTTTAAAAAGTATTGACAACACTATATCAAATTATATATTGGCAGCTTACTTAAGAAGTCACTTAAGTACTTAAGTGCCAAATTTTGCTATGGTCTAAAATCAGTCAAACAAAGACATTCTTACTTTCAGTCACCATAAAACTTTCTTAACCTGAGGTAGGAGTTCCCATACATGTATTTCCACTGACATAGATGAAGTTCTTATGCTTTTTAACGTCACGCTTGTATTTAGAACTTGAAGATATACTAAAATTCAACAAAATGTCTCTGGGCAAAATTCTTATCTGTCTTGAATCAGACAGGTTTTGAAGGAACACAAGCACCTGACAACAGATAAACATTTGTTCTCTCTAAAATGAAAAGATGGCGTATTTGATATTGAAATTCTTTTATAATTCAAAGTCAGGTATAGAAGTTTCACTCCTTTTCTAACAAAGAAAAGAGGTCTGAAGCCTCTAATAGCTATTCTTCCCTGATTCTACTGGAATTTTATCAACTACCCCCAGCTGTACCCCAATATCTGCTACTTGCATTTATTTCCCAGAGAGCTGGATTTGAGTATTAGAAAAGATACACAATAAACTGTTACAAATATATGCAACACTTACCAAAATGTTATGCATTGGTAGGAATATGAAGAATTTGTTAAGAACAGACTTTATCTGAACAAAATGATATATTATCACTTCTGAGTACCATAGCATAGGTGTGAAACTTATTATTGTTAATGAGAATTACAAGACAAAGCCTCTGGGCACTGGAATGAGAAATACATCATAAAATGCTTATCTGAGTCCCTGAATAGCTATTTGAGTTTCACAGCATTTTTGAGGGGTAAATCTATTTTCAGTTCAGCCTTGAAATATCTAACTGTTGCAGGTGGCTCATAGATAATTAAGTAACTTATTGTGATACAGTAAAAAAATTAATTTGTTTTAAAAAAGGCAATAGGAAAAAAATTCCCACAACATCAACAGTGTATTTTGCACTTACCCACAGGAGACATCTCAGGAACTCCAGCAGTGTAAGGACCATCCAGAAATTTTGGCTCATTGTCATTGATGTCCTGAATCTTAATGACGAACTCAGATTCTGGTTCCACAGGTTTATTAGTCAGCCTATCTAGTGCTTGTGCTCGGAGTGTGTAGTAGGCCTGCTCTTCTCGATCCAGCCTCTTTGTAGCATGAATATCCCCTGTGTTCTCATCAATAATGAAAATGGAACTTGCCCCTTCGCCTGACAAGATGTATTTGATGGAACCATCTCCTTTATCAACATCAGAGTGAAGCTGGTGAAAAATTGATGAGAGATGAGATTAACTTACAAGAGAGTCAGTGGCATGGAGATATGTAAAAATAATTCTTATGTTGAACAGTAGTACATGAAATTTTATTGTTCTTGGAAAGATAAGCTGAATGTTTATCAGGCACAGCACATAAGGGACTGTTAGAATCTGTCAGTTTACTCTTCTGAGCAAGACAATTTCATTCCTTTCTGCAAAGGAATGAAAATGCATTTTCAAATACATTTTATATCATCCAATAGTCTTCCTCATCATGAAGACTCTTTTAAATCATGGAACAAGATTCCATAGTTTTTGTAGCTCTTTTATGTCTACTGAGTCCCACGTTCCTGTTACAGAATACAGACTCAAACACCACTGATATACCTTTAAAACTTGTATCAACAATTAATTGATCTAGATATCATGTCAAAGTAATACACACACACCATAATGGATCACTATTTTTAAATAGATGAGGAGAATATTAAAGATGATAAGATTCTTTCTCTCTTGTCTACTTTGTACCTGCTCTTAACTCCGTATCACACTGGGTTTGGAGGTAACTCTACTGTCATCATTATTACAATGTCCTCCACTGAGGAGGTCTCTTTTTTTTTTTTTTTTTTTTTTTTTTTTTTCTTCTCAGCTGGGATTATCTTTGAGATACTAATCACTTCCAGAATGCATTTGCAGTATATTGCTGTCTCAGGCACAACTTTGTACAGCTGCAAAGCCTTCTCCTATTTCATCAGGGAAGAACTAGTGATCAGTTTTGAATGTTTCACATGGGTGAAAACCTGCCTATTTCTTACACATTAGTTCATTTACACTGTTTCACACAGTCAGGTTATCTCATGCAATTGCAGTGCACTTTCTCTCTCTTTTAAGGCAAGAATGGAATCTGAGCTTCAGAGTGGATTGAAAAACAGAAGAGGGGTATCTAAAGCAGATTAGATACATTGTTTCAAAATATAGCTTATCCTAATTCGACTGCTTCCTAACTCCTGAAATACCTAAACAATTCTGAGATTTCTTTGGTGGAGTTTCTTAATCCTTTAAAGTCCTACTTCTTAGCACACTAAGATATAGTCAATGCTGACACTGTGAGCAGATCAAGGGAAAATGTATTTCACACCAAGTCTCTTTGAATATCCACAGAACTGCCTATTCCTCAGCCACAATGCATTCACTCAATAAACTATACAGCTGTTCTTCTCACAAATCTGGAAGCGGTGGCTCTTGCTGTTTTTTCAAACTTGACTGGAAGGAGTACTCATCCTTCTTAAAAAGGAACAGTGGTGTATGCAAGTAAGAATTTGGTTTGTTGTTTGTTGTTGATTTGTTATTTGTTTCGTTGTTTGGATTTTGTTTGTTTGCTTGTTTGTTTTCCTAAGACACATTTTCTGGGTTCTCTTGTGTGCTGCAGAGGCACTGTGTAGTTTCCCCTACATAGCCAGATTACTGCAGTGTAGACAGAAATATTGATCATCACATTAGCTAAGAACTGAAACTATAGGGTACAAAGATTCAATGCATTTTTCTGCTTGAAGAAAATCAGTTTTTTCCATATATCATATTCTAGTAGAGAATTAGTCTTTCTGTGGTGGCTGTAATGCTCCCATTATCTCCGTAAAAATTACTCCACTTTCTTACGCACATACTTAAGGATGTGCTGTTTATCAGGTAGAGCAATTATCTGAAAGTTAGAGATGTAAAAGTAGATCTCTTCAGGCAGTTAAGGGAACTGAGTCCACACTTGAAATTGCTGAGAACAACCTCGCTCTACCTCATGGAAATGAAGCCTCACCTGTCAGTCCATCATACTGTAACACTCACGCCTGGGTCTCACACTGCAGGGCTGCACAACCTCCTTTTCACATTGGATTTGTATCAAGATCAATCCTGAGTAACTTTCTAGCAGTGTTTCAAAAGAAAAGAGACCTTCAGGGGAGAGACCAGAAGCGTAAATCCTCAAAGATGCACTGACTAAGGCTTTCACATCCCAGAGAAAAAAGGAAATCTGTAGCTTCAGCATTTCCCATTTGCTCACACAGTAGATTTCTGATTAATACATTGTTTTTAAGGTGTACCACTCTGAGGTCCATAAATCTCCACACGGATTGCACTACAGTGATTGGTGCCCTGCAGTGAAATACTGAACAGAAGTTACTTTTTGGAACTATGCCTTGGTAGAAAACTGCAAACAGATTAGTAAATTGATTAGCAATGGCCTTTGTTACTCCAAGGTTGAAGTTCTGGGTAAGAAAACTTATTTGAATTTTTTGCTATTTTTTTTTCTACTTAGCCTTTATAAAATAACTCTGGCCCATGTTCAAGTTACTAAAGCACCATTCTCTACCTACTTAACCCCAGGGAAGGTGACGTAGATAAACAATTAGTTAATTTCTTGCACTATGGTATAATCAATTCTATGTAAAACACTCTCAAGGATTTGTCTCAACAAATATATTTTATGTATATTTTAGAGTCAGTGTGAGGTCATTTAAACTACAACACAAGAAAACAACACAAAAATAAGCTATTCTTACAGAATCCAGACATATATTTGGTGCAGTTTTGAGATCACCTCTATTTGTCCAGCTATTTATATTAAGAGTCTATGAAGTGAGTTTATATTTTCCTTGTAAAGTTGTCTTCAGAAAATACACTTTTTCCTTTTATTTTTATTTTATTTTTAATGAAGAAGCACGTTTAAGAATGAGACCTCTGATTAAGTACATATTGTTATTTTCTCCCGTGATTGATTTGACAGTATTTATCCAAAATAGTATTAGTCCCCAGAACAGTTGTACTTTACTGGAAGATTCCAGAAGAATCTGTAGGCTTCAGAAATATATCTGTGCCATCTACTAGATTGTCTATTGCTCCTGAGACTTTCTACAGAGAGATTCATATGGGAGCTGGAATTGCAGCTCAGCTGAACACAATGACAATAATATCAGAGGAGCAAGACAAACTCAACTTCAAATTCTTGTTTCAAGAGACATGGAAGATTCAAAGATTCACTGGGTAAATCTCATCTGATCTCATTCTGGAATATCACAGAAAGATTTTATTTCAGAAGCAGTTTGCAAAAAAAAAAAATAATATTTAAAATAAAATAATTTCTCATCCTTGTACAGCTCTTTTGAAAAGATGGAAATCTAAGCCATGGTGTAAGGCCTCTTCATTTCTCCTGCTGCTCCATTCTGAAGGGGGAGGAATGCTATAGAATGTTTTCATGCTTCCAGTTCACTCCACCCATTGCCACCTCCATGAAATATCCATCATGGTCCACATCTTATTGCTTCTTTGCTAGATTCCACATAAATACAACATGAAGATATTGGGCATTTTGGTGTTGGGTGTTTTCTGCAATACACTGCACAGAAAACAGAGAAAGAAAGCAGCAGGCTTTTGCAGAAAGAGAAGATGCTTTTTAACTCCTGAAGTTCTGCAAAGGTTAACAGAGAGCAAAGAGATATAATAAGGAAAGCTACACAAGATTTGTGGAGTCAGAATGTCAGTGCTTACTAGAAGTGAGCTTTTTTATTTATTTATTTATTTATTTATTTTGTTGTTGTTGTGGTTGTTTTTAGAAGAGAACTTACTATCTTCTACTGTCTATGAAATCAAACTAAAAAGAGAGCACTTAAATCTTCTAAACCAAGCTCTAAATCTCCCCTCAGATTTAGAAAATGCTTGTTTAGATATGTGCGATAGAAGAGAGCAGTCAGTTTGACTCAGTAGCAAAGGCATGTCTACCCTAACTCCTGTGATGAATAAAATTTTGTCTTCACATACATTTTTAATTCTGCAGCAGTAAATGCTTAGTATACTGTCTCACCCAATGATTTATGCTTATTTGGACTCTTAGAATCATGATTATTCTAGGGAATACTCAAACCTAAATATTTCCTTCAAGATTCTTAATACTCAATAGCTTTTTGGGTTTAGTGCATTTGTAGGTGCAGATCTGTAGTTCGCATCTCTTGCCATTAAAGTATGCTAATGCAGTATTTTCAGTAGAGAAGGACATTTATTTTTATCAGCAAGCAGAGGTACTGCAATGCATTAAAAACAATTTATCTGGCCACCACTGATCTGTCTGAGTTCTGAATTAGAGGTTTTCTCTTGCTCTGATTTTCAGTTCAGGCTCCCTTAAAGTAGATACAACATTCATATTCTCTTTTCCTTTTTTCTTCTTCAAATATCTCACTTTATAGAAGTTCCTCACTATGGTAGCATGGATGATGTTTCACTGCAGACACTACAGATTTAGGGCTGAATCTGGGTGAAGAAGAAAAGCAGAGAGAATATTAAGAGGTTTGCAGCAGCAGCAGGATCACACAGTAATGATGGCAAAGGGACAGACATAGCAAACATGAGATACTTCAGTGAAACCCAGCTCCATATCTCCTTGATGCCAGAAGAAAAAATCACTTGTTTGCAGAATAACTGAAGTTTTCTCAAGAAGGAGAGCCTGCCTGCCTGCACCCTTTCATTTCTTGATGTGGAAGTAGCTAGAAAGGGAGGAAAGAAATAAAAATATGACTCATGATTTTGCAGGCACCTGTACTTCTTGGTGATGTGGAAGTGGCTAAACTGTAGCTTTATTTCTGCCTTGTCTCTAAAAGCACAGAGCAAAGCCGTGAGTAATCTTGCCTATTTTATAACCAAAACTTTCTATCATAAAACTACACAGAACTGACTGTGGGAGAAAAGCACTCTTGTCTTCATATACAGTATGCCCCAACTGCTTTTTGGGAAGATATAGAAAGGGAACTTGTCAGCTATATACAGATTAAACATGTAATTGCTAGATGAAAGAAAGTAGGCGATTACAAGCAAAGACTTCATTTGGTTGTTTCTTTTAAATTATTCTCATCACAACAGAAAAGTTCTTAAAACTTCTGTTCAGAGGTTTTAAAATGTCTTTTCCACTCAGATTATAACTGTCAAAAAATGTTTTGAATTGTGATAAGTCATAAATTAATAGACATATGTATTTTATTTTATTTTATTTTACTTTTAATGATGTTCCATTTATTAACTATCAGGATAACTAAGGGTTCAGTACTGATGATTTGGAACGACTTCATGTTATTGACTAAATAACTAATATTTAAAGTGCAGCATAGACAATGGAGTCAGCATTTAAATTCAGTTTGTGCACATATCACCATGTGTAAGAGCCCTACAAACATATTATTGATATTGTTTCAGCTTTCAGAGAAAGCTATGAAAGTCTCACGTTTGTAAACTATAACCGTATTTCATTATCAACAGCTTGAGACATCTTTCTGAATTTCTTTTTTTTTTTTTTTTTGGTCTTGTTACAAAAGTAATGTGGGACAGAAACAGATTCTTCAACATTTTGTTGATGTCAGCAAAGCCTTGTTATTCACGTGAATCATTTCATACCTAGGTAGTGAAAGTATTATTCAGCAGGTGATGAGTTTTTCCTTCCCTCTCTCCCTCCCTTCCTTCCTTCTTTCCTTCCTTTCTTCCTCCAAGAAACACTGAGAAAATGATTTTAAAAAATAATAAAAAATGTTTTGTTTGCTTTTGGTTTTATTAATTTATATAAAACTATAGTATAAGCTTGGCTTCAGAATGGAATACTCTGTTCTAAGTTCTGTGCTTCCAGCATAACAGATGATTATCAAGGACAAGAGGTCAAGTAAACATAAATGGTTTTACCCCAAACCCCTAGTATTTTTAATAAAAGGGAGATTGAATAGAAGAAATTTGAGAGTACATACTTATGCTGCCAGTTTCCTCATTGCAACAATGTTATCAGGATGATAGGGAACCAGTACAGAAAACAGTGCCACATTGGCAAAATTTGCCACTTTGAAATACTAGCAATTTCATGCACTGTTTTGTTGCCTCTGGACTTCCTCCTTGTCAGGAAAGAGCAAAGACACATGGGAATGCAGCGAGGTCCCATACTGCAAACCACAGTATAACCACATTATATTTGTCTAATACAAGGAGCTTGTGACAGCCTTGTTCAAAACCCAGTCAACCTAGAAAAAAATTCTACTCTGTGTTGAACTAAACCCCTGAAAATTGCATCTAGAGTGCCCAGAGCTGACAGAAGACCTAAGAGCTACTGTAATGACTGAGGTCCTGAGATTTCTTCATTCCCAGCATCATCCTTATAGTCTGTCTGAACTCAGGCTGTCTCCAAATCCTCTTTTATATTGCATCTGGTAACACTGCTGTCCTACAAATGACCACAAACTAATATATCTATCCAAGAACATCCCAAAGTCACATGCATAATGAGAGGTTACATATCACATGAGTGCATTTCATTTTCAAGGTAAAACCAGAGAACATCCCTTTGGGAGTACCAGCTGTGTCACCCCACAGCTGTGGTTAATAGCTCTCTTGCGGGCAAATTATACGCTGTTTGTGTATCTTGGGCTTAGAGATCTTCATATTCAACAGTGTATATATAGCCAGTAAGAATAACACTCTGTCTAAAGTCAAAGTATTCATTTAGATGCATGATAATAAATAAAATAAATAAATAAATACATGAATAAGTTAAAGAAGGAGAGAAGAACTAGAGATTAAAAACAAACAAGCAAACAACAACAACAAAAACATGAATGAGAACATAGCCAGTTCTGTGGGACCAGCAGAGAAGCTGAATGGGAAACAAACTGATGAAAGAACTCCAGGGGATAGGATGGGGTAGAGGAGATGGAACATGAAAAGGAGGACAAAAGGACACAAAGAAAAAGAAAAACAAGTTGAAATGAGAAGAAACATTCTGAAAAAAATTTGGGAAAAAAAAACAAAAAAACAAAAAAAAACAACAACAACTAATGAAACAAAATCATAAAATAGTAATTGAGCTGTTGTTTTCAGTGACTGAATATTGTTAGGCAGTCACAGTATTTGAGAGTAATGTTGTATAGAGTTACCAATATTTTTCAACGTCTTTTCATGTTGTGTGTTACACAACAATGATAAAAAAGGCAGATAACATAAATCTGATCAGGTGTCTTTTTTTTTTTTTTTTTTTACTCTGAAGTAAAAAGAAAATAGGGCGTGAGACTTAAATTGTCAACAGAATTAAAATTCTGGAATCAGGGGAGCAAATAAAGAAAACTGGCTGAGGGGCAGGGAGAGTAACTTAAGTATCAGCCTCCTCTAAATGAATTAGGTATGATTCTTGAAAAAATAATCATTATTTCCCCTATTAATTTACTTTCTGAACCATTTCTTGCTGCTACAGAATGCATGGTTCTATGCCTAAGAAATTAAAATAATAAATTAAAATATTTTTAAATTTCTTTAATATTTTAATTTCAATTATTTTGGTCTTGTTACAAAAGTAATGTGGGACAGAAACAGATTCTTCAACATTTTGTTGTTTAAAGAAATTAAAATAATTTTATTAATTTCCTCAGACATTTCTCCCATCATCAAACTTGGAATAAGCAGTTAGGCTTCACTGTCTTGTTCTCCCTCCATGCAGGTTCCCCAGTCAAAAGTTCAGACATGTCTGTGGGAGAGTTCAGAAAAAAGTATATCGCCCTTACACTCTCTAGTGACTAATCAGTGCTCTAGGAGGATAATAACCTTAACAACTCAACGACAGGAAGCAAAGTGAATGTTTGATTTTGCCAACTTTTTTAAAAAGGGGGGTGAAACAGAAAAGAGAACAATGAAATTTTTTAACTCCTTGATGATTATTATTCAAACAAAATTCAAAATAGAAGTACCAAAATTCTAAGACTTATACTTCATAACATTCCAATTAGTATCTAAGTAAGCCCCCAAGGCTTCTAAGTGAATAAAAAAGTTCAAATGAAAGGATCCCCTAGGAATAAAAGAAACTGTCATCTAAAGGCTAGTGAGCTGAATAATTATTAGGAAATACTGAAAACTGGATATGATAATAGCAACCATATCATATTTTTGACATTTTTATTTTAATAATACTCAGTTATTTCTATAGTGTCTTCTATTTCTGTATACATGTATAACAATTCTTTATATAGACCAATAGTGATCATGTACATATAGAAACACAATGCCTGTATATGCATGTGTATACAAATACACTCATACACATATATTTGGATATGTGTATGCATATACACTCATATACTTATATTTCCTTATTGTACCTTCTTTTCCTACTTCTGCAGATGATGTACACATAAATCTGTGCCTCTCTCCCTACAGTTTTAATAAGAGTATGAAATGCCCTGTGGCAACAGGGACTTGTGCAGTCAGCCCATTAAGATCCGTGCAGCTACAGGAGGAACTCAGAAGCAGCTGCTTCTGTAGATGGGGCTGAGTGGGCATATGTATCTGGCTGAGTATTCTTGAAGAGTTTTAATGGGCCATCATCATGGCATGTCACTCTCCAAAATGACTATTTGTCATTCGCACTCTTAAAAGACAGTTTGGCAGCTTTGGGAGGTAAAAGCCATCTGTATACTCTGCATCACCATGTACTAATTGCATAATATCTACCAGGGGGAGAGGGCCAACAATACTGTATTGTAGCACCACCAAGAGCCTGCAGGCAACATAACATGGTTGGAATGGAAAACAGGAATGACTTTCCCTCACATACACACTTCAAGTTTTTCCAGTGTTCCAAGTTTTTCCTATGTAAATAATATGCATATCACATTTTTTTTCAAAACACTCTCAGTACACCAGTAGTTATGCCTTGGAGTTCTTATACTGAGTTTTTCATCAAAATTATCACTGACAAACCAAGCCATAGAGTAGTGGATTTGCTCTCTGAATTACAAAACAAAAACTACTTGTGCTTCAATATAAATAGATTTTTTTTTTTTTTGATTAAATCACATGAAAATACCACTGGAGTGAAATTCTATTTATGAATTCCTGAGTTCTAGTAAATGTACTAGCTGTATGGGGGTCTCTGCATTTATTTATAATCAGAAGAGAGAGACTAAGTTCTCTTTTATACATACCACTAGTATTTTTACATGATCCAAATACTTGCTGCTCTATACTAAAACAATGCATTTCCTGATCCAATGATTTGATTTATTTTGTTGCCGAGAATCACTGAAGCTACAAGAGAAAATTCTCCTAAAGTCACTGCTCTTTATTTCAGCAGTATAATAAAGGATGTTCTCTTCCTGCATTCCCAACATGTAGCTTTTATGAAAGTGAACAGGCTTAAAAAATGCAACATGGCAAATAAAATGCAACACAACAAAGGCCTGAGCATACTCCATATAAGAACATCTCTGGGCTTGCAGATGTTCATGGACATAGGTGTCCAAAGGTTTATGCATGTGTAACATCTTACAGAAACAGTTTTCAACTAACTTCGCTTACTATTCTTCTCAGATTACTTCACCACTATGCATCTAACAATCCTTACTGATATAAGTTGAATATACTTAAGGAACTATTTCTAATATACATAATTTCCTTAAATGAAAGATATATATTTACACAAGTGTATATGCATGTTTTTTCTAGTTCTTATAGTATTCTATATTAACACATTAATATTTTTTATTAATTATTTATGGTATTAAAGTTTTGGATTTTATTTATTTATTTGTGTTTTGTTTGTTTGTTTGTTTTAAAGTCCAGAAAATGCATAAATGCACTATACCTTGTAGTACACGAAAGAAGAGGAGACAGAAGGAGAAACGATGTTGATTGCAGAATCTATACACCTGACATAATGCAAAATGAATACTTCTGGATTTTTCCAGTTCTTGGAAACAGAAATAACAAAAAAAATACCAAGTTGTTTCTCCCCTATCACTTTTTCTACTTATCCATAATTCAGGTCTGGCATTTCAACCATAAAAGATGAGAGCATATAAAATATATATTTTTTTCATCTCTAACTCTATGACCTAAAGAATTAGCTGTAATAGCACTGAGTGGGAAAATAATCACACACTTTTTTGTTGAACTATTCATGTCAATAATACCAAATTTACAAACAAAAACTCATTTGGTATTAAAGTATTTTATGAGATAGGTATGTACTTATACTAAATGACTTCATTTTCGAGTAGAAATTATACCTTCATATTGTGTCTTTATCAAACTACTGATCTATAGTTTACTGTGATTATCCTGTTTCTGCTTCAACTATCCAAAATAGCTTGCAGCACTGCTTGGTTGATAATGATTTTCTCATAGGAGCCTGATTCCAAAGAAGATTAGTACCAAGTACTAAGAAACAGATTCCTGGAGGGTGTAGAGGTTTTCTCTTTGTCTTTTTTCCTTTTTCTTTTATTCTTTTATTATTATTATTATTATTTTATGTTTATTTTCATTTTCTGTTTCCTTTTTCTTTGTGTGTGTATGTCTATTTTTGTGCTGTATCCATTCCTGAAATTTTATTTGCTCTTGAAAGTTAATGCTACTAAAAATCCACTTGTGTGCTAATAGGG
Organism: Netta rufina; assembly: GCF_964035555.1. NCBI lineage: Eukaryota > Metazoa > Chordata > Aves > Anseriformes > Anatidae > Netta > Netta rufina. Next base: position 102,663,087 of record NC_140124.1, read on the forward strand.
AGTGCTGAAACCCTAACTTCTAACAGTCTAGAAGACAACTATAAAATGTTTAACTGTAAACTGTGACAAATTTTGACTATAGAAGCTTATAGAATACTGGACTATGGCAGACAGCACAATCTGATCATTTTAATTACAAAAAAAAAATACCAAAAAAAAAAAAAAAAGAAGTAATTAACAGCATCTATAGACACATTAACTTTTAATTCTCTGCAAACAGTTAAGGACTTAAATAAAATTTATGAAACTATTAAAACAAAGAAGAATTAATATGTCAGTTGACATCTGGATTATATTTTTTATTTTCTTTTTACTTACAGAAATGATAATATATATGTCAAAGTATTGACATTTTTATTGTATTTTGCTTTGTAAATATTAAATTAATATTGACTTTTGTGAAAACAGTCATAAAATCTTGTAAGTTCACTTAAAGAGAGCAAAAGAATCCCTTGGTTAACTTCTTATCTCAAAACATATTACTGTTAGCAGTGTGTTTGTATTTCATTTAGAATCTCTTTTCAGTCTGGCTTGATTAAGTTCTCTAACATTTCTATTAACTGTTATGACTGATTAATAGCACTGAAGTTCAGAGTTTGTAAGGTGAAACTGAATAACAAATAAGTTATTATTTTTTCAGAAGCTTATAAGACTAGTTCCTTTAATTTTTATCTTTCCCTTACACTTATGTATTTCACTTAAGGTAGTTTATCACATTCATTTTTACCCTGAAGTGTTTGTGTGTAATATCCATATCCATCCATCCATCTATGTTGACTAGTTAATTAACAGCTTGATTTTCAAAGTTTACTCAGAAGAGTAAGGAAATTTAACACTATGTTACATCAAAGTAAATCTGTATTTTATAATTCTCTGGGTTAAAAAAGCATCCTCATTTCTGTCATCCTCAAACATTTCAGGACTTGCTTATGGAATCTTGTGCTGACCATATGCATAAGCACCGTTCTGAACCTGAGACTTAATCCCTGAGCAAAGAAAGGGTTCTTTAATAAATGGCATCACATTGACTAATTGTAAGAAGTAGCATTGAAAGCTTAAGTGATTCCATTAGCTAAGTTCTCAATGTAGCTGTTCAGTATTCAGAACAAGAAGTAGGATATGCACAGTAAATATGGATGTTTGAAAGTCTGTTTTAAATTGTTCTGATAATTTAAGTTGATCCCTTGTGAATAAATACTTTAAAAGGTTTGATTTTATTATTATTATTATTAAAATTTGCAGGTCTGCCAGGGCTGATCTCAAGATAGTATTTCATATTTTGATGGACATTTTCACTCCATAGGATGAGAAAAAAAAAAAAAAAAAAAAAAGCTTTTAATGCCTGTGTTTTATGCTGTTTTTCAGAAAACATTTGAGGGGGAGGATAATGCATTAGTATTTCAAAACCATAATAAACTGCCTTAACATGAACAATGCTAGGTTAATTGTATATAAAGCCTTCCTGCTTAGAGGGATTTTAACAGCTGTACAAAAAGGACAATGATCTCCTGATGCCTTTTTCTTTTTTGGTGAGTATGAGGAGTGCTTAATAGACAATCTCAGAAAATTCTTATGCAGTCATTACACCTTGATTCCTTAAACCATATTTTGACATTTAAAATTATGACAGAAGGTAGTTATGGATTAAAACTGAATTTCACTTGTTTTTCAGTAAAAAAAAAAAAAAAAAGGCCCACCCAGGATTTTTTATGTGTTCTTTGTATTTTCACCATAAGACATTCTTACTATGTTTCTTAGTCATTACCATTAAATGCTGGCAACACAATCAATGTATTTGCCATTGATGAACAAATGATGATTAAGAGGCAGATATTATTTTATGTTGGTCATGTGTACCTGTTTAATTTACATTAAAATTCAAATTGTGCAGACCTGTTTCTAATTCTGAAAACCATCTGGATTCTACTGAATCTTCAAAGTATTTCTTAAAAAAAAAAAAAAAAAAAAAAAAAAAACAAAAAACATTTACGAAGGCTACAGTACTTCACATATATTGTTAGTTTCTCATTTACATAAAGACCCCTCTGATTATCTAAGGCTATATGTCCTTTTAGCGGTATACAAGATTTTGCATAAGGTACATAATTCAAATTAATAGGTAGTCCCTGATAAAATTAGAACACCTCTGTCTAATAACCATTTCTACTTTGTTTCCATTCTGAGTATAGTCTGGTTCAATGAAAATGGAACAGACAATGATTTTCTTACAAGAACAATCCCTGCTTCTGAAGCACTGTGGTCATTACAGAATCATTAAGGTTGGAAAAGACCTTCAAGATCATCTAGTACAACCATCATCCTACCACCATTGTCACCCACTACACCATGTCTGTAAGCATCAAGTCCAACCTTTCCTTAAACACCCCCAGGGATGGTGATGCCATCACCTTCCTGGGCAACCCGTTCCAATGCCTGACTACTGTTTCTGAGAAGAAATACCTCCTATTTCCAACCTAAACTCCTCTGGTGCAACTAGAGGCCATTCCCTCCAGTCCTATCACTAGTTATTTGTGAGAAAAGGACAACCCCCAGCTCCCCACAACTTCCTTTTGGGTAGTTATAGAGTGCAATAAGGTCTCCCCTGAACCTCATCTTCTCCAGATGAAACAACCGCAGTGCCTTCAGCTGCTCTTCATAGGACTTGTGTTCCAGGCCCTTCACCAGCTTTGTAGCCCTTCTCTGGACATGGGCCTCGGTGTCTTTCTTGCAGTGAGGAGCCTAAAGCTGAACACTGCACTCAAGGTGTGGCCTCACCAGAGAAGAGTACAAGGGGACCCTGGTCATGATGGCTACACTATTCCTGATACAAGCCAGGATGCCATCAGCCAATTTTTAACCCAGCAGACTGTACCTGTCCAAGCCATGGGCTGTCAGCTTCTCCAGGAGAATACTATGGGAGACTGTGTCAAAGGCTTTGCTGATATCTAGGTAGACTATATTAACAGACTTTCCCTAATCCGCCAGGCAGGTCACTCAGAAGGAGATGAGGTTGGTCAAGTACAACTTGCCTTTCACGAACCCATGCTGACTAGGCCTGATTCCCCAGCTGTCCTGCATATGCTGTGTGATTGCATTCAAGATGACCTTTTCCATCACCTTTCCTGGCACCAAGGCCAGGCTGACAGGCCTGTAGTTCCGTGGGTTCTCCTTATGATCCTTCTTATAGATGGGTGTCATATTAGCAAGTCTCCAGTCATCTGGGATCTCTCTGGATGACCATGACTGCTGATAGGTGATGAAAGGCAGCCCAGCAATCACATCTGCCAACTCCCTCAGCACCCTTGGATGGATCCCATATGGCCCCATGGACTTGTGACAGTCCAGGTGGAGCAGCAGGTCTCTAACTGTTTCCACCTGAACTGTGTGGGGTTTCTTCTGCTCCTTGTCCCAGACTTCCAGATCAGAAGGCTGAGTATCCCAGTTTTTCCCACATATCCCACGACGTCTTTCTTGAAGTTAGGGGCTCATAACTGAACACAGAACTTGAAATGTGGCCTCACCAGAGCAGAGTACAGGGGTACAACCACCTCCCTGGTCCTGCTGGTTACACTATTCCTGATACAAGCCAGGATGATGTTGGCCCTCTTGGCCACCTGGGCAAACTGCCAGCTCATGTTCAGATGAGCATCAATCAGCACCCCCATTTCCTTTTCTTCTGCACAGCTTTCCAGCCACTTTGTCCCAACTCTGTAGCATTGCATGGGGTTGTAAAGTATCGTGAAGGTATATAAGATGTTAGTATTATATATTCCATTAACTGCAAACAAGATCAGCCATCTGAATTTATTCTCATCTACTTTAAACTGTTGACATTAGTTGACTGTTACTAATTTTTCTGTCATACTTCTTGTATATACATACCATCAAGAATGTCCTAAAGGGGTCTTTTATTAAGCTATCTGACCATTTTCTTTCTATAAAGAAATCTTAAAACAATGGATTACCTTTGGAGATTAGAGTTTAAACCACTGTCATGCTTGCCCCCAGCATTCAAGACTGATCTTTGCTAAGTTTCACTGGACACAGCATGTAAACTTCTCTACCAGATTGTCTAAGCACTCTCAAAGCTTAATTGATCCAATTTGCATGTCTCATCCGGGCAGAATTTTGCATCATTTCTGTCCTCTTGGACTAAGTGATCACAATCTAATCACTTTGTATACAAAGCAGATGGAAACTTTCCAGCTCCTTTGCTATCCCCTTGCATACATCCATATTAAAGCTATTCTAATTCTACAAGCAATCTGATCTTTCTGTATTTTTACAGGATTATTGTCTCATTGATTGGCCTTCTGTCACTAATTGTAATGTTCAGAAATTCATACTCAAAGCATTTTCAACTTTTGTCTTATACCTTCTGTGTGGTCCATTAAAACAAACAAGCTGTGCCAAATAACCCCCCTCAGGGAAGTTCTGTAAGGTGCTTCACTTGGTGTGAATCAGCACAGCTTAGTGGTCTGCAAGGAGAGAACAATTTCCAATCATTGAGAAGCTGCTCCTATATTTTTAAGGAAAAATATATAACCTTATTCATAAAATTTTGAGCTTTGTACATTACTAGATACTGATAAAATTTAATAACTTTCAAAAAGAAAGTATTATTTTTAATTCAATAATAATTTTCCAAATAATAATTTTCTGCACATGAAAAAAAATATCTCTTATTTATGGTTGGGTTTTGCATACTTTTTCCCTTCAAAGATGTGCAGACTGTAGTTTAAATACAAATGCAGTTTACTAAGTTATATTACTTATGAATGAAGGAGATATAGCTTTTGAAAATAACACAAATAAATGTTTCCACACATTCACAAAAAAAAAAAAAAATCAGAAGCAGATCAGAATGAAGATAAAGGACATATCAACTTCAAATACACTTAAAATGAAGCATTCTAAAGTAAACAAAGGTCTGCTTAATCACTTCACTTGTAGTTCACAGCTGGAATTTATATTCCTCTCCTTTGTCTAATTTATATACGTTTTCAAATGCAATTGTGTTTCCTCAGCCTCACTCTGTTCCTCACATTGCTAACTGGCAAACTGTTTGTCCTCTTAATGGTCCCACAGATCCCATAGTCTTATGGGAGTTTGTGGTTGGCTAGTTGCCTGATTAGCTCTTTTGTTTCTTTGTTTGTTTGTTTGTTTTCCAAAATATGTTTTATTGCTTCTTTCTATTTTGTTTCTCCATCAATCTCTATTCATATTTTATAGATAAAATGAGACGAAGCAAAAAGATATTTTTTCTGTTTTCAAATAAGAGTACATGAGAAACTTTGAAGTGTGTTATCTACAAAAGTGAACAAACATTGGTGGTCAGTGTTCATGACAGCACTGGATATGGAATATCCTTAAGTTTGCTCTGCAGCTACTTTTAGAACAGGTGGAAGACTAGAAGACAAAAACAATGACTATACAACAGGAACTAGAATGCTCTATTTACTGCTCTTTTTTTCTCAAGGAGAAAGCGTACCAGTTGAGTAAGAGAGCCAAGTTCTGTTCATATACATTCAAAAATTGTGGTAATAGCGACAGGAGTGGAAGGAGAATAGTTGTTCAGTATCTAATCTAGTGAGTTAAATATTAAGAGGCAAAGAACAAACTGAATTAACACAGTAAACCGATTTTATCATAAAAAGGCATTAAGACAGTGAACAGGCTTTCTTTTAATGTTCTACTTGCTGAAAAGTGGTAGTACAAAAACAGCAATGCCTTTCTGCAATTCACATTGCAAACATGGATAAAGTCATACATTGGATAAGTCATAAAAATGGATATCCATAAAAATGGATAAGTCATACATTGGCTTCCTGTGTTGCAACCTTGGTACAGTCTTGTAAAGACAAACTCCCATTCCACAAGATGAATTATGCCTCTGGTTACATAAGTAAAACCCCTGCTGTCTTGAGACTCTGTTCTCATTGTGAAAATGTATGGTCCCTTAGCTTACAATGGGATTGTGCAGGTGTAACTTAGTGGAACATAACAAACAAGTCCATGGATGGCACTCAAGAAATAATAGAATGCAGTTTGCTGTCTCTCAGCTGTGTTAGCTCAGCAGGACTAATAGCAGTAATAAGTAGGAAAAATTATCTGCAGAATGGGCAGGTGTGACTCACATATGGAATTCATCTACTGAGAAACTAAGTATAATTTTATCCAGTCACTTTTAAAAGCAAATTTTCTGCTACTCTGCAAACAATCAGACACATATTTGACTGTTGTACTTCGTGAAGACACCTAAGGTGTGGAGATTCATGTTTCTGAGCTGCATTTTCCATGCTGCTGCTTCTGACAGTCTCACACTCCACCATGAAGGTATCCAAACCTTCATTTGAAGTAAAAATAAAAATAATAATAATAAAGTATTAAAAAAAAAAAAAAAGTATGTAACATTACAGCAAAACTTCAGGAAGGGTAATGGTACACACAACTTTGGGAGTATGTTACTTTGCCTTCCAAGTCATCACTCAGAAAAAAAGATGTCTTCTACCAAACACTATTAAATAGAATCTTAATGCTTTAGTGTTAAAAAATAATTTAAAAAAAAAAAATACAAAAATAAAAAAGCTTATTTAATTGCATTATTTATGTTGCCATCAACAAAATCAAAGGTGCACTTTGATATCAAGAAAAAAATAAGAAAGTATCATGCCATTCATCATTACTGTATTTTTATTTCCAACAAGTCAGATTAGTTATCAGGGAAAAAGTTCTGGTTTCATCCCAGTACTCTCTATGATGGCACTTCTGAGTTTGCATCAGTTCTGTCAGAGTTCTGTTAGAAAAGATAATTTACATATGCAAGAATGCTAGACTCCAGAAAAAATCTGTAATATTGCTGACAAATTTCTTCACTGTAATAAACTTAACTCTTCTGACCTTGATGGTTAAGCTGCAGCATGTTTCTCCTGTATCTTGCTACCTCACAAAGTGATTTTCTGGTGAGTTGAATCTGATCCACAACCTCTTAGCTCTCTCTGCTACAGTCCAAACTGTATTCCAAATTGTTCTTTGCAGCCTAAGGATTGTAATAAAGAAAGCATGAAATGATCAGAGGTGAAAGGTGAACTGCTGTGTCTAATACACAGAAGGTAAAATTATTCCTGATTCAAAGGTAAATATCTTGTATTTTTAGTGTAGTTTGCAGACAGACCCTTATATCTTTAAAGGTCTCAGAAGGTTCTGTCATCAGGATGCACCTCTTATCGTTGTCTTCCTCACAGTCTCATTGCCTACTTGGTAATAATTTTGGAAGCAAGACAAAGCACCTGGGCTCTCATTCTGCAACATCCCTTATGAAAAGCATTCATTGATTTCACTTTGTGCTTCTGGAAGTAAAATTTGCAAAAACTGTCTGGAAAATACGATTTTTCAGCATAAGATCAATCCAGCATAATGGACCTTCTACCCTCCTTCCACTTATAAATTAATAGATAAAAGGGAAGTTCTGAGTGTGACACTGTGGCTTACAAAACATGAAAAAAAATCTAATTTTGACAAGACATTAAAATTAGTCTGAAGGAAATGTTCTCATGTAGCCTGCAAACAGGTTGAAGGAAATACAGTGACATGAAATTATGAATGTTAAAATATCAGTCTAGAAGGGAAGGTATCTACAGAGAAACTGAAAGCCCTTGAAGACCCAGAGGTATCATTATTTCATCCCCTTGACTCCAACAAGAAGTTTACTTCATAAGGTGCAGGCAGCTTTCCTTAGTGGTGAACCACAGTATTAATCCTTTTCATTTTTAGCTTTTAATTTGGAAACAGGCTGGACAAGGACCAGATGCTGCCCTGATGGCTATACATACTTGCATCCTTCTCCCCATTTTCTAATAGCTTAGTCTTGCTTGGACTTCTTGAGATCTGCCTCTCCTTCATTAATCCACACTCCGTCTTGCTTGACTCAGCAATTCTTGGAAATCATACTGATAGGAGGCTTTTCTGTCTTGTCCTATGTTGTTTGGCATGATGATACTTGTGTTTAAGACTTCTTCAGGTCAAATGCTGAGTTTCCTGGTTTACTGTAGAAATGTTTTATAAGAAATAATTAAATTTTTCCTTTTATGTCATCTGCTTCCCTGTTACCAGAAGAGAAACATCAAATCACCTTTGCGTTACTTTTTGTCTTGATTGTATTTGTTTTTGCTGCTCCCAAGTATCATACATGTAGATTACCTTGTCGTACATAGTATCTTCCTCCTTCCATTACAAATGATCTTTTCTTACCTTTTTGTCCCTTTCAGCCTTCTATTTAGCAGACCTAGTCATCTGCATAATTCTCAAACCAGAATATGTCTGGATCTATGGCTAGATCCTCTTTTTTTCCCCATCTGAACTAACAATGCCTAAGTCAGCTAACATTAGCAGTTACAAATAAATAAATAAATAAACAAAACAGCACAATTATTCTCTACTCCCTATCATTGAGCAAGGTTCAATGTTTGGTCACGTCCTGGGAAGCAGGGTGCCTCAATACATATAGCAGTTCTTTGGGAGAACAGACATGCTCGTAACAAGAGCCCCCTCTTCTCCTTCCCAGCTTCTGTTGTTGAGTGTGGCATGGGACCTGGTGCTCGCCAATGCAGAAGAGCCCATTAAAGAGTTTAATATTGGAGGAAGCCTACATTGCAGTGCCCACACTCTGGTTGAGTTTGTGATCTTGAGGGATATGGGCCTGGCTAAGAACAAAGGCAGGAAAATGAAGAGCCAACTTCCAGCTGTTCAAAGAATTAGTAGGTGAGACCCCATGGGACATGGTCTTTAGGGATAGAGGATCTAATAAGAGCTGGCAACCCTTTAAGGATATTTTCCTTGGAGTGCAAGAGCTCTCTATTCCCATGTGTAATAAATCAAGAAGGGAAGGTAGGAAACCAGTATGGTTGACTAAGGATCTGCTGGTCAAAGTTAGGCAAAAGAAGGAAATGCACAGATGGTGGAAACAGGACCATGTGCCCTGGGAAGAGCACAAAAATGTTGTCTAGATGTGCAGGGATGGGATCAGGAAAGCCAAGGCATTGACAGAAGTAAACTTGGCAAGGGATGCAAAGAATAACAAGAAGGGGTTCTACTGGTACGGTGGCTGCAAAATAAATGCTAGGGAGAGCATACCACCTCTGACAAATGAAGACAGAAAACAGGTAACAACAGATGAGGAAAAGACAGAAGTACTTAAAAAATTCTTTGCTTTGGTCTTCACTGGTGATCAGGCATCCCACATCTATCATGCCCCTGAACCTCTAGGCAGGGGCTGGGGGAGCAGAGTCCTACTCACTGTAAGCAAAGAGCAAATTCAGGACCTCCTGATGCAACTTAACAACTACAAGTCTAGTTGTAACTAGTCTACTAGTTGTACTAGTCTAGGCCCTGATGACATGCATTCCAGGGTTCTGAGGGAATTAGCTGATGTAGTCACCAAGCCACTCTCTGTCATATTTGAAAAATTATGGCATTCAGGCAACATCCCTGGTGACTGGAAAAAAGGAAACATCACTCCCATTTTTTAAAAAAGTAGAAAGGAAGATCTGGGGAACTACAGACTGGTGGGTCTCACTTCTGTGCCTGGCAAGATCATGGAATGAATCCTCCTGGAGGCAATGTTAAGGCAAATGCAGGTGATCCAAGACAGCCAGCATGGCTTCATCAAGGGTAAATTGTGCATGACCCATCTGGTGGCCTTCCATGATGGAGTAACTACATCAGTCAACAAGGGAAGACCTGCTGATGTCATCTACTTGGACTTCTGTAAGGCCTTTGACACAGTCCCACATGACATCACAATCTCTAAATTGGAAACATGGATTTGATGGGTGGACCATCTGGTGGATGGTCCCCTCCCCCCTCCAAGGGCAAGAACTAAGAGTGGGGAGAGTCAGCGAGGGCAGCTGACTTAGACACCAAAGGGATATTCCATACCATATCACAGAATTACAGAATGATTCAGGTTGGAAGGGACCTTAAAGATCATCTAACTCAACCCCCCCTGCCACAGGCAGAAAAGCTACCCACTAGTTCAGGTTGGCCAAGGCCCTTTCCTGCCTGGCCTTGATGTCAAGAAGACAGTGAAAAAATAGACCTAGTGAATAGACGAGTCATGAAGATGAACAAAAGATTACAAAGCTGACTAGGAAAGCTTTTAAAATAGCGAAATATATATTGCTTGGTAAGGAATGGTTATGTGGTAAAATGGAAGAGGTGGGTGTGAAGGATGACAGCTTACATACATATAAAAATTAAGAACATCCAGAAACACGAGGGATTATTTTAAAGTTTTCCATATAAACGCTATGCAGTATTAAATCCCTGAAAGTTTGTTGTATTTTTTTTTGTTTGTTTGTTTTTAAACATAGAAATGTGCCAAGCACTTTCACAAATGCTTACTCTATCCATATGATATATGCAAATTGTATAAGAAAGACAAGTGTTTGGCTACTTTATAGTATTGTTATTATACCCTGATTATGGAAACTTAAGAAATGACCATCTGCTTTTCACAGCTGTGTCTGAAAACTTTCAATTGTTATGGAATAACAAGCTAAACCTTACCTAATGCAGCACCTGTCTATTTTGTAAGAAATTTAAAAAAAAAAAAAAAAAAAAAGTGAATTGTTTGATTTCCTAGTCAGGAGGGTTACAATTTGATACTTTGGTATGAAATGTTTAAGCAGCTTATCATCCTTATGCATGTATCCAAGTACCAAGTTCTTATGCATTTTGGAAACGTTTCAAATGGAAAATAACATTATGGGCTTAATTTTTCTCACACGCACTCCACAGCAACGAAATTTCATGTCTCTCTGGTCCTCAATGCAATTTCTCATGATTTACTTAAATAGGAAGAGTAAATGGGACGGTATGACTATGGCAACAGTTCATGGAATTCATGCAATAAAATCTTCTTGTACTACCTGGAAAATACTGTTAGGTATATTTCTTTCTACTCGGAAAGGACCAAAGAATCCTTAGTGATTTAGGTAGAACATTATGTTGGACTGCTTTTAGCTGTTTGCAACATATATCCTATTCACCCATATGAAACACCATAAAGCAGACCTTCAGAGCTCAAAGAACACTATGTGACTGTACAAAAGGCAGGTAATTTTTTCACTGTCAAAAATGCGAAATATGTTGCTATCTCTTGTCAATCAATCCTCAGTATTCTTCTTTAAATAAACAGTGAAATAAAATATCAGTTAAAAAATCAATTAAAATGGACAAATAGTTTTATTCCAAAAAATAATATAGTCAGATGGCTTTCTAGGGTAAATAAAAGTGATCTTCTCAAGATTCTGGTTTAAATCTTCAATTATTCCATGAAATACACAAAGCCGCATATATTAAAAATAATAATAATAATAAAAATAAAAAAATAAAAAATAAAATAAAATAAAGACTTTTTCTCAGCTGTTTACAACTACCTTGTCCCAGGGGAGCATTCTGAAAAACAGCCTGAGACAGCAAGGTATATTTTGTATTTTCTCACATTTTCATGTGCAAAAGTGCTGTATTTGTCTTGGCATTTCTATTTATCTGAAAGATAAAATAATAAAAAAAAATGATTCTTTGTTATATTATTTGTGATATGTGATTTGTGTAGTAGTGCTACTACAGTACTGTGTGTTTTAAACCAACGTAAAGGACAAAATTCCACATTTTGCACAGGCATGCACAGGCATGTAACACCAGCAAATACTGTACCAAATGAAAGGCACTATTAATGTTAGCAAGTTGTAAGCTGAGTCACAAACATTTGCAAGAACGAATCCTAAATATATATAGTATAACTTTATGAGCATATTTACTGATTTTGATGATCAGCACCCTTTTATTATGTTTCTTTTGTCATTAACAGAGTTCCTTCATTGGCTATGTCAGCAAGTAGTACAATACAATGGGTTGGGATACTCAGGGAGAAACAGTCGGTGCTGAGGAACCAGTGTCCGCACTATGTGTTCTGGGGTTTTCCTTTGGACTAGCAATGAGACCAGTCTGGTCCCATTAGGAGTTTAATCAGTGCATTTATGGATCTTACTTTTCTAATTTAGTCTCGACTAACTGGAATCTAGCTTGTCCACTCAAATCCCACTCCACAACTGGAATATACTAAATGACAACAGACGTTAACTTCAGAAATGCACATCTGATCCAAGCAAAAATGCTAATGCAGATATATCACTGTCCTCTTTTACTTAACCCAACTGAGTTAACACAGTAATACATAGGAGAAACACACAGTAGCAAAATTTGTGCTGGTTTTCTTTTTTTTTTTTTTTTATGCAAATAGAACACATAAATAAACAAGATAAATATTTTCTCTTCCATTTAAATTATAAAGTTGAATGTATGGAATGTAATGATTAAGAAAATGCAGTTGATACCATGAAAATATTTAAATTTGGATTTCAATATTATAATTAGGATGAAGGTGAAATGGTTATTTTCTATATTTCCAACAGTATTTGAATATATATATATATTTAAAATCATAATTTACTTTGATTAGTTTAATTTCTTTTACTTTTATCAGTGTCTTGGGTAAAATGAAATGTGAGCTTACTTCTATCATACCCGCCCAGCTCTCTTAGAATATAACTTAGCAGCAACATATTTATGTATTATATTTTTGTTCAAAATGGAATGCTCAGGAAAAATATCATTGTTAATTTATCTCTATGATTTTTTCTTTCAAATGAAGCCACTGCAAAATATAAAAAATGTAATAATATGCTACTATAATAAAATTTTTTCTTATAAGTTTGTAAAAGTTTAGGTAGATTTTCAATTGCTGATAATCCAAATGCAACACTATGATGAACTATCCACCAAACATAATATGTAGCAAAGATTGCATTTATAGTATCTGGAGGGATATAAGCCACTGATTTTCCTGAACTCAAACATGACTTCTTGTACCAAAAATTGTGAGGGTGTTCCTTTTCTCTTCAACTACCTTTTTCTCCTGAAATACTGAATGAAACAAAAATAATTGTTATACTGCACTGCTTTTAATACATATCAATCAAAAAAATATATATTAGAAAGCTCTGGAAGTAAAATCTATTTAAGTCAATATTTAAAATACCAAAAAGAGAAATATAGTCTCTCTCTTGGACTGACAAAATTCTACCGTAATGAACCTGGAACTAAGTTAGTTAAGGTTTTGGAGCTGAACTAACATGTGTCAATATACTCGCTTATTCCTGGGTTTTGGGAAGGGCATGTGATCTATAATTAAGTGTTGACATTATTATTTTTTGTTATCTTTTTATTTTTATACCATGGAAACTCACAACCCTACCTTTAAAAATAAAAATAAAAATAAAAGATACTTTTTCTTACAGCCTTAAAGCTATGACAGTAAGCATTAGGACCTCCTCAAACTTCTGCTCACAGTGTGTGCTGGTAATCATATTTGGATATATAATTTGAACAGCTAGGATTCACCTAGCAGCATAACTTACACCGATTTTTCTAAGAGTAACTTGTCTCTAATTTACGTGACAAAACTGTCTCTTCTAGCACAAAAAGCACTGAGAAGATATAAGAAGATATACATTGGTAGTACAAGGTAGCTAACAGGTACTCTGACAGAAGTGGGCAACGTAGTGTATTCACGTCTTTCTTCTTTCAGCCATTCCAACCTCAACACACGGTTAAGCCACTTCTTCCAGAGAACTTCATGATGTTGTGACAAAGATTTATAATGCAGAGATTTTCCAGCATTAATTACCACTTATGTTAAAGATGGTTTACTGGACACAAAAGCACCATTGCCTGACTTTTCAGGATCTCTAATATATTGTCCCAGATACTCACCTCAACTGGTAAAAGTTAACATCAAAATCTGACATACGTACATGGTATAATTTTACTGAGTACTCAAAAACCAAAACACACACATACATACACACAAAAGGAACTTAAGTTGTGAAGCGTGAGATTGAAAAACAACAACAACAAAGATGCCATGGAGCAAAGAAGAAATTTGGCAGAAAAAAAATATGTGACAGAGCAGCAATAGTGCTATTAGACTGTGAGGTGAAAAGTGCTAAATACATGGAATGAACATCCAATGGACCTGTAGACAGATACTTGTGCTGAACAGTATAGGTATAAGAAAAAAGACAACATGGAAAATATAGAGTGATAGCAGGTTACAAGATATAAAACTTTGAAGCGTGTGCAGTTTCAACTTTTGAAAGCAATAGAAAAACTTCCTTTATCTTCACTGTCCTGAAACAAGATTTTTAGACAAGTAGCCTCATACTAACATAGATCCGCCCTTAGGAATTTCAACCAAATTGTCACCTATAAAGGTTAGAACATAAAGGCAGGAAAAGACTTTCTGTTATCTATTCATGTTGTTTAAAACATAGTTTTGATTCTCATGTTTAGAATAAGCAATATTTTATCTTATTGGAAAAGGATGTGAGCGAGTTATTGTTCTCGAGTTATTTTGGGGATGTTGATTGATATCTCCATATTTCACTGGATTGTATTCTTACCTCTTAATCTGTTACTGCCTCTTGTTTTACAAGACCTCTGTCTCAGGGCAGAGGGTTGTCTTAGCCTGCACTGCACCTAGCTCATGGTGGGGATTTGATTCCTGACTGGACTTCCCTAACAATAATGGAATTCACATAATAACGTGAATACTGGCACTTCTTGGTAGCCCCGGTCTTACAGCCCTGCATTTCCAACACCATCAGTAAGACAGAAGTAAAACTGGATAACAAGTGACAGCCAATAAAGAGAGCCAATAGGACAGAAAACAATTTTAGCATATGCAAATGTTAGAATAAAAGATTAAAAAAAAAAAAAAGTCAGCTGAGGCAACAAGAGCTTCAAACACCAAACTCACATCAAAACTGTAAAACTCCTCAAGCTCTCATGAAAATAAAGCATTTCCTGATAACCAGCCAAGCATACAGGAGACTTACATCTATATATGGTATGAAAATTAGCTTTTACTTTTGTTTTTCTGATTTGTCAGAGAGACCCATAAAATATAGTTTAAAATAACATCCCAAAGAAATTTAGAGCAGAGCACTGCAGGTAGAGCCTATTAGTCTACTGAAGTACAGCACTGGTATTACACGATTATACAAATAGCATAGCTGTGCCACCGAATAAAAAGCTGTGATGAGGGCTACTTAATTTACAAATGTTGTCATCACCTTCACTAACCTTCCTCTTCTGTAATGCCACATGTTAAGCATCAATGTTCTATATTATACTAAAAGATCATAAAGCTTCATGTTCTGGTTCAGTATTCAACCATAAGTCTCTCAACTATTATCGCTTTTAATAATGAAATTACATATAAATTGTCTTTTAGAGCTTGAGCATGCGGAATTGTCATCACTTTAAATCCCCTGCATAAAACCCATTTCTGTATCCATTCAGCTATGTGAGTAAGACAATGACTTCCTACAAATAGGGAAAGAGGAAATTACACTATAGCTGTGCAGGCTAATGAAATAAACCAAGAAAAAAACAGTAGATTTTGGGTTATCCCTTCAGATAATTCTTCCTGTGTGCCTTAATCTCATTGTTCTCCCCAGAGATACTTTAGCCCTACACGCTAAGTAGGAAACATTCAGGTTGTCAACATTGTTATTTGGGGTAATCCAAACAAAATAAAGCATGGAATAACACAAAGCCCATAGTGACTCCCCAGTGATGAAAAGTCTGTGCTACTAGCAACTTATGAATAACAAGTTGAGCTGGTAAATTCATACCTCTTCTGTATGGCTGGGGTACCCCTTTACCAAGACCTATTCCTTCTACAAAGCAGATATGCAGTACTTGAGTATTTTGGTTAGTCATTTGTTTCATTTGCAGAACTTGTGGTAGAATAATTTTGACAAGAGTGGTATGTCCGATTTTACTTAAAAGGTCAACTGTTATCAATTTTCACAGCACAGAACAACAAAGAGTCGCTGCGATGGATAAATAGAAACAGAGCAGATTCGCATTTTCAGTTTCAGAAGTTGACTTTTGGGAGTATATAAAACAATACTGATTCAAAGATTATCTTAAAATGAAGATAACAAATAGAAAAAGAATAAAAATATATGTAACAATGAGGAAGGAAGTTTCTCTGATTCATTATGCTATCTTTGTTTTCCACATAGTGTACACAAATAAAGAAAAGGAACTTTTTTTTTCCTCTCAAAAGGACTTGGGGAAAAAAAAAAGAAAAAAAAAAAACATAAATTATTTCTGTGCAGAGCTGTAGCTACTCTCAGCTGGGTGCTCACTTGCAGTTTTTCAGAGTAGACTTGAACATTTATCTTATGCAGGCTATTTGGAGAGGCAAAAGCCCAAGGCTGAGACTGGGCTCAGGTCTCCATGGGTTACCTCCACAGACAACAAGAGGAAAAAGAATCACAACCAACCTGCCTCCTGCTCCCTTATCTATAAATGTGGCAGCCTAGCCCCTTTTGCCTAAATTTAGCCCTTATAACTTCCTTTCTTCTCCTCTCCATTTCCCAAAGTGACAGTAAAGTTGTAGTGGGTTTCTAGAGAGACGAAAAGCTACTGGACTTATTTCTATTCAGAGGTTCTCAGCTTTCTCATTCACAGATGAAGTTCCCTCTGTTTCTCAGTGACTGGTATTTGGTACATTGCTATGAGTTTGACAGTGTGGCCAATGCTTTCACAGTGCTTACTGATTTAAAGTATTTTACCAAGAACGCTTATCATCCAACACAGTCCAAAAGTTACCATGCACATTTGAAAATGGCAGGCAATGAGCCAGGAAAAGAGATGCATTTCTCACTGTGTCTGTATGGTTTGTTACATATTGTAAACATATTGCAATAGGTAAATATCAAATGTGAATAATTGTCATACCAAAAACAAAAAACAAAAAAAAAAAAAAAAAAACAAAAAAAAAAAAAAAAAAAACAAAAAACAAAAAAAAAAAAAACAGCCTTCTTCCCTCCAAACTGATGAGTCTGGAAGAAGCATTCTACAGTCTATACCAACAAATAATATACATTTCTGGTTATTCTGCTATTCTGCTGCTTAGAAAGCCCTTTCTCCACCTTGCTTCAGTGCATAACTGCAAATTCTGCTTGATATATCACTGTATCAATGATTTTCTTTGTTACCCTTTATTATCAGCCCTTCACATCTTAGAAAGGTCTCAAGAAAATAATAATAATAATAATAATAATAATAATAATAATAATAATTTTAAAGTTTATCTCAGTAGCCATTGTGCTTATGTGCTTGAAACTGTCTCTGTCTCTAACTATCCATAAATCTAGAGCCATTGGAAAAGGAGCTTTGGTCTGGGTTCAAAAGAAAATAATAAAGTCAGCCATCAATTTTCACACTCAATCACATGGAGTTCACAGCCTTGTTTCACTTCAAGTTTATTTGTGGGCTGCTTTTGATTCAGTTGTTGTTTTTTGCTTGTTTACTTATAAAAGACAAATAAAAGAATTACTGTCTGTGGCTTTGTGTCATTCCAATGCTTTTGAGGAGACCAACATTCTTGCAGGCAAACACTGGTGAAACTAAATAAAAGAAAACCAGGAACAAAACAAAACAAAACAAAACAAAAAAAAGCACAACTCCTACAAACAAACAAAAAGGACACACACACAAAGTCCTTCAAACTAAAAACAAAAACACACACACACACAGAGGATGTTTGCATAATTATGTAACAAAAACATGGGAAAACAACAACAAAAGAATATCAGACATAAAATTAGACTGTGCATTAAACTGCATCCTTTTTTTTTTTTTTGCCTCTGCATACCTATCCAGATTTTAACTATGTGACTGTAAACAGATTTTAAAATATTCAGCATTATAGCACATACTATATACATATATACTATATATACTATATACATTTGTGATTTTAGGTATTTTTATATCAAATCATTTTAAACTGTTCTATATTATTATTTTTATGCCCAAGTATATTCAATTAAATTCATTTATATGGAAAATGCAGAGTAAGACATTTTACAGAGAAATAGTAAACTGTTTCTGGAAAACAGAAGCCACCTAAGCTTCCAGCTAAATTATTATCATAGTTAACTGCTTCAATTCCTACATGGAATGTCTGGAAAATAACAGGGACTATCTGGATGGGTAAATGGGCTAAATAGTGAATTTCTTCAACCCTTTTATTAAAAATAAAATAAAAAAAAAAAAATATGCTGTGCTGACTGATAGAAAGAAATTGTATATGTTTCAGTCCACAATCTGGACTGTTAAGCACCTCCCAAGAGGCACTCAGAATTACTCAGGATTGAATCCAAGATGATTAAAATTCATACCACAGAGAGGAAAGACCTGCATATAAAAGCAAACAAAAAACAAAAACAAACTACCAGTAACAGCAACAAACTTCAATCACCTCTGATTCCTCTTATTGTAAAACTATTGGTGTTTCTCCAAAGGTTTCTCCAGAGTGCTGGGAGAAACAGGACCCTGCTACCTCAAAAAAATAAATAAATTTAAAAACAAACAAACACCACTGAAAATAAACAACATTTCAAGAATTCAATACACTTACAATATGGATCTGAAATCTAAATATGAAAACATTGAAAAAAATATTTTAAGTGAAAGACTCATCTTAACGAAGTGAATAGGAATCCTATTATATAATTTCCAAGGAATTGGATTTTACCTTGCATGATCATGTAATTAAAATGTTAAATTGCATGCAGCCAGAAGGACAGAATTAATGCCAAACATGGAATTAACATTGGTATTTCATGACTTTTAACTAATTTGCCATGTAACCCTAACATTGTCCAAATACTGCCTCATCCAAACAGAACTGCCTAGGGCGTTTTAAAATTGGATAGTGGCAGAGAGAAAATATTCCCTAGCACAGCTCCATTTGCCTGCTTGTTTCTGAAGCATTTTCTCTCACAGCCATTAAAATCTGAAGGCAGGTTCCTCCTTCCTGGGTGTCCACATTCAGACTGGCACCCTGCAAAGCATCCTGAACTTCTGTTCAGGTAGCACAGGACTGACCTCCCCAGGAGCAGAATGCTCTGCAGAATATGAAGCAGAGTCTGGTTGCTGTTTCCACTTCACTTGATGAGAGAAGTGAGTTATGCCAGCTCTTCACTTTCCTCACCAAGAGGAAGGAAAAAAAAACACCCTTCCATCCAAATCTCGATCTCCTCAGTCTCTACCTGCCTACAGAGGCTTTGAAACAGGCACAGCAATATTTTTAGGGGGAAGAAAGGGGGAGGAAGGTGACTGCTGCTCACTTCAGAGTGGTACTCCATATAATATGTTAACACACAGAACGAAAATCACTTCTTCACCTCTTTTCTCCCCTGCATGGGAATGCAGCTTTGGTCATGATTGCACCTCAGGAACCACACAGTAAAAAGCCTCTCCAGAGTGAAGGTTAGGAACTGGGCACATCTTATCTTATAAGATGCTCAGCAAGGGCTCTGTTTCCAGGAAAATGTGCTTCCTTTTGAAAGTGCAAATTTATGTCTGCTTTTCCTACAAAATGCTGGTACAAATGTGAATTCTTGAGCCAACAATTCATACTGCTGATACAAAGGCAGGCTGGGCACAGACTGTTACTAGTAAAAAATAAATAAAAATAGATGTGGAGGGATTGCTTTTCAGAATATATATATATATATATGAATGTTAGGACTCCTGTAAAGGACTGGAAAAAGCAGACTGTGAAGATAAAAATAATCATGTCGTGTACTCCAGTATTACCACAGCATATTTGGCCAAAACACAATAATCTAGTGAATATGAGAATTGCTACAGATCAAAACCAGACTTCTGTCAAGTATTTAAAGACATTTATTTTCCAGGAGAGAAATTCTAAATTGTAAGCCACACATCCTTTTATATCAGCAGGTAAGAATGCCAAATATACTATTTTCCTTTCCAAATATATTATTCTCCCTTTCCCCTTCACTCCTCTTCACCCCACCCCCCCCCTCAAAAAAAAAAAAAAAAAAAACACCTTACAAAGCCAAGTAGTTTCCAAGTTGAAACTGCTACCTAACCTCCAACTTAACAAAAACTTTCATGATGCTTGCAATGAAATATACATATGTTTGTTTATTCTAGTTCTCCTTTAGTGCTCAGTTGTGCATAATACTAGCTCCAGTTCAGAAAAACACATAAACGCAACCATAGCCTTAGTCACAAGAACAGATCGCCATTCAACTTGATTATTTGATGGCATGATTAAATTCTAAGTACTTAGCTGTGTTAACACAAACATTAAGGTTTTTGTCTCGGTAGGGCAAATCAAGTAAGCTGAAATTCCCTGCACTCGTACATTTGAAGTGGTGGATTTCAGATTACTTTTTTTTTTTTTCTGTAAGCATACCATTTTGCAAAAATTTGTCACTCCCTTGTTTTCTATGCATTTGCTATATCTTAATGAGAAACTGCATTTATTGATTCTCATATTACATAGAAAAATGAGTTTTTCTTTCAATAAGATGATTACACATAAATGTTACATAGAAGTACAAGAAGGCTGGTTTTTTTTTTTGTTTTGTTTTGTGTGGTGGTTTTTTTTGCTCAATACTTGCTGAAGCATATTACTCACCAGCACAACGCAGTGAATGAGCTAAGGCACAGATTCACAGCTGTGCTCAGTGTGTTCCACATGCAGCTATGGGCGCGCTGACAATAAGCCATTTGGGATGCCCTGATGCAAGGGCTTGTTCTGTGCTGGCCTGGTGCCCATCAGAGGGTGGGTAAAGCCAAAAGGCTATGCCATGCTCAGAGGGCAGTGAGGCCCCCAAGGTGCCGCTCTGCCAGCCAAGCAACATCAAAGCATACCAGCAATGTAGACGTGCCCTCCTTTCCACTTGTCACACCCCTAGATGCTTGAATCTTTCTCTCTTGACCATAATAGTGCCAGTCTTTAGGGAACAAACAGGATAATATAGAAATGTTGTTTTCTGGGACTAGTTTTTTGTTCTTAGGAAAGAATATGCATTATTATACTTCTGTATTCCCATGTAACAAAACAACTAATATTAGTAATAATATATTGTCTTTGTATAATTAATGGTAAAGCACTTTCATTATTGTACTCCCTTAAAGAAGCATAGACAATAGATTAAACTCTTAAAGAAAATTGTGAGATTGAGAGAAATATGATGCATTGCTGTTTTGAAATGCTAAAGGTTTTTCTTTTTCAATCTGCATAACTTTTGTCCCATCCTGGTTTATGTCAGACACACTGACAGCGTTTCAATTTTCAGGTTACACCAGATAAACACATCAAAAAGCAGGCATCTGTACTTTCCAATATTTGGTTAAATCCCCTACCTTTCCTACATAGAGTGGGTCTGTGCCCATGTATTCTTCCAGCACAAAGAATTGATTCCACACCCAGCTGCGTTTGGTTCTTGTCCTCCCTGATTGAAAGTAGGGCTTTGACCTGGACCTTGAGGGCTCTGCTTGATTCATCCCAGAAAGACACAGGAAAAGAGCTATTATCTGCAACAAATGGCAGAACTCCACTTTGCCCAACTTCATCTTTTTTTTTCTCCTTTTGACAAGAGCAGGCACAATTCCAGTTGTCTCTGCAGCTCTAGCTTCCAGCAGGGTGTCAGCTGGGAGTCCAGAGATAATAATTTGTGGAGTGGTCGATTGGGAGAGGTCACCACTGCTGAGTAGCCTTCACCAAAGAAATGGCATAACAGGTACCTATCTGGAAAAAAAAAAAAAAAAAAGCAAGAACTGTTGTCAGAATTTCATTTATTTATTTATTTTACTAATGTAAATTCTTTGCAACATTTACATAATGCAGAAATGGTTTTTTAAGATTTTTCTAATCATCAACACAGTTGAGTTTACTAATTAGTCTGTGAGTTTAGACTTCATTCCTTGGATTTTGCTACTAGTGATCAATATGTATTTTTTATTTATAAAGTTTTCTTGTGACTGTTCTCTTAATATACCCATTTCCCCAGTACAAAGACTGAATTTTCTTCTCTTTAAAATAAGCAAAACAAGTGTAATTATTTTACAGTTATTATCTTCAATTTTTCCTCCTCTGCCTGTAATAGTCAGCTTTACTTGACATTACTATGACATAATTATAAAACAGTTACAGACGGGAAGCAATATTAATGGAAAGGACATATGTTAGCTTCTCTTTTCCATATAACTGAAGAGTAAAATAACAGAGTATAAGATGAATCAGAAAAATTTGATTGATTCTTAGTCACATTCTTAGACCAGATGTTATGATTTGTTCTTATCTGAATCTGACCGGCTAAAAAGCCCTCCGAGTGTCCCCACTCATTTTTTCTACATTTCTAAAGCAAGTATCAGGCATGATAAGAAGCATGTTAGACTAGCTTATGTACTTGCTTATACACATATATGTTCAGCAAGATCAGAAAATTATTTGATTTTGCGTTTTCAGTGAAACCTTACATTAATGATGAATGATTTTTCAACAAAAATACACATAAGTTTTATTTTTCTGTGCATATTGTCTGCTTCCTTTTCAAAACCTTGATCATTTAATAATTGGTGGAACTTGCCAAGAATAAAAAATCATTTACAAAAACCATAAAAACTTTGAACAACATTTAAATCAATCCTTTTTTAAAGTGCATCTTACAGTTACAAACCTTCTCTGGCCAAGTAAAAATATATATATAATATAATGATTATACAAGTTCTGTTAGCCAGAACCAAATGCAGCTTTGTATTTCAAGGGAATCATCTGCATTAAGCCCAAGTAAGCAATGCTGTCTCTGAAACAGGCATTCTCCTTGTCTGAGTGAGCAATAAGGCAGACAAGAAGTATTTAAGAAGTGCCAAATACAAGGTGAAAATGAGGATGAAATTAAAACGGATAACAAGGCTTTCAATTAGAGTGAGCTGTTGCTACTTAGGAAGCCATGGAAGAAAGAAGATTGCATCCTTTATACATTATATTAAATCACATTATGCAGTAGACATTAAATCACGTATGCATTAAATGCTCTAGATAAACTCATATTCCTATCCACTACTATTAAAAGTGATTGGAAAGTGATCTCTGATTTCACTATGTCAAGCTCTTTTAGCTACAATACTATGTACCGTGCAGCCAAAGGTACCTAGAGGGCACAAACACGAAACAAATAAAAAGCTCTTCTGATTATAGACTGTATTTAAAGCCTTTTTATAGTAATCCCTTCTGTGGTACTGCCCTGCACCAGAAAGGCTTTGCTTAGAGAATGGTGGGATAAACCACAAAGCCACTGAGCATGTATGCTAAGCAGCAGCTATTTGAAAGCTTCCATATGTGAAAATTTAGTGTCTCTATACATGCAAAACAATGGGAATAGGTGTTGTCTTACCTAAACATTCTAAATTTCAAAATGTGATGCACAGTTATAAAACACATCCCTCCAACCTGCACCAAGATTTTTTTTTTTTTTTTTTTTTGGCAGCAGGATTAACATGCAGGTGCCATCATCACTAGCAGAGCGTAATTTAAAATGATTAATCACAACTAGTCATAGCTAGGTTTTGATGTGGGCCATTGGGTAAATCATGACCAGGTGACATTGTAATAACCAAAAGGGCTACCATAGGTGTTAAGGAGAGTAGTTGGGCTTCCCAAGTGGCACATTCACTTCCTACCACTCCTTTCAAGTATGAAAAATATTGTCTGTATTACAGGCTGTTTGCACACCCTTTAGCTTCCTTCTCTGTATCTAAGTTACATTAGGTTAAATACATATGATATTGATAAACTGTCAGTTTATTTCAAAGAAGCAGCAGATTGTTACTTAACAGAGATAAAAATATGAAATGGATTTTCTTAAGAAATGTCAGTTAAACATTTACAATATGTTAGAGTCTTTCCACTAAGCAGTTTGAAATGTCTTGTTCTTGCTCTGAACAGACATTTCAAATCTAGAATTGCTCTAACCTTTATCTCGAACAGTGTTCTCTTATATCCTTTCTTTTACACCTGCAGGGAAGTATGAAAGCCACCATATGGAGCTCCATGGTCCCCAGCCACACACCACAGCACAGAACTGAAAAACGCACCCAAAATACCAACTGAAAAACAGTCCATATGCTAGACAGCACAATCTGATGAAAAACAGAATACTCACACCCCCTGGAAAAAAAAAAAAAAAAATGTTGTCGTTTACTCATTCTCAAATCTTTTCAGCACACAGTCTCCAGAATTCCAATTATTTTTGTTCAGCTGTGTGGCAGCACTTTGTACTGAAACACTCTTCCCTCCCTTCCTCCCCTTCAGGAGGAATCTTCCAATTCTTCTAAGAGTGCACCCTCCCCCCCTTTTTTTTTTTAAGGTTTTTATTTATAGTCTTTTCAACACATCGTTTTTTTGAGTGTGATACTTCCCAAAGCAGAAGTAAAAGTGTCTGGTGTTTAAATTTTTTTCCTGTTTTGGGAATAATTACTTCTTAAATTGTATTAAACTGTATCTTTTGTTCTGATATAGACATATATATTTATATGAAATTTGTATGGTTATGTGTAAAATATATATATATTATGTTTTTGTTCAAGCATAAATAGCATTTTAACATCATCTGCTCTGTGAAATGCCTAGGTATGAAGTCAATATGTAAAACAAAAGCAACATCATGGCATTCAGAAAACTAAAAAGTAAACTAAAAGGTTGCTTTTTTTCTCTTCATCAAGGCATAAACTTAATGTTCTGAGAACACTTGCAGCTACAGATATGAAGAACAATGACAGCAATAGATGGAATGAAGCTCTCTGATTTAGGTGCCTTCTCTGTCATTGGCATTTATGCACTTGAGTGAGAAACGAAGGCAAAATTGACCTGCACTGTTTTGTGTTTAAGCATTCTCATTTATGAAATAGTAACCTGTTCTGTACAAACAGACTATACGGAACTGAGAAATATTTGTACTTGTAATTAATATCTTTATTTACTCTAGGACATTAGTACATCTTCATATAATATTTCTAAATCCATGAAATGCTACTTCCCTCCTCAAACAGGGTCTCAGGTACAATAATATCTCTTCAAGCTTTTCCTTCATGAAAAGTAATTTAGCTTTTAAAAATAAAATGAATTTGAATGCTCATGTATTTTAAGCAAGATGCTCTACCTTCTACATCTAAGCTCGTATTCCTTATTTACTTTACATATAGTACCAAAATTCACAAATATAAAAAAAAGTAAACCCAAACAACCAGTATGCAATTCAAAGAGTATGTTATGTGATTTGGACTGTGCTTGTAGCGTGTCTTACCATATCAGTAACATGCTGTCTAAGTGAACAACTGCAAGAAATCCCATCCTCCCCCCCCCCCCCCCCAAAATTCACATATATATATACACATACTCCCCCCAAAAATATATATGTGAATATACACACATACTCCCCCCAAAAATATATATGTGAATATATATGTGAATTTTGGGGGAGGAGGATGGGATTTCTTGCAGTTGTTCACTTAGACAGCATGTTACTGATATGGTAAGACACGCTACAAGCACAGTCCAAATCACATAACATACTCTTTGAATATATATATATATATATATATACACACACAAACACACACTGAATATCAACTATCTCACGGTGTGTTCTTAAATACTTGGTTCATCTATAAAACATCAGAATGAAAAATACACATCTGAAAAAATAATAACCTCCTTATTCAATATATACCATAAAATTTAAATTTTCTCCCATCTGCTATAGAGAAGTTGGGCTATATTTAAGCCATAGCCTAGTAGCAGAAGTGTTCTCGTGAACACTGCTAATCTGAAAAATGTTACTACTCTACTTCACCAAAACAATCTGCTAGTGTCAAAAAGACACCATTATGCACTGTCTCCAAGGGGCAATCTTGATTTGATGAAAACATTCAGATCATGAATAAGATCCTCACCTTTAAGGAATAGTTCCCTTCACTGCAAGCAATTAAGGGCAATTTACACCCACTGAAAATCTCTCTGAATATTTTGCTTCACTCCATAATTTCTAAAACAACACATCAAGAGTAGTCCTGGCTATACTCATGTACCCCTGAGCCCCACTAGATATGGACAAAACATGTATTCAGTCCCCTAGATGTCCTCATGAAAGGCCTCCTTCCCCACCTCTGAATTTTCTGTGGTCTCATTGGGCCTTTGGTGAAAGCCCTTGAGGTCTTCTTGGTGCCACCTAAACTTTTCAGCCAAAGCACAGATTTCTACAGATTTCCACTCACACATTGCTGCTGGTATCACAGTGCCAGCTTAATATATGAACCATATTATTTCCCTATCAACCTTGTCCGCCTAACATAGAATTTTGTCCATCAGCATCTATTGTCCTAAAGTCTTTGCAACATATAAAATACTTCAGGAAGAAGAGGTGGAAATCCAATACCTTTTCCTAGACTCCACCTGACTGGATTACATTTCTCTGTTTTGAAAACTCAGTGTCAGTTCAGAGCATCCATTTAAGGTTTAAGTGAAGAGTTTTTCATTTCTATTGCCTCCCCCACCCCTTATTCTCCTCTCCTAAGATTGCTTCAATTTTTGATACTATAGCAAAAATTTACTGTTTAAACTCAGATCTCACTGTCTCTGGAATGGCAGCCCTGAAAACACCTGTGAGTAAATTTTATTTTAGCTTGATCAATAGCACACAGTTATCCTTCCTTCCCAGCCTCCCTCTCACTCCCCTTCCAACCTCCCCTCTCACCCCTTCCCCATACACACTTTAGCCTTTCAATAAAACAAGACCCTCTGTGTTGAAATAATTCTGAGGGTGACTATTGCCACTGGATCTTGAACCAGGATACCATAAGCACAGAAGAATCAGCAGGTGAGCCCCATGACAGCTGAACTAATCTTGCTGAAATATTTATGTTTTGACATTCAGTTTTACAATGCCCATTGGAAAAGGTATCACTTTCTGTGGAAGAGAAAATTCCCCTTGGAGGAGCTGTAAGCTCACAACAATGTCACATATCTGAAATATCACAGGGACTCTTTTTGCGGGTACAGAAACTCTGTGATCCTTGAGACAAAAGGGTTAGAGAAGAGAACATGTTTAATTACATTGCAGATTGCAACATCTGGTTGCAACATTTTTTCATGGAAATAAACAAATAAATAAAATAAAAAGGAGGGTGCCTTAGAGCAAGTGAGGTGGGGACCCTTCCATGAAATGAAGGTCTATGAGTCAAGGCAGTATGATCAAACCTGTTAACTCCCTGTGCCAGATGACATTACATCTACAGACCACAACCTCCTGCAGCTAAATGGCCTAAATATTCACATGGGAGATCTGTAAATGGAGTGCAAATCCTGAAGTCTGCATCTGGTTATCAAGCAAGAAACTATCACTGCTCCAAACATATGGCACTGTTACACTAAGCTGGCTCCAATACCCTCTCACTCAGGTGAAAGGACCTGACGACACAACAGAAAAACACTAGGCACACTTCAATAAATGATATGGCTTCACAAAATGCAGAAAGAAAACCAAGCGACTGTTTTTGTTGTTTCACAATATTCTGCAGTTGATTGTAAGACTTGATCTCACTGAAGAGTTCATACTTTTTTTTTTTTCCCCTCCCTCTAGAAAAAAATGACAAAAGAAAGAAATTTTATATCGTTTTCTCTATATGAAAGTGCTTTGTTGGTTTTTCACCTTGCTATGGTACATTGGTACATTTTATAGATCTAGAGTTGCTGGAAAGGAAAATGCTAATTAGATCAGTTATTGAAAAGAAACGCTAGCAGTACTTGTATATGTGAGACCAATCAAGTCAAATATTTAAACTTCCACAAGCTCAATTTCTGCAGCCTCATTTAAATTGAGGAATTTCACATAATACCTAAGGGAAGAAATGACTTCGTGGCATTTTCTTGCAGAACCACTGAATTCCCAGAGGAGGCACTCCTGCATTACTGCTTAGAGTTAAACCTAGTTTGACAGGCAGGACTGAAGTAACCGTCATATATTTTATACACCCTTCCTCAGCTAGAATTTAATGATTTTTATTCCTACAAGAAAACAATACCCAGTAGTAGCATGAAAGCATATATATATATATATAAAAAAAAAAAAAAAAAAAAAAGAGAGAGAGAAAAAGAGAGAGAGAGAAGTGTATGTTAAACTAAAATAAATTGGATGGCTCAGGAAAAGCATTCATTGAAGAAACATTGAGCAGATCAGATTTTACGTCAATATCCAAAAAAAAAAAAAAAATAGTCAATCTGCCACTAAATCTGCCTTCTGAGTAGTATATTCATATGAAAAGCATTTTTAGTTGGAAATACCTTCTATTTTCATTGCACGTTGGAGTCAGTTTTTGTGTTGACTACCTTTGAGAAAAGGCTTAGCCAGGTTTACAGCAAAGTAGGACTTTAATTTAGAGTAAAACAACCAAGGTTTTACATTAATAATGATTTTCTTGAGCCAAGCATCTGACAACTGAAGAAACATAGAAAAACATGGACAGAACACACTGAGGATCCATGAGAAGGATCCATTCTGCTTATCAGATAGGTCATGGGTAATCTGCAGTTAAACAAATGATTCACAATTACCTCTTTATATGTGTAGTCTAATGGAAGGTGTCCCTTACCATGGCAGCGGAGTTGGAATTAGACGATCTTTAAGTCCCTTCCAACCCAAACCATTCTATGGTAAGATTTTTATGTTAAGATTTCTTTGCTATTAAATCAATAGCAAATAACCAAGAGTGCTTTGCAATTATATCAATAAAAGTAGACTTAAAAGAACTCTGAAGCTGTCATGTGGTACATTATTAACAAACACATTTCTAATGACCTACAGCAGCCTTTAATTACAATAAAGTCTTCCATTATAAGGGTGAAATGCCCTCTGACTAAAACTCCAGTATTCAATGATTTTTTTGTCTGTTTCAAGAAAATACTCTAACTTACCAGAGATTGTTTTTTTCTTCACATTCACTCACATTTCTAAAATGCAGTGGTAGCTCAGATTATTAACTTGGATACTTAGTTAATTATCCAGGCAGTTTTTAATCTATTAAATTCTCAAACCCAGAATATTCCACATAACATAAAAAATTGTCAGAGTCAGCTTTCAGCGTTTTTGCTCTGCTCTGCTTCCTGTGGATTTTACTGTAATTATTTCTTAATCTTATTTAGGCTTTCTTCATGTCCCCCCAAAAGAAGCATGTCTAGATTAGATCCTCTGGTATTTGCAGGCTGTGAGAGCTAGAAAAGTGTGTACAAGGAATTTAAACAGGATGTCACATTTGGTCCCAAAAGTTGGTTTGGACTTTTTTGGTATCTCCCCCTCCCCCCTCCAAAGATGATAATGCCACAGTCACACTGAACTAGTTTCAAATGAGGCATGCTTATTGTTTCTATACATTCTCACTTCACTTTTGCATTTTTAAAACTGTTAGGATATTACTAAGAGCAAACCAGCACCATTTCCCAACTAATCTTTATCTTCTGACCTGTTGTACATTCAAAAGCAAAATTCTAAACAAACTTATTTATACAACTTGCATGCTGTTAATTTAACTTGCTCGTCTGAATAGCTCTTCACCTGAGATTAGATAGATCTATCTTTTCCAGAAACAGAATAACATCTACCTTTTACCAGTAACAATCTCCTACAGACTTTACAACATGTAACAGAGGAGCAATTAGTAGATATGATAAAGGTAAAAAAGTAAAGTCACACATCACTGTCACAGAGAGACCATTACAGAAAATGACATGCAAGAGTTTGGCTCCTTTATCTATTTATTTACTTATTTGTCCTGGAAAGCAATTTATTTTCTGCAAAGCTTTACAATCACCTATGTTTTAGCTGAGAAAATGGCAAGGCACTTTGTCTTGTTAGAGAGACTATAAAGTATACACTGCCCTTTCAAGTCTTTGCTTTGACTTGAGAAGTTATCTATCAGAACATGAGACTTTTTTTAATCTTGCAATGGGAAAAAGATTAAAGTATCAGCATTTCAGTTCCCAGAATCAGAGTGCTTCACTAGTCTCAGTCTCCCCTCCCTCCCTAAATCCTCTGCTTTGCTGGGAAAGCTATCGTTGTTTGCAGAATCCTGGCTCACCTGAACTACCTCACCTTTGGAAAGCATGGGGTACGAAGGCTAAATCCTATATCAAAATGGGATATTTCCCTCTGTTTACCGACTAGAAGTTGGATCCAGATCACAAAATACTTCCTACCAGTGCACACAGTCTATTAGAGGAAAGCAGGACCTGTCTGTGTGTGGATATGTGGATAAATGAGTGAACGGGGCAGGGGGGAAGGGTCAGTATCAAACTGCCAAGCACTGCAGAGCCTGCCTTACCAGCTGAATGCTAATCAAAGAAATAAGCTCCCATCATTTTCACATTTGCAAACTCCAGAACATCCTTGACATAAAAGGAAGAAAGCTCTGGGAAATAACTCTCGGGAAATTTCCTGGCCTCCGCAGTATTGCTCTGTAGCATGAAAGCTGGAGTCAGCCAGCAAGGCAACCGCTTTGCTTTAGCGGAAAGGACAGAGGCAGTCGGGACTTGGTGCTGCCTACATTTTGCAGAAGTCTGTAGCCCTCCCTTCCCCCACTCCATCTCCCCCCTTGTCTGCGAGACTTCTCCGAAGAGTCAGAGGGTTGCTATTGTTCTTTTTTTTTTTCTTCTTCTTTTTTATTTTTTTCCCTTCTTATTGCGGTAGGTGCACACAAGCGTAGAGCATCCGTGCTCCGTCTCACTTCCCACCACTCCCCGGCCACAGCCGGCGCTTGGCCGGCCTCTGCCAGCCGCGCTGCCCCGGGCAGCCCCTTCCCTTCCCTTCTCTTCCCTTCCCCGCCGCCCCCGGCACGGCAGAGAGGAGACCACGGCGGAGAGACACGGAGGAAAGTTGCCGCTGCTGCCGCGGCCGCTGCCGAGCAGGAGCGGTGCGGGGCCGGGGGAGAGGAGCCGCGCTCAGCCCCCTGCCCGCAGCTGCTCCCACCGCCCCCTGCCCGCACGGGAAGGCGGCGGGGGCAGGTGCAGCCGGCACTCACTCACCTGCCGTCCCTCGGCTGCCCAGCGCAGTGAGTATTTTAATCCCAAGGGCCGGCGGTGCCTCGGCGAAGTGCTGGTGGGATGCTCCCAGGCGGCGGCCGGGCACCCGCCTGGCATCGGGGCTGCGCGCCCGCCCGCGCCCTCGCCCGCACCCGCGGAGGCAGGAGTGCCGCCGCTGCCCCGCTCCTCCTCCTCCTCCTCCTCCTCCTCTTCCTCCGCGGCGCGGCGCGGCGCGGCGCGGCGCGGCGCGGCACGGCACGGCACGGCCAGCAGCTGGGCGCACGCAGGGAGAAGTGGGCGCCGGTGCCAAGCCCAGCTCCGACTGGGTGCGGATCCTGGCTGCGGGAGGAGGAGGAGGAAGAGGAGAAAGAGGAGGGAGGGAGGGATGGATGGATGGAAGGAGGGGGGAGGGAGGGAAGAAGACGGAGGAGGTGGGGATGCTGCTCTGGGCAGGGGATGTCACCGCTCAGCGGCCGGTGCCGGCTGCCAGCTCGGTCCGCGGGCGCGGAGCAGGCAGGGTGACTTTTTGTACCTCCAGCGGTGCCTATTGAGCAGGGACCCGGAGAGCAAGCAGCCTGCCCGGCCCCGCGCCCCCCGCCTCTCCTCCTCGACAGGATATACAGATGGAGTCCTTTGGATAAAAATCAGGAGCAGGGCTAGGGGGTGGGGCGCGAGCCAATCTATCTCCCGATTTGCATTTGAAAACACGGAGCTGAAGGAAAGAGTTTAAGATTATTTTTTTTTTTTAATACTCCCCTCCTCTCCCCTCCCCCAGCTCTCCCCCTTCCTCCCCCCTCCCTCCCCGCTCATACACAAGCTTGTCCTAGGAGCCGTGATCAACTCAGCACCCGAGGCGTGAAGGGAAAGTCGCAAAACTAACGCAAAGTACCTGGGGTCCCTCCTTCAAAATTCTGCCCTTTCAGCCCCCTAAACCTGCCGTGTTTCCAGCCTGCAGCACCCCACCCCCAAAATGGCCTGGGCGGCCCTAGGGGAGCCGGGGGTCGCGGGGCCGCTGGGCACGGAGCTGGCACCGACCGCAGCGACCGCAACCCCCTCAACCCTGGTGCCCTCAGCCTCCCCAGTGCCGCTGTCCCTCCTCTCTCCCCAGCTCTGTTTGCAAGGGGGGAGGGGGAATAATAATAACAATAAAATAAAGTGTGTGTAAATAGCTGGAATAAATAAACCATAAACCAGGTGCTCTCGTAGAATACACGGTGAAAGAGGCGCCTGTGCCAGGGGCAGTGTGCCCGTGCTGGAGCTCTGCGCACCGGTAGGAGGAGGAGGAGGAGGCTGCGCACAGCCCCGCATCCCCAGAGCTGCCCGGGGAAGCAGCTCTGGGCAGTGAATATCTGCTTTGTCTGGACTTGGTTCGGCTGGGAAAGCGGCAGCACAAACTTTCTGCCTCGTTTCAGCACTACTGAAGCCTTTTGGGTCTGCAGCATGCACGAGGTCTGACAGTGAAATGCGATCACCCAGGACTCAGGACGCCTCCTGCTAAAAAAAAAAAAAAAAAAGGGGGGGGGGGGGGGCAGAGGTTCCAAATGCTAGCGGAGCTGCTGAACTGACATTTTCCACGGACAAAAATATTTTTAACTTACTGTTTTTAGAACAATGGATCAAACCAAGGGCAATAGCAAGAAATGAGCCTTGGCCAATGTCTTTTGATTTATTGCTCTATGAGGAAAGCATTCTCAACCTACTATGAACAGACTAATAATCTGTGTTTGTAATTAATTTTAATTCCTCATATATATATACAATAAAGTGTGGTGTCAAAAATAATGAAGTAATGTGAAGGCAAAGTCACTTCTTAAAAAATAAAATAATTGATTTATATCACAGGATTTTTCTTTTTTCCTTTTTTTTTTTTAATATAATTTTAGTTTCTGGATGTGGTTGTAGCCTTTGAATTCAAAAGTACAAAGAAGTATATATATTTTTATAAATGTAATAGTTAATCTCTATGTGTTTCTTGTCTTGTAGCTTCATTTTCAGAGATGTAATTTCTGATGTGTCGCCCTTCTAACCAGAGAGTGGCAATTCAGCAACATGGCATTTGAGGACAGGAGAAGTGGTTTAAAGAGGGCAACTAGAAGCAATCTTCGTTATGGATGTTCAGCAGCATCCGAGTGTGTGGTTACAATGCAATAGGATGTATTCAGGCAAGAAAATCCTGAAACATGATTGCATGCAATTGCTTAAGATTGCAATTAAGGATTCTTCTTTCCTTTGTCCTCCTTCCCCCAATCCCTAATGCATCTTTCACAAATTAATTGAAATAAGACTCTTTGCACTGATCCTTAAAGAGCAAAGTTCAAGGACAATTTGTCTATTCACTCACAAAATATCACAAACACCTTTGCTCTATCTTCTTTCAAACTCATTCTGTAATGAAACCAGTACTTGGGAAAATTATCTTTTCATACTTAATTCGAAAGCTGTAACTTCAATGATGAAAAATGAAGGTTTATTTATTTATTTAAGAATATTTCATTGTTTGGGGATGGGATAAAATGAAAGAAGAATCTACAGAGGGTAGTGATCTTCATAAATTGTACTTACCACCTTCAAGCTCTTTCTTTGTTCCTGAGAATGAAAATATGGACTAAATAATTTTACCATCATTTTAAATCTTTAGAATAGAAGGATTATTTCTCCTTAATTTTGATTCTGATCCTGATATTCCTAATCAAGAATTGGAATAGCCAAATATCACCCAGTTAAGAAGCTTTCATGTGTAGACTTTTACAGCATATTTCATGACATTCCTACTGACTTAACAGACCACTTTCAAGGATGTGGTTTATGTTCCAAAAATCTATATTCTCTCAAGCAAAACCTTTAATTAAACTGTATGTCTGTGAAAATGCTTTAACTTATTTTTATTGTGTTGAAAATAGGATAGATATTTTGGTCTGATTATTTTTTTCTAACTGCTTACACAGTCACATCAAAATAAAATGTATTGTACCCTTTGACTTTCACAGGAGCAAAACAGCTCGGTGACTCCAAGCAAAAAGTATGACTAAGCAGACCAATTTAATTTCATTGCCCTGGCAGAAGAAAATATAAAGAAGCAATTATTCTTAGTCAGTTTTGGCAATTCACCATTTTTAGTAACACAACCAAATGTATATTTTTTTGATACAATTTGTTCTTGACTGTCTTATTGGTGTATTTTTGCCAGTGAGTCAGTCCGTTCCAGTACATTGACCGAAAGATTTTGGCTGTAGTCCATACTTAAAGTGCTGTTGCATTTCTTTCTAATATGGTTTGTAGTGTATTTACTCATCCTGAGAGGTACGTATGTACCACTTCCATTGGACAGTCTACCGTTTAGTCAAAACAAATATTAGACCTGCATCTTAGGCCCTGTAAAGACAGCTGCAGGCATCAAAGAGCCTATTGGTTCTGGCACCTTTCCTTTGACTTCTCAAAGTGTCATGTATGCCAACGAACAATTTGAGTTGTGATCCCATACTATATAGCAGAACCATAGGCAGATCTAGGACCAGAAAACATGCTCTCACATACTCTCAAATACTTCTTATACAATGAGGGCTTTGGCTGGCACTGCTTAGAGAGCATTTTCACCTAAGGCAGAAAATAGAAAACTTTTATAGTTCTCTTCAGTTCCCTGAACCACTGAGAGTCTCTCAATATTAATATTTCTATCTTTAAAAAGTATGCATTCAGAAACAAACAAACAAACAACATCTGGTACCTGCTACCTGGATGCTGGTAAATCATTGACTATGTAGGTAGAAATAACTTCTATAATGCACTCAGCAACAGCTTGCAGAGTTCCTTTGATATGCTTAGAGGCAAATGCTAACTTTTCATTATGTTTCCTGAAATCTAATACAGATATTAGGTTTTCATGAGGCAAATAAGAGAGCTTGCAGTTTAAGATCATTTTTAAATGAAAACATTACTAACCAACATTAGAACATTAGTATGAGTACTAATGCAATTATAAATGACTTTTAAATTCGGGCTTCTGCTGTCCAGAGATATTATTTACAGGTGGCTATAATTCTGATGTACATTTCTCACCTCTCATATCATCATCCATTTCTGTGGTTACATTAGTTCAGATTCAGATCTAAAATGAAGTATTGCTTGTCTGATGTTTAGTTTTCTTTTATTCTAAATTCTATAAATTGCAGAAGGAAAAACAAAAATCCTATTGTAATTTAAGACACTTACTGTCTTTAACAAGATACTCAATACAGGAATGTCTCAGCCATTCTCTGTCCACCCTGTTATGACTTAATTCCACACTTAAACTGAGTTTTTTAGTTAATTGCATTGTTGCCTAGGTTCCAGGAGTTTCCCATATTCCAGAAACCTCCCATCAAGCCACAGTAACTATGGGGACTTACTTAATCATCCCCCAAAGTTCATCAACCTGCTTTATAGAAGACTTTATGCAGAATACCCTTTAAAGACTTGGCAACCCAACTGAGATAATAATATGAACTAAATTGTAGAAAAGAAAAGTAAAGGTGATTCAAGTGGTCAAAATATTAAGCCTCCACAACCACCCATTCCACTTTGGAATTGGTACTTTATCAATTCAGTATTAGCATCACAGCTCTACCTGTCCTTCTCTCATTTCTCTGTATCTTCTCTTGTGTTTCTGCAGTCTTTTGATGACATGGTGGGCCCACATATGCTGGCATATGTGGTGATACATTCTCAAGAATGTTATTCCTCTTCAGAAATAAATCGGATTAATATAAGGGAATATAACTGTAAAACTAATAAGAATTTATTATTGCCTAAGGTAATAAATGTGAATGCAGATAAAAATGAAGTTCATATTGTAAGGAAGTGTAATTTTAAGAAAGTGTAGATAGAAAATTGGATTGTTTAATCCTAAAAAGGGTCCAAAATTAAAAGATTCTACCAATTAGAGTAACTTATAATTCACATAGTAATAAGAATAGCACAAGTAGAAATCAACTGAAAAAAAAAAAAAAAAAAAAACAAACCAAAAAAAACAACAACAAGAATTTCAAAAATCTCACGAGAAGATTGTGGCAAATGTTAAGCAGGCTGTCAGAAGACTGAAAAGAGAAATGAAGAATTTCATTATGGCCACACAGGAATGAGCAATTTGTACAAGCAAGGATAGATGGCTTAAAAAACCCTAATGCTAGAATGTAGGATGTGTGGCCAGGCGCCAGATACTATTCATCATATTATAAGTGGATGTACCAAGTTGGCCAGCACTGAGGTAGAGTATGGCAGGACAAAGCTGGCAGTGTTGTGCTCTAAGCACTCTGCAAGAAGTATGGATTACCAATAAGGAAAAAAAGAATCATCAGGCAAAGAATGATACTGAGAATAAAAACATTAAAATAGTTTTTAAAACATTTGAATTTATAAAATGGGAGCTAGGACTAAGGGATAGGAAATAAGATATTATGATAAGAAAATTAAAAGAGAGGAAGAATGCTTCAAAGCAGACTTTTTTTTTCTCTTTCATTTGATGAGGTCATTCAAATAACAATGCTAGGAAAGGCACAATCAGGATAGGAGCAACAGAAGAAAACCTAGTTCCTGAGAAGTGTAAACAAAGTGCTAACTACTTGTGTATCCTTGGACCTCATGATGTGTCACTCATGTCAAAAAGTAGCTTTCCAACAGATCTCTCACATAGCGACATTTATGACCATCTCTAAAATACTGTTGAACATAATAGCTCAAACTGCAAACACATACATCCACAAACACTTGGGTCTCAAATTAATGCTTCATACCAGCAAGATCCTGGTGGTGGAGGAGAGGCATCACCATTTTTATAATCAACACTTCTCTCTTTTCTGATGTATGCAGAAAAAAATTAGGTTAGATAAGTTTCTGCTGGGTATTAAGCTCAGTTCTTCAGGGCATTCACACTGTGGCAAAACTAAGGTCAATTTTTCAGAGGAATTGCACTGCAGACTGAGAGCATTTGTCTGATCCTATGAAAAGTTATGCATAGGAAGTCCAATTGACTTCAGGGATTTTTACATGCTCCAGGGGGCTACTACTGTGTAACAGCCTTCTGAAAATCTGCAGCTAAGTTATATGTGAAAAATCCCTATTTTATATTAGAAAGAAAGAAAGAAAGAAAGAAAGAAAGAAAGAAAGAAAGAAAGAAAGAAAGAAAGAAAGAAAGAAAGAAAGAAAGAAAGAAAGAAAGAAAGAAAGAAAGAAAGAAAGAAAGAAAGAACAACAGTAAAAGCTCATACACTTCAAGTTAGAGCCTGGATTCTGCGTTTCTGTATGAAACTAATGTGAATAACCTCTAAGTCCATAGCTTGTCAATACAAACTCAAATATTTTCATAAACAAAATCAGAGATTACAGCTGCAATTTTAGAAAGATTTTCTGAATAATTAGCTAAAACTACATTATTGCATCATGACTGATATTCAAGATCTCATAACCTTCCCTGTGTGAACACATTAGCAGAGTAAACAGATTTTATTTGTATATTTTTCCCCGACCACAGCAATAATTGGACAAGCTCTCTCTTTCCTTCAAAATATAAAAATAAAATGCAACAACACTAACATTTACAAAATGTACAGTCTAAGCATTATATGCACTAGAAACACTATACGCAAGGATCTTGCTGGTGACCCTAGTTTTTCACCTGCAGGCAATCAAACTTTTCATGTCTGAATGTTAAGCTAAATGCTAAACTCCTATACCTGAATATTTATGGAGAGAGAATTCTAAAATGACATGTAAGCAGTTGTACAGGAAGCAGATAGAAATTATTTTGTAAGTGAAATATAAAAAAAAAATGTGACTATCTCCACCATATTGAACTGCTCATTCTAACAATTATTTGTTGTGAAGGCCAAAGGAGACATCATTATATATATCAATTTTCAACAAAGTTAATAAAATCAACTTCCAACTTCCCCACACACACACGCTCCCCCCTTAGGAATCAACTGAAACATTACTTTTATGTTAAAAATATTAAAAGCATTACAAATCTCTTTACAAATCTCTTAATCCTATCTAAGTTCTACCTGTTTTGGGATGGATTCTATGTTCATTAAAACTGGGGGGGGGGGGGGGGAGGGGAAGGAACAACAAAACAGAACAAAAATCACTGGATTTGATAAGAGAATAATATGTTCTATGAAACATCTAAGTCCTTGTCAGTTTGAAAATTAACTCAGGGTATGGAAATTAACTCAGGGTATGGAGCACAGCACTTTGCTCAAGTCCTAATGAATGTGGTGAAAATCTCTTCTCATTGCTCTGAAGATGCATATCCCAAGACAGTATATACACGATAGTGTTGCAGGAATCAATATCGAGGTTTATCGGTTCCTATTTTCTCCTCTTACTTCTTGTGCCTGTAGGTGTAAGGAGAAAGAAAAAGGCTGAGGGCAGTTGAAAGAACATAACAGTCCTCTGGAATGTTCTTCTTGCCACATTTAGGAGGTTAATGGTGTAGTGCCCTGGCACCAGAATTAAGAACAATTCAATCCCCTTCACACTTTCAGTGTATTTCCTCCAGTCTGGCCTTTAGAAACACTAGATGCTGGTCACTAGGATGCTGTGTCTGATCATTCAGCAACATTGACCTTAGTGTTACCAGTCCTACATGCCTTGGTTTTTCAACAGAAGCACTGGTTTTGTTCTTCTTTTAGTCACTAAAGTTTGTGTCATATTTCTGTTGTGAACTTTCCAAGACAAGACTTTTTTAGGTCACATATTTCTACAAATCACAGGACAGACAGAACTCCTAGTGGGAACTACCACTGTACACATAAATATTAATAATTTACTACCCACATCCAGACAATACACACTTAAGCCAGCTACTTTAAGTCATCTCATGTCATGGAGTTAGTGTTCATCCATACATTTTCATGTTACTTAATGACCATGGCCAGACAACCCAAACAAAATTCAGTAAAACTGGAGGCACTGCAGAATTTCTTCTTGAGCACTATCTTCATCTAAAATTTTGTACTTACACAAAGCTTTGTTGCTAAATTATATAATTGAATAACTCAACTTCTTTTGAATAGCTTTTATTTAATTTACTGTGATTATCTTCAAAATATTGGAAAGCTGATAAGAATGGCTTCATGTATGAGAATGTATATACATTCTCAGTCCCAAGGCCAACAAAAAAATAGGTACCTTTTCAGCAGCAGATGCCTTCCGGAGGATAATATACCCACCAGTTACTCAGCTGCTTCATCTGTCATTTTTATGAAGGCATGTCATGGTTGGACAGAGCAAAATTGCCTGTGAAAAGCTATGTGAGGAAAAAAAGGAGACAGAAACAGGTAATTGCCTCTTCCTAAGTGCTGGATAGAATTAGTGTTTGGGGGGAGTGAGGTGATGGGGAAGAGAGAAGAGTATACAGGAAAACAAACATAACAAATAACATCAAAGTGCTGCAGTTGCTCCAGCTCTATTAGTAGCTGTTTTAAAAGATAAAAGAAATTAGAAAATAACAGATGTGAAACAATCTTAAGCATAAATTCCTTCACTCTTCTTATTAAGCATGGTTAAGATTTCAGTTGTCAAATGTTCTTTAGTTCAGAGAATGAAAGCAAACAAGGGAAAATTTAACCGTTCTTCAGCATTGTAAGTACACTGAGCTCTATAATTTTCTGAAGATTTGTTTTCTGACACTTTCACCAGAAAAGGGAGAGAGAAGAGAGGAAAAAAAGTGTTTCACCAAAAGCATTCTGACCCATAAAAAGACCCAACTGTGTGTGTTGGGAAACATGTCCAAATGCTTCTCTATTTAAGGCTTTTTTCTCTTTCAATAAAATGTCAGTACCTCTTTGAATAGATATTGTCCTTGGCCAAGACCCTAGTGAAAGGCAACAGATGTTGCTAAGATTGTACCCAGGCTATCCTCTATCCTGTTTCATTTCTGAAAGGGAAAAGAGAGAAAGAGAGAAGAAAACTTGCTTTAAATCACTGGACCATTTTGTACTTCAGCAAATCTGTTTGCACATGCTCGACTGGCCTTGCAAAAAGGGCTCAGCCTTTTGCATTCAGCCTGAGGTCAGTCCTAATGCTCTGTTCAGTGGCCCTCACTCCTTTCACATGGAGCAGCTGCCTCTGATTGCTAGAACAAATTGAGGTGATTCAGGCCACCAGCAGGGCCATGGTACAAGTGCTTTTCACCAGAAAGGGAGGGAAAGCCTTAGAACAGGACCAACTGGGGTTGCCCACAATAAACCGTAGGATTAGATTTGATACACTCAATATTAAGACATGCTCTTGCTGAAAAGTAGGCCATAGTGACATAAACTACAAGACAGTTGGACTGAGAGAAGGGGAGAGAAAATGATGTTCAAACATTTATTAAGTTACACCTAATTATTTAATTGGCAAACATTTAAAACAGTAACACGGACAGTTCAGGCTGGGGAACTATTTGCTGTTTTAACCCTTGATGGAATATTATTGATGTAAGTGTGATTACAGACCAGTTTCTCCCCCGCTATAATATTGTTAGAAACATTACCAACAAGTTCTCTAAACTATTCCTGCTGTCAATTTCTAGAGAAGAATAATCATCATTTCCTACCATCTTATCAACCATTTCAGTAGCTCGAAACTGCCACACAGCTGTTAACTTAAGGGGTCAGGGGAGATGAAAAAAAATACAAATGATGTAGATTTGGTATTTACCTCTTTTTAAATTCTTTCTAATCTACCAAGTGAGGTAAGAGCATACAGCATATTAGCAGGGAAAGATGAAGGCATAACCCTCCCCCTTTCCCTGGCACAGCCAATCTCCTGCAATTACTTGGTTCAGTCCCAGATATCAGATCACAGTATTTTCTACTGTGTGAAGGATCAGACCAACAGCTCTCTGAGGCTGAGGTCAAACAAAACAATACAGTACTGCATTAAGCCATAGCACCAAGCACTTACCACTTCAAAAGGATTCATTATTTGATCCCTCTGACAGGAAGCAAAATCTCTGTGTGTATGTGAGAAATTCCACCAGACTGCCCCTCTCCCCCTCAGAAAAAAAAAAAAAAAAAAAAAAAAAAAAAAAAAAAAAAAAAAAAAAGTTTATGTTAATTCATAAAACCATGGATTTAAGATTGGGGAAATTAGCAATTACAGCATTTACTCTGGGTGTGCATTCAAATGGAAGTCTAACACATGACCTTTGAAGTACACTCATTCATGAGGCAGTTTAATATGCTGAAGAAAAAAGGAAAAAGATCTTTGTATGTGTTTAGTTAACAGGTGTAGAAATGGAAGCTAGGGGAAAAGATGTGTAAAAACCCTCCTGTTGACTCAAAAAAGTTGAGCTGTAGAAAAGAACGTACCAAGCGGTATGCTAGTCTCTGCTACTTGACTTAACAAGAACACAAAACAAAACAGGTTTTAACTCATTGAATAACAGATAAAAATTTGAGATATATCTCAATCTTTCTTTACTATTTCATCCTATTGCTTGTTACACAGATATTAGGAAAAACAAAATAAAAGCTGTATACTGAAATAAGAGTTTTAAAATAAAAGACTCAAATAAGTCTGTATCTTCAAGATAAAAGTTCAGTTATTTTCCTGGTTAAAAACAGTAATAGTTTGTATCATGAAATTTTCCTCATAGAACTTGTTAAACCTTTGTTTTCTCTAAGGCACAGGACATAATATGTGTATGAATTTTGAAGAGCTGCATCTGAAAACTCACTTCTATTTGTAATATACAAGACAAAATAAACAGTGGCCAATGCCTATTAAATAAGGGATGTTTTTCAGCTATGTGAAGTGTGGAATTGTGTGCTTTGGTGACACTGACAACAAAGACAGCTGAAACATTCCTCTTCTCCTTCCTACTCCTGTGCTACTGCTCATCATCTCCTGTCAGCTGGGGTGACATCGTGTGTGAGGCTACATAGTAAAACGCATTGCTCGATGATTCAGATTGAATTAGACAATGAAAAAAAAAAAAAAAAAGTGATCTTTCCCATTTGTTTTCTTCTTCCAGGATCAACTTTTAAGCAGAAGTCTGTATCAGCACAATTGGATGGAACAAATAACAGGGATGAGAGAGCAAGAACAAGCAATAAGGAAATCTTCACTGTAAATTTCCTTCAGAAACCACATAACCTGGGGAACCTCAACATAAACAGTCTTTGGGTACATCTGCTGGTATATTATCTTCTTTTTATCTCATTCTATTAGTGGGTTATATGTTCTTCTTGTTGGTCTTTTT
The DNA here is from genome assembly GCF_964035555.1 of Netta rufina. Classification (NCBI taxonomy): domain Eukaryota; kingdom Metazoa; phylum Chordata; class Aves; order Anseriformes; family Anatidae; genus Netta; species Netta rufina. The sequence continues at coordinate 102,705,353 of NC_140124.1, forward strand.
CCAAACCTTTGCAGTCATAATTTCGTCAAGTATAGACATTGAATGAGAAAGAGGAAGGAATTGAATCTTACTGATTATCTTACTAATGAATCTTACTTCAAAGGTAAGTTCTGGATATAGAAATGGGGACTTCTGCGATTAATCTGACAGAAAATATCAGTCACTTGCATGCTTCTGCCTACACTTGCCAGATTTGTACAGCATGGAAGCAGCAATGTATGACTGACAGTGTCAAATACTGCTGAGGAGACAGGCAGGAAGGGTACAGGTATTTGCCAGTTGTCAGTCCAAGGTGATACACTCTTTAATAAGATAGGCACAAGCAAACAGAAAGGGACTTGATTAATGCTTTGAAGGAAAAAAGTTCTCATCTGGGATTCTGCTAGCAAAAAAAAAACACATGCCACAATTGAGCGTGAAAAAGCTTGTGCCAGCCCCTTCTGGGTAGCAAATCATATTGAAAAAAAAACAATAATAACATCAGGTCATTTTGATGGTTCAAATATTAATATTCAGGTATACAAAATTATTTGATGATATCTAAATTATTTGGTGATATCTGGTCTTACATAAATAGACCTCAGAAGACCATAGGCTGAAACCCAAATACTCTAACCCTTAAAATTTAAGCAGAGAAGCTACCAGAGAAAAGAATCTTTAAACCCTCACTGTTACAGAGAATTAATGGATGGCTATTGTTATGGCATATTTTAGTAGATGCGTTATCCATATCATATGTATTACATTCCAGGCAATTTCAGTACTGATAGGAACAGGAAAGACCACTATGTAACTAAGTCTGAATGTCTATGGTTTTAATTGGTATAACTCACTCAAGGTTCATAAGAAACTCTGATGAGTAAAACATGAAAAGGAAAACAAACAAACAAACAAACAACAAAGATTATTATAGAGAGTTTTACATTATTAAAGGACTATCACTACTTGGGATAGTTAACAAAATACATAAAGAAGTAGACAATGTAACTTATTTAGAATTTCAAGAGTCTTTTGAAAAAATCATTCTTCTGAGGATATTAAGTGATGAGAGGGGATGATGCACAGTCATGTTATGGATTAAAAACTAATTAGGAGACAGAAAACAGAGTAAGAATGTATTCCTGCTCACAACTTAGAAGTGAGTTTCTTTCCCCAGCAGTGCCAGAACTAGCCTTATCTGCACCAAACCACATTCATTATTATCTACTATCCTTACAGATTAAAGGAAAAACAAATAAAAACAATTTCAAATCTTTAATTTTTTGTATTACACTAGGACTGGGTATACCACAGAGATGTGCTAGTCTGAAGGATACAATATGTTATAGTTTTGTTCTTGACTATTTACCTGGAAGAAAGAATTTATAAGGAAATGAAAACATCCACATGGTCTTTCTTTTTCTACCTGAAACAAGCTGATGGAAACCAAAAGGGTTTTCATTCATCTCTGAAGTGGCTTCATTCTCTATAGAGGCCATGACTTTTGTTGTCTGTAGTTAGCATACAGGTCGATCACCTGGTTGATTTAGTGCTTATATTACATGCCTACACGTAGTTGGTTGGCAATCTCAGGGCAATCAAGGACCTTCAAGAAGACTGGACAGCAGTTCAGAGATTTAGGCCGCAATGGATCCATGGGAACCCTTCAGGTTAAACTGTGCTCATTCTATCCATTCATGGACATTCATAGGTCTCCCTTCAGTTATAAGCGGTTCTCAGTAACAAGAACCTCTGGCATCCATTTGCATATGGCTGTGCTGAAAGGCCAGGTGATACTCATAACACTATGGTGACTACAGAGTATAGCCCTATGAGAACTCATTATCTCAGTTTAGTTCACAAGTCTTACTCTGTCAGGCCCTTGAGGCTACCAACTACAGTTACTCTTTTCCTATTGAAATTAGGAGCCTATGGTAGGCAACTTCTCTACAAAGTAATAAGTCTTCTATTGCAAAAAGCTATCTACTCTCCTCTCTTGTTTAAATTAAATAGAGGCTCATAGGAGGTACAATGAATATGGACTGAAATGCCAATAAATTAAAAATGTAATTCAGGTTTTAGTATAAACTCCAGTCATGTTTTCATGACTGGAGTTTTGGGCCCCTCGCTACAAGAAGGACATCGAGGTGCTTGAGCGGGTGCAGAGAAGGGCGACGAAGCTGGTGAGGGGCCTGGAGAACAAGTCCTACGAGGAGCGGCTGAGGGAGCTGGGCTTGTTCAGCCTGGAGAAGAGGAGGCTCAGGGGTGACCTTATCGCTCTTTTTAGGTACCTCAAGGGAGGCTGTAGCGAGGTGGGGGTTGGCCTGTTCTCCCACGTGCCTGGTGACAGGACGAGGGGGAATGGGCTTAAGTTGAGCCAGGGGAGTTTTAGGTTAGATGTTAGGAAGAACTTCTTCACTGAAAGGGTTGTTAGACATTGGAACAGGCTGCCCAGGGAAGTGGTGGAGTCACCATCCCTGGAAGTCTTCAAAAGACGTTTAGATGTAGAGCTTAGGGATATGGTTTAGTGGAGGGCTGTTAGCGTTAGGTTGGAGGTTGGACTCGATGACCTTGAGGTCTCTTCCAACCTAGAAATTCTGTGATTCTGTGTGATTCTGTGATTCTGTGATTTCATGGTAAAGGAGCTTCACTCTTTCCCACTTGTGCAGTATCCTTTTTCTCTATGGACAGTAAGATTTATCAACAAAATAATCTGAACCAAACACAAACTGAATGATTATGAAGGTTTTTGATCTTGGCTTAGTTTAAACCCAGAATAAGGAAAAGATTATAAATGAGAGGATTAGCATATACAGAAATTTACACTGCACTTTCATCTCCAGGCAGTACAATAATACCTCAGAGAAATAAAATCAGAACATGGATCCAATTTAGTTGACTGAAAATGATATGATGGAGGTAAAGATGTTTTTAGGGAATGAAAATCAGACAAGAGTTGGAGTTTGTGCACACCATTATTCCTTGAGTATCCCTCATGATGATTATAATTATGACAGCTATGGTAGCCCACTGGTTCAGTCTGTGTACAAATGCAAAAACTTCCCAAAGGAAATAGCAAGAATTATATTTTTGTATATTGAAACATATTGAAACATTTTGTGCTTGGGGTTCCAATGAATCATTGCTTGCAACCAAAAAACTTTCAAAACTCAGGGCAGACTATATGATATGGAGTGACTGGGGAATGGGCTCCAGGTCTTTAAAGAATCCAATCCCAAACACTCTCTCAGAGAGGGGGCTCTGCTCACGATAGGCTATGGATCTTGTGCTGGTTTCACATTGTTGTTTAGCTAAACTGCACCAGCACTGCCCTCTTACTACCCCACCTCAAAGCAACTATGGGAGAAAACACAATGAAAAAGGGCTCAAGACTTGAAGAACCACTTACTGTCACAGGCAAATCAGACTCAGAGTAGGGAGATTAATATCATTTATTGCCTATCATTAGCAGATTAGAGCAGTGACAAACTAAAAGCAAATTGAAAATGCCTTCCCCTTCCTCCCTTTCCTCCTTATCCCCCCCCCCAACCACCTAACCCCCCCCATCCCATCCACCCTCTCCGACACCCTTCCCTTGAGTGGTGCAGGGGAATGGGGACTTCAGCCAGTCCATAACACTTCTTCTATGCCATTCCTTCGTGTTAACAACCTTCCCAATCTCCAACATGGGGTCTTTCCCATAAGATTCCATCCTTCCTGAAATTATCAGGACAGGTTTTGAAATGACAGGTTTCCCACAAACTGCAGCTCTTCATGAAGCTACAGGCCTATATCATGGGGTGCAGTTCTTCAGGGAAGGACTGCTCCAGCACGGGTCCCCCATGGGCAGCAGCTCCCCCCAGAACCCCCCTGCTTCTGCATGTGCTCCTCTCCAGCTCCAGCCCAGGGCCTGCTCCTGCGGGGGCTCTCCATGGGCCGCGGCCTCCTCCAGGCCACATCCACCTGCTCTGCCGGTGACTCCTCCATGGGCTGCAGCATGGAGATCTGCTCCATGTGGGACCCATGGGCTTCAGGGGGACAGCCTGCTCCACCAGGGGCCTCTCCACAGGCTGCAGGGGAACTTGTGCTCTGGTGCCTGGAGCACCTCCTGCTCTCCTGCTGCACTGACTGCAGAGCTGGTTCTCTTATCATTTTCTCACTCCTCTTTCCTAGTTGTTGCATAGCAGTTTGTTCCTTTCTTAAATCTCCTGTTACAAAGGCGCAACCTGTGTCACTAATTGGCTTGCCTCTGGACAGTGGCGGATCCCTTTTGGAGCTAGCTGGGACTGTCTCATAATTAACTTGGGACAGTTTCTGAAACCTACTCACAGAGGCCACCTCTGTAGCCTCCCCTCTAACAAAACCTTGCCACATGAGCCCAATACAGATCTGAATGAGTACTGCAAATCCTACGTAATAATTGAATAATGCAGTCACAGAACTAGTAACTTTGCAGGAACTTGTCTAAGTATATGTTGTGTCACCTTTTTACCTTACTAGAACCAATCCAATGATAAGCTCTTTCACTCAGCTTTTGTCCAGGAAGGAATTCTGTATCAATTACTGAGCAGTTAAAAATTATAAAATGTCATAATGTGTGAACGGGATATAGCCAGAGGAGTTGTGCAGTATATCTCCTTCTATGTACAGTGCTTCCTCAAAGCACTTTATAAACATGAACTACTTGTTCCAAAGAGCATATATTAACACTTATTTTCCTATATGAATCACCCTGAACTCTTTTACCTTAGGAAAAGTAACAGACAAAAATCAATGCTAAAAATTCCTTATAATACAGAATTTAATGCCATCAGCTTTCTTTTTGAAATAGAAACACTTTACGTTTAAATTTAAATGTACTTGGCAGTTGAAATGGTACTTTTACCATTTCTAAAACCTGACACTCATTTTTTACTGTTATCCTTCTTATTCTTTTTCATTTATCCTATTTTGAAATTTGCCTATTCCATATTTATATATGTATGTCTATGCATCTATGTGTGTATATAAATATCTATAGGTCCTTCACTATTTATTTAGATAAAACTGTCACTGAAGACAAGGAAAATTGTACTAGCCATAAAGTGAAGATTTAGGATACAGATGTCTTTCCAAGATAAAGTGTTCCATAACATAATATTCCCTGACTCTTTCAGGCTACTTAAGCCTGAAGAAATGCCACTGGGTAGCATATCATGAAGAAGAACAAGCTCCCTTCCAGACCAGAGGCTTTCATTAATATCTTCATTTTCATGCAGTATGTTTTCCCTCTATACATTTTCTGGTACTTCTTTGGATGCTATTTAAGTTAAGAATAAATAAGGGGGTGGGGAGGGAACACAACCTGTGGGATAATTTGAGACTAAGCCATACTGATAACATCTACTTCATAAAATATTTGAAGTGCAATTTTAGACTACTTTTGATACTTCCAGTTCAGAATAAACACTGTTCTCAGTTTGACTAGACTTCAAGTATAACCGTTATGCTTTTCCATTAGGAGACAGTTATAAAGGTGTTCTAACTACTTACCTGACTTCAAAACCTTCAATCCATGGTCTTAGAACATGTATTTGAATACTGTTTAAACTCAGAGATTTAAATAGATAAATTCCAGTTTCATAGGCAGTTCCCACAAATAGCTACAGTGTAGTATACAGTGGAATAATGAGGTATATAATGTTATTTAAAGTATCAGGTACTCTGATATAACACGACACTTTTGATAAAGTTTTTGTCTTTGTAGGATACCTAGGGGATATACAGGTTATCTCACCTTACAATCAGAAACAGTAAGAACACTCGCACAATTTCTTCACAAGAACTCTGCTATAGATTTACACCCAAAATTACTTGGTCCAGTTAGACCAATTATTTGTTCCAAACAGACTTTTTTTTTTTTTTTTTTTTTTTTCCTAAAAGCAGTTCTTATCCTTTGGTACAGAACTTAAGTGAAGAATACATGATAAGGTAGCAGGATAAACTTATCAAAAACAGACAGGAATAAGCTACAGTTTAGACTTTAGATTTTTATTAGCATCATTTTATGTGGACAGAGATTAAGATTTCTTTGCATGAATCAGAGGAGTCTTTTTTTTTTTTTTTTTTTTTTGTTTTTAATTCAGTGCTTATTTTTCATTGGTAGAAAAATCATCTTGAAGAGCCTAAACAGTACTTTTTCTAGTATAAGATATTTTACATTCAGTAAATACAACAATGTTAACACAGAAAAGTTCCCAAATAGCACACAAACTAAATTTCTTCTTCAGAAGTATCATGAATACATAGGGTCACTTTGTCCCAGGCCTGATCTCTAATTACAGAGATTATGGCAAAGGTCATTCCACCACTGCTTCCTACAAGACCTTTCAAAAGAAAATGCATTTTAAAAGAACATTTCTTCTCAAATGAAAAGAAGAATCAGCCTACAAAGCTGGTGTCTGATGAGGTTACTACTTTCCTAGAGACATGAAGGAACTGAACTGGATATCAAATGCCCTCTATACTTTTGAAAATTGTAGTCATTAGACACTGAAACCTATAAAAAGCAATTCAATGCACTCATCTATTTTCCTGCAATGTGAAATGAAGAAATCACAAGTAAAAATTCAAACCAATGAATTTTGGAAATAAAAAGAATATTTTAAAACAGAATACAAATAGTCAACAGAAATCTGTTTTTACAAGAAAAAAACATAGAGAGAGAGAAAAAAAAATCTGAGGGTATGTTTCCTTATTTATTATATATAAATTTCTATGGTGATTAAGAAATAATCAGTGTAAATCGATAAGATGCTGATTTCACAGCCTTATCCTATGGGGGAAAATAAAAATTACAGCATGCACCTGAAATCAAAGTCAGTTATGATCATTATGGAAACTAATTTTAAGTATGTGGAAAACTAGGCTGATTTGCTAAACTTAAACCTCTGTCCCTAGCAAAGCCATCCATGCTCAGATGAGCAAGCTGAAAACAAGAATCCCAGAACTGTAAGATTTTCATTGTTGTGAAGGTGTCAATTCTTCACACTTTGATCATTCTACCTTTAGTTCTCAAAGTCAGTTCTGTGTATCTGGGAGATATATTTATGGATGTTTCTATCAAATCTTAAGAAGTAAATATGCTCTGAAAATAAGAACTGCAAGAATATGACAATTTCAATTTGTTGTTTGGTTCATCTAATATTGAGCAGTAGTTCTGAGACATAATCAGAAACTAAAATGTGAATTCACTTTTCAAGTCAATTTGCTTGGTTTTGAGGAAAAAATGCATGAAACTGATCTGCTGGGACATTATAAGTCAAATCAATAAAACCATGCTATTTAGAATGACTGTAAATGCTGAATTTACAGCTCTATTTACAAGCTCTATTAAGATGAGTGTTAAAAGATTAAAATTAAAATATGTTTTATACAGTAAAGTGGATTCTGTAGTTTGTATATATAGTTTCTCAAAAGGTTTTGAATTGTATGTAAGTTGTGTTTAGAAACAACTCTACAAATAAGCAAGTTCTTAAAAGCTATGCTATTTTTAATTGTAAGGCATATTAACTTTGATATTGAATGTTTTATTTTTAATTTTAAGGTATATTAACTTTGATATTGAATGTTTTATTTTTGGTTATATTTTGGCACATAAACCTCTCTTCCTTGTCCAGAGAGATTCTCTGCTTTACTCCGAATGGTTCTCCTTACAACTGATGAACAATCTCTCAGAACACAAAATATGCTGCTGGGCACAGATCCCAGGTAACGAAACACAGCAATTGAAAGATCCAATGACTGATAGAACTTGTGATGCAAACCATCTACAGGGTCAGTTGTGTGTGGCACAACAGCTAAGATTGATATGAAGAAAATGTATTCTCCATTCAGCTTTCATTTGCTTGAGCCTGAGCATCAGGATTGCAGCTCTATAAATATATTGAACCTCCTCTTTAGGAAGAATTGCATAAACTGCACTTAACCTGGCCTTGCAGTTCTTTGGCGATTGCTCAGGAAGTGATTTTTTCCTCCACTTTTGTTTTGACCTCTAGTTTTGTGTTGATTTGGGGGCATTTTACTGACAATCTCACTGTGATTCTTTTTGCAACAGCATGTGCTGTATCTGAACCTGATGGAAAGACTGCACAAGTTATAGCTCTAGGACTGATATCCTTTCTGTGTTTCAGTTCATGTGATCTGCTTTAAAATGGAAGTAAATCTCTTACCATACTTTCTTGTATGTCTTAATCAGGATCATCCTTGCTTATGGGAAATATCAGTGGTCAGGCAACAAAAAATTTCCAAGAAATATTATTTTAGGAAGAGTATTATTTGCCTCTGTATCACCAAAGAAGATTCCATTGGGACAAGTGAAATTACAGCCTTGGGTACAACACAAGGAAAGCCCTTGCCAATACTTATTTGATAGTTTCATTTCAAGTTATTTTCACAGTTTGTGATGTTCTTGTGACTTTGATGTCTTTAAACTGGTTTGGGAGTCCACTAGGCCTCTTTCTTTTGAAAAGTTTGTGCAAAGAAAAATTAGTGGAAATCATATATAAAGAAGCCTGAGTGCTTTCCTCCATATCCAGTTTTACAGGGTGGATCTAATGGTGAGATGTTGATGCAGAGTTGTTGGTTCCTGAGAAAGCATTTCCAATTTTAAATGTCAGTTATCAAAAGCTTGTATTTTAGTAACTTAGCTTAAAATAAAACATATACTTGAGGGATTCTTGTTTTCCAGCTGTCAGATAGGTTGTCTTAAAAATATTTGCATTCAATATGTGATTAACTCCAGAAATTTCCATGTAGTGACTCTTTAAATCAAATAAATAGTGAAAGAATTACCAGACTTTTATTCACAAGTATTTCTTGCAAAATATAGTATGCAGAGGGGACCTTTCTTAACAGCAATCACCAATCCCAATACTTGAAATCTGTACTGCTTAAAAACAGACAACAAAACAAACAAAAACAGATACTCATTTTGAATATTAGCATTTTTTCATTCAGTGATTGCTGCCACATAAAAGTTTCTAGAATTCAATTAGTTGTTCATGAATTACACAACTTCCACAACAGCATCTACCTGCTTGGCTTAGATAGAATCGTGAACTATTTTGCCTCTGAGAACTGCTTTTCACAAGGTTGTTCTGAGCTGCAGATTCTTTTATAGCCTTCAGAAAATAAAAAGACACTTTGCACTTGTGTGAAACTTTCCACCTGAGGCTCAAAAAGCTCTTCCTAACCTTTCTATTAAATTGCACAGTCTTTGTGGTACAAGCTAGCACCATTAGGATTGTACAGATAGGGAAAAGTAGAAAGAAAAACTCAGACAAGTTACATCATCAGTCCTTAACAGAAACAGACTGAAGAGTAGACTAGATTCTTAGTATGCATGTAAAATAATACAAGCAGATTTCCGTGTAGAAAGTGACAGAAAATAAAGTGTTGTTGTTGTGTTGTTTTGTTGTTGTTGTGTTTTGTTTGTTTTTTTTTTTTCCCTTTTTCATTTTTATTTTTTTTTTCCCCACATTTATCTGGAATGCTCAGGCATACCTTTGAGTATACACCTCCCCCCCCACATCCCCCCCATTCTCCCCCTCAAAAAAAAAAAAAAAAAAAAAAGCCAGTCACCACCACCAAAAATACCTCTCTGATACATAGACCATATATGGACCCTGTGCTGCAAATAGTGTTGGAAAACTTTTCTCTCTGTGTCTTCCCAGAAAGCGACACAACAGCCAGGGCAGAGTAATGGGCAGGGGAGGGGGACGGGGGGGACGGGGTGGGGGGCAGCAGTGGACATCTGCTGGGAGTTCAGCCTACTCACTTTAGATTCAAGAAGTGGCCAACTAATACTGATCACTTATTTCTCTATCTTGTCAATCAACAACATTCCTAACTATATTGTGTTTCTCTACTGAAGCTTCAGGATGGCCTCTGTGTTGCACTGAGCATGTGGTGGTCAATTTTTTTCTTAACTTGAGCAAGAAACAGGAGGAAAAAAAATAGACATCTCAAGTTGTATTTTCACTTGTGATCATGGTCATCAGAGGAATGCATGATGAAGCACAGCAAATCAGAGCAGGTTAGTGCATGTGGCATGATCTGGATAATTTATCTAGTTGACTGGTTTTAGGTATAAATTTTGACATAATTTTGAAATTTGTGTGTCTTGAAATGATGAATTAAGAGATTGTGAAAAGAATGTTTAGTCTCAGAAAATAAAAATATAGCATTGAAGGTACTTAAATGGAGGAAATTTTGGACTATTTTGGACTTTAAACCTATTGACGTCTATTCTGAAAAAATCCAGTGAAGTCAATAACCTTATTCTGTTTTTATGCAGACTCATTGAGTCTAGCGATCTTGAATTTCAATAGTGCCACCCCAAACAAAAGAAAATTGAAAATTTTTGACAGTGTTCTGTATGATAAAAATATTATAATATATTTTTTCCTACTACAGAAAAGATTAATGCATATGCAATGTACCAGCACACTATATTTTACATTCCAACTCAGAAATATACACATGTACTCACTCTCACAAGAGTATACAGTAGCTACAGTCAGATTTATGTCTCTGTGGAGCAATTTGAAAGTGTGTGATCCAGAAACTAAGCTGAACATTAAGCCTGAAGGAGCTGTTAAGCAACAAGGCTTTGCTGATTAAAACATGAACTTTATTTTAGTTTATGTAATTCATTTTGCATTTGGCTGTTTTATGTTAATTAACTCATATGCAATTTTTATTAAATTTACTTTAGGCCTTAAATGAATATTTCAAGTTGCTATTGACAATAGTTTATTGAATATCAAATCCAGGTTGAATGTATTGCAACATTTAATTCCCAACACAATTATGAAAAAGGAGCTACAAAGCAGAACTTTTCAATGGTCTAAGCCAAGGATGGTAAGTTAGGAGATACAAATCTAAATGGAAATCTTCACTGCACTCACTGTGTAGGTTGGAAAGGTCTTAGCTATTTTATACTGGGATCATGACTAATTTTTTGAAGATGAACAACCTACAGACTACTAATGTTTGGAAGAAGATATCTTGGAAAGCATAGTTATACTATGCTGAAGCCAACACTGGGCCCCAAAACTGAATAAATTTGAAAGACAGCTTTTTATTGTACAAGTGATAGAAGAGAAAGTTACCAGAGTAAAGTCCCAAATTTATGTTTCAGTATTTTCATTTATAGGGTCATAGTTACTTACATGTGTGAAGTACTTCAGAGTTTATAATGCTTTACAAAGCAGTTTCAGCCCTGGTATAAGTAGATACAGTTTGACTGGCAGTTGTATTACAACTGTGTGTAATCTTTTAAGTAATAAGCTTTATCAGTAATGACATTTATTAAGAAGCACTATTAGCTTAGCTTTGCAGTGCAAGACTGAATTTGTTGGAGTGGGAAGATGATCTTGTCATTACAGGACAGAAGTTGTGAGTTCTATATTCAATATCACATACATAATATAATAATATACTTTATTATGCACTTTATTGGAGAGCATAGGGTAGCGTCTCTATATTTGAGTCATTACCCTTCTTGTAAAACTACGTATACTGTTGATATTATTATTATTATTATTATTTTTTATTATTATTACTGCCTCAGCATGGCAATCAAAAGGCACTCCTTTTGAAATGACTCCTTGCAGTCAAAGCTCTGTGGATAAGTTCACTGTTATCTGTGACTGTGTTTGCATTCCTTAATTTTAGTTTTTAATATTTTGAAAAATGCAAAGTTGGCAACAGTGAAAAATTAATTTCATTTATCCACAGGCTAGGACCATTAAGAAAAGTGATGTGCATTAGACCATTTGACATCTGGAAACTTCTGCAAAGTAGTTCAGCTCTCCAATGTCTCCTCTTTTAAAGTCACTAACAGATAGCAACATCTGTTCTAATGATTTTTGCTGATTGTTATGCCTCACTAGCAGGAAACAGACTGAAATCAGCAGCTCATTTTGTAGGCCAAGCACTGCAAGTAGAAATACGTCCAGGTGGTCAGTTCCTCTAAAAAGAGTTAGATGAAATAGTCCTCTTTAGGAGCAGAAGGGCTGGCAATGTTGGCAGATGGTTACTTTAGTCATAGGAAGTAGATCTAATCAAGATGTCTGTTAAAAAAGAACTAGTTTTGAAAAAATGGTGCCATGGAGTTAAATGGCTGAGGAAATATAATGGCTTTTATCACCTTGCTTTAGTATTTTTGCTGAAAATAAGATACAGAGGTGTTTTCTCCCTCTAGAAAATGTTACTGTATTGTATAGGCTTTCCTGTTCACTGACCCTATCACATATATGAAAATAGTTACAGAGTTCATAAATATGGAGTCCTAGACTTAGAGGTGGGTGTAGCCAGGAAGAACTAGAAAGATAATGAGGAAAAATATTTATATATATATACATATATGTGTGTATATGTATTTTTAAGACCTTCTCTGAAGAGAAAGGACAATACTCTAATTCAGTGCTTAGACAACTGCATGTGGATTAATTCCTTTGACTAATTTAGAAAACAGAAATTACATTAGAAACACAATGGGGATTCTTTTATTTATTTATTTTATGATAACGCTTTAGGGATGAGTCTGGGAGATATTATTAAAAATGTCAAAATTACCTCTTCCCTTCTTCCCCATGACTTCTTTCTTAAGGACTTGCTGAATTCATTCCAGTAATTCTTCACATTAAAAAATACCAAAGAAAAGCAGTTCTTTGGAAATTAGTCTTTTCAAGAACCTGATGCAGAATAGTCATATTAGTGCTGAAAACAGACTGCAGATCTGAGTATGGGTAAGATGATCTACAAGAAATAAAGGTCACGCACAGGGAGATTTTTTGTTCAGCTACTGACTTGACTCCTATGTTTCTGATACATTGGCTGAACATGGATGCGGGATAATCTGAAGCCCATGCTCTTATTATTTTTCTAACTGTAAGAGGACAAGATGCTGATTTGCACTAAAATCATGTTAATCATTAAAAACACGTACATTTTCTTTTAGGATCTCAAGCTATTACGTTGAGAAATAGGACAAATGTAATCTGTCAAAATAAAAATAATTCAATAAAAATAGTGATAAATTTCTACTTAATATCATGGTCTGTTCAGGCCTTTCTTTGTAGACTATGCTGCACAAAGGCCAAAAGCATGTACTTTAGATGCTTACAGTCTCCGTAAGAAAGGTCCTTAGCCATTTTTCAGTGGGTTTTTAAGTGCTTATGTTATGTGTAAGTGTAAATCCCCCCTGTAAAAAGCACTGAGAATGATGGAAGATTATAGGATGTGATTTACTCACATTCATATCCTGAGAGACAAAGTGCTTTGAAATACTCCAATGTGGGATGTAATCTGTTGTAATAGTTGTGGAAGTAATACATGGAGAATTATTTCATATGTAGACAATGAATTTTCACATATTTGAGAATCTCCTGGCCACCCTAAAGAGTCGTGCTTCTGATTCTCATGTTATGTTGTTTCTGACAAATCATCAGATGCGTTATTTTTTTATTTATTTTTTTTAATGATGTGCGCTTTTGCCCCACCCAGTGGCCATTACCTAAATTGCCAGGTCTGCTTATTTTGAGTCTTCCCCCCTTCGCCCCATTCTGCAGTGTGGATCTGCCACTGAAAACTGAATAAAAGCAGCAGCTGTCCCCTGTTGCTACCACGAGTATATCAGGCTATCATTATCTGCAATGACACTACCATCTGTAATGTGCTCTGGGGCAAACACAGGCACTGCCAGTAGCTTCAGCACCACTGGCAGATGCTTCATCATGCAAGAAGATGCATGAAGATGAAATATGCTATACGTGCATCCAAGTACTTGAGAAGAGACAGAGAGGAGAAAAGAAGAGGACACCCAGAAAATAAATGCTGTTCATGTGTCTCATCAACAAGGATGGAAACAAGGAAGCACAGGCTAGGTCAGATGCATTACTCAATCTAAAGGAAGGAATGATGGGTTTCAAAATGAGACTCGTTTTCTTTCACTAGGAAATCTGAGAGTCTATAACTTTTTATGGACTTTTATATCTTTTTTTTTTTTTTTTTTTTTTTTAACCAGTACCTTACAAAAATGGTTCCAAATTAAAGTAATAAATAGAAGTTTTTCTCAAAATTCCTGCCTTCACTCATGTGGAATACAAAATGAAACACTTGCACGCAAAAGATGGGAACTAGAGACAAAGACTTTTTAGACTTTTTTTTTTTTTCTTCCTTGTAGTGATTTTGTTCCCTGTAGATCAGACTTATATATTGAACTCCTCTCCTTTAACCAATTTCTCTGTTATTAAGATCTCAAAGAAACAGAACTCTCTTCCTGGACCTCATTGTCACATGTGAAGGTGCAACTGCAAAATAAAGAGATATATATCTTTTCAGGAAGAAAAGACATTCTGGCCAATATATTATTTATTCATTTATTTATTTTTGATCTCCTGATTTCTTGACCTGCAAGACCTACATGCAAAGAACGCAGTTCTGTTCTTGTTATAAAATAGATGTCTACAGAATATATTCATTATATCATATGTCTATTTTAACACTAGCTATGCATCTCAGCCAAAACCAGGGCTTCAGTATCATATATTCTGTATTCATGCAACAAAAGAGAGCACTATTAATAAAATGTCTCTGCAAGAGCTACTTCAGTACTTTCTCTGGAAGCCTTCTAACATGAATTGCTGAAGATCTACATTTTAGTGTCATTTCTTCCTCATTCTTTTTCTCTCTTTCCCCATGCATAGTCTCAGGAATTTACTCAGTACCTTCAAGAAACTGAGTGCATGGCTGCAGGCAAAATCCAGCTCCTGAAATATGTAAATTGCATGACCCCTGATGCAATTGTGTGCAGCACATGTATATACATGCATTATTAACATTTTTTGCAGTTTCATCTACTTCATCAAAAAAAAAAAAAAAAAAAGGTTGTTAAGACCAAAATTGATAATCATTTTTGCAGAAGTAGAGAAAGATATTTTTTTCTATAAATATGTTAACTAGCTTTAATTGCTATGAGGAATGGAATAGAAAACTGTCAAAATTCTGTGTCATAATATGTAAGGAAAGACTGAAGGATTATGGTTTCCCGGTCCAGAAATTGTTGTACTTCACCTTTCATTCAGTCTTTTAGTGCAGTACAAGTATGCTGCATTGCTGCTGGAGAGGAAAAGGTGTCAAGTGATGCCTTTGTATTAAGTGGTCCGTTGTTGCCTCTATCAAGATTAATTAGGTCATTTTATAGGAGCCCTAGCCCATACGGTATTTTGCAGTAGGAGTTTGAAGTTTAACATACAAGCAGCCATCCAGACAGCAGCTCTGATCACACAATATATGATACCATATTTTTCTCAGAGATTTCCCGTCCAAATAAGCACAAGGTATCTTTGACATGTCTAAAGAGAAAATGATGTTTTTGCTACATTTTCTAATATGGTAAAGATTTTGTTTATAATCATTGCAAGAAGTCTGTGATGATTTTCTGGATATTTGTCTTTACTTTTGATAACTTTCTGTACATTGCTACTTCTCTTCTGAAATGTGCCTATTTAAAAACATACTCCTAAAGAGTTAAAAGAGTTCAAGCTATTCTAAACTCGCTGCATTTGTCTAGGGGAAGTTCCAAGGGGTTTGTCAATTTTAATTAGAAATGGCACAATGATTGTGCACAATATAGCAGATTATCAGGGCTACTTGTTAAATTATAAAAGGCTGGCTAAGCTTCAGAGTGAAGCTACTGTCCAAATTAGCAGATTTGATAGTTTATAGTTTATGCTCACAAAAATAATTGCTTTTTTCTTCTTCCTTTTGCAGATTGTGTTCTTTGTCTGAGAAAAATACCAAGCTTATAGATCTCTAGCTAATTTCTGTGTATTAAACCTAAGTTCACAGCAAGTAAAATGCCATGTCCTTTTATATGCCTTATCTATTTTTAACATTTCTTATTTTTATGTTAAATTCACCACATACTCTTTGTTTTAGTGTACCATACTTTCACATCAGAAGGTCATTTACTGTGAATCCTGAGAACAAATTTTTAACTAAAGGAAAAAAAATAAAAATAAAAAAAGCTGTTTAGCTATCTGCAACAAGAGATACAAATGGATAGAAAAAGGAAGAGTACTAGTCCACCTAATACCTTTTTCATTAGGACTTTCTGACACAGAAGAGACCTAGTTACCTGTGCTTCACTTGCTCCAGCTCTGAGACAGAAGCCATGTCTCCCTCTGACAATGTGGTCTGTGGAAGACTAACCTGGTGCTGGACACACACAAAGCTAAAGTATGGCCTCCAGTATCATCCTCCAGCTTCACTGGATGATTTACAGTGTCACCTAATTTAAACTTGCAGGACAGCTCAGAGACTTCATGCCTAAGGGTAATGTGCCAATTTTCTTGCCTGTAGAGTTAGCTCTGGAGGCAACACAAAATCTTTATGAAAGCTTAAGAAAAGAAAGGCAAGGACCAAATTCAGAAATCTTAAATGATAATATTTGAAGCATCAGTCATCTACTGACATTGTTGACGGTCACTATAACACATTTCCTCTATTTATTTCCAAGTATTAGATTATAATCAAAGACAGCTGAGAAGACATTAGAGAATGAAAATATTAAAATGGGAACTAGGAAAGAACCATAAGTTTTAGACAGCAATTCTGACTATGCCACAGATTTCTCTTAAAATTGCTGTCAAGTCATTTAACCTCTTTGTGATTTGAATGTCCACTGTTAATAAATGGAGGTAATGAATTCCTTCTTAATAAGAGGACTAATGATCACTGTGAAATAGGTGAATAGTATAACACAGGTAAAACAAGTATTCTTAGAACATAATTAATGCTTTTTTAATATTTTTATAAGCATCAAGGTACAAAACTGTTGGGAAAGGGGGAAGGAAAGGAGGGGAAAAGAAAGAGGAGAGGAGAGGAGAGGAGAGGAGAGGAGAGGAGAGGAGAGGAGAGGAGAGGAGAGGAGAGGAGAGGAGAGGAGAGGAGAGGAGAGGAGAGGAGAGGAGAGGAGAGGAGAGGAGAGGAGAGGAGAGGAGAGGAGAGGAGAGGAGAGGAGAGGAGAGGAGAGGAGAGGAGAGGAGAGGAGAGGAGAGGAGAGGAGAGGAGAGGAGAGAGAAAAGTTCTAGTCTTACACTGAAGATGAGACAAGTGAAACAATGATTCACTGATTCTGAAAAAAATAAAAATAAAATATATTAAAAAAAATACTGTAAGACTTCTGCATAGAAACACCAATCTGAAAACTTCTAAGGGAGAAAATAAGAACAGGAGTGAAAATCCAATTCATGCACTCATGCATTCAGTTCAGCCTCTCTGTTGATCATCTGATTTCATTAACACCCATAGGACACAATAAAGACAGTTTGAGAATGTCCCAAACCTGTTACACTGTAGGATGTGTCTTCACTCTTTGCACTTATGTAGTTATCTCCCATCTGTCACTTGATCAATGCCTGGTTGGTTTCCTGAGGTCAAACGTTGCCATTGGAATGGGGGGAAGTGCATTTTGGGGGGAAGGAAAGGACTGAAAATAAATTCTTTCTTCTTCTCCACCTTTCCTTTCTCTTTTCCTCCCTTGCTCCCAGTCTCTCTCATTCTTTATTCTGCTCCCTTTCTCACATACTTTGCTGGTTGTTGAAACAGCATATCTTCACTAAGGTGTTTATCTCTAGATTACTTTATAATATCTCTAGATATTATAAAGTAAACTGCTTTATTAAAGAATAAACCTGTATAATGATTAATTTCATTAAGCAACATCCTCCCCTGAAGGCACCTATTTGTAATGAAAGCTTCATACAGTCTCTACCAAGGGAAGCAACATGTCTGCTAGGAGCATTGCAAAATAATTATAAAATGACAAATATGATTTACTAAACTTTTTAGATGATTGAGTAATAATTCTTTAAAAATTTTTGACACATTCAAGCTTTTTGTACTACATGGTGCAAAATGAACTTTTGCTTAACTAAAACTGTACGGTCACTAGAGCACACCAACAACACGCAGAACCATAGTGAACTAAAGAAGCCTTAATTTTTAAATGTTGAATACATTGTGTATTTCAGAAATGAGAATGTTCAGTGATCATAGTTATTTACAATTGTTTTGTTTTGTTTAATCTCCGTATGCCACAGAAAGACTGGCTGTTCTGTTATAAATTTAACAACTGTAAAAAATGTGAAAACTGTCCAACAAACACACAAGAAAGTCTTTTCTTAAACACTTAGTTTAGAGACCTGAATAAAACCCTTTGTGAACTATATGGTAAGAATTCCAGGAACTTGTTTATGAATGTTTATTGCCTGAAAATATCTTAATTCCAAGACTGAAGAAATACTTATTTCAAATTAGAGTAACCTTCATTTTGGAGCAAGGACTTAAGTTTACAGTGGATGATGGTTTATTTTTGGTGCTTGTTTTGTTTTATTTTGTTTTTCTCTCTCTACAATTACCTTGCATTGGTAATGACTTATATTGAAGAAGCCTTTCTCTGAAGGAATAAAGAATTTCTCCATTGTGCACACATTCTTGCACAAAAGATCTACATTTATCTACAAAAGTTTAGACTCTAGTAAATAGGGTACGCAGTGGATCTGCCCTTACAAAGGTTTGGTTACTGTGTGAAAATGCTAACCTCATCTATTGCTTCCTTTATTGCTGATTTTCTTTTCACCTCTCATGAATTCAGAGATAAAACATGTTTTGGAACCTTTTTAGATAAAGTTGCTTCATTCCCGCAATTCACCCTCTCTCTCAACTTCTGGAATTTGCTTGCTTGTTCTAATTTATTTAAATGTAGGCATGTTTCAGCATTGTTTTGTTCTGCTCTATATTAAAATGATTGCAAAGATATTCAATTTTCAGAACAGTGCTTAATCTCAGACTACAGAGTGGGCATTATAAGAAAAAAATTCTGATTATTCAGCCATGCAGCCCATAGTTTGAGTATTGTACACAGGTCAGATTATGTCATTCCAATTGCCTTGTTATTGCAACTATCTGAGTAAGAAGTTGAGGAAAAGGGAGAAGACAAACAGAAGGAAAGCCTGTCTGTAATGATATGACTTTTCCAACTCTACTTGTTTGTTTGTTTGTTTTCTTGTTTTAAATAAAATTTCTATTTACTTCAAGAAAGTGATATATTCCTTTGATTTTTGCATGCTTTTTAGGAAAAAAAAAAAAAAAAAAAAAAAGATTTTTTGTGGTCAGTCTATAGTTATTTTATTTTCAGCATTTGAAAAGTTGAACAGTACTTGCAAATGTACTGTCTAATGTGTGCAACATAGCTTATTCACTAATTAAAATGCAGTGATTGTCATTACAAGTCCAATATTTGCTCACAGTTGTTGCATGTTGATATCAGAGAGAATTTAAAATTAGTTTCCTTACCACAGCAAGATAAGTCCTGATTCGTTTTCCATGCAGAGCAATGCATTAACCACCACTGACACTCTCATTAACTCATGGATCTCTACTTTAGAGCTATATTTGGTATGCTCAGTAAGATTGTTTTTCATGCATATTTGCATCAGTCTATGTAGGTACATTTGTCTTTTACCTTTCATTTCCCTCTTTTCTTCATCTCTACATCAATGATGGGGTGAAATGAAAACCCTTCCAATGAAGAAAGCAGTTATAATTCTGTAGCTCTTTCTCAAGCACCTGAGACTGACAGATGATTTCTGTAATACTTGGGTAGACACAGAGCTGATTTCTAGATTCAGACAAGGTCAGTTCTGCTCTTGTCATTACAGCAGATTCAGCATTAATCTCTATGGTAATTTATATATATTAAATATATATATATATAATTAAATATATATATAAATATATATATATATATATACTTAATTGTATAACAGCACTCCAACATACTGGTTAGTACCCAGACTAAAAGCCCTCCATAATCTGCTTCAGTCCCTGTTTTCCTCTTACTACTCCTTGAATATCCCAAGTTTCCCTTTCAGTGTATCTTCCCAAGATGCAGAGGGCTGCCAATCCTCAAATATGACCCATCTCAGGCACAGGCCAGGTGGCCTGGGACATTTGTCCTCCTCTGGAATAGGAGGCACCTGGAACAACCTAGGCTTGCTGACCCCAAAGCAGCAGCAGCCTCTTCATGAAACAAGGACCTTGTCGGAGCTTTTAATTAAAACCACAGCATGGCAGCATAGGGATGGAGACCTTTCAAGCAGTTATTTTTCCTAACTTTTTAAGGAAACAGACAGTTAAAATGACTTTTGCTGAAACTACTTTAAGCTGATGAAGGTGAATTGTACTGTACACAATGCAGCTGGCTGTGCTGTGCACTTATTTAGATACTGTATCCTGAATACAAAATGTATTGCAATAGGCTTCCCTGAGCATGGAAGTGGAAACCTGAAGTGCCAGAATGTGAGTCTTAATGAATGCTGCCACACTGCACAACCCACACCCATGGTGCTTGTGTTCCCACCAGCCACACACCCTCCTTTCTGCCTTACTGAGTTGAATTTCAGCCTATTAGGCTCAAGACTCAAGCAGAAGAGATTTAAAGAAAGTTACTTAATATTAATTTGAATGACAAAGTATTCCATTAATGGGAAAAAAAAATCAATAATGGTAACATGCAGTAAAAATGTTCAATATCTTATTCTGAAAATTAATAAAGTCTAGCTAATGATTTGTTTGGTAAATATATCAGTAGATTTTCCAAACAATCTCACAGTAAAGCACTTTTAAATAATTCATACAAAATGTAAGAAAATATACTAAATTTATAATTTGATGAGCAATATAATGAGTCATCAACAAAAGCCATTGTATTGCGTGAACATGAAGAGTTATGAAGTATGACTGGGTTGTTACTAATTAAATTTTAATGGTTAATGTAGAGTTTCTCTATGTCTCTGGACACTAGTAAATGTGTTTTAGAATATGTTTGTAGTTCAAGATATTTAGAAAGCAGACTGTTTATTTATTTACTTCTCTTTGATTTTGATGAATTCTAATGTTTTTAAAATCCTGTAGTAAATTCTATGTAGAGATTACAAATTTACCCCACTAAAATTAATAAATGTTATTCTTGCAGCTGCAATCTTGTAAATGAAAATTTGTTCACAAAAAAGTTGGTAAAATTACAAGATATATGATTAAAATATGGTAATGATTGGTTGGATTTCTTTTAGTTTATTTCAGTGTTTAATATCTGGTCTTCCCCAAGTTGAATGTCATTTATTTGGTAAGGTCATTATCTAGAAATTCACTATGCACATCTATGAGAAACTCAAAATTCTCCACTGAAGCACCTCCTTTAGTTTTCATCAATTATAGCAGGATAAAATTAGGTTTATAAAAACATACCTTATTTAATATTGAATTTGGTAAGACCAAGTCACTGAATGTTATCTGCAGAAATACCTGTGTTTCTTCTCATATACACCTTAGAGATTTCAGGACATCACTTACTTGTAATTTAGCAATAATTTTGAATCTGATTTCAGAGATGAAGAATAAAGTACATTAGACAAAGCACAGTATAAAACAGGGAAGACAGTTTTATTTCTGTATATTTAGATGCAATATTCAAAGGATTAAGGCCTTCATGTGTGTGTGTTTGTTACAAATGAGTGGACAGCCTCATTGTGATTGTTGTTGAAACAGAAAGCATCATCCATATCACAGAACAGTTGGGGCTGGAATACTGACCTGTTGGTTAGATGGTTGTCTAGTATCCTTCTTTATAGTGCTGGATGTTTGAAATTTCAAGGTTATGAGAACATCCAGAAAAACAGGTTGATTTTGTGTAAAATATTTCCATTGCAGAAACTGCTGGTTTACTTATTTATTTATTCAATTTTATTATTTTTTTTTTCAAGTAGATATATATATATATTTCCCCTAGGAGCTGAAAACTCAGTACATTAAAAAAATAGTCATGTAGTCATGTTACATTTTGGCGAAAAGTGCATCAAGGGGAAAAATCTTTGCTAATGAACCAAACCTATTGAGAACAATGGCATGAGACTTTTGAATGCCCATGGGGCATTATTATCAGCAGATGTGAATAAAAATATTTCAGCTGAGTATTTTTGACATTCAGGTGTTTTGTTTTTGTTGAGTAGATGCAATTTTCTGTGGAGAGCAGATGTCTTTCTAATTTATTTATTTATTTTTTGTTAGTCAAACCAAAAACAGATAGAATATTTTTGATGAGGTAGTTGTGAATTTCCATGTCTTTTTTCTACACTGTACTATCAAAATACAGACTTATTTCATTACTGGTGGTTTTATTTTGCTTCCTCACTCTTATAGATTGAAAATGTGCTTGAGAGAGAACATCTTTTCAAGTACTATATACACTTTGATATTAACAAATATAGTAAGAAAATAGGATAAAAACAAAAATGTAATTGCTTTTGCTGCATGACTGATTGCTTCCACAATACAATTAAGCAGGAGGGAAAAATTGTTGCATCTTTGGCAGTTAATTCAGGGTGTAGCATATCACTAATCCTCAGAGGACTAAATTTTCTGCCAAAACTAAACAAAATGTTTTAAAAACATATCTGATCACCAGAACAGAAAAAGACAATCCAAACAGCAACAACAAAAAAGATAAATAAACTTCACCTCATAAATCAGTGCCAGACTACAAACTATTACAAACCTCTCCTGCACTGAATGAAGTGCTCTATTTAAAGAAAATGTTTTTACCTTCAAGTGAGGTTGTTTTGTTTTTTCTTATGTTTTTATGCAAACAAGACCTCACTAAAGCATGCTAAAGCACATTTATTTATTTATTTATTTATTTATTTATTTATTTTTGTGAAATAATAGCTTCAGTGGATCCAAGCATTTGATTTTCCTGCAAGACAAAAAGGTATTAGTTTTACAATATAGATAAACTCATACATGCATAAGTAAATATATCTGCATATTTTCATATATTTGTTTATATACACACATACATATATACATGTACATACATATATTTTAATTCATTTGGCTCATCCCAGTCTACTGTTACTCTTCAGGTGGGAACAGTTTTATTCACTTAAGAAGGTAATATAGCAGTAGTCTGCAGTGATATCACTTATAATCCAAATGTTGTTTAATACAACTTTTGAGGGACAGAAAAGTAGCATTTTCCTTAAAAATGATCTTCATTTTATTATGAGGCTGTAGAATGATCAAATAAAAGCACTCCTGAATCTTGGCTATACAACTGTTTATTGTTTATTTATGCTGCACAGTTGAGAAAACATCACAGTGATATTTTAATGGGACTAACCACTGACATATTAACTTCACTTAATTTCCTTGTCTTCTTTTTGAATCAAGAGGCCTGTTTCCAGAACACATGATTAAAGTTTGTTTTATTTAGAAAGACAGTAATTTTTCTTTACTTAAAAAAAAAAAAAAAAAGTTTTTAGAAGTCTACATATACGATCCATAAATTTAACAGTTTGCTTGTAATAGAAGAATAAACAATTAAAATACCATAATATTACAGAACCTTGCAAAAGCACTTTTTATCAAGATACTGGGCCTCTTGAAATTTTAATTCTTTCTTTCTTGTAAATGAATAAAAAGAAAAAAAAAGAAAAAAGGAAAAGAGAAAATAAAATGATGGACTCAATACAAAACACAGACAAGAAAGAACAGAGCCTTCTTTTTCAGGCACCTTCCTTAACCATGCCACACTTCATCTTGCCAGTGTACTGTCATATAGTAAAGAAATTTAGTGACAGGCATTAAGATGAGAAACTGAGCTCTGCTTCCTCCAGGTGGCAGAGGTGAAATCAAATTGGCATTTCAGTATGCTCAGAGCAATAAAGTGTTTGTGAGTGTTGTGGTATTTTTTTTTCATATCTTAACCTCTTACTTTGTTAAACAAAATATGTTTTAAATCCACTGCAATTACAATCAAGGAAAACAGCTCTGCAGGTAAAGCATAAGATTAAAAGTATGAGCACAGTGAGAGAAGTCCAAACCCCTAACTGAAATATTTAATTATTTGCTGGGTTCAACCTTATTTAGTTTTGATTTATTTTTTAATTTTTATTTTTAGTCTTTTTCTAAGGCAGACTTTTGAAGAAAGTGTTTTGTTTTTTATTTGTAATTTATTTAACTAACTGAAAGTTACTTATGGAGGTCAGGAAGCAGATGATAATTGATAATAAAAATTGATAAATGATAACAATTGATAACTTTACTTGCTCTGTCCTGTACTTCCCCTGGTAAAAGGAAATACTGTTTCTAACTCAGTGACATACATATATTTTTTTTCTTGAGAAAGCATGATCTTCTGTTGAAATCATTCAAAATAAAATAAGAGAAGTGACAATCTTCTACCTTCTCTGACACAGTTTATTCATGCATCTTTCCAGTAGCTGTCAATTCTTAAGCCATTTCCTAATAAGAACATTCCTCATAGCTCAAAGTATTTTTGAACTACAATAATGGATAGCAATAGCTCAAATCTTTTGTTCAATTCTCTACACAGATTCAGAGAAAATATCTGAACATACACATGCAATCTGCTGTTTCCTTAGCACAGAAACAGTAGATAGTATGTTACAGGATCTTAATCCCTACTCTCAATTGTCTTGTGCAAGAAATATAAACTAAAACAGAGCAGGAACACAAAATCTATCTGACTGTATTTCATTGTTTTCTTTTCTTTTTTTTTGTTTGTTTTTGTTTTTGTTTTGTTTGTTCTTTGTTTTTAATTCATGTTTGTCATCCAAAGGAAGAAAAAAAAAAAAGTCTTAACTTTGTACCTAAAAGAATCCTCAAGCAAATAATTCTATGTAAAAGATTAACTCAAAGACAAAATAATTTTGACGGAGTTGTCAAATAAAAGAATTCCTTTGTCACAAAGTTGCTCGTTTTAAAACCAGTGATATTATTAAGAGACTTAATTGACGTTTAATATGCCTTATGCCAAGGATACACATTGGTGATTTTTCTCAGAATTTCCTGCATGAAATTTCAGCTAATGACATTTTACATAACACTACTAAAGATGTGTTCCTGTGATCCAGTGTGCTGATGAATCACACAAAAGAAAAGGTGGCTACAGTGATGGCAAATGATGGTAGGTGTTTTTAGAAAAGAGATGGGTTAGGAAGTATGCAAATAAACCTAAGTCATGTTCATTCATAATTATATGTGGATACATATAATTGAACATGGGGATTAACTACAGTATGTAGAACATACATTTAGGGTCAAACAAATAAATAAATTTAGAAATAAATTTATCTTGTTAAAAGGTCAGTTGAAGAGAGGTATAAATAAGGAATAGATAGGACAGAATAGGTGAGATGAATAAGGAATTCAACTTCACGTAAAAAAAAGTCACTGAAAAGCTACTAAGAAATTATCTTTTTATCTTCTTATCTTTTTTTTTTTTTTTACTCTTTGCCACATAAAACATACATTGAAATATAATAATGACATCTACTTAAGAGAATAACTACTAAAAATAACAAACCTTTTAAAAATGCCAGTGGGAGGTGACTTGCTGAATATGTATTTTATATGTAAAAAGGATAATTTAATGTCACAGAAAAAAAAAAAAAAAAGTTTAATATATGCATTTTTAACTTCAAATTAACCATTTCCCTGAAAATAAATAAATAAAAGTCAAGGAAAGAAAAGATAAAGTTTACAAATAATACTTTAATCTCTCTCTCTCTCTCTCTCTCTCTCTTTCTCGCTGATCTCATTGTATTAACATCTCCAGCATAATTCTGAATTGCCAGAATCCCCTACTCAAGGCATATGGAAACATTAGAAAGTTGAAAGACTCACAATTTTAAAACTTTGGTAATTGCAAATATCTCAGCACCTACAGTCAACTTTAGACATATACATGCTAAATTATCACTGGCTATCATTGGAAATAGGCTAATATACACCAGCAGAACATATCAGCAGTTGGTACTAGGACTTTCTACAGGATGGACTCAAGGAAAGGAAGATATTTATACCAATGTAACACAGTGGTACTTCATACCCAGAGAATTTTCAATAAACACACACACAGAGTGAGACCCAGCAGGCCCAGTAACGTTCAGATCCAAATTTTATCTGTCTACTACCTTTCAATCAAGAGTTTTGGTGGGGGTCTGTCACTAACATTGTAAAATAGGGCTCTGCTTTGAAATGTTTTTCTAGTCACCAGGCATAAGGAAATTCAGTGGATTTCATGTGTATGTGTTGATATTCATTCAGATTTTGAAAAAAAAATCACACAAAACATAAAACTATTTGCATAACATCTGCACTGCTTGGGGAGTTGGAACACTACAGAAATTAGATCTGCATTCTATAATATTCACTTGCATTTCAGGCAACTAGGTGAGTTAATTTAATATTTAGTTAAAAGAGAATATCTATTTTTATTTTTCCTTTGTTATTAATGGTATACCAAGAACCATTTCATAAACTAGATCCTTTATTTTTAAGTATATAGCTATAATATATTTGCCAAATATATTTTTTAAATGAAAAAGCTTTGAAGGACACTCAATCTGTTTAACGTGTGACTGTTTGTATATAAAGTGTGTGTTCTAATTTGACTGATTTTCCACAGCTGCTGTTCTACATCCTATAATCTGCATGTATGTGGTATAAGCATAACCTTAATGAACAATATTCACATGTAAAAGTTGCTAATATAATGCTATCATAGCAGCACCTTCCAACCCCTCTACAATTAGATGTCTGTGTCAGCATTTCAATTATAAGGCACCTCCTAATTTAGGGGATTACAACATGACAATAAGAATTCATTGTGTTACAACTTGACATGTAAATTCTGAGTTCAAAGCGTTTTTATTAATATGGGTATAAATTGGTTTAGACATCATGAAGTTCTAGAAGTCTACAGTGCAAAAAGAAGACACAGTGATTCTTTTTCATCACTACTGTACCTCAAATGCTTTGAAAGGTAAATCCACAAATGTTACAGCTGTTTATATGTAATTGTGATAAGTGACCAATGTAGTTATTTATTTTTGTATTAATGCAGCAGTAATATCTAAGCTTTAAAACTCCCCGGTATTATGTTTGTTCCTTCCTATTGTTTCTAGAATGCATATTTATTATTAGTGTTAATTATAATATACAGATTGCTTAGTATGTTTATTTTTAAATATACCAGTTCAGGATTAAAACAGATCATGAGAGTATATGTGTGAACATGTGGACTTGAAGGACTCTCCTTAATGTTATATCACTTACTGATTGCATATCCATGAATTACAAACTTTTCAAGTGAGTATTGACATGAAAAAAACAATTGTTCCAGCTGAGAAATTACCATCTAGTATGTCAATAATCTACTTATCAAAGTTGCGTATTGCTTGGCACTGACACTAACTGCTAACTACAGCTCAGACATAGCACTATCTATTGTGGGAAGAAAATCATCAGATTGTGACAGAGTTAGGATCCACAGAGGGAGATAAGTGGCAGGGTTTTTATTCTATTATTAGAGGGTGCTTGTAAGACGAAAAAATATCAATAACAACTAGATCAGTTCTGTGACCTTGCAGAGAACTGTCCCTTCTGCCACTATTTCTAACCCTTTCATGCTGTTTTCAAAGCCCAAGAGGACTGCAAAGCATTATGAGGAACTCCTAGAGTTGAACCACACATGGAATGATGTGTAAGGTTCACACTACCTCCTTTTGTTGCCTGATGGAAAAAAAGGCATTTGTGCTCTATGGGAAAAGTAAAAAGAAACACCTCTGATCAAGGCCAGCATACTTTACACCACCTGAGGTGCCAGAAAAAGGGTAGCTGATTGTGCTGGGTTGCCATGAACCATGGCAGCAGGGGAAGTTCCTTGGTAGCCAGATGCCAGCTCATGGGACCAGAGTTTCACACAGAGCAACTCTGTACTGCTACGGCACTTCATCTAGGGAATGTTCATGCATGAACTTGTCCATGTCACACCTTGTTGATGGCAGAAGATGGGCCAAATGAACTCCCATGTCCTACAAATGGCTCTGCAGTCAAAAATATAGTTCCTAAAATTATTTTCCTAGGCACATGTAAAATCTGTGCAGTTTATGACCATGTTATTACTCTTGTGAGCAAGGAAGCTCTGACCTTGCTGAAAGACATGCTTCTGTCTTTGCTGCCATGGATAGTCATGTTTGTGTCACTATTTTAGCAGCATGTGTCAGAGATCTAGTGTTGCAAGCAAATGCAGTAGCTTGAAATTGTTGTGCTTGTAACATGTCCTGAAGGTTCAACAGACCTCCAAACACATTATGAAGACTTTCATGAGTTTCTTTACATTTAAGAACAGGACGTACAGATTTAGTTTGTTATAGGACAATGTCACAAGTAAGTGGCTTCTAAAATATGAATTAATGTTAAAACTATTGCAAGTGAGGGAAATGTTTGTGATGGTGGAACAAAGCAGAGGATTTTGTCAAAAAAGTATTTAGAGAAGGTAAAGGAAAAAAGTTGGGCGTCCATTATATTTCTTCAGCGCCATGTACTGATATCATACATGTATATAAACTGCTTTTGGCTAAAAATGTTGCCAGTCATACTAGTACAGTCATACTAGTACATAAATCTGATATCCTCCTGTAACACACTTGAGTGCTCATTATTTTGCAGGAGGCTTTTAATTGGCAGCTGTTTTCTCTTTTATTTCTCAGAGTATTTTAAAATGCCAGAAGTCTAGATATTTGAAGTACCCCTCACTGTAATTTATTTCACAAATTGAAGTCAACATGTTTCTCACTGTCTTTAAGAGGTCATAAGTAGGTACCAAGGCTCAGAAATATAGGCTGTGATTTATGTATTTATACACACTTCAGCTAAGATCATACCGCACACTGTTTCGTCTGCTACTCTGTTGTTTCATTTAGAAGTCTTTCTAACAAAACAAAACAAAACAAAACAAAACAAAACACAAACAAACAAAAAGGCCTGGTCTTCCATATTGTATTAAAGACTATTATAAACACAAAAATGTACTTCAATCTTTCTAGAAAAGTAGAGGTTTTACTTCCTTATTTAATCCTGACTCAACACCATGTTAATGGTCAGAAGACAGACGAAAGAAGCTTAAACTATTAGATGGCAAAGTTATCCTAATATGGACTCATTCATATACAGAAAGGGTAAAAAAATGACCTTATTTATTAAAATTAATTTAATTCATTGCAGTACCCTCTAGTTGCATATTACCGAAACCAGAATGTTCTGGAAAATAAGGAGACTAGCAAGGGAAGACATTAGTTTGAAGAAAAGCATATTTGGAATTAGTATGATGGCAGAAGGTATTCAGTTTTACTGTTTCAGTCTCATGAGATAAATTAAAAATAAATGATTTCTTGAAGACTGTTATAAACACAAATGCATTTCCTGACTCTAAACAATTCCAGGAGAGGAACTGTATTTATTTGCTATTTGAAACCACTCTGTTAATATAAAACCATTCTCTTGTTTATATCTGTTAAGATCCTAAATTGACACCTGTGGAATTCTTAAATCTCCTTTATTCCTTATGCCCTATATTTATTATTGTTCAGTGCTTCTTGTGTCAGTGTGCACCTGCAGCATGATCTGATAGCAGGCACCTGACAACTGGTTCATTGTATGCAAATATTCGAGCATCACTTTTGCAGTTTAGTATAATTTGTTCCTAAGCATTTAAATTTTACTTAAAATCAACTAATGTCCTAACGGTATGAGTATTTTTCGTCCACTTTTAACAACCATAACCCACCTCCTAATACAAATACAAGGATACATATGTAAAATGTAGGCTTTATTACTGATTTTTGCTCAAAATCCTGATAATATAATTTAGGAAATGTAGCACTGTTTGTGAAAGGTCAAAATTGTCTAGCAAGATATGTTTTGATGGTTTTATCATTGTATTAATGTCTATGTGCCTATAAATTGAAGATAGACCTGTTTAACAGGGTGGCTATAGATTTACCAGTTTGGTACATAAAAGTTTAGGTTATGGAATTTCACATATTTTTGTCCAATAAAACATTTTCACTAATGAATTAATAATTTTTTGTTGTTTTTGTTTTTCTTTTGTTTTTTGTTTAGTTAATTTGGTTGAGTTTTGACTTTTGGCCTTCAGAATTGAACTGCTCATAAATACTGTCATAAAGCTATTAATTCTGTAAGTGATACTTTGAAATGTGAAATATGGTACTCCTGTCTTTCCTAAATCTGCATACATGTAATTCAAAAACAGGTATAATTTAAACACAGTGATCTAGATCATATCTTAATATGTGATATTTCTATTTTGCTATATTTAGAAGTGTGTTACTGGACCAAGCCTAGTCAATGAGTAACGCTGGTTGTGCCTTTGTGAGAGCATATTTAAGAAAGGAAAAAAAAAAAAAAAAAGCTGCTCAGCAGCAACTGGAAGAGAGGATTGAGAAAATGTGAGAGAAACAGCCCTGCAGACACCAAGGTCAGTGAAGGAGGAGGGCAGAAGGTGCTCTAGGTGCCAGAAAAAAAGTTCCCTGTGGCCTGTGGAGATGTCTGTCCTGCTGCAGCCTATGGGTCCCACATGGAGCAGATCTCCATGCTGCAGCCTGTGGAGGAGCCCCCAGTGGAGCAGACAGATGTGGCCTGGAGGAGGCTGTGGTCCACGGAGAGCCCCAGAAGGAGCAGGCCCCATGCTGGAGCTGCAGTCCTTGGAGAAGAGCCCACGCAGAAGCAGGGGTTCTGGGGGAAGCTGCCTCTTTTGGGGGACCTGTGTTGGAGCAGTTTGTTCCTGACAGATAAACCTCATGGTATGGACCCATGTGGGAGCAGTTCTGGAAGAGCTGTTGCCTGTGGGAAGCCCATGCAGGATCTGTTCAGGAAGGATGGCATCCCATGGGAGGGACCCCATGTCCCTCCCATGGGCAGGGGCAGACAGTGACCATGAAGGAGTGGCAGAAATGAAGTGCTGACCACAACAGACCATAACTCCTATTCCTTTGTTCCCCTGCACCGCTCGGGGGTGAGGAGGTGGAAGAGGATGGATGGTGGGAATGTGGTTTTGGTTTCTTTCCTTTGTTCCTCACTTCTCTAGCTTGTTAGTAATAGGCAATAAATCTTATTATCTCCCTACTCTTAGTCTTTTTTGCCCATGATGCTAATTGTTGAGTGATTGCTCCCTGTCCATATTTCAACCTTTGAGCCCTTTTCATTTTATTTTCTCCTCCGTTCTCTTCGAGAAGGGGGAGTGAAAAAGTGGCTGTGGCGGGGCTCGGCTGCCCACCTGAGTAAAACCACCATAAGGAGGTAGAGGAGGGTGGTTGGGGAGTAGAGGGGAAGGTATTTTTGCTTTTATTTTCTCACTGCTCTAGTCTGTTAGTAAAAGGCAATAAATTTTATTAATCTCTCTGTGCTGTATCTGTTTTGCCCATGATGATAACTATTGAGTCATCTCTCTGTCCTTATCACAACCCTTGAGACCTTTCCATTGTATTTTCTCCCTTTGTTTCTTTGAGGAGGGGGAGCGAGTGAGCAATTGTGGTGGAGTTCATCTATGTAGCAGGGTAAAAGCAACACAGACACTCTAAGTTTCAATGAATAGTTGTTAATGTAGCCTTGTCAGAAACAGAAACCTTACTATTTTCTTTCATCCTTGCATCATAAGTAAACATTGCCATACCATTATACCATAGATAAAAATGGCAACATAGAGGTACTTTAAAAATAGATGACAATTTATTTGGCTTTGATATACACTGTGGAATTGTAATCCTCCTGTCTTTCATTTCTTTCAAGAAACCTTTACTATAAATATTTATTCCAATAGAGTATATTTCCCCACATATGAGGGCCTAAAAATAAAGCAGAAGTCCAACTTAAATCCATGTCACTTCATTTTTTATTTATTTTTTTTGCAAATACTGCACACTCTTCTAGAGTGTGCAGTATTTGCAAAAAAATTCAGGTATTTCCATACCTGAAATCAAACTTAGACCATTTAGCAGGTAAAACAAAATGATTACTACAAAGGATACATTATGCCAACAGCAGTAATAAGTGTATGACAGTCAGCTATATTTGTCTAATGTAAGTTGTGGTCTCTATGAAAGAGTGATGCCTTTCACACCATGGTCATAACAGATCTCTGCACAACTCAATTTATTTTTAGTTGGCTCAGATTAAATTCTCTCCTGTTTTTTCCTGTTCTGCTGTACTCTCTCTTGATCAAGTTCATTCTGTAAAGGAAGTGGCTAGACCTAACTCCAAAAGACATTTCTTATTTATATAGAATCAGGCACTGAAGGTGTATATGTGTAGGAATTAAATTCTTTAATACACTGATGGACACACTACTTTACCTTTTCTGTAAAGTCGTTATTATACAATGACCAGTTTCTGTAAAATAAATCATTTCTGACTTCTGGTAATTCACCTCAAGAAGTTCTAGGTCTTAATAAATATCGTTCCACTGATACTTTTCATTTTGGTGGCCACTGACAGGACAGGAGGCAGTAGGTACAAACTGAAACACACACAGCAATACAGCTGAACCCAAGATTTTTATTATTATTATTAATTTATTTATTTTTACTATGTTTTTACTGTGAGGATGCTCAAACACTAGAATAGGTTGCTCAGAGAAGTTGTGGAATCTATGGAAATTATTATCTATGGAAGCAGTCAACACCACACTGGACACAGTTTTGACCAACCATCTCTAGCTGACCCTGCTTAAACAGAGGTTTGGATTAGGTGATATGAAGAGGTCCCTTCCAACCTCAATTGTTCTGTGATGCTGTGATTCTGTGATTATTCATAATACACACCCACATTTTCTTCCTCTTTCACAGTGGAAAATTCCCTTTCTGGTTCAAGTTCTGAAGGTATTTGTTTCTCTTTCTTCTTAGTAAGCATCTTAGCACCAAAAGCAATAATTTCAGCTTCTTCACATTCACCTGCATTTGTTACTAGATGATGAAAAAAGGCATACCATTCAAAACCTTGCCTTAATTTCCTCCTCTGTTAATTTTTTTATTTTCCTAGATGTTTCAGTAAACTTATTGAGATGTCTTAATGTTTTAACTTAAGTTACCAAAGGAACTTTCTATATTATTAGAGACACAGATGCATCTAAATTTTGTTGAACACCTCAATCCATGAGGTTTTCAGGGTATGCCAGTTCACTCCATCCTGGGAATTCTGCAAAGATGAAATCTCCTCAAAGACCATACTAAAGACAACAGTATTTCCTTTGCTCACAGGTAAGAATACCAGGGAAAACATACCTTTTCCATTAATTTAATGCTAATCCACTATCATGGATTCATTAAGCATTTCATGACAATCCAAATATCACATCAAGACTGTATCATTTAGTGCGTTGAAAAGATAATTTTAGAATTTATTCACATATCTTTAGAGGAAACTACTGAGGTAGAAATGTTCGTGTCATATTAAAAATGTTTGGTGGCCTTTTTAGGATATATATTTACTGTCTTCTGCAGTGTCTGCAGCATAGTCAGTATCCGTAAAGGTAAAGCTCTATAAACAGGAAGAAATAGTACAATACATTTCATTCCATTTCATCTTGTTTGCTCCTTTGATGAAATTATAAAAATTACCAAGAACAAAATAAATTGGAAATATCTAACAAATTATTGCTTTCTGCCTTTAATAATTTAGTGGACATCTTGTTAATATTTTATGTCACACCATTCCAAGCTCACAGATTACTTTTTAAATTTCTTTGGGGTTTGGCTCTTTCACAATTGGTTTGCCTGTCTGAAGAAAGCTGTACATCATAACTTGTATCCTCTATTCATTAAATTATTACCTTTATACAATCATCTGATAAGGATCATTTATCTCTATCACATCTAATAGGATGAATACATCTATGACATGCAAAAATACTTTCTTCTGTTTTGTAAGTCACATCAGTGTAAACAGTTTTTTTATCATAAAACTGAATTTGTTCTACAGGATAAAATCTGACCATGGATATATTTCTATTTTCCTGTAAACCCCAGTTATGTATCTTCAGTTGTCATTAAATGAAAATAATTGGTTTTATTTATTTATTTGTTTACTTACGTATTATTCAGTTTTGTTTTATTCCTGGTGTTCATATTTCTAAAATTGTCTTTATTTGAGAGTTTTCCTCTTCATAGTATCTTCTTCCATGTTCTTTTCAAAACAGTATCTCAGAGCTTTTTATCTGCTCCAAACACCTAAAATTCCTTTCCATATTTAGTATAGCTCAACAATTCTATAGAGCATTTGTGCACTTTTACTTTAATTCAGTTATTAATCAGAACTTTTTAAAAGGATGCTACTGATTCCACTACCATTTTTCTATATAGCAGGTTTATACTTTTTCTTTTTTTCCACTTTTCATTACAGTCAGCAAAGAGAACATGTTTTTGATGTTATTCAGGAGTCTGTATTATATTTGTTCCAGTTATTGATAACATGATTTTTCACCTTTTGTTTCCTCTTTGTGTATAGTTTTTGATATAGTCAATATTGTGTCATTTCTCCTTTACTTTTAGGTCATAGATTAGCTCAATGGTAGAAGTTAATAGCTGCTGATAATATAATGTCACTTCTGATAAAGTACATTCCAATTTCAAGCTTTTTTTTTCTCTCTCTCTCCTTTATAAAACCAGTGTGATTATTTTTAAAGATAACAAGTTCACACTGTTTTATAAAGAAGTAGAAGGAAGACAGTAAAAATTTGATTTTGCGCCTTTTTTTTTGCATAAAATTTGTGACAATACCATATTCAACCATTTGCTGAGCCCTTTCAGGCACTTCACAATGTGTTATAAATGTATATAATTCTAAATTTCTAAACACAATGTTATAAATTCTAAACACAATGTTATAAATGTATATAATTCTAAAACACTACTTAAAACAGAAAGGACCCTCATTTGTATGAAAACTTTACTAAATTCACAGAGTTATTCTTGGCATAAACACAATTTATCCTTATCTATCTACCTATTTATCTAGTAATTTACCCTTACGTATCTATCTACCTATGTATAGCTCTATCTCTCTCTATATATATCTAGATATAGATAGATCTATATACAGAGAGAGATCTCTCTATATATATAAATATAGATTATATATACGTTAAATATGGATTATAGATTAAATATAGATTATATAGATATAGATTAATATCTATACATATAAGACATATAGAAATGTAGATATATAGAAATATAGATAGATATAGATTATATAGGTAGAGATATAGATAGATATTGATAGATTAGATATAGATATAGATAGATGATATAGATAGATGATATAGATATAGATATAGATTAGATATAGATATAGATATAGATATAGATATAGATATAGATATAGATAGATATAGATATAGATATAGATATAGATAGATATAGATATAGATATAGATATAGATATAGATATAGATATAGATATAGATATAGATATAGATATAGATAGATAGATAGATAACTGGCATGAATTTTAACATAAAGAAAACTGATTAATGCAACTCCAATTAATCAATTTCTGAGTGGTTCTACTTTAAAAGAGCAAAACCAATCACAACAAAAAACATCAGAAAAAAATATTGCCCCTCTTAATGTCTGGATTTGATAATACTAATATGAGAGCAAGTATCAAACTATGTTTTAGTGTGGTGTTAACAGAGTAAAGATTTTTATTACATGGAAAGTATTTAGAATATACTTTCACGTATCATGAAATGAGCTGTAGTCATCAGAATGCTACAAGAGCCTTTCTAGACTTTTAGAGAAAAGTAAAAACAAGAATGAAAAACAAAATAATTTGGACTACCAAAAAAAAAAATACAGAAAATGATCCATGTCTGGCATCTGTACAGTATGAAAAAAACACAGTCCTTCATCACTGACTATAGTATAGGTGACAATCCAGCAGACAGATATGGGTGACATTGAAGTGGATGTCTCCTCTAAGGCAGCTGATCTGGAAGAACTAGTGGAAGAGGCTTTCAATCAAGTCTGTTGATATATAAAACAGGAAATATGCCAGAAGATCATGCTGTCATCCAGAAGGACTTTAACAGGCTGCAGAAATGGGCTGATAATAACCTCATACAGTTCAACAAGAAATGAAAAGACTTGATCCCAGGGAGGAATAAACCCATGGATCAGGACTGGCTGGGTGCCACACAGCTGGAAAACAGCTTTGCAGAAAGGGACCTGGGACTCTTGGTGGACGCAAAGTTGAACACAAACCAACAATATGCCCTTGCCATAAAGGAAGTTATTGGTATCCTGATCATGATCATGGCCAGGTAAAGCAGGCCAAGAAGGGTGATTTTTCCCCTCTGCTCAGACCACTGGTGAGGCCACACCTGCAGTAGTGTCCAGTCCTCATCTCCACGGTAGAAGAGAGACATGGACTTAGTGGAGAGAGTTCAGAGAAGGGCATCAAAGATGATGAAGAGATTGGAGCACCTTAGCTATGAGGAGGGGGCTGAGAGAGCTGAGACTGTTCAGCCTAGATAAGAGGAGGCTTGGAGAATCTCATCAATGTGTATAAATACATGAAGGGAGGGTGCAAAGAGGATGGAGCCAGGCTCTTTTCAGTGGTGTCCAGTAAGAGGACAAGAGGAAATGGGCACAAACTGAAACACAGGAAATTTCCCTCTGAACATTAGGAAACACTGTTATACTGTTAGGGTGGTTGAACACTAGAACAGGTTTTCCAGAGATGTTGTTGTACTGGGTCTGGCTGGGATATTAACTTTCCCTGCAGCAGCCCATACAGTGCTGTGCTCTGCACTTGTAGCTAGAACAGCAGTGTTATCACACCAGTGTTGTGTCTGCTGCTGAGCAGTGCTGGCACAGCATCAGAACTCTCCCTAACACTCCTAGGGGATGGGCAAAAAAGTGAGAAAAGAAACATCACCAGGGTAGCTGACCTAAACCAACCAAAGGGATATTCCATACCATATGATGTCACACTCAGCCATAAAAGGTGGAAACAGGAAGAAGAGGGGAGGGGTGGGCTCGTTGTGAAAATGTTGATCCTCCTCCCAAGCATCGGCTATGTGCGTTGAGGCCCTGCTTCAAGGACGTGAACAAGCATAGCTCTTTTGTGAGAAGTAGAGAGTAATTTCTTTCCTCTGCACTTCCACATAGCCTTCATTTTTATTTTTTTCCCTCCCTTTTCCCCTTTCCCCTTTTTTTCCCCCCTTTAGTCAAATGATTTCCTTAATAATTATTATTGTTATTTTTTTCCCTTTAATTAAATTATCCTTGTCTCATCCCGTGAATTGTTCTTTACTTCTTCCCCTTCTCATCTAAGGAGGGGGAGTGAGAGAGCAGTTGTAGTGTTTAGCTGCCTAGCATGGTAAAACCACCACAGTTGTGGAGTATCCCTCACTGGAGATACTCAAAAACTGTCTGGACATGGCTTTGGGCAACCAGCTTTGGGTGGCACTGCATGAGCAGAGGGTTAGACCAGATGATTTCTAGAGGTCCCTTTCAACCTCACCCATTCTGTGGTTCTGTGACTCTGTGATTCCATGACCAGTGTGGAAATACATAAATGCTTCGGTCAGTCTAAATTCCAGTTAAAATTTATAACAGTGAATTGTCAGAGTAAGCTAGCAAAATTCAAAATAAGACTTGTCTTTAATGTCACAAAAATGACAGGCAGATTGTCAGTATTTGATAAAACTACATTTATATAGTCTTACTAGCCAACGATTTACATAAGACATAGTAAAATACCTCGAGGTAATGACAAGACAAAAAGAAAAATATTCCCCACTTAACTGCTAATGAATAGATCTTCAAAAATGGCTAATTCTTTTGTATGAAGTGAATGCAGATATAAATAAAATAATGCAGTATAAACTTTGTATTTAAAGGTACTAAATATTTACTTTTTTTTTTTTTTGAAAAACATTTTATTTCTTTATAGAATCTTAATGCAGTATTTTCTTGATTTCTTAATGATAACAGAAAATTACTTTTACGTTTTTTTATGTTATTCACAGTCTCATTCCTTGACCAATAATCAAGCATGCAAGGTATTTTACAAACTCAATTA
Source organism: Netta rufina (assembly GCF_964035555.1). Lineage (NCBI taxonomy): Eukaryota > Metazoa > Chordata > Aves > Anseriformes > Anatidae > Netta > Netta rufina. Next base: position 102,743,414 of record NC_140124.1, read on the forward strand.
AAATCCCAAAGATCTTGCAATTTCAGCCTTAAATTCCCTTTTTTTTTTTTTTTTTCCCAGAATAATATCAGTTTTGAAATATGCAATATTAGGATTTTCTTTTTAGTTATTCTTATTATCATCTTCTCTGGTAACCTAGAAATTGGGTTTAAGTCTGCAGAGATTTTTGCTTCACATTTGCATCACTGTGTGTTTAGGCTGACTTGCATTTTTATCTGCATCAAAGGGAAGGGAAAAGAAGAAATATGTTCTTACTGCTTCCTCATGCATAAGGAAAGAAAATACTTGAATAACAAGCATTCACAGCATCCCATTCTTCCACTGAATTGTTACTGGTGCATCTCCAAAGACTCCTCAGTGTGGTCTGATTTAAAATGTTCTTTGAAGCAGCTACAAGCTTGTTTTGAACTAATTATCAAGTAAGAACACACTATCATACTTGACAAGTTGCACAATTTCTAAGTAATGTAAGTCTTACTCTTCTGTTTTGTTTTTCTTTTTGATGGTAAAACTAACCTTAAGGCATGTGAATAAATCTCACCAAAAGCTTGCTGAAGCAGATTTAGAAAGACAACTAGCCATTTATCATCTTCACAGTTGATAATATCTCCTATGAAATTATATCAATTAAAGGCAGGCAAATAAAACAATGTGGTGAGAAAGCCTTGTGGAATATAAGTATAACTAAGAAATGGAGAGAAGATGAAAAATGCTATGAGAAACTAAACAACTTGCCTGTACCTACTGAAATATCAATTACAAACTAAAATTTAATGAAAATCTGATTATTACTGATGAGAGTAAGATTATGATGCCCATGGTTTGTTGTGGGTTTAGTTCATGAAATAAGGATTTACACAGTAAGAATGAAAGTTGACAGTAACAAACATTAAGTTAAGGGCTGTTTTCATTGTGTCTGCTGTACAAACACACCCGTCATAGATCTTTCTTTTACATTGATTGGGATCTTTCAAGATTAGCTTGCTCTTCTTCTTCTCCTTGTTGTTCTTCTTCTTGCTCTTCTTATTCTTCTGCAAGCAACAGAAAAACTCTTGTTTCACTTAAAGAAACAGAGGGATTCTCCAGTTCTCTTTTCCATGAGATTATTCAGCAGTTAGATTGACATGAGATTTATTAGATTGACATGAGATTTATTAACAGATTTTGAGGTCTAGGAAAGCTGATACTGAATATTCAATTCTAGGGCACTAGAAATTCAAATCTTCAAATGTATCTCTAATTAATGCTCCTGTCAAATACATGGAACCATTCATTCCTATGTCAGAAACTTTATTATGTTTGTAACATACTGAGACTGATGTTCATGCATGTCAAGCATGCAACATTTTGCATTTTACCTTCATCACAACATACGTCATACAAAGTGTAAGTGTCTCATTTAACAATTTATCTTCCAAAATTCAGTCTCAATGAGGAGGTTACTAGACTTTTTTTTTTTTTTTTTTTTTTTTTTTACTTTAACATGTCATTTTATATATGTGATATATCACTAAAAATATAAAAGTTTTAGGCATTCCTTGCAATCTAAAGATTCCAAGTCAGATCATATTCATAGAATCATAGAATCCTTTGGGTTGGAAATGAACCTTAAAGACCACCTAGTTCCAACCCCCCCCCCCCCGCCACGGGCAGGGATGCCACCCACTAGGTCAGGTTGCGCAGGGCCCCAACCAACCTGGCCTTGAACAGCTGCAGTGGTGGGGCATCCACAACCTCTCTGGACAACCTGTTCAGTGCCTCACCACTTTCTGAGTGAAGAATTTCATCCTAATCTCTAGTCTAAATCTTCCCTCTTTTAGTTTGAAAATATTCTGCCTTGTCCTATCATTATCTACCAATGTAATAAGTGTTTCTCCGTCTCTTTGATAAGATCCCTTTAAGTACTGAAATGCTGCAAAGAAGTCTCCCTGGAGCCTTCTCTTTTTCAGGCTGAACATCTTCAGCTCTCTCAATCTTTCTTCACAGTAGAGGTGCTCCTGCCATCTGAATATTTTCATGGCCCTACTCTGTAGTGGGTTTACGTGGCAAGGTTTTCGTAGCAGGGGGCTATAGGGATGGTTTCTGTGAGAAGGATCTAGAAGCTGCCCCATGTTTGGGAAGGGCCCCATTGTTTTCCAGAGCTGAGCCAATAAGCAATGTTGTTTTGCGCCTCTGTGAGAACATATTTAAGACAGGGAAAAAACGCTGCGCCACACAGCAGCTGGGAGAGTGAAGGGAGTGAGGAACGGCCTTGCAGGTGCCAAGGTCAGTGTAGAAGGAGGGGGAGAGGTGCTCCAGGTGCCGGAGGACCATGGTGAAGCAGGATGTCCCCCTGCAGCCCATAGAGTACCACGGTGGAGCAGGGTTCCATGCTGCAGCCCGTGGAGGAGACCACGGTGGAGCAGGTGGCCCTGCACCGACGGAGGCTGCTGCCTGTGGAAGCCCCTGCCGGAGCAGATTCCAGGCCGGACCTGTAGCCCGTGGAAAGGAGACCACGCAGGAGCAGGTGACCTGGCAGGAGCTGCTGCCCGTAGGGGAACCAGGTTGGAGTAGTTTCCTCCTGAGGGATGGACCCCGTGGTACGGACCCATATCTGGAGCAGTTCTGGAAGAGCTGCTGCCTGTGGGAAGCCCACGCTGGATCAGTTCATCAAGGACTGCATCCCATGGGTGGGACCCCCCAGCACAGGGGACGAGAGTGACCGAGAAGGAGCGGCAGAGAAGAAGTGCTGTAGACTGACCATAACCCCCATTCCCCCATTCCCCTGCGCCGCTCGGGGGGAGGAGGTGGAAGAGGGTGGATGGGGGGGAAGGTGCTTTTGGTTTCTTTCCTTTGTTTCTCACTTCTCTCACTTGTTAGTAATGAGCAATAAATCTTACTATCTTCTTATGCTGAGTCTGTTTTGCCCATTACAATAATTATTGTGTGATTTTCTCATCCTTATCTCAACCCTTGAGCCCTTTTCACATATTTTCTCCCCATTCCTCTTTGAGGAGGGGGAGTGAGAGAGCGGCTGTGGTGGAGCTCGGCTGCCCACTCGAGCGGAACCACAACAACTCTGGACCCTATCTAACATGTCCACATCTTTCTTGTGCTGTGAGCTCCAGACCTGGATTCAGTATTCCAAGTGTGGTCCTAAAAGGGCAGAGTAGGAAGGACAATCACCTCCCTTGCTCTGCTGACCACTCTTCAGAATGGACCCCAGGATACAGTTGGCTTTCTGGGCTGCAAGCACATACTTCTGGCTCATTTTGAGTTTTTCACCGAATCACAGAATGGCTGAGTTTGGAAGATATTTCTGTAGTCCCACTCCTCTACCAAGCAGGGTTGCCTAGAACATGTTGCACAGGATTGCATCCAGTGTACCAGAACCCCCAAGACCACAGGGCTGCTCGCAATGATGTCTTCTCCCATTCTACTCACTTCTGGGATTGCCCCAACCCAGATGTAGCACCTTGGACTTAGACTTGTTAAACCTTATTAGGTTCATGTGGGCCCACTTCTCAAACAGCTATGCCGCACCATGGTTTCCCACTCCTCTTGCTTGTTTCCTGTGCTGCATGCATTGTTGTAGAGGCACTTGAGCTTTGCTATCAACCACTTCACCTTTTTAGAGGAGCCCTTCCTAATTCCTCTGGGGAAATTCACAGGTTTCTTCCTGTTGCCCTGTTGCTTCCTGAAGCTGGTTTGACCTAGGGCTAACAGAAAATAGTGAAAAGAGGATCCTGACTATTTTTCAGCACAGGACAGTGCTAAGTGTTTTAAATAATACAGATGAAAAGTAGTAATTTCTATACTTTTTCTTTAACTGCTTCTGGAAAAAAAAATAAAATATCACAGAATCACAGAATTTCACAGAATCACACAGAATCACAGAATTTCTAGGTTGGAAGAGACCTCAAGATCATCGAGTCCAACCTCTGACCTAACGCTAACCGTCCCCACTAAACCATATCCCTAAGCTCTACATCTAAACCTCTTTTGAAGACTTCCAGGGATGGTGACTCCACCACTTCCCTGGGCAGCCTGTTCCAGTGTCTAACAACCCTTTCAGTAAAGAAGTTCTTCCTAACATCTAACCTAAAACTCCCCTGGCTCAACTTAAGCCCATTCCCCCTCGTCCTGTCACCAGGCACGTGGGAGAACAGACCAACCCCCACCTCGCTACAGCCTCCCTTGAGGTACCTATAGAGAGCGATAAGGTCGCCCCTGAGCCTCCTCTTCTCCAGGCTGAACAAGCCCAGCTCCCTCAGCTGCTCCTCGTAGGACTTGTTCTCCAGGCCCCTCGCCAGCTTCGTCACCCTTCTCTGCACCCGCTCAAGCACCTCCATGTCCTTCTTGTAGCGAGGGGCCCAAAACTGAACACAGTACTCGAGGTGCGGCCTCACCAGAGCCGAGTACAGGGGGACGATCACCTCCCTAGCCCTGCTGGTCACACTGTTCCTGATACAAGCCAGGATGCCGTTGGCCTTCTTGGCCACATGAGCATAATGCTGGCTCGTATTCAGCTGACTATCCACCATCACTCCCAGGTCCTTCTCTGCCTGGCAGCTCTCCAACCACTCATCTCCCAGCCTGTAGCTCTGCTTGGGGTTATTGCGCCCCAGGTGCAGGACCCGGCACTTGGCCTTGTTGAACTTCATGCAGTTGACCTCAGCCCATCGGTGCAGCCTATCCAGATCCTTCTGCAGAGCTTTCCTACCCTCAAGCAGATCGACACACGCACCTAACTTGGTGTCATCTGCAAAATTACTGAGGGTGCACTCAATGCCCTCGTCCAGATCATCGATGAAGATATTAAAGAGGACCGGCCCCAGCACCGAGCCCTGGGGAACGCCAATAGTGACTGGCCTCCAACTGGACTTGGCTCCATTCACCACGACTCTTTGGGCCCGACTATCCTGCCAGTTTCTAACCCAACGAAGCGTGCGCCAGTCCAAGCCAAGAGCAGCCAGTTTCTTGAGGAGAATGCTGTGGGAGACGATGTCAAAAGCCTTGCTGAAGTCAAGGTAGACCACATCCACAGCCTTTCCCTCATCCACCCAGCCCATCACTTGGTCATAGAAGGAGATCAGGTTCGTCAAGCAGGATCTGCCTTTCATAAACCCATGCTGACTGGGCCTGATAGCCTGCTTGCCCTGCAAGTGCTGCGTGATGACTCTCAGGAGGATCTGCTCCATGAGCTTCCCTGGTACTGAGGTCAAACTGACAGGCCTGTAGTTTCCCGGGTCTGCCCTCCGGCCCTTCTTGTAGATGGGCGTCACATTTGCTAGCCGCCAGTCAACTGGGACCTCCCCCCGTCGCCAGGACTGCTGATAAATGATGGACAGTGGCTTGGCCAGCTCCTCCGCCAGTTCTCTCAGTACCCTTGGGTGGATCCCATCCGGCCCCATCGACTTGCGCACATCCAAGTGCCGTAGCAGGTCACCAACCAGTTCTTCGTGGATAGTGAGGGCCACATCCTGCTCCCCATCCCCTTCCACCAGCTCAGGGTACTGAGTATCCAGAGAACAACCAGTATTGCTGCTAAAGACTGAGGCAAAGAAGGCATTGAGCACCTCCGCCTTTTCCTCATCTCTTGTAACTAAGTTTCCCCCCTCATCCAGTAAAGGATGGAGATTCTCCTTAGTCCTCCTTTTTGTGTTGATGTATTTATAGAAACGTTTTTTGTTATCTTTAACGGCAGTAACCAGATTGAGCTCCAGATGAGCTTTGGCCTTCCTAATTTTGTCCCTGCACAGCCTCGCTATGTCCTTAAAGTCCTCCCTAGTGGCCTGCCCACTTTTCCAAAGATTATAAACCCTCTTTTTTCTCCTAAGCTCAAGCCACAATTCTCTGTTGAGCCAGGCTGGTCTTCTTCCCCGCCAGCTCGTCTTTGGGCACGTGGGGACAGACCGCTCCTGCGCCATTAAGATTTCCCTCTTGAAGAGCGCCCAGCCTTCCTGGACCCCTCTGCCCTTCAGAACCGCTTCCCAAGGGACTCCACCAACTAGTGTCCTGAGCAGCTCAAAGTCAGCCCTCTGGAAGTCCAATACAGCGGTTTTACTGGTCCCCTTCCTGGCCTCGCCAAGAATAGTGAACTCCACCATTTCGTGGTCACTCTGCCCAAGACAGCTCCCGACAATCACATCCTCCACCAGTCCTTCTCTGTTTGTGAAGAGAAGGTCTAGCGGGGCAGCACCCCTGGTAGGTTCACTAACCAGCTGCGTCAGGAAGCTATCTTCCACGCTCTCCAGAAACCTCCTAGACTGCTCTCTCAGGGCTGTGTTGTGCTTCCAGGATATGTCAGGGAAGTTGAAGTCCCCCATGAGAACAAGCGCTGAAGATTTTGCAACTTCTGTCAGCTGCCTGTAGAATTCCTCATCCGTCTCCTCATCCTGGTTCTGCGGTCTATAGCAGACCCCGACCAGGACACTAGCCTTGTTGTCCCTGCCGATCCTAACCCAAAGGGACTCGACCTTGTCATTCCCAGCCTCGAGTTCTACAACCTCGAAAGACTCTCTAATATAGAGAGCCACACCACCACCCCTTCTGTGCTGCCTGTCCCTCCTAAAGAGCTTATAGCCAGGCATTGCAGCACTCCAGTCATGAGAGTGGTCCCACCACGTTTCCGTGATGGCAACCAAGTCGTAGCCTGCCTGCCGCACGATGGCTTCCAGCTCCTCCTGTTTGTTACCCATGCTGCATGCATTGGTGTAGACGCACTTCAGCTGGGCCATAGCCTTATCCTCCGGCCTTGCCACCGTTCCCCCTGGCACAGCCCCAACAATCCTAGCTTCAGCCCCATCCCCCTTCCTACCTAGTTTAAAGGCCTCTCAATGAGCCCTGCCAGCTCCTGGCCCAGGATCCTTTTTCCCCTAAAAGATAGGGACCCGTCTGCGGCCATCAGGCCAGGTGCTGAGTAAATAAAATAAATAAATAAATAAATAAATAAATAATATTTAATTTAATAAAATAATAATATTTAATTTAATAAAATAATAATATTTAATTTAATAAAAGAAATAATAAATAAATAAAATAAAAAAATCAGAGGTAAGTATGCAGGTTGGTTTAGCTGTTTCCTTTAATCAAATGTACCACTGAGATCACATTTCATTACTTCTCACAGATGATATTAAAGGGGAGTCAGCTAGCTAGCTAGAGATTTAGAAGTAGCCTTTCAAGTTCACCTTTAGGAAGTTGTAATAGCTTTGCCTAGCAGCCTGTTTAGTAATGCAGCATATGGCATACCTGGCTTTAGACAGAACTAGAGATCAAATCTAACCTCATAAATCTCTGAGTTCATGACTACAAGAAGCTGTCAAAAACTAGATGTTGTTTCATTCTCCAGGGGCTGGTGCATTGCTCTGGATCTCTCTTAAGTGCCCTCTAGCAGCTGATCACCAAAATGTGTAATAGCCTTGGGAAGAACTACACTACCCTTTTGACCCCAGAGGTAATATTTTGATATGGCTTGACCTTAATAAGACCGCTAGCATAAGTGCCTAACAGTAACAGTAACGGAAAACCTTTTCTGAATAACAAACAGCTGAAGAAAACATTTTCTGTACACTCCGTAAATTATTACATTTACCTCTGGCAAGTATATTTAGATAAAATCACGTTCTGAATCACATTTTAGAATAGTCAGATTTAACACCAGTCTCTAATCCAAAAAGCAAACAAATACGGGACAAAATTCTGTCACTGACTCAATTTTATCATTATTTGTCCAAAAAATCCCACTGAATATAAAGAGCCAGGCTTTTCCTTTCTGATTTACTCTTTTATATTTATTCTACTGTTTAAATTATTTTGTTATTTCATTTTAATTTAGGATCAAGGAATCAAGGATAAGAATTGCAGATTCCTTAAGTATGAGGAGTATGAGGATGCTTTTTTTGTTTGTTTGTTTTTTTTTGTTTGTTTTCCCCACAATAATGGAATACAATAACCTTACCACTTTTACTGACAATAGATTCTTGATCATTATTAGTAACACTATTACTTGGCCATTACAATCAAAACCTGACAAATTCCTTTCTTATTCCTTTCCTTTTGCAGCTGTGTGACACAGACAATGTACTCCTTTCTGCAAGTCTTACCACTAATATAGTTTCCTGCTGTACCTTGTGGAAAAGTACTGTCATCTGGGCCACCGGGTCCATGATGATCTTAATTTCTGTAGGATGCCAGAGAAGTTAAGTGGTTTACATAGTGTGAAGAAATAATTAAGCTGCCTAGAAGCTACATGATGCATAGCAAAATAAGAGGTAAGAGGAGGACAGAAGCTTCAGTGAGCTAGATTTGCTGTACAGACAAGTAATTTGGAATGGCTGAAGTGAGGATGGGGCACAATGGCATAGAATTTGGCAGCAGCAAACCCTTTTCAGCAATATCAGTGCCATGCTGCTTTTCCATTGCTGATTTTTTTGTTTGTTTGTTTGTTCTCATCATCACTGTAGTCTAAAAGTACTTGCATGTACATATGTAAATATTACATCTTGCAGACTTACCTGATTTTATTCTGTAACAGATTGTAAACTAAATGAAGATTTCACTCTATATTGAAAAGCTCAGGGATTTTTTTTTTTGACTTTTCAACCTGTGAGGAACACAGCTTGAGAGGCTAAGTATCCTTGAAAACAACCAACCAATTCTGTCCCTGATATGAGTAGTCTGTTCTTTGCCCCTCAAAATGCCTTGATGCAAAAGGCACAAAGGTGAGCTCCAGCTACTTGTTCTTCCTACTTGTCTCTTAATAGGTATGCTAATTTCACTCCCCTATGCACACTTATCAGCTAACTTATTTGATATAATGGTGTTTTCAGATCTGATAGAAATTGATTAAAGAAGTAAATCAGGGGAAAACTGGCAGACAGATAAGGGAAAAAAAAAAAAAAAAGTGGAAATGGACAAATAACAGGCAGATAGATCATGTAATTGCCTAATTGCCATATTTATACAGGAAAACAGTCCTATATATATAGTGTATGTATATATATATATATAAAAGTATATATAGTGTATATATATATATATACTTCTACTCAAAGTTACTGCATCTAAATTTGAAAACAAAGCAGCTTCTGAATCCCCACATCCTTTTGATAAAAAGAAGGAGCCAATTGCAACATTACACTGCTTTGGAGTGTTCTTCAAGGCAGGCTGTCTGTGAGATACCTGCTTTTCATAAAAGAATTGCTCCCTAAACATACTGGCAATTTGGTATAGACATTAGCTGATGGAATAACTCATATATGGGACAATTGATTGCAGAAGAGAAGCGACAAGGCCGACCCTGGGAATAGGGATATGTGTATGCATGCTTGTGTAGATGTTAAGGCATAACATCTCAAGCTGAAAGCAACAGATGTACTTACAGTGTAATGTCATTCAGCCAGTCATTGCACTGGTTTGTTATTCTGCCATATTTCCATTACTGTTACCTACTGGTATTAATGAACAGTATTTATTTATTTCTTAATGTCTTTCCAGTTATATATTAAGATCTGTTGAGGAATTATTTTTTCAGGTAGCATCTACAGAGTGAGGAAACTTGAAGGGGGCTACAGGGATGGCTCTGGCAGCTATGTGCAGCATAAGAGGAAGAGGAAGCTGGGATCCTCTGGGAGATGCAAGCATTGAGAGGAGTGATCAAGTAGGCATCCCAAGGACCATAAAGACTGAGGAGCACTTTTTATGACTAGAAAGTCACTGATTCAATGATGTCTGAACCCAAAAACAAATACTGTCTTCAAGGTTATAATGGACGCTGGGAGTTATTTGTGTATTTATATACACACCTGTGTATATTTGCGTCAGTTTTTGCTGGTTCAGGTTCCAAGATATAGCAACCGTTAAAATCCATTATGGGTCATGCTATCTGAGATCTTTGGCACAAATATTTTCAAATTGCAGACATTACTTCTCCCTAAAAATGATCTTTCACATCTAAATAAATTATTTTATTTTCTACTCTTAGATAAGACCCCACTTGCCACTTAACCATAAGAAATTATTTGAAATAATGTTTGTTGTTGTTGTTTTTAATGAATTCAGTGTACTGAACCACTTTCTCAGTTATCTGTTTTCTAAATAATTTTAATGCAATTTTAATATGATAAACTATGATTAGCAAATCCTTCAGGTAATGACTAGCTTTGAAGATTTTTTCATTAGACCTGTAATGTGGAAGACTTCAGTATAGTTGGAAGTCTCCAAGGCTTAGAAACAAAAAGTTCATTACCAAAACTGAAGAAAATAGCTCATTATAGGGAAAAAATAAAAATCATCAGCCTAGAAACAATTTTTATTTTATTTTTTTAATGTTGTGACAAAAAAAATCTATCACAAAGTGTGCAGAATACAAGTACATATCATGGTAGAGTATTTTGAAGGCTTACTGCCTATAAAGTAAGGTGAGACCTAGAGATACCTAATGGTTTTAGTAGTCTTACAAAGTACCTGAATCATTACCCTTGGAAGGTGTTTATTTTCTCACTGCTAGGCCAGTTGTGTGTGATAGAAAAACTTGCAGCAAGTGGGGAAGAAAGGATGTAATAACACATTCATCCACTATATCTTCAAACTTGAAGTGTCACCATCTTGAACGCTGCATGCAGTTCATTTCACAAAGAATATAGTAGAATGAGAAAAAGCTCAGAGACTGCAACAATAAAGATAAAAGATATGGAACAGTTTCTTGACAAGCAAAGATTTAATAGTCCGAGGCTTCTCAGTCAGGGAAAGGAATGATTGAAGAGGTATTATGATAGAGCTGTATAAATACTGAGACAGGTATGGTGTCAGAAGAGAGGGAATCATTTTTTGTTCCATCTTACAAAAAGGGCATGAAGTAACTAGCAAGTGCTATTTTTGAAATGAAGAAACACAGAGAAATCTTCACATTGTGTTTCACAACTGGTCACAGGGTGCTGTAGATGCTAAAAAATTACATAGGTGCAGAGATGGACTGGACAAACTCATGGAAGAGAACTCAATCCTTTGGTCAGGAAAGTCAAGAGCTACTTACTGTATGATAATGATACTCAGGAAAATTGTCTTGCTGTATATTCTTGTCTTTCCCTTTTGCTCTTCTGTGGGCAACTGGTGCTGGTGAAAGAGACAGAGCTCTGTGCTGTACACAGCCCATCCAGCCACTCCTGCATGCTTCGTTAGTTTGCTCTCTGGCTTTAGGAACTGACTGATCTCTGACTTATCCTGCAGCTCACAAATACTATGTGACTATGTGAAGATGCAGTCATAGATGACTTACCCTAGAAATAGTAGTTCTCCCACAACATAACCTTGATAATGTTGGAAAATGCAATTGTGTTTACTCATATCTGCTGTGACAATAATGCAGTAACGCATCTTCTTTAAAGTTCAATGAAATACAAACAGCAGTAAAATTACTTTAAAGGTGTATGAAGCCAAATTTTCTTTCCTGTCCAGTCAGCATGATGCAGCAGAATGCAGCATGGCTGAAAAATGTATGGTTTTTGTTTTGTTTTGTTTTGTTTTGTTACTGCTTTTACACACCACTAAGTAAGTATTTATTGAATGTTTTCTCTGACAAGGCTAAAGCATGCAGATGAAAAATGTCAGGGAAATTACAAATGGTTGTATAGGCTTTGGGGAAATGATGTATGTAATGAATTAAATCTGCAGATTAGATAGAGAATACTAATGAGTTTAAACAATATCAGATCAAGGTACTCAGATTCACCAGAATCACTGAGCCAGAGCAGGCAAGTTTGTGCTCTCACATTCTTTCTCTCTCTTTCTTTTTTCTTTCTCTGCAGCCTGAACAGATTAATTACTGGTTCAGTGAAAGGTTAATAATCACTACCAACTGCCAGATTCAGTTAAGAGTTTACTGAAGATATATTAACAACACACTTATATTGCAAAGCTTAGGACTTTTCAGAAGTCATCTCTGCCAGGAAAAGTGGAAACAAATTCAGCGAGTATTTCACACAGACAAATCCAGATTTACCACAACTGTTTAAAAACTATGCCCCTCCCCTATTGTAATGTAAATCTGGCACAGAAGAATAATTTAGAAATAAAGTAGACTGGAATTGTGACATATGGATTTCATTTTTTATTCTGAAATATCTTAATTAAAGTGTTAATATCGAGGTGTTAATTTTATGAGGGGACTTGAATTAGGAAAATCAGCAGGAATAAAGTTGCCATTTGAGGGTTGAGGAATAAAGGGGAAGAAAAAAAATCAGTAAATCAGTGTGCACGTGCACATGTGTGTGTGTATGTGTTGGGGTAGGTGACAGAAGGATAAAGGATACTATGGACTATGGGATTTCCAGGGAGGAAGTGTCCTAAAGAATAATGGAACAGTAAATCACTACTAAGCTGCATTTTTTAATAGCCACAACACTATTTCTTTTTTTCCTGTGTAGGAAGTAATGTAGCAGATCTTTTAAAATAAATAATTGAGAATCTGACAGTTCCAAAGATAATGTCCTGCAGTGACTAAGGCAGACCTGTGCTTCCTCCAGACACACTTTGGGGAATCTGAAATGACTGACTGGAGGAAAACAAACAAACAAATTAATCTTAATGTCTTCTTACTGATGCACTTCTACTTACCGTAACAACAGCTGAGGTGATGAAGTTTGATATACTTTTGTTTGATATACTTGGGTTGATATACTGTTTCAAGATATACCCTTGAATGCTAGCATCTTGTTTGGCTGATGGGAATTTATCTGAGAACCAAGAAGATGATTGTTTACCCTAACATGTCTCATTCACTTGCTCCCTCTACTTTCAATGGGGAAGTGGCTGATGCTCTAGGACATCTGGGAAGAAAAGAAAAAAAAAAAAAAAAAAAAAAAAAGTTGTATTTGTTCCTGGTATTCATTTGTTCCTGATTGCCATTGCCCGTTCCACAGCCATCAGATGCTGTGGCCCCTGGGTTGCCCTAGAATGGAATGGCATGGAATGGAATGGCATGGAATGGAATGGAATGGAATGGAATGGAATGGAATGGAATGGAATGGAATGGAATGGAATAGAATGGAATAGAATAGTTCAGTTGGAAGGGACCTTTATAGATCATCTAATCCAACTGCTTGACCATTTCAGGACTAAACAAAAGTTATGTTATTGTGGGCATTATCCAAATACCTCAAACACTGACAGGATGGGACATCAATCATTTTTCTCAGAAGCTTGATTCAGTTTTTGACCACCACCAGGGTGAAGATATATATTTTTTAATGTTCAAACTGAAGCCTGGTGCAGCTTTGTGCTGCCTTCCCTCTCATCCTATCAGGAAGAAGAGACTGGCACTTACCCCGCTCAGGAAGTTGTAGAGAGCATAGGACACTTCAGTGCCCTTTTGTCCAGACTAGACAGCTCAAGTGTCCTCAGCCTCTCCCCATAGTCCCTTCCAGCCCTTTTATTGGCTTAGTTGCCCTCTGGATGATTTAAAGTACCTTAACATCCTTTTCCTTTATTGTGGAGACCAGAACTGTGCACAAAATGAGACCTCAGCAATGTTGAATACAGAGGGAGAATCACCTCTTTTGAGAGGCCAGCTATGCTGTATTTAATGTATCCCAAAATGTGGTTTGCCCTCTTGACTGCTAGGTCACACTGCCAACTCATGTTGAGTCTGTGTTGATACCTGCTCATCTCCCCCATCTCCATGAGCTTTCCCCATTTCTAGGACCATTTCTAGACCAAATCTACTGGGAGATTTGGCTTTGTCTTTCTGAAATAAGTTCTGGGGAACCCTTCTTTTCAGCATCATCTCTGTTTGTTTGTTTGTTCTGTTTTGTTTTGTTTTGTTTTGTTAGCTTAGGGATATGGTTTAGTGGAGGGCTGTTAGCGTTAGGTTGGAGGTTGGACTCGATGACCTTGAGGTCTCTTCCAACCTAGAAATTCTGTGATTCTGTGATTCTGTTTTTCCCTAGGTCTCCAAGAGACCCCACTTTTCACGTTCTAAATAGTATATGCAAACACAACACACGATGAGCCTTCAAATTGGTGATTCTCTCATGTCTTTGAATTACCTGGAACATTCAGGACACGCCACTTGTTTTTAATCTTGGTGTTATCAAAACCTACAACCAGCCTGTCCTGGTCACAGCAAGCAAGCAGCAGGCTTCCATCTGGAAATTCAAAGGTTCAGTTTTAGCTAATATTCAGCTGTGGCTAATATTCACAATGTAATCTTGTTTGTTTGTTTTTGTTTTTGTTTTTCTATAACGCCTTGATGGGACAATTTTAGGACTGGAGAACTAGTCATATGAGGGAGACCAAAAAATGCAAGTTCGGTGTTAGATCTAACATCCCAGCTACTTGTTTACTCCTAGTCTCCTCAATAACAGGGCAGTATAAGAAGTTGAAAAGTCCTGGACTATGTGTAAGCACTGTTCTGCAACATCTAAACCATCAGTTTTTTATCATCATTATTCTCATCCTAAATCTAAAACATATGCCAGCTACTAACAAGAAAACTCTATCCTAGCTGAAACCAGGACATAGAGTGACAAAATTGCTATGTTCTTCTGCTTCATTGTTGAGAACATGTCTCACTACTAACTTCAATTCTTCATAACATTCGATGTGATGATGTGTAAAATAACTAAAATAAATAAATAAAGTTTTTTAAAGTTACTTTTAAAGAACAATTCTGCTCAGAAAGCTGTATCTTAACATTTTGCTTTTCAATGCTATGCTCTTCAGTCCTTTATTTTTCAGTAATGGAATTCTTTTCACCCTAACAGTTTAACATATAGTAGAGGTGGAAAATATGTCATGTCATGCCCAGGTTCATCATAGGTTCATCAGAGTTCTGATGAATGCTGTTCCTAGAGAAATTTCTGATTTTTGATTGATGTTAGTGCTACGTGAATCTTAGAAAAAACAAAATTATAAGGCTGAGAGAGATGGGGATGCTCAGCCTGGAGAAGAGAAGGCTCCATGGAGATCACATTGTGACCTTTCAAGACTTGTAAGAGGTCTTACAAAAGAGATGGAGAAGGACTCTTTATTCAGGTAGATAAGGATAGGACAATGGTCTTAAACTAAAAGAGGATCAATTTAGACTAGACTAGACTAGGAGGAAATTCTTTGCTTTAAGGGTAGTGAGGCAGTGGAACAGGTTGCCAAGAGCAATTGTAGATGCCAACCTAATCTAGTGGGTGACATCCCTGCCTATGGCAGGGTGTTGGAGCTAGATGATATTTAAGGTACCTTCCAACCCAAGTCTTTCTGTGATGATTCTATGATGATGATGATATATTTTGAAACCTGCTCGTTTGACCTTCTCCCCAGATAAGTATATGATATGTATATTCATATATATGTGCAGACACATATATATGTTTGCTATTCAATATCTTATGTTTATAATAGAACTTCATAGGCTCCTATTTATAAGCAGTTAAACCAATTCCTAACATTCAGCTTGTCAAGCATTTTTCTTTTTGTTTGCTTGTCTGATTTTAAATATTCCATTTCTTTCTTGAACGTGTATTTTAACTTATTAGGGATGCATGTCTGAGTCATATCTCACCTATGCACTGGAAGTACTTCAAATATCAACTGAAACAGAACGATTTGGGATGACAGAATACTTTTTTGTTAATGAAATACCACTGTCCTTTTCACAGTTTTCTTTCTTAAATACACTTCCTTGTAAAATAGGTATGCATTATTAGTACTTCCTCAGCACACTTCAAAGTTGATAAACAACAACAAAAAAAAGGAATGCTCAATATATATTAAATGCAGACAGCAAGAAAACATGCTGGTAATGCTCTGTGTTTGTATCTAATTTTGTAATAGTTCATCTCTTGTTATTACTCAACTTGTGTTTACCCTTCCTGAAAATTGTTACTGGCATAAATGAAAAGTTCGAAAATGGTTTTAACCTTTCCATATTTCCCTTGTCTTCACATATATTTCACATACATTTCTAAAAAAAATCAGAGGAATTAGACACTAGTTTCTTGTGTTTCTTTCACACTTCTTTGTTTGTTTTTTTTTTAAACAATATTAGTGTTTAATATCCTGATATATGTTGACTTGCAATGGCTCATTATAAACAAAGTGTCCAAAACTGTACAAAGAAAAGGGTACAAAGTTCTAAAATCATTGAAAATCAAATTTAAAAAAAAATAAACCATGATGCCATGTATGTTTTTTTTGGAATACTTTCTCTGCATTTTGTAGACTGAATTTTAGTTTAATGAACAGACACAAAAGTTGAAAAGATATATTTTATTATAGATCTTTTTTGTTACATATAAAATGATACAGCAAGCATAAAACTAACAGAGATATTTTGCCCCATATCCAATCCATTACAACTGTGTGTATTACTTTATCTTCTTATTCTTGAGTTCATAATCTTTTGAACAGTGACACTTTGAACAGAATTGTTGTTATTCACATGAGCATATAAATCTTTATCATAAAGCTGCATAATATTTAGGCCCTGATCATATGGACATTTATTCACAAACTGAACTGAGAAATGCATAAAACACTGAGTTGGGTAATTGTAGATTCTAATGTAATCTCTATGACTTTTCCAGCCACTTGTAAACTTCACTCCCCAGCACTAAAAGCTGGTAATAGAATATCAAGGTGTATCATCATCCCAGAAAGAAAAATTTACTTAATTGTAGAAAAACACTTAAATATGTATAGATAAAATGTCATGAAAGATTTACCCTAATGAAACCTGAGCACCACAGACTGCCATAGAAAAAATAATAAGAATCTATTTGCAAATCAAGCAGTAGGGTTTAGTAAACACCTCTTTCAACTAATCATTTCCATTGATCACTCAGCTGACAGTAATCTTATGGAGTTGAGATAACTGTATTAGGCTCTGATTCAGTAAGGAGGAAAAAAAAAAAAAGTGTTCAGAAAAGATACTTATATCCCAATCTCTGAACTAAAAATCATGTAATTTTTTTAACTTTTTTTTATTTTTTTTGAGTCATGGACTCAACAGGAAACTGAGCTGTTACTCTTGTTTTGAAGTTTTTCTAGTTAGCCAGTTTCAAAATATTATAACTGATATGAATCACTTGTCACAATATGAATCAAACAAGCAAACAAACAAACAAAAAAAAAATAGACTTTAAAGTTCATGTGTTTCTACACTTGATCTGTTTGATGATTCCTTGTTTCTACAGCTCTACTGCTGTTTGATTGACTAAAACTGAAGGGGGTTGCTAGAACAGGCACTTTTACATTTAAAACAACTGGGACTTTTTAAATTTCTCAAATCCTCAGGAGTTTGTTTTACCTCCTAATTCACTGTGAGATTAGTGTTAAAAATAGGACATTAGCTCATCTTAAATTGCTTGGCTTTCTGTGGAAGTGTTAGATGCCCTACTCACACTCAATCCATGCATTCTGAATATGGCCTGCAAGATCAGCCAATAATGTAATATTTCACATTAACATCAGATTGGATTCTGTTCAAAATGAACATTAAATATATATATATATATATATATATATATATATATTTCTCTTTATTTCCTGTTTGGAGTTTTACATATAATTTTCACAGACTTAGTCACTCCTGTTTAACCTACCCTACCTAGTCATTCAAGAAGCATTTGTCAAGGATGCTTCCTTGATGAAATGGCTGGTCTGCCATTTCTGAGGGTAATTTCCAACAGAATTGCCTTTCTTTCCATAGAATTACTAACATGCTTCCTCAGAAAAAAATGGGACTGGCAGACTGTAGGTGGTGAGCAGCAAACAGGTGGTCCCGCTGCTGCTACACAGCTACAGAGTGTTAAGAGCACTCCACATGCAGTTATGATTGATGCTGGTACTGTCTTGGTAAACATGCTCCATAGGTAGACAGCTTCAACAAATGTGCTTTAGAAACACAACCCCTGCTAGGCATCACAGGGTTTCTTAAACAAGGAAAAATCAATATTTCAAGTAACTTTCTACTGTAAATTGCAGGTTCTCATTAACCTTTTCAGTTCCACCATGACAGAAAAAGGACTAATTTAGCAATGAAATGTCAATTCAGTCTAAAATGAATCTGTTGCTGAAACCTAATTTAAGAGCTCTGGGTCTCACTTTATCAAGACATCTTCATTTAAATGCATACTCTGACTTTTGTTGCTACATCAGACTAATTTGAAAAGCAAGCTTTCAACTGCAGTGTGAAGGGGTGATGGAAAGTGTGAAGGGGAAGCAAGAAGGGAAAGGAAGGGGAAGGATAACTTTTCTGTTACATTCTGCACTGGTGTGATTTTATTAGCTTAACCTAACTTTATGGTTAATTATTCATCAAATAATGCAATACATATTTTAGTGTGTTTCAAGCAGAAATCTAGATTTCAAAATCACATTTAATCTGATATTCTGTATAATTATAAGTGTTTTCATCTGTGACACTTGAAAACAATGATTTATTTAGAAGTTTATGTTTAGAATTTTTGTAGAACTAAGAACATCTGATAGTAATTTGGTGGTTTGTAAATGAACACTACTGTTGCAATGAGAAAGCCAGTGCATTAAGGCAGATAAATAACATAACATAACATAACATAACATAACATAACATAACATAACATAACATAACATAACATAACATAACATAACATAACATAACATAACATAACATAAATATATAATTAAGCTAAACACTTCCTCTGTTGCTGTCATGCACTACTGAACATGTTCTTACTAAGTTTGTTATTACAAAGTCTGGCAGATGTTGCTATATTGATTGCAAATTTCTTCTTTTTACTACTTAAAATGTGTAATTTCAGGTCAGTAACTAGAGTCTCAGCTGAGCCAGATTTCCAAACATGTACTTAACCTCAAACTGACAGAACAACTAAAACGAGACTGACATAAAGAGTAAAAGGAAATGGCAAGGTACCTAATGGTACTAGGAAGGAGCTAGAATTCAGCACAAGTAGCATACTGCATTAAACTTTCTTACATGATCCTGACTGGGTGATACAACATCTTCTGTATAACTTCTCCATAGGAGTCTAATTCTGCCTGTAAAGAGGAACCATAAAATGATTAACCAGATTAAAGAAGTAAAAGCAAAAAATCAAAAAATGACGCCTGATTCATTGCCAAGTATTTGAAGTCTGTGGATGGAGGGTGGTCATTAGAGATGCTAACTAATAATCCAATGTGGAGACACAGCTATAAAGTGTTAGGAAAATTGTGTTATTCTTTGGTGTATGAATTGTTTCTACACTAACTTCCATGTGAAATTATTTCTTTGTTCTTCTATGATATATCTGTTACATCAGCCTCATTTTCTTTTCTAGCAGGATATTTTGGTTTTGGTTCTTTCATTCAAAATTATTTCCAACCCCTCCAGGAGAATTTACTTACTTACTTACTTATTTATTTATTGCCTAAAATCAATAGCGGCTATCATGTTAGGACCTTTCTAAATAATCACCATCTAGAATGCCTAGAATATAAGCATTGTATTCCATTAGTCCTGTATAATTTTAGTTTTCCAACTCATACTCTGTGAAATTTTTCATTTATACCATTGCTACATTGAATGTGAAGTTCTTTCCTAAAAGTAAATACTAAATGTCTGAAATTTCTTTTCATTTTGAACTGAATTGCTTAGTTGACTTACCAGGCAACATTTTTTGATTCTATAAATATTTTTAATTCAAAAACATGAAAATCTTTGTCACGGTTTATTACTTTCTTGAGAATACAGTGACGTATAATAAAAGAAAGTCCCTATATAAAATGTTCTCCAGTTTGGTGAACATCATACTCTTCTGATATGATGCAATTTCTAATGCTTCAGTACAAGCATGGTAAAAAAGCAAGATCTTTCACTTC
The DNA here is from genome assembly GCF_964035555.1 of Netta rufina. Lineage (NCBI taxonomy): Eukaryota > Metazoa > Chordata > Aves > Anseriformes > Anatidae > Netta > Netta rufina. The sequence continues at coordinate 102,763,250 of NC_140124.1, forward strand.
TTGGGTTACTGCTGTTCTGCTATATGATTACACAGTAGTTGGCAATATCTCCATAAGTGTTTTAAAAATAAAGCATTATTTATGTTGGACCCCATGAGCTTTCAGAGCAGTCAGTCTAGAAAATAAGACAGGATTCTGAATACTGAAATGTCTTTGTGTGTTTTTTTTACTGTCTTGTAAAATGCTTGTGGTTTCACCCTCAACATTAAAAAGCAAACAAACAAAAATAAAAACAAAAAAAAAACATGCTCCCGAGGAAAATTTCTTCATTTCTGGGGGGATATACAGGGATGAGATGTTCAGTAATATAGAACTGACAAATTGGAAGCTCAGCTTTAGAAATGAATCCATTATACCAAGTTAGCTGACAATGTTCTACTGGTAAAATAATCCAGAAATGCTTGAAAATGTATCCCTAGGTCCTGTCTAAAAAAGCTTTCAAATATGTGTTTACCTAGGACAGCCCCTAAGTAAACAGATGTGAACATATGTCTGAATGACATATGATCATGAGAATCTTAAAACCCTGCATCTGCTAACAATTCCTGATGCAGGTGTCTGAATAAAACTGCTTAACAGATTTATATCTATATTGGAGCTCCCTCTAGTAGGTATGATGGAAGGTGTGCAGGTTGCCTGGAGAGATAAAGCCAACTGAAATACAAGAAACATAAAAGGAAATGAAAAATGAAGCATTTCCTTTCAAATAAGGTTAATTCATGCAACGAAAAGCAGTGATTGGAGAGACAGTGGTCTGTGATATAGGTGAAGATTTCCTAACCTGCTATCTTTCACTAGCATGATATCCAGTACATTAAAAAGAAAAAGCTAACAGGGAACAGAATTTATAGGACTGTAAATACACAGGACACAATAAAGAGGAACATCAATTACTTTTCTCAAACAATCCAGCCTTTTATATGTTAAGTGTAAAAAGAGTAAAGAAGTTTATTTATGTTTCTGCATTCCCTTATATTTATTGTGCACTATTGTATTTGTATTAATTATAATTAAAAATAGAGAGATGAGTATAGATACTATAAGAAAAGGAAAATCTTTTTCTGAAAGTTGCTATCAGATACAATCACACTCTATACATTAATAAACTGTCTTTACTACCATGTCATTACCAAATTGTTAGAAGCACGATGGAAAAAAATGTGTTTTGCAAGGCAGAATGTTGGCATTATATAAGCTGATTATACTGCATAAGCTAATTAGCTACTTTTCATAAGCTAATTAGGTGGAGTAAACTAATGCAGTGATTTAAGAAACTCCTTTAGAGAAAGTTGTAGTGTGTTTTTTTTTTTAGGAATGTTAAGTTTTGTTTGTTTGTTTTCTTTTTTTTTCTTTAACATGCATTTATCTGGGGGGGAAAGGAAAAACATTATTATACTTGAATCACTTGATTCATTAGGAGATATCTGATTCATGATCTGTATTGCATCACCTGTCCATTTCTAAAGCAAAACTGGTGGCTTCCTGCCAGAGATGGCTTTTCCAAAAAAACTGGCATCTGGTACTGACCTTCTGCAAACTTTCAGCAAGTGCTTCCCAAACCTGTAAGCACATCTCTGAAAAATAGGTATTTTCCGCTGATACCTTCAGTGTCTTTTTTGATGCAACCTTCTTCCATGTTAGCAGTACATATTTTGTTTACTGGTTTCACCCATTCACTCATTATCCTCTTAACCTAAGTATTCTTTTTAATGATAGAAAATAAATAATCTGTTATTAGCCACAAAGTGGCAAAATAATTAATAGGATGGAATAAGATAAAATATATGGATTTTGGAGTTTGATTTGATATTCAAACAAACCATGAATTGCATGTTGAACTTGTAAATCAAACATTTTACATAAGAACATTATTTACCAAAAAAGACAAAACAACAAAAAAAAAAAAGCAGGAAATCCTGTGCAGTAAATATTATAGACATACTAGTATATTGAGACAGGGATCCAAATTTCAAGGAAAAAAACCTTTCTCAAATAACTTCTGCAAGGTCTCATATTCTTCTTGTTTTCTTCCTAGATAATGTAGTTTTGGTTTCCATCTTTCATTCAAGGCAAACACATTAGTAGGATTTTGTCTGAGGTTAATGCTTTTTGTATTTAAAGCCTTTTGTTATGTTCCATTCCCCACACTCCCTTCACAGCTCCATGAGTAAATCTGGTATATCACAGTCACAATATCACAATCACTCAAAATGTCAAAAGTAAATACTTCAAAATATATATGATTTGTAATATTACCTTTATGAAAATAATATTTTTCATATGTACTCTTAAGTCTATCAGCACAGTTGCATTCAAAGGCCATATATTCTACTAAAAATAACAAGCCTGGAAACATTCTGTTGTTCTAAGACCAACTGGCATAGACTGGCATCATCAACAACCCTTGGTATTGAGTCTGTGCTAGACCCTATATAATGTATTTCTGTCTCTAAAATAGTATTATCTTGTGCATGTGCCATTCAAAATGCCTTATGTGAGACAAAGGCTGTGCTGCAGCTCTTCAGAATACTGTTTTCATAACACTGAAAATGGATTACGAATGTTGAAGGGTAACAAGACAGCATCTGAGAGTACAAAGTTTTCTGAAGGGAGTCGGAGGAAATGATCTACAGCACTTTTTTCAAAACTGTTTAATTGTAGTGAATGCTGCTGTGAGCCACTTCCTGAACAGTCTGTGGTAATTGTCACATACAGTACTGGTTAGGACAGGTCAAGACCGTGTCAGTGAGCCTCCTAACAATAAGGAGCAAGAGACCTCTTTGGATGTGCAGTTAGAAAGATTGTCACCTACAAGATTAAAACTCTTGCCCCTACATACCTCTGATGAACACTGGAATCTTTAAGGATCTCTGCATCTCAAGAACAATAAGGACAATATACAGAATGCTTAGTTTTTGTAGTGTTGTAAAGATTCCCGGATAAAACTGGTTCTTCATACCAGCAGAAGAAATGACTGGCCATGCAAAAGAAAGCAATTTAGTTAAGTGAATGTAAAGCATAAAAAGTATGTGCCATCTAAAAGAAACATAAAGCTTAACAGACATTATTCTGACACTAATCCAGAAAGAAAAAAAAAAAAAAAAGACTAAACATCAATTTTACTTTTGATATAAATCACTCAAAAAGTTATGAAATCTTTTATTCATCTGTTTCTTTAAAAGCACACTGCTGGCAGACTTTAGTTCAAGTTTTTGAGTTTGTGGAATCACACAAAAAAACATTACATAAATACAGCCCCAAAAAAGCCAATATTCTTAAGCCATCTTTTTTTTTTTTTTTTCTTTCCTTTTCTTTCTAACAATCTGGGATTTGAAATAAAACATTGAATATCAGATTTTTCAAATAACTTCTTACAATTTGCAGCCACTGTCAAAATCCTGTGCAGTATGATCTCCAAAATTTTTATGATACTTAAGACACTTGGAATAATTTTTAATAATATTGCCAAAATGTGGGGATTTATATAGAAAAACAGATTCACTGTTTCTCTATTCCTTTGGCCATGAAATCTTATTTTTTTGTCATTGTTTTTGTGGAGTTAAATTCTGTACACAACAGATTCATTCACACCCAAAGGGACTCAGAGAATACAGGTCATACTCCTGGGGCTGTCTGCAACTGAAGGTCACTTCCAGTTGCAGATTTAACAGATGTGGTATAAAGCTCAGAAGATGTGTAGGTTCCATAGGTTCCATAAACCTGTTCCATACCTTATTTATGTCCTTCTGTTACTTGGTTCTCTCCCAAGTGCCTTTTGTGTCTTATTCTCTGATGTCTCTTTGGAAGACCTCTGGGACTAACAGCATTCTGGGACTTCCAAAATCTGTAAAAAGAATTTGAAGGAAAAGTATCTAAAGAAATGTGTAACTATTTGGCTTCAGAATGGATAAAACTCAAAAATAAGTTCATGGAAGCCCAGTTTACTACTTACCTTTTAAGCATGCCTACTGCAATAGTTGGAAATCAAGTTTCTTCAGACTGCAAACAAGGTTGGAAAGGCTAATTTCCCATAAATAAAAGAGTTGGACATTGTCTAATAAGAGTTGGACTGTCTAATACACTGTATATTTAAATGAATGGAGCCTGAATAGTAAATCTCTCCATCTTCTTCGTGACTATTTTAGTGCAGCCTATTTGTAGACATAACTCCAAATAAAAACTGACAAAGAAGCATTGGTGACTATAGCTTGTGTTTAAATGTGCAGTTGAGTCTTTGCACGGTGCATTCATTACACCTTTTTCAAGGTCGCCTCTTCTCTTCTATTTGTGGCATTTATTTGTAATTGCCCACATCACATATCACAGTGACCAAACAAGTAAAACACAGGAACTTAACACTAGAAGATAGCTGGATAATTGAAATCTTTTTTCTTTCTTTTTTTTTTTTTTTTTTAATTGAATTACATGCCATTAGACATGTAGCTTACAAGAAATAGCTTTTTTTTTTTTTTTTGTGAAAATCCTGTCTAGAAATATGATGTCCACATTTCCTTTCCAAAAATGATGACTACTTAAGACAAATTCTATTTCCTGGTTTTGATTTTAGATTGTGATGAACAAATGAGTTAAATGAATTAAATGTATCTCAAATAAGGACAGACAGGTTAAACTACTGAATTAAAATGGCATGTTTTTTTGTTGGTGGTGGTGCAAGCATAGAAGGAAAGTGTTTGCTCCTTTAAGGGTACCTAGCCAAGGACCTTTTCCAAAGCAACAACGGATAAAAAGAAAGGGAAGCAGTGATGGAAAAGATGTCTGTTCAGTTGCACTAATCAGAGTATGTGAGAATGTGGGAATTCCAGCAGGGTTATCTGATGGAGGACTTCTAAGTTGGGAGACAGTGACAAGAAAAACCTGATCAGTTTTACTAATTGATGAGGAAAGAGACAGATTTTGGGAATGTTAATTCAAGCAAGGTTGTGAGGATTGCTAGATCAGGACAATAAGAAATAAAGAAGGGGGAACAATAAGCAAAATGATGATATACAGATGCAACAAAGCAAAAATGGAGACAAGAAACAAACTTATCAGTTGCACTAGTCACAGTTATATCAAACTACAGGCACTGCTTCCAGGAAGACAGTCCAGGACTTGGAGACCGATAAGACTCTGAACCAGGAGGGAAAGGGGGCAGAATGGGAGGGTACAGAAACTGCAGAGCTCTGCAAACCTGTTCGTGGGCGTTCAGGGACAAGGGAAAGCAGGAGGAACAAAGGTGATAGGTAGAAAAATGTTTAAAAGGTCTGGTCACACATAGAATGGGGCCAGTCAATCTGCTTGTCTGGCTGATCCCTATGCTTGGTCACCATGGCCTGGTGAAATCTTACATTTTCTCACTAAATCTCTTCTTAACTCTCTTTCTGTGTACTCATATACAGAAATACACATGGGACCTGTGTCCCATGTGTATGCATGTTCCAAGGAGTATGTTTGTTTTTTTTTTTGCTCCCAAACTAGCTACTGGGGAGGAGTGTCATGAAGAAGGCAAGTGCAAAGCTCTGCACCAGCAGCTGGCATGGGGCAGGAAGAACACACAAGTTCTTCCTTGAGAGTGCTCTGAAAAGGATACACAGAACAGTGGAAGAGCAGCCACAGAATTGGATTTCAAGAGTTTTGATAAGATTAATTATTATGAATCTTAATGTTTTTTCCAAGGTAGTAATACTAACTCTAACTACAATATAAATACGTTTTAAAAGGCATACTATAAAACATAGGAAAAAAAGCTTCATGGGGTGCAAAACTGTCACAATTGCTCCAAAAATAGTTTGGTAGTGCAGTAGTCAGAGCAGAGATTGATCACAAGCAGATCAATGTATTTACCATGAACAGCAGGATTATGTCCAAGCCAAATGATCATTTAGTGGATTGTGACTTTCTAGAAAACCCAAAACAGACTGGTAGTGTGGTCTTACACAAACTAACTGCTCTTTGGGATAAATGAAAGACCTGAAAAAAGTTGATAATATCCTATACATCTTCTGCTAAGAGTCGGATAACATTTAACCTGCTTGAATATCTAAACATTATGCATGTATTAGCTTTATCATCACCATAAATCTATTCAAAATTGAGATGGAAAAATCAATTCAAAATGGCATTTAAAACATAAGCTTTTAAAAATGAGTAAAATTTATAAATTTTTAACCTTTGCTCACCTCTTGACAGGAAAGAGGAGGAAGGGAAAGGGGAGGGAGAGGAGAAGGGGAAAGAGAGAATATGAAATGAAAACCAGTAGCGAAATTGCACTTTAATGGTGAGGAGCTGTTTGTTTTATATATATATAATTTAAAAATAATTTGAAAAAAAAAAAGGCTATGATGTAACCCATGATAATAATAAAATTAGGGCTGTCTTAAATCTCAAAGACTGGACAATACAAAATAACATAGTATGATATGTTTAGTATTTTGGTGGGTTATACAAATGACTGGTACTGGACAATTTTATGTAAGTTCAAGTTTTATTAAAAAAAAAAAAGATATTTTTTCTACTTAACTTTTTGTTATCAGAATCACAAAAATTTGAAAGATGTTTATCAAAAATAAACAAAAACACTGTGACACAGGAAAATGAGATAGCTAGTAGTAGCTTGGAAAAGTCAAAAATGATCAAAGCTGAATGAAGTGGATGGAGCTTTTCCTTTCTCCCATGCTATGAAGAGAACTGTGAGTCATACCAATCAACCATAACTTTAATAACCTTTATGAGATCTTTGTATTTGGTAGTGCTAAATCTTTCTAAATTATTTCCATCAGATATTTCTTGGTATGGTCAGGTAGTATACTAATGTACCTTTTTATAAAATTAAACTCAAATAATTGAAAATAGATATGAGAACAGATATGCTGTCCAAAAAAAGAAAGAAGGTTGGTAGGAGGAGAGAGAGGAAATGGGAGGGGAAGGAAGGACGGAAGGACGGAAGGACGGAAGGACGGAAGGACGGAAGGACAAGAAAGAAAGAAAGAAAGAAAGAAAGAAAGAAAGAAAGAAAGAAAGAAAGAAAGAAAGAAAGAAAGAAAGAAAGAAAGAAAGAAAGAAAGAAAGAAAGAAAGAAAGAAAGAAAGAAAGAAAAAGAAAGAAAGAAAGAAAGAAAGAAAGAAAGAAAGAAAGAAAGAAAGAAAGAAAGAAAGAAAGAAAGAAAGAAAGAAAGAAAGAAAGAGGATGAAGAGATGATCAAAACAGACATTAGCATTTCTAACAACCGAAGTAATTATTAGATAATTTATAAATAAGAACTTGAATAGAAAAGCAGTAAAATTTGTTCTAGTATCAGCTAAACAGAGGCTCACGCACAGTAAATATGCAATTTATAACAGATAACAGATGTATGGGTCAGAAACAAAAAATCCCATTAGTGAGTCCTTATGCAGTCTTTATTGTATCTGGACAGTTGTAATAAAATCTATCATCCACATATTTCATTCTTCAACTTCCTAATTTTCCTACACATCATTTGGAGGTTTTCATCATTAGGGTCTCTCTTTCTTCTCAAAGACAAATATGTATCATTATCAATTATCAGCTTTCTCTCTTAAACTCATATCTGGCTTTGAAAGCCCAGTCTTCTTTCACTGTTTATAGCCCATATATGTGCATACCTGTTTCAATAATTAACTGCTCAATAAAGGTTTTTTTGTTTGTTTGTTTGTTTGTTTTCCAGATTCATACCTTCATTACGAGAAATTTTGTGGGGACTTTTAAAGATTAATTTATTTATTTATTTATTTATTTATTTATTTTCCTATTATTGGTACTTTTTATTTCAAGAATTTCAAATTAATATTATTAAGGAATATTTTACATGTCTGGTGTCCTCACAATTTTTTAGTGCTTCAGGAGGATCAGATGGAGATTATGTAATTCTATACAGCTATAAACTCTAATTATGTTGAACAGATTTATAAATACCAGTGTCTAAGATCATGCTTGAGCTGTCCTCTCTTCCTAAATGTTCCAACAGCCAGAGATTTCACAGTATATACTGTATTATTGATCACTTAGTTTTTTTTAGTCCTAATCAATAAAGTAATTGAGCAATAGCCTTTCAGAATTGGTGTTCCAGTGTTTATTTCACATTCATACTAATAATGAGCTGTTCATACAATTTTGAATTCTTATCTGTAAAACTGCCCTTGAAAATTTTGTTCTTATAGGCAGCTAGCATTAGTAATAATAGTCCCATTATAGTTTTTGCTCAGCATAGGACCTTTGCAGATTTTGATAAATTTGTTCATTACATATATTGACCGATAATTTTAAAGCACTATTTCTTTGCTTTCCTATGTCATTTCTCAGTTGTCTTCTGATTAAACACAGTTCCAAGATCTGTTGCTGTTGTTGTTTGTTTGTTTTTAAATTATGTGTATATTTATTCATTTAATACTTTAAAGTACATCTCAGAAAATGTTAATTACAATATGTAATAAACATTTTAAAGACGAATGTTTTAAAAGATCTCTTTATTTCCTTTTGCCATATCTTGTAAGCGAAAGACTTCAGAATAAATCAGCATTAAGCAGAGCCTCTCTAAATAAAATAATTTAATAATTTAAAATAATTTAAATAATTTAAATAATTTAAAATAATTTAGTAATAAATAAAATAATAATAATAAAATAATAGAGCCTCTCTAAATAAAATAATTAAAATAAATAAAATAAAATAATTTCTGGCTTTATGACACTACTGAGTGGGAAAGTGAGTATCCCTTTCAGTATCCCTTACCCATGATGACCCTTCTGTCAAAGCCCTCTGTCTTCCAAATTTCATTCCATGGAAATGGAACTAGCACATCTGATCTTTGGTGATGCAGAAAGCCACAGCTTAAATCAAATAAGGATTGAAGTAATAGTAGCACCTCACATAACATTACACCTCTGACTTGATTGAAGCATGTTTTTTTCCTTTCAGTTCCTCATATCCACTACTCCCAGATTTTCTGAAATATTAGCAGACCCTTTTCACTTGTCTTACTCTGCACTGGAAACTTATTTAAGGAGTTTCATCACAGGCATTTTATTTTTTTAATTACAAACCTGTTCCAGAAATGTCTGGGAAAATAAATAAATAAATAAATAAATGGACAGATAAATAAATAAATAAATAATGTGAATGAAAAAAGTTGAACTTTTTTTTTCTTTTTTTCTTTTCTTTTCTTTTCTTTTCTTTTCTTTTCTTTTCTTTTCTTTTCTTTTCTTTTCTTTTCTTTTCTTTTCTTTTTTCTTTTCTTTTCTTTTCTTTTCTTTTCTTTTCTTTTCTTTTCTTTTCTTTTCTTTTCTTTTCTTTTCTTTTCTTTTCTTTTTTCTTTTCTTTTCTTTTTCTTTTCTTTTTTCTTTTTTCTTTTCTACAGAGCAAACTGAACAGAACCAAAGAGAGAACAAAAATAAAAATATTTGTGTACCTCACCCCTGAAGTTTTTCTTCATAAACCAGAGGACCCCTGTTACTCACTGTCATAACTGTAGAACACATCACTTTCTCTTGGCTATTTGTATAGTCAGTTTGGGACCCTTTTCCTCTCAAATGCTCTCAGTAATTCTCCAGGGGATCCATCTCACCTGTTCTTGCAAAACACAGTGTGATATTTTGGTACTTTGCAATTATAGTAAAATAACCTTAAAATATATGTGGAAAGAATTTAGCTGAGTCTTGCAATTAACTTCCTGTAATAACATTCTTTAAACTTGGGAAGAGTTGCTAGGGAAAGCAGTAGTGTCACATGTAAAACACCAAACTAAAATAAAAATAAATGTGCACTGAAATAGAAAGCTGTATTGGCAGGTAAATAGACAAATGGTTTATTTCTCAAAATGCATGAGGAATGAACAGACGTGTTCCCGTTTTCAAATTTAACATCAGAATCTAAGGGATTAATCTCCTAGCAAATTATTGAGGTTACAAAAATCAAATGAAGTCAGAATACCTGAAGATAAGATAAAATGACACCTCAGACTTTTATTTCTTTTTTTTTTATTTTTCTCCTTAACCTCTCTGATAATATTATTACTGTAACTGTGGCTCACTCATGAATTTTTCTTTGATGTTTATAATGCATCTGCTGGGAGAGTTGAAAGCAATAATTTTTATTTATTTTTGGAAGGCATACTATTTTCATGCAAAGCAATTTTTAAAAAGCATAGGAGTAAAATACACAGTCCTTGTTTCCACCCTTGGTAAAGGATTAGTTTAGAAGTATCATTTGGGAATACTTTGAGACTAGAGAGAAGTGATTCAGCATCATAAAAAGAGAGAATAACAACTTTACTAGAAAAAGCCATACCATGGAGAAAAAAAAAAAAAAAAAAAAAAAAAAAAAAAACAAGTAAGAACATTGCATCATTTATTTCTTTAGTAATAAAAAGCAGTGAAGTATAAAATCAAAGTTCAGAATATTCTGAACATTGGATATTCTTCAATGAAAACTGGTGAATATGATTCAGTGATTGAGTCTCACTGATTCTGTAAAATGGCATAAGGGCTTTGTTTAGTAAAGCCAAACTGAAAATTCAGAACACATTTCTTTTTCCCAAGTCATAGAATACAAACTGGGATATCAAGTAGAAGTGATTTGCTTAATATCTATGATACAAAAGGGGATCCTAAGTCAACCTCATCATTCTGCTTCAGTGTCCCAAGCTGATTACAGAAAGGAAATGTACGCAGTTACAATCCAATGAATGATCCTCATTCCCTGTCTCTGAGGAAAATATTGTGAATTATTCATAACAGTAGCTTCATCAGAAAGGGGAAAGAAAGAAGACAGGTTATTTTTACAACATTTCACTTATATATTTTCAAAGGAGGAAATGTAATGTTTGAGTTTTTTCAGTATTTATGTAGCCAAGCCCATAGTTATGATTACGCGTGTATATTCTCAGAGACTCAGTTTACAATGTAATATACACTGTGATCCAACACAATTTAATGCATCTCAAAAGAATGCATGATTTACTAGCCCTAATGAATGCAGTACTTCAAGCCTTCTTCCATCTGGACTTTTGTTATTCTGCAGTACATTTGAGAACAATTTAGGATTTCATTCTGCAACCACATGATATTTCATATAATTTCTAAAGAGATTTTTCATTTTGAAGAACCCTTGATTAATCTCTTTGTTTGCTCAATTCCTTCTGCTGGCTCTTAATTGTTTCCTGTATTAACATTTTTAATGAATTTAGAGCCAAAGTCTATTAAAAAATAAATCTATAATTCCACGGTAAAACTTGTGAGACTTAGGGTTTTCTAATCTTTTTAGCTGTTCAACTGCCAGGATTCCTGGTTCACAGCAACTTTTTGGTCCAATTTCCTGTGAGAAAATCGGAATGTCTATCAATATTCCTATCTAGGACATTGTGTAAAGGAATAATAAAATATTACACTGCTTATAGAACTTTTCACACAATCAAAGCTTTAGGGAATAGTAACTAATTAAATGAGTCAGACCTTCTTGTTGTTAATGCTGTTCACAGAGCATGCTCATTTTTGTCATGATAGAACTTTTAGTGCTAATACCAAATTGACATTTACTGCCACTTGACAGAATATTTATCATTATCGAAATAGTTGAGAAAACCTTAGAGTAACCTAAACTGAGGAAAAAAAATGAGGAATCAGATGTAAATCACTTGGAACCTTACTACCAATGCTAAATCAGTCTAGTCGCTTTCAAGATGACTATCTTGTTCTACAGGGGTACACCAGTCTTCTATGGACCTTTTAAACATCATGATAACAAAGGTAGCAGTAAATACATGTAATATGCAAGCGTTTATTTAGAATACTTAAAGGTGTTTTTTGTTTGTTTGGTTTGGTTTTGCTTTCCAACAAACATCCACTTTGGAACTATCTTTAGACAAAGCAACAATATACAACTTTGTTGGTAATCTACAGCACTGCTGAGAGTGACAAGAATGTTTCTTTATCTCCCTGTAGAAAAGATTGATTCTAACATTTGACAATGTTTTTTTAAGATTGATTTTCCTTTGCCTTCAAAAAGGAATGAAGGCTGTGGTCAGTCCATAATTATTAACAGACTATTAGTAGACTATTACTAACAAACTATGCAGTGAAAAAGCAGTAGAAAGTAAAAGCCAACTAAAACCACCTTCCCCCCATCCACCTCCTTCTGTGTCATCCCCCCTGAATCATGCAAGGGAATGGGGAATGGAGGCTGAATCAGAACCAATCGTAAAAAGGCTTCCGAAAAACTGCAGTTTTTCAAGGCGTTATGGATCCATACCACAGGGTGCAGTTCTTCAGGAAAGGTCTACTCCAGTATGGTCACTGACACGTTGCTGGCAGCTCTCCCCAAGTCCCCTGCTCCTGCGTGGGCTCCTCTCCAGGGACTGCAGCTTCAGCCTGGGGCTTGCTCCTGCGGGGCCTCTGCATGGGCTGCAGCCTCCTCCAGGCCACATCCACCTGCTCCACCGGGGGCTCCTCCACCCATGGGGGGGCTGCAGCATGGAGATCTGTTCCGTGTGGGACCCATGGGCTGCAGGGGGACAGCCTGCTCCACCAGGGGCCTCTTCACAGGCCGCAGGGGAACTTCTGCTGCATGCCTGGAGCACCTCCTGCCCTCCTTCTGCACTGACCTGGGGGTCTGCAGGACTGGTTCTCACTTCTCTTTCCCAGCTGCTGTTGCACAGCAAGGTTTTTTCCCTTTCTTAAATCTACACTCACAGAGGTGCAAACAACATGGCTTATTAGCTTGGCTCTTGCCAGCAGTGGGTCCTTTTGGAGCCAGCTAGAGCTGGCTCTGAGCTGAAATGGGGCAGCTGCTGGGCTCTGCTCACTGAGGTCACTCCTACACCCCAGTTCCACTACCAAAACTTTGCCACATAAACCTAAAACACCTGAATGTGGATATGACTCCATTGCCATTATATATTTTGATCAATATATATAGAAAACACTGGCAAAAGAAGTAGAGTTGAAAGGCATATTTCTACTGTAAATCATATATTGTCGGAGGAGAGATGAGGGGAGGGGAGGGGAGGGGAGGGGAGGGGAGGGGAGGGGAGGGGAGGGGATAATATGGCAAAGTATATACAAGAATGCTAAAGTAATGAAGCACAAGAAATTACTACATTTTTTTCATATGATTTCGTTGTTCTGCCTTAAAATACATGATTTCATTAAATCACTTTATTTTAAATATATCAATAAATGTTCAAGATAAAAAATGACAACCTTACTAATTTGACATGATAATAACATGCTCTAAGAATATTATCAAGGAAATGTACTTTGGACAGGACATCTATAAATATAATTGTCTTTACTCAGTACAGCAAAGTCACCTGTACACAGAAGGGTTGTACTACTATATAAGCATAAGTCTGTTTCTTTTTCCCATCAAAACCTGTCTCTGCACTAATAAATATAACTGCCAGGAACGCTCTGTCCCCACGTGCCCAAAGGCGAGCTGGCGGGGAAGAAGACCAGCCTGGCTCAACAGAGAATTGTGGCTTGAGCTTAGGAGAAAAAAGAGGGTTTATAATCTTTGGAAAAGTGGGCAGGCCACTAGGGAGGACTTTAAGGACATAGCGAGGCTGTGCAGGGACAAAATTAGGAAGGCCAAAGCTCATCTGGAGCTCAATCTGGTTACTGCCGTTAAAGATAACAAAAAACGTTTCTATAAATACATCAACACAAAAAGGAGGACTAAGGAGAATCTCCATCCTTTACTGGATGCGGGGGGAAACTTAGTTACAAGAGATGAGGAAAAGGCGGAGGTGCTCAATGCCTTCTTTGCCTCAGTCTTTAGCAGCAATACTGGTTGTTCTCTGGATACCCAGTACCCTGAGCTGGTGGAAGGGGATGGGGAGCAGGATGTGGCCCTCACTATCCACGAAGAACTGGTTGGTGACCTGCTACGGCACTTGGATGTGCGCAAGTCGATGGGGCCGGATGGGATCTACCCTAGGGTACTGAGAGAACTGGCAGAGGAGCTGGCCAAGCCACTGTCCATCATTTATCAGCAGTCCTGGCTATAGGGGGAGGTCCCAGTTGACTGGCGGCTAGCAAATGTGACGCCCATCTACAAGAAGGGCCGGAGGGCAGACCCGGGAAACTACAGGCCTGTCAGTTTGACCTCAGTACCAGGGAAGCTCATGGAGCAGATCCTCCTGAGAGTCATCACGCAGCACTTACAGGGCAAGCAGGCGATCAGGCCCAGTCAGCATGGGTTTATGAAAGGCAGGTCCTGCTTGACGAACATGATCTCCTTCTATGACAGAGTGACGCGCTGGGTGGATGAGGGAAAGGTTGTGGATGTGGTCTACCTTGACTTCAGCAAGGCTTTTGACACCGTCTCCCACAGCATTCTCCTCAAGAAACTGGCTGCTCTTGGCATGGACTGGCGTACGCTTTGTTGGGTTAGAAACTGGCAGGATAGTCAGGCCCAAAGAGTCGTGGTGAATGGAGCCAAGTCCAGTTGGAGGCCAGTCACTATTGGCGTTCCCCAGGGCTCAGTGCTGTGGCTGGTCCTCTTTAATATCTTCATCGATGATCTGGACGAGGGCATTGAGTGCACCCTCAGTAATTTTGCAGATGACACCAAGTTACGTGCGTGTGTTGATCTGCTTGAGGGTAGGAAGGCTCTGCAGGAGGATCTGGAAAGGCTGCACCGATGGGCTGATGTCAACTGCATGAAGTTTAACAAGGCCAAGTGCCGGGTCCTGCACCTGGGGCACAATAACCCCAAGCAGAGCTACAGGCTGGGAGATGAGTGGTTGGAGAGCTGCCAGGCAGAGAAGGACCTGGGAGTGATGGTGGATAGTCAGCTGAATACGAGCCAGCATTGTGCTCATGTGGCCAAGAAGGCCAACGGCATCCTGGCTTGCATAAGAAACAGTGTGGCCAGCAGGGCTAGGGAGGTGATCGTCCCCCTGTACTCGGCTCTGGTGAGGCTGCACCTCGAGTACTGTGTTCAGTTTTGGGCCCCTCGCTACAAGAAGGACATGGAGGTGCTCGAGCAAGTCCAGAGAAGGGCAATGAAGCTGGTGAGGGGCCTGGAGAACAAGTCCTATGAGGAGCGGCTGAGGGAGCTGGGCTTGTTCAGCCTGGAGAAAAGGAGGCTCGGGGTGACCTTATCGCTATCTACAGTTACCTTAAAGGAGGCTGTAGTGAGGTGGGGGTTGGTCTGTTCTCCCACGTGCCTGGTGACAGGACAAGGGGGAATGGGCTAAAGTTGCGCCAGGGGAGTTTTAGGTTAGATGTTAGGAAGAACTTCTTTACCGAAAGGGTTGTTAGACATTGGAACACGCTTCCCAGGGAAGTGGTGGAGTCACCATCCCTGGAAGTCTTCAAAAGAGGTTTAGATGTAGAGCTTAGGGATATGGTTTAGTGGGGACGGTTAGCGTTAGGTCAGAGGTTGGACTCGATGATCTTGAGGTCTCTTCCAACCTGGAAATTCTGTGATTCTGTGATTCTGCCTTATGAGTTAGCTAACTGAATTAATTTCAAGGTGACTTTATTTAAAAAAGCATAAAATTTAATATGAATTATTGTAGCAAAACTGGCTTTTAAAATTAGATAGAGCATTTTAAGACATTAATATATATATATAGATATATTTGTTTTAAAATAATGTGACGTCCAAATATTGAAAGATTTTATGAATTCATCCAAAACTACTTTTACTATGATTAAAATTATTTTTCTTTTTAAATAAATATTTGTTTAGTAGCCAGAGAGATCAGCTTCAAAGTGAAAATGTAATTATAGACATGCAAAAATATTTTCCTTCATTTAGGATAGATGCAGTATGATTCTCTTTTTGCTATACTCATGCTCTTCTCAGATTACTAAAGTGTACCTAAAAATAGAAAAACTACAGTGAATTTGAATGGAAAACACATAGCTTTTTAAGCAGGCATTGAAATATTAGCAGAAAATGTCTATAGATACAAAAAAGTATCTATGAAAGCCAATGCAGTATTTGTGTAAGAAATGTTCATATTTTCATTCACAGAATTTATGTCTGGTGTCAGGAAAATAGCCCCAAATGGTATTTTTAGGTCATTTGCAATTAAGGTCAGACACACCAGTACTGCAAAACAATTCAAGAACCAAATGTCAACAGTGAGAGGACCTTAATCATTTTTACAAAGATCCTACATTCTGCTTGAAGTTCTGGAGAAAAACAAAACAAAACAAAAAGAAACAAGCAAACAAACAAAAACAAACAAAACAAAACAAAACAATCCAAGAAACCATTAAATAAACAAACAAACAAAACCACAACAAACAGTATTATTAGAGGTTGTCATCTAATTTCCTTATTCATATTCAGATTGCTGAATAAATACTGCATTTCACAGATTCACTGTGTTTTCATTGTTTATGAACCCTATTTTCAAGCAGTACATTAATCTATAAATGTGGTCTTTTTTATAAATAGGTACCTTTCATCATTGCTTAAAGAGTTCTGTAGAAAGGAACTACCATAAGGAATTTAGCTCAGTTAAAAACAAACTAAAACAAATCTACTTTGTTTAAATCTCTGAATGGATCTTTGAAAACTCTCTCTAAGTGAGTCAGCTGCACAGATCACCTTGTCATTATTCAGACACGATAAATGGACTTTTAAAGGTGAGTTCTCTTAATTTATAGCATAGGAACTCAGCAGCCACCTGCCTAATGGAAGCAGCCACCCAGCTTTTATTGGTCCCTCTGCACACTTGCCACTAGCCTGTTAGACCTCTTATACCAATCAGGCTTTAGGTATAAATCTGTGCTGTAATATTTCACCTCTTTCTGACCTCCATGTATCATACTTCCTAACATAAATAACAAATACAAACAAAGAGTTTAATCTAGTCACAGGCAGCATAGAAAACTTCTTGTTTTAACATCTGAGGTACCTAACCTTGTATTAAAAATCATTAGTCATCACAAATTTTCTTTTTCTCTTTTTGTGGATGCAAGGATGCAAGTCCTAATAATAATAATAACAATAACAATAACAATAATAATAATAATAATAAATAAATAAATAAATAAATAAATAAACTGTCCTCACATATTTTGCACATAAAGGCTGAGCTTTGACTGCTCTTTACAAGTATTCCTCTTGATACTTGCCTAATCCTGGCATCACATCAGCAACACATCCCCTGACTATCAAAAGGCTTTATCTTTTCCCTCCTTCCCTCAGACTCAAGGAAGAGTTACAAACAACTGTGAGACAAAGACATCTGAGACACCTCATGTGTCCAGATGGCACTCCAGTCAAGCAGCATATAGTCTTTGAAAAATTTGTGAGCATGCCTTTCCTTTTCCTAATGCTTTTCCCCAGTTCTACTGCAAATTAAAGCAAAATAAAGCTAGGGCAACCAATAAGAAAAAAAAAATGATAAAATTAAAAAACAAAAAAAGTAAAGGCAGCTTTAGAAAATTTAGACATTCCTGGGTGTATTGAGACAGGAAATTAAGGTGGCAATATGACAAAGTAATATACATTAATGTCATCAGTTGGCAATGACAGTGCCTAATATGTACTTGTGTTATTTTCCTAGCAAGAATATATCTATCACTTAAGGAAATTTATCTTTAAGGAAAAAATATCCTTCAGTTACTTAAAATTACTTTAAAAGTATCTATAAGGGATTGAAAAATTCACAGTTATGGATAGCAAATACATCTCCAAATTTTAAAAAGAAATGTTTTGTCATCAAAACTTATTTCTGTTCAGTAACATAAAATGAATACTGAATGATTTCCAAATACTGATAAAGAACAGCAGTATAAATCCTAGCTCATATCTCAACATCACAAAAATCAGTAAAATGTGAAGAATAAAGGAAATGTATTACAGACAGTCTAGTCACTAATATATATATAAAGTAATCTCCACTGGGAATTTATCTGTTGTGTCAAGGATGTTTCTGTTCACGCTATGAACATTCCTTCCCCATGGGGTTACGTTAGCATTTCATTTATTTACATTGCTCCGTATCATTTAAATGTGATGATTGAATCAGCTATTGAGACATTTCACACACAAATATATAAATATATCTTTTTGACTTCTTTAAAGAAGTGAACAGCAATGAAAATCACTGAGGAAAAACAGCTCTTACTAGAGGAGTTACATTGGTTATGAGATATTCCTAAGATAAAAACAATTCCAGCTTCATAGACCTAAACAGCAAAGAGCTGTTCCATCGAACAATGATAATTACCACATAGTCTGAAATCAGTCAAACAACCTCTGGCACATGAGACAATTTCACATATACCATTATAGGAATGTCTGGAGCAGCAGCAACTTATTGATGATGATATTAAAGTTAGGAGTGAATGTCATCACATCTCATTACAAACATCCATGGCAACAGCTCAAGATGTATTGAAGAATTATTAATATAGCTTTCAAATATCAGCAAAATCCTTGTGACAAATCCTCAGGTGGATCACCCAGGTTTTATAGTGGCAATCAAATCACAGTTATGTCTCAGGATCAAAGTTAATGCCAAAGTAAGTGCTTGATGGTAATTTAAGTAATATGACCTACAAACTTCAGCCAGATCACAGCTGTCTCCTGGATTTGTCTGTCCCTGTTTCCCAAGGTCTGCTCAAGTTAAAGATATATTTTTTGTCTTCTGACCTATGAATGACAGATACCAAATCTTGTTCATAAGTGTATGTTTGATTTTAAAGTGAAAGGATGCTTAGAGAAATTAACTTCATCCTGCCCCTTCATTAAATACAGTTTCTTAATTTTAAAGCAGAACCAACAGCCAATGCACGTGGTACAAGGCAGGTTCAACTGTATAAGCCATTTTTTGTCTCCTTAGATACAGTAATTACTCCCACTTGCACTTTATGAGAAGAGTAGCCATTACCAGTTGGATGCAAATGCTCCCCTCTTGGCCTCCTGTCAACACCAATCTGTTACAATATAAGTCCTGTGACTGTTTCCCAACAAATTGAGTCACTTGCTGGAGTGAAGAGTGTAAACTATGTCAAAGAGAAAGGTGTCATGCTTTTCCAAGAGAACACAAGCTCTTCACAATCCAAGCCATGGGTCATCTCTGATCACAAATTGTTGTACAACTGCAGTCAGCACAGTGGCTGAGCAAATAAACCTGTTAAATAGGCTTTCCTTAATCAATCACAGTTCCATAGGTATGTGTTTTCTGGGTCAGAGCAAGTGTGGGTCCTACTGGCTTGCTGCATTGATAGAGCTTACTCATACCTGTCTAAAAAAGAAGAGAAATGAAAGAAAAGAAGAGAGGGAGGAAGGCAGAAAGGCAGGAAGGCAGGGAGGGAGGGGGGGAAGAAGGGAGGAAGGGAGGAAGGGAGGAAGGGAGGAAGGGAGGAAGGGAGGAAGGGAGGAAGGGAGGAAGGGAGGAAGGGAGGAAGGGAGGAAGGGAGGAAGGGAGGAAGGGAGGAAGGGAGGAAGGGAGGAAGGGAGGAAGGAAGGAAGGAAGGAAGGAAGGAAGGAAGGAAGGAAGGAAGGAAGGAAGGAAGGAAGGAAGGAAGGAAGGAAGGAAGGAAGGAAGGAAGGAAGGAAGGAAGGAAAGAAACAGCGTCCTTTGTTTTTACTGCCATGGAAAATGTAGTTAGCTGATTGACATCAACACAGATGGCTACAAATCATTATTCCAGGGAAGATGGTACAACTGATTTTATAAGAATGAAAGTTTAGTGGTTTTCTGCTACATGTAAGAAGGAACAATAGTTCATTGATTTCTATCTTTTCCTGTCACAAATTCTGATTAATATTTACTTAATTTGTAAATAACCATGGGACAGACTGTCTCTGGC
Source organism: Netta rufina (assembly GCF_964035555.1). Taxonomy (NCBI): domain Eukaryota; kingdom Metazoa; phylum Chordata; class Aves; order Anseriformes; family Anatidae; genus Netta; species Netta rufina. The sequence goes on from NC_140124.1 coordinate 102,783,046, forward strand.
CTGAAATATGCACCACATATGAACGTACGGTGGGATTTGATTTTTGTGGGAACACACCGATTTCTGAATTCCCCCCAAAAGTGAAATCAAAATCTTCAATTAAAATGGACTATATTAAGAGAATGGAAGGAAACAAGGGTATCATCTTGTAAGAATCTGAAATTTGTTATATAGAATATTATCAGCTTCATGTGAAAATGTCCAGATGGCCTCAGGAAATGAATCAGGGTCCTCACTGTCAGTGAAAGCAAAACATATATTGGGATATATGCAGACTGAGGTGTTCCTTACTTTCAGGTTTCAAAACTCACTTTGAAGCAGTTGAAGATTTTTTTCCATGAGCATCAGATGAAACTGTAATTATTCAGCTTTCTTAAAATAAAGACTAATGTGTTTATGCCTGAGCAAACCAAAATTGAGACACCCCAAATAGCTGCTATCTCTGAAACAAATAAATAACTTCAAAAACTATAGAAGTCAGAAAGCTTTACTGTGGTAATTTAGTCTGATTACAAAATCATATAGACCATACTAATTCCTTAAGTTACTTTCTCCTTGAGTATCCTGACCCTGTTTGTAACCATTCCTGCAGTGCTTCTCTGAACACTTACCAGCCATCAATACAATAAGGTATCCCCAGCTGAACACAGAATGTGAATATGGTGTTCTTCTGGTGCAGTATAGTTCTTTTTCATCTGAACTAACAGTCCACACAGTTATTATAGTCAGTAGAGAGAAACAGAATCACACAGATCACAGAATCACAGAATAGGTGGGGCTGGAAGGGACCTCTGAAGATCTTTGAGTCCAAACCCCCTGCCAAGCAGGATCACCTAGAGCACATTGTGCAGGATGGCATCCAGGTGGGTTTTGAATATCTCCAGAGAACGAGACTCCACAACCTCTCTGGGCAACCTGTTCCAGTGCTCTGTCACCCTCACAGTAAAGAAGTGTCCTTGCATATTTAGCTGGAACAGGTTGATAAGTTATCTCATGCTTGCATAGATGTTTAAAATAAATAATTTAATTCACAGCCTAAAATAACTGTTTCTCTACATTGAATATTAAAGATAGTTTCAAATTACTTCCTTTCAAATTACTTCTTTGGATGCTGATTTCTGCAAGGGAGACTTAATTTCTATTGAGGTAAAATACACACTTACTATCCTTTTTGTCTTGAAACTAGACTTAACTTACATTTTCCTCTTTCAGTTATAAAACTGATGATGTTTCTTGAAAGCATTTTTTTCTTATTCTTCCTGATCACTTCAATTTCATAAAGAAAAGCTCAACAAGAGAAAGAAAAATGTATTCTTGGTGAAGAGAAATTTCAAACCTGACAGCAGGATGTAATCACTTCTTTCCAACGTACATGAGGCAATGATGGGGAAAGTACTAACAATCAGAGGAAAATTAGCAGGCCAGATGGCTGGTGAAATTGTGACAAAATGACAACAAAATGAAAAATCTAATAAAAATAAGCAAGTGACTGAGGGAAGCACATACAAGACATTAGAAATTAAATCACAAAGGATGAGATAAAATAAAAAATACCATTGGGGGATATAGACGCCAGAAGATCAGAAAACTTTGGTTATGGAAAGAGGCAGGAGATGTTATAGGTAGCAACAGATGTTTTCCTGTATCAAATTGATGAAAAAGTACAAAAGCAGTGTGAAAAACTATGAAGTATACATCTTGTTCACATAATCTACTTAGTATAATCGGTCTGTGAGGTGTTTTTTTGTTGTTGTTTGTTTTTTCTTTTTTTCTTTTTTTCTTTTTAGGGGGAGTCAAAAACTCCCACAGAGAAATTATAGTGCAAGCTAGTGTAAGTAGCAATGGTGGTAATAATGATATAGATATTCCACTTTTCACAGTGACTTTTATCTTAGGCTTCAAAGCATCACAGAAAAAAAGACACAAAAAATTATACAGGAAATTAACAAAGAATACAGAAATAACACTCAGAATTCTGATTTCCTATTCTATCTAAGAGAAAATACTTGTAAAATTGTACAGAATTTTGTCGAATAGCTGCAAAATCTGTTGCCATGGGGATAAATTCCATTTTCACCAAAGTCACAAGGATTTTCCACTGGCTTTCAGTGCAATGGAATATAAATGTATCTGAAAGAAATAAATAAAAATGTTTCCTTATCAGAGAAGCAAATTAATCACTCAGAGAACAACATGAATGAGCAGAGAGAGGAGTCTCACTAATCGTCACTTTGTAAGATATCAGTGATTATTAGGGCATTTGTCAAACAATGGGGAGGGAGGGGAGCTTGAACAAAGAATTTGTTTTGTTTTTGTTTGGCTTTGTTTTCCAGTTCAAAAAGAGGTATGAAAGTTAGATGGTCTCCAACATTGTTTAGGACCATTGTTTAGGACATCATTTAGGACCATAAAATAAAAATACCTCATTACAAGGAGAAAGCTGACCAAAGCTTTCACTCTTAGTCTTATAATGTGTATCCTACCATGCTATGTCTATCAAAAACCCTTTCAGTTTAGTCATATTATGTAAAGCACAGACATAAGAACATTTTTAACTTACAAATGTGCCCAAAGTAAAATGCTTAATAGAAATAATGCTTTATATTAAGCATTGATCTAGGGGATAATTTTATACAAATTGAAAACTTAACAACAACGACGCAAAACAAACAAACAAACAACAACAATGACAACAAAATAAAAATGGTCTGGTGAAAAGAAGTGTTTCTGCAGCTTACATGACTTTTTTTTTGACAGATATGTGAACAAATTGGAGTCAAACTGTTTTGGTTTTGGTCTTTTTTTTTATTTTTTGGTTGGTTGGCTGGTTGGCTTTTTTTTTTTTTTTTTTGAAAGTGAAAGAAAGAGAATGTATCTAGTGGTCATAGTAAGAATAAATGAGAAGGGCTGGAACAGAGCCAGCAAGACTGGCAAGCCATGAGAACAGGAATGACTTCCCATGGAATGTAGCATCAGGAACTTGGATGATCATAGCCCCCTCAGATCTTGGCAAATTTACATCTCCCAGAAATTCAGCTGGATTTAACAGCATGGCAACATCCTGCACAGTTGGGGGCAACAAAAAGAAATTTGAAGCTGGTGTTCCTTTCCTGCTGAGTTTTTACATCTCCAGTTGAGAGGCAGCAGGCAGCCCCAGCAGAGTACCTTTATTTGTGTACTTGTTTCATGTCAAAATAGGGAATAAACTGTTGGAGTAGTGCAGCAACAAAGAGGAAGCTTGAGGTTTTCTGAAGGAAGCTCACCAGCTGCACACATAAATATGTTCTGCTGGGAAAACAGAGAACTAATATTCCAAGGACATTTATGGGGAAACAGTAACAATATAATGAGCAAAGAATGGGCAAAACAAGTTGATAATGAGTTGGTACTACCATAGTCATTACAGGAGACTTGAGACACTGCAGAAAATGCTGGGGAGAGGATGAATGAGGGCATGCCATCAGGGACAAATATTGAGGCTTAATGGTCTGTAGGAAGTAGGAAGTTTATTTCTAACAGGGCATATTGGGCAATTAGAGACCTGTCAAATAAATAAGAAAGAAAAGAAAAAACAACATAAAACATCAAACATCTGAGAGCAAAAGAAAACATCCTTGCTACTCTGCCTATCATTAAAACTAGAACTTTTTCAGGTATTGAAAAATACTTGAATTGATTTCTGTTATGTTGGATACTTTTGTTCCCTAGCTAATTTTTACTATTAAACACACTCTTCATAAGGCTTTACTACTATATATTTCAGCATTTCTTAATCCAATAGACATATAGATGCAGGGAATAAATACTATGTTAACAAGAAAGACTATTCCATTATTTCCAAAATAATTAGCAGCTCAGACATTACATCAATGCAATTCCAACAGTATCTTCTTGTTATTGCACTTTAGCTCTTGGAAGCTCTGAAAAAATATTTCCAATGATAGACAGTGATTTAAGTGATAGACGATATTTTGCAACATCAGAAATATATATGAATTTATAAAATGTTATCATCACAGGAGACAAACCCAAGAAATGATAAATTCCATAAGACAGTTTATTATTGTACTGAAAGAAAAAAAAGTTCAGATAATTTCAAGAAACTGAAATTTTGTAATAATGTTGAAGGGACCTGCATTTTATTTTATCACTTTTCCTGAACAAAAACTCTAGACAAATACACACACAAAATGCTAAGTGTGTTGAAATTGCATCTTCTTCCAGTTTTGTGCTTCACCTTGAACATATCTAGTTAGTGCTTATAAATATTTTTAATTTGAATGAGTCCTTATGTAAAATGTGTACACAGAAAGGCTAATAGTAAAGGTTTGTGTGAGGACAGGAGCTTTGTAATTCACAGTAAGGAATACACCCTTCAATGTATTTTGCATCATGGGTAGTTCACAGAATAATTTATCAAGTTATCAAGACCAGCAAAATGCAAGAGGTAAAGCTGATACAGTAACTACATTGATGATATTGCCATGCAGTTAATGCTCCTACTTCCCAACTATCTTGTTTTGAACCTCTGCTGTAAAAAATTACCATAGGTGTAACTAATTCAGATTACAAACTAGAAATTTCACTTGAATTTCACTATTTACAAGTATTTTATTAATTCACAAATTAGTAAGTTTCACTGGCATTCGTCTTCTCTGAGCCTGGGAAGTTTCCTCTGTTTGGACAGTACTTCATTGCATGCTCATCTTCAAAGCTGTGTTTACATTAAAATTAAATGGTAAGAATCTAACCACATTCTGCAATATGCTTCTTATTCTGATCTACCACTTCCCCAGCTACACTCATCAATGTTTGCTTACTTCTAAAGATGGAAATAAAAAGTGATGTTAAAAGGAAAATATCAGCAGGCATTCTACCTATCAGCAGGCATTTGGAAGCAGCAGGACTTCCATATTTATTTTCTATAATTTCAGTAATTACCACCTCTGTACTTGCAGTAATGATGCCACAGCAGGTGGTAATTTGTATGTTTTAGTGCTGCAATGCTCCTTATTAGAAGTATCATTTGGGTATAACATCCAGGGTGCCTACAAGTTTGTTTAGACAGTTTTCCTGATGTACTTCCAGCATCTGGCAAGCAATGCAATTAGAAGTATCCACAAAATCCAAATTCTATCAGAATTTGCACCCAGGTAGCTTTCCATTCATAGTCTGATGCAAACCATTCAATTTAGCAAAATTTGAACCCAGATGATTCCATGAGTATATATATATATACATGTATATTCTTCATCTTCTCAGAAATATATATTTGAACTGAATTTACTTTTTAATAAAAGTTGCTTATGTGGAAGTACATGAACTAGAAGCTCTTCCTTTCCCACAGGATGGATCCTCTACTTCACAGAGAGAGGGAGACTTTCAACTCCAATGGCTTATACAATAGCTTTAAATTGAGGTGTTCAAATGAAGAGACACAGGGAATCAGTGGATTTTATATCACACTCCCTACCTCAGAAACAGGCTCATTTTTTTTTTTCATGATCAATTAACTGTTAGTCTAAACTGCATGCCATTTAAAGAAATACTATTTAAAAAAAAAAAAAAAAGGTAATTTTCTTCAGTTATAATAAACCTTACTTAACTAATAAGCCCTTTTAGAGCTTCTCCAGAAAAGATTTTAATAATTATACATCTAAATAATGAATTATTTATTATTATTATTATTATTATTTAATGCTAGCTGCTGTCAAATAAGCAAATTAACTGAGAAAACAGACGAAATCACATTTCTATTTTATTGGATTCCTATCTCCATATGAAATATATAGTACTTCCCATTATTTTGGCTAGATTAAAAACTATAAATATGCATATTTTATCTGAACTAATCAATTCCAAAACCTTGAAAGTCTTTCAGAAGTTCTTTCACAATATACTTGGACAAATAGTTGGCAGTTTTCTCTATCTGCCGGTAGAAATGAAACGATGTAAAAAAAAATATATTTTCTTTAGGGGTGTGTGTGTGTTTATTTCTTGCTTTTTAGGAAGTACGGGAGAAAAGCTAAAAGAAATAAACATAACAAATTAAGAGCGAACTTCATTTAATTGCAAATAATTAGAATACATAAGACTGGTCAAATATGAAAAAGTGTTCCAAATTCAGAATGTTGTAGACAGCCAATACAGTTGTATTTTTCATATCTTTATAAAAGCTCTTCCTCGGTCTAAAACCATGACTGCTATTTGTATCAGTTCATATCTTGTAGTATAAATATAATTATTGTCTAATTTTCACTAGGATTATGTCTTATTTATAAAATATCCTTTGTTTTAAGATCTGTCATTGCAGAAATTATACCCCTGAAAATCAGAATATAATATGAAGTCTAAATAGTAGAATATATCTACAAATGACAAAATAAGAATAAAAGGAGATACTCATATACCTTTTCTGATTATTAAAGTTTTTGTTTTAAATCTGTTTTTGTTTCTGCCCTTATAGACTAATTGCTGCATAATTTCCTTTAAACACAAGTGTCCAAGGTGTTTGGATAGTCTAATATATCATGGTACCTTTCTTGGAACTGCTGAGAGACATAAATTAACTCTAATTTCTACTGCATTCTAAGAATGCAGTAGAATATTTAAGAATATTTAAGAATATTTAAGAATTATTGATGAGCTGAACATTTAAAAACAGAGCTACAGATTTTCAAATAGTGACAAGTTTCACAAAAACTTTGTCATTTTCTAGGTAATGGAAACTCAATGCACAATATAAGTTAAATGTGTTTCAAGGACATAATTCACCTTATATTCCACAACTAGATCTAGCTGTTTCCTTGATATTTCATCTTTAGCAGAGCTTTGTCTGCCTTACATGTAACTTCTGAGCATAATCAGGATACACTCAAAACTAGTTTGTCTTTAACACAAATATATGTGTACTAAAATGGTCTAACCAACATCAGCTCATAAGTGCTTAGTAACACTGTGATGGCATACCCAGAGACCATGTATAAGCATTTTATGTAAGAGTGAAAGCATTTTGACCACTAAGGGATCTAAGAAAGATGGGTGTAGCTAAAGGGAGAAGCATCCAAGGTGCAAGATGAAGAACAAGGCAAGCAACAAAGACTATCAATAGGCACAACATCCTGCCAAATATCCAAGAAGGATGAATGGCAAAATCAAAGGCAAGACAAGCAGTGTTTGGTGGTGAAAAGGAGAGTGAGAAGGGTAAAACACCAACAGTGACTGTGGAAGGATGAAGAAGACACAAGGCTCCTCTCTGACTGTTCTCATATAAATGTTCTCTGGCCTAGCCACCCAGAGCTTAGCAACTCAGGACCACCAAGGACCATGTGATCCAGCTCCAGGACATTTAACTCACTGTTAACTTCAGACATAATTCTTAAGGACTAAGAGTTCTGTGTAAGTAGTGAGTACACAGCAGTAATAGTTATAAATATGTAGGGGGGAAAAAAAATTAATCTGTAGTGTGTTTTTAATTAATACATGAATCTGTTAAAGTTTTGTTCCTGAAGTTTGAAGCTGACCTATCAGTTTTCTAAACATTCCCATCACAGCAATCTCTAATCCCTTAACTGAAATGTATATACATATATATTCAGTTGTAACAACATATAATCCTTCATAATATATTACTGTTTGTACTGTGTGTTGTCATGAGAATAAAAATAAACTTTATATCAGATACAGACCCTCTAAAAATTCAGAGCACTATTGTTTTGTAAAGAAAAATATTTTTCTCTAAGGTACCACTGCCTTCATTCATGCTTTTTTATGAATGCTTTGGTTTAATGACATCGAAATTGGGAAGTAAAGCACATGTCCAAAGTCTTAGGGTTACTTCTTTGTTTTAAGAAGGAAGAAAAAAACAAAACAAAACAAAACAAAAAACAGTTTTGCATTACTAGATCTGTATAATTATACTAATGAAATCTGTAGAATATTCTAAGAAAACAAGTAATCTGCAGTAAATTACTGTTATCTTTATTAAGAACAAAAATAATAATAGAGAGTTTATTTATTTATTTATTTATATGGCTTTGTACACAGTTAAGAGCCTTGTAAAGTTTCAAATTGAAAATTACTTTTGCATGATGTGCTACAATCATTTACTGTTGCACTGGGGAAAACAACAAGAAAGCAAAGTTCTAAAGGAATAATGCATTTATCCTTTCTTTTCTCATTTTCAAACAGTTATCCAGTGTACTTTTTGGAGAAAGATGGAGCCGGATGAGAGAGCTCTATTGATCCACCTACCCCTGCCCCTCCTCCTCTGCCCAAGTGAATAGTGCCCACAAGCAAATTGACTTCAAAGAGACACATTGATTTGAACAAAATTTAAATAGGAAGGAGGACATACGCATGTGTGGGGGAAGAATTCCTCTACAATAACTAAATGCTGACTATCAAAATTTGACATATTTGAAAGAGGGTATAGAAATTTTGTTGGTTAGCAGAGTCATCAGAAGTCTGGTTACACCCACTTTGTTTCAGAGAGCTGTGTTAGCAAAAGACAGTCCCTGGTTTTCAGAGAAAAAGTAAACAATAGATTTCCAGAGACTGATACAAGGTCATGAGATTCAAAAAACTGGACAATATGTCCATAACTTTGTCTTTGTCTTGTTAATTTATGAGACACTCTGGGATTCTACCATAGGAAGGGAAAGACAATGTGCCAGAAAAGTTAAAAAAAAAAAAGTGAAAACAAACTCATTCACTTAACATATATCATATAAATTCCCCTCTAGACCTCTCATTGCATTGTTTTGGAAAATAACAGTATAAAAAAGCAGCTTTTATTTGATTACAGGAGAACTGTTATTTATTCAGGGAGACTTAGTCTCCCTTTCATGAACACTTCCCTCAAAAAGCACGTTTAAGAGCCATAGATTGAACTACTAACCATTGTGAATAATTACAAAAACTGGGTTCAAGAACCTGTGGTGTATTTTGTCAGCTTGGAAACCTGGTTCCTTTCTAACTAAATCATCAGAGCTGGTGAAAGAATGGCTGCAAAGTTTGTTTGGGAGCATTACCTGAAAACTGAGTCATAGCAAATTTATATTAAATACATAGAACATAAAGTATGTCAATGGACATTTCTAATGAGATCCAATATTTAAGATTATGTCAAGATTTATAACTCCATTTTTAAGCGCTCATAACTTGTTGGTGACATTAATTTTCTTTATTCATTTCAGGTGAATCTACCATCAGCTAATATTTTAGTTCAATTTCTGATTATTGCCAGATAAAGATAATATTTACTAAATTTCCCAGCCTCTTTTTATGTTCAGTTCAAAAGCCCTATTCCTCTGATGTGAGTGGATGGGGGTGACTGAGGCAAATTTATTTGACTCTCAGAGCGCATTACTCTAAGGGCATATGTAACATTCAAAACAAACTACATGCAAACCTACTCCGTGAATCATAAGGAAAAATTCAGTGTAATCTACACCTTCTCAAAGACTCTCCTTTTCATTGTATGAAAAGTAAGAAAGCAGTTGAGTAACTATAATAAGACAATAAGGCTCATTTTGTGTAGGTGAAATTCATTGAATATACTTCTGATATTTATGAAAACATGATTACCATAAGACTAAGAGGATATATGTTTATTTATGCAGTTTTTTAAAGTCCTACAATTTCACAGTGTCCAGTTTTCTTAGGTCTTTTTAAATTACTTTGAGCAGAATAGCAGCTGTAGTGTGCTATTCTTTTACCTTTTGCAACTTTGATTAGTTCTTTGTGATGTCCATTCCCAGTAAAATAGTGCCCTTGTCAGCACCTCTAGAAGAAATTAATACAACAAAGTAGAAAGGAATTAATTCACTGTATTCACTGTTGTGAATGAAGAATGTGAACTGGTTCAACGGCAACAACTTCCCGCTAACACACCTGTCATTCTTACTCCTAGAAGCAAAACAAACACAATCCAATTAATCCTTTCATGATTGCATATGTATTGCTCAAATACAGGCTTAAAACAGAGAATTTGTAATTTAGGGCTGAAGATAGGTCATCTTCAAGTTCCTGCTTGTCACAATATCTAAGAGAATCTTTTATGATCTTTTTATGAAATTGTGGTTTTCAGATAAATAACCTGTTTATGATAAACCTGAGAGAATACTATCTGTTGGTCTTAGTTATTCATTAGCTTTGCAGCTACAGGTACAGTTTAGAGGTTTTAGGACCAAAAGCTATTTGATCTTCCTGTGTTGTAGGTCTTTATTCTGTTAAACCTACCCCTCCAAGAACCGCAACAAACTTACTTTAATCTTATTTTGAACCTTAACTTTTCAAGGTGTCTTGACCTGGTAAAATTTTAACATTTTAGATTACAGATCTGAGCTTGTCTCATTTATGACTCCTAGTCCTACAGTATGATGCCACTGTTCGATCTGTATTTCTGCAAAATGAGTTTTCTGGTGCACATTTTGTACATAACATATTACCTCTCACTTTACTCCCCTCCCCCCCCCAAAAAAAAAAAACAACAGCAAAAAAATAAAACTATATTTTTTATAACTACAGAAGCATTCATGGTAGGTAGTAAAATGTAAATATTCTCCATTTGGAGTAGAATCTTTTAATTTCTGCAGCTGAATTCATTTCATTCAATATTCATTTACAAAAGACCAACTAATTTTGTTATACCCTGTCCAAGAAGATCCTGTTGGTGAGGAAAGAGCAAAAAGATTTCATTGTTTTCTTCAGAAAAAACAAACAAAGAAACAAACAAATAAACAAAACAAAAACAAACAAACAAACAAACAAAAAACGGTATAACAAGCTGCTGCTAATGGTGGTGATGAGTTTGGAAATTAATGGAAATACCACCATTGTCTTTAAAATGTAAGAAATGGTTTTTATTTTCCTTGAATTTTCAAAGAAAAATCAAGATTTATCATAGATTTACAATTACTAATAAGATGACTTTTTGTTTGTTTTAGTTTGATATTCTGCAACTAAAGAGATGCCAAACAGCATTAGAGATGCTAAAAAGTGAGCAGAGATCAGAAAAAAAAAAAAAAAGGTTACACAGGTAATTCACAGTTATTTTAATGGCAGTATCTAATATTAGGATGTCCTGCTTGTCCAGCTTGTATCCTGCTGTTTGTAATGTTCGGTCATGTTTTAGACTCAAAAATCTTAGCAGGACACAACTAGACATTGTAACTAGACTAGTTACTGGGGAAGGGTAAGGAAGGGAAGGGAAGGGAAGGGAAGGGAAGGGAAGGGAAGGGAAGGGAAGGGAAGGGAAGGGAAGGGAAGGGAAGGGAAGGGAAGGGAAGGGAAGGGAAGGGAAGGGAAGGGAAGGGAAGGGAAGGGAAGGGAAGGGAAGGGAAGGGAAGGGAAGGGAAGGGAAGGGAAGGGAAGGGAAGGGAAGGGAAGGGAAGGGAAGGGAAGGGAAGGGAAGGGAAGGGAAGGGAAGGGAAGGGAAGGGAAGGGAAGGGAACCTATGGGCCGGTCTCAACACTTTGTGAATAAAGAAACAGATCAGAAGAATTGTCATTAATTTAATTCTTCCCAAAGAGTTGAGAGACATAAATTGCACACTGGCCAGATCAGAGCTGAAAATGAAGGTAAGCCCTGCAGATGCTGAAAATAGAGCCTGTGGCTTGGATTTGTGGGTCTCAGGTTTTTGTTCATGCCTCCATCTTTGTTAAAGAGTAAAATGTGACAGAAGAGTTCCAAACATGTATAACATACATGTTTTACCTTCAGTCGCTAAGCCAAAAATAAAAATAAAAAATAAAAGGACTTCACAGCTAAATATTCTTGACAAATTATGAGAAAGCCAATGTTTTTCTCTTCTATCTTGACGACCTCAGAAATACCGGGAGTCTGAAAATAAAATAAAATAAAATAAAATAAAATAAAATAAAATAAAATAAAATAAAATAAAATAAAATAAAATAAAATAAAATGTTTTTAATTTCTAATTCATGGTTTCTCTATTTTTTTCCTTTTTTACATTATCTCATTTGATTTATGTCCTATTAAGCAGTGTTGTGCCATGTACTTTATACACTGAAAAAAAATAAAGAATTATGACAGGTATGATGATCTTGAGATGTCTCAGGATATAATTAAACTGATGAATTTCAGAAGCAGAACAATAAGTCACTGTAATATAAAGTAGTTGTGAATCTTCTGAGTTAACTGTCACAAAAGGAAAGAAGAAATATAGAGTACAGGTGGGATTTGTTGTCTTTAAATTCTCACCTAAAGTGGAGACACAGAAAGATCTCCTTGAGGGCTGGGTGTTACAAAACGATTTCCCAGGACAGTTTAGAATTTCATTTTGATTCACATCCAGTGTTGATACTCAATTAAAATGCACTGGAGTTATTGTTATCTACTTCATTCATTTCCTGATGTAATGACAACTTGATCAATACATCCTATGGACAGACCCATGTAATCACGCACAGTTGATTATGTACCTGTGATGGCTCAAGCCTGTCCTTACAGTCACCAGCTTTCTAGCTTTTTAGCTTACTAAGTTGGGCTAACAAATGCTGCACTTTGATATTTATGTCTGACTAGTTGCAGTAACTTCAAGTAAAAACACTGTATAAAGAACATAATTATCATCCCTCAAAAAAGCATCTCATGATTATATACACTCACAAGGTAACTTTAAAGGGCTTTTAAAATTGAATACAGTATTTTCTTCTCTCTCTCTCTCTGTCTTCTTTTTTAATTTCCTTAGAAAAAAACTTCTAAGTGAAAGAAGTTCACTTAGAAAATTATTTAAAGATTTATTGTAAAAAACATCTTTTACTGAACATATGCTTTCACTGATACTCTACAGGGAGTGTTTTTCTAAAAAGCAGACCAAACAGCCTCTTAATGAGAATTTGGGAACACAATACAAAACTGCCAAGATACTTTCCATTTTATTAAGTAAATAACATCCACATAGGATGTTTAGAAAGATTGTTCTAGAGCAGATGATTTTGCTTTATCTCTTTGATTTAGCTTGTAATACCTGTACTGCTTCATATAATAATATCAATGAAAATATTTGAACCTATATTTTTGATGATTACAAACTGTAAAATATAATTTTCTTATTCTTCTATACTTTATCTGTGGTTCATACATTACAGAAATCCTGTGGAAGACAGCAATTCATATTCACTGAAAATTCTTGCCTCTAGCACACTTGATAATCCCCTCAAGTAAGATCAATTGAATGGACAATGTCAGTGTAAAAAAAAAAGTCAGAACATATACCTCAGATCATCAATATGCACTGAATCTCTTCAAGGAAGTGCTGGCACACTGACATGATTAAAGCATAAAAGCATGTATCAGTATTTCCAGACATGAATATTAAATTTCAGTTCAACCGTCCATTTGGGGCACCCTGTAGAAGTTTGAGATAAATTGTATTTGAGACAAGCTGCAGTTTCCATCAACTTTATCAGTTGGAGGTCTGAATATACAGCACACTTGGGCGCTTGAAGATTCTGAAATATGGAATTAGGAGGCTTCTGAAGAATAAAAGCAGCAAAGAAGAATCATTAAAACATACATGTTACATGTCAACACTATGAATACATTAGTAGCTGTACCTTCATTTATATCTCCATAATAATAATTTAAAAAAAAAAAAAAAAAAAAGAGACAATAAAGAAAGTCAGAGTGACTATAAACAAATAAAGGAGAAAATCATTTAAAAAAATAATAATATTTGAATAAATGCATTGATAAAAAGATTGGGAACACTATCATTTCCAGCCTTTTAAAGTAAAGCTGTTATTTCTCTCCTATTACCTGTCTGATCATATTCTAGTAGTCCTTTGCTTGTTCATGCAGATCATTTAGTTCAATGGTCTGGCTCTTTGTCTTTGCTTTCATCCTGGGCTGCCTTTATGCATAAAGGAAAATTCACTTGTTCTACCAACCAGTCATATTCTTAGGTTCAGTGCATTTAATTTCCAATTTTTGATTCTGGTAACATTCAAAAGTTCGTACAGTCTATATTTAAACAGAATATCTCCCAGTGATTGTTGCCAAAGTTCCTTTGTTGTTTTTTTCCCTTTTATCATCTTTCAGATTTCTAAGACACAGACCAACAGTACACACCTAGGGACTGGAGAAGTTGGAAAGGACAAATTTCAGAACAAAAGCAATTAAAAAGTGTGAAGATGAGAATGACAAAGCAGTTTGAAGTCTCTAGTGATAAAGACAAACTAGATATGTAAGTACTCAACATTCCATTTTCTAGCATGGGATTTATTGAACACACCTGTAAAAATGTTGCTTTCCTTTTACTGAAGGACTTTTTAAACTAATGCTCTCCTATTCTCTTATCACTATTTTCCATTTGGGGCCTGCATTACAGGCTAAATTGAATGACTGATAATTGTTGTTACATGTATGGCCAACACTGGCAAAGAACCATTGGTATCAAAGTGGAGTCAAAGAAAAAGTCCTTTCTGAGGCAAATCATTCTGTGCTACATAAACAAGGGCGGGGCGGGGAGGAGGGGGCGATGGACAGACGGACTTTTTTTTTTTCCTCCTTAATAACTCACATGTTGCAAAAGACTATGCTCTTATCAAAAAGTCACAGAGGTTGACGTTGGAACAGTTCTTTTGATCTCATTTCTTCTGCTTCCATAGTAAGATTTTATCAGTTTTAAAATCATCAGAAGTATTTCTAAAACAAGTATGATGTTAGAGGAAGTATGCACTTAACATAGGACTGCAAACACAAACAGAAAAAATAATTAATCAGATTTTACACTGAAGTTGCTCATAAGGCATTCATAGACTCGAAGTCAATACTTTTAGGACTATAATATGAGGAAAAAATACCTGAGAGAGTTTTTTACAGTACCTATAGTTATAATTCTACAGATGTTCATGGAAATGAAATTATATGTCTTATTTTACCTTATTTTGAACAATGAGGTGAGCATTCATAGAATTGTAGATAAAATCACAGAATGGCTTGGACTGGAAAAGATCATCTAGTTCCAACCCCCCTGCCATGGGTAGGAATACCACCCACTAAATCAGGTTGCCCAGGACCCCATCTCCAACCTGTCCTTGAACACTTCCACAGGGAGAGGAGGAGGCATATACAACATTTCTGGGCAACCTGTTCTTCTAGTGCTTCACCATCTTCACCATGAAGAATTTCTTACTTATATCTAATCTAAACTCAACTTTTTTAGTTTAAAACTCTTCCCCTTGTTCTATCTCTACCTGCCCATACAAAAAGTCACTTTCCATCTTTTTTTTTATAAGCCCCCTTTTTAAGTAGTGAATCATAGAGTCATAGAATATCCTAAGTTGGAAGGGGACAATCACTTCCCTCAATATGCCTGAAAGGCTTAAACATCTCCATGAACAAGCCCTCTTATCATCTTTGTAGCATTTCCTCTGGACCTGCTCTAAAAGGTATGGACCCCAAACCTGGATGCAGCACTCCAAGTACCAAGCCACTTTCCATCATCTGTCAGTGGTCAGGATCATCCAGAGAGGTCCTAGATGACTGGAGACTTGATAATGTGTTGTCCATCTATAAGAAGGGCCATAAGGAGGACCTCGGGAACTATTGGCCTGTCAGCCAGACTTCGGTGCCGGGAAAGGAGACAGAACAGGTCATCTTGCATGCAATTGCATAATATTTGTGGGACAACCAGAGGCTCAGTCCCAGTCAGCATGGGTTCATGAAAGACAAATTCTGCCTGACCAACCTCATCTCCTTCTATGACCAGGTGACCCACCTGGTGGATGAGGAAAAGGCTATTGATGTAGTCTACCCAGACTACAGCAAAGCCTTTGACACAGTCTCTCACAGTATTCTCCTGGAGAAGCTGGCAGACCATGGCTTAGACAGGTACACTCTTTGCTGGATTAAAAACTGGCTGGATGGTCAAGCCCAGAGAGTGGTGGTGAATGGAGTGAAATCCAGCTGGTGACTGGTCACCAGTGGTGTTCCCTAGGGGTCGGTGTCAGGGCTCTTTAATATCTTTATTGATGATTTGAATGAAGGATGAAGGATTGGAATGGGTTTCCCAGGGACGTGGTGGCATCACTGTCCCTGGGGGTGTTTAGGGAATGGTTGGATCTGTTTCTCAGGGACATGGTTTAGTGGGTGATATTGGTGGTAGGGTGATGGTTGGACCAGATGATCTTGGAGGTCATTTCCAATCTTAATGACTATAATTCTATGATTCTAAGCGAGGCCCTACAAATGCAGAATAGAAAGGGACAATTACCTCCCTTAGCCTGCTGACCATGCCTCTGCTGATGCAGACCTTGTACATAGTTGGCCTTCTGGTATGCAAGTGGACACTTCTGGCTCATGTCAAGCTTTTCATTCAGTTACTTACTTTTAATTTCTATACCTAAGAATAGAGTCAAACTGATGACTATATACACACAAAGCACATTTTATCTTAGACTTCCACATCCTAATGCTCAAAATGAGTGTTGAAGTTTGTAATGAAATTAGGTCTTTAAACTGACTGACATGAAACTGAGCATTCATATTTCTTAACTATTGTCATGTAGACCACAAACTGTGTAACTTTGTCTTTAATTTGTCTCAGTTGGTACTCATATCTGTAACCTTCTGATACTGATATTTCTAAAATGGCATGAGCTTTCCACAGTTAATATTAACACATTCATTTCCTTGTAAATAGAATTATTGGCTTTAAGGAAGCCAAGATGAGGAGGGTTCAGTTATGCTCTGGGAGCATACCTCCTAACTGAATCAGTTCGTACAGTATTATTTAGAAAAGTTAGGACTGCTAAGGACAATTGAAACTTAATGGAATTTTGATGGAATTCCATTCATGAAAATGGAATTTGCTATCTATGCAAACTCATATACATTCAGTAGAAAAAGAACACCTCATAAAGTCACTAAATTATTTGTTCTGTATTGCACAAAAATAAATAAATAAATAAATAAATAAATAAAAACCAAAATGTTCGATGACCATGTGACGAAATTTGATTTTGAATAAATAAATCCACGTAAATCTTACAGAGCTGCATGTGTTCTTAATATTGACTGATGACAATACCATTTCCTACTTTAAAAGAATCCAGATCATACAATCATATAATCTATTGTTAAATTCCATTAGTTAATCTTCCAGGTTTCTCTGATAAACTTATTGAGGAAACTCCATTTCTGCATTTGCTAAAATACACTGTTAATCTTAGCATTGAACTTATTGTGATTGTGTAAAAAGATGGGGTTGTATTAATGTAAGTCATTGAAACAATCTCTTTCTGAATAAATTTAACAATATGGTGTTAGATTGACAAGGCTAAGGACTACTGAGCTTGCTTCCATATTCTTTTATGAGGGTTTGCACTTGTGTGGCATCATCATTTCTAGTTATGCCAATATATATTTTCTAACATAATCAAAGTATTTATTGACTGCAAATAAACAGTAAAAAGTTGATTAATCACACAGTTAATTGAGTCTCAGTTTGTCATAATTTTGAGATGAATTATGTGTTATTCATAATTATATTAGAAATACTCATAATAGTTTCATAGATGGCTTGATCAACAGTTTAATTAGAGACCTTCTTAGTTTAGAGAAAGACCCCAGATCCTTCACTGCTTTGCAATATGTTAATTCTTTCATTCTGATTCAAGGAAATAATGTAATTCCTTTTTCTTTTTCAAATGAATATGAGGAAATCCTCTCAAAACTAAAGAAACTGTTCCTAATTTTATAAGGAATTAATATTACGGTTCTTGTGCAGTGAAATTATGCCCAATTTTTCAAAAAACATTTCTGTATTGAATTGTATTCTGACTTTGCTACTGTCATAACTGTGGAGAATTATGACTCATGTCTACATGAAAAATATGTACTATTTTCTCTACTAAGGAGAAACATATAGTTTGGTATTTACCATTTGTCAGGGAAAAAATATGGGAATTAGTTGCATGAAGAAAAGACCTTTGAGACTGTAAGTACAAAAATACATCTTATAACTCTACTTACTAATACGCAACAGCCCACAGCTCTTTCTAAAGCAAAAGGTAAGCATACCCACCATTAGTGTTCTCGGTCTTAATTTTTAGTGCTTTCAAATTTTGTGCCTGTGCAAAGCTTCAGAATACTGCTGTAAGCATATCTTTATATCAGCTTAATCATTCAGCTAAAGCTTATTTGCCCAAATAAACACCATGACAGAATTTTGGGATTCATTCTTTCCTTGGAAAGCTCTTTAGGAAGAACCAGGCCTGAAAGATAAGTAGATGGAGTTGCCATTGGCATGTGAACACAGATGGAATGTATGGTGCTCTGCCTGAGGGAGGATGAAGAAGCAATTGAGTTTATCGATAATAATTAAATGTCTGACAGGTATGAATGATGTTTTGTGTGTTTATGCTATGGCCTGATCAGGAACAGCAAGCAGATAATGACTTCTACAGACAGCAAGAAGTAGTTTTGCTTTCATAGACCCTGGGTGCTCGTGGTGGACTTTAACCACCCTGACATCTGAGGTAGGGACAACACAGCAGGGCATAAGCAATCTAGGTTGCTGGTGGACATTGAAGATTACTTCCTCCTCAAAATAACAGGAAAGCCAATGAGAAGAGCTGCTACTACCCATGTTCACCAAAAAGAAGGGGCTTACTGGGGATGTGAAGGTTGAAGACACCCTTTTCTAGGTGGTGTTTTCTGCATGAGATGGTGGAGTTCAGGATCCTGAGAAGAGGGATGAGAGTAAAAAGCAAAATCACCACACTAGATATTAGGAGAAGAAACTTTAGCCTCTTTAAGAATCTTCTTGATACATTCCCAAGGGAGAAGGCCCTGGAAGAAAGAGGAGCTCAAGAAAGCTCAATATTATTAAAGGATTCCCTCCTTCAAACTCAAGAATTTCTACCCCGCTAAGCAGAAAGTCAGCCAAAAATGCCAGGAGGCCAGCATGGGTGAACAAGGAGCTCTAGAAAACTCAAACAAAAGAATGAAATACACAGAAAGTAGACGAAGTGACAGGTAATCTGAGAGGAATATGGAAACACTCTCCGAACTTAGAGAGACACAGTCTGGAAAGCCAAAACACAACTAGAACTGAATCTGGTGAGAGATGTCAAATGCAAAAAGAAGTGAACGGATCAGAACTTGCAACTCTTGTGCTTTCTTAGAGCACAAGAACTTTCCATTCCCATGGGTAAGAAATCAAGCAGGGAAGACAGGAAACTGGGATGGCTGAGTAAGAGCCTGCTGGTCAAACCAAGGCATAAGAATTAAACGCACAGGTAGTCAAAGCAGGGACGTGTGGCCTGGGAAGAGTACAGGGATGCTGTCTGGAGGAGCAGGGATGGGATCAGGAAAGCCAAGGCACAAACGGAACTTAATTTGGGAAGGGATGCCAAATAATGAGAAGAGATTCTATAGGTACACTGGTCAGAAAGAGAAAGGACAAGGAGAGTGTACCCCTTCTGATGGATGAGAAGGGAGAACTGGTAACAACAGACATGGAAAAGCCTGAGGTACTCAACAACATCTTTATCTCAGTCTTCACTGCCAGTCAGGCTTCCACAACTCTTGAGTCTCTGAACCTGTAGGCAGGGGCTGGGGGAGAAATGTCCCTCCCATTGTAAACAAAGAGCAGGTTTGAGACCACCTGATGAAAGTGAACAGCTACAAGTCAATGGGACATGATAACAAATGCCAGGGTCCTGAAGGAACTGGCTGATGTAGTTGCCAAGTCCCTCTCCATTGTATCTGAAAAGTCATGGCAGCTATCCCTTGTGAAAGGAAAAAGGGAAACATCACTTCTATTTTGAAACAGAGTAGAAATGAAGACCTAGGGAAGTACAGACTGGTGAGCCTCACCTCTTCATCCACCAAGATCATGAAACAGATCTTGCTGGAAGCAATGATAAGCCATATGGAAGACAAAGAGGTGATCTGAGACAGCCAGCATGGCTTCACAAAGGGCAAATTGTGCTTGACCCATCTGGTGGCCTTCTACAATGGAATGACTGCATCAGTCAATAAGGGACGACAAAACAATGTAATCTAGCTGGATTTCTGGAAGGCCTTTGACACAGTCCCACATGACATCTTTATCTCCACTTGGAGAGAGATGGTTCTGAAGGGTGGACTATTTGGTGGATAAGAAATTCCAGATAAAGCCATGTATGGAGTAACCTGTTGTCCAGCCTGTGTCACCTGTCCTGGCTGTGTCTCCTCACAGCTTCTTGTACACTCCCAGCCTCCCCTTTTGCAGAATAGTTGTCATGGTTTAACCCAGCCAGCAGCTAAACACCACACAGCCGTTCGCTCACCCTCCCCCCTCCCTCTCTGGGATGGGGGAGAGAAATGGAAAGTAAAGTCCATGAGATAAAGACAGTTTATTAAGACAGGAAAATAATAATAACAATAATAATAAGAACAATAACGATGATAATAGTACTACTAATAATAATGTGTACAAAACAAGTGATGCACAATGCAATTGCTCACCACCCACTGACCGATGCCCAGCCTAACCCCGAGCAGTTCGGCCCTCCTCCCCCAGCTAGCCACCCTTATATATTGTTTAGCATGACGTCAGATGGTATGGAATACCCCTTTGGCTAGTTTGGGTCAGCTGTTCTGGGTCTGTCCCCTCCCAGATCTTGCTGCACCCCCAGCCTGCCCATTGGCAGGACAGAGCAAGAAGATGAAACATCCTTGGCTTGGTGTAAGCACTGCTCTGCAACAATTAAAACATCAGGGTGTTATCAGCACTCTTCTCATCCTAAGCCAAAACATAGCATTCTACCAGCTACTAGGAAGAAAATTAACTCTGTCCTAACTGAAACCAGGACAGCAGTATAGGTGTAGGCACTGCTCTGCAACAACTAAAACATTGTTGTATTATCACGCATTAGTCTCATCCTAAATCCAAAACACAGCACTGTACCAGCTTCTAGGAAGAAAATTATCTCTATCCCAGCTAAAATCAGGACACCCTCCTTTCCAGGAGGTCACTGAATATTTGCCTTCTGATGGGAAGTAGTAAATGAGTTCCTCTTTTTGCCTTGCTTCTTACACAGGTTTTGATTTCCTTATGAAATTGTTTTTATCCTGACCCATGAGATTTATTTATTTATTTATTTATTTATTATTTATTTATTCCTACCTTATTTTCTTCCTCTTTTTCCTCATGGGGAGAGGGAGTGAGAAAGAATGGATAAGCACCTGGCTGCTAGCCAAGGTCAACCCACTAGAGACAAAAAGATATTAAGTCCCTAATGGCATTATTTGAATGTAGATTTACTTTACCATCTCAAGATAAATTGGAAATAGTCCTATACATTCACTTCAAGCCCTCATTACAAAGCCATAAAATACCTTCCTCTCTGAGTTTCCCAGATACTTTCCCTACTCTGCAATGATATTATATTTCCCATGGCAATGCTGTTATCTATACTGACATACTCACTTATACTCATATTGAATCCCTCTTTAGCAAGAAGTGTCTAACGTCTCATTCCTACCTAAATAATTTTTAATAACTGTAAGATATGACCTCTTACAAGTGCAGACCCTCATTATTATACTCTCATTATTATAAAACAAACAAACAAACACAAATAGTTATTATTAATCTTTTTAGAGCAAGTGTTCTTAAATAATGTCTTTATCTCACTATGTTGGAATTCTTTTAAAGTATTTCCTTCAAAATAAATTTTGAACATTTTTATCACATTAGCTTAAGAGTGATATTGTATTAAGTTTATGTGGCAAAAGTTTGGTAGCAGGGGACTTCAGGGGTGGCCTCTGTGAGCAGAGCCCAGCAGCTGCCCCATGTCAGATAAGAGACAGCTCCAGTCAGCTCTAAAGGGACCCACCACTGGCCAGAGCTGAGCCGCTGAGCCTGTGAGTGATGCTGGTTGGGCCTCTGGAAGAGCAGATTTAGGAAAGGAAAACAAACAAACAAACAAACAAACAGAAAAAAAAAAAAAAACACAATAGCAGATGGGAGAGAAAGGAGTGAGAACTAGCCCAGCAGTCAGTGTAGAAGGAGGGGGAGGAAGCGCTCCAGGCATGGAGCAGAAGTTCCCCTTGCGGCCTGTGGAGAGGTCCCTGGTGGAGCAGGCTGTCCCCCTACAGCCCATGGGTCTCACATGGAGCAGATCTCCACTCATGGAGGAGCCCCCAGTGGAGCAGGTGGATGTGGCCTGGAGGAGGCTGCGGCCCATGGAGAGCCCCCACAGGATCAGGCCCTGGGCCAGTGCTGCAGCCCGTGGAGAGGAGCCCACACATGAGCAGGGGGTCTGGGGGGAGCTGCCGCCCATGGGGGACCTGTGCTGGAGCAGTTTGCTCCTGACAGATGGACACTGTGGTACAGACCCATTTTGGAATTGTTCTTGAAGAGCTGTTGTCTGTGGAAAGCCCATGCAGGATCAGTTTGGGAAGGACTGCATCCCGTGGGAGGGAACCCATGTGCAGCAGGGGCAGAGAGTGATCATGAAGGAGCCGTGGAGAAAACTGACTGCAGCCCCCATTCTCCATTGGCCTGAGCTGCTCAGAGGCAGGATGTATAAGAAGGTGGATGGGGGAAAGGTGTTTGTTTGTTTGTTTGCTTGCTTGCTTTAATTTCTCAGTGCTCTAGTCTGTTGGTAATAAACAATAAATTATATTGATATGCCTGTGCTGAGTCTATTTTGCCCATGGTGATAACTGTTGATCTCCCTGTCCTTACCTCAAGCTTTGAGCCCTATTTTCTCACCTTCTTCATTTGAGGAGGGGAGTGAGAGAGCAGTTGTGGTGGAGTTCAGCTGCCACAGATACAAAATAGATATTACAAAGGTGGCTCTTCATGTCTCAGCAGCTTCCTAACCTGTTGATCTCTGGGGTTGTATTCAAAACAAGTTTGTGATAACAGACGTTAATCTCCGAAACACCAAAGGGCATATTTCCTTAAAGGATTAAGATCTGACTGTTGGGCTGAAAATATAGAGAAGAGAGAGAGAGATGCAGGGGACATCATATAAGATCTTTCCTTGTCATCTATAAACCTATAAAAAATATATTAAAAATATCAGAGTTGAAACAAATCTGAGCAGCTTTTAGTCAGCTATTTTTGTTTGCTTGTTGTTTTTGCCATAACTGTCTAGCTTAAAGAGGAAAACGTTCTTCATCATCCCCTTGAAATATGTAACATCATTCTTGAAAAGATTCTGCTATTAGGACCGCAAACTACAATATCAAGAAAACCATCCCTGAAGAGAAACTTTGAGAAGATGTATGACTGAATGCCCTCCTTTTGTAGAGAAACACTTGATGGGAACTATCGTAATTTCAAGCTGAACAAAAGGCCACCCAAATTCTTTTCCTGCAAATTTATTTCTTAACTACCTTTTAGTCATAGAAATGTCTTACAATTGTTGGGTGGTTCCAGTCACACAGTTAAGAGCTCAAACTTTCATTACATCAAAATGTAAAAAGGTCAGAAAAGTCATCCACTCCACAGGTGCAAGCCTAGGAGGAGATCCAACTCTTAACATTTGTTAATAATGAATATCTCAGTCTGCATACTTTCTCTCAGATTGGAATTTTGTTGTTCCAAGGGAAATGCAATAATCCGTCTCTTCTGGATAAAGTGGATGATATTTGAAAACTGTCTAGAAATCTTTATAGAAGCACATAATCTATTGCAAAGATATCTGATGATATTATAGGTTGTAGCACATTACAGGGCTCAGACATAAGTAATGAAAGAAAAGATCATCAGTTCAACTTTGTGCATAGAATACAGCCTTTTGAATTACTGTAAATCAAGATTAAGAAAAGTGTTGCTTTTTTCATTTGTATCATGGAATGTTATTTCTCCTTTAATAATCAGTGGCCTAACTTATTTCCATAGAGAAAAAAGTTCAAATAAATTAATCTGATTTTTGATTTTAATTATCTTTGAATTCTTCTCTCACTTGTGAAGTTTTTATTAGGATCAGAAAATCCTATTTTCACAGGCAGTTCTAGCTCAGGAAATTAGAAATAAATATTTGAACACACTTTTTTATACTGTCAACAAATTTTATGAATTCCTTCTCATATTTATCCTTTAAGCAATATAAAAATATGACTTACACATCCTCTTTGAATTGCATAGCTGCCTTATTTGTATGCTACAGAGTTAATATTAGGCCTTTTACAGGATATTTTGAGGGGCAATAATATAAAACACTTGTTTGATATTATAAGCCTACCCCACATAGTATCACTTTGGGAAGGATGCCATCCTGTGGGATGAAACCCACAGTGGATTAGGGACATACAATGACCATGAAGGAGCGGCAGAGATGGTATTAAGGACTGGCCACAACCCCCATTCCCTGTTCCTCTGCACTGCTCATCAGGAGGAGGTAGGAGAGGGTGGATGGGGGAATGGGGATGCTTTCAGTTCTCACTGTTCTGGTCTGCTAGCAATAGGCAATATATTATATTATTCTACCCATGATAAGTCTGGTTTGCCTACAACAGTAACTGTTCAGTGTTTATCTCTCCCTGTATTTATCTCAACCCTTGAGCCCTATTTCATTGTATTTTTTGCCCATTTTTCTTTAAGGAGTGGAGTGAGAGAGCAGTTGTGGTGGAATTCAGCTACCCATCAGTGTGAAAGCACCACAGAAGTACATGAATGTAAATCCTCAAGAGAGATGATATTTAAGAGTAAACGTTAACATGTTACTAATATTTCCCCTTTTAAAGCTTTTAAATATGACTGATGATTTCCAGCTACCAAATAACTTATCATTATACTATTCCTCTCTAGAAAAAGAAATAATAAATAGTAAAAGAAACTAAATAATATTTAATTATTTTAAGTGCAATTTAATTTAATTTAATTATTTTAAATGCAATTTTGCATTTCTTTAATCTCATTTGCATAGGTAAGGAATGTATAGGTATAATTTTCTGAATGAACAATTAAACTTAAGTTCTAAATACTATTATTGCAAAATATGACTGTTTTTCTGCCACCAAAGTAAATCTATCAATGGGACAGCTTTCAAATATAGATTATGAAGGAAAATGGAAAGTGGACTCTCAGAATATTTACATTCCCATATATTTGTGTTGATTTTGTTTGTTTGTTTGTTTGTTAGTTTTACGGGAAAGAAAAAATTATATTTTCTTACCTCTTTAGAGTATTTAGGTGGCAGAGATATTTCTTGCCATAAAATAGATTTTAACTGTAATTCTAATGATACACATAGATAGAGATAAAGTGTATTTGTTTATCAGCTAAATGGCTACTAGGGAGATATCACAGATCAATAGTTATTCTGAGAATACTTTTGTTTCTGTAACTCTTTCAAACAACATCTGTTGTTATGAACAGGAATATGGCTTCATGTTTTGGTTGCATGGCTGAGAACAAATCTGTTTAATTATATACAAGATGGAAGCTGTTCTGCACTGGAAACTAATGTAATGCTCCATAATTTATCTGAATAGAAGTTTTTTCCATACAGTGCTGACATAATTAAGAAGCTAAAGTTATTAAGTTACTTTGTCATGTGGAAAATTTTAAGTTCAGTCCCTTTTTCTTGCATTTTATTTTACTGTTTCAAAGACAACAAAAGTTAAACCTAGAGGATCTTTCACTTTAATAATGTTACAATTACATTTGAATACACAGTGCATTCTATGGCAATATAGAAAGAAGGTATAAAAACAAAACAAACCTGCACAACCAAAAAAAAAAAAAAAAAAAACACAACAACAACAACAACAAATGTGGTCTTCAGTTCACTTAGTACCTAAGCTACAGCTCAAATAATCTTTTGTTTGCTTTCAGTTGTAATACATGTAGTGTTTGTTCCACAATTTCCAATATTTCTCTACTAAAATACTGGACTCTTTTGGTTTGCTTCATTCACCTCTGTGATGACATAAAATTCCCAGTTGAAATGAACTCTCTTTGGTTTAACTGTCACCTTCTTTCCTCATAGTTACACTCCCCCACCTGCTTTTCTCTAAGTGAATTTTGGCTTATAGTTAGTCAGCAGTCATACATCAGACATTGCATCTGTCAAACCACAAGAAAAAGACAAGAATGAGACCTTGGGGACAGCACAGTATGTGAAGCCATTGAAAATGTTAGCATAATTCACTTAGATGGTGGGGGTGTAGGGGGGAGTAGGAGAGGGAGGAGGAGGGAGGGAATTGTTCTCCTTTCCTGGTGAAGGAAGGTTTTTTGTTTGTTTGTTTGTTTTTGTTTGATTTGTTTGGGTTTTTTTGTTTGTTTTGTTTTGTTTTGTTTTTTAATCTGTTTAGCAGTTTCTGCAGCATGTTAGTGAGAATGGCACATTCTGATGCCAATATCCTGAAGTTTCTATCTGCATAAAAAGTTTGAAGATATTTTATCACTGCAACAGTTAAAATGAAGTATCTTCCTGTCTCTTAAAGCTAGGCATCTAACTGTTAATGAAAATTACAAGACACTTTAGCAGAATAAATAATACATGACAAGGTGTGTGTTACTGTGAGATAATGTGCATCTCAGAGGCACAGTGACATATGCCTTGGAGTGTCTTAGAGCAATTATAGAATGGCTCAAAGTTAGAATTTTAAAAAGAAGATTCAAGTGTTCGTAGCTGTCCAGATGAGAAGCATGACTAATTTTTTACTGTAATGATTAATGACAAGTTTAGGAGAGGAAATATAATATTGGTTTACTATTCTGTTAATTTTCTTAGTTTTCTGACATAAGTATTATATTTATTGTTCTGTGGGACTGGACTTCTGCCAAGGTCTCTGTAATGACAGCCTTAAATAGTACTATAGATGATGTAAGCAATCTGTGGTGAAACACTTCCGACTAGAAAAACTATTGAAATATAGGATTCAAATTTCCTTCCATTGGTCAGTCAGTTTGATTATCATTTATTCATCATTCTTGACTGAATTCCAGATTTGGACTCTGGTTTGATTAAAGAGCAACGGTAATAATCCTGAAATTGTTGGTGTTATTTCAGGTGGGAAAGGAGACTGTTCTTCCTTGAAGCCATTAAACTACATTCAGTATAGTTAGTGGCAAGTGGTTGGGTTGTACCTTTTCAGAAAATACGAAAGCAAAAATGGTGAAACAGCATGCCTGTTTCAGCCCTCTCTGAGGGCTAGTCATGACTGATTAGCCCTCTTTCCCTTTTTCTCTGCTCCTTGTCCCACAGGAGACTTCTGGGGGAATAAGGAACCAGCTGCTGAAAATCTGTTTGTAGTGTTTTCTGGGTTTATTGCTGCAATAATGGCACCTCCAACTGTCAAATGAGTATTCCACATAGAAAGATAGCTGTTATACATTAGGATGCTCAGAACAAATATAAATATATATATTTGTTACAATATTCAATGTGGTTGCCTGACCATGTTACAGGATGTCCTTATATTGCATTTCTTTGCATCATTTTGAAAATAAAACATAACAGCTAGCACACGGTAGATGTTTCTTCCTTCTCAGAGAATCACTAGAAACCAGACTGAGAGGCAAATTACATGAAGAAAAGAGAATATTTACTTGTTTCTTATATTTACTCTGAGATTAGACACCTGCAATTAGTTTATCAAAGCCAACATTTAGTTATCAGTTTTTCTGCTAATAAGAGTAAGGGGAGCAAGGAATGAATATATCTATGTGATGCATTTTCTGACTCATGCATTTCTAGATTCAAATTTGTAGGAGTATTTTTTTTACAACAGCTCTCTTTTTTTTTCTTTCTTTCTTTTTTTTTTTTTTTCTGGTATTGTTGACTTCAGGTGAGCACTCAAACTCCCCCATGCAATGATTGCTGCATGTAAGGGTCTATAAAAACTCAAAAAGTCCCTGTACATAGCAATTAATTGGGACTGTGAGAAAATGCATTGATATTTGTAATATACCTAAACTGTGGTTCCTATGGAGAATATGTGTGTGTTTTAATAATGGAGAGCTGTTTATAATATCCTGATATTGAACTTTATATGAAATAAACATATTTATTCTGTATGAGACAATCCAACCCAGTTTAATATCTATATAGTGGGTATCTAGAGAACAACTGGTCTTGCTGCTAAAGATTGAGGCAAAGAAGGCATTAAGCACCTCAGCCTTTTCCTCATCTCTCATCACTAAATTTCCCCCTGCATCCAGTAAAGGATGAAGATTCTCCTTAGTCCTCCTCTTCGTGTTAATGCATTTATAAAAACATTTCTGTTATCTTTAACAGCAGTAGACAGATTGAGCACCAGACGAGCTTTGGCCTTTCTAATGTTGTCCCTACACATCCTTACAACATCCTTATAATCCTTATAAGTGGCCTGCCCTCTTTTCCAAAGATCATAAACCTCTTTTTTTTTTCCTAATCTCTAGCCACAACTCTCTGTTCAGCCAGGCCAGTCTTCTTCCATGCCGGCTTGTCTTTAGGCACATTAAGCATTAAGCTTCCATGTGCCTAAGCCATTAAGATTTCCTTCCTGAGGAGTGCCCAGCCTTCCTGGACTTCTCTGCCCTTCAAACCTGCCTCCCAAGGGACTCTGCCAACCAGTGTCCTGACAGCTCAAAGTCTGCCCTCTGGAAGTCCAAGACAGCAGTTTTACTGGTCCCCCTCCTGACTTCACCAAGAATAGAGAACTCTACCATTTCGTGGTCACTCTGCCCAAGACAGCTCCTGACCACCACATCTCCCACCAGTCTTTCTCTGTTTGTGAACAGAAGGTCCAGTGGGGCACCTCATTAGACATTATATTCTCAGATTCACACTCCTTCTAGATTTGTGGTTTCACATACCTACGTGCATATTCCCAACCCCTAACTCCCAGCCTAGTTTATAGCTATTGGGTAGAGCACAGAAAGAAGACTTTGAATGAAATAGACTCAACAGTTTCTCATATATATAATTTTTACTTACTGGTGTGGTATGCCAATCGCGGGTAACAAATATGCACCAGTATTATTAGTAAATTACATCAATGTGGCTGCTATGTTTTGTGCTCCATGAAGTGTTGTGAATCATTTGCTCACCCATTCCATCACACTTTATAGACAATTTATTAGTTAGGATTCCCTCTCACATTTCCTCTGATTTCTACACAGACAGAATGTATCTATCACAGGAAGTTTAAGATTAAAAAGCATAAGTTTTAGCCCATGAACTACCTTGTTGGTGTTAGTTGGAAGGCAGAAGAATGAACAAACTCAGAAAGAAGTAGAGGGGAGAGGAAAAAATATTAGAAGCAGGACATTTTAGAAGTCAATAGCCATAAGATTAAGCAAGCTGAAATGTTAAAGTATATTTTGGTGTTTAGGTTCCAAAGTGATTTGTCTGTTCTCTTTTTTTCTTTAAAGTAATGTTCTTTCCTCTGGAGTAGATTTTATTGTCAACTTAGAGTAATACTAGAAGTCTACTTCCACCTTTCAATATACACCAGTCAGCACAGTTTATGTATTGTGATTATTTGTATGTGTTAGGTTATAAATAGTGAAAAATCTCCTTTGTGCAACGCTTCACTGTACACATCTACCAAACTACAGTTAGTAGAAATATAACATAGTACAGTGTTATATCAGACCTGTTTCTATTAAGGTTGGTATCCTCTTTGTTCTAGTATTTTTCTTTAGCTCAGTGCATTATCTTCAATGGTAATGAATAAAATGCTTTAAACATCTTATGTAACTTCTCACTAACCAGTATGGAGTTAGCTCTCTTACTCCTGGTCATGGTGGTACTTTTCTAAAGTACTGATACAACTAATCTGTTAAGGTCAAGCTCTGCTGTTGGCCATATCGATGAAAATCATGAAACTGTGATGAAAAATTACAATAAATGCAATAATAAGTTATTACAGTGATAAATTAGGAAAAGAAAAAGTGCAACAGGAATAAGAACATTGGGATTGAGGTGCTTCAAGGCACCATATAAGTGTGAAACTTTGATTAACATTGGACCTTTTCCATCTGGGAAAAGACTGGGTAAAAACTACAATCACCAAGAGACTATACATGACCCACACTGGTCATGCAACATGGAAAAAGTTCTGAGCCTGCTATCCAAGTGGTCATTCAAAGGAAGGTCACTACTATGTATACCAGCAGCTGGGAAAGAGGACAGTTATGATTGCCCTTCTACAAACATATGCTTCTCTTTAATGGTCATTTGAATATAGTGACCATTATATTTGAATATAGTGACCATATAGTGAATATAGCTTGTAACCTGCTTGCGTAGAACCTGACCATGGTATTGATCAGGCAGAAAAACGTGGCCTCTGCATCTCGTGCGGCATCTCCAGCCACGGTCACCAGTGTGGCTACTCAGACGGAGGGCTCGGGGAAACACGCAGCCGTCCAGGTCCTGGGCTGCAGAGTGTGCCCCAGCCTTCTGTCGGTCTCCGACAACAGTGGTGGGTATGCCTGTGGGAGGTGTGCCCAGGTTGAAGAACTGCTCAGCCAGGTAGCGGAGCTCCGGGAGGAGGTGAACAGGCTCAGGAGCATCAGGGAATCAGAGAGGGAAATTGACTGGTGGAGGTGCACTCTACCCTCTCTGAGGCAGGCTCACGAGCCTGCCACAGCACAGGCGTCTCCTGTTATGCAGAAGACGGAGGTTCCCTCCTCCTGCCAGGCAGTGGGAGGAGACCTAGATCAAGGGGGGGAATGGAGGCAGGTGCCTATTCAGGGTGGTAGGTGAGCCCTCTCTCTGCCCACCTCACCTTCTCATCTACCCTTAAATAATCGATATGAAGGACTAGAACAAGACAATCTGAATGACAAAGTAGATAAAAACCCATCCCAGTTGGAGGGGGCGCCTAAGACAAGGCGACCTACACATCGCATTGCCACATCATCCTTCAAAAAAGAAAGAAGGGCTATTGTTATGGAGGGCTCCCTTCTGAAAGGGACAGAGGGACCGATATGCCGACCGGACCCAACCCGCAGAGAAGTCTGTTGCCTCCCTGGGGCTCGGGTGAGAGACTTTGCCAAGAAAGTAAAGTGCCTGGTACAGCCCACTGACTACTACCCGCTACTGGTCTTTCAGGCTGGTAGCGATGAAGTAGTAATGAGAAGTCCGAAGGCGATCAAAAGAGACTTTAGGGATTTGGGGCGACTACTTAGAGGATCAGGGGCGCAGGTTGTGTTTGCCTCTGTCCTTCCGATAGGGGGGATCGAAGCTGAAAGGCGTGCTGTTCACATAAACTCGTGGCTTTGAGACTGGTGTGACCGGCAGAATTTTGGGTTCTTTGATCACGGGAAGGTCTATGCTACACCGGG
Organism: Netta rufina; assembly: GCF_964035555.1. Taxonomy (NCBI): domain Eukaryota; kingdom Metazoa; phylum Chordata; class Aves; order Anseriformes; family Anatidae; genus Netta; species Netta rufina. The sequence goes on from NC_140124.1 coordinate 102,814,304, forward strand.
CCTGATGGCACCGGATGGGATGCGCCTCTCTCGGAGAGGGGTAAGGATCTTTGGTCAGGAGTTGTCAGGGCTGATAGATAGGGCTTTAAACTAGAGTCGAAGGGGGAAGGGGCTAAAACCAGGCACGCCGGTGAAGACCTAAGGGATGGTACGCTAGAATCAGAGGGGCTGTGTGCCAGTGAGGTCCTTCGGTCAGATCCACAAGGTGCTGAGTGTAAGGAGACGCACCTGAAGTGCTTCTACACGAACGCACGCAGTATGAGGAATAAAATGGATAAGCTAGAAGTCCTGGCCCAGTCCCGCAACTACGACATCATCGGCATAAGCGAAACCTGGTGGGATGAGTCCTGTGACTGGGGTGTTGCTATAGATGGTTACAGGCTCTTCAGGAGAGACAGGCAGGGTAGGCGAGGTGGTGGGGTGGCGATGTATGTGAAGCAGGGGCTGGACTGTGTGGAACTTCAGGTCGGCAATGGCAAAGTTGAGAGCCTCTGGGTAAGGATCAAGGGACGAACGAATAAAGGGGATGTCTTTGTGGGAGTCTATTACAGACCGCCTGGCCAGGACAATAGCGCCGATAAATTATTCTTTACAGAACTAAGAGAGGCCTCGAGATTAACTCCCCTTGTCCTTATGGGGGACTTCAAATTGCCAGACGTTAACTGGGAGTGCCACACGGCTGACACGAGCAAGTCCAGGAGGTTCATGAAGCACCTAGATGATAACTTCTTGGTGCAGGTGCTAACGGAGCCAACTAGGAAAGGTGCCCTCCTAGACCTGTTGCTAGAAAACAGAGAGGGTCTGGTGGGAGATGTGGTAATTGGTGGCCGCCTCGGTCATAGCGACCATGAAGTGGTTGAGTTCAAAATTTACAGTGACAGAAGGAAAAGTGCCACCAAAATCTCATCCCTAGATATGGGGAAAGCGGACTTCAGGCTGCTCAGGGAACTAGTCAGCAAGGTCCCCTGGGAAACTGCTCTTGAAGGCCTCAATGTCCACCAGTGCTGGTCATTCTTTAAGCGATGCCTCCTAGAAGCACAAGATCAGGCAATTCCTAAATATCGCAAGTCAGGCAGGCGGGGCAGGAGGCCGGCGTGGCTGACCAGGAACATTCTAATGGAGATTAGGCGGAAACAGAGAGTGTTTCGCTACTGGAAGGAGGGCCAGGTGTCATGGAAAGAATATAGGGATGCTGTTCGTGTTTGTAGGGAGAAAGTTCGTGTGGCCAAAGCACACCTAGAGTTGAAGCTGGCTGTGTCTGTGAGAGAAAATAAAAAGGGTTTTTTTAGATATGTGAATGGAAAAAGGAGAACTAAAGAATACATAGGGCCGCTCCTTGATAGGGAAGGTCTCCTCACAGACAATGGCATAGGCAAAGCAGAGACGCTTAACGCCTTCTTTGCCTCTGTCTTCAATGCTGATGATGGGCTTCGGGACCCAGGGTGCCCTGAGCTGGAGGACCGGGACGGTGGGGATGACAAACTCCCAACCGACCTTGAATGTGTGCAGGATTTGCTACTCCACCTGGATCCCTACAAGTCCATGGGTCCGGATGGGATTCATCCCCGGGTGCTGAAAGAGCTGGCGGACATCATCGCGGAACCTCTCTCAATTATTTTTCAACGATCCTGGGAATTTGGAGAGGTCCCGGTAGACTGGAAGCTGGCAAATGTTGTGCCGATTTTCAAGAAGGGTCAGAAAGAAGACCCTAGCAATTACAGGCCTGTCAGTCTCACGTCAGTGCCTGGTAAAATCATGGAGAAGATGGTTCTCGAACTTATTGAGGTGCACCTGGGGGACAAAGCAGTCATTGGTCCCAGCCAGCATGGGTTTGTGAAGGGTAGGTCCTGCCTAACTAACCTGATTTCCTTTTATGATAAGATCACCCGTATGGTGGACCAAGGGAAACCAGCTGATGTGATTTTTTTGGACTTCAGCAAGGCTTTTGACACGGTTTCCCATAGGATCCTACTGGACAAAATGTCCACCATACAGCTAAATAAAAACATCATACGATGGGTGAGCAATTGGCTAACGGGCAGGGCCCAAAGGGTTATGGTAAATGGGGCTGCATCAGGCTGGCGGGCGGTCACCAGTGGGGTCCCTCAAGGCTCCATTTTAGGGCCGGTACTTTTCAATATTTTTATAAACGATCTGGATGTAGGAATAGAAGGTATTTTGAGCAAGTTTGCTGATGACACCAAACTTGGAGGAGTTGTGGACTCGAATGAGGGTGGAAAGGCCTTGCAGAGGGATCTGGATAGGTTGGAGAGCTGGGCGATCACCAACCGCATGAAGTTCAATAAGAGCAAGTGCCGGGTCCTGCACCAGGAACGGGGAAACCCTGGCTGCACGTACGGACTGGGCGATGAGACGCTGGAGAGCAGCCTAGAAGAGAGGGATCTGGGGGTCGTGGTAGACAGCAAGTTGAATATGAGCCAGCAGTGTGCCCTGGCAGCCAGGAGGGCCAACCGTGTCCTGGGGTGCATCAAGCATGGCATCGCTAGTAGGTCAAGGGAGGTGATTGTCCCGCTCTACTCTGCGCTGGTGCGGCCTCACCTCGAGTACTGTGTGCAGTTCTGGGCACCACAGTATAAAAAGGACATGAAACTGTTGGAGAGTGTCCAGAGGAGGGCTACGAAGATGGTGAAAGGCCTGGAGGGGAAGACGTACGAGGAACGGCTGAGGTCACTGGGCCTGTTCAGCCTGGAGAAGAGGAGGCTGTGGGGAGACTTCATCACAGTCTACAACTTCCTCGTAAGGGGGTGTCGAGAGGCAGGAGACCTTTTCTCCATTAACACCAGTGATAGGACCCGTGGGAATGGGGTTAAGCTGAGGCAGGGGAAATTTAGGCTTGACATCAGGAGGGGGTTCTTCACAGAGAGGGTGGTTGCACACTGGAACAGGCTCCCCAGGGAAGTGGTCACTGCACCGAGCCTGTCTGAATTTAAGAAGAGATTGGACTGTGCACTTAGTCACATGGTCTGAACTTTTGGGTAGACCTGTGCAGTGTCAAGAGTTGGACTTGATGATCCTTAAGGGTCCCTTCCAGCTCAGGATATTCTATGATTCTATGATTCTATGACCATTCTCTACATACAGTTTGCATTTTGGTTCCCTAAACCTAATGCCTTGTTGCCCATATGCCAAGTTTTTACTTTGCTTATTTTTGTTACTAAAAAAAAGTAATAATAATAACAAAAATTATTATGAGTAAAGGAGTGGAATGTCTAGTATTAGGTTCCTCAGATAAGAGATGAAGGGGATAGTGCTGGGGGTCATGTTTCCTAAATAAGTTCTTCGGAATTACCAGGCTAGGCTCCTAAAATTAAATCGAAGTTGGGAGAGGAAAATTCTTTCCATTGACAAATACTCAAGCTACAAAACACTTTTTTTTCAGTGAGATATCCAAGGTAAATGGTTTTTTTTTGTTTGGTTGGTTTTTGTTTTGTGTTTTTTTTTTTTTTTTGTTTTGTTTTAACATATATGGAACACAGCAAAAAGAATATGTAAACTTGAGTGTTAGACATCTAATAGTATATTTTATTGTCTTATATTGCCTTACATCATATAGAAAAGTACCTCACAGTCTTGATTTGGCTGCTTTTCAGGTTGTGATTGTTTTCTTCTAAAAACATTGTCCTTTATTGGACTTACTGTATGTAAGGATAAAAATCTTGAAGTAGCAAAGTAAATAAATGAAAGGGTCCTATTGGTAAGATTATTGTAGATACTTTATATTTTAAAGGAACACATTTTTATTCAGTATATTAGCAGGTAAAGATGTACTGAAGGATTTTTTTTTTTTAATTTTATTTTTTTTATTTGACTAACAACTAATAGAAAAGAGATATAACAAAATATTAGCATATATTATACCGAACTTTTAATGCACTCTCTCTGGTCAAACATTTCAAATGTAAAAGGGATAAAAAATGGTGGAATAAACAGAAAAAAAAAAAATGAGCTTCAAGATAAGTAATTCACTTGAAAATAATGTATTTGTTTATTTATTTATTTATTTATTTATTTTCTACTTCTGAAAATAAGATAACCCGCTATATCTCTTTAATCAAAAGGAAAACCTAATTCACTGGGGTTTCAAGACCTGTGAAATTTAAGGCATATTTACTATATAATGTTGAAATTCCAGTTTGCCCTGAATTTACAGTTATAATAAAGCTGTGTATCAAAGTTGTGTTTATGTGCATACCCTAAACCCTTAGTTACCAACTTCCTGAATAGTGCAGGAACATCCCTGGTATTGTCTGCACAGACAAAACAATGGGCTGATGAAGACAATAGGCTCTCTGGACTCCTATCCCACTTGAGAAGGAACTTACTAATTATTATTATTAGAAGAGCTCTCCAGGTAGTAAATTAAGATAGTCCCAGAGATTTACCAGGGCAGTTTCTGCTCTTCATAAGCCAACTAAAAGACTGTCTTATACGTGTATGTTGTGATTCCTGTGCCCTCACCTTATATTTTAATTATGAAATATTAAAGGATATTTTTTTTCCACATAAAAATGACAAGAATCGTAATAGCTACTGTTTTTGGTGTGCTGTTTGTTGTTGCTGTTGTGGTTGTTTTTCAGCTTGCATTCCTTTCAACTACTCCACATGAAAATGCCAACAAGGTCTTTCAATATATAAGAGCTCAAAAGAAATGTATGTCTGAGAAACAAGGCAGGCCATGTAATCCTTAGCTTCTGTATTTACATATAAACCTGAGTAGAACCAGAAAGCTTTATAAGCCATCACAATTCACACTTTTAATGAACAAAGGTTTGAAGTTTCCAGAAAGAATCAGTTCAACAACCAGATCAATGAAGAAATACTAAAATATAAGCATACCAGTCAACTTCCAAATCTTTATAGAGAAAAATGCTTTATATTATATAAATAGTGTTTCAGACATAAATAATTTTTTAGAGTCAATGTACTGTATTTTGTGTATTGTTAGTTTAAAAAATAACAACAACAACAACAAAATCTAATAACCTTGACTGCATTATAATTGTAGGAAAATTAATCCAATATGTACACACCACATGTTAAAACATTGGCATGTTCAATAGGATAGTAGATCAGATAGAAATATGCCTTATTCAAAAGAATGCTTATGCCAAAGTGAACAGGGCTAACAAACTTTGAATGATGATCAGGACAGTATTTCCATTAGTTTAAGATGGTTACTCCATGACAATGGATATTATTCATCACAGTGCACTAATAATCATAGTGTGTAAATACTATAAATGAATAAGTAATTAATAAATGAATATTTTGGTGGTAACAGTCACATTTTTTCATTGTAAAATTAATATTGAGTTTGGTCTACAAGATTCTTTACAGCTTGGTCAAACTAGGTCAAATACTTCATTAATCATTCAAATACATTGATAAAGCCCAATCAGAAACTTTGTTTAAGTGAAGAGGAACTCAGAAACTATGAGAGACCCTATTGAGGAGTCCAGCTGTCAATAAGATTGCAATACAGAAATGATACTCTAGGTCCTACTCCAGACCTATTAATTTTCTTGAATATTTTCTGTGACTCCTCTTTGCTTGCACCTATACAACTCTGTCAGATAACAGAAAGCCTCCAGACCAAATAGCTCAGTATCTGCCTGACAATGTAGGTAAGCTGTGCTTCTGATTATTACTTTTACTGTTTTTGTTAGTTTTCTACAAAAATAAAGGTACATCATCCTAGTATTTATTCAGAATGGTCAACACTTATCAACTTAAAATGGGTCAGAGGGCTCAATGTCCATGAAGACAGTATATGTGACTAACATTTATAAGATATTGTTACTGTGGAAAGGTATTTTATGAAGTAAGAGATTTCAAAAGATACTTATTCTACTGTTTACTATGAATACTCCCAATACAGCAAAGGAACACCAGAGTATGAAGTTTATTGAACCATAAATAAGAAAGATACAAAGTTAATGCAATACTTTTTTCTTTTCTTTTCTTTTTTTGTTCTTTCTTTCTTCCTTTTTTTTTTTTCTCCTTCTTCATCTTTGACCACTAACCTTTGGACATATATCACTCTTGTCAGAGTAACAGATAACTACAGGAAGCATCTGTAAATTAGAAAGCTTGAGATACATCAGCTCTGCCGTTTCAGGAGACAATTTGTTAATATAACTGTCAATTTGTTAATTTAACTCATCAGAGAGCTGGCATTGCAATGTAGCTGAAAAATTGATAGCTTCATAGAATTTAATCTCGGGTAGAGCTTTTCAAAAATGTGAAAATGTAAGCCATATGATTTTAATTAGTCACAACTTTGAGCCCTTTATGTAGCAGGATAATCATATTAACAGAATTTATACCTCATTCAATTGATTTTCAGGAATCACTCAATTTCCAAAATGTTGTTTCCAAAACTAATCTAAAACTACAAACTACAGCAAACACTGCTTACAACACCACCAGTTAGAGCTAGTCATGTATCACTCAAATATTACAAGTTAATTACAGTCAGACTCATTTAGAATTTGTGATCAAGGTGGACACATATTTTATATACATGGCTCTAGCCAGACTTAACGATTAAAGCCAATTAAAGCTAAATATTATTTGATGCTGGAATCCACGTCAAGAAAGCAATATTACACACTGAATAGTCCAGTTAATATATTAATAGTCTAAGGGTCTACATTATCTAATTAATATGGAAAATTCTTTTTATTAACATGGTTGCTATTCAGAAAATTCCTAGCACCTCACCTTTTTCTCTGGTGTTTTGCCTACCTTTGCACTTTCCCCAGTGCAAGGTTGACAGTCTCAGTCTTCCTCAGAAAGAAAGGAAGAAGGGTTCCTACAAACATCTTTGCTAGGAGGAATGGGATGTTCTGTTAGTACCACTTTTCTCAACATTGAGTTTGCATGGGGCTTATAAATATATGTATATATGTGTATATATGTGTATATAGGTGTGTATATATATATATATACATATATATTTGTCTTAACACAGTCTTCTTTCTTCTCAATGGTTCCCAGATAGCCCTTTATAACTTTTATAATTACACAGCTGCCTTTTCCAATCCTAAATCTCTTAAAGTCCTAAAGGGCATTTTTGTCATAGTAACTACCTAGGTCTACCAAGCCCTTACTATTTAACGTATTTAGAGATGTTAAGCTAAAACAGGTGGGAAAAGAGCCACTTAATGACTAGGTAATTATGAAAACAAGTGAAAATCAGTTCAGGCAAAAAAAGTTCAGAAAAACCCTAAGATGCCAGGTTAATAGGTCTATGTCTTTCTCCTGGTAATGACAAAATCATATTTACTTGGCTACAGGAACATGAGCCCCTGGTGATGGCATAAGCTTAAGAGGCTTATATTCAATTAATAACTGTGCCAGCAGCTACTAGTCTCTATGATAAGAACAGCCATCTATGATAAGAAGAGCCCTATGAATGCATATCGTAAATATCTGACTCAGGAAAGCCAATTAACTAAAAGCAATGCACACAAACAGAGTTATGGACCTTTCAAGAGTGCAGCTTGGGAAGGATGACAACATCCTTCAGGGTGACCTCATCCTGCAGTGGTAGTAGAGAAGATACTGAGAAGGGTAGCTTCACAAGGATGAATACGTGGGTAGGTAGGATAGGTAGGTAGGTTGCAGTTTAGAAAGGAAAGGATAGAGGGAGCATGGTCCACTGAGGTATTCAAAATCGTTATTACAACAGATAAGATGAATGCAGGACTGGTGTTCTCCAAATCATAATGTACAAGAAGCAGGAAGCCCTTTATAAGACTAGTTGGAGAGTAGTTTAAACTTGATATAAGAAATTACTTCTTTACGTAGTGTGTAATGAATTTCTGGAGCTTGGTTCCACAAGACGTTGCACAGGTATGCAATATCTGCAGGTTCAAAAAGGGACAAGAGAAATTTGCAGACAAGTTTGAAAACAAATACCGAAAGACTGTCCACAAAATATCACATCTAGATGCTAAGGGACCACAGAAAATGGTCAGTCTTGCACACCCTCCCTAAATAGTGTTTTCTATTGCAAGTGTCTGAGGCAGAATTCAGGGTTAGACAGAGCAACATTTATGCCTTATATTCTTAGGTATTCTATTTGTAGTTAGGACTGTGCCTGTGTAGTGGGTTTACATGGCAACATTTGGGTAGCAGGGTCCATAGGGGTGGCTTCTGCAAGAAGAATCCAGAAGCTGCCCCATGTTAGATAAGTGGCCAGATCCAAGCTGGCCAGATCCAAGCCAACAAGTGATGTTGTTTGTGCCTCTGTGAGAGCATATTTAAGAAAGGGGAAAAAAGAGAAAAAAAAAAAAAAGAAAAGAATGGAGGAGAGGAGAGGAGAGGAGAGGAGAGGAGAGGAGAGGAGAGGAGAGGAGAGCAGAGCAGAGCAGAGCAGAGCAGAGCAGAGCAGAGCAGAGCAGAGCAGAGAAGAGAAGAGAAGAGAAGAGAAGAGAAGAGAAGAGAAGAGAAGAGAAGAGAAGAGAAGAGAAGAGAAGAGAAGAGAAGAGAAGAGAAGAGAAGAGAAGAGAAGAGAAGAGAAGAGAAGAGAAGAGAAGAGGAAAACTGTTGGGGAACAGCAGCTGGGAGAGAGAGAAGTGAGAAATAGCCTTGCGGACACCAAGTTCAGTGAAGAAGGACGAGAAGGAGGTACTCCCGACACCAGAGCAGAAGTTCCTCTGTGGCCTGTTGTGAAGTAGGTTGTCCCCCTGCAGCCCTGATGTTCCACAGCGGAGCAGATTTCCATGCTGCAGCCTGTGGAGTAGACCACAGTGGATCAGGTGGATCCACCCTGAAGGAGGCTGCAGCCTGTGGAGAACCCCTGCCAGAGCAGATTCCAGGCTGGACCTGCACTGCTCGGGGGGAGGAGGCGGAAGAGAGGGGGAATGTGTTTTTGGTTTCTTTCCTTTGTTTCTCACTTAGCCTGTTAGTAATAGGCAATACATTTTACTATCTCCCTACTCTGAGTCTGTTTTGCCCATTACAATAATTGAATGATCTCCCCGTCCTTATCTCAACACTTGAGCCCTTTGCATTGTATTTTCTCCCCCTTCCTCTTTGAGGAGGGGGAGTGAGAGGGCGGTTGTGGTGGAGCTCAGATGCCTACAGGAGTAAAACTACCACAGTCTGTCACCATTATTAATCTCAGTTATCATAGCAAACCTCCTTCTGAAATCCAACCACTTTCTTCACTTCATTCCTTCTACTACAAAATCTATGACTCAGCCATATACAGGCAGCTTCCCAAGTCCCCCCACAGCCCTACCAAGCCAGTCCTTTCTGTCTATATTTCATCATGAACATTCATATTCAATCTAGCGTTCTGCAAATGTGACAACTGCTGAATATGATTTAGATGCATACAGCTGTAGTGAAACAAACACTCAAAGCTTCCTGTTACATTCTAATCTTGAACATTAAAAGACAGGATAAAAACAACTGCCACAGGTTCCCTTGTGGCAATAAGCTCTATGTTTTGCATTTTCCCTACACTGTTCAATTCTTTTTAAACAAGATGTCTGAAATATTAAAGCAAATGCAGCTGTATGATTCAATAAAAAATGTGTAAATGTTTTTTTCTGACAGTTTAATGTCAGAGAAGTTACTGCAAATTGTCAGAGAAAGAATTCATGTAAAGCAGAAGCTTTAAATCAAACTGTCTGGACAGTTAATCTTACTAAAACTGTGTCTTTAGACTCCATGTATAAAAGTCCTATTAAAAGCCAACACTGAAGATGACTTTCAGCCAATCTTAGCTTCTGAAGTCACATGAGACCTGGAGGATTATATGAGCATTTGAAATTTGATTTTCTTCATGTTCTTTATCCTATCAGTTTGTCATAACACCATCATCTTGCAGAGATGAGAAAATTGCTCAGATACACAAGACACCAAGTTCAACTAATGATCATAAACTATCGTTAACTTTAACTGTGGAAAATCTTTTTCTTCACAAATCAGTTACTGCACCTCTTAAGGCAAACAGCAGACCTAGCTGCAAATTATATTCAGTAAAGCTGTTGTTTCTTAAAACCTCTTCGTAAAGCATCTCTATGTTGGATTAATCAATTCCATTGTAAAACCTTTCCATTATGGACCAACACAATAGAAAATGGGCTAAGTAAAAATGCATAATACATAACATTTCAGAAAAATGGATGCCAGAATTGCATATACTATGGAGAGGTAGCATTTAAAGTGCATGTGAATCAGATTACACTATGTAGTTTTTTGTATTTTTTTTTTTTCTCTCTCCCTCTCTTTCTTTCCTCTCTCAATTTAATGTATTAGGCACCTTCTATGTGTAGAGAACTCAAATGTGGTCCATATCTATTGCATTCCATGATGTAGCGTTTTATGGTTTTTCATAACATCACACATACTTTTTTTCTTTCCTGCACAGATAAGGTCACAGCAAAGCATTTCATTCTATACTATGAGAGTATCTCAAAACTAACAGTACCTGGAGAAAAGCTGTCTCTTTTTTCAGTTGTCTGTGAGTTACATATTAGTTTCTATTTTGTTATACTGTCATATAGGACATATTTGGACTTACTTTTACCTTCTGTAGATGATTACATTTTTTTTTTTCTTTATATTCACAAGGCCATTTAGTGAAAAGCAGTATCAACTGAGCGCCCACCTCCACTTCTGTACATTTGAAAATCATGCACATATGAATTATGGTCCTGTTTATGCAACTATTTTATAGTCACACTTAAAAGGGTTGTAAAATAGTATATGAGTTTGTTCCCCAAAATTATTTCCCGTTTTATGCCCAAAAAACTTCCTCAGTCTAAACCTTCCTCAGTTTGTTACATGCTACAAGAATTGATACTGCAGAGTGTCTGGTATTTGTCTTCCATCAAACCCTTTCCATCACTGAGCACTTCTGTGAGCTAGGAAAAAAAAAAAAAAAAAAAAAAAAAAAAAGTATTAGATTCCTTTTCTTCACAGCTACTTGCATATTCAAGACTTTGAATCATTTTAGAAGAGAGTGAATTTTGATTTACCTTGTCTGACATCCCATCCATGCATTTCATTCTGTGCATTTCATTCTCATAAGAAACCAACCACCAGAAACAAATTTCTAGCCAGAAGTATCCTAAGTCAGTCCTGGTGATGTAGGTGAAACCAAACCAAGCTGTATTATACACTAACTTGGAATATAGCTTGTAAGTTTTGTGTTTGATAAAACTTATATCAGAAGTGTTCATTATTATTTCAATTCGCATGTGTTGCTTCTCATTTTCATAACAGAGATTTTCATGTATATCACTACATCTAGTAGAGTAAAAAAATATACATGACATCAAATCTTCGCTAATCACAAATATATGCTAGTAAAGCTAGTACATTACTATGTTATTCCTGTACATATTACAAATACGTATAATATAATATTATACATATATTGTTGTTATAAAAATATTGTAAATATTTATATTGTAAATATAAATAATAAATAATATTGTTATTATAATAAATAACAAACCCCAGGAATTTGGAGTTACTCAGCTCTATAGTGATTACCTTGCAACATTTGTGAAGTCTCTATTTTTAAAGTTTCTGCTAATCCTCTTTGCAAATCTGATAGTAAAATATCAAGAGAGATTGTTTCAATATTTTAAAACTTTTTTTTTGTCTTCTCTCTTTTCAGCCTAGAGTTTTAAATATCTGTATGCTTCCTGGCTTGCAAACTCTAAACTTTCTTTGTGGAAAAACTATAAGATACAACTGTAGTGATGTGAGAAATAACAAATTTCCAGTCTTTTCAAGGTTAAAAAGAACATTAATTTTTTGCATAATGGCCCAGTGAAGCTATTCATGTATATACCCAAAAACTACAAATCCCTATTCCCCAAATACTTGCACACACCAATACTTTGAGTGGATTATTTATCTCAACCCTGAGGTGGATTTTTATCATTATTTGATATACCCAGTGGTAGCTGAAAAAATATGAGAGTAGTCTCTAAGACTGGAAGAAGGAATTTAGCTGATACACATTCCCAGCCATTTTCTTATATTCATAAATTTACAGTCACACACAGATATATTCAGTGAAGCATGTTCAATTTCTGCAGCCTGAAAAGTGACTGGAAAGCATGATGGTCTTCAATCCAAAAATAGAGCTTCACAGCATTTTGTACTGTACTGTATGCTCAGCATAGTGTAGATTTAAACATACTGCAGAGTGATTTAAACTTCAGTATTCCTCTCCACCATGCAGTTCTGAAAACTTCTTTTTCCCCACAATCTTCTTAGTTCCTTAGTTTTCTTGCAAGACAATGTGAGTGGTACAATTTATTTATTTATTTATTTATTTTGGGGGGGCTGGGGGGAGTGTCAGCTAGTTGCTGACGCTTTGAATATAGAAATTAATTAGCATTTCCATAACAGTGTAAATATCAGTCCCTGGAGGCATGCAGTCAAGATAATGAACACCAAGATTAACAATACACATTACAGACACCAGGCTATTATTACGTCTTAATGACATGCATACAAATAGTCTTCAAGTAGTCAAAAGATGCTGTGTAATAATGGAATTCTCAAGGCTATAAACTGTATTAGAAAAATACTGTGCTTGTTCAGATAAATGCACAGCACAGATTCAGTTAGCAGACTATCTTGCAAGAGAAATTTTTGGAATGCAAGACTGTGAAAGATACATAACGATAAATATCTCTCAGTCATGTCTAGACTTTCACCAATTTTATGTTTTTGTGTGTGCATGTGATACTGTGACACATTAATTGCAAATAATAGTAGTGAGTTTGTTGATATATGCAAAATGATGTTGTGGGATACCCAAATGTGAAAATTACAATTTTCAGATATTTTCAGTATCCATCTTTCCATCTTTTCTTATTTCTGTAATCTCACAGGGTGCTGGCTCTGTCAGGAGCCACTTGCTCCAAGTAGGATTTTTCAAATTAACCTACTTTAGTTTATTCACAGCCTGATTAAACAGATAATTAAAAGTTACAGATGCATAGCAATACTAAATTACTGTAGCTTGAACACATTTGTGAGAAATATTCATTCAGATATTGGCAAAGACCCGAGTGGCTATGATGGTGAAGATCCACTACAGTTCAATATTTTGCTCTCTTCAACACATTTTTCTTTTTTTTTTTTTTCTTATTTTAATTAATTTGGGCAACCATAGAAACCCAAAGCACTTGTCAAGCTAGTATGAGGTTACCAAGCTTTGAGTTTCAGTCATTTCTCACCAAGCTGCACCAAGAAAAAAATGTGTACATCTATATTCACAGTACAGACTCTGCAGATGAATTATTCTATTTAACTCTACAGGAAGCTGACTTGTCTTCAAAAATTTCCTACACTCTGCAGACACTTGTTAAGAAATAATGACAGAAAATGGCCTTTATTAGTGTAGTTCAAAGACGAGATTCAAAGCAGAGATAAAGTAGGTGACTCCCAATTTTCGGTTTCTGTGATGCTAGCCTACGGAAAAAGCCTGTAATTGGGATCCACAGGATTCTACTTTTTGTGAAGCAGAAGCAGTGAACCTTTGGCACTGACACAGATTTGGGCTGACATAAAAAGTAATATGCTTACAACACTTCTTTAAAATTCATTTGGTACCAGTTACAAAGCAAAGATTTCTCCCTGTATGCTGTTTCTGAAACTACTGACTAACTTCGGTAAATATTCTTTTGATTTCTGAACCTTCAATTACCTTATTTAGTTGAGAAGCCAATTCTTTTTCTATTTGAAAACTTGACAAGAATAAGAAATACAGAAATATATAACTTGGAGTGATTCAAGGAACCATCCAAAATGCTGAAGTATGGCTCTAGACACCACTGTTTTAAGTGGTAGGCAGAGGAACTCATTCAGCTATTTTCTTACTCTGATTATCTGTTTTACATGCCTTTGGACTAAGTTGTGATTTTAGGTTTAAAATTGCATAAAATAAAGAAACAAAAGAATATATCTGTCAAAATATCTACTAATTTTGCAGTTTTTCAAATATGTTTCAGAAAACAAGAAATGAGAAGAATACAAGAAATCTCTTTCATGGCACAGAACTTTCTTCCATATTAGGATATGAGAAGTCTCATAAATAAATAAATAAAATATTAATCTGCAGCAGATTAATTACAAAGGGCCCAGGATATATGATTTTGGATATGATTTTGCCTTCACTGGTCAAAGGCTATGGTCTGTGTATTGATCTGACAATGCTAATCTCTGTTTTTTTTTGGCTTTGTCTAAGACTGATCTAGGTTATTTGTTTTGAAAGCTCTAACAGCTGCCAAGAAAAGCAGTGCCTGTTTGCTCTCCCATTTCAGCTTTCTGTGTAATCCCTAAGGTGGGGAGTCAGAAGGTGACAATCAGCAACTCCACTTAGAAAGGAGTTGAGAGAGAAAAAATAAAATAAAATAAAATAAATAAAATAAAATAAAATAAAATAAAATAAAATAAAATAAAATAAAATAAAATAATAATAATAACAATAGCTCCAAGCAGAGATAAGATAGAGATCAAGAAAACCTCACAATGAACTTCATACTTCTCACATACTTCTCATCATACTTCAACACTTGGGATTCTGATAACCTGTTGCAATCCTGCCTCCTATTCTTGAAGAGTGGTAAGATTGTCAGCTAAAGGTTGCAAAACGGTGAGGTGGAAGGATGAATTCTCTGGAAAAAAACTGTGGAAGATTTTTTGTTAAACTGCAAGACAACAAGATTGTCATGAAAACTCCTTAATTTTCTCATTTGCCTGCCCTCATTAACGTACATCTAGCACTTGTTTGTAATATACCCTGTTTCTACCAGGTTTCAAATATAAAATTTATTATGTGAAGGAACCTGCTTAATATCTAAGCAATCTATCTGTATTTGATAAGACAACTTTGAAAACTAAGGTGTCATCAGTTATTCTTTGTGAAGCCTGGAGAAGTGGTGGCCTTTATTAGCATTGCATTTTTAACTAAAGAATTTTGCAACTTCATAAAACATTGTTCCTTAACACAGAATAGAGGTCAGTTTAATTTCACTAGCTGCACCTCAAAGAGAACTATGCACAGGCCTAGTGCCTGTGGCATTTTTGTTCACTCACATGAAGAATACTACCTTACAAATAATGTACTTTAAATTACATTTTACCTGCTGTGAAGACCTGTGTACTTCTGCAGTTAAATATGTTTTCATTTGGAAGTTGTCAGTTCCTCAAAGGTGAAATTTCTAGACATTGTTCCAAATGAAATCAATATATAATATTTTGTTAAAATACATCAGGAAGAAAAAAAAAAAAAAAAAAAGAAAAAAAAAAGTAAGATTGGGTAAGATTGGCAAGTGTGTCTTTATGAAGATGTCAGAGATAGGAAAATTCCAGATTGTTTTATTTATGTTAATATTTATTGCCATGCTGAATGTAAAAAAAAAATAAAAAAAATCAATGAAAGATGAAAGTAGAACATTTGTTCCTGCTGATGTCATAATACTTCAAAGGTAACACATGAAATAAATTAATTCTTAATTTTCTCTTTAAAATTCCCCTGCATACATGTTGGAAGGCTAAAGTGTGAATGTTTTTAATTTCAAGTACCTTCTCATTGGATTTTACTTAAAGACTATTTCTTCAAAGTGAAGTTACAATCCCTCCAGAATAAATGTGCCAAGGATCTAATGTTACCAATATTAACCTTGATTCTGTCATTTCAATCAAATGATGAGAGAGGGCAGTGATTTTTATTTTTAGAGTAATATTGCTGCATTGATTCCTAAAATATGGACACAAAGTTCTGAGGTGTCAGAAAGATAATGGCTTAATTGTCATAGACACATTTATTTCAATATACATTCTGTTTTCCCTATATTCAGCATGCTGATATATGAAATATATCATAGAGAAAAGATATTATTAGACTTAAATGGAGGATAAAATAAATTGTGAAGGCCACTTGCTTCAAAATGTCCAAAAGATACAGCTGTATGGTAAAAATAAAAATCTAAAGTATTTTTGTTTAAAAAGGATGAAATAAATAAATAAATAAAGCCCTGTAATATACCTTAAAAAAAAAAAAAAAAAAAAAAAAAAAAAAAAAGTAAGACCAGTGGTTTAAGAGGCAGCATCTTTTAAATGTTTCAGTCACAGGAAAAGAAGAAAAATAAAAAGACATACCTGGGATTAACGTGCAAAACTAATTTTCAGTCCTGTATTTTGTAGCTAATAGATCTATCATCAGTTAAATAAGGGAATATGTTAGGTAAGTTCTATGACCAAATTTCTCTGATCTGAATCCATCCATCTATTAAAAGGCCATGAAATAGTTTCTTTGATATTTTATTATCAATGAGCTGTAAAATTTAACAGCCAAGCCAACAGTAGCTGAAATCTCTAACTTCAGGGAAAAGGACAATATGAAAGATTTAAAGCCCAAGCGACAAGACATTCAAAAGTATAAAATGGATTCTCAGAAAGAAACTTTGTTAGTAAAAACCATCAGTGAAACATACAAAAAATCAAAAGGCTTTCTTTCAACAAAATATTCTTTTGACAGTTTTCAAATTCCAAATGCTCATTTCTTCTTCTGAGAGAGACTATGCTTAATGCAAATGTGTTTTGTGCTCTCTACTTTAACTGAGCAAAACAGTCAAGGAGATCATTGCAATTCAGATTCATTCACTGCATCACCCATCACTTGCATAGACTAAGTGCTGAGGATGTCAGGATTGTCACAAGCAATCCTAAAGTTGTTGTTATTCACGGAAAATGAGTATTTATAAAAGCAATAAAACTAACTTCAAGAAGTAGGATATCATAAATGTGCAATAACTTGTGATATTTGTCTAGGTTGTTTTGATGTTTACAGGTAAGAAGATGCAGAAAAGAGAGGCAGAGACCAACCAAGTCATATTCACTTGAATTTACCAACAACTTTTAGGTCTAAGGTTCTGCTCTTCATTGCTGAAAAGTCTCACTTTCTCTCCACTAGCATCAGTTCTCACGTGGATCACAGTGCCGACATTGAGGAAAAATAAATAAATAAATACATTTGTTAAAAAGAAAAGAAAAAGAAAAGAAAAAAAAAAAAAAAGAAGCTATGACAGGGTGAATAACACTAGAACTGCCTAAAGGAATTATTTGTTTTAGCTGAAAACTGTTGAAGCCAAACCAACCAAAATAATAATACAAAAATGTTGCTGTGGAATACAATGCTTTCTGAGTCCAGCCTATGAACATTAGCTGATTTCGGAGTACATTTGGAAAACAACTGTTAGTTTTTGCCTTACTGAAAATATCTTCTCTGATATTTAAGAGGCAAATAGCAGCCTTAAGAAAACAATAAATCACTACCAGTTTAGAAGTCTAATAAGAATAGCATTTACTCTATCAATAATTATCCACAGGTATATACATTTCATAGGCAATTTTTTTAAGTGAAACATAAATACATAAAATAATACAGATATTTAGCTATTCACAATCCATTCCAATTATTTTTGGCTATAGATAGGTAGACTGATGGGAAGATTTAATCAAGCATTAATGAAAGATACTTAATGAAAATAAATGCTCAGTGCATATCTGTAGATACTCAGATATTCACAGGTATGATCCAAAAAGTTGCACATTTGATCACTTGTAAAGACATAAAATTGAGTAGAATCTTAAAAAATATATGTAAGTATTACTTAAATGAAACTACTCAGAACTTATTTTAGATAGGGGCCAAGAGGAACTTCATGAAGTTCAACAAGGGTCCTAACCTCAGGAGAAATAACCCCAAGTATCAGTACAGGCTGGGGGTTGACCTGCTGGAGAGCAGTTTTTTCAGAGAGACCTGGGAGTCCTGGTGGACAGCAGGTTAACCATGAGTTAGAAATATATCCTTGTGCCCAAGAAGGCCAATGGTATCCCGGGGTGCATTCGGAAGATCGTTGCCAGCAGGTCAAGGGAGGTGATCCTCCCCTTCTACTCAGCCCTGGTAAGGCTGTACTTGGAGTACTGTGTCCAGTTCTGGGCTACCCAGTACAAGAGGGACATGGAGCTACTGGAGCAAGTCCAAAGGAGGACTACTAAGATGATCAGAGGACTGGAGCACCTGTCGTATGAGGATGGGCTGAGAGCTGGACCTGTTTAGTTTGGAAAAGAGAAGACCAAGGGGTAATCTCATCGATGAGTATAAATATCTGAAGGGAGGGTGTCAAGAGCCATGGTCTTTTCAGTTGTGCTCAGTTTCAGGAGGAGAGGCAACAGGCACAAATTGAGTCACAGGAAGTTCTGGCTGCATGTGAGGGGGCACTTTACTTTTCACCCTCTTTACTGCGAGGGTGACAGATCACTAGAACAGGCTGCCCAGAGAGGCTGTGGAGTGTTTTGATGAGCCTGTCTGACTCCATCTCTTGGCTGTTAGTAGCTTATTGGTGGTCTTTTTGAAAGGGCTTGAAAGATATTTGCTGATCTTTATAATGACAGTTGAGTAAACAAATATGTATACATTATTCTTAAATTCAAGTCTCATTGTGAATAAATGGAGAAACAGATTCATGTAGTAATAATAATAAAAAAAATCAGGCTCACAAAGAGTTTAATATGAACCAGTAAAGAAACAAGAAATAGAAAGAAAGAAATGGAGAAGGAAAAGAAACAAGCAAACAAGTAAAAAAAATGAAGTATTTTTTTGATGCTTGATATTTATCCTATTTGTGCAAATCCAGATTAACTCTCTTGTATTAATTAAACCTCTGAGCCATGTAAACAAAAGGAAAGATAGTAGTTCAAATATTTACAGGAATATGGTATATAAAATACATGTATATCAAACATTTCTGACATATCTACATTATACACTCTGTAAGAAGCTGCCTCTAGCCCAGTTCAGTAAAACAATAAAAGATGTGCTTAATCCTACTGAAGGAAACTCACATGCATAAAATTAGTAATTCACATACTCTGTGCAAAAGATTTCTCCAGCTTGTAGAAAGAGAAGTGGTGTTATTATGAGGAAGTCACTTGGATCACCTCGTGACATCAGGTTTCAAAACACATACTTAAAACATGAAATAAAAAAAATACAACTAACACTGGCTGTAAAGCAAATCCTAAAGAGACTAAATCCTGGCATTTGGAAATTATTTAGTTTAATATCTTATTTTGAGTTACAAATCCTCTTTCTTAATTTCTAAAATAATGTAGTCAATACATTGTAATTAACAAAGGATATTTCCCTCAGATCTTTACAGATTTCACAAGACAAAATTAGTCTGGATATGATCAATACCTCAGGTAAAAATAATAATAATAATAAACTCTCTAAGAAGGTACCACAGGTGTTTGTGATTCAGTATGTAACGCTTCTTTTTGTCAGTACTGGTGAAATTCCAGAGCATGGTGTTAAAAGAAAATGCTCTGTTGAACAGACTTTATTCTTTTCTCATGGGCTGTGTATAATTGAGGTTTTGACCACTCACAGTCATTAAAGGTTTCATAGCTTTGCTTTGGAAAAGCAAAAAAAAGTGTTGGTCATATTTAATTTTCTCTGTTTAATTTCTGTACTTCATCTGGAAACAACAGCCTTTCTTCTTAATCTGTCAGCAAGTTTTTTGTGTGCTGTCTGAAGAGCTTCTGTGGGTGTAGATTTCCAGGATGTGAAGGTACCAAGCTCCTAGGGATGCCTCGGAGGTCCACATCCAGCTCACAGCTGGCAGGACACAATCTTCCTTTAGTACAGTTGGGAGCAAGGAAAACAAATTCCAGGCCTGCTGGTAGAGATATCTAAACTACATCCATTTATTCTGGAAGAAGCTGAAGCACTGAGGATTTTAAGGAGCCCTTAACTCAGAAAGAATCAGGAAAGATGTCATGGTTTTATGTATTAAAATATTTGTCTTTCTTCATCCTATATTGCAGTCTGTTGTCACTTCAGAAAGAGATGTATGGGTTCTTACTCTTACTCTGTTAGTAATAAGTTTTGCTTTGTCCCACTGATATTTCAATGCATTTAACAACAGATATTTCTTTCCGAGTGGATTCATTTAGATTATTCTTATTTTAGTCATTCATATAATTTTGCAGTGGGAGATATGAGAGATGCATATTGACTCTGAGAATAATAATTTTCTTGATTGTTTTGACAAAGTATAATTAACAGTTCTAAATTTTCTTTTGTAATCTTTTTTTTTTTTCCTAAATGTATTTTTTTGTCATTTATGCAAAAATCAATGGGTTATGTTTTTGATGTAAAATAGATAAATTCTATAGGTGAAATACAAACTTTATACATATTTAAACACATTTTTTCCATTCAATTTTTACCACTGATTCATTTAGAGATGATTCCCCATACTTGCTTTTTATTTTTAGTTTTGCTTTAAAATGGAAGAAAAAAGTAAATAAAGAGACAAACTCTGAGTGGCACATCTTATTCTACTGCTTCATATAGTGATGAAGAGACCAAAGGGGAGTAAGAATTTGTAGAACCTCAAAAAATAATGTAATTCATTTCACTCAGCAACAAATCAACAGATTATTACTGGAAATAAAGAGAAGGTTTTCACATGAAAATTTGAAAATTTTCAAATTTCAAAAATTCAGTTCCAAAATTTTCACATGAAAAATTTCATGTGAAAAATTTGGAACTGAAATATTTTCAGTTCCAAATTTACTAGTGAGAACTAGCATTATTCAGACTATGGATTTCTGTTTTCTCACTCTCTGGAATATCAGACTATGAACTTTAATTTCAATGAGTATTTGAGTAGTATCAGGGGACTTTTCTTTTTATTTATTGTATTTTAATAAAGTAAGTCTCTGGATATTTCGTTCTTTGCAGTTAGGAATTAGGCTTGCTAGCTATTGGAAAGACATGCAAGTCACTACAAATTTAACTGTTCTAAAAATGATATATTCTATCTGCCAAACACACATATACAAAATAAATAAATAAATAAATAAATAAATAAAAATCAGTAACTTTATAAAGTGAAAAAGACCAGCAGTGAAACATGTGTCTGTCTCAGCAATGCAGATAATGCAGATATTAGAACCAAAAAAATTACCTTCACACATCAGAACTCTTGCACATCCCAAACAAACTCAGTCTATTCTAAATCACAATCTATTCCTCTAAGTTACTTTTCATACTGAAATATCTACTCCAAAAAGTATACTAGTTTCATTTTGGATGAAAATAAATTATACCAGATTTTACAAATCTTACAGAAAGAATCTTTACACAAGATTTTGTCTCTATTTTGCAGGAAGTTTCAAGTTTCACCATGTGATTTCCTAATTTTGGCTCAAATTCTCATTTGCCTCAAATTCTCATACAGATTTTTGAGGCTGTTATTGAAGCTTTGATTCTACCTCAAGCTAATATAAGCTAGTGTCATCTGTATTAAATGGATTGTTTTCTAGTTTGAAATGCTTGTGGGTGTTTTTTTTTTCTTTTTTTTTCTTTTTGTGAATGTTAGAGGGTTTTAATTTATAGCTCATATATGAGCTAACAAAGCTCCTGTTCATAGAAATTCATACACATGTGCCATGTTAAGAGTTTAAAATCAGTCCATTTTTTAATAAGTATGATTTTTAGTAATATAGTGAATCTTTATATCTTTATATGATGTTTGATACATCATTCCTTATTTGAATAAGTCTTCTGTGAAGAACAGCAAATAAAGACTGTAGAATGTTACTAATGAACAGCTGAAAACTACACTCCTTATATAGGCATTGTTGATACTTGCTTTTCTGAAAAAGTTGCAAATAATCCCCCTGATACACAAGTCTAATCCATATCTCTTTCAATTTTGTCTCTCCATCCAGGATGAGGTAGAAATATTCCCATTAGTCTTTAGGATAGATCTAGTTTTACTTCTGCCATGAATTATGCTTTTGTTTTTAACTCATTTCTGATAGCATAAAGATCCTTTACAATGGTCTCCCAACCATATCTTTTAGTTTTACAGAACCGCCTACACTCTGAGCAAAGTTTCACTACACCATACCTTCTGTATTTTTCTCACTATGCTATTTTTGACTACGTTTTAACATTTCACAGGGATGTAAGGCTACAAACACACAGTGCAATCATCACCCTTGCAAACTTTCTGATTTCTATTTTTTACTAAGCCCAAAGTGAATGAAAATGCAATAGACATATGTCTGTTTCCACAAAAATAAATAAATTGGAACGGGAGGTGTTGGAGTCACTGTTCCTGGGGGTTTTTAAGGAAAGGTTGGATGTGATACTTAGGGACATGTTTTAGTAGGTAATATTGGCGGTAGGGGGATGGTTGGACTAGATGATCTTGGAAGTCTTTTCCAACCTTAATGATTCTATGAAATAAATAAAACCTCAAGTATTCGTAAGTATTTCAGCTGTTTTCAGATGAAATTAAATGTACCTCAGCATGTTGTGCCTACAATATGCAATAACATTCAGGTGCAAACTGCCTCTGATACATAACAAGGAAACTAAGAGGCAAGATACACGATTTAATTAGTTGAAGTTTTATCCAATTCATGTGGGAGCTATGCAGTAGTAACTTCTATACTACTGGTCCCTTTAATGAGATACCTTGTTAAAAGCCTTTTGAAAAGCCAGGTAGACTTTGTTGTCACTCACAGATGTTTGCAGAAGGCTTGCTGAGAGCTCTCTAATGTTTCCCAGGTTTTCCAGAGAGGCTTTTCTCCACTTACTCACATAGTTCACCTCTCATTACAAAGTGGGAGTAGCAAGTGGTTTTGAGTATCTGAGATAATCACTTTCATGAGGTAATTACAAACTTGTCTGTTTTCTGTGATTTCTGTATCTTCCAGCTCTGTCTCTGCTGGGGTCTCCATTCCAAATTAATAGTGGGTGTGACTGCAAAGGTACCTTTCATAGCCAAAGATGATGAGATCAGCTCTTCTCTGTGTTTCCTTTTTATTTGTAAAATGCCATCCCTCTCATATTCTCAGTGGTTGGAAGGATAACCTGCTTCACTGATTTTTATTTTTATTTTTTAATTATTATTATTATTTTAGCATTCTTTTGATTTTGCTTCTGCAAAATATGTTGAAACAAAAGAACACTTCTAAACTCCTTAGTTCTGTTTCTTTTCCCTAGCATGTTTGTATTTGAAATTGTACTAGACTCATTTTTTTGCCCTTCTAGGCAAGTAGGAAGAAACTGGAGTTTTCCAAAAGTTGCCCACACTGGGTTGTATATGTAATGCACTTTCAGTAAGATTTCCTATTCCAATAAGGGATTTCAAAGTCTATCTTTCATACATAAAAATAAAATGTAAAAGAAAATTGTGTTTTCCTTCAGTTTTATACCATGAACAATCAGGAAACGGACCCCCCACCCCAGAAAAGCAACAACTTAGAAATACAGATGAGAAACAGGTTCAGGTTCCTATTCTGATACTGAACCTTAAAGGAATTGTGCAGCCCTTACTGTTAGAACATATTGTAGAACATACTTTAACAGGGCTCATCATTTTGAACTGTTTCACTTGGCAAAAGCTTTCCAATTTAGAACTACTTACACAATTCCTACAGTAAAATAATTAAAATACTGAGTAAACAAAGGGAAGTTTGAGCTCAGGGGGTCATATTTAATACACAGAACTATATATGTAGTGGTATACATATATATATGAACTAGAGTATGAAACTTATGTCTTGTATTTCAAGATTTTAATATTCTTCTCTAAAAAATACAACTTATTCTGGACAATTATTGTAAGGTAAGGTTGCAGTTTGAAGAGATATACAACAAAATCAAAAGTGTATATAATGTTTGAAAGAAATGAGAAATATATTTTTTGATATGTAAAACTTGCTTTGTCCATTTGCAATTCTTTATTTTGTTTGTTTTAAATGGTTCATTTTATTCCCTTGGTTTACAGAAATTTGAATGATAGGAAGATTCAATTAAATACTTAAAATGAATTCTTAAGCAACTGTTGACTGTTTGAAGATATTCAAACAAAACTAAAATAAATAAAAGAACTAGATTCAGAAAGAAAAGACTTGGAGCATCATTTCTTTCATTGCTCCCCACCTCAGTAACAACAACATCAGCAGCAATCTCACTGAATAAAATACATATATATATTTAATATAAAAAGAAATAGCAAGAAAGTGTCACTAGTAGCAGTAATTTTTACTCTGTCTACATTATTGAAAAATGCATTTTCTAAAAATCTTGCAGAATTTCCAGTTATGTACATAGTGAAGAAAGGAAACAAACAAACAAACAAACAAACAACAACAACAACAAAAAACAGTTAGAGACATACTGAGGTTTATTCTAGGAAAAAAGCTTTAAAAACAGATGCACCAAAAACAAACAAACAAAAAAACAGTTGCACAAACTGTTATGCAATACTGATCTGAGGGATCTGAGGCAGACCACTACGTAGTAACATAAATTCAATGTAATATTTAATTAGGAATGTGGTAGAATTATTTGTTTTATTTAAATAGAAAAAGAAATTAAGTACAGATTTATAAAAATCCATACCTCTTACTTGAACAATACAAAAAAGATAATGAAAGCAAAAATATGTCTTTTTATTGCTATTAGAAAGTTTTTAAACTGCATACATACTCTGAGTCTGTGAAATGTTTGACACCAACAACATGCTGGCAAAATTACTTCAACATTTTTAGGGCAGAATTAAAACCGTATTTTCTTCCAATGCAGGTAAAGATTGGTGGAAGGTGTTCTTATATATAAATCAAAAGATGGAACAATGCAATACTTACCACTGGCCTTCTCCACTGCTTCCTTTCATCCTCTCTCTCTTGCTTCCCTTGGTAGGCCATTTGCAGCTGATAAACTTTTGATACAGAAAAAAACACAGCAAGAGAAAACAAAATAGCAACTGCTACTGGGACATTGCCTAGATCAGAAAACCTGAATAGGATGTGAAGCCTACTTGTGCAGCCATCTTCTCACACACATCATTTTAAGAAAAGCTGAGAAACTAGTATACATATTCAACATATAAGAATGGTCATCATTATACATTCCTAAATCTCCTGTAACTCATCAATTACATTTTATTTGTTATAGTCTTTGCTAGACTTAATTAGCTCATTCAGCTTTATGCCTATTTCTACATAGGCAAAGGCAACAGAAATAAAAATTGAGAGTAAGATCCTGGAATTTCTTAACTCAGTGGGAATTTTGCCACTGACTTAGTCAGGATTTTGCCCCTGCTGCTTAACACTCTTTAATAGTGGATGTACAGATGATCAGTACAGACAAGACTGAAACGACATTGTAATACATATATGTATAGTTTTTTGACTGTTACCTTACAAATTGTATGGACTATGATATCTAATGTGATACTAGGAAGTACCCAGGAGATATCTGTTTTCCATAAGGACATTGTCTCCTACTAGCAAGGGGAAAAAAAAGAAAAATAAATAAATAATTAAAGGATACATATTGAGGTGTTTGATTAAATAAATCTGGAAAACACTTTTGAAAAACAGAAATCTGACACTGCTCCAGTTCACAGTGAGCAGCATATGAATTAGCAAACAGCACCAATAGAGAAACAAATTTTTAGTCACAATTATTTTTTGGAAGAAAAGTAAAACAAAAGCAGAGCCATATGGACTTACTTAATGAGAAATTATGGTGTATAATATGCTTCTCTGATTATCTGTGGCTTATGTGACCTTTATTTTTTCTTAATCTAATGAATAATATGTATGTGTATCACTCTCACCATCTGCATTAAGGACCACCCCAGCAGAAGTGCTCCAAAACTTCATGCGGGTTGTACCTCATAGGTAGCAGAGGCTTAGTGATCATCTGATATTCCAACAAATACAAAGAACTGAATGGTATGCGAGGAATGTTTTGCATTAAAAAATATTGCATTAAAAAAAAAAAAAAATCACATGCATAAATCAGGTGAATTATGGGTTGGCAGTATGCATTTCTCACAGTTGTTCCCAAGCCACAAGTTGAAAGAAATTCGTTTAAAATGTGATTGGGGATGTTTATATTTTTCAGGAATAGCAGGGTAGCCATGAACACTATTAATGATTACAATTATGATTACAAAGACAGCAATTCTCATTTTGTGTTTTTCCCAAAGCAGATGTAGGACCATCTATAAGTGTCTTCTCACTGGTTTTGACCTACCGTGGCTGTAAAATCTCTGGAGACAGTGACAGATTTTAAGAACAAGCAATAATGCCTTCATATACCATTTACAACTGATCAGTTGTTCAGCAAGGTGTCCATGAGTATTTAGTCAATTTAACAGACAAAATTGCATCCATCAGTATGAGCGACCCCTTTCAATTACTTTATCTGTGCACTTGAATTCTGTTAACATAGCTCTGAATGAGCAAATGTTTCAATGCTTTCCCTTCAGTTTCATATGATGCAAATATAGGTGGCACTCTCAAATGGAGCTTATGGATCAGAGGAAAAGGGAATTCTGTTAAGAGGTTGTGGAGCTTGGTGAATGTAGAATCAGTTGCCTGCTCAGATTTCCTTCATGACTTTAGGCAAGTTTTTCAGGTGAAGAAGCACAAAAATGATTTAAGTTTACTAATTAAGGTTACTAATATATTTGTCAGTTTGGATATGTCAGTAAACTGACAGCGTTCTATGTCTACCTCACAGAAGCAGTAGTGTACAGTTAAACAGAGTATAAGCGAATAACATGCTTAAATACACTCGTGGGACACACGAATACAAGTAACAAATACTAAGACATTTACTCCTTTGCCTAACTTTGCATACCTTGTTTCCTTTGTAAAGTACCTGCATATATTTTGCTCACACAACACCTTAAGATAGAAATTATGAGCCAGTCACACCAGCCAGAAGAGCACAATACCAACTTCAGCCACTTTCCCCAATGACAAAATGTAATTTTTGGAAAGCTTACTAGAAATCTCATTTTAAAGTTTTCTATCCAAAATCTCATTACATGATTTTGTTTAGTCATCTCTCAGTTACCGAAATTGTGATGAAACTTGTGTTAAAGTAAGGCTATACAGGAAGAAGAGTATCTTGGTCTCAACTCTGCCAACATTACTGAGCAGTTTTATTTTGAAAACTGACCAGATTTTTATTTTTCATTTTCAAAAAGGCAACAAAGCAAGGTTTTACTAAAAATATGATATAAAGTTGAAAAATCTATTTGTCAATCAATAACACATTCAGTAGGAAAAAAAAAAAAATATATATATATATTATATATATAATAGTGTTCCCAAAATGCACCAAACATGTAATTAATATAAAGATCTCTACAAAACCAAATAATATAGTTGTATAGTTCAATCACTCAAAAAAATATCCAATTTCCCACCAAAAAACATACCTGTAAATTCATATCATGCCATCTTCTTTCTACTGTTTATGCTCTTGAAGTGAAAAATAGCGAGTGGATTTCTTTCATATTCATAGAGCAAACAAATTAAACTACCACTGTTCAGTCACTTTCATTTTCATTGATCCCTTCTCTCCCTCTCTCTCTTTTTTTTTTTTTTTTTTTTTTTTTTTAAATGCAACCAACTGTTTACCATACTAATATAATGGAATTGTACAAAGTTACATAGCATCTTTTTATTACTACTTTTTACTTTTAAAGCTCTGGATCACACAAGCTACAAGGAAGAAAGAAAAAAAAAAAAAAAAAAAAAAGACATGGATCAAAATCACATTAAAATGTGCTGCTTTTTTTGGATGTTGAACAGTCATCAGCAATTCTTAATTTTCAGCTACATTTTATTTGCAAAACACCACAGTCAAATTCATCTCCAGTGCAAACACTTTAGATGAAGAATAAATTTCCTTATTGATGTAAAGAAAAAGACTCTCTTGTAGAAATGCAAGACATATTTCTCATTGTCCACAGTATGCATTCTCACAGACAAGCACAAAGAACAGAAAAAGTATGACCTTCTCAATTCTGACCCTTAAAAAAAAAAAAAAAAAAAAAAAGTATTTAAAATGAATCATTGTCCTGGTTTCAGTTAGGACAGAGTTAATTTTCTTCCTAGTAGCTGGTAGAATGCTATGTTTTGGCTTAGGATGAGAAGAGTGCTGATAACACCCTGATGTTTTAATTGTTGCAGAGCAGTGCTTACACCAAGCCAAGGATGTTTCATCTTCTTGCTCTGTCCTGCCAATGGGCAGGCTGGGGGTGCAGCAAGAGCTGGGAGGGGACAGACCCAGAACAGCTGACCCAAACTAGCCAAAGGGGTATTCCATACCATCTGACGTCATGCTAAACAATATATAAGGGTGGCTAGCTGGGGTAGGAGGGCTGGACTGCTCGGGGTTCAGCTGGGTCAGCGGGTGGTGATCAGTGGGAGCAATTGCATTGTGCATCACTTGTTTGTACACGTTATTATCAATAGTACTATTATCATCGTTATTGTTATTATTATTATTGCTATTATTATTTTCCTGTCTTAATAAACTGTCTTTATCTCAACTCACGGGCTTCACTTTCCCATTTCTCTCCCCCATCCCAGAGAGGGAGGGGGGAGGGTGAGCGAACGGCTGTGTGGTGTTTAGCTGCCAGCCAGGTTAAACCACGACAATCATGATGAAGGACTGCAGAGTTTAGTGGAGTTTATGGAGTCAAGAAAAAATACTAAACAAAAATCAGTGGCACTATTTGTTAAACAGCCATTATATATTACAAACACGGAAGCCTGGCTGCTCATTCAGCTCTTGTTCATCAAGGAGGTTTTGCTCCTGGCTTAGTTGAGATGTCATTTCCATCCAAATTAAGGAATTAGAAGTTTACTTTTTTTCTAGCCCTAGGCTACCATACCTGTATTCTAAAGTTCTCTTTGCTTAATTCTCCTATCAGTCTTAGTCACCATAGGATAAGACACACTGGAGATCGCAGAGAGAAACCTACTGCTAACGGAAAGAAAACTGCATTTTCTTTGGATAACAACACTGTTTTAAATAGAAGCGTCACATGAGACTTTAAATTGTGTTATGTTATGTTATATGTTATTAATTTTCATTTCATTTTTTTTCTCTTTCCAGTTAGCCTGTATGCAAGTATTCTAAGGACTATTATTAAAATTAATATTAACCAAAGTTGTCAAGATTTAACATCTTTTGTTGAAAACCCTGTGTAATGAAGTGCTGAATTTTATCATTAGTTTAGGTTGTTCATAACTAGAGATAATTAAAATACTGAAGAAGGTATGTAAATCTCTGTTAAATTCTAATGGCCTTCAGAGATTTGTCTTCTAGAGATTAAAACAGGTTACATGACTGTGGTGGTTTTGCTCAGCTGGACAGCCAAACTCCACCACAACCACTCTCTCACTCCCTTCCTCAAAGGGAAAGGTGGAGAAAATATGATGAAATGGGCTCAAGGGTTGAAATAAGGACAGGGAGATCATCCACCAATTATCATTATGGGAAAAACAGATTTAGCACAGAAAGATTAATATAGTTTATTACTTATCACTAGCAGACTAGAACAGTGAGAAACTACACACAAACAACCCCACCCCCTTCCCCTTTTATGTCCTGCTCCCCCAAGTGGCACAGGGGAATGGGGAATGGGGGCTGTGGTCAGTCCCTAATACTTCATCTCCAATGCTGCTTCACGGTCACTCCCTGTCCGTGCTCCACATGGGGTCCCTTTCATGGGATGTCATCCTTCGCAAACTGATCCTGCAGGGGCTGCCCACAGGCAGCAGCTCTTCTAGAACTGCTCCAACATGGAGCTGTGCCACAGGGTCCATCTGTCAGGAACAAACTGCTCCAACCTGTGTCTCCAACGGGTGGCAGCTTCCCCCAGACCCTCTGCTCTTGCATGGGCTCCTCTCCATGGGCTGCAGCTCTGGCCTGGGGCCTGCTCCTGTGGGGTCTCTCCATTGGCCACAGCCTCCTCCAGGCCACATCCACCTGCTCCACTGGGGGCCTTTCCACAGGCTGCAGGGGAACTTCTGCTGCTTGCCTCGAGCACCTCCTGCCCTCCTTCTGCACTGGCCTTGGGGTCTGCAGGGCTGGTTCTCACTCCTCTATCTCCCAGCTGCTGTTGTGCAGCAGGTTTTTAAGCACAAAACACATCGCTTATTAGCTCAGCTCTGGCCAGTGGCACGTCCTTTTCGGAGCACATTTGAAATGCTTCTACACCAATGCACACAGCATGAGGAACAAGCAAGAGGAGCTAGAAGCCTTGGCTTGGTCCATCATAGCAATGATGTCAAAGCTATGACATCGTTGGCATAAATGAAACCTGGTGGGGAGATTCCTGTGATTGGTGTGTTACGATGGACGGTTATAGGCTCTTCAGGAGGGATAGGCAAGGCAGATGAGTTGGAGGGTTGGTGCTGTATGTAATGGAGGGGATGGACTATACAGAGCTTACAGATGGTGATAACATTGTTGAGAGCCTCTGGTTAAGGATTAAGGGACAAGCAAATAAAACAGATGTCATTGTGGGAATCTAATACTGACAACCCAAGCAGAATGACAAGACTGATGAATTTCTCTTCAAGAACCTAAGAGATACCTCTAGATCAGCTGTTCTTGTCCTTATAGGTCACTTCAGCTTGCTAGAAATTAACTGGGAATATCACACAGCTAATGCAAACAAGTCCAGGAGATTCCTAAAACACCATGATGATAACTTAGGGAGCCAACTTGGAAAGATGTCTTCTTAGATCTTGTAAACAGAGGTCTTGTGGATGAAGTAGATATTGGTGGTCATCTTGGCCATAGTGACCATAAAGTAGTCGAGTTTAAAATCTTTGCTGAGAGGAAGAAAAGTGCCAGCAAAACTTCAACCCTGGATATGGGGAGAACAGACTTCAGGCTGCTCAGGGAACTAGTTAGTAAGGTCTTCTGAGAAACTGCTTTTGAAGACCTTGGAGTCCCTCAGTGCTGGTCAATTTTTAAGTGTCACCTCCTTAGAGCACAAGAACAGGCAATTGCAAAATGTTGGAGGATGAACAGGCAGGGCAGAAGGTTGGCTTGGCCAAGCAGGGATCTTCTAGAGCTTAGGCGGAAAAACAAAGTGTAAGGCCTCTGGAAAAGAAGTCAGGCAACAGGACTACAGGCTGCTGTTTGCCTTTGTAAGGAGAAAATTTATGTGTCCAAAGCTCAATGAGAATTGAAGCTGGCCAGTACTGTAAGGGGAGAATAAAAGTTGTAGGTTTTTTGTTTACTTTTTTTTTTAAAATATGTTAACAGCAAAGGGAGGAGTAGAGAAAACATTGGTCCATTACTTGATGAGGATGGTCACCTCATAAACAGAGACATAGACAAAACAGAAACATTTAATGCCTTCTTTGCCTCAGTCTTCAACACCAATGATGATGGGATCTGGGACCTCGGGTGCCCTAAGTTGGAGGACCATGACTGCAGGAACGATAAACTCCTAGTCAACCCCAAACCTGTGCAGGATTTGCTGCTCCATCTGGATGCATATAAGTCTATGGAAACTGATGGCTACTCAGAGAGCTGGCTGATGTCGTTGCAATATACCTCTCTCAATTAATATTCAACAGTGAATCCAGAATTCACTGTTGGGAATCTGGAGAGGTTCCAGTTAACCAGAATCTGGCAAACAGTGGTCCAATTTTCAAGAAGGGCAAGAAAGAATATTCCGGTAATTACAGGCCTGTCAGTATCACTTCAATGCTTGCTAAAATTATTGGGCGTTACTGAAAAACACCAAAGGACAATATTGTCATTGGTCATAACAAAAACATGTTGATGAGGGGAAGGTCCTGCTTAAAAAACTTAATTTCCTTTTATGACAAGGTCACCCTTCTAGTTGACTGAGGGAAGCCAATTGATGTAATCTTTTTGGGCAATTTCAGTAAATCTTTCAATACAGTTTCTCATAGTATCCTTCTGGGTAAAATGTCCAGCATGCAGCCAGATAATAAAATAACATGATAGGTGAACAATCAGATGAGGGATCAGTCTCAGATGGTTCACAGAATCACAGAATTGTCTAGGTTGGAAGAGACCTCAAGATCATCGAGTCCAGCCTCTGACCTGACACTGACCTAACAAGACCTCTACTTAACCATATCACTAAATTCAACATCCTCATGTCTTTTAAAGACCTCCAGGGATGGACACTCAACCACTTCCCTGGGCATCCCATTCCAATGCCTAACAAACCTTTTGGTAAAGAAGTTCTTCCTAATATCCAACCTAAAACTGCCCTGGCGCAACTTTAGCCCATTCCCCCTCATCCTGTCACCAGGCACATGGGAGAAAAGACCAACCCCCACCTTGCTACAACCTCCTATAATGTACCTATAGTTATAGTAAAAGGGGTTACATCAGGCTGGAGGACAGTCACTAGTAGGGCTTCATTTTAGGGCCAGTTCTCTTTGATGTTTTCATAACTGATTTGAATGTAGGACTAGAATGTGTTTTGAGTAAGTTTGCAGATACCACTAAATTGGGAAGAGCTGTTGACTTTATCAAGGATAGAGAGGCCTTGCAGAGAGATCTTGAAAAATTAGAAATATGGGCAATCACTAACAATATGAAGTTTAACAATATCAAGTGCCAAATTCTGCACCTGGGGCAACCCTGGCTGTAGAGTATGGGGGACGAGATACTGGAGAGCAGCCCCACAGAAAGGGTGTTTTGGTCAATGACAAGTTGAATATGAGTCAGCTGTGTTCCCTGGTGGCCAGGAGGGCCAACCATATCCCGGGGTACATTGGGCACAGCATTGGTAGCCAGTCAAGGGAAGTGACAGTCTCACTCTACTCTGCAAGTGGCTGCACCTTGAGTACTGTGCACAGTTTTGGGCACCACATATAAGAAGGACATAAAATGATTAGACTATCCAAAGGAGGGCAGCAAAGATGATGAAAAGTCTAGAGAGGAAGACATAGGATGAGCAGCTCAAGTCTGTTTGTTCTGCCTAGAGAAGGGTAGACTTGAGGGGGGATGTCACTGCATCCTACAGTTTTCTCATGAGGGGGAGTGGAGGGACAGGTGCTGATCTCTTCTCTCTGGTGATCAGCAATTGGATGTAAGGGAATGTCATGAAGCTGTGTCAGGGGAGGTTCAGGCTGAATATCAGGAAAAGTTCTTCACTGAGAGGGTGATTGAGTACTGGAAAAGGTTCCCCAGAGAAGTGGTCATGGCACTGAGCCAGCTGGAGTTCAAGAAGCATTCGAACAATCCTCTCAGTCATAGGGTCTGATTTTTGAGTGGTGCTGTGCAGAGCCAGGAGTTGGACTCAATTCAGTTCCTTCCTTTTCAGTTCCTTCCACCTCAGGATATTCTAAGGTTATATTATTCTATGATAAATCTCATTATTGGAGACATAGTAGACCTACCCCAAGGTGCAATCAGTCAGAAGTATCTTTTTGGCTTCATTGGATTTGGGCAACTCCCAAATTTGAATTGAATTTTTGTAAAGTCATCTGAGAATATATTATTTAATAGTTTAGCTACTCCACTAGGTTAAAATCATTTGTTTCTTTCCATTAAGTTCATTAATTTAATACAAAATAATCACCTTTGACACTTTAGAACAATGTCACTGCCATGAAATTTTGTTTCATATTTTAAAAGTTCAGCAGAAGGATTATGATTTCTTCATCAAAAGATATATTTTGGAAGTAATTATATTCAAATGTATTCCTTTCAAATTCCATTGGAGTTTTCCAGAGAAAAATCAGCATTAAAACTCAAGAGCTTGTGACCTCTAAATCCAGGCTATAGTCTATTGTAATCTACCAGACCATGATCCACTAATATATGATCAGTGACAAACAAAAAGTGACAAACAAAAGCGTTAGGTCAGAGGTTGGACTCGATGATCTTGAGGTCTCTTCCAACCTAGAAATTCTGTGATTCTGTGATTCTGTGAAACAGTATCACCAAAACTCTTGCTTGATATCTGGTTCCCAATATGGCCATACAATTTTTTAAGCATTTAAAATAACCTTACCAATGGCAAGGTTACCAATGTTAAGGTTATTTACCAATGATATATCCACTTGGCTTCTCAGTGTTACTAGTTTGTATATAACTGTCCTTAGGGACAGCAGATCTGATAAATCAAGAAGGGAAGGTAAGAAGCTGGCATGCCTGAAAAAGGATCTGCTGGTCAAATTTAGGCAAAAGGAAGAAATGCACAGATGGTGGAAACAGGGCTGTGTGGCCTAGGAAACACTGTCCAGATGTGCAGGGCTGTGATCAGAAAAGCCAAGGCACTGACAGAGATAATCTTGGTGAAGGATGCAAAGGATAACAAGAAGGGGTTCTACAGGTACATTGGCCACAAACAAAGACTAGGGAGAGCATACCACATCTGACAAATGAAGATGGAGAACTGGTAACAACAGATGTGGAGAACGCAGTGGTACTTAAAAACTTCTTTGCCTCAGTCTTCACTGGTGTCCAGGCTTCCACAACTCTTGAGTCCCTAAATCTGTAGGTGGGGGCTAGGGGAGCAGAGTCCCTCCCACTGTAAGTGAAGAGCAACTTTGGGACCTCCTGATGCAGCTTAACAACTACAAGTCTAGGGGCCCTGATGACAGGCATCCCAGGGTCCTGAGGGAGTTGGCTGATGAAGTTGCCAAACCACTATCCATCATATCTGAAAAATTATGGCAGTTAGGTGAAGTTCCCAGTGACTGGAAAAACGGAAACATCACTTCTGTTTTTAAAAAAACTGGTGAGTCTCATGTCTTTGCCTGGCAAGATCATGGAACAGATCCTCCTGGAGGCAATGTTAAGACATATGCAGGAGAAGGAGATGATCCTGGAGAGCCAGCATAGCTCTGTGCAAGGACAAATTGTGCCTTACCAATCTGGTGGCCTTCTATGATGGAGTGACTGCATCAGTCAACAGCAGAAGACTGACTGATGTCATTTACTTTGTTGTACATCTAAAAGCTGTGGATGATTTCTGAAAGTGTTCTAGGCCAGGTTGGATTGAGCTTTGGCCAGCCTGATCTAGTGGGTGGCACCCCTGCCTATGGAAGGGGGCTTGGAACTAGATGATTTTTAAGAACCCTTCCAAGCCAAGCCATTCTATGATTCTGTGATTTTATCATTGTATGATTCTATATGTATGAGGTATCTGATATCTTCCATAAAATTGTCTGATCTGTTTTGATCTGTTTATAGCTTCAGCCCTTACATCATTCTGTGGCAGAGTTCCACAATTCAGTGGTATAATGTATGAAAATGTTATTTCTGTTGTTTTTCATCCTGCCATACAATAATTTAAACCCAGAAAACTCTGCAATATAAGAAAAAAAAATAATCTTAAGGGTAAGCACTTCCCTCACTTCCTCATTCCCCTTCTCTTTCTTGCATTTTCTTTTAGAGTAAATATTTTCTATTGCCTTGGCTTGCAAAGTCTGCAATTAATATTTATCATTGCAACAAGATGTTTATGTATCCTTTCTCTTGATTTTATATTTCATTCCACGTGACGTTCTTTTGTGAAGTGTTTTCTTTTTGAAACTCAGTAAGATCCTTTGTCTCACTAGAATCTACTCAATCATGGGTTATTTGATCAGCTGTATTTTTTTTATTATTTTTTTTTTTTTTTACAAAAAAATAAAGATTAAATACCTTCCACAAGCTTTACTAAGTGTAAAGGTTTTTAGTTCATGTGAATTTCTTCACAGATCTCATAAGATGACTGTTTTCACAGATAATGTAGATTTTCACCTTAGAAAGCAATGTAACCTGTTTAACAACTTAGTTGTTAACACTTATGTGTTGTTGCAGAGATTTCAGATAAATTGCAAAAATTCCTGGTAAGGGTATAGGCAATCTTATCAGGTATATGGAACTTCACTACTTTTGCTGTATTTGAAATGAATGAAAGGTTGTTAAGTAAAAGCAGACTGACATTATGGAAAAGGAGGGTCTTTTCCCCTAATATCTAGCCTATGGACTGTGGCAGTTTAGTGAGACTAAAAACTTGAACACCTCTTTCTTCCAATCTTACAGCCATGCCCTCAACATTTTCTCTCTAATATCATCCTATCAAGAAAGACTTAATGTTTTATGGTTTAATTTAATTGCTTAAGCCTTAAAGTTTACACAATGCTTGTAAATTACAAAAAAGTACACCCTACCTTCCTTGGAATCCTCAACTGGCCAGTGTTTATGTGAGCAAACCAAAGTTGGTATAAATATTTAATCTCTTGTGGTGGTTTTACCCTGCTGGGCAGCTAAACTCCACCGCAATTGCTCTTTCATTCCCTCTCCTCAGAAGAAGAGGGAGGAAGAAAAAGTATGCTGGGAAAAAAAGGGAGGGGGGGGGGTCATGGGTCTAGATAAGGATAATTTAATTAAAGGCAAAAGGAAGAGGAAAAAAAATAAATACAAAACAAGCAAAGACTTGTGCAGAAGTACAGAGAAAAATATATGTATTCTCTACTTCCCACCAACAAGTGGTGTTCTGCCACGTGCTGGAAAGTGGGGCCTCAATATACGTTGCTGTTGTTTGGGAGGACAGATGTCTTCATAACGAGTTATGAATCTCCAGAATGATTCATAACTTTATGACTGAAGGGACTGAAGGGATGGAGTGCATTCAGATTCCATCCCAAGGTGATGTTGGCTTATCAAAACCAACTAACTAGAACAGGTTGTATAACAGGTAGAATTTCATTTGCCCTTTCTGTTGGACCACAGTACCACTTTAAAATATGCAGTAATTCGCTAAAAAAATAAAAAATAAACATCTGATAATTAATCGTCTTCAGTGTCTTATTGCAAATATTGACATCAGTATCCCACAGTGAACTGAAAAACAAACAAACAAACAAACAAAACCACAAAACTTTCCAAAGGACATTGTAAAAATTAAAGTTAAATTCCATATCACCTGTTACTGGCATATACAAGAGCTATCAAATGTCAGTGTTTTTTCATGGATTTAATGATAGAATTTTCAAAGCATCTTTTGGACTTAAAAAATTCAAAGCATTTAAAAAAAATATGAAATACTATTTCATTTTCAAGGTATTTGGGACACATGGTGGTGTTGAGAATTTTGACTGAATATCTGAAAGTATTAATTTAGCCCTAGACTTAAATGTTGAAAGATATCACTGAGATGATACAGTCTGATTTCTTCAAAAATATGAACTACTTTTCATAAGCTTAACTACCCCCATTAATGTTTTGCCCTTTGTGTGATGAGATCAAAAGATCTCACACAAGGGACTTGGATGCTCATGTCATCTAGGGACAGCTATTTCTGTGGGAGGTGCTTGGGCTAGAAGCAGCAGAAGAATTTTGAAGAATATATCCTAAAGACAAAATTTTGTCTATGAGCTTTACAGGGTAAGTATTCACTACTGTTGTGTTCCCTCATTACTGTCCTTGAAGGCAGCCAGGCTTTTGCAGTGTCTGTACCTCAGTTAGGTTTATCAATATATAGTTTCCACTTGCTGATACAAACTTTTCTTAGGTCGAATCTTCACAGCCCATATATATATATATGAAGACATTTTATTCATCTTTAAAACTGAATTACCTTGACCCCTTCTTTCAGTTTTATCACATTATTTTTGAGGAAGACAAAAAAATAAAAAAATAAATGTTATCCTTAGTGCTCGTACTTGAAAGGAAACAAAAAACATAAACATATATGGTTTAAAATTATGGTTTAAAATTAGGAATTTGGGGTCTTCTTCAATGGGATTGCAGTATTGGTGGATAAGGGAAGAGCAACTTACATCATCTACCTGTATTTGTGCAAAACATTTAAAACTGTCCTGCATGATGTCCTTGTCTGCAATGTAGAGACATGGATTGGACAGAAGGACCACTTGGTGCATAAGGAAAAAGCTGGCTGTTTGTGTTCAAAGTGTTGTGGTCAATTGCTTGATGTCCAAGTAGTGATATGTGGTATTCCTCAGGGTTCAGTATTGGGACTGGTGCTGTTTAACATCTTTTTTGGTGACATGGTCAGTGGGATTGAGTGTACCCTCAGCAAATTTGCAGATGACCACAAACTGTGCGGTACAGTTGACACACTGGAGGAAAGGGATGCCATCCAGAGGGACCTTGACAAGTTCAAGATGTGGGCCTGTGAGAATCTCATGAAGTTCAACAAACCCAAGTACAAGGTCCTGCACCTGGCTTGGGACAATGCCAGATGAATACAGGCTGCTCAATGACTGCATAGAGAACATCTGTGAAGAGATTTGTGGATAAGCAGCTTGACTTCAACCAACAATGTGCACTTGCAGCTCAAGAAAACAATAGTATCCTGGGCTTCATGAAAAGAAGAGTTAAAAAAGAAGAAAATAGGATTTTTGACAGGAAAACAGAACAAATTGTGATAAAATCTCTGTAGAGTAGAAAGTTCAGCTTTTTTGATCTAAAGCATATATCCAGACTTGTTCTGTCTATATCTACTTTACAATATTTTGTGTCAGCAGTACATTAAAATAAATGTTTCCATTCACAGAATCAAGGACAGAAATGAGGAACCAACTTTTCTTTCTGTTCCATTCCAGTTATAGAAAGCTACTGCTGTATAGCCAGTCACTGAAGAATGTAATCTTTGTAATTTTCTTTTATTTTTTCATTATTGATCTCATCAGCATAACAACATTAGTAGCAAAAATTCAAGTACTTCGGCCAATTCTCAAAGAAAGTACCTTTTCTAAAATCTGAAAAGGCCTTTAAAAATTAAAGTGTACATAAGACAGTCATTAGATAAGAAGTTACTGGAAAGCTTTTAGATATTAAAATGTGACCTATTATTGCTGGGAAAATCATTGCAATGGGACAGTGCTTATGTAAATGTTTTCAAGCAGCTAGGTATGAGAATAATGAGCTGTATGTATACAGTCTAACATAGAACCAAAGGACCATCCCTGGAAGTCTTCAAAAGACGTTTAGATGTAGAGCTTAGGGAAATGGTTTAGTGGGGACTGTTAGCGTTAGGTCAGAGGTTGGACTCGATGACCTTGAGGTCTCTTCCAACCTAGGAAATTCTGTGATTCTGTGATTCTGTGAGATCTTTATAAGACAATAATGGCATTGTGAGGAAATGCAAGCCAGGAATTGTCCAAATGTAGCATTTCAACTTTGTACATTGTTCTGTGACTGAAGTTTGAAAGTGTACCTAGTTTATGGACAAAGTAACCTACTAAATAAATTTGCATCTGATATAGGAATGACAGATGGCAACCCATAGGACATAAATGATAGCCAATATAAGCAACTTTTTTTAATTTTGGAAGTGATGCCAAGGCCTATGGCCACTGATTTGAGCCCAACCAGTGGTAATGAGGCCCATGCTGATTATGTGGGTATTAAATGGACAATTACCAGTTAAAGCAAACTTCAGTTGATGTATACAGTAACATATCCAGGAGATACCTAATATGAAGCAGGTGCTTCTGTTGTTTTAGACCATTACTTCAGCATGACGCTACATGTTGCCTGCTGCATTTTTATGAAATTGCAGAGCAGACACTGTGACTCTGCATCATGTGCAATAGAACTGATGTTTAAGCCACTAATTAACCTATACCCCCTGTGAAGCACACCAGTTATCCTTGACTGATGCAAAGAAATCAGAAACACAGAACAGTGGGAAAAAAATAATAATTCAGTAGACATACCAGATGCACAATGAAAAATAAAGGAGTAAACTTGTCTTAAATGCCTTGCCTATAGATCTTAGTTCAGAGGACATCACAACCTTAATTTGCATAGAATGACAAACAAAATGCCCATGAGTATCTCTGAAGTATGTCTTCTCCAAAGTATGTAGTTGGCAGTCTAAGCTCTATCATGCAGGATGAGGGAGAGATTAAATTCATATATAATTCCATCCGAAAAATAATCCTGAATTTCCAATCAGAATTACCCATTTTCTAGCATTTTTATTTGACATATTCCACATACTAAAGCTATTTATACATTTACTTAAGTGGTAAGAGTTTACAAATACTAGATGGCAGGATGTCCAGGAGGAAAATAGAATAATATTCTGCTTAACTGTAGATCACAGTATATTGCAAATTGCATTCTATGCATCAGTGGAAATTTTCTATCTTAATATCTTCTTTTGGGATATCTTCTTTTTTAACTGCAGGGAACCATTTTCTGGAAACTTAAATCAGGAAATGATAATAAGAAGAAAAAAAAAAAGAAAGAAAGAAAGAAACAGATTCCTTTAAAAAATAGTATTATAGATTTTCAACTTAATTATAAGTTGACATTGCATTCAGAAATTCAGTCCAGTGTGTATCTAAGAAGAAGCTGACCATCTGCTTTATTCATCTGTTTTATTCATACATATGTCTATGTGGATAAAAGATATTCAGAATATTAAATAATTAAGTTGTATACATGCTCACTGTTTATATTGAGATCTGTATATTGGTTTACTAATTGATTTGTGTTGTATTTTCATATAGTCTGGCTATATATAGCCACATAAGTGAAGTATACAAAGCTATATGTAAGTGAATATTTTAATTTAAGTTAAATAATATAAGTCACATCTACTGTGCTTTTGAATTTTCTTCTGTTGAGTATTATTCCATTAATATTATCAACACAATCTCCTGTCAGTATTGCAGGTAACTACTTTTCAAACTGCAGAATAATCTCTTTCTAGATAAAAACCTCCTCTGTAGTAGTGACACAAATATTTTTCTGATAACAGTCTCTGTGCTATAATTTGTGTGAATCTCTGGTCCAAATAGACAAATAAACAAATTCTCCTACATTTTTTTTTTCCAGTTAATGTTCCTATAACTTTCATGGTGGATAATTTACAGTTGATTTCTCCTGGAGAGGGGTTGGCACAAGATTAAATAGCTAGTTTATGTGCTACTAGTCCACACTGATTACTTAATGTTGCTGTGGAAGTAAGGGTCAGAGCAGATAAGTACAAAGGGATATTTTATTCTTTCAGTCCTCCAAGCACATGATTCTCTTCTTTGCTTTTTGTAAGTTACCCCCCTGACCTACATCATATGCTGAGAAAGTGTTTATCAGTACAGAACATGCAGGAGGATTATGTGGGCAGAGCATCTAGGAACTGCTGGAAAATGGAAAAGCTTGCAGGTTGCCATAATATGCTACAGTTTAGCACTAGGTTCAGAATAATATGGGGGAAGGAAAAAACAAAAAAAAACAAAAACAAAACAAAAATAAATAAATAAATAAAAATAATAAAAAAAAACAACCAAGCAAACAAAATCCCCACCATTTAATTAGAAAAATGCAGAAAAAATTTTATTGTGGGACACAAATCTACCTACATAAAAAAATTAAATTCAGAACAATTTCCATAACACAAAGTATACAAAAAAACATAAAGAAATACAGTTTTATGTTTTGCAAAATTGTTTTAGAAGTAATAGTTGTTTTTTGTTGTTGTTTGTTTGTTTTACAAAATATAATCCAAGTTTATGTTATCAGAATATGTTAAATATTTCACTTTCTATTTCCCAGTGGAAAATGAAAACACACATATGAAATTAAAATCTCTTTTGGAAGATGATAATGTGAAAATTACGTTTTTGGTTGTTTTTGTTAGTTTGTCTGTCTTTTTCTTAAGAAAATGAATGTTGTAGAAAATGCCTGAGGAACTATAGTAGAACACTTTCATATTAAACTTTTAATAGAATTGAACTTTAAACATAGTTTTTTTCTTTATTTGTTTTTCTCCCACACTGCTATAGATTGTGAATACTTTTCTACTTTTTACAGAATAATTCTTCCAATAAATATAGTGAAATGATGCTAAGCCATTCTGCATTTCAATACAAACTATTTGCAAATGCTCAAAAGGTAGTTTTTGTGGCATACATACTTTTGTCTTCTAAGTCTTAATTCAGAAAATGAAATAAAGGAAATCTACATTAAAAGACAACAATTTCCTTGTGGGATGCATTAAGAAAATTCCATTCACTTTGGCATAACATCTGTTTTTCTCTTCTGTGTATTTCTCACTGTCATCAAATACTGCATGTGACTTGATGTTTGCTTCTAAATTAAATTAATTTTATACATTCAATAAATTTATTAAAATTCAATGAATTTACAACAAAATAGATTTCTATCTGAATGCATAAAGAAAATATTTTTTTCTATACTGTGTAAGGTGTGTGACTGCACATAATACTATCAGTTTCTTTGAAGGAAGATTGAAGATCAAATTTCTAACAATTTCCTATTCCTATTTCCTACATTCACAAAACATATTTGCACTCGAGTACTGCTCTGTATCACATAGAAATGTCATTTTTAATCTTTCAGTAAGTTTTATCATTTTCCAAACAACAACAACAAAATCCAAACACAAGAAGACTGACTATGCGAAAATGAAGGTATAATTTATGATTAAGTAATTAGCTACATTTTTTTTTAAGCATGTTAAAGAACATGTTTCAACTAATGGACAGCACCATAAACATTAGCCAATACAAGAATTAACTACTTAATTTCAAGACTGAAGCAGAGGAAACTTTTAGAACACTCTTAAAAATAATATAAAAATAAATATATTATAAAATAATTGAACAGCTTGGCTTAGAAGGGACCTTAAATATCATCTAGTTCCAACCATTCTGCCATAGGCAGGGATTCCACTTACTAGATCAGGTTTCCCAGGGCCCCATTCAACCTGGCCTTGAACACTTCCAGGGATGGGACATCCACAATTCTCTGGGCAACTTGTTCCAGTGTTTCTCCATCCTCTGAGTGAAGAATTTCCTCCTAACATCCAATCTAAATCTCCCATCTTTTAGTTTAAAACCATTCCTGTTATTGTCTGCCTGAACAAGAAGTTATTCTCCAACTTTT
The DNA here is from genome assembly GCF_964035555.1 of Netta rufina. NCBI lineage: Eukaryota > Metazoa > Chordata > Aves > Anseriformes > Anatidae > Netta > Netta rufina. The sequence continues at coordinate 102,857,103 of NC_140124.1, forward strand.
TTTTTATAAGACCCTTTTAAGTACTGAAAGGCTGCAATGAGGCTTCTTTCCCTGGATCCTCATGTTCTTCAGACTGAACATCCCCAGCTCTCTCAGCCTTTATTCATTGGAGAGGTGCTCCAGCCCTCTGAACAACTTAGTGGCCCTCCTAGGAAGGAAGGAAGGAAGGAAGGAAGGAAAGATGGAAAGAGAGAAAGAAAGAGAAAGAGAGAAAGAGAGAAAGAGAGAAAGAGAGAAAGAGAGAGAGAGAGAGAGAGAGAAAGGAAGGAAGGAAGGAAGGAAGGAAGGAAGGAAGGAAGGAAGGAAGGAAGGAAGGAAGGAAGGAAGGAAGGAAGGAAGGAAGGAAGGAAGGAAGGAAGGAAGGAAGGAAAAGAAAGAAAGAAAGAAAGAAAGAAAGAAAGAAAGAAAGAAAGAAAGAAAGAAAGAAAGAAAGAAAGAAAGAAAGAAAGAAAGAAAGAAAGAGAGAGAAAGAGAGAGAGAGAGAGAGAAAGAAAGAAAGAAAGAGAGAGAGAAAGAGAGAGAGAAAGAGAAAGAGAGAAAGAGAGAAAGAGAGAGAGAGAGAGAGAGAGAGAGAGAAAGAAAGAAAGAAAGAAAGAAAGAAAGAAAGAAAGAAAGAAAGAAAGAAAGAAAGAAAGAAAGAAAGAAAGAAAGAAAGAAAGAAAGAAAAGGAAAGAAAGAAAAGGAAAGAAAGAAGTAACAATGAAGATTCTTTAGGAACATACTCCAATATTTTGATTCATTCAGTTTTGTGATGACAAAGTGTAACCTGTGATTTTCAGACCCTCTCGGGAGACATGGAAAACTGTTTCCTAACTTCTAAGCTCACATGACAAGTTACATTTTCCCCCTTCTGGTCTAGGTGTGTGGTTGGTGGGGCCAGTTCTGTGAAGTGGTAGTTTTGACAATGAACCAATCAAACAAGGTCTGGGAGCTGCCTCTGTGGAGGTCTCTCTTCCACCCAGAGGGACTGCTGGAGCTCAGGCTGAGGTACCTGTAGTGCATGATCTCTTCATTAACTGAAGCCACCAACTTAACGCACCACCTTGTTCTCTCCAACCAGCCGCAGCCATCCCACAGCTCCTTCTGGCCCTGGTTATCAGCATCAGCACTGATCTTCCCCTCCCGCTCCGGAGCTGTATAAGGTGTATACCACCTCAGTGATGTCCCTGCCCTGCCACAATTGATGAATTGTGACTGCCAGCTTTCCTCCTTCCTGGACACACCTGCCCCTGTTGCTTCCTGACACACACTGCCCAAAAGGATTTTAGTAGAAAAATCATCTCCCAAGGTCACCCAGTGCATGGGAACTCCCAACAAAACATGGAAAGCAGCAGAGCATATATGAAGGATCTTCAGTTAATTTAAAATAAGATGGCAAAGTTTGAAATCTTTGACTGTAGCATATTTCTTGTATTCCTAATGCAATACCAATGATGTATTGGAAATAATGAAGCAAGCACCAGATATTCCCTTTCCATAATGAACTACTAACAGAAGAATTTTAATATGGCTGTGGATTGAGACATCAGTAGCAATGGGGAAAAACATATATAATTTTTTTAACTCAATCTGTAACTGGGTATCTGCTTTTTTTTTTTTTTTTTTTTTTTTTTATTAGAAGCGAAATTTAATGCATTATCAGAAGTACAGTATTCTGTACAAAAAAAAATAAACATAAATAAATAAAAACATTTATGATTAAGTTTTAGGAGGAGACCATCTAAACTGCTTTTAAAAGCATGTACAATGACTAAGTTTACCAGGATATTTTTGACATATCAAAAAGAATGAATTATTCAAAATTAAGACTGACAGGCACTGTAAAAAAGAGGCCAACATTTCTTTTCAAAATAAAACAAATTAAGACAAATTCTCTTTTAAGTAAGACAAGAATCTTCATTGTTTTTTGTTTTTTTGTTTTTTTTGCTTTTTGTTTTTCTCAAATATTCAAGTGCAGCTGTGTTGTAAGCAGTTAGTTTGATTAATTGTATTCCAACATGAAAAATTTAGCTACTCATGTCCACCTTATGTCCACCACTGTTCTTGAAGGTTTCTGAATAGCTTTATGAGTAGAAAACTAGGAGGTCTCTCAAAAAAATGCTACTGTGAATCCCTTTGTGCTGATGTACCTGAGCTCTCCCAGGGTTAACAAAGTACAAGGGTAAGTATCATAGCCTAATAATTCAGACAGCTTCACGTTAGTTCAGCAAAGATCAAATATTCTCTATTTTCAATAATAATAGAAGATATATTCCACTGGAGTGACTTTTTCAAATAAAAGAAATATCCATGGATGCATTAGAAATAGCTCTGGTTGTTGGAGCATGAAAGAGAGGAATGAAATATGACCAATATATGTTTTATGAATGAGAGTTCTGTTTGACATAGTGGAACTTCATGATGACTGGAAAAATTAGCCTCACATTAGCAAGGATTATTACTTGGAAAAAAAAATAAATCTCTTCTCAATAAAATACAGGAGTTCTTTCAAATCTAGATTGTTTGTTTGTTTGTTTCCTATTTGCATGTGTAATTTTTTCCTTCACAAGTATTTTCTATAAGTTTTCTGCATGAAGAACAACATAAAGATGGAGTTCATTCTTCTTATATGCATGGGAAATAGATAAACTTCCTTTCCACATCTAGCAGACTCAACAACCATAATTGTCAGTGGCTCAGAGAACAGAAATTCATTAAATTGCTCATTTTCTTCAACTAGTAACAACTCCAGTGCCAGCAGTCATCCCTGGATAATGTCAAAATATTGAGGAAATAAATTACACCAGTAAGCAAACAATGAGGTTTGGGGATCATATGCCCCATGCAGTGTTTTTAAATGAAATCACCCTCCTTTTCCCCATAAAAAAAAAAAAAAAAAAAAAAAAAAAAAGGTGTTCAAATTTACTTTCTTTTTGCTTGCATTTGTCAAAAGAACAACAAGAACAACAGTTGCCAAGGAGAATTTAATAAGTGAAAGCAGAATAATATTATCCATTTATTGATAACAGGCAAGGGTAGTAAAACAATGTGTTCAAGACAGACTGTGGTTTAGCAAATCAGGTACTACTGAGTGCCAGCTCTGTAAGATACCCATGCCAATTTGTGGGAGGTAGTTTTTCAGTAGCAGCATCTGGCTTTTTGGCAGACTTTTCAGGTTGTTTCACTGACAGCTTCATTTTCCTCTAAGTTGGTCACTTGGCTATGTTATTTGTCGGGTGAACAGTTTGCTTTGCTCCAAAACACAACATTTTTAGTACCTCTCCTCTTGATTCTTCATCCTTCTATTGTGATTTTTTGCCTGTATACCTGCTTGATAGCAAGTTAGTCTATGAGAAGTCTCACTGGCATTAACTAAATTACTCAGAAAGTTGTCCTAAAGAGATTTGTCAGTATAGATATACTAGTGTCATCATTCCAGAAAACACTGTTCATAAAGGAAGAGATTATATCAATTAAAAGGTATTTAGCAGGCAGAATTAATCAGTTTCCTTAACCAAAGAAGAAGCTACATTAATTCACAACCCTTCAAACTTGGGATATTCTATGATTCTATGATTCACTGCTGCAGTGTTTTCAAAAGTGAGTATATTGACTTAGGGTTTCTGCCAGCAGGGTACACCCCAAAAATCTGCACAGGTGCACTTGAAAATAGTTTTGAATGTAAAATAACACACAATTTAATGAGGCAAAGGAAATACTGTTCTAAAAGAGCCATTTACCCATAGCAGAATAAGAGGATACTGCACACTACAGAACGACCTCCGTTCAACATCTCTGTCCACAGCGCTGATAAATATGAAGCACTTGACTTCCCTTAGTTGAGCTTCTAGTATTTATTCCTCTTTATTTATTCTATTCATGCAAACAAAATAAATATATCATAGCAAAATTTCCTTAATTAGTATTTTTTCCTGCATTTGACTATTAGATATATTCCTTTCTAGATAAAATAAATTGGAAGTAATTTTTAAAAGATATATAATTTTTTTACATTGAAAGTATTTTCATTTATCAAACGAGTATTTACAGAAGTAAAGAAATTTAAAAATGCTTTTTGACGATTTAATATGCAATCTCTTACAAAAATATTTATAGAAGTACTTTTCCATGGCACCACACTTATTAATTTTTTTTGTATTTGGCTGTTGGCATTATTTGGGAAAAACAAAAGGTAGATATAACAGCTGGAATTTATAATAACAGTATTTCTTTCCTGTTTTATCTTCATACACATGTTAAATATATGGTTATTTCTCCTAAAGTTCATCTAGCAAAATATTTTGGAGATGTCTAATATATTGATCCTGGCATTGTGATTAGCAGAATACTAAAAACAAGGATTTCTAGTTTCAGTTGCTGACAGCCAAACAGTCTCATCTTCCTAATCGTAGACAGGATTCATAGTGCTCTGAAAACCTGCTCTTTGAAACTTATGCCAATAACCAGTATATATTCCAAGAGCAAATAGATTAAAAAAAAAAAAAAAAAAAGTTTCAAATATATTTTACATAGAAATTCTGCTTTATTGTTGTTGGAGTGGTTTTATTTTTATTTATTTCTTTACGCATTCAATAACCCAGGGTACAGAAAGGTAAAACTATTTCTCTACCTTTCTCTACCTCACAAATTGTAGCAATGTCTAACACTATAATGCCTTGAGGCTCTTTCTTCAAGCAACTGATTTATGCAACTACAGATTAGAAATGCTAAATAATTTTTATAGTGATTGATAAGTTGTGTATTTTATCCTATACAATAGATTATAAAATCATACATGTATGGGGGGGGGGATAAAAAGTAGGTTACATATTGTCTTATTTATTGCTGTCAATCCTATACTCGATCAATGGATGTCAACTCTTTCTAATCAATGTTGACATTGAATTTGACAGAAAATATTTGTAAAAATCAGAGATTTCAGACTAAGTTCCTAAGCAGTGATCAAGAGTTATCCATTTAAACATCTTGTATATTTACACCAAAAGCAAAGACAAAACATCCTCCCAAATACGAACATTTTTATCTATCACAGTACACAAGCATGGATGTACATCAGGGAAAAAAATAAAGGTTTATAGAGAAGTAAATCTGTCTATAAATAGCATTGTGGTTGTGAATTTAAGTCTCTGTAAGACTACAAAGATTTTCTTATAGATAGGCAAAATAAAACTATGTGAATTCATCAGTCTTAAGTTAGATGATAAGATTCATATCACCTGGAACAGCCCTACTTCACATTCAAAAGGATGGAAAAATAGCTTCGTGTTTATTTAGAAATGCATTTGCTGAGGTTATGCATAGTGATTTAAAACAATCAAACAAACAAACAAACAAACAAAAAAAAACAGATGAGAATTAAATTTAGGACCAACCTTAGTTTTAGGAGAACCAGAAGATAGCAATGTATAGTTCAATGCCCCATTCAATATGGTTCTTACTTTTAGCCATGAGATGTCTTATACATCTGCTTTCCCAATTAAAAAAAAATAAAAAAAATTAAGTTATAGGGTTGGATATCCCACTTCATGCAGTACACAGGAAAAACATTGATTTACCTTTCCCTGCCTATAAAATCACATATAAACAAGACTTAGATGAAAAATCATAAATCATTGACCAAAAGTTGGCATTAAATAGAGCAAGTAAGGAAGAAAGCATATTATTTAAGGGCAAATAATTAAAAATAAACAAACAAAAAAGTTTCATTTTGACATTTTAGACATAAATCATTCAAATTTTCTTTTTCAATACAACTGTTTCAACACTTGTCCGTATGTAGCAAGAACAACAAAAAGAAATAATAAAATGATTATCCTTCTAAAATAAATGTTATATTCTGTTTTAAATCGATAAGATATGCAGTCAACTCAAAATTGGTTTTGATTTTTCACTGTTACCAGAGAATCAAAAAGCATGTATTTATGTATTTATGTAACACCCAATCTAGAACTCTTTCTGAATGACTTTTCATACAGAGAATTCAGGATGCGCCTTTTTAACACTTTCATTAAGAACACAGATAACACACATTTCAATGAATTTTTATCAAAAATAAACTGAAATATACTCATATGACACAAAATGCTACGTGTTTGGAATAGAACCAGTTAGAAGTCATTTCACATACCGACTGGGCAATTACAGGTTCCAATTCATAGAACCAAAGAATCATTGAATAGTTTTGGTTGGAAGGGATCTTAAAGATCATTTAATTTCAACTCTCCTGCAGTGGACAGGGATGCCACCCACTATACCAGGTAAGTCATCCAATTTGGCCTTGAACACTTCCACAGATGAAACAACCACAACTTCTCTGTGCAACCTGTTCCAGTGCCCCACCACCTTCTGACTGAAGAATTTCCTCCTAACATCTAATATAATTTATTTATTTGTCCAGGAGAGATTTAAAGGTAGAAAAAGAAAAGACAGAGGTGGGTAGAGCTGTAGTCATATTCCTCTGGAGGCATTAAAGGTTGCAACATGAAAATTTATCATTATGGTTAGAACCAATACCTTACAGTACAAAATGCCATGATTACAGCTTTCACTCATGAACAAACAAAAATCTGAACATAATACTAAACATAATACTGCTGAAATAGTATAACTTCACCACTTTGTTTATAATCTTAGGAATATAGATAAAGGGGAAAAAAATCAAGCACAACCTCATGCCTTTCTCAAACTGCTTCCTTTTAAGCCAAGTGGCAGGTCAGAGGAAAGGTTTATGTTATTAAACCTTTCAAATACAGGTTGAATCAAAAAACACTGGGCATAACAACTGAGATAAAATAATTTCTGCTAAATATATCCCCAACTCTTCCCATCTCTGCATAAGAACACTCCCAGTTAAATGCTCAATGACACATATCCTTGACTGGACCACATTCCGGATATTTAAGCCTATATAGCCTTTTTCTCAACTTTGAGAGTTTAAATAAATGAACATGATACAAATTTTCTTCCTAACCCAGCATGAAGTATATTGAAATTCTATATTTAAGAACTGCAAACTCATGCAAATATGTCACTGGAAGAGCTGTCTCGTCAGAAGATCAGATATAAACATTCAGTGTTTTCAACATTTACACAGACTTCAATGAAAAAGAGTTTTGCTTATTTGTTTTCCTCATATTACATTACATAGATTGATTTGATTTTAAGATATGAAGAATAATAAGCCTTAGGCAGCATTAGGAAACTTTGATATAAGAACCTGAACTGCCCACAGCAGCAGTTTATTTAACAGTTTATTTAACATAGATCATATCTTGAATGGCACTTCTGTCTCAGCAATTTTATTATATATGTCTAATTCAGAACTTTTTACCTTGTCCAAAAGCATTTCCTCTGAGCTGAAAACTACTAGTTTATTTTAATGCAGTAACTTTATTTCTAATAATGAAAACAAAGCTTGGACCAAATGCATAAGATTTTGAAGAACTTCCCAGTAAAGAGCTTTGAATATCCTCACATTTCAGTGCTAAGATTAAAACCCATTGTTTGGAGAGTAGGATAATTTAAGAGATGCAGAGTTTCCCAACTCATAACTGAATTTCCCAACTCATAACTGAAAAGATCAAATAGAACCTGTGAGAATTCGAGATGGGAATTTTTGTTAAAATCAGTTTTTCCATCATTAAGCCATATAAATCCTGTTGATCGATGCTCAAGAGACAAGCTGACAAGTTTAAGAACACATTAAAAAGTCACTTATTTCACTTACCTGCTCTGACTACATTGATGAGCCATCACCTCACAGTGAAATTTATATGTGTTGAAGAAGGATTTTATTTTATTTTTTTTTGGTGAGAAAATAAAGATGGGATTGGAAGGTTGAAGGTTTAAGCAGTTTTAAATTATATTGAAAACTAGAATTATTTTGCAATTGTAGGTCTTGCCACATCTGATAAATTATATAAATAGATGTATTTTACATTATTTCATAGATTAAGCAAAAGTACTCATGCCCTCACTGTTATGCATTGTCAAAACAAAAGGTAGCCTTAGAATTAAAAATTGACTATGAGAGACATTTTTTAGTAGTTCACAGAAAACTGAGTTTATATTTCAAATTTCTAAAACAAAAAAAAAAAAAAAAATTCTTTTTTTTTTACTCCATCTTTGAAGTCAGGGACTGTCTGCTCTTTTGTTTTTATGCATTAATACAACCAATATAACAGTTTTAGGAAAATACTATTTATTTTTGATCTATAACTAATATTTTCTGGAAATTCCATCTGAAGGAAGAAAGAAATGTATAGTCATTATAGCATTGTAAGAGACTTGAATGATTTATTAGATGAGAAGCCCTGTTAGCAAAGGTTTTCTGAGAGACATGTTGATGGACAATAACTTGTGTCCCGCTTCTGTGTTTTTTCTCCTTTGGACTCAACGCTGTGCTTAGTGGAGTTCACCTTTATGCAAAAATCACTTCCCCTCCTGTGTTGAGTCTGTCTGAGCTGGAGTCACCTTTTCTGACCTGGGCCGGTTCACCCCTCCTTAGGCAATATGGTGAGCCCCAGGGAGCCCACTTGCCTCTCTTGATAATAAAACAATATTTCTACATCTGTCAATATGTCAGATTTTTGTATTGCAGCAGGACACAGCTAATGTTTCATCCTCAAGGAACCTTACAGTTCTTTTTTATTTCCCTTCACAATTTAGGAAAGGATATATCCTGAGTGTAGCTGCCAGTATCAGCAACACACATTAGATATTATATTTCATGTCACAAGGAATGACTGCGAAGGATTTTGCTCTGCTTCACTTGCACTGAATTCTGAATGACCTACATGCCTTTTTCCCAGCAATCAAAAACAGACAGCTTTAATGAGAAACTGTCATTTTGTAATCACTTTTCTCCTTCTTTTTTTCAGAATATAAATGTCATAAGTGTGGTCTTATAAATATCTACTGTGGGGCCATGAAAGGTTGATCTGAGTACTTATGAATTTGGTAGCTGTCAAATTTACCTTGTGTATCGTCACGGGTGCTGACTTGAACTCTACTCCACTACTCTGGAGTATTTAGCAAAGGTCAAACAGGCAAATTAAAAGTCTCTGTGAAAAAAAAAAAAAAAAAATCATGCCAAGGAATGCCACTGTAAAATTGTATCAATATGTACATTTAGTTTACATCTCACAATGCATTTCAGACATAGGTTTTGCAGCAGAAATTGTAGCATAAACAGAAGGTGAGGGATAGTTTAACAGATCAAACAGATCATTATGAAATGCTCTGGGTAGTTGTAGGATTTTGGCCAAACCATTTTGTCAAGTACTACAAACAACGTTGGGTAGTTGGACTTGGCAAAATCCAATTTATACCCAGGGTACACCGAAATTATGCACATATTCATTTTCAGATTTTCAGTTCCAAGATTACTCATTATATCTTCTCTACAAAACAAAATGTGTGACTGGCTAATACAATAGAGATTCTGTTGTGCTTGGTGTTGTAGAAACAGCAAATGTAGGCTGCAATCTAAGCATGGTTGTATACTGTTGTTATGTGCAATAAATGTATACAATACATATGGTCATCTGCTACTCATTAGAAGAGAGTTCATATTCTCTACAAAATCTAGGTTGAAACATTTGTAGTAAACAAAAAGTAAATCTTAGTATTAGTTGATTGTATCATTCTTTTAGGAACCCGTTAATTCCTTCCATTTACCTTCTTTTTCTACTTTCATACTTGTAAAATCTAAGGTGTATCAGTTTACAGTTCATCTGCGTGTTGTAGTATTCTCAACAAGAAGACCTAGCATTTACTTGTAGTTGAAGGCTAAGTCTTTACATCTTGCTTTCCAAATTGGAAGAAGAGTGCTTTGTTTAAACATCATTTCTGACGAATCTACAGGTATCCTGCATAACATTTCCTGTCTGAACTGGAATCTACACCTTCAACAATTTTTCTGAAATCACAAAACATAACCATAATTGGTTACTGTCATGTATTTAAAAACAAATGAAACTCGGAATTTTTAGAGCTGCTTTACTTCCTATGAATATCTGAATTTTGTACCCCTTATTTCTGTTTCTTGTTGTTGCTGTTGTTGTTGTTGTTTTTTCTCTTTCACAAAAACACAAGCCAAGTTGCAAACTTCTGTATTCGATTTCTCACTGTTTACATTACAACTTTGTCTAGTGCTACATCTACAATACCAAATCATTACTGGCTTAATTTTTAAAAGGTTATCAACCTTTAAAAAGTAACAGAAAGGAGCAGAATTACAGAGTTGTACTGCTACTGTTGATAGAATAGTCAAAGTAACTACCCTGGAGAAAAATGAGTCTACAATAGGCACATATAGTAAAGCAGCAACAACAGTTCCCACTCGTCTCTCCGTCCCTAGGCCATGTGGGTAGGTCCATCCAGAATAGATGATTGTTCACAGCAACAGAACTTTTCATGATATATTCACATTATATGTCACACGCAGGAAGTTCTTCTAGGTTTTATTTCAACCCAAAGGAATCTTACTATTACTTTTCCTTCCCTCCACAGCTTAGAAAAGGATGTATCCTAAATGTAGTTGCTGGTATCAGCAACACCCTTTAGATATTATATATCATGTATGGGATTCAGGCCTTGAGACTGAACAGGGCTTTGTAGCACACAACTGAAACTTGTTGACTTTAGCACTGGCTATGCTAACCTCCATAGGGAAAAGACTTGGTCTTCTGCACAGATCATGGTAGATAAGCTGTTTAATTTAGACACAATATGCTATACGCAATAAAATATTGCAGGCAGCAGTTAGGAAAGGATCCTGAAAATGACAGGAGAAGTTTATTTGCAGTTACAGGAATAGGTTGATTGTCCAGCTGGTGAACACACTCATCTTTCTGTCAGCCTGAGAATGTCATAGAGTCTTTCTAGCAGATGTTTGCTGACTGAAACCTAGATCCTCTAAAGTCCTATCAGAAGATCAAAAAATTTCAACTTTTTTTTTTTTTCATTTCTTGTTATATTTCTGTTTCTGGCCTTTAAAAGCAAGCCTCACGTACATTGCAGAGGTATATCTCTACATTGGCACCTGCAAAAACTCACTGCATAATTATTTTGCAATCTGTAATTTGATTATTACTTTACTTACAGCCCATGTATCAACATGGATTCCATTCTTTTTTTTTTTTTTCTTTTTTTTTTTTCTGTCAAAACTTGCATTAGAAATAAAATCTCTATATTTTGAAATTAGTGTAATAAGCATTAAGTTATTCAGAATACAAAATTACACTTCATTCTTGTGGTAGGACTCAAATTGCAATTTGAAATTCAATTAAATTCTTTTTCCTTATGTGCTGTTCATGTATATAAATTTCGCGGTCAATAATGTCTTATCTGGAATACACTTATAAATCCTTCCAGCCTATTGAATAGCAATTAAAAGGTTGTGATATAGCTTTGCTTCTACTTTTTATGGTGTGAAGTGTATTTCATCACCTTATAGTCCTTTATATATACTGGCATATGCTCAAAAAAAAATGTTGTTTCATAGTATAAACAAGTACATTCCCTTAGAGTAGATTCAGCTGTGTCAGTTTATATCCACTGAGTGTCTGTTCCAGCCTACTAATAGTTCAGGTGAACTGAATTTCATCTTTAACTTGTGTGGTGCAATTGCTTGAAGTAACTAGGAAAATAAAACTAACATTCACATTTTAAAGAACATGTACAGCATTGAAGAGGCTTTCAGGGTAGGGTGTAACTGCATTACCTGAGTGTTCCCTAGGCTTCCAACCTTAGATGGTATCACGCTGAGAGAACCTGGTGTGCTAGCTCTAAGGAACAGTACGGAGCATAGAGTAGAGTGGAGACACCACGACTAGGCTCTGTGACCAGGTGGGGACTCGATTGTTTTTGCACATACCGAGACTGATAAACTGCACTTTTTGCTACCCTGAGCTGAGGACCTGTCATGGTTTGACAAATGATGCACCCTAGTGTACTTTTGCTCATTATAATATCATTTTAATACACACCTCCATCCCAAAAGCTACCCAATTCCAAGGTGCAACAACTGAGCATACACTCTGAATTTCTCGGAGCGTATTACTTTAAACAGAGACGGGAAAACTTTTCACCAGTCATAACTAAGGTAGGTTTGACTAGAGTCACTCAAGCTCCACCTTAAAGATAGAAAATAATATAAATTGGCCTAAGAGAGAGGGGATGTTAGGGAAGATACCATTGTTAGGGAAGATACCACCATCAGGGGAGATACCATCCTGAGGGAATACACCATCCTGAGGACCTCCTGACCCCTCAGATCAGTTGGTGGGCTGAACCTCTCTTCCCCACTCCACTGGGACACCTTTGGGTGAGATTTGAACACTTGGTTATACTGTGTGTCTCCGCGGAAACTTAGAAATCTCTATAGAGTCTTTGTCCCTTTTAATGTGTTAATTTCTAGGCCGTGCACCTGTGTTTTTCATGCATACTAGCTTGCTTTTGCAGGCAGTAACTATTGCCGGCACTCCAAAGAACCTGTGTACCTGTTGCTGTAATAAATTGCACTTGATTGCATTGTTCCTAGCCATGATAGTTCTCGTTAAACATGACTAAAGGGTGGTTATATGCTATTGGTGAATCTGTGACCATGGTAGTTCAGTGCTCTGAATCCAACCAGACACCTAAAGGTTAATGTGTTACTGGTGAATCTATGATTGTGATAGTTCAGTAACCTGAATCTGACTGGATTCAAAAAAACAAGTAAATAAAAATAATAATAATAATAAAAATAATAATAACTTCTATTTGGAATGGAACTTGGTGGAAGAAGGCTAAAAGCAGAATTGCAACCCTGGACTTTCAGAGAGCCAACTTCAACCTCTTCTGGGACCTGCTTGGGAGTGTCTCATGGTTCTAGCAACCTTCTAATTGCTAGAAGGCTGGGTCCCTTCTAGGTTGCTAGAAGGCAAGGGTGCATGTGAGAGCTGGGCTACATTTAAACAGCACTTCTTCCAAGCTCAGGATCGGTGCATCACTAAGAGTAGGAAATCGGGGAAGGGGGGGGGGGCAGGAAACCTGCGTGGATGAGCAAGAAGCTCATTGATAAGATCAAAAGGAAGAGGAAGGTTTATGAAACGTGGAAAAAGGGCCTATCCTCTTGGGAAGAGTATAGAAGTGTTGTCACGGCCTGCAGGGATGCGACAAGGCTAAAGCCCAACTAGAAATGAGGCTTGCAAAAGAAATAAAAGATGATAAGAATTTTTTTGTCTTTTTTTTAAAGTATGTAAATAGTAAAAGTAAGACTAGGGATAATATGGGTCCCTTGCTGAATGAGGAGGGTGTCCTGGTAATGGGAGACACTGAGAAGGCGGAGATACTGAAGGCTTTCGTTGCTTCAGTCTTTGCTTCAGGGACTCCCCCCCGGGACTCATGGACCCTGGAGGGAGGATAAAGAGTCTAGGAAGTGGAGATCTCCACTGTTGTTAGCAAGGGAATGGTTCGGGAGCGTCTGAGTGGGCTCAACGCACACAAATCCATGGGTCCCAATGGGATGCATCCATATGTGCTAAGGGAGTTAGCAGAAGTGATTGCCGAACCACTCTCTATCATCTTTGAAAGGTCCTGGAGAACAGGAGAGGTGCCTGAAGATTGGAGGATAGCCAATGTCACTCCGATCTTCAAGAAGGACAAGAAGGAGGATCTGGGAAACTACAGTCTCACTTCCGTCCCTGGAAAGGTGTTGGAACACCTTGTTCTGGTTGCCATCTCCAAGCAATTGGAAGAGAAGAAGGTTATGAGGAGTAGTCGGCATGGATTCACCAAGGGGAAGTCATGCTTGACCAACCTCATTGCCTTCATCACCAGCTGGGTAGATGAGGGGAGAGCAGTGGATGTCATTTACCTTGACTTTAGCAAGGCTTTCGATACTGTCTCCCATGAGATCCTGATAGCAGAGCTGAGAAAGTGTGGGATAGAAGAGTTGACAGTAAGGTGGGTTGAGAACTGGCTGACTGGCTCAGCTCAGAGGGTGGTGATCAGTGGCGCAGAGTCTGGCTGGAGAACTGTGACTAGCGGTGTTCCCCAGGGATTATTGCTGGGTCTGGTCTTGTCCAACATCTTCACTGACAACCTTGATGAGGGAATAGTGTCTGACATCAGCAAGTAAGATGATGACACAAAGCTGGGAGGAGTGGCTGACGCGCCAGAAGGCTGTGCTGCCATTCAGCGAGACCTCGACAGGCTAGAGAGATGGGCAGGAAGAGACCAAATGAGGTTTAATAAGAGCAAGTGTAGAGTGCTGCACCTGGGAAGGAACAACCACATGTATCAGTACAGGATGGCAGATGACCTGCTGGAGAGGAGCTCTGAGGAGAAGGACCTGGGGGTCCTGGTGGATGACAGGTTGACCAAGAGCCAGCAGTGTGCCCTTGTGGCCAAGAGGGCCAATGGGATCCTGTCATGCATTAAAAGGAGTGTGGCCAGCAAATCAAGGGAGGTGATCGTCCCCCTCTACTATGCCCTGGTCAGGCCTCACCTGGAGTACTGTGTTCATTTAGGGCTTCCTGATACAAAAAAGACAGGGATCTCCTGGAAAGAGTCCAGCAGAGGGCCACAAAGATGATACGGGGCTTGGAGTATCTTCCTTATGAGGAAAGGCTGAGAGACCTGGGTCTTTTCAGCCTGGAGAAAAGAAGATCCCCTCTCAGGATCTCATCAATGTGTATAAATATCTGAGGTGTGGGAAACAGAGGGATTTGGCCAACCTCTTTTCAGTGGTATGCAGGGACAGGACAAGGAGTAATGATCACAAGATAGAGCACAGGAAGTTCCACACCAACATGTGAAAGAACTTCTTCACGCTGAGGGTGACGGAGCACTGGAACAGGCTGCCCAGGGAGGTTGTGGAATCTCCTTCTCTGGAGATATTTAAGGCCCAGCTGGATGCCTACCTGGGCAGCCTGCTCTAAGGAACCTGCTTTGGCATGGGGGGTTGGACCTGATGATCTTTTGAGGTCCCTTCCAACTCCTTCAATTCTGTGATTCTGTGATTTTGTGATTTTTGTTGAAGGTTACACCTTTTCTCTTGCTTTCAGATCATTCAAGAATTGTCTGTCATGTGAAAAGAAGGTTAAATGACATAACACAGGCCATCTTCTTATTGAGATAGGAAGGCAAAACAAGGGAATTATTAAAGCAGCTTTTTTACATTATAAGCCATAAAAAATAACTCTAGCTGTAGGAAGATGCAAATATCTACACTTACCTTTGAATGTTTTCAGGAAATCTGTAACTTAAGGTTTCAGTGTGAATCTAATTTTTATTTCAAAATTTACAGAATGAACAAAACTTAAGCAGTATAAATCACTTCAAGAAGAATACATACATGTTTCCAACAACTTGAATGTCTTTAACAATTCTGATTTGAAAATAAATGAGTTCATCTTGTTTTCCCCTTTGTATTGTTATCCAACATAAAAAAAAACTGTGCCTCAAAGATAATGCAAATGAATGAAAATCTTTTCATTTCAAAAGAAGAGCAATTTAAGAGATGTCTTCTACCTGGGAAAAGCAGGAAAACCTATGTGTGGGTGGATTTTAAACATCTGAATCATTAATGGATCATTAAATATTTCATTTATTATAGCATACCATACTAATACAGCGGGTAGAGATAGGTTGTTACCTAGGAAATACTTCTAGAAATTTTAAAAGAAAAACCTGGCCTGAATTTTCTAATAATTAATTGACATTGGTGGTGCCAAATTCAAAAGTGATAAATAAAATGAAAAATTATTTTATTTATAATATTGGACAGGTAGATGAGATGTTGAAGAATTCTTAGCCAATAGTAGAACATGGAAGTGAAAAAAGCAGAGGACAATTCATGAAGCTCTGATTGTTTGTGCTGTAAAACCTTGTTATGTCAAGTCGAGTAGGTAATCTACAAATGCATCACTGAGAAGAGAGATTATACTGAACTAGTTTAGTTTCACCATTCACCTGTAGAAGATGTAAAGGCAGATACTACACTTTTCATGGTTATGTTCTCTTGATTTTGATGAAAATTCAGAACGCGCTGTACTGATGCAAAGTACTACTGTAGCAGTTATTACAACAACTTTAGTAAGAGTTGTCTATGAATATAAAACACTGACATTCCCATAAAAGGAAGCTACATTTTATACAGGGATGTGTGTTCCCATTAACATTATTTGTTTTATTGGTATGTTAACTATACATACTTACAGATGGAAAGCCTGTAAAGATGAGACTTTCTTTCCTTTTATTTTTGAGATAATTTTGTAAGTTCTAAACACTTAAATCTAATTCCAGTTTAGTACTTTACCTCCTTAGAGAGTGTCTCTCAGCTTGGTGTAGTGAGTTTAGGGAGTGTACAAATTATGTTAATGTAGACAATGGAGATGGAGACCTATGTTTTACCCAGTCATGGAGCTGGTGATGAGTGTAAATGATGCTCTTTGTGTTCACATTTTAATGCTGTTCTTTCTTGCAAAGGTCTCAGCATACATTTTTACTCCATTTTGGTATTTATTCTTTGAAAGAAATATCTAGTTTGAAGAATGAACATTAAGTGATAAAAAGCTTGTAGAATTTTCTTAAAATATTTTAATGATTGGTGAATATTAGAAGCTGACTTCAAACTGTATATTTTTATGTTAGTATCTTTGTGGTATTTCATCTTTGTGTGAGAATGTGAACACTTTCTATACTTTCATTGGCATAATTATTATTTTTTGAACAATATGGGATTGTAACTAGTAGTTATTTTTATGCACTTGCTTATGAAAAAAAAAAAAAAAAAAGCTGACCACAAAGCTCAAAAAAAAAAAAAAGCTCACCACATAGAAATGTTTGTTTTACCTAATATAGAAACATTTCTAATATCACTTTGTATTACTAATACATGTACACTGAGAACTACTTTTAAATTATGAAACTAATTGCAGTTATATTGATATGAATTGCAGATCTAATAGCAGTAATAGGAGACTACTCTACAAAGGAATGCCAGATGATATTAAGAGATTTTTCTATTTATTAGTTCAAGGAGTCAGCAAACGAATTGTTACTGTAACATGGCTGACATTAGGGACTTAAAATGATACTGCTTCTGCTGCTAAGTTATGCTGAGTAAGGTAATGTAAAGTAATGGTGGTACGAAAGTGCTGAAACATCATAAGCATCTATTCTAATGCATATGGTATTTATATTAAGAAAGCGAATAAAAATTAGGAGTGACAGCATGCTTAGTGCCTTATGCAATTCAGTGTTTAAAATTCAAGAGGTAACGAGGCCAAAACCAAGAACTGTCAAATACATGACACTAAACAAAACAGAGAGTGTGAGTGAAGAAGAACGCTAGGTTCTAGGGATCAAATTCTGTCTTCATCTCATCACATGCATAAAGAAACTGAACGAAAACATTCTCTGATGTTTAACTTGAAGCTGCAAGGGAGAAAGAGATAGGCATATTGTACAAAATATGCTCCCTTCGGTAGTTTCATTTAAACCAACTTAGAGGGAAATTAACAGGAAGGGGGAAAAAAACTATTTTTCTAACTAGATTTACAAGAAATACAAGGCACACTAAATACCTTGTAGAAAAAAAATGAATGAACTGAGCATTTAGTTCTACTCTTCAAACTCTCTTCAAAAGGAGAGAAAGAGAGGAAGAAAGAAAGAAAGAGAAAGCAAGAGAGAAAGAGAGGGAGAGAGAGGGAGAGAGAGGGAGAGAGAGGGAGAGAGAGGGAGAGAGAGGGAGAGAGAGGGAGAAAGAAAGAAAGAAAGAAAGAAAGAAAGAAAGAAAGAAAGAAAGAAAGAAAGAAAGAAAGAAAGAAAGAAAGAAAGAAAGAAAGAAAGAAAGAAAGAAAGAAAGAAAGAAAGAAAGAAAGAAAGAAAGAAAGAAAGAAAGAAAGAAAGGAAGGAAGAAAGGAAGAAAGGAAGAAAGGAAGAAAGAGAGAAGACATATGTCATAATTCTCAAATAGCAAAGTACTGCTATACAAAGAACTATACCTTGCATTTTGTTGAGTCTTCTTGGGGATTCATATCTATATTAGTCTTTTAGATTTGAGTAAAATTTGCAACCACTCTGTCTACTCAGGTGCCACATACTGAAGAGTGGAAACAGATAGAATTAGCACTTATATCACTGAAACAAACAAACAAACAAACAAACAACAACAAAAAAAAAAAAAAAAAAAAAAAAACAGATTTTTTTTTCCTGTATCCACCATTCCTGACACAGGCTAATAGTCACATATTTTGTACATGCAAGAAAACTTGCACAAATATAAAAGTTTCCTGTTGAACTGGTCGGGTTCTCTGTAGATCATGTCTGGGTATAATGCTACTGCAGAAATGAGTAACAGAACATCTAATGTCAGACACTATTTCTCAGGTCTTAAGAAGGACCTGGCAATTATCACTGGGAAAAAACATGTACAGGAGAAAGATGTTGAGAAGTGAGCTGTCAGTAGGCACTTTACTAAGCCATGTTTTTGTGTGTCTATGTGGACTGGAATATTCTCTGCTAAGTCCCCAGTGTAATTTTTCACCACTTATGTATGTGCAGTACAGATGAAAGGTCACTGTATCATTTCAAGCTAGTAATAAAAATTAAGAGAAAAAAAAAAAAAAGGTGTGAAGCATCAAGTATTTTTTTACCCCTACAAATAAATATAGAAGCAGCCACTCCTGGAGGCCCTGAAGTACATGATGGAGCCTACATTAGCAGTTGTCATGAAGTTCTTCAACTAAATCCAACTAAATTTTAATTTGATGAAATTATCTTAATTGGTAGTCAGAATCAAGGGCAGAAAAAGCAGAATCAAGTCCCAGTGACTGGGACTACTCATATTGTAGCTGACCTTTCTCAGGTGTTTAAAATAAAAAGTATGTCAATACTTTTTCCTGAGCCAGGAAGGTATGCAAAATTACTGATAGTGACATTTGTGGGCTAAGTGCATTTGGCAGTGAATTTTGGATATTTTGCTTCATTAAAGTTTAATGAGCACTGTGCAGGAAGACTGCAAATACTGCTTTGTGCTAATGTGTCACTGTAAAAATTGTCATGTGCCAGACAGCTTAAAGATAATGATTTTTTAGTGTTTTTTTTTTGTTTTGTTTTGTTTTTTTGTTGTTGTTGTTGTTGTTGTTGTTGTTGTTTGTTTTTTGTTTGTTTGTTTGTTTGTTTTTTGTTTTTTTCCTGATAAAAACTTGTAGGCCAGATAAAACATACCTTGTGTGTCCCCACGCCCCCCTTTCAGCAGAAGTTTACATTATGACAAGAAAGGAAAACATTCATACATTGGTTAAATACCCTCATCTTGTTAATGACCTCTAATCTAATTCTTGTATTCAGTGAGCAGTCTCTTTTATGCTGGGTATTCATGTAGCTGATGTTTGAAGTAACTCTAGAATTCATTGAATTCCCATTGGAAAAGACTGCCATGCTCTTGAAACATAAAAATGGCATATGCAGATCCCCATGTCTTTGTTTTAAATTGAGCTGGACAATACTGGACAATAAAATCAAGAAAAAGCTGTGTTGGGAGTTCTACATGCATTTTTTGAATTTGCTTCACAACCTTTTTCTGTTATGCATTCGGAGAGTTAAATTCAAAAGGTAACTCTCCTGCTGCTTTCTTATATCATTTTCAGAAAACAAAGTGTTGTCAATATCTTGGATAATGGTTCATTGTAGTTATTTCACAAGTAATATAGATTACCAGAAAGTGGAAGCAGCTGTCAGGAGGCCTGACTAAATACAAATAGGATTTATTTCTGCTCTATACACTGATGCATGTGAAAGAACTCGGGAAAGAAATATGGATTTTCTGGTACCTTAAGGTTATAACTGTGTTGTTTTAAACAGTTAGACTGTGAATCCAGATATAGTTCTATATGAATCAGGCAATAGGTTACTTTAAACCAAGCTGCCCCTCATCTTGTAGCAAGTGCATGTTGGTTCAACAAGTTGTACAATTATTGGGCCTTCCTTTGGGGAAAAAAAAAAAAAAAAAAAAAAAAAAGTTGTGAAGTTATGTTGCACAGTCTGTGAATTGATGACTTAGACATTTTGGTTTTAATAATGATTTTAATAATTTAGCCATGAATATTTAATGATAATTAGGTTTTAACACTTCATAATTTTTAAAAATTAAACTTTGTAATTTTCAGTATTTTCTTACCTCTTATTAAGCATTAATATTTGATTTGTTTAAAAGTTTTTTTTCAGTAAGATTTAGAATTTTTAAACTATGTTAACAAGGAAGTAAAAATTTATTCAGAAAAATAAATATTTTAATAAGTGCCAGGTGCAGATACTTTATTACTGTAAAAATGTCACACTTTCCTCCAGTAAATGTAGGAAGAAAAGTAGATGCAGTAAGAATAAAATCGAACTTATGTGCTGCATATTATGTACCTAGACCTCTATTCTGCAGGAGGAAACTGCTGAACTTTTACGGTGTATGGCAAGCACCACTCTATTTCCAGATTATATATTTCCACATTATCACATTATCATGGAATCACAGAAGCATATAGGTTGGAAGAGACTTCCAAGATCATCTAGTCCAACCTCTGACTAACAAGTGGAGTACTAACAAGTCCTCCACTAAACTGTATCACTGAGCTCTACATCTAAACATCTTTTAAAGACTTCCAGGGACAGTGACTCAACCACTTCCCTGGGCAGCCCATTCCAATGACTAACAACCCTCTCAGGTAAGTTCTTCCTAATATCCATCCTTAACCTCCCCTGGTGCAACTTCCCATTCCCTCTTGTCCTGTCACCCGGGATGTGGGAGAATAGACCAACCCTCACCGCTCTACAGCCTCCTTATAGGGAGTTTAACAGAATACATATGAAATTACTCTGCATGTACACATACCAAACACATGTACAAAATATGCTCAAATAGATCAATACTAATTTTATGAGGTTATAATATAAACCCAATTGGATGATATACCCCACATTTTCATCCAATTGTTTGAGCTAACTGAAAGAACTAAAGAACTGAAGAATAACACTACCATAGAAATGGTCTCACATGAGGAGGCTTCTTACAATTTAAGGGAGCTTAGAGTTCATTACACTGTTATTTTTCCTTTATTTATTTTATTTTATTTTATTTTATTTTATTTTATTTTATTTTATTTTATTTTATTTTATTTTATTTTATTTTATTTTATTTTATTTTTTTCTGATTTTCTTCATCATTGCATTAAAGGCAGTTTGGCACGACCTAGTCCCCTTGCATTCCATCTTGTCCTCAGATATCAGAGAGGGTGAGTGTGCCTGGGCTTAGATTTTAAGTGATGCCCAGTTTGGCACTATAAATCTGGTCTCATTCAATGTATATTGAATTATCACAATCACAGATTCACAATACACTTTCAGTCTAGTAAATGACTGGTGTAGTTTATTGAAACAACAGGAGTACAGGTTCTTTTATATTACCAGTGATAACTACACTGCAAAGCACATGCAAATACCAAGAATACGACAAACACAACTAACTACACATGCTAACTTATGAAATAACTCTATAGAGACTTTTAGGTTTCTCAACGAAGCACTTGTTATAACTGAGAGTTCAAATCTCACCCAATAGGCATCCCTATGGAGGGGGGGGAAAGAAAGGTTCAGCCTGTTTACTGATGCCAGGAGTCAGCGATGTCCTTCCAACTTGTCTGTTGTGGTGTCTTCCCTCATATTTTCCTTCTGTTGGGATATTTTTATACTGTTTTCTTACTTTTAGGTGGAGCTTGTCTAGTCATATATGTCTTCATTGTGATTGGTATACATTTGTTCTTGCTTTTGTTTAAAGGTATAGGCTCAGAGAAATTTAGTGTGCATGCTCAGTGAGGGGTGGTAGCACCCTGGAGAAATGCAGGCTTTGGGCTGGAGGTGCATTTTGGCATTATAATGAGATTACAATGAACAAAGTTGACACAAAGGACATGACTTGGTTATCAGTTAGAATCAGGGCTGGCCATGCAGCCCATCAGTTCCACAGCACCATCCGGTTCCCCATGACTGTAGTGACAGCACAGAGCCTGGCCGTGGTATCTTCACTTTGCTCCATACTATATCTCTTAGAGTCAGCACACCAAGCTTCCCTGGCATCACCAATAACTTAATTCATTTAAATAATGTTTTTCACAGACTGCATAACGATTTAGGTTTAGCTAATGTTACTTAGTGGCAGAGATAGAAACTGTGGATAAAGCCAAATTACAGGACCTAGGGACATTTCTGAGGTAATGTGGCCCTGGAAAATCCTTGTTGTGTGCACAGGACAGCTCTGCAAGAATATTATTTCCTATGTATGTGTATCCCTGGAAAGGAAACTATAGCATGAGAGTCATTCTTAGTCATCTTAGAGAAACATCACAACTTAACAAAGGCCTTGATCAATGTGACAGTTAACAAGATAATACCTAGGTCACACTATTGTGTGCACTCATGCATCAACTTTTCTGCATTTCTACTGAATTCTGGTAGATCTCTCCATACTGTTTAAGATTCAAAGACATGATATACTTATTTCCCTAACAGATCTTTTGTCCATTGTTCAGATAATATATATATATATATATATATATATATATATATATATATATATATAATCTAAATATATATCATACAGTGGATAGAAGCTAATTTCTGCTGGTTAGGACTCCAGCAATGCCTCGTTCTGAACACACTAATTTTTTTGGTTCAACATAAAATAAAAAGAAGCATATCTCCAAAGTCTTCTGTATTGATGTGAAATGATGATGATAGAAGTAATTACCATTTCATTCAGCTCCTGTCCTGAATATTTCAATAAGTTTAAAGTAACATTTGGAAACTAAAGCTTCTGCAGCTCAGTTTTCCAGACATATCTATGAATTACCTTGTATACAAGCATGCAATGCTTTTCAAGATCAGCCATCCAACAAATCCATGATTTTAAAACCTTGATATAATGACAAATTTTCAAAATATGTTTAAATAAAACAGTAGATATTAGCTTTCAGTATGTTGGTGAAACTGTATTTTTTGCAATTCTAACAAAAATATATTAACTGTAGAATACATGTTAACATCCTAATGACATATCAATATGGCCTTGAAAATAATAAAATAAAAAGAAGGTAATGTATTTTAAAAAGTGGTCTTGGGGCACAGAATAAAGTGAAAGATCTTCCATATACACGTTTGCATAATTGCTTCTGTTAGAGTGCACGAGTTCAACGAGTTAAAATTTGAGCACAGGCACTTAAACTTCTGCATGATATGCATTTGATTAGAAACTTTTTTAGTATTCTACCTAGACTGAAATATATGATCTTCTTATTTACTTGATTTGATCATTCCTTGAGAAAATTCAGTTGAGTAAGAAACACCAAAGATATTGATAATAATTTCTCTAAGTCTAAGTTTTTAGAATCAGTCAAGTACTTTTTGTGAAATGCTTTTGATATATATATTTTCTCTATGGAATATGCAAAATATCTTGAAAGTAAAACAAAACAAACAAAAAATCAAACAAAAAACATGTTAGAAGGAGACTGTATGAGCAGTCTATTTTTTTCAAAAGGAAAGTGATTATCTGACCACTGTCCAGAGTCCAACTGGAGAACAAAAGTCAGCGATGGTTCTGTTAAGATGAGTTGCAATACCTGATGGGAATATGCCAACAGGGGGACAAAATATCTTGGCCATAGCTGGAATCAGTTTTTGAATAAATGAAAATGGTGGAAATATATTACACCAAAGAAAAATAGCTTACTAATGATTCCCCCATTAAAAAAAAATAAATAAATAAAAATTAAAAAAATCTGATGTTTATTAAGTGGACACAGCAAGACAGAAACATGTATTCATATCACTAAACCAAGGAAAAATGGAACTATTGTAAAAGAAAAGACAACACTAGCTTCATTAAACATTTTGTTTTTCAGTTTTCATTCAATTGTGATCTAAATCAATTGGGAGCCTTGAAATTATTTAGTGGCAGGAAAAAAAAAAAAGTGTTTGACCATTAAATGAACAATCATTATTTATACTTTAGTATAAGTCATTCATATATTTTCATGTTTCATTTAAATGTTTCATTTAATCCAATATACTTGGAGATAACCCCACATACTTCGATATTCTGTGTAATATAAATTCCCCACGGTTTTCTAGAACAAGTGCTTAATGTAACTGAGAGCAATGAGATGGAATCTCCTCTAGGCATTCTGGATTAAATGAAACAGCAATGTTTTCCTTGGAGGATTTTTTAAATCCAAATTTGAGTGATTTATTACAAAAGGAATGTAATTAACGCTTCACATTTATTATTTTAAAGCACCTTGAGGACATTCATAGTTCAAAGCCATGTTGTTATGTCTCTTCTACATACAGCTAATATTTGACTTGGAACACCCAAAGGCACAGACATAACCGGACACGTTGGCAAGAAATGGAGTCAGAGTCCTCTCTACTTCATGCTACTAACCTGTGTACATGGAAGGAGGTGTGCTAACAGACTGTCATTGCCTTTGCCAGATCTGAGTATAGACAACTTTAGAGCCATGCCTACACTTGCATTGAGCTGGAGATGAGCTGGTAGAACAATAAAATAAAAACTCCTTACATTTTTTTGTTTGCTTGTTTTTCTTTTTATCTAAAATGAGGTAAAAGGGAGAGGTGTTTTAAACTCTGGATGCTTAAGCAGCAGATTTCTGACTAGGGACTAACTGCAGGATTATAAATTAGTGTTATATGATTTGCACAAAGACAGAGAGGGCAATACGTGGGCAGATTTTGGAAACAACTGAGAGGCTTCCAGAGGCTTCATTCCAGAGGCTATTAAAGGTGAGAATTTGTTTAAAATAAAAGGTTCATATTTTCTTTCATAAATAAATAACTATGCTCTTCTAGATGACATCTGGAGTGCTCTTGATCCTGTCAAAAGTCTCCTCACTTTTATCCTGTATAATGTCAGCAGGGGCTTGAACAGAATTTTTTGGCAAGAAAGATTTATACCTGTGACCTTGATACAGTGCTGGACTTCCTATTTGATCGTTTTTCTTCTCTTTGTGACAGATTTTGAAAGCACAGTGTAAGAGTTTCTGATGAATGAAGTGATCTTTTCTTGCTGAGATCTCATCCTTTTTTGACAGGTGAGTGAGTCACTTTAAGAAAACCATGACAGCACTTAAATGAATCCTAGTTACTTTTATTGTAGCCATGTATTGCTACTTTGCACTAATCAGCTACTTTGCATTAATCAGTTTCATTCATTCAGCTAAGATCACAACAAAAACAATTTCTTACTGTGTGCATATCAATAAAATTAGTCTATGTAGTTCATCATATCTGAGTCAATCTGAGTGCTACATAACTAATTATGGCTTGTTTAATGGTCACTAGCAAGGGACAAACTTGTAATCCATGCTGACAATAATAAAGAAGTCCAGACAACTAGATGAATCTGTTAACATCTTGACATTGAGCCAGTGAGCTACTACACCTGAAGACACAAAGGTTAATCTGAGATAAAAGTGTAGAAGGCATCAGTTTCAAAGAAAAAACAGTGACCTTAAAACTGGAGCAGGGAGAGAAACAAAAAGAGAGGGGCTGGGAGAGGGAGTAAGGAGAAAGATTTGCTAAGCCAAACACTTTCTTGATGGGTAAATCAACCACCTCCAATGGAGCAATTACAGAATTTCCATCAAGCTCATGTAACTGCACTGATATGAATTTATGTTCAAAAATGGTACGGAAAGTTGTGTCAGTATTAATTAATATAGCTATTTTGTTTGGATGCAGAAGTGTTTCAAAGCACTTTGTCTAACTCAGGAGAAAAATAAATGCTAGGCTGGGGATTTCTGCATCTTGGTGTTCTGAATGAACAGCGGAAAAAATGTCACAAATGTTTGTGCAGATTCAAGGGCAATTTCCACTCTACTAAGTTTTTATAAAGAGTTGACAGAGAAATTATATTTTTTTTATTTGGGATCACTATTAAAATTCATTCACTGTGTATTTCTAGAGACCAATATTTTGCTAAATAATTAGTAATCATTATGGTCTGATTGACAGACAATTTCAGTGCATGGGATGCAGGACTGTGGTAAAATAAACTAAAATTCTAGATCTGAAAAATTGTGACTTGGATATTTGTATCTGAAGTCTGTAGTTTAGGATGTTTATCTTATCATGAGTGTGACTTACTTTGAAATTAAATTTTCCTTTAGAGACTAATTTCTGCACAAGGTGTAAACAAGTATGGCCTTTCTTTTACCATTGTTTCTCTCTTTATAATATTTGTTCTCAATTCAGTAAAATCCCTGTGTGCCTTCAGAATACTGAAGATGAAGTAACTTCAGTCTTGAAAGTGATTTTTTCTGGCATTATTGAAACAGTGCTGTATGTTTCCAGGCACACTGGTAATAAACTACCCCTGCATATTGATTTCTTTAGCATAGATATATGTGGTATGTTGGTGAATGGTCTTATTAATATTCATTAAATTTTAAATAGCTCTCCTTTTAATGTGTCTATTTAGGAAATGAATAATTCATGCACGTATAGGAGGTTCAGTGCTGTCACTTACCGTTTAGACCTTTAGTGATCTAAGAAGGTATTTGAACTGAAGGACACTCTAAGGTGTGCGCAGCAATGGAAACACTGAATACTGCTCAGCTTCCCATCATCAAGGGCATATTTTTATGTTGAAATTTCCCTGAATCATCATTCTTCTTAAAGCACACATTCTCAAGTATGCTTTAGTAGAATTGGACATATAGTTTACATATTCATACATACTTTACCAAATCTTGAATAATTTGTTCAATGTATAAATGCTACATGAGCTACTTACAAAGCTTCATATCCACATCATTTGTTGGTAATTGGTGAGAATGGTGGTTTGGTAAAACATGATAAACATGCCAGCTACTGTCACAGAAGTTAGATTTCCATTAGAGACAACATTTATGTTGTTTTCAATCTTACTTTATGCTTTGTCTTCACTTCTCAGTATTTGGAAATCCCAAGTCTCATGTTCACTCCCTGCTCCAAAAACATGATACATGCGTTGGTATATATACATACACAATATTTTGTCTTTTTTTTTTTTTTTTTCATATCTGTGCATCAAGATGAACCCATATTGTACTTAGCTTCTCATTGTATGTGTAATGTGATTGGATCTCATATTAATGATGATGATTTATTATATATGATATAGAGTTCTGATTAATAACACAATATTTATGGTTAAATATTTGTCATAAAACATGCTAAAAGCTGTTGATAATTCTATGACAAATTTGAAAGTTATGTCTGGTGATATATTGGTATCTGATTAGATGACTTTATTTGGAATAAATTGTATCTCCTTCTTTGTGGTCTTATACACTTTCTCTTTTATTAAAAGCAACAATCTCAATGTAGCTTCAGATGCTGAAGAGTACAGTATAAAGTATAAAGGAAACATAAGCTTGCTAATTTCTTTCATTGCAAATGATCAGCAAGGGTATGATCTGGAAGGGTAACACGAAGATCATGTTATCACCACTTAAAGGTATGTAGCAGCACTTATATGTGAGGTTATACAGAGCCTTTAAAACTCTGCTACGTTTTCTTTTTCAGCCATGCTCTCATCCATGGCAGTTTCCTGTATCATTTGTCTTGATGTGCCACCAGGACGTCTTTTTCTTTGATTAGCTTGAAAGTAAGATTTTATTTAAAGTGAAATATTCATTCCCTTTCTCACTCCAAAGAACTTATAAGACAGACCACAGAGAGAAGTGGCCAGTTATTTGTTACAAAAAGTCTGAGAGTGTATGAAGAAAGGAAAGCTCTGTGGTCTGAACTCATGAACACAGAATTATAGAACCATGGAATCAGAGAATGTTTTGTGTTGGAAGGGACCTTAAGGTTCTAGCCCCTGGACACAGGCAGGGACAGCTCTGACCAGAGCAGGTTGCCCAAAGCTCCAGCCAACCTGGCCTTCAACACTACCAGGGATGGGGCATCCACAACTTCTCTGGGAAACCTGTTCCAGTGCCTCACCACCCTGTGAGTAAACCAGCCTAATATTTGATCTAAAATTAGTGTTTTTTTTGTTTTGTTTTGTTGTTTTTTGTTTTTTGTTTTTGGTTTAAAACCATTACTCCTTATCCTATCACTGCATTCCTTAACAATCACTCTCCAACTTTTTTGTAGGCCACCTTTAGGTTCCAAAAAGCTTCTATATGGTCTCCCTGAAGCCTTCTCTTCTTGAGGTTAAATGACACCGATTTCCTCAGCCTGTCTTCATAGTAGAGGTGCTCCAGCCCTTTGATCATCCTTGTGGCACTCTTCTGGACTCACTCCAATAGGTCCAAGTCATTCTTATGCTGGGGACACCAGAGTTGAAGGAATACCTGAGCTGGGGTTTCATGAGAGCAGAGAGGAAGAATCACCTCCCTCTACCTGTGGGCTATGTTTCTTTTGATGAAGACCAGGATATGTTTGGCTTTCTGGGCTGTAAACTTACATTACTGGCTCATGTTGAGCTTCTCATCAACCAACAACCTCATGTCCTTCTCCTCAGGGCTACTCTCAATCCATTCTCTGCCCAGACCCTATCTATGCTTAGGATTGTCCCTTGGACCTTGCACTTGGCCTTGTTGAATTTCATGAGGTTCACATGGGACCACCTCTTGAACTTGGAAAGGTCCCTCTGGATGGCATCCCTTCCTTCCATCTTGTCAGCTGCAACACAGCTTGGTGTCATCAGCAAATTTTCTGAAAGTGCACTTGATCCTATTGTTCATGGTGCTGAAAAAGATGTTAAATAGCAATGGTCCTAGTACTAACCCCTAAAGAATGCCACTCATCACTGATCTCCACTTGGACATCAATCCATTGACTTCAACACTTTAAGAGTGACCATCAAGCCAACTCCTTGCCCACAGAGTGGTCCATCCAACAAATCCATGTCTCTTTAATTTAGAGACAAGATTATCATGGGGAACAGTGTCAAATGCTTTGCACAGATTCAGGTAGATGATATTGGTTACTCTTCCCCTGTTCACCAGTGCTGTAACCCCATTGCAGGAGCACACCAGGTTTGTTAGGCATGACTGACCCATAGTGGAGCCATGTTGGTTGTTACAAATCACTTCCTTATTTTCCATGTGCCTTAACATGTTTTCCAGGAGGATCTTCTCCATGATCTTGCTGGGCACAGAGTCAAGACTGATTGGCCTGTAGTTCCCTAGGTCTTCCTTTTTTTTCCCTGTTTAAACATGAGAATTATATTTCCCCTTTTCCAGTCACTGGGAACTTCACTGGGCTGCCACAATTTCTGAAATATGAAGCTTAGCAGCTTCATCTGTCAGTTCCCTTAGGACCCTTGGATGCACGTTATCAGGTCCCATGTGTTTGTGAGCATTCAGATCCTTTAGATGGAGTTGCACCTGATCTTCATCTACAGTAGGTGATTCTTCTTTCTTCCAGTCCCTGCCTTTGCCATCTGAGACTTGGGCAGGAAACTTTACTGGAAATGCTAGAGCACTTTCCAGTAAAGAGTGAGGCAAAAAAATCAGAGTATCTCAGCCTTATCCTTATCCTGGGTAACCAGATCTCCTGTTTCCTTACAGGCAGGGCTCACAATTTCCCTACTCTTCCTTTTATCATTCAAATTTATCCTTTAAAAGTAAAAGGATTCAAACATAGATTTTTAGGTGTATGAAGCTCTAGATTATATTAGGGCCAGTGGATTTTCTTACAATTGGGTACTATTATTTGTGCCATTTCAGTCAACTTCATAACATTAGGACCAGGAAATGCACATGAAACTTCCATGATGAAGGTCAGAAATTGAAGGAAAATTCATAAAGTTAAAGTTATCCTGAACAGCTGAAGTGTAAGATGGTGTCCAGGATTTAGTTATTTATTTATTTATTTTCCTAGAGGAAGAAAGAAAAGTAGAAAAGGTCTGAAGCCACACACACACAAAAACAAACAAACAAACAAACAAACAAAAAAAACTCTTTCAGTTCTGTCACAATTAACAAAGAAGCCACACTGCAGAAGGTACTTGCACCATAATCCTCCTCCTTCCCCCCCCCCCCCCCCTCCAAATTATATTAATTGGTCTTTGGAATATCTGGAGAAACTATTGCAATAATAATGCAATGTCAAATTATCCTGAGGGAATTTCTCTTCTGGCTCCACTGAAAACTTCTGTCAGACCATTAGACGCTTTCAAAGACAAATCTGACCTCTGTGCCTTATACTGCAATGCTACAGAAAGCAAACTAGCTAGACAAAGCCAGGTAAGTACTTCAGAGTGTTACATCTTCTGCTAGACTAACATAATTGCTCATAACAGATAATATCAAAGCACTTGTTTCATTGTTGCTAATTTATAAGTTTTGTTCTCTTCTATTTTGATTTTACTATAGTACATCTGTTGGGTAAGGTTTCCAATAGTTTTGCAAAATAGAAATGTTTAGCTCTACAGAGGTTCTGGAAAACAAACAAACAAACAAAAAAAAACTACTGACAGTCACTACAGTTCATTATTTATTTTGTTGTTCTTGTAATCTAATTTTCACAGGAAAATTATCACTTCCTCATGAGATGGCACTCTGTCCTATAAAATACCATGGCCCATTTTTCTATAGCACCACTTTATGCTTACTACATCAGTGCGGCTTAATTCAAAATGATTTCTTGCCTGAGTTCAGTCAGATCAGTTAGAAAAAGGTAAGAAAACAGGTTGTTTTGCAGTCCATATCTCCCATGTACATAGCTGAGAGGCAGACAGGTTGCTCTGGGAAAAAAACAAATGCCATGAGTCTTGTTTATTTGTGACCCAGAGTCTGAACTATTGCTACTGAGGACAGACCAGTCAGTGCACTATGCCCATGAAAGTTTCACTGTCTCATCTGGTACTGTGAACTAAAACTAGAGTAAGAGCATGCATTATCTTGAAAACAAAGCCATTTGTTTCTGACCTATTGTTAAAATAGGTGCATGTCTCATGCTTTCAGCTCACAGAGAGATGCCACAAAATTCAACAGCCTTCTCTCCCTCTTAAAACTTGTAGAAGCAATTTGCATTCTGTCATGTTCTCTCACACATGGTGTTCAAAACAATTAAAAGAAAATTGCACCCATTTTGCTCAGTGTAGCAGGCTCAAAATTTCAAAGCTAAGAAGCACTTCTCAGCATGAATAAACCGTGAAGTGCTTTTGAAAATAAGGTTTTTAATGATAATTGACATCAAAACCTTTATTTTCTAATACATTTCACAGTTTGTGCTGGTCGGAAAGTGAATGTTTTCTTTGAAACTTCCTTCTTGCTATACTGAACAGAAGTGATACATTTTCTTTCAAATGAAAACTAGTGAACCGATTTCTTCATATGTACAGAGTTAAAAAAAAAAAAAAAAAAAAAAAAAAAAGACTATCCAAAGCTCTAAAGAAACTCTCTCTTAACCTCCCACACACACACGCATCCTATGTTCATATTCATCTGGGTAGCTGTAAAACACAGAGAACACAGAGGCTCATACAGAGTGCAGTGCAGCTTCTTTCAAGTGCCTAAGAGAGGAAAATAACTTCCCTACTCCATAAATCTAACTTAGATATCATGAAAAGATTCTCCTTCCTTCAGCAAACAGCCCTCCCTCCTGGCAGTGCTTTGATCAACAATGTACATTGACAACTGAGTAACTGTAAAATCAATAGTAAATGAAGAAATCTCATAAGGCCATTTTTGAGAATGAGAATCATGACTTTTTTTTTGTGTGTGTGTGTGTTTTGTTTGTGTTTGTTTTTTTTTAATCCTAAAGTGTTAGCTTGTGTACACATACTGAGCTTTACAGATAGAAAGAGCTTCTAACAAGAAGACACATAGTTAATGGCTTCTGCGTATAAGCAGATATAGGGGAGGAATGGGTTAAAAGTGGAAGATTGGCAGGGAAAATATGATCAGAATGGAAGACTGGCAGGGAAGATTGCAAATACACGCAAGTAAACTTGCAGCTGGGAATGCGTAAAGTCTGTGGAGCAGCAATGTAGAAAAACATATAAATTATGTCTACTTCTGTTTGTGTTCGGTATGTTTGACACGTAGCACATCTGTGCAAAGATAACATAGGTGTTTGGTGGACTTGGAGGTGACTGAGCTCCTGGCCTTGGTACAGAGAAGATCAAAGCAGCTCAGTGAGAATCACAGCATCGTGGTAAAAACTGCACCTGAGTGTAATCTTAATAAAAACAGGTGAAACGAGCAGGCCAGAGATCTCCTAGCATGGACCCTGTTTAGCAGTTCCTCTGTTCCCACTTGTGTGCCTGTGCTCTTGTACCTCCACTCAGGTGCCGCTTTGGGGATCCCCTGGTTGGCGAGGTGATAGAATAAATCCACTCTGCATTTTAGCTGTGAGTCTGTAGTCACTCCTGTTGCCTTCCTGTGCTCACTCACACACCAGGCTTGATATCACAAGTCAAAAAAACAGCAACTGAAATATTTGAGATTCTGAGAAAGGCATTGAAATCTTTGGGAATTTCACAGAATCACAGAATTACAGAATTTCTAGGTTGGAAGAGACCTCAAGATCATCGAGTCCAACCTCTGACCTAATGCTAACAATCCCCACTAAACCATATCCCTAAGCTCTACATCTAAACGTCTTTTAAAGACTTCCAGGGATGGTGACTCCACCACTTCCCTGGGCAGCCTGTTCCAGTGTCTAACAACCCTTTTGGTAAAGAAGTTCTTCCTAACATCTAACCTAAAACTCCCCTGGCGCAACTTTAGCCCATTCCCCCTCGTCCTGTCACCAGGCACGTGGGAGAACAGACCAACCCCCACCTCGCTACAACCTCCCTTAAGGTACCTATAGAGAGCAATAAGGTCGCCCCTGAGCCTCCTCTTCTCCAGGCTGAACAAGCCCAGCTCCCTCAGCCACTCCTCGTAGGACTTGTTCTCCAGGCCCCTCACCAGCTTCGTCGCCCTTCTCTGGACCCGCTCAAGCACCTCCATGTCCTTCTGGTAGCGAGGGGCCCAAAACTGAACACTGCACTCGAGGTGCGGCCTCACCAGAGATGAGTACAGGGGGACAATCACCTCCCTAGCCCTGCTGGCCACACTGCTTCTTATGCAAGCCAGGATGCCGTTGGCCTTCTTGGCCACCTGAACACACTGCTGGCTCATATTCAGCCGACTATCCACCATCACTCCCAGGTCCTTCTCTGCCTGGCAGCTCTCCAACCACTCATCTCCCAGCCTGTAGCTCTGCTTGGGGTTATTGCGCCCCAGGTGCAGGACCCGGCACTTGGCCTTGTTGAACTTCATGCGGTTGACCTCAGCCCATTGGTGCAGCCTTTCCAGATCCTCCTGCAGAGCTTTCCTACCCTCAAGCAGATCGACACACGCACCTAGCTTGGTGTCATTTGTGTTAACTGAAAAAAAATAGACAGTAGTAAGAAGGAAATCTTCAAAAATATGTTAAAGGCTTGACATAATTATCTATAACAACCAAATATAAATATTTTTACAACACAGAGATAATTAGAAGAGAGGTGTAAAATTCTTGGTTTCTTGATCAGTGCACTCAATGATCTTAATGAATTAAGGAAATACTTTGGGAATGAGAACATGGAAACAGTTGTTCCTATTCCTGAATAAATCTAAAGTATATATTCATAAAGTACAGACATTTTCAGAGGACAGACCTAGAAGAAAATTTCTGGGTAAACTAAACCGTTGGATATATAGATGTGGTGAGAACAGAGGAAAAAAAAATGCCTGCTGAAACTGTGAAAAATTGAAAAATGATCTTTTCACAGTTGCATAGGTCTATGGTTTTGGTGCTCCGTAAAAGTATCAGTAAAAACATATTTTACTAGTCAAAAGCAGTTAACTGACAAGTTTTATTTTGCCTTTGTTTTTCACCCCCTTCCTGTTTACCTGTCACATATTAACAAGAAGGATTTTTTTTTTCTGTACTTTCCTACAAGATTTCATTAGTACCTATGGATTAAAACCTGATTTATCTGATGAAAAAAAGAGTTGTTATTTTTTTCTATGTGTTTTTGATACAATGCTAACTAGATTTTTTTTTTTTTTTTTAATAGACAGGTTTCCTGCTTCCGTTTTATACATATTCACTTTATACTGAATATATAGTATAGTTTATGGTGAATATATAGTAGCTTAGAGTACTGGAATTCTTGGTGTCCTTACTGAGTGACACATTAAAGATTTTATCATCAGTGTTCATAACTATTAGCATCACAGTGAAGAATTTCATTACCTTTAAATAATGAAATAGAAGCTTGCAAAACACGGTAAATAAGTAAATGTTTTCCTATAACTTCCGAGGAATGTAAAGATATTGTTAATCTGTTTTGGATAGAAATGATAAAAATCACACTTTAATCTTATCTCCTGTACGAAATGATACAGATTTTAATTGCATGTAGGCATAGTTAAAGTATATTTCTCAGAGATAATTCAGTCCATTCCTCTGCCATGAACAGTATTAACTGTATCTAAACATTCCTGCAGACATCTGTCCAACTTCTTCTAAAACTCACAAGACTAATTTCTGGAATTTCCTAGACAATCCATTTCCCAGTTTAAGTACCTGTACCACTAGAAGTTTTTTTTTTTTTGTTGGTGGTGGTGTTTTGTGTTTGTTTTGTTTTTTTTTTTTTTCTTTTCTTGACTCATGACCCAAATCTCCTCACTAAAGTTTAAGCCTGTTACATCTTTTTCTATCCACAGTAGTCACAGCATTATGCCCATCCTTTTAAAAAGTAACTCATGTGTTTGAAAACTCTTAGATTTTCCCTTCCGCTTAATCTTAAGATAAAATCAAACACAACTAATTAACTTTTTCCTCATAGAAAACTTTTATATTTGGAACTCTTTTGTCACTTTACTATGGATGAGTTGGAGAAAGTCAACATCTTTCCTGAAATTTGGGGTTGTGTCTAGACTTACTGGCCCAGCAGAGGAATTATTGTATTGCATGGTCCTTTCTCACAGCACTTTTTTTTTTTCCTTAAATTTTCTGATGTTTTTTCCCTACATATTTATGTCATTCTCTCATATTTGTTCTATATTGTAATTTAGACCTGCTATGTACATTTCATTAATGAATGTTTTGTTAATGAAGAGCTCATGAGCTTATTATTGGGTAATTCTTAACTTCATGTTGTGGTATGTTCATGTTGCACAGTTTGGTACTTCATAACTTCTAGGTGCTTGACTTACCTAATTATCTTTTAATACAGATTTTAATATTTAATTATTGTTCAGTTTACCTTTGCACATGACAAAGGTTCTGCCTGATTTTCAAAGTATAAGTGAAAAGAGAAAGGGCCTGTCAAAATAGATAAAGATAACTCAGTCTTTAGATTTTAGATTCTTGCATTTTCTTCTTTTCACTTTTTTTACCTTTTTCTTTTTTTTTTTTTTTTTCAATGTAATTCATTTAGGGAGGAAACAGGTAGGTGTTCAACTGTGCAGTTGATATCTGTCTCAGCAGTTAAGTGAAGAGCTGGGGCCAGCTTCATATTTAGTGATTAGTGCCTTTTTTCATATCTCTTCTCTCTTTTTCATTGTACTCAATTATTTCTAATTTCACTACAGGAATAGCTCCAGTGACAAAGAGGTGTGAATTCTGGAAAGACATCTATTTAACAGAACATAACAATTCTGCAAAAATGAAATTCCAAATGTTACAGACTACAATAAGAGGGTTAAGAAGGTGCCCAAATGAACACAACTTGACTTTCATCTTTGGCCTGAAAGCAGGGTTCACAGTCTCTGAGCAGCTTACTTGTGGTAGTGCGGGGGTGGGGGGAAGGGGCAAACTCCGTGGGGAGCACAGGCACCCCCCAAAGACACTGGTGAAGCACAGCACAGCTAGAGTGAAGGTCACTAGAGCAAACACTAAGAAAGATACTTCTTCATTTCCCTGCAAGGGAAAGGAAGAAAGGCAATGACCTATTAACCAAACATCCTAAGTACTTCTATAAATAAAGATGACTCATCCAGAACACCTGCTAGGATTGACTTGTTTAAGGAGCGAAGAAATAAAATAATTAAAAATAAAAAATAAAAAATAAAAAACAAAAATAAAAAGAATAAAAAAAAGGTGTCTGTGTTTGTGGTAACAGACAATGAGGACAATGAGTGCCTGTTTGTCTGTAATTCCTATATTTGTGACTAAATTTTGCCAGTTAAGAAATTCTACCTACGGAAGGTATGACTGAAGTCTGTAATATTTTCTCTAATTTGTGAATTATTTAACTTTTATGATGACAACATTAAAAAAATGTATTAATTAGTAATTCTATTGACCTTATTTGACAAGGTTTTTGTAGCTCATGGGCTGTAGAGGTGGTTTCTGTGAGAAGAACCCCAAACCTGCCCTTGGCTAGATAAGAGCCATTTTTACCTAGATCCAAAAAGGACCTGCTGCTGGCAAGAGCTGAGCTAATAAGTGATGTTTTTTGCGCCTCTGTGAGAGCAGATTTAAGAAAGGAAAAAAGCTTGCTGTGAAACAGCATCTGGGAGAGAGGAGTGAGAACCAGCCCTGCAGACGCTGTGGAGAGGCCCCTGGTGGAACAGGCTGTCCCCCGACAGCCCATGGGTCCCACATGGAGCAGATCTCCACACCGCAGCCCGTGGAGGAGCTCCTGGTGGAGCAGGTGGAGGTGGCCTGGAGGAGGCTGCAGCCCATAGAGAGTCCCTGCAGGAGCAGGCCCCGGGCCAGAGCTGCAGCCTGTGGAGAGGAGCCCACACAGGAGCTGCCACCCATGGGAACCCGTGCTGGATCAGTTTGCTACTGGGGCGTGGACCCCATGGTACGGAACAATGTTGGAGCAGTTCCTAAAGAGCCTACACAGGATCAGTTTGGGAAGGACAGCATCCCATGAGAGTGACCCCACATGCAGCAGGGGCAGACAGTGACTGTGAAGAATCAGTGGAGACAGTGTGATGTTTGTCCTTTCTCCCCATTCTCCATTCCACTGTGCTGTTTGGGTGGAG
This sequence comes from Netta rufina, assembly GCF_964035555.1. Classification (NCBI taxonomy): domain Eukaryota; kingdom Metazoa; phylum Chordata; class Aves; order Anseriformes; family Anatidae; genus Netta; species Netta rufina. The sequence continues at coordinate 102,894,140 of NC_140124.1, forward strand.
GAGGTAGAAGTTGTTGGATGGAGAGAAGTTCTTTTTTTTTGTTTGCTTTCATTTCTCACTGCTCTAGTCCATTAGTAATAAGCAATAAATTACATTGATCTCCCTATGCTCTGTCTGTTTTGCCTGTGACAGTAAATGGTGAGTGATCTCCCTGTCCTTATCTCAGCCCTTGAGACCTTTTTCATTGCATTTTCTCCCCCTTTCTTTTGAGGTGGGGGAATGAGACACTGATGTCCAGCTAAATTCTACAAGAACAATGTTATACATTTTCAAGACTCTTTGCCAGATCTGAACATTCTTGAAATGTTAATAAAAGCATTTTATTAAAATTTATTAAATGTTCTGAACTACCTGTAAGAAGCAAAAGTATGTACCCAAAGTCATATTTACTACATCTTCCCAGACTTTGTCATATTGATTTAACATTATTTTAATATTGTTTAAACACCAAACATGAGATCAGATAACATGGCAAATGATTTTTTGCCACTTTCACATTAAGAACATATATAGAATTCAATTTTCACATTTCTGACTGTACTAGTATTTAATGTGATAGTGTATGTTTATAGGCCAGCAAAGAGATTATGCAGGATAGCCTAAATAAAATAATATTGCACTTGGAATACCACCAGGCAGAGGTGGATGTTCAGCTTCCTGAAATGAAACAGGAAAAGGCCCTGCATCTCACGTGTAAGGTGTGTGATTTAATGATTTGACTGATTTATTTTACACACAAACCATCTCATTTATGGTTCATTTTCATGTATGTGTTCATAAAATGTTACTATATTACTATGTTAAATGTTACATAAAAAAAATGTTACTACATTTAAAATTGATTTTTATTTATTTATTTATTTATTTATTTTCCCTAGAGCTTTCAAAAGATTTTCGGCCTTGACTGGAGTTTGAAAAGGTATTTCCAAGATAAAGATTTGTTTCTTTCAGGAAAATATCAACATTTTGTTTTCAGCTATGGAGTATTGAATTGGAAAACACACCAGAACCATGTACAAGCAAAATATTCAAGTTCATCAGGATTTTGTCTTTTTCCTATTCACAGAATCACAGAATCACAGAATTTCTAGGTTGGAAGAGACATCAAGATCATCAAGTCCAACCTCTGACCTAACACTAATAGTCCCCACTAAACCACATCCCTAAGCTCTACATTCAAACTAAAATAGAAAATGGGAGACAGAGGCGCCTAAAACTGCTTAAGTTTTTCAGGTTAATCCAAACCCCAACAACATAAAATTTATTCAACATGTATATTTTTGCTTCTTATACATGTGTATTACATTCTTTCAAATAACTAGTATACTAGTAGGGCTCTTTCTCCAAGAGTGTTATTGGGATTTCCCACCTGCCTCTATACTCCTTGTGTTTGTGGAGACAGGCCTAATATAGGCCTGTCCACATCCTGTGTGTGTGCACACAGGAGCCTTTTGCATGTAACATATTGGTCTTTACTTAATGAGTAACTTTTGGAATTAAAAATAGTAATCATTATTTGAACAAAGCTTGGACCTATGTCTTCGTGTTAGCAAATATTCATTAACTGTGAAGAGCAGACTTTTGGGTAAGAGTCAATGTCTATTAAATCTTATTTTTCTGGATTTTTATTTTTATTTATTTATTTATTTATTTATTTATTTTTCTGTCTTCTATCTAAATTAGGAGACAATTGTATTATTTATCCAAGTCTTTGCAGGTAATGACACTGCACAGAACTTAGACTGGAAATCATTTTTAGAAATTCTAAGTATGAAATTTTTTATTTATTTTTTTTTTCTTTGGTAAAATACACTTTATATTTAGCAATTATTTGTAATCAAGCTATTAAAAATGAAAAATGGGAAGCCAAGGGAGAGACCATTGCACAAAACTGGTAAAATAACTTATTTATGAAACCCACATAATGACATCAAATGTTATACAAATTATCAAAAGAAATTGGCTGGAGCAAAGTACATGCTTTTTACTGACCTATCATTTCTCTTCATGGTTACTGGATGCATACAGACATGAATTAAAGCACTTACAAATAAGATTTTTTTTTTCTCTCTACCTGTACACAGAACTGCCTTTACATCTCATTTCATTCTTCCTCAGTATAAAATGATTGATTGATTGCTAACAGCTTGCATGGCTCCCTGCTGCCCTAGATCCATCTCCGCTCTTCACACTCCATACAGTTCTTGCATCATTGACTTTCTGCCAGCCATTTTGCTGCCAGTGCATGAGCTGACATTTAATGATCTTTAGATGCAGTAATGTCACATTTATCACTCTTTATCAGTTGTGACAGACCTAAATTCAAATGCAAACATGAAATGCAGACTGAATCCAATCCAAACAGTGATATGTTTTTGAGTGGCATCCGTCAAGATGTGTTGAGAAAGAAGTGAAAAATGACCTGTTTCGTATTATTTTATGATTACAAATAGCAGTTTTCTAGGTCTACTCTAAAATATTTTTCCTTGTAGTTTTCAGGGAAACCCCATTCAGCTTATGTCATATCTATTTGGACATTTGAATATTACTGAACTTTCAGTATTCTATTTCATCCAGACTCAAGCTTTACCTGAAGAATCCCAGGAGCACATTGATCCCTGTGATCACTCTAACTTCATCTGCTATGAACAGTTTCTCCTTAGTAAATTTTAGCATTGCAACCCTGACACATTTAATTTTAGTGCAAGTGCCAAAGAATACTTATGTACAGATTTAGTCTGCTTTTATCCTTCATCCTCCCCAAACTAACACTTGAAAGTTTCCAGAAGCAAACATTTTCCCAGAGATTTATTGGTGGAAAAATGTTTGCATTTCTTTGTGTGTGGTCCTGATTAGTGAAGACTAACACACCTTTACTATCTTGGTTCAAGTTTTCAGTTATTACCATTCTCTGGAAGGCATAGATACAGACTTCAGGGCTGCAGATATGGCAATAAGTATTTTTGTACTTTGTTCAGCAACTAGAATAAAATTCTGTTTTCTCCAGCCGTAGAGATGGCTAGACACTTCAAATTTCTAAAGAAACTGTGATGGTTGTAGGACCAAGACCTATAGAGGAAGTTGATCAAGCAGTCCTACTGTATGTCTCAGCATTCCCTATGGCTTCTTGATAGTATCTAGTATAGACTTAGTATATCGGTAGAGACTTAGTTCCCTGTCCGAAATCAATCCTTAGCAAGATGTTATGGACATGTCCTTCATTTCAGATAGTGAGATGAAGAACTAAGTAGAGTAAAATGACTGTTAATTTATAACTCAATTACCAGTTTTCAGTTCACTATTAAGATAGGGTAGAAACTCACAGTTTTCTGATGTGTTTTGTGGACTTTCCCCAGTGACAGAGTATGTTGCAGTTGATCTTTGGAATGCTAAATAAACTAATGTATTGTCTGTGCGAAAGAGCCTTGATATCGTATTTCAGACAGAGTTCTCCTATATATATTTTACCAAAGTATAATTAATTTTAAAATATTTTAGAGTAAAATAAAAGTGGATAGTGGATTAATAAATGTATTTGTGGCTGGGTAAAAACTGGATCTTCTGGGGCAGAAAATCTCTTGGCCATCTATATGCTTCTCTAGTCTTAAAACAACCATGCTGAAACAGCTTTTGATAGGATTCAGAGCTGTATACTTTCTTGTTCTTTTTTGAACATACCTAACACACAGCAGAAACATTGGCTAAAATAGTTTTCATTCTTCTCTTTATGTCAAAGACAACTGCACTTAAACTTATTTTTACATAGGCATGAGAGCTGACACAGCCTGTACTTCAGATACATGGGTACTGCCTGAGATCACTAGTTCTATTTCAGATAAGAACATTTCTAGAAATTCAATGGTACTTCTTTTGGCCAAATGGCAGGCTATCATCAATTAATTTTAAACCATATTTTGTTATCTTTTAAGGAACCTAACTAACAAAAATATGTTCTTTAAAATGAGTGAAAATGACAGTTTTTACCTATGGAGAATAAAGAATGGTTTTAAGGCTGAACTCTTATACAAAAATATAGCTATTTCCCAAAGGCATTGTTGGTGAAGAGGAGTAAAAAGTAAAAGATATGGTGGTAGTTAGCCAGCACAGAAAGTATATGTCCCCTAGCACATAAACAGATGTTAGTAATTACTGTAGCACTATATAATAAATGACAGAAATTTGGATTATGTTGTTTTATTTTTCTTTACTACTACAGATCATCTTTACTAAGCTGTTAATTTAATGCATTCTGCAAAAGGATGACACTTTAAAAACAAAATACTTTCTTGCAGGCAATTGAAAGGAAAAAAAAAAAAAAAAAAAAAAAAAGTTGCAGCCTGTTTCAAAACCCAAAGAAATCTGTAGGAAAACGGCAATGTAATTCTATGGGCCAGGCATCAAAACTTGAAAAAACTTGAAATAATATCACACACAATTCATGAAATTCCAGGAGAAAAGCTCTGGGTTGAACCAGAGGGCTTGGGAATTCCTACTCTCTGCTCAGAATAGATCAGAGATGAACTCATCATTGTAAAGTAACTTTTTTTTTTAGGGCAGGTTTGCTTCACTGCATGCACATCTTGTTCTTTTTTCGTTCCTCTCCTACTGTCTTTAACTCACTCACTGCTTTTCACTTTTTTTCTTCATCTTCACCAGATTCACCATACCACCAGATTTCTTCCACCTACTTTTCACCTTACCTGTTTGTGTTTAAATTTTTTTCCTAAGGAAGAAAATATCTATGTTTTTTTACATAAATAACTATGTTGTTTTGTTTTGTTTTGTTTTGTTTTGTTTGAAAATCTCTGAAGTTTTCATTCCAAATGTTGCATGTATAGTAAGAGAATCGAAAACAGGGTATTCTTTTCCAGAGACCAGACTTTTACCAATCATGGTCGCTGTCTATGATCATTACCAGTCCCTTATGGTTAATAGTAAATTTGAATAATAAACAGATTTTGACTTCCATATTGCTACTGAGGCACTAGCCATTGCTTTTCTCTGATATTCTGGCAATCCTTGTAGGTTTGTGCATTATCCATCTGTAATTTTATTTTTTTGTTTGTTTGTTTTATATATATATTTGTTTCTTCTTGCATGATTGGTTGAGAATAAAGTAGAGCATCCTGGATGTAGTTGAAATTTATCATGAGGCAGATGAGTTTGACACAGAATGACGTCTCTGAAGACGTTATTGCCCTCTAAAAGAATGTATTTGAAATTGTCCATATAAAAGAAAAATCATGAGTTTTCTAGGAGGCAAAAAATACTATAATTAATTTTCCCTATTGTTTATTGTTGACTAATGCTTCTGTTATAAAATCACAGTTTATCCAACATCAGAATTTTGACTTGAACATTTGCATATCAGTTGACCAGCACTGGTCTTCCCCAGTTCTTCATATTTCTTCATATGATCCTGAACAAAAGACCTTCTGGAGAGCAGACCTGAAAACCAGAAACTTAGCTGGGAGTTACAGACACCAGTGCAGACTTCTCTGCCATTTCTTGAGAGCACACTGATTTCTACAGATCAACTTTTGTTGTTTTACTTTGACAATGTGATATTTTCTGACCACAAAACAAACAAACAAACAAACAAAAGTTTCAGTTTATGAAATAAACCCAAGTATATTGTTTAATTATTCATTAGTTAAACAATATTTCTCTTTTGTCATTTGAACAAAATCTCAGAACTAAACAGACATCAAAAGGAACTTGCTTTAGTAAATCTAAAAATGGCTTATTTTTTGTTAATGATTAATATGTCTATAAAAGTTTTTCACAGTACCTTTGTGCAAGCACAACTGAAGCTGCTCCAACTGTCCAATGGAATATTTTACTTTCCACACCAGTCAGTGCAAGTGTGTTTAATAGTCTCTTAATCCATTTTTGCAATGTCTGTTGATATTAATTTTGCTACTGATTGTCATAAAAAATAATGGGATATTTTGCCCTGTCTGAATGTGAAATCTTGATGTCTGTAGCATCCTAACCAGAACAACTTCATCAGTGGACTTCTGATATTTCCATTATTCTTGTCTACCTGTAATGGTGCATTGTAACACTGTAGGGAAAAAAAAATGTCACTGGAGACCTCAGTTTTATCCATGAAGATCAAACATATGTTTTCAGAAATATAAGAGAGTCTCTTTTTAAGTAAGTTTGAAGAAAATGTGTCTGTAAAGAGCAATCTATTAAAAAAATAAAATAAAATAAAATAAAATAAAATAAAATAAAATAAAATAAAATAAAATAAAATAAAATAAAATAAAATACAGACTTAGCAAAAGCAAGTGGAATCCAATTCTGAACTGTATTTCTGTAATCACTGCTCTGACAGCCCTGATGGCTTTTGGATTTAACTGTTCTACTCTGTTTATATAATACAGCTAGAGTGAGACATGATGCTGAGTTAAAACTAACTAGAGATGACAGCACTCATGATACTTAATTCCAGTGACTAGATCTTTCATTTATTATTATATTATTATTTTTATTATTGACTAAATCATTAAAATATTCTGCTTCAAAGTGGGAGTGTTTTTCTGTCTGTACCCTTCTAACATACTTCATTATGCTCCTTGAGGAAATAAGTTTGTTTAAAACCATGGTTTTGAGGTCGATTGTGAACATATAATACATTTCATTCTTTTCAAACTAGTTTCCTCTGTCTTCTCTCCCTGCTGCTTTCTGCATATGAGGTACAATATATATATATAATGAGAAATGAATATTTGTTCTTCCCATAAAAAGGTATGCTTTTTAATATGTCACTGGATTTAAAGCTAGATATGCTAAAAATCATTAATGCCAATCCTTTGTTAACCACAAGTTAGGTAACCAATGGACAATGGAGTGCTGCATATCTGCTGTGAGAATGTGCTTATGTTCACACTGATTTACACAGAGGTATTCTCTAGAGATCTCCCATTTCCCTTTCCCCTTTCACTCAAAGCATGGCATTTTGTTATACAAAACCATTTTAGTTTTGTAAAGACAAATAAATTAATCTGTGGACCTAAATACCGGAAGTCCATCTCAGTACACTGGAGTGTCCTAGGAAGTGGCATTCCATATTAAAGTGTGATTATGTATGTTTTACAGTCTTGTATTGTTCTGTGTCTGAGGCATTTTGCAACTTACGTATGTAGACAGTTAGAATTAAAGTCACAATATATATTTTGATTATTAAAATATTTGCTTATTTGCTTTAAGACAACTACTTTCTAATGTGTTTTCTAATGAGAGGAACTTGAGGTAACCCTAACAGATGATGTATGATTTCTGATCTTAGAAATACCAGACACTTTTTGTGTCTATTTTGGAAAGCTGTTTTTTCCCCTCTTTTATTATCCCTTAGGCAATAACCCTTTACCTTGCTTACACATGCCAGATGTCTAAAGCCTCTCTGTTGGATGTAAACATTTCTGAAGACAAAAATCAACAGCTCATTACCATACTATGAACTTTAGTTAACAGTGAAGTCTTAAAGTCAGTGCAAAGATGACTAAATTCTGCTTACTCCTGGAGAGTAAGTGTGCATAAATTCTCTCTTTCTGATGTTTCATTTAAGATCTTACTTTTCCATTCTACATGTTGGAAGCATGGAAGCATCTTGCTTACACTGAACTGAGCCCTAAAATGTGCAACAGATTTCTAGTTTTAACTATATTGGTGTTAAAATATTGGAGGAATGATGTTTTAGTGAAAACATGGAAATTACTTTTTTTTTTTTTCCTCATTACTCTTATTGAATCCAGTTGTAGTGGTTTTTTTGTTTGTTTTTTATTATTATTATTGTTTTGTTTTCAAATCAAGTTTACCTATGTATGAGTGGTATTAAAAACTGTGTACATAGTTTATACATACACATACGCATACACACCTATGCACTTGTATACACATATATGCATATAAAAACATAAAAACTGTATACAAGTTTAAACTATTATATTTAGATGTGTGTGTACATATACTACTGTATTTTATGTACAGGTTACATACGTAACCTATATATACAGATACACACACACAAACACACATGAATCATCTTTAATACTTTTTTTCATCTGGATGAAGATATAAAAGAACACACATGATTGTTTAAACTCCCTGATGGCTTTGGTTGCAATAACAGAAGAGAGGGTAGAAATTTTCTCTTCTCTTCGTTTGATGTCTCTAGTTACAATCTGAGACAGGCCTCCAAGGTGGTACAGCGAAGTTTTGTCTGTCAGTTGCATTCGTTCTTTTGATCATTTAAGCCTACTTTTTCAGAAGTGTTCATTAACTCCAGCTGCCAAAATGAAAGCTTTATTTGAAAAATTGTTCAGCCCTTAGAACCCATGTTCACATGAACCAAAATGCTTCTCAAAATTCTGTCTGTACGGTCTCGGATTCAGCATTTGCCAAACAAAACACCCAGCTAGGACACACAGCAGAAAATGTTGATATTCAAACACCAGCATGGTCTGTCCAGCATTTCACTTACAAAAATATTGGTGCCTAATGAAAAGACCGTATATTAGTCTTCAGAGTTATCATTTTGACATCTTTGACATCACTAAATGAGAGAAGATAACAATGAACTAATATTAAGAAAGCAGCCTCCTAAGATCTAGTGAGGACTTTTCCTATAAAGGTGCAAAGAAACATCCAAGAAAAGCCCTTTTTTCACTTTTTTTTTTTTTTTTTTTTTTTTGTCGGTCTCCCTCCTGTAATTATTTTAAAATAGCAGAATGCAATGCTTTGATGCTTTTTTGGAATCAGAGTCCAAAATGTAGATGGCTAAATAACAAGTGAAGAAAGAAAAACATAAAGTTACAAAGCTGACGGTTGGCAGAATATAAAATTTTCTGCTGGGTGGCTACTACTAGGAGGAAATCTGGGAAAGAGTCTTCAGCTGGAAGAATGAGTGTGTTATGGCTATTGACTCACAGTAGTATCAGCTATCTGAATGGAGATTTTTTTCTTAAATATTAAGGTTTCTTAAGCTGGATTTCATGAGGGCTATGTTTCATCTCCCTCCAAATGCCCATCTCTTTTCATATAATACTGCCAGCTACTTCTGCAAGGGAAAACAGTGATTAATTTGGTTGAAAATGGAGTAGATTGCTGGATGCTCATACCTGACACAAAAATTGATTTATAATTTTTCATTATTGCTGCAAAGAGTTGAAAACAAGTTTATATTTTGTTGGAATTTTGTCTTTGCTTTTCATCTAGCTCCTCATCTATCAACTTTATTCTGAACATGCTGTGTTGGGTCTGTCTGAGCTGGAGTCACCTTTTCCCTGCAGCAGCCTGCACAGTGCTGTACTCCACACTCGTAGCTGGAACAGCACTGATATCACTCCAGTGTTGTGTCTATTAGTAGTGCTGGCACAGCATCAGGACTCCTTCCAAGCCCCCAAGAGCCAGCAGGCTGGGGGTGGGCAAGTGATGGGGAGGGGACATTGCTGGGGCAGCTGACCTAAACCAACCAAAGGGATATTCCATAACACCTGATGTCACACTCAGCAATAAAAGGGGGGGGCTCTCGTGGGGGAGGGGGCTGTTCCTCCTGAACAACCACTACGCGTTTGAGGCCCTGCTTCCCAGGACGTGGCCGAACACCGCTCGCTGATGGGAAGTAGAGAATAATTTTTTCTCTCTGTGCTTCCATGCGGACTGATTGCTTCTTTTGTCTCTGTTTTTTCCTCCCATTCCCTTTCCCTTTAATTAAACCTTTCTTATCTCAAACCTCGAGTTCTCTGTGTTGTATTTTCTCCCCCTTCCTCTTGGAGGAGAGGGGGAGTGAGAGAGCGGTTGTGGTGGAGCTCGGCTGCCCACCTGAGTAAAACCACCACACATGCTAACGCACAAAATCATATAACAAGTCCACACACAGGTGTTGTTACAAAGAGGGACCATTTTTTTTCTGTGCTGTCTCTGGGGGGTGTTATCTATAGGTGGTCCTTTCTTTGATAGGATCTGACTGCAGTACACATCTCTACATGCAGTACAGAGACTCTGCTTTTTTCCATTACCTGATACACAGGGAACAGGTAAGTGCAGGTAACAGATCACAGATCTATGCAAAGGCTTCAGGAGGACTTCTCCCACAAAATAAATGTCTGTGGTTTGACCATTCACAGCCATGAAACACTGGCAGTAGGAAAACACAAGGAATGAAGTAGCTACATGATTCTGTCACTCAGTGGGATTTGACAGGTCTGCAGCTATGCACAGCAGGGAAGAAAGGGGACATTGGGATGAACTTCAGTGCAGAGGAGAGGCTTGCTAATCACTCCTGCTAGTGACAGGAGAAGCGGGTGTGTGAGATACCCAAAATCTCAGAAACCTGCTGGCCAGCAGAAATCTGCTGATGGGAAAGACTAGAATTGTTAATTGTATGCCTCTAGACAGGAGGAGGGTAGAGGGTCTGCCAACATCCATAACTGTATCAACTTATTAAAATGTTTCAGTCACGCAATTAACACATGAAAGTCAATCAGTCTGCACTCATTTAAAAACAAAGAAAATATAAGCAGTCAAGATAGTTTTCAACATATAGTTTCACAATAGGTCATTTCAATTTTAGCTCTTGATTGTTCCTTCTCTCAGAAATAGAGGAAATAGAGTATGTGGGAGGTGGTGGTTGTTTATTTTTGTTTATTTATTTTATTTTATTTTATTTTATTTTAGCTGTAGGAGACATTTCTGCAACATTAGACTATCCTTTCTGTGGGGAAAAAAAAAAAAAAAAAAAAAACAACACACACACACATTTGCATATTCAAACAGTTTAAATGTCATCTCTTCCTTACAACACATCTAATCAATACCACCTGCAAAACAGGACACTCAAGGCTCCTGCAAGGGCCAAACCCTATTTGCCAGCTGGACAATACAAGTAATGCCCTTTATGACAGTATTCACAAGGTTCAGAACACAGTAGCTTTGGTAATTATGAGACAACTTCAGTAAAGAAGCACAGACAGGTCACAGATTGCAGAGTGGCAATGACAATTCAACTGCAACAAACAGTAATCTCTAAGGTGCTTCGGTTTCTGCCACTCTCAATGAAGTTCTTTACTTAAAGTAAAATAAGCCATAACCTATTCCTCTGAGCACAGAGTATAGTGTTCTCTGTCCTTTTGAAATGCAGACAGTCACTTTTTTTTGCTCAGATGGTTTTGTGGAGACTACTTCCAGAATAAAAGAGGCACAATGGGTTTGTTCAGACATCCTTGCCATTTATGGCTTGTGGAAAAGATTATGAACATAGGGGAAAGGGAAAAGTAATCACTGTGAGGCCAAAAAAATACAGTAGAACATGCAGAAAATGGCAGGGGGAAGAGGCAAGAAAACTCCTGTCCAGTACAGGACACCAGAGAGCTAGATTATAGGATGAAAAAAAAAAAATATGAAGGAGAGAAGTTCAAGTGGCAAGAAATGTGAGAGGAGTAACTCAGAAATACAGGAATGAATAAAACCAAGCAAAAACACACTACAAAGAAAAAAATACAGCTTTCTAAATTCAGGATTTCTTTAATTCTGAGATCCTTAGGACAAATTATTCCATGATATTTTCTGTTCATGGAATGGGACATCTTTTAATGTTTTTCTGCCAAGTCTTATGTGAGTTAAGTCTTAACTCACAGGACTTGATAAAATCACATGTAGAGGTGGGACAACATTCTTGCAAAGATTCTTTATGTCAGTAAGGTTTTCAGCTAAATATACTTGTAAAAATTAATGAAGTAATATTATATTATCCTTGACTTTAGTTAGCTAGTTATGCTACTAATGTATCCAGGAAAGGATTCAAATGCAGATTTTCACGGCCTAGTTTCAGCTACTATTTACATTCCAGAGTTCCTCTGTGACACCAGAAAGTCACCTAATGACAGGTTTCTAAAACATAAGTCTGTGACTAATGATCTAACTAATGGTATTTTTAAAACACATTTACACATAAAATTTCCATTGATTTCAAATGATTGAAATACTTTTAAGAGCTGCATGTCTACTTGTCATCTGTTTTTGACCAACCTCACATTTTTATCTTTAGACATCTTTAAAAATCTGTCTTTTAGCTTTGTGGTGCACTGTATTATCTCTAAATGAGGAGTAATACCATTTTTCTACCTCTCACTAGCATTGAGAGATTGTAAAAAAAATAAGCTATATGCACACCATAAAGATATTTTTTGTTTGTTTGTTTAAATGTTTATTTATGTTAGATACTCTGTAGCCAGATCTATTGATTTTAGAGTAATGACAAAACTTTCTTTGGGTATCAGTAGCAAAAACATCAGAAACATAAACTTCTTCCTATTTCATCAAACAATTAGTTTCTTGCTCTGACCAAAACAAACAAACAAACAAACAAACGAAAACACATAGCAAACATGGGGCACATGCATTGTATTTTCCTTTTTTTTTTTTTTTTTACTCTCCTTTTCCCACGACTCTCCTCTGTAATTTATTGGCTGAAAGTCAATGAACTTTATAACATATTCATTCTGTTACCCTCTTTCATGAAAATCTTGCTGATGACTTTGTCAGTGAATACTGACAGGCACCACTACTGTGTGTTTTTTTAGTATTCACTGAATTAATTGAGTTTATTTTCCTATTTAAATACACAAGGAGCCCATATTGGGAGAGGAAGAATACACTGCTTATCACTGCTTGTGATGGTATTAAGTCATTGTTTGCTACTTAAACAGGGTGACACGGTATTGTCCTGTGGCATTTATGGTACGTAACAGATGCAGCTGTAGCACTGAATAGAATACTGACATATTAATATTCTGCTAAAACACCAGAAATAGTACAGAACATCAACGATGCTTAAATCTTATGAATTCTTTTTTGATGATGGAATAAAGAGAATAAAATAATTTATTTTTATTATATTTTATAATGAAATGTTTTATATTTTATAATAAAATATTTTGTTTTATTTATTTCATGATATCCAAATTCAAGTCCCCTTTTCTCACTGCAAGTTCTTAAACAAGAACTCCAGTGTATGTGTATTGGAATTCAGTCTAAGAGATACAGTACCACCATTAACACTTGAGGTCCTGCTCAGTTAATGAAGCAGAATCAGATCTCTACAGCACCAGAAGGAGACGCAAAGAGATAAAACAGAGATGTATACAAATCATGTTGTGACAGCAAGCTGGTCATCTTGCCTAGCAAAATCATGATTTTAGGGATGACTGCTACTGGTAGTGTGGCATCCCAGAGTACTATGTATCTCCCAGTCTGAAAGCAATCCGTAGAGTTTTTTTCTCTATTGTTTGATATTAATTTCTCAAAGTTATGTCTTGAGCTGAATACATTTAAACACTTTTTTTTTTTTTTCTGTATCAGAATCACACCTTAAATTTATTTTTGAAAGACAGTGCCATATTTTGAATATATATATATATATCATTTTTACTTCTCTGTGGATCAATAATAGGAGACATAACTAAGAAAGTATTGTAAACCTGCATTAACTCTCATTTCTATGATAAGAAACAGTCCATTTGCCACTAACTTCTCCACCATAACAAGAATTAGCCCAGTTATGTGATGAACTGAATAGAGCAACTGATAACTAGTCACTCAGAAAACTCTGGGGGAAAATACAAATACAGTTGAGCTAAATCAGCTCTGCCACCTGTTTGTTGACCCTTAGTATCACTCCACTGAGTGAAGTCTTCAGTTAGTAAGTAGAAAAAAGACAGTGGTACATTTCACTATTTCATGACATTTCAATATTTCATGGTAATATTGACCTGGTTATTTTAATGAATTAAAATATTAAAATGGTGTTCTACTTAGGATTTTCCTGCAGTTTGCCTATAGAAGAATATCTTTATCTTCCGTTTACTACTGAGTAATTTGTATACTTGCTTGGAACACAAAATTTTGTTGCTTATATGTATTAGGTATATATATAGATGTATGATGTTTTTCTTATATATGTATGAACATTATAGGACATGTGAGGATCCTTTCTGTTAAGAAATGTTACACTGAAATGTAAACTCTTTATCATTTTTACATTCAGAGACAATTATCAATATGACAGTTACCCAACAAAACCAACTCTAAATTATCTGGTTTTATATTTTCCCATCAAAGTTCTTTAAACATTTGTCAAATCACAAGAAAACATTGCATTTTTATTTTCTGTTATTTGTAATGAGTAAAGCAATTAGTGTAAAATAACAATTTTTCTTAAGGTAAAAGTAGCAAGTTCAAGACTAATAAAACTCAGGTAGTAAAACATGGATACAGGGTACAGAGAAATTTGTGGGTGAGATAATAATTGTATATCCCCAAAGTGCCACTTAGCAGCATCCAAAGGATTTTAAAATATGTATTTTCCTGTTCCTGGGATTAGGCGAATAAAATTAAAGCAATCTTGGACCAACACCAGAATTTAAATTGCAGTGTTTCATGTGTCCCCCTTCTTCTGCCTTCTTTCTGCCAAAGTTTGGTAGTCCCAGGAATCAAGCTGCCATGTTCTTACATCATATATTGTCACCAAGAAAATAATTTCAGAATCTCAACACAGTTGCAGCATTCTTGAAATAGTTCTTGCTGGTGATGAAGAATGAAATGGACAGGAGAATCACAGGGTTGAGGGTAGGAACCCATAGAACTACCCACAGCAAAATGCAGTCTTAATAGTCAAACTAGTTCCCTATGCCATCAAATGTTTCTATGTAGGAGAAACAACTTTAACTTTCCCCTTGCTGCTTCCCACTCCACTTAAGTGAAGTAACATCCTGCTGAAATTCTCCAGATATTTTAAGGGCTCAGTCAGACCTAAAGATGGTTAAAAAAAAAGTTATATATATTGTTTAATTATTTTATTGTCACTTCAGATGAGTTTATAGTATATTTCACTAAAGTACATTCAAGTCTGATTGTGATGCCAGTTTCTCATTCACAAACATCTCAGTCAGAAAGCAGAGATTTATCTAGTGTTTGTGAAATGCACTAATCAGTTGTTAGAGACAAATTTCTGGTACGCAAACAAGAACTTTTAAACATGAGTTTGAAGCTTTAAAGCTAAAAGGAAGCCACATCCCAAGCTTTTTTATAATGTAAGTGTAAAAGGAGATTTAACCTTGTATATTGTACTACTTCATCACTTTGTACAATGTTTATTTAAATATTTCACATTGTGCATCTGCTTAAAGATTAAGAGATTTCAAGGTATTTAGGCAGAGTTTATTAATCTTCAATAAGGTCCATTGAAATGAGGTACTCAAGTGCACTGAAATCACTGATTAATTATATTTCTTGCTGTGGGACAGCCACTGAGATAGAATTGTCTAGTATGTACATGACATATAGTACAACTTCATCAATGCAGGACATATCTTTAACCCTATGAGCATTTTCATCTTTCTGAAAGAGGATGAAATCAGGATGTTTAATCAGATTATCTCAATAGAATGTTCAGATCTTCATCTTGCTTCCTAGCAATGCTAACTTGCTTTCTGATACCATATTTTATGATGTCTCTGAACTAACATGAAACACAGTGGCACCTATTTATAAAGAAGGTTTACATTATACATATTTTATCTTTGAACAGGGAAAGCTGTGTGGGTTTTTTTTTTGCTTTTTTTTTTTTTTTTTTTTTTAAGACTAGAAGCTGCAAGTACATTTTTTCTTCTTCTTTGAGGAGCACATCAGTAATAAAAAGGTATGGTGAAAGGCATGAGATTGTGTTCTTATTCTCAAAGTTAGGGGTAAAAACTAAAGAGTTGTGTTTGTGTTTTTTTTCACATATATATGTATTTATATATGTTTCTATATATATATATAATTGCAAGCTTGTTTTCTATGTGATATTTTTATTGCACATTAAGTGTAGTGTGCTATTCCCAGGGAAAATTTAGCTACAAAAACATGTTTCCACATTAAGTAAACATGGTTTCCCATTCAATTTTTAGCTATCACTTTATTCATTTTTTATTTATTTATTTTATTTAGTCACATGGCAAAATAAAATAGTGTTATCTGTTTATGAGTCTTTCCAGCTAAAAGGTGAAGAAGAAGCCTACAATATATTTAAATCTATGTCTATGAAGTCCTCCAGTACAATAACTTAAAATAATTAATCATACATTTGATAACTCAACCTCATGAAAAACCAATAAATTATATGAAACAGTAAAACTCATGCTTTGGGCATTCTTGTATTCCTTTCCAAAAGATGAAACTGACAAATGGAAAAGATAACCCTAAACAATTTTGTCTAATCTTAGGATCTTGTACCTAGTTGGTATAAATCAGGATAACTGTCCAGCTTCTCTAAAGAATAATGGTATTGACATTGCAAAGTTTGAGGAACAGGAAGTCAGGTTTTCATCCCATTTTCTCCCTGACCCGAACTGTTTATGACACAGAGTGTTTAAAGTCTTAATATCCATTCAGTGGGAGCTGAAAGGGTTCACTGTAAGGAACAGAAGGTCTACATGCACAGAGTGATTTTCTGAATGAGACATTAGATTGCATCAAAAAGTAAAGACAGAATTTAATTATTTTTTATTTTCTTCCTAATTACCTCAAACAGAACAATGCTTTGAAGATTTTATTATCTAATCTAGTGATTCTGCAAATGCTTTTCTTCCAAGAGTAACTTAATTCATGGAAACAATGTGATAGAGGCAGTTACTAAGAACACCTAAAAAAGGGGAAAAGGAAAAAGGAAAGGAAAAAGGAAAGGAAAAAGAAAATGACAAAAAATCCCTATTAATTTATTATTTTATTAGTAGTATTACTATACACATCCAGTAACAATTGAGACTAACTGGAATATACCTTGTACTGGAGACTGAGTTGAAGCAACCACTGCCTGTAGTTAACATATTTATTATTGAACAAAGATGTTTGAATTGGATAGACATAGATGTTCTTTTCTGTCCACCAACCTCATTAACAGAAATGGAATGGTAGCTATCCCATGCAAAAATGTTATAGAGACTTCTGATTTTTATGCATTTATTTATTTAATGCATGTTCACCTTGTTTTAACTTGTCATTGGTCAGATAGATTTTACCTATTTTCTTTTTCTTTAAAAAACTTTCTGACATTTTCTTCCTTTCATACCTAAACTGCCATTCAAAGAATGTATTCAATGTGTTCTCAAAAGTCTTTTCTACACTGGCAGACATTATCATCTATGCTTACTACCAAATTTACTAACCCCCTCTGGACAGTGTATATTATCACCAGATCTCTTATGTGTATATATCTGTGTCTGTATATGTGCATCTGTGCACACATATATGTGCATAATATGTGCATATGTGTCTATATACATGCATGTACATCTCATGCACTGGTCTTCAGATAGTAATGCAAAATCAGAAACGATCTCTTTAAGAAGGTTGGACATGAAACAATCCAACTGAGACCAGATTATTGGTAATACCAGTACTTCTTCTAACATTAGAATGCTGTCATTTTGATATTTATTAATTTATTGATTCTTACATTAACCATTCATCCTACTTCAATAACTTCTTATTACATGCTGACATTTGGTCATCAGCAACTCCAAATATCTTTGACAAAAATATGAAATACTCCTCTGTTGTAATGTTCTATCACAGGCACCAGATGTTCAAAGCAATATGCTTTGTGTCTTGAAGGAGAGTTATGATACTGGCTTATAAATTCAAAAAATCTCAGCAGTTAACAGGATTTTGGAAAGCTGACTCAAAAATCATGAATATTTTTGACATTTGCTATTTACACAGGGAAATGGAGCTAGGACTACAGAAAACTGTATTCTGTAGACTCCTTTCATTCTAGTGTTCCTCCCGTTTAATTATAAGATGATGGTGGTGGGCCAATTAAATTTCTTTTAACTTAAAATACTTTATCCAGTCTTTTCCCCTCACTTTCAGTTTTCTTTGAAATTATTGAGGTTTTGTCTGTAAGTTAGAGGCCACACATATAGGAACCTACTGATGGTTGTAGGGGCTCATTTCTAGATGCTCCTGATGCATCTGAGAATGCTGTGCTTATTTGTTTGAAATCAATTAAAGGTAACGTCAACCTCTATCTTTTGCATGCTCCTTTTTCTCCCTGCTGCTCCAGTAGAACATTGAATAAGTGTTATCTTTTTGGAAATGGTTACATGACTTTTTATATCCTTATATAAATAGTCCTCACGAAGAAAACATTTGTTTTTACCCCTTTCTCTGTACATATATGCACATATAGAGAGAACTGTTTATCAGTTTACAATGACTTGTTATATTCTGTTGCAATGAATGTGGTAAAGAGTCTGCCGCAGCAAAACACCAAAACATTATCATTAGCCTAGGTCTGGGTACTGTACAGTTTACACTTACAGGCACATTGATTTACTTTGTTCCTTGCCTTCCCCCAAAAAAATAATTTTCAGCTTTTTCAGGTTCTTCAGTTGATACATATAGATTCATTCAAGCATCAGCTCATCACAACTACTATCATCAAATAATATATGAGTTTTCAGTTGAAAGAAAGGCATTTGCTCAAGATTGTATTAATATTTTCAATATTGCCTGAATGTTTTTAACGACTCCCTTTAGCCTCAAGGTCTGAGATTTCTCTAGTTAAAAATTTTTAAAAATAATATACCATCTTGTGGATAAAAACAAACAAACAAACAAACAAACAAAAACACCAACAAAACTTTAAAGATTTAAATGGAGCTCATGTTCAAACATCAATGAAGTGAAAACTTATGGGTTATTGTTTAGATTGTTTAGATGGGGTATTGTTTAGATGGCTGGTGAGGCCAAAATTTTCTTACCTCAGCACCATTAACCAAAATCCTTTTAGGAATGACCCTTTGTCAGTTAAGCAAATTAACCCAGTGTTTCAAAGATATCCAAATGTCTAATTCCACACAGCTTTGCTGGAAATAAGGTAACTAATTACTTCAGAAATGTGCATTTTACTGTCTAATTGGACACATAGAAAGAAATGGAAATACTTTTAGAAATCATAACTACACACACACTTCATACACTTCATTATCTTTTTTCTTTTTTTTTTTTTTTCTCTTGTAGAGAAACCTATGGATGCAAGGGGGGTAAACAGCAGGATGGAAAATCAAACTTCTTTCAATTAGTCAAACATTGTAGGAGTTAACTTTCAGTGCCTAGCTTTTGATATTTCATCTCCACTAAAAGAAATATGTGTCCAAAATAAACATTTTCAAATGATTTTAGAGCAAATACTTGATTTTCACACAAAGAAATAGCTCAAGCCATGTAGCAGGAACAAAGGTTTCATCATCATTTACCTCAGATAAGTTATTTCTGAACTGCTTTAAGGAAGAGCTTTGTAGCTTGCCTCCTGTTATGTCTATCTTTTTTTATCGACATGTCCTACTGTTAAGATCAGGTTACCATGACTACTGCGATTTTTTTTTTTTCCTAAGAATCACTCTTACTATGAAAATAATTATTTTCTTGAGGGAGAGGGAGGAAAAAAATAAAAATGTTTGTGATGACTGCACTTTTTCTGCTCCAGGAAATCAGGCCTTTGGCCTTTTTGCCTTTTTGATTTAAGCTGAGATCAATTTGCCTTTCATTTTGCTCTGATTGTGGAAGATGTCTTACATTCATTACGTAAATCAAATGAAGCAATTTGGGGTTTCAATAACGATCTGAATAGCTGAAGTTTTCTTGGGAATACCTGTTTGTTTGGTTGGTTGGTTGTTGTTGTTGTTTGTTTTGTTGTTGTTTGTTTGTTTTTCATTTTTATTATTTCTCTTGACCATGGACTGAATATCTGTGTGTTTGCTTTCTAAACAAATATTTCCCTCTTTCTTGTCTCAGTTTTAAATCCTTAATTAAAATATGACTAGAGATGAACTTATGACAATGATGCATATCTGAATAATTTCAGATGTCTTGGGAGTTTATGTCTGCATTTAATGGATTTCATGGCTGGCCTTTATCTCTGTGGAACTACATAAACTATCATGCATTTTGAAGGAAGATTAGATCACTGTTGTATTGGTTTATCTCAGATTTTAAGATATATATAATCCAGGTGTTACAAAAGCATTTAAATGTCATTTTTGTGCAAGATCAACACCACCTAATGATTGTGAAGAAAGCAGTAAGAATGTTATACAAGAATATCCACTGAAAAGTATCAGTTCTTCCCTAAACTGCAACACCCTCCCTTCTTGTTTCTGGGGAGACAGTAGCAGAGTCTGAGTTGATTTTATAGCAGGCTTCTGCCACATAAGCCATAGTAGCTGTATTTGTCAAGGAAGTGACTAGAATTGTAAAAATGGCTGAAAATACGTATTTTCTTCTCAGAACGAGGAAGATCATTGTGACTCCCTGTTTTCTTTTTCCACAGATCCAAAAATAAGCCTGCTCAAAGGGTTTTGGCAAGGTTATGTTCCACTGAGTTGATTTGACAGAATGGAAAATTTGGTAAGTAGTTGGTAAGTAGAAAATCTATATATTAGAATATCTTGAAAAGTAAACAAAGTTACATGAATTGTGAATGCTTATGAAAGGAAAGTGATTCTGGCACAGATAATTCAATAATATTGTTCCATTGCCTACAATAATAAGATACCTACACTCCGTGAGAAAATCTCAATTTCTTGATATAGAAAGCTGTTAATAAATACATGTATCCTTCAACTTTGAAGTGCAGGGTCCCTTCACTTTCATGTTCAAAACAAATATTTTATATTAATAAAATATCACTAAGGTTACACATTAAGAATAATTTTCTTGTAATTGACAGTAAGATCCTTAAGCTCATAAAAAATTAAGCATGGCAACTAAATTTGCGCATATAGCCTTTGCACTATATGTGAATAATGGTGCAATTTAAACTTCATTAAAACAGTACAATTTGAAAAATGTTAATAAATAATTAACACAAATTATAATAAGCACACTGTGGATTTGAGCTCATGTGCTTTAATTACATATAAGCTCATCAGCACAATGTGTTGCAACTGCTTATCAATCTGTATTATAACCAAACTTTTTCCAGTCAGATGTTGTTACATGCAATTAGCCAGCAGCAGTAACAATTGCTGAAAATTGATAAGCTACTTATAAATGTAGCCTTAATATAAAATGTGTCCAAGAGAACCTTTGTACTAAAAGAGATTTTAAAGAAATAAAATACAAATATCGAGTTCTCGATTTCTAATGATTAAGAAAAAAAAAAATCAGACAAAATTTAATGTACAGATTTATACAGTTTTTGCTACAATATATGTGAAAGTAGAATTTTTCCAGCCTCATTTTTTTGCTAGCATGCCAAGGTACAAAAGCAGATTTTTCAGATTTCAAAGAAGCAAATCAATATAATCCTTTTTTTTTTTTTCTTTTTTTTTTTTTTTTTTCCAGCAACAACATACATTTGCCACTCTATTTTGGAAAATGTAGTCTTTTCCAAAAGACTACAAAATGTAATCTTTTCCATTGTAGTCTTCACCAAAATAAAAGGTTTCCAGTACTGATAAGAGTAGATGCCATATCACTGCAGAGAAATTTCCTTTGACAGGTACAGGAAATGGGCATAAGGACAGCACATGAGTTATGTAACATTAATGTTTTTTACAGGTTTATGGAAGGTCTGAGGGTTAAAAGTAGAGAATTTGTACTTTAACATGTCACTTTCTTACTTATCATTTGGCTTCTAAAACTCTATAGAAGAAATTGGGCATAGTGATGGGTGTCTTCTATTTTCCAGATCTGTGTAGAAAGAAGTACGAATAATGAGATTGTTTCCAAAAAGAATGAAAGAAAGAAAGAAAAAAGAAAGAAAGAATTTTCTATCAATGTTTATGTTGAAATAATTTTTCTACTTGCATTTTGCAAAGCACTTGTAATAACTAGTAATATTTCTATGGTCTCCTGGTGAGTGCATACAGAAAAGTATTATTATTATAACTTCCATGAAGAAATAGCAAAGATTCACATCTTCTTATTAGCTCTGTCACTGCTACACTGTAACACTAAAAAATCAAGAACACAGTTTTAGATTACCATGTGTTTTTTTTTCACAAATTGGAAGCATTGAATATTATTTTCGTGCCATCAGAACCAATATATAGTTCCTTCTGTCTGCAACTATTATTTGATTAATGCCCACATTGTATCATTTCTGCCAGCATTGGTTAAAGCAGTCCATCTTTTTCTGCTGAAAAGCAAGATAGAAAGAACTTAACTTTAGTTTGTCCCTAAAAAACGTGTCCATATGACAATTTCATTACATATAAATTCACTGGTGTGCAAACAATCTGCAAATATTTTACTTCGAGAAATAGAATGGCCCATATATCTCAACAAAATGCTCATCCTAAAGTGAAATGATGACAGTTTGAAATGTTCACATTGTTAACTTTTTTTTTTTTTCCTCCCCTTACTAAACTAAATTAACCTGAAAGAACAGTAATTACTATACTGTAAAAATCTAAATGCCCTGCTGGGGCAATACACTTTCAGGACATATATGAGTGGACCTTCAGGTTCGCAAAATAGTTTTGGGAAACAATCCTTTATTACCCAGACTGCTACATCTGAAACGATAATCATAATCAAAAATGGTCATATTTTTTAAATTTGAGGGATGCATATTTTGTCTTCACATCTCAAGCCTTATAGTACAGAAAAGAGCAATGAATAAGAATACATATTCTTTATTAAGGTAGAACTTCGTATGGCATTTGTTAAAAAATACTATTTTTGTTTTATGTTAAAAAGTTAGACATGCTTTCTAACAGTAACTTATATCACACATTCAGCCCTAGTTTGAGTAATATTTGATGTTTACTGCCTGTCTCTGTTGGGTATAGACACTCTCTACTTCTGATTATGACCATAGTAAGAAGTTACAGTGATCTAGAAAGGGAGAAAATATGTTTACTTTTAGTAATGTTTTTTTTTGTGTTTTTTTTTTTTTTTTTTCATCATGGATGTAGTTTGCCAAAGAGTAGTTAGATAATGGTAATAACATGTCATCTTTGTCTTACAACAAAGAGAATCTTTTTAAACACTTTAGTGAAGTGTATATATTGCAAGAGTAACACACTATGAAGATGGACAGCATCCAGAAATGTACCATGGAAGCAGTCAGTAGTCTAGAATTAGAACAAGTCACTGAGTATAAAGACATACAACTTATTTTGATGTGTTATTAGTCCTAAAAATTTGCTCTTTTATCTCTGTTACAGCTTGGTACAAATGAAAATTAGCTTTCTTCTTATGCAGTTGAGTTTGCTTAATGACTGTGGAGTGAATCATTGACCAGTTTTGAACATGTAAAGTGTTTCCAAGTCAGGAAGTTGTGATGATGGATCAAAGCTAACTGGAACCATTTTTCATATTAATCAATCTGAAAGTAAGCTTTTGATTTTCTATTCTGATTTGTACTGTGCACACCATTAACATTCATTATAAGTACGTTCATTTTAGGACTGTTACTGATTTTTGAAATTTCTTATGCTAAAAATAAGGAATGTTTGTTGCAGTTTTAATATCACCAGAATCAATATTGGCTTAAAAACATTAATTCTCCACTTACTGCAAAAGTGTGCACTTTAATTTACAACCCCGTATCTTATTTCTTTCAAACTACTGAATTGAATAAGAACATTCTATTTAATATTCTGTTTGTTTCTTTTTTTTTTTCCTTTCTTTCTTTGTTTGGTTTTTAAAATATTAGAAAAAATAAAAATATATAACTTCAGTTGAAATGGTGGGAAAACTTTCAGTTTCGGAATAAATCAATCAGACAATTCTCATCACTAGCTGAGATAAATGTAGGTTTTGTGACACAGAAATTAGTCAGAGCGTTGGACATTTAATGTCTCTCCAGCTCTAAAATAGTCTTAAATTAACTTGAATTAATGTATAGAGTTAGGACTGATGAGATTAAACCCTTGTATATACTCAGAAAAAATCTGACTTTTGCTGGGATATGGACCTAAGTGTTGTGACCTGGTTTCATAGCTATGTGTTCATGCTTTCTTCTGTTTGATGAATGGTTTCTATGCCAACTCCCAGTAAAACAATAAATAAAATGTTTCATGAACAAAAGGTCTTGTAGACACCAGGGTGAGATCCTTATTTTTATTTATTTTATTTTCATCTTTCATTTTTTAGGAAAGACTAGACAGCAACATACATCTAAAATGATAGTAAAATACATACAAATGGTTATAATAGTAAGATACATAAAAATGGTTGTAAGACCCAGCAGAGAAAAGTGCTGAGATTTAAAACTTGGTGATCAATTACCTATGAAGCAAAGCTTAAATAGGATTAGCATTACTGTCTAGATTTTATACCACCTCAATTCATATGTTTCCTCAACCACTCTCACTCTTTATATGGAAGTGGCAGAGCTAATTCAAGTTCTGAATCCAGTACAGGATTGAGTCATGCAATATATGTGAAGAAAAGTACTGTTCTTTTGCAAGGAAACAAACAGGTCCCACATAATCTTTTAATCTTCTAGCTAGTCAAAATTAGTAATGTTTTGGGGGGCAGATGGGTCTTGAATTGATTGTTCATTAATTTTGCTGAATAAAATCATGGAGAGTTTCCATGTTTAATATCAAAAAATATTTGTTCTTAACTGGAAGTCGGCTTAATATACTACTTGAAATGCTGCTAAACTTGACACCTCCAAATCAATTTGAAATCTAAATGTTAGTCTGGGTAATTAATACCAATGAATATTCAGACACAAGACAACTGGTTACTTTTGTTACATAAAAATACACCTCAAGTTTTTTCTTCCTCTCTTTTAATAGCTATACAGGGGACACAACTATGAACAAGGAACCAGATCTGGGACAGATGTTCCATCAATTTTAATTAATGGCTTTTCAGTCAATGCTGGTGAATCTCCAGCAAATTATTAAAGTCTACCATAAAGAAGCATATCCATTAAACCAATATCACTTTTTCATGGACTCACTGTTTTAATAAGCATGGAAGAGCAATACAAAATTAAGGTTAACTGTATTTGGCTAGGAAAAAACTACCAGCATCACCTAATTCAATGACATACTCTATGCATGTTTGTTCAGGACTATAAAAATTGTAAACAATATTGTATTAATGTCTATGCCTTTTGTGCTCTTCTTGCATGACATTTACTGTTGAATGTACTCCACTGGATCACTCTAATTCTCTCTCTTTCTCTCTCTTGCTCTTTTGAAGGCAATTTTTTTCTCATATTCTCTTTAGCTGAATAAACCAAATACAAATATCATATGATATGATTGTAGATCTTCACATACAAGAAGCAGAGACTCAAGATGTGTGCCAAGCAGTATGCTAATACTACCAATCCTGAGGACAACCTGTTCCGCCCCTCCTCCCAGTGTGGATTGGCTGGTTGGCAGATTTATGTGGTCAGTGGTTATAATGGACAAAATTCTTACACTTGACTGATATACTTTTATATATATATAAATATAAATATAATAGATATAGATATAATGTTTGTACTTTCAGAAAGTCTTTTTTATAGCACTCCATCCTCTTGTGCAGAGAAACCTCATTCTCCCACCTGAAGAACACAGTGGAAGACTATTGGTTCAGCAGTGGGCAATGCATCTCATGATTATGAACAAAAGGCTGAATTTAGTCCCCCAAAAGTGCAAACATAACAGAAGATTATGCTGAGTGCTTCAGTGATTCTAAGCAGTGGGCAACAGATGGCTTTAAAATTTAATTTGAAGGTAAGAAGAAGTTGAATATTCATCAAAGGAGCTGCTGATTGAACAAGCTCTTGAATCAGTCCACCTATTTTAGATGGTTACTTTAAACCTTCCTGATTTGGAAGGTAAAAGGTAATTTCAGAATTTCTGTTAGAAAATTATTTATTTTTTCAGTCTCTGGTTTAAAAGTTACTGGCAAGTCAAATAATTTCAAATAGCAGAATGACAAAGAATAATATAAGTTTGAGCAAATGACTGTGTCAGTCATCATCTAGCCCTACTTGAGCTTTACATTACTAGGTAAAGTGCAAGTCATTAGTTCTTGGGATGAAATACTTGAGAATTACAAATAATCCTTCCAATTTCAAGTTTGGTATTCCAAATACTACAGATTTTTGAAATGGACAGTATATATACACAAAAAGAATACCTACTTCTGTAATGGGAAAGATTCTCAAAAGTATTAACTTTAATGTTTATTGTCTATCTTCATTTTTAGTGTTTATTTTTTGCACTTATATGTTTTCGCATCAACATAAAAAAAAATGCAGAGATTAATGTGTATATGTCCCCGTACTTAAACACCTTTCCCTATATGGCTTGGTGTTCAATGCATAGCAGTGTATTTCAGCTAAGAAGAACTTTTGTGGGAAGGAATGTGTTGATGGACAAAATTGCAAGGTGCAAAGTGGCTATTTCAGAAATCAGTAATAAAAGTAAAGATATTTGAGGAAGATACTAATAACCAAGGCTTCATTCTGTGACATGAATCAGATGGGAAAACAACACAGAGAGGAGGGGAAACAATTCAAGGTAGAGACTGACCAATGGGTATTAAGGAAATAAGTAACTGATGAACAATTACAGCCTGGTATGGGTCTATGTGCGTATTTAGAAATCTTAATAAAATGTAAGGAGTTTTCCATGCTTTTCTTACTGTGTTTCTATGGCATTGTATTGGTAATATAGAATCTCATAAAGAGTTTTTCTGAAGAAATTGAAGGAGTACATAATAATATTACTTACACAGAAGCAATTAGTGTTTGGTATATTTACAGATGTACTAAATCACAATAATCCCTTTAATGTATCTTTCTGTGAATATAATTTAATGTGTAATTTAATTTCTGTGAATATAATTTAAATCACAGACAGGACAGGGATACTGACCTATTCTCCATAAAAAATGTAAATATAGAAAAAATAGTGGATTCACTTCTGAGCTTTCTACTCATCTTTTACTCATACATAATATTAAACTCAGAAATTTGACTCCTGAGCCTGAACAGTCTTCCCTTCCCTTCCCTTCCCTTCCCTTCCCTTCCCTTCCCTTCCCTTCCCTTCCCTTCCCTTCCCTTCCCTTCCCTTCCCTTCCCTTCCCTTCCCTTCCCTTCCCTTCCCTTCCCTTCCCTGCCCTGCCCTGCCCTGCCCTGCCCTGCCCTGCCCTGCCCTGCCCTGCCCTGCCCTGCCCTGCCCTGCCCTGCCCTGCCCTGCCCCGCCCTGCCCCTTTCTCTTCTGTTTTTTAACTTGTTTAAGGACTAACAATCTGGGCTGTTGCTGAAACTTTAGTAGATATTCTTTTTCTGGAAATAAATGTAAATTTCACATGGACTTTGTCCCACTTTTAACAATAAATGTTCTAATTTCTTAATAGAAGTATTACCATTTGAAGGCCTGCATATGCATATAAAATTTCAGACCCTTTCTCATAGGATTGAAGTGACTCTGTGTTCACATGTCACTGAGCATTGTGTAGTACAGGTTGGGAGACTCCCAACCATCACAGAATCACAGAGTCACAGAATTTCTAGGTTGGAAGAGACCTCAAGATCACCTAGTCCAACCTCTGATCTAACACTAACAAGTCCTCCACAAAACCATATCACTAAGCTCTACATCTAAACGTCTTTTAAAGACCTCCAGGGATGGTGACTCCACCACTTCCTGGGCAGCCCGTTCCAATGCCTCACAACCCTCTCAGTAAAGAAGTTCTTCCTAAGATCCAACCTAAAACTCCCCTGGTGCAACTTTAGCCCATTCCCCCTCGTCCTGTCACCAGGCACGTGGGAGAACAGACCAACCCCCACCTTGCTACAGTCTCCTTTAAGGTACCTATAGAGAGCAATAAGGTCGTCCCTGAGCCTCCTTTTCTCCAGGCTGAACAACCCCACCTCCCTCAGCCACTCCTCGTAGGACTTGTTCTCCAGACCCCTCACAAGCTTCGTCACCCTTCTGTGGACTCACTCAAGCACCTCAATGTCCTTCTTGTAGCAAGGGGCCCAAAACTGAGTCCAACAAAACTGCAGGTTTGCAAGGTGTAGCCTGTTCAACTTCAGACAGTTTTATTATACTAGTTTTCATTGTGATGCAATTCAGCTTCCCTATGCAACAGTTCCCTTCTGATGCTATTGTGCTAACAGCTATACAAATGCTATAAATGTAAAATATGAGCATTTATAGAAATGATTTATAGAAAGTAGCAAAATTTACAGCAGATCAGAAATTATTTGATCCACAAAAATCTCATTGTTCTTATTTTAAAGCAATACCTTATTGTTTGTCCCTTCAGTTCCTGGAGGATTAGGCTGCAAATGCCTTGGTGCAACATTTACAGTCTTCTGAATACAAATGGTTTCAGCAATAACACCTGTCCCTGTCAAGCTGTGCTGGGAAGGTGTGCATTGGTGTGTTAAAAAATGACACCATGACAGTTGAGATCATCCAGCACGCTTAAGGTAACAGCCTTGTGGCTTAATCACAGGGGGGCTGGAGTCAGGGCATAATCAATGATGAGTCCTTAACTGCAAGATTTGTTCCTTCCCTTGATTCATTGGCACCTGGAACTGCTGATTTCTCAGGCATGATGCAAGATGCATTTGTTCTCTGATGCTTTTCCAGAGGGAAGAAATAAAGTGAGGATAGCTTTCAGGTCATTTGAAGGGATCTGGAAAGTCATTGTCAGTTTTGCTTTAAATGTAGTGCACAATAGCCTTAGTAAATATGCTGGTACTGGGAAGACAGACACGTAGTTTCTAGCACAAAGAAACGGCTCGCTACAGTTTGAATTAAATTCTATGTAAATCATTTTATTAGATTCTAGAGATATAAAACTTTCCCAAGACTTTACAAACACTCTCCTGCTCATGCTTAGTTCAGTTTCTCAGCATTTATATTTGTTTAATTAATACTTCAATATATGGACTCCTTGTTTGCAAGACTTGAAGAGCAGGGCCCATGTGGTTAAATAAAGCTCTATTGACTAACTTAAAACTTAGTCTGAACTGAAGAATTGAGCCTTTATGCATTTAACTTAACTTTGGAAGAAACTGATTGCTTAGTTTCTAAATATATATATAAATATTTACTTCACTTGTTTGCTATTTTAAATATGTCCAAATAAATCTTTGCTTAACTTCGGAAATTGAAATTTTTGGCAATGTATTTTGCATCACCCATAAACAGCTATACTTTGTAGAAATAAAGAAGCAATCAATGCAAGTCCTATGAAATTAAAATCTTAAAAAAAAAAAAAATGCAAATTATGATGGGAATGGGCCTTACAACCTCTGTATGCAAAAAAGCATTTTTATTGGTTTTTAAGTGAGACACAGGTCTAACAGAAAGCTTAACATACTGCCTAATTTTGCTATACGAGCAATATCATTTTTATTTAAATACCCATGAGAATGCTATATTTAAACAGAATAGAGAAAACACAAAACTGATAAGATCTTTAGGGTATATTTGTCTGAGGGAAAATGTCTTTACCTCAGTGTTGTTCTGCTTATGACAAGGCCTCTAAGAAACACCTCAGGCTCCCAAACAAAACACACTCCACATTCAATAACTAAATTCAGCTGCAGATTTTTTTTAGTTTAGTTTATTATTTTATTTTATTTTATTTTATTTTATTTTATTTTATTTTATTTTATTTTATTTTATTTTATTTTATTTTATTTTATTTTATTTATTTTATTTAATTTTATTTTTAGTCTCGTTATGACAAGCACAGAATTTACTCCGTAATTCTCAATAGAATGGATACTTAAGTGCTTGCTAAGTGTATGATGATGACCAGGGTTTTTTTTATAAATTATTCTTTACTTGCTACTGTTCTTCTCAAGTGATGTCGTGTTTAATATGCTTGTTATTTTTCAAAAGTTTAGCAATTGTCTGAGGAAGCAAGACACGCAGAGCTGTACTTCATGCCACTGATTTCTTTTTTTTTTTTTTTTTTTTGCATTGCTCTGACAGCAAGGTCATATTGGATGTTTTGGATAAGAAATAAGAAGCAAAAAGAACATAAGAAAGCTATTTTATTTGAAAGTTCCGTTGAGTACTCTTTTATAGAATCATAGAATGGCTTGTGTTGGAAAAGACCTTAAAGATCATCTAATTCCAATCCCCCTGAAATGGGCGTGGATAACACCCATCAGATTTCCCAGGGCCTCCTTCAACCTAACTTTGAACACCTCCAGGGATGGGGCATCTCTAAGCAGCTTGTTCCAGTGCCTCACAATCCTCTGAGTGAAGAATTTCCTCCTAACATCTAGTCTGATCTCACCTCTTTCAATTTAAAACCAATCCACCTTGTCCTATTATTACCTGCCTGAGCAAAATGTTCTCCATCTTTTTTATAAGCCTCTTTAAGGTAGTGAAAAGCCTCTATAAGGTCTTCCTGGAGCCTCCTCCAGGCTGAACATCCCCAGTTCTCTCAGCCTTTCTTCATGGGAGATGTGCTCCTGCCCGTTGATCAACTTTGTGGTCCTCCTCTGGACTAGTTCTAACAGATCAACATCCTTCTTGCACTGGGCCCCCAGACCTGGATGCAGAACTCCAAGTGAGGCCTCACAATGTGGACCCTCTTCTCAAGCTTGGCCAGGTTCCTTTCAGTGGAATCCCTTCCTTCTGTTGTATCAACTGCCTCTCTCAGCTTGCTGTTGTCTACCAACTTGCTGAAGGTGCACTCATTGCCATTGCCATTGTCATTGATAAAGATATTGGTCCCAGAACAGACTCCTGAGGTACACCACTTGCCAGCAGCTTCCAACTGGACATAGAACCGTTGACCGTCAATGAGAGTGGCCAGAGAGAAGGCTACTCTCTGGGTGTGGCTTTCAAACCAATTCCTTATCCACTGAATGGTCTACCCTTCAAATCCAAATCCCTCCAATTTAGAGGCTAGGATGTCATGTGGGACTGTGTCAAAGGCTTTACAGAATTCCAAGTAGATGACATCAGTAAGACTTCCCTTGTCAACTGTTGCAGTCACTCCATCATAGAAGGCCACTAGATGGGTCAGGCAAGATTTGCCCTTGGTGAAGCTATGCTGTCTGTCTTGGATTACCTCCTTGTCCTGCATTTGACTTAACACCGCTTCCAGTAGGATCTTTTCCATGATCTTGCCAGGCACAGAGATGAGACTCACCAGTCTGTATTTACCTAGATCAGATTTGTTCTTATTTTGTTTTTTTTTTTTTCATGAACCAAAATGCAGCAAACCTTTCAATGACTTTTATGAAAAAAGGGAGAAGAGACTGTAACAGACCATCTGAATAGTCAGTGCTTTTGACAGAAATGGCAGGGATTTAGCTAAACAGTTAAAATCTATTCTAACAGCTCCTAGGCAGTTGCATTTTCTAATCAGACACATTTTGTCTGCATATTCTCAGTCATCCTGTTTTTCACATGGTGAAATACAATACACGGTGAAATACAAAGCTAACAGAAAAGTCATTGTTATTTATTGAATTCATAGGCATTTTTAAGTGTGGAAAAGTTTACTGAACATAGACATTTGAAATTCCCTAGGGCAGTCAAAATAAGTATTTTCAAGAGGATACCTAGCTTAATTCTTTTTGCGTCAGTTAGAGTCCCTGTACCTCATCACGAACCAAAATACTTTTGAGAAAACATAGATCAGAACTAAGTTGAAATGTTCATAGAAGTTTAACAAAAGCATAAGTAAATACAAACCACAAATAATGAAATCTAAACATTGAAAAATACCAATACTTAAGGGAGTATAGTGATAGAACAAGGGATAATGGCTTCAAAATAAAAGAGGGGAGATTTAGGTAAAAATTCTTCACTCAGAGACTGGTGAGGCACTTGGATAGGTTTCGCTGAGAAGCTGTGGATGCCCCGTCCATGGAAGTGTTCAAGGCCAGATTGGATGGGGCTTTATGCAACCCTGTATTGTGGGAGGTCTCCCTGCCCATGGCAGGGGGTTTGGAACTAGATGGTCTGTAAGATCCCTTCCAACTCAAACTATCTATGATTCTATGAAAAGAAAATGGAAGGAAAAGCTATTCAGGCTCAGGAGTCAAACTTTTGAGTTTAATTTTTTATATGAGTAAAAGCTGAGTTGAAAACTCAGAAGTGGATACAAGATTTTTTCTATATTTACATTTTTTATGGAGAGTAGTCCAGTATCCCAGTCCTGCCTATAAGAATCCATTTTTGAAATCATTTGAGCATCTTTGTTTTATTATGGTTTTATGTTGTTGTGTTGATAGGACATGAGAAACCAACCTCAAATTGCACAAGGGGAGATTTAAAATGGATGTCAGGAAGATTTATTTTTATTTTTTTTCATGGAAAACATGTCTAGACTTTGGAATAGTGTATTGAGTTTATGTATCAAAGTTTTGGTAGCAGGGGGCTTCAGGGGTAGCCCAGCAACTGCCCCATGTTAGATAAGAGCCAGTTTCAACTGTCTCCAAAGGGACTTGATACTGTCCAGACCTGAGCCAATAAGCGCTGTTGTTTGTGCCTCTATAGAGCAGATTTAAGAAAGGGAAAAAAACAGCTGCGCATCAACAGATGGGAGAAAGGAATGAGAAACAGCCTTGCAGACAGAGCATATCAGTGCAAGATCAGTGAAGAATAAGGGCAGGAGGTGCTCCAGGTGCCAGAGCAGAAGTTCCTCTGAGGCCTGTGGAAAGGACCATGGTGGAGCAGGCTGTCCCCCTGCAGCCCATGGGTCCCACATGGAGCAGATCTCCACGCTGCAGCCTATGGAGGAGCCCCCGGTGGAGCAGGTGGATGTGGCCTGGAGGACGCTGTGACATGTGGAGAACTCCTGCAGGAGCAGGCCCCATTCCCCATTCCTCTGTGCCACATGGGGCTTGGAGGTAGAAGAGGTTGAATGAGGGGAGGGGTGGTTATTTATTTATCTATTTTTGTTTCTCACTGCTCTAGCTTGTTAGTAATATGTAATAAATTACATTAATCTTACACTGAGTCTGTTTTGCCCATGACAATTATTGATGAGTGATCTCCCTGCCCTTATCTCAATCCTTGAGCGCTTTTCATAGTATTTTCTCCCCTCTTCTTCTAAGAAGGGGGAGTGAGACAATGGTTGTGGTGGTGTTCAGCTGCCCAGCTGGGCAAAATCACCATAAACAGGCTGCCCAAGGAAATGGCTGAGTTAGCATTCCTGGAGAAATTTAATGTGTGGATACAGCACTTAGTGACATGGTTTTGTGATGGACTTGGAAGTGTTAGGTTGATGATTGGACTTTATCTTAAGTGTCTTTTCCAACCTGAATGACTGTGATTCTACATTCTTAAGCAGATCTGTTATTCAGTTGACATTCATCTAAAATTGACATGAACTGAAACTGTGGAATTAGGTAACAGTGAAGGAATTGCTTAGTTGGACGTGCCCAAGTTAAGAAGGCCAGACTAAATTGCAGCCAAGAAGGCAAACTGCATCCTGGGCGGCATCAAAAGAGGAGTCACCAGAAGGTCAAGGGAGCTGATTGTCCCCCCTCCACTCTGTCCTTATGAGGCCCCACTTGGAGTCCTGCATCCAGGTTTGGGGCCCCCAACACAAGAAGGATGTGGGGCTGTTAGAACTAGTCCAGAGGAGGGCCACAAAGACGATCAGAGAGTGGGGTCATCTCTCCTAGGTTGAGAGACCTGGGGATGTTCAGCCTGGAGAAGACTCCAGGGTGACCTTATTGCAGCTTTTTAATACTTAAAGTGGGCTTAAAAAAAAAAGAAGGAGAGCAACTTTTTGCTCATTCAGATAATGACAGAAAGGGGGAATGGCTTTAAACTGGATGAGGGGAGATCAGATTAGAGGTTAGGAGGAACTTCTTCACTCAGAGGATGGTGAGGCCCTGGAACAGGCTACCAAGAGAAGCTGTGGGTTCCCCACTCTTGGTGGTGTTCAAGGTCAGGTTTGATGAGGCCCTGGGCAATTTATCTGCTGGTTGATATCCCTGCCCAATGCATTGGGTTTGAACTAGATGATCTTTAAGGTCTCTTCCAACTCAAGCCATTCTGTGATTCTATGATACTCCGATTCCTATGAAATAATGACTTTAGATAGTTTATAAGTGAACTAACAAGCAAACATATATAGTTAAAAGATAATAAATAAATAAGAGCCCCATATATCAACAAGAAATACCTTATATTCAGACAAATATAAACATGCTTAGAATTAGTTAAAAGTAATATATAAATGTCTTCTAAATAAAAAAAGTTAATATTTGAAATCATGTTGCAGATCAGGACCTTTACTGCAGCGATATTAGCTTAATTACTCGTAAACATACCCTACAAAAGACACTGGTATTTTTACCTCAGTAAATTAGAAGGTATAATGTTGTTATGGGGATCATAAAATACAGTACAGAAAAATCTGCTCCTTGGTTTATATTTTCTTATGATGATAATGATTCACATTAGTCACTTAGGATGAATTAAATACAACATAACAAGTGTTATAAACATTCTCATAATTAAGAAGAACCAGAATACGTTCAAAAAATGATACTTGATATTTTGACTTGATAATGAGACTGATATTTCAGGATTTGATTCTTATGTTGTCTTAATATTGACAGTACAATTTATAGAAGAGTAAACTATCAAGACAAGTTAGATTCTGCTCAGTGTGAGGGAAACTGCCTCACAGTAAACCTAGCATTTTTAGCCTCTTTCCAACCGTATATAAATGAAGTCTTCCTTCATGATCCTTTATTACATTGCAGTAATAAATTTTTGTCCTAACAGATACCCCACAATGATACCCCAAAAAAGTAAACCTTCTTTCCAGAGGAAAGGAAGAATGCTGTTGAGAAAAAAGACATATATTCAGAATGAATGGCTCGAAAAAGACAAAGATAAAACGATGTTTTTAATTATACAATGTTGACTGGAGGATGCTTTGTATTTTCAAGTTTTGGGTACTGTTTTTGGTTCTAGAAATTTTATTTCTACCTTTTTGAATTCTTCATTTGGAAGTCAAGACAAACAAACAGGTGCAAAGATAAGCCTACATCCCCCCTGTTTGTGAAATAACGTCAGTTTCAGAATTAAGAGCCACATGGCACCAAAAAAAGCAAAAATATTTGCCTTTTTTTTTTTTTTTGTGCAAAAATATTTTCTAGGAATATTCACTGTGAAATGTGGCCAGTTTTCAGTAGAAATACAGTAATAAAGTAACTGAAATGTCATGACAAATAGCCAGGGGTAAAATATGTTTCTGGATTCATGTATAGGAATATGTACTATTAAAAAACAAGAAGTGTTGTATCCTAAGGAAAAACAATGATATACAAATATTTTTATATGTATGTATATAGTTGAAGTAAATAACAATCCATTGAAAATAGCAATGGATAAGAAAGAATTGTATAAAGTCAAAATGTAATAGGAAAGTGGAAATCACAGGAGAAAAATATTTTAAAAGATATTAAAGGAATGAAGTCTGAAAGATTCCTAGAAACAAATTCAAAAAAAGAAAAAAAAAAAGAAAAAAAGAAAGAAAAAAAAAAAAAAAGAAAGAAATGCAAGAAGACAAACCAACAATATCTATCTTTTTTGAAGGCTGTATCAAAATCTATTCTTTTAATTACTGAAAGATAGGGTCATTTACAAAACAAAATTAATTTTTCTTGTGAATTACAAAAAAAATCTAAACATTTTGAAAATGTATAGAAGAGAAAATGAAAGAAAAAAAAAAAAAAAAAGAAATGTGTATATTTAAAGAAAAAGTGTCGGTAGCAAGTGACACAATTTATTGGAAATTTTCTCAAGTCTATCAAGATTCCAGAAAAAAAGTATACAAGAAACACATGATAGGAGAATACCATTGAACCCAATGCATTAAATGAGGGTTAAAATTAGGATTTTCCTGGAGAGCGCCTTCAACAAGGTACTTGAATATGGCAGTGTCAATGTCCAGTTCTTGGGGTTTTCTAAAAATTATAACGGCATTATGTTAAGTGTGGGTTGAAAGAAAGATTCTGACTCTCTGATCTGGTTACCGAACTTCAAGAAAATTGACCAGCCCTGAAACTAATTGAACCAGTTCTATGTCATATGAGTAACTGAAGGCATTAAGACACTCTATGTATTTCACTATTGATAGGGTTAAATAACCTTAAAATATTTTACTAAGAACACTTTGTTGTTGTTGTTTTGTTTGTTTACATAAAATATCCACCATCAGTGTTCTATTACAATACTAAGTAATTCAAATGCAACATTTTGAATATCAAGTTTTAAAGTTTGTCTCCAAGGATTTCAAGTATTTTGTATATAATACATCTGGGTTTAAAAATTTGCTTCACTAGTTCCAGTAAAAATAAATAAATAAATAAATAAATAAATAAAATTTTAAAATTGCTGTAAAAATTTAAGCTTGTTTCAAACTATGGATAATGATAAATTATGGTTTGTTTGTTTGTTTTCTGTAGCACATTTCAGATTGCTCCTTCCTTGCTCCACTGAAGTCTCTTTTATTGTATTTGTAATCTTATCTGCTGGTACTAAGAAATATATTTTTTATTTCCTTCAAAATGTGCCAAAGACTAGGGGAGAATATTATTTAAAATGTAAACAAAATTAGAAGATCTAATTCACATGCTAGTTCTGAAGTAGCCAGCTATTTGTGACAAATTATCTTGACAAAAGCCGTTGGTTTACACAGATATGTTAAAGAAAGTCAGAAAACAGCTACCAGCCAGAAATAACTTCTACCTGATTAGCTGCTCATTAGTAGCAACAGTGTCTTCAAAGAACTAGGTAAAATAAACAAAATAGGGAGCTGCAATTCAAATCTGATAAAAGAACAAGCAGAAAATGAATTGCAGAAATCTCAAAGTTCAGAGGTTTTGCTCCAAAATAGCCACATCTGAACTGTAATTGCTAAGATATGCTATTCAGTTAGATAAGATGAAACTCTGGTCAGTGGAAAGAAATTTCACAGCTTTTAGGGTTAAACTCTAAAAAAGATCTGTGTCACATGGCACAGAATAGATCAGAACCAGAAAGAGTTTGTTTGGATTGTCTCCCTAGCTTGGGAAATCTTGAGACTGTAATTAGGCATTCTTGTTCTTACATGGCAAATATAAGCCCACACACAATAAGAATAAATGAACAATGTACATTTCTGGTACTCTTTTCATTTTCCGTATCTGTAAATCAGGAGCAATCCCGTATGATGCTGCAATGCCAAATCAGATATGATTAAAATGATAACAGAGACTTAAGCATGTACACTAGAATTGCTTACTGTTGTTTAATGTTTAGTGAGAGCTGGCATGTGTTCACCTGATTTGGATATGCTTATTATGTTGATTATAAAAGAAAATTAGGATATTATGAATGGAATAAAAGCTTTTATCTTGGGTAACTCTGGCCCATCAGTGTTCTGCAGAGGCCGCTCTCTTTCGCGAAGGGACTGGAGGTCTTTTTTCTTGTTGGAAGGTGAAAGTTGTATAAACAACTGTATTTAAAGAATATATTTAAAACCCATGAGATCTTTTGGAGAACTGACTCATATACATCAAAACATTATTGTTTATAGCTTTACTTCTGAAAATCAACACACATATGGAATAACAACATCAGTTGATGAAGTCACAATGTGTTTAAGCTCATGTCCTAGAGAGTTTACGGAGTTTAAACCTTCCTTTTCATCTGACAGAAAAAATAACTAACTAACTAAATAAAAAACTAATAATAAAATTAGAGCTTTGCATTTTGCACAGTAAGAAGGGTTAACACTTTGGCAATAGTTTCAAGTTTCCATCCAATTATCAATTATTAGCTGGTATATATATAAATATGTGTGTGTCGTATCTTAGAGAGTTTCTGGAATAGCACAGTAGACTTGGAAAAATGTATTTTTTGACTCTTGTAAGGGTAAGATATCCACAATAGATACTCTAAAACTTAAAGTAAATATTTTCCAAAAAGCCATCTGGAAACAATGTTCACATCATGCCTTCTTATTATTCACTTTATTGCTGTGTGATTTTTTGTTATTGACCTGAACACAAGCTCCAATTGTATAGTAATGAGTTACTGTGCTACACGTTGATGAGGCACCTTGGATGAATATGAACTGAATCAAGCTGAGCTTCTGGAATGACCTGATATGAACAATTATAAATAGAGTTTTTGAAACAGAGAGGAGCCCATCGCAAGCTGTAAGCAATCCAGGAGACACCTGGAGTCCACTGAGGACAAATTCCTTGTCCAGGTATTAAACAAACAAACCAAGGGAGAAGTGTTACTGGACCTGATGTTCACCAATGTGGAAGAGCTCATCAAATAAGCTAAGATTGGAGGAAGCCTAGGTTCCAGTGACCACACCCTGGTTGAATTTTGTGATCTTGAGGGATATGAGCCTGGCTAAGAGCAAAGTCAGAACCCTGAATTTCAGAAGAACCAAATTCCAGCTGTTCAAAGAATTAGTGGATGAGATTCCATGGGACATAGTCCTTAGGTCAGAGGGTCTGATCAGAGCTGGCAACTCTTTAAGGATATTTTCCTTAGAGCATAAGAGCTCTCTATTCCCATATGTAATAAATCAAGCAGGAAAGGAGGCTGGGGGAGCAGAGTCCCTCCCACTGTAAGCAAAGACCAAGATCAAGACCTCCTGACACAGCTTAGCAGCTACAAGTCTACAGAACCTAATGACAGGCATCCCAGAGTCCTGAGGAAGTTGGCTGATAAGACAATTGTTAAGACACTCACCATCATATCTGAAAAATCATAGCAGTCAGGTGAAGTTCCCAGTGACTGGAAAAAGGGAAACATCACTCCCATTTTTTAAAAAATGGTAGAAAGAAAGACCCAGGGAACAACAGACCAGTGAGCCTCACCTCTGTGCCTGGTAAGATCATGGAACAAATTCTATGGAATCCTATCACAGCCAGGAA
This sequence comes from Netta rufina, assembly GCF_964035555.1. Classification (NCBI taxonomy): domain Eukaryota; kingdom Metazoa; phylum Chordata; class Aves; order Anseriformes; family Anatidae; genus Netta; species Netta rufina. The sequence continues at coordinate 102,933,054 of NC_140124.1, forward strand.
CAATGCAATCTAGTGTAATTTATTAAAGCAATAGGTGCACAGGTTCTTTGGATTGCCAGTGATGAATTCACTGTCTGCAAAAACACACTAGTATGCCAAAAATACATAGGTACACAGCCTGGATATTAATACATTAAAAGGCACAAAGACTCTAGAGATTTCTAAGTTTCTGTGGAGACACCTGGTATAACCAAATGTTCAAGTCTTACCCAAAGGCATTCCAGGGGGAGGGGAAGAGAGACTCAGCCCGTCGACTGATCATGGAAGTGAGGATGGTATCTTCCCTAACACCCTCTCTCTCTTAAGCCAATTTATATTATTTTCTATCTTTTAAGTGGAGCTTGAGTGACTCTAGTCATGCATATCTTGGTTACTATTGGTGAAAAGTTTTCCCGCTTTTGTTTAAAGGTATAGACTCCAAGAAATTCAGAATGTATGCTCAGTGAGGGGTGGTTGCACCTTAAAGGTGGGTAGCTTTTGGGATGGAGGTGTGTTTTGGTGTTATAATGACATCATAATGAACAAAAGTCCACTAGAGTACAGCATTTTGCCAAAAATATGACAGGCCATTTGCTCAGGGTAGCAAATGTGCAGCTTATCAGTCTCATTGTGCACAAGAACAATCAAGTCCCCATCATGACACGGAGCCTAGCCGCAGTCTCTCTTCTCCACTCTATGCTTTGTACCATTCCTTAGAGACAGCATACCAGGTTCCCTCAGTGTGACAGAATCTAAGATTGGAGGCCTAGGGGGTGCAGCTACTCTCTACCCTGAAGCTTCTTCAATGCTGTATATTTTCTTTAAAATGTGAATATCAGTTTAATTTCCTACTCCCCTTAGGCAATTATTCCACAGATGACATTCAAAGAGAACTGGACATTCTGGAGATGTGGGCCTATGTGAACCAAATGAAGATCAACAAGTCCAAGTGCAAGGTGCTGCACCTGGGTCAGGGCAATCCCAGACAGGAGTAGAAACTGGGAGAAGAACTCACTGAAAATGGCCCTGCAAAGAAGGACTTGGGGGTTCTAGTGGAAGAAAGGCTCAACATGAGCCACAGTGTGCTTGCAGTCCAGAAGGCCAACTGCATCCTGGGCTGCATCAAAAAAGGTGAGACCAGCAGGTCAAGGGAGGTGACTGTTCCCCTCTACTCTGCCCTCATGAGGCCCTACCTGGAGTACTGTGTCCAGGTCTGGAGCCCTCAGCACAAGAAAGATGTGAACCTGTTAGTGAGTCCAGAGGAGGGCTACAAAGATGAGCAGAGGGCTAGAACACCTCTCCTATGAAGAAAGGCTGAGAGACCTGGGGATATTCAGCCTGAAGAAGAAAAGACTCCTGGGAAATCTCATTAAGACCTTTCAATACTTAAAAGGATCGTATAAAAAAAGATGGAGAAGGACTCTTTACATGGGTAGATAATGATAGGACAAGGGGGAATGGTCTAAAATTAAAAAAAGGATAGATTTAGGTTAGACATTAAGAAGAAATTCTTCAGTGTAAAGTAGTGAGGAACTGGAACAAGTTGCCCAGAGAAGCTGTGGATGCCCCATCTCTTGAGGTGTTCATGGGCAGGGTGCATGGGACCTTGGCCAACCTGATCTAGTGGGTAGTATCCTTGTCTGTGGCAGGGGGGTTCAAACTAGATGATCTTTAAGGTCACTTCCAGCTGGAGCCATTCTATGATTCTATGATTTTGTCTTAAATATATTTGCAGTGCAGCTCAGTTCTAACCGCTCATATCTTTCAGTTATTAAAAAAAAAATAAAAAATGTTTGACTGAGAGTGAGAAAAAAAATCATACATTTATAAAAAATAAATTTTGTGAAAATATTTGTCCATGTATAATCTTTCTTCCTTCTAAAATTTCATTTTTCTTTAAATTTCTTTTTAAAACTAAATGACCTAATCATTTGTATTCATATCTGGCATAATTTATGCTTCTGGTTCTAGGATGCTTTTTAGTAATCATAGGACTACTCCATACAGATAGATGATAAAGTTGATCATATTTGCAGTGCAGCTCTTTTGCTTAATATGCACTCCTAGTATACAACAGCTAATGAATTGTTGCTGACACTGGACCATAGCTTTGGGTCTGATGTAAGGAGCACTGAAGTCTCTGAAAATAATCTGGTCTTTCATAAACCCCTAGCAACTTGGAGATGTCATTTCTCTGACATCTTATGGAAATCGGACCAAACAAAGATGACAGTGAAAATTGGAAGAAATAAATATGCACTTTAAAATATTGGAAAATTCCCTCTTGAGGTGCAATGGATGCAATCATTCATATTCACTAATTTGTATGTTGATGTGTAGCTGCTGATTGCCTAGCAAAATGAGAAAATAATTAGTCATCTAAAGATTATGATATATTTATTTACAGTATCAATAAGGTATGAACACAGTAATAATTTTCATGCGTAACTAACTAACTGTGTACTGAAGAGTAGAATAACTGCATATATATTACCTGAACTTACAAAGAAAGTACCCTTCTATTCATAGGTTTTTAAAGTGTCCTCTTTTAAATGCTTTTAAATTAGCTCATGCTTTATTACTAATATAGTGATAACCAGCACAATATGAAAATGTTTAGAAATAGTAGATAGAGTAGTTTGCTAACAGAAAAATCACATTTTGCTATTAGTCTTGAGTTAACTAGAATCACATTTCTCTTGCTCTTAAATTTATTGAAGCTTGAGGTAAACTAACCATGATACACATGGAAAAAAAAAAAGGAACCCTCATGTGACTGTCACTAGAACAGACTGTTTCAAGTACATCACAGAATGTTAGAAGTGGCAAGATATTAAACAGATGTATTGTCTTGCAGGTGTAAGGTTTATAGAAGAGAAGATTATTTCCAGTCTCATTTCAGTTGTAATTGAATTATTCCCAGTGAAAGATAAATTTTCACTAAATTGCACCATGGTATGTTCACGGCTTTGGCTTGACTTAATACAATATGAATTAAATGCCTGGAATACTCCATTCCTTTCAGTACAGAGAGATGCACATGGAATTCTGAGAGTTAAGAAGTTATATTTAAATTCAGTATAAGCCACAAACAAAAGCACTTAATCCCCTTTCTAAACAAAAAGCCCATAAACACATAAATGTAAACAGAAAATCACAAACCTTTTCTTTGCCCATTTTAAGTAACTAGAAATTGAATGTTTTCATAGACTGTACAATTATTTTTTTTAAATCTTTTACTTTCTACTGTTCACACATCAGAGAAATCAGCATGTGCCTCCCTTAGCTTACTTTTTACTGAATGCTAACATTTCTTCTGTTATGCCATGGTATTATGAAATGTATATTATTGTAACAAACCAAGATGTCTTAATTCTTTTCTCATATATTGATCCATTGTTCTAACTAATAATTAATAATTATCCTACTGCATTTTTTTTTTCTTTCCCAGCAGTGATATCAGATGTTTAATATGTTTCCCTCTATTTCAAGAAAGGATAGTTTACAGGATCGTGATATACTTTGGAATTCAAAGTGTGAATTGTAATTGTGAATAAAAATTCCCCAGTAGCAGAAGCTAAGCAAGAGGTTTTGTTTATTTTTCTTTGCAAATAGTTAAGGTTCTTGAACAAACTACATTTAAACTGTGTTTTCCATCATTTCACTGGATTTTGATTTAAATCCTGTAAAACTATCTTTGATGGTTCCTACCAATTCAACCTTCTCCTTTTGCAGTGTGGTACAGTGCAGTTCAGGGTTCTAGTTCTTCCCCCTGGCTAGATGGCAAGGCTGAGCTGGTTGTGGGGTGAGTTTGAAGGTTATCAGGTGAGATTGCAGCTGTGCAGCAGCACCAGGAGACTTCAAGAACAGGCAAAAGTCACTTTGCTGGTAGAGCAGTAGGCAGCCCCTGTCAATGCCCTGTTGATGGCAAGAAGAGAACTTTGCCAGATATGTAACCCCTACTTCAGCATCCTGCTTGATGACTTCAGGAAAGCACCACCTTTTGCTTGTAATACTTGCTTTTCAACCTGCAACTCAGGGAAAGAAGGGCACTGGTTCTGATTACACCGTATAGTAAAGTCCAATATACAGGTGACACTTAATTCTCCTCAGTTCTTCATTTTGCTGAGCTGTGAAACTGCAAAATGAACATTTACAACAGAATCACAGAAACACTAAGAGTGAGTTGAGAAATATGCGGTATCACATTCCTTTTCTTGCTCTCTTGTTACTTCCAAAAAAGAAGGGGAGAAGGGTTGCTGATGATTTTTCAGGATTGTGCTTGTAAATCTGCATCTGTGTTTCTGTAGGAAACTAGCTGTGGGACAACTTGTTATAGTCCTTTGTTACTGCATAATTAACTTAACAAACATTTTAACTACTGAACAGCAATGAAATTCTTTTAACCTTTTTACAGCAATTACATTTTTAACTTTTTATTTTTATTTTTTTTGTGGGGGGGGGGGGGGGGAGTAATACTTGTTTCCAAAGCAAAACAAAACAAAACAAACAAACACACACACACACAAAAACCAAACCAAACCAACCAACCAACCAAAACGCATTTGACACTATGTGCAGTATTTTGATATGTTTTGAGCTAACTGTATCAAAAGGGAAATGACAAAAATGAAGATCTGTACTTCCTATGTTTGTTTGTTTGTTTTAATAAAGCTGGAGATCACAGACATGGTTCTACACTTTTACAAAATTCATGCCTCAGGGTAACAACCAATGGCTGCATGACATTTATCATTTCCTTCCCTTTAACCAAGGAGGTTTAAATACTTTATATACTTCCCAGGAATAAGCATAGTTCAATATAAATAAATGTAGTGTAAAGTGGACCACTATTAGATGCTGTAGTTGATTTTCTTTTCTTTTTTTTTTTTTTTTTTTTTTAGAAATACATTGTAACAAGATCATTATGTACAGGTACATATGGATTGTATGCCTAAGTGTTCTACCAATGGGGCAACAACATCATTAATATTGTTTGTCTCTAGCAAATCATAAAATAAATAAGTGAAAAATGTTTAATTTACCCAATTATTTAATTCTTTATTTCTTGGTTCTGTGTAATATGACCAAACTGATTTAAAATACTCTCTTTCAGATTCAACAGATGTCTCATCCTAGTTAAAATGAAGGTTTTTTCCTTGTTCAGTAACAGCAAAATGTACAGTCTTTGCCTGCTTCTTTTGCTACTAGATTGCTAGAAGAATGAGTTATTGTAAAGACTATATGGGAATATTGCAATTTCTTTTACTTAGTGTGATGGGAGGAAAGGAGAAAGGCATTATTTTTTGTAGTTAAGACACGAGTTCTTAATTTGTGAAGCTTTTAAGCCTTAAATTTTTCTTTCATGCCAATGCTTTCAAAGTATCCATTAATTTTTACTGTTAATGTGTTACTGTATTATCATAAACTCAATATTTCCCAAAATGTTAGACTTGCCCTTCATCTTCACGATCTTCTTTATTTACACACTTATAACAGATAAGAAATTCTTAGGCACAGTGCTTTATGCTATGAAAGGCCAAGTATTTCATGATTACCAAAGAGAAGTAGTTTAAAAGGTTATATGAAACACCTATTAAAATAATAAATAATAATAATAATAATAAAATAAATTGGAAGTCATAATATAATAATTCCGTAACATAGTGGCTTATTTTAAAATAAATAAAAAATGAAATATATATATAATAATTAAAAAAATACAAATAAAAATAAAAATCTAGGATTCTATCTCCTTCACAATGACATATCAAATTATGATTTGCAGTACTGTAAGATTTATCTTATTCCCAATCACATACTTTCTCCCTCTCTATTCCTACAGTCCCTCAAAGCCAAACATGATCTAATCATGTTTAACTCTTTGTCCTTGGAACCAAACACTTGTTATAATTTCACTGTTTTTCCAATGGTCAGCTGGTCATGGACATAATATGATCTAGATGTAGAACTTAGTAGCATGGTTTAGTGGTAGACTTTGGTACTAGGTTAAAAGTTGGACTAGGTGATTTTAGAGGTCTTTTCCAAGCTGAATAATTCTATGATTCTATGATCTGCTCTTATGTTCTGGGAACTAACTTTTCTATGAGGGAATATTTACACATTTTCCAGAATAAATAAATAAATCTCTTGGAGTTTCTATTTAATGTATAGATTACCTTCTGCAGATATGTGTCTTACTTTACAACCTCCACATTACATTTATTGTAAGCATGTTAATAGAGAAGTTGGAATTAGTATCAAAAAGTGCAACACTTTTCAACCAAATTGCAGTATAGCTCAGCTTTGTGTAGTTAACCCCATCATAAATTAATAACATGCTAAAAAAGTGGTAGGAATAAATGAGCCATTTTCAGAGTAAAGGGTTGTTCCAAACAAGTTTCCCTAATGATCTTTGTAGGTTCTCTGACATCTAACATATCACTAAATAATGCAGAGAACAGATTAAAAATGAGGGGACAGAGTTCTTTGAAATTAATGTGTTTCGGCTTGTCACTTAATGTTAAATTCAAAGAGGTGCAAAAATCTACCATGATCCTGAGTGGACAGGCAATAAGATGGCATATGGAGTGCAAATACAATTAATTCAATGTAATGTTCACAGGAGAAACACTTCAATTATATATAGGAGCACACTAATTGTTACAAATTTCCATTCAGGAAAAGGATCTTGAAATCTTTATGGGTAGCAACCCTACTCACTATATAAATTCTGAAAGATAACTAAAAAATACATAGAGAAAGATACAGAATAGTCCGTATAACAACAAAAGTGATAGATTAAAATTACTACATTTGGAAAAGAGCAAAACATATCAGGTAATAACCTTTTCCTGTTTCTCGAAGTGTGAGATGTAGAAACAAACAAACAAAACCATGGAAACAAGGAGTATTTTTAGAACAAAGTAATAGAAATATTTTTCACCCAGTTTTTCTTGTTGTTGTTGTTGTTCATGCTGGGAGAAAGGTTTCCACAAAATTTATCTGTTTATCTATCTATTTTACTGTTTGTTTGTTATGAAAGATGAAGGGTTTCCGAGAGGCTTAGAAGTTAATGAAGAAACATACTCAGCCAAGGGTACTGAACTTGGGAGTCTGCATTGAACATACACTTCATTAAGTAGTTATTAGCAAAAGCTTTAAGGACAGGGTGATGGAGAATCATTATGTTCTTGCTTTGTTCATCAGCTTCATTTACAGGCTGGCTCCTGCCAGATCACCATCTAGACATAATGACGATGGCTACCAAAACACCTGAATCTGACCTAGCTTTGCAGTCCTTATATATTTGGACCTTGTCCTACACAGATTGATGAGAGAAAGAGAGGGAGAGAGAGAGAGATACTACCATTCACAGTATCAAGCTCTACAAAACCCATGAAAGTTTAACGTTCATAAATGGACGAACAAAGTTGCACTTACCTGCAAGAGCATCAGTGGATAGTGTAACACTGCTGAATATTCAGATACACATCAAAGGTTCAGATACACATCAGATAACAGCAAAGGTTTACTTCATGGAACATTTACATTTTGATATTTCTCAGTTAAAAAGGAGGCCCCATGTAGCAGCATATTGTTCTCTACTTTGAATTCAGAAAAATTTAAAAAAGAGAGAGTGAAGATTGCATGGAGCCCTTTAAGTAAAAATGCCTAGGTTCAGACCATTTTGACTTAGGGTCCTTTGAAAGCTACTGCAGGCCATAGATGAATTGCAAAACAAATAAAACAAAAGTCTGATGTACAATTATACACCTGCATTTATTGGATTTGAATTCCACAGGGAACAAGTCCATCTGAAGCGGCTGTAACAATCAGACGGCGCATGAAATTTGATTAGTTCCATGTGGCAGAAAGGGTGAGGAATTACCTTTATGTCCAGATTGGATGGTTTTAGATAGATGCTCTTTCCAAAATTCCTACTTGCCTCTATATCACAGGAAAGTTTTAGAAATGATGCTTGTGATTTACAGTAATGATACCCTGTATGGATATTACTCACTTTTAAGGCGTCCTTGAAAAAAATTTAATCATCATTTTGCGTATGTTTTTTGGATTAAATATTTTGTGCTAAGCATCATGCACTAGTATTTATTTATTTATTTATTTTCATTATGATTTTGTGCCTTTCTCTTCTATACTGGTGGAATTTATTTCTCTTCTGCTGCTTCATTAGCAGATTGCATCATGCAGGATAAATTATATGGGTACCTCAAATTAGATTGGGTGTATGCCCTACGTTGGCAGCTAATTCATGAATTAGGCTGCTTAAAATGGATTTCATCAAATAAAATACCTTCAGGACAAAATGAGGGTGCACTCTCTAAGTATGCAAAACAAAAAATACTTAGTGCATTCATCCTATAAATGGGCAACTAATCTGCAGCTGAAATCAGGAAATTTATAAAATATATCTCAAAAAGTTTTAATTAAAATGGGTTCAATGAGCCGTGGTTTAAGATTATACTTCTACTTTATTTTACAGTATAATAGGATTATAGCATTACATAAAAGCATAGAACATGCCGTGAACTCTTCAGAGCATGTAGGACACTGACAGATGGACACACATTATTTTTGAAACCAAAGGTGTCAGTGGGGGGGAAGTAAATACGGAAGTTACATTCACAGGTTCCTAACCAAATTAGGCAGTTTTACACAAAACTTTCTACAGTTTTACACACCAAAGACATATTGATTCATAAAGTCAGGTCCTGTAAGTAAAAGCAATAGGAAGTTAGTGTTTAAGTGTGTATGAGATCTACTATTTAGTGACTAAAAAAAAAGCTCCTGAAAATTACTTCTAGATCTGTTATCAAATATCTTTTTGAGTTTATGGCACTCATATCACCTTCCTGAATTTTCTTTGGCATATAAAATCAAAATATTAGTAATCAGTTGCCTCACAGGAGAGAACTGATTTGCAAATGTTTATTCAAAGCTTTGAAGATATTGGGAGAGATTTCTTCTGTTCTCCCACCATTTTCACTGTAACCCTTAGATGATGAATTTTGTTTGGTAGAAGCTAGAGTCACGGAGGACAGAATATCTAAATTTCCTCCACCACTCTGTCCTAAGACAGAAAAGCTGTAACAAATAAAGTAGTTAAATTCTATTGTTCATATGATGTCTTAAAATAGATGTCAAGTAGAACATGTTGGTACAGCAGGAGAAAATGCTGAAATAGATGAAATTTACTGAAATAAAACTAGATATTCTTCATCAAAATAAAGATGATTTGTGGATAACTGAAGAAAAATCACAGTACTCATAGTACTCATGGTACTCATAATACATAGTATGTAGCCTTGTTGCTGGCAAGGCAGCATGAGAAGCTGAAAACTCCTTGGCTCTGGGTATACACTTCTCTGTCATAACTAAACCATCGGGGTGTTATCAGCACTATTCTCATCCAAAATTAAAAACACAGCACCACACCTGCCACTGTGAAGAAAATTTCCAATATCCCAACCAAAACCAGGACAGGATGCCACTTCTTCACGAGGGCTGGTGGATGGCACAGCAGGGCTACCACAACCAGAAGAGGAGATGAGCCTGCACGCAGTCCCCAAAGTGCAGAAGAAGAGAGGAGAGGGGAGGGGAGGGGAGGGGAGGGCAGGGCAGGGCAGGGCAGGGCAGGGCAGGGCAGGGCAGGGCAGGGCAGGGGAGGAGAATTTTACCAGGTGGTGGTGGTTGTTTTCTTGTTTATTGCCTTCTCATGAAGCATCTCAAAGGGAACTCAGCACTGAATTCCAGCACCCCTTCCTGGCAGACCTGAAGCCTTTTCCTTCTCCGGAGGATCTGCTGCCCCTCTCAGTTCGTTGCTCAGTCTGCTGCTATGCTTTGGGCACTGCCACAGAGGTTCTGGCTGCATCTTCAAGCACCCTCTCTTTAGCCTTCTCATCCACAGACTGAGACACCTCCCAGCATCCCCCCTCCCCAGGCCCACCGTGATCCTCTGAGGGACTCCTCCTGTAACACCAGTACAGCAGCCAGGTCCTCTCCTCCCCTCTCCCTTGGTGTTCCACAAAGAAGAAATGCCATTTATTCAAGAGGGATGGGGGTTGGGAAAGAACAGTTCATACAACCCTCAACAATCAACAAATGAATTATTTATTTCTGCAATGTCTTGCAGACAAGCCCACAAGACAGCCAGAGCGGTGGTTCTGCCCAAGTAAATGCTGGATACGGAGGCTACACTGCACGTAGAGGGCTGGTCAGACACTCCTGCCATGAGCTTGCTGTGCTCTCATGGTGGACAGCAAAGACATGCCAGGGTAGCTCCATGCCTGCCCTGTCAGAGGTGGATCGACCTCCATGGGTTCTTCCTCCTCTGCTGGTGGATCCACGTCCATGGGCTCCACCCATGTCTGGCAACCTGTGTTCCTGGTCATTCACATGAAAATTGGTGTGCCATGATCCTACATCATTCTTTGGCCAAAGGACATGTTGTGGCCTCGTGCTTTTCACTCCTGGCTTCACAGCTGTGCTCTGCACGCCAGCAAAGATATGAATGCTGGCCATCACTCTTGTGACAAAACAGCTCTTCCTCCTCTCATTCTGCTGTGTGAGCACCCATGACATGGGTGCTCATCTGCTTGGATGCTGACAACCTCACCAGTCTCCTCATCATCTCCTTCCAAGATGGGCAGCCACCTGTCTTCCTGCTCTGCTTCCTCTTGCTTCTGTGCATGCTTGATATTACGTGTATAAAGCCTTGAAGCCTGGCAAGTGGTGGGCCGACTGTAAGGCTCTTGTTTTATAGGGCCCAGAAGGAAAGGCGGGGTGGTGGTGGCTGCTGTGACATAAGAAGGCCAATGTGATGGCCATTGTGATGGTGGCCCACGCCTGTAGCCAAACATGGCTGTGTTGCCTGGGAAGGAGCTTCAGCCTGAAGCTTCCTCCCTCCAGGCCCTGAGGACCTCATGGGTCCTCCAACAGACTCCCTCTGTTGCACTGGCTCAGAGGAGGGGAAAGTTGAAAGAGAAGTTTAGAGGAAAAGAATTGTGCCCTACTGAGAGACACATTGGTAGACACATGCTAATCAGGAACTCCAAAACCAGGCACTGGTTCAGAAGGCATCATGGTGGAATCAAGCAGGAAGCTAAACCCCACAGAGCTTTTCACCCACTGCACTGCCCTCCAGCCCCAACAGTGGAATAGAGGACAGAATTGGGAAAAAAAAGAAAGTAAAAACTGATGGATTGAGATAAAGACAGTTTGATAGAACAGAAAAGGAAGGAAGAAGAACAGAAAGAAGAACAAAAAAGGGGAAATACAAAGCAAGTGATGCCCAATGCAATGGTTCACCTCCTTCTGACTGATGCCCAGACAGATCCCAAGCAGTGGCTACACCTCCCTGGCCAACTTCCCCTATATTTATTGTTCAGCATGATGCCATATGGTTGGGAATATCACAGAATCACAGAATGTTGGGGATTGGAAGGGACTTTGAAAGATCATCTAGTCCAATCCCCCTGCCGGAGCAGGAACACCTAAATCACGTCACACAGGATCATGTCCAGGCAGGTTTTGAATATCTCCAGAGAAGGAGACTCCACAACCCCCCTGGGCAGCCTGTTCCAGTGCTCTGTCACTCTCACCATAAAAAAAGTTTTGTCTCATATTTAAGTAGAACCTCCTATGTTCCAGCTTGCATCCATTGCCTGTTGTTCTATCTTGTCCTCAGGTACCTCTCCTGATACCCACGACTTACCAAAGATGATGGAGAGTGGCCTAGCAATGTATATCACTTTGTCCAGTCTGGGTCACCTGTCCAGGCTCTCTCTCCTTTCAGCTTCTGCTGCACCCCCAGCATCCTAATTGGCAAGGCAGCATGAGAAGCTGAAAAGTGCTTGGCTCTGGGTATCCGCTGCTCTGTCATAACTAAACCATCAAGGTGTTATCAGCATTATTCTCATCCAAAATTAAAAACATGGCACCACACCAGCCACTGTGAAGAAAATTACCAGCATTCCAATGCCCATGACCTCCCAAAGATTACGGAGAGTGGCCTAGTAATGACTTCCACCAGCTCCCTCAGTACCCATGAACACATCCCTTCAGAACCCATGGACTTATAGATGTCCAGCTTGCTTAATCGGTCCTTAACAGCCCTCGTTAACCAAGGCAAACTCCTCTTTTATTCCAACTTTGTCTGGGGCCTCAAGGGTACAGGGCTCCTCAGGCAAGTCTCTGGCATTATAGACAGAGAAAAAAAAAGGCATTTAGTAACTCTGCCTTCTCTGTATCTTCTGTCACCAGAGCACCCAGTTCGTTCATTAATGGGCCTACATTACCTGTAGTGCCAGTTTTATCTGCAATGTATTTGAAGCTGTTTTGTCCTTTACCCTTCTCTCAAGGTTTAATTCTACGGAGGCCTTAGCTTTCCTAGTTGCCTCTCTACATCCTCTGACAACAGCCTTATATTCCTCCCAAGAGACTAGCCCCTCCTTCCATGATCTTTATACTCTCTTCTTCCACTTGAGTTTGCCCAGCAGTTCACTGTTTAACAACGCAGGTCTCCTGGCTCTCTTTCCTGACTTCCTGCCTGTTGAGATGCTCTCTTCTTGAGTTTGGAAGAAGCAGTCCTTGAACACTAACCAGCTATCTTGGGCTCCTTTTCCTTAAAGTACCTTGTCTCATGGGATTTCACCTAGCAAATGCTTGAAAAGGCCAAAAGGCCTTACTGAAGTCCAGGGTTGAGATTCTGCTCGGTACTCTGTTCTTGCCACGTGAGATCCTGAACTCCACCATCTCATGGTCGCTGCAACCGAGCCTGCCCTCAGCCTTCAACACTTCAGCCAGCCTTTCCTTGTTAGTGAGGATCCAGCAGTGATCCTCTCCTAGTTGGCACATCCACCATTTGCATCAAGAAGATATCTTCATACTGTAATTTAACTTTCCTTCATACTATAATTTAACTTTCCTTCAACTCTGCCTATTCTAAAGGCATAGAAATTATCTAAGAAATACTGCAGTGAATCAGAATAATGTATGTTCAAAAGATTACAACTCATATTTGTAGATAGCAAACTCTAAATCCCTTGATATTTCCTGTTCCTTTTGTTTTACTGGTGCTTGGAGACATCTTGGGGGGGGGGAGAGGGAGAGGGGAGAAGAGGGGGGAGTTTTTCTTTCCACAGAAGGTTTTATTTTCTTTTTAAATATGCTAAGGTATTTCCTGTGTCAAAAACACAAAGTTAATCTAATTCAAACAACACAGTTTTGCTGCTTACACTTTTGTTGCATCTAAATCAACTCTGGCTTGTGTTACTAAACAAATTCAAGCAGGATTGTATGCAATTTCTCACTTCATGTTTCAAAATTGGTAAGAATTAAGTATGTTCTTTCTTAAGAATATTTTCTAAACTGAAGACTTAAAAAATAGTGAAATAATAATGCAGAACAAATTCAATCACATCAGAAGATCACTATAGACTATATTTCTAGGTGGGATTGACCATAAGAGTTTTGACTCAACTGAACTGTCATTGTGTAGATCAAGATCTTTCCTGTAGCATTCTGTGTGTTTTCCTTTCTAATCAACATGCAGTGAAGAGAGACATTAATTTACAGTCCTCGGTCCCCTCTTCTCAGTGGGCAACCCTGACCTCCAAGAGAAACTTGTCCCTATAACCAGGTTGTCATTCTGACTTTGGATGAACACTATGGACTGAATTAATGCCCCTACGCTCAAGCTTGGGTGCTGGCAGCAGGGAGTGTTAGCCTGAGCTCTGTTCTGCTGAGAGGAGAATTAATATGTGCAAGTCAGAGAGGGTTTTTGACCTGACTCTGAAAATCCCTGCCCTACCCATCCGGATTGCTAGTAGGGGAGTCTGGCATGACCTTTCCTGTTTGTCAAGACTGATTGATGTATTAAAAATGACAAAATATAAAAATTCTGTTCATAAGGAGCTCCCTTGTCTATAGTCCATGGTTCACAAGGAGAGCCAGGTACAAACCTAGCCTTCAAAAGATCATCTCAGAGATCACATAAAATGTGAAAAGGTATTGTAGGAAACAAATGAGAAAGAATTTAGCATTAATGACAGTATTTTTCTCATATGTTCTCAGTTTGAAGATTCTCCCTTTCTATATGTGAATGGCTTTAGTAGTCAGTAATTCATGTTGGACATCCATTGTATTTTTATTTTATTGAATTTTTATTTTTATTTTTTTAATACCCAAAAATAAATTAAACATATCCTAGACACTGAGATAGAAAGAATAAATTAATCTTTTCTACTTGGGCTTCATAAGCAATATGTTTTGTACATTGGGGAGAAAAATTGATTAATTTGTATGCTCAAGCTTCGTGTCCTCAGAGGCAACAGTGATTCTCATTTAACCTTTTTTTGTGTTTAAACAATGATCGGTCCTTCTCAATTCATCTGCAATTAGGCTATCAAGTTAAAAAAATATAGGATACTGGATGAGAAAATATAAATTCTCCATAAGAAAAATAATTTTAAAAAACTTGTTACACACTACATTTAAATGTGATTATGAATTTACTTTCTTCTGACTTCTGTTATCTGTCTTCTTTGATATGTCTCAGGAATGAAAGCTGTTAGCAGTCAGCAAAACTACAAAAAGAAAAAAAAAATACAAAAAAGTTGTACAGTTAAATGTACTGCTACAAAGCAGAGGCTTTTGAAGTTGCCATGGCTTCTGACAAGCCTTTAAGGTGTCAAAAAGTGTAAATTCATTCTGTGTGTTCATTCTGCACTGCCTTACTTGCAGCATGCTGGGACTTTCATTAGTGGATATAGTTGCTTACTTAGCAAACTCTCTCTCCTTCAGAAAATTATAATGCAACAGTGGGCTAATAATAATACTTGGGAGGATGACTCTAGATCAGGCTGAATTGGTGAATTTGTTTTTTCTCTCTGCAAGTTGCAGCTGTCAGCATGGTTCAAATATCAGATGAGTGCAAACCCTTAAATTATTTTGACTTGTTGAAAACATTTTGGGAATAGTATGAGGTGTTTTTATTTTTCAGTACTTTAAAATAACTTGAGGGGTAGCACTCTGCTTCTCACCCCAACCCACCCCACCCAGACCCCTCCAAGGAACAACTATCCAGGGCATGTTTAAAGTACAAAAACTGCATCAGAGTGCAGGCACTGTGTATTTGATTCAATAGACCTTGCATTGGCCCATGCAGACTATTGTACATCATTATATTGTACATTGGATCTCAGATAAGAGGTTTGTGTTGATGTTGTCCAGTTTCCTTGCATGTTAAGGACAGGTGCTATTAAACAATTAGGTTGCCTTTGATTCTACCTTATGTGGTCACTCACACATGGTGTATTTTATCAAGAGTGCCTTTTCAATAGTTTACTCCTGGAAGTAATGTTGTAGTTCAAAAAAATCAATACTAGTTCAGACTTTGGTGTCTTCTTTGGATGCAACAGCTTAAGATAAAACTTCCATAAATGACCTTTCAGAGATGGTCCCAGACAGTAACTTAAGATGTAGAAAAAGAAATAATCAAAAAAGATGATCTTTAGGCTCCCAGATACTAACTTGTTGGCTCACAAGTAGCAGCTGGATGGAAATTGCATTTGATTCATCCTTGGTATAGGTTCCTTTCAATTTCACTGTGTAAAATACTATTGATGCTACAAAGAAAGAACTTTTGATAAATATGCAAGAAAAGCCTAAATCAATATTTCTCTTACAGAAAGATATCTGGAAATACCAAATATAGAGAATCAATTGTCTCTAAGTGGTGTAAGATTTCTGTTCTCCATCATTCAAAATATAACAAAAGTATCAGCATCAACTCTGTCTGATACTTTGGCTGCCAGGTAACTCATACTCATTTGGAATGTTTCTATTGCTAATCTATTTGTATATCTTCCATAAAGGGTGCGTGTAACTGTGCCACTGATGTCTGGAAATGTGGGATAACAAAGCTTTCACTTTACCCTGGACTGTATAACAAAAAACGTGTGTCATTCTGGGGAACATTACTAGATGGGCTACATATTTGTTTGCCCACCCCGTCAGTTCTTCCTTCTATATCTAGGTAAGTCAGATTCTGTAGAGAAGAAAATCCAATTTTTTTTTTCTTTTTTTTTTTTTTTTTTTCTGATGGAGAACTACAGCCTAGGCAAGTATGCATGAAGTGCTATTCTCTGAATGACAACATTGGAATCATGGAAGAAAGGATAAAAATAGAAAAATAACTTTTAGTCACTAATTTTTAGAAACATCACTAACAAATATATGATAGCAGAGAACATCTCACTTTTTTTTTGATGGTAAGTATTCGATTAACATCTCTGTTTTTGTGTGTGTGTAGGGAATGTTTCGTTTGTTTTTTATTTTTGTTTGTTTTGTTTTGTGTGTGTGTTGTTTCTGTTTTTGTAATAAATAAATAAATAACAGAAAAACTATCAGGGCCATAAGCTTGAACCTTGTTTCTTCTCAGTTTTTATTTCTAGTATTGAAAAAATCATGTATTTTTGTGCAGATATGTCTACTTTCCTGTCTTTTGCTTCTTTGTTTCTCCCATGAAATCATCAGGAGATTATTAAGTGAAATTACAAAGGTGACACATCAATGAACAGCAACCCTTAGGTAACAAAACACTATCCTAATTCTCATGTATGGTTGTATAAATTTTGATGATAAGGCAGAAGGAAAATGAAGTACCAATCCACAAAACCATTGTCTTCGTATGAAGTTGAGATGCTTTCTCTCAACAATGATGTGTTTTTCTAAAAAGTGGATTTTTTAGTCCACTTTACTGCATAACAATTCACAATGTTATACGTTAAATACAGAGTCCTAGATGAGTTGTTCTCATTCTTCTAGAATCCAAAAAAAAATATTTATTTTAATAAATTACTGAATTGTTAATATTTAATTTTTATTTCAAAATAAGATGAGGGTAATATGCTTTTTATGAGGTGCCTTGTTATGTAAGGAATTTTGCCCAGGCGATCAGCTCCAGGGCAGACGCGTTCTGCAACGGAGCGGGGGATCGGGCCAGGCAGGGCTAATTTTTCCGGCATCGAGCCTACTTGAGGGAGCCGCCAGGACTCGGCAGCCCTCGTGAGGGAGGCTGATGAGGCATAGGTGGAGCCAGCAGCACCCCCTCCTCAGCCATTCAAAAGCTGCCCCTAGGGATCGCGAGCTCACAGAATCACAGAACTGTCTAGGTCGGAAGAGACCTCAAGATCACCGAGTCCAACCTCTGACTTAACACTAACTCCACTAAACCATATCACTAAGCTCTATATCTAAACTTCTTTTAAAGATCTCCAGGGATGGTGACTCCACCACTTCCCTGGGCAGCCTGTTCCAATGTCTAACAACCCTTTTGGTAAAGAAGTTCTTCCTAAGATCCAACCTAAAACTCCCCTGGCGCAACTTAAGCCCATTCCCCCCTGTCCTGTCACCAGGCACATGGGAGAATAGACCAACCCCCACCTCACTACAGTCTCCTTTAATGTACTTACAAAGAGCGATAAGGTCACCCCTGAGCCTCCTTTTCTCCAGGCTGAACAGTCCCACCTCCCTCAGCCGCTCCTTGTAGGACTTTTTCTCCAGGCCCCTCACCAGCTTCATCGCCCTTCTCTGGACTCGCTCAAGCACCTCGATGTCCTTCTTGTAGCGAGGGGCCCAAAACTGAACACAGTACTCGAGGTGCAGCCTCACCAGAGCCGAGTACAGGGGGACAATCACTTCCCTAGACCTGCTGGCCACACTGCTTCTTAAAGACCACAGGCATAATGTTGATTTTAGGTTCCAGGTGACTTCTGTAATCATCATGCAAGTGTAGATAATAAGTAATATGAAATACTTTAAAAAAAAAAATGCATTCATTAATCTTGAAGATTATACATACTTTAGAGTAAGTATTCATAGCCAGATAATTATTTTTATACCCAAATATCTACTGTATTTAACAAATGTTTAAAATGTACACAAAACATTGAGAAAAACATGCACTTCATGTGAGAAAAAGTTCACTGAACTTCATTATGTTGTAATTTTGAATAAGCCTGTATAGACAAAAGTGTAGACAATTTATTAATTCATTGAAGACTTCACTGAGTTTAAACAGATCTATATGTCTTTAAATCCACAGACAACTACTGCTTTCTGAACTTGGCTAACCCCATGAACTCTGTTCTTCAAATGTATCCGGATATCCTAGTTCCTGCAGCATCTATCAAACTTGCAGTACTCTCTCTCTCTCTCTTTCTCTCTCTCTCCAAACTTCTGGATTTTGAAGTATAAACTGGTATTCATTCATTTACGTTTCAGTCAATGAAACCACATACTAGGTTTATGCCTGTAGCATCTTGCTGGAGGATTCTGCTATATACATGTACTGACTGTAACAGAGAAAAGACATCACCAGTCTTAGTTGCAACAAGTTATGAATCAAACAGGCATCAGTGTTTCCCTTCTGATCTTGCCATAGAAAGCAAAGATCATTCTATGCTTAAATGATTTTATAAGACTTGGCCCTTTGGCAAAATGATGTGAAGAGATAATCTGGGATTTGCTTTGTGAGAGAAGACTGTCTAATGAGTAGATTATTGAATAAATCACAGTAGCATTTAATACTGATAATGGATTTAAACTCTGAGTTACTTAGATAAATCACAGAATCCCACTGCCATCTCAACTAAACCTGCATGTGACTTTAACATTCTGATAGGAAATAATTTAGGAGAATGGTTTATTTCAGTGCATGAGGAAAAAAAAAATGGTAGTAAGGCCCATCAAAATTTCCTAATAATTCATTGTTATAAAATTAGTTGAGAGAGATGTTACAATAGCAAAAAATAAAATAAAATAAAATAAATAAAATAAAATAAAACAAAATAAAATAAAATAAAAATAAAGGATTAAAAAAAAAATCCCTCAAAGCTCCAATCACAAATGGTAGCTTAGGTAGGTTACATAAGGATATATTGGAAGGAGTAACAGATGATAAAATTAATTTAAAATTATTTCTGTTTTTGCCTTTAAAATAATATGCATAAGCAAGTGTTGTAAGCATATGATCTGACTGACTTTAGTGGCAGTTTCTTTCAGATAGAAATACAAACCTAAGGGCACATTGAATAATACACACTGAGGCTCTCTGTAAGCCATTTAAATTAGTAGTTTGAAGGTCACAAGTAGAGTGTTTGAAGATTTAACCTATAGGTATAAGTGGCAATTGTTTCTAGGCTGCCTTACTATAAGCATGGGTGACATATATATCAAACATATTTTCCTCTGCTTTTTTTCTTTTTTTTTGATTTGTTTTCTAGAAACTTTTACACCTACCTGAGTCATTTTAATTTTTGTGTATGACTGTGTTGAAAATACACAAACTAGTCCTTCTTCTGTGATATTTAAGAGGACAAAAAAGTGTGTTGATGGTATATGTTAACCTGAAAAATATTTATAAAAGCTTACCGAAATAATTGGCACTATATCCTTATTTTTAAAGTTGTTTTTCTCCGTTCTTCTATGATATGCAGTTAATAAAATAATCATATTCATATCATATTTAGATCATATTCAAAAACTTTTTATTTCAAATTCAAAAAACTGTTTATTTTCTGTGAAAAGAAAAAAAATAAAAAGAAAAAATAGAAACAAACTAAACAAATAAACTAAACAAATAAACAAAAAGCACACAAAAGCATTAGTGCTGGGAAAGTATATTTTTTCTCTTCTTTCTATCAATATTCACTTGTGAAAAAAAAAAAAAAGTTAAATACTAACGAATGTCATCTTCAAGAAATTTCTTTTGTGTTACTTCATTTATTTTGTACAAAAATTATTCTGGAGTATGGCCAAAGACAAAATGAGTCTGAGCCTCAATGACAGACATCAGTATCTAATTACACCAATAATAAAAAAATATTCTATTTTTGTAATATTTCCTCCACAGCAACACTTCCTTTCCACATATTCTACCAGGAAGTGTCCTGAAGGTAAGCAGATTTAATCCTTTTAGGTCTGAAGAAATAGGAGGAAGAAATTCAAATTAAATTCCTTCTTTTGAGAAGGAATTCAGCCAGGCCCAGTAAGAGCAATGGGGTCAAGACTCAATATCATCACAGGGACCCTCTCAAAGATTGCTTTAGCAGCAGATCTTTCTCCTTTCAGCTGCTAGAATTAATGGAGGCATTTAAGTGGTCAATTCCCAATGATACCATTCAACACAAAGAGCTGCACCTTTTGTAAGTTTACTTTTGTTTGTTTGCTTATTTTTTAACTGCAGTGGGTTACGGCTGAAGATGTAAGATGCTTATTTTAAAACTGTAGCACTCATCATTGTCCCAGATCTATTGTCATGAATGTTTAACGCTTGCATGAGTGGGAGTGAAGATAGTGCACAAATCATTTCTTTTAATTCATTTTAATGTCATGAATTCTCATTCATGATGTTCCTTTGTCATGACACAGCATACTCCCTCTTAATATAGATTTTCAAAAAGCTTAAAAACTGAGGTTATTTGGGTATCATTCAAACCATTTCAATTTTATTTGTTTTTACAAGTAGACTTGTACAATTGAAAATGCTGAAATATTATAATCAACATAGAGGATTCTGCTATCTTCCCTTACCTATAGAGTTTAAAATGCAGAATAATTTTAATAGATTTCTACAGAATTGCTCTTAAAATAATGTATAGAACTAACTAAAGGATGATTTTCTTTCTATAGTTTTTAAACCCAAACTTGTAAACTTGTGCATGCACATAATTTTCTAGTATGTTTCAAAGGTAGTAAAGAAGAAAAAAAAAAAAAAAAATTACCATTTTCTATTAAATTCTATATTACTTTCTCATAAAAATAAAATGATGACAAACAAATTAATGTTTAAAAACTAAGCTTTCTGAAGGGTCACTAATGCTAAACAAAGCCCTGAGGATGAAATGCACCAAGCCATAAGGAATAAAAGTAGTCTTGCATTAAGAAGACAGCCCTGGAGAAAAGATAAATTAATCTGATTCATTCTGAATTAGTAAGATTTGGGTGTTTGTTGAGTTGGGAAAAATGTAGCAGATTGTATATTTGTGCATGCAGTATTCTCACTATATGAGAACAAGGTAGCATACATGTGTACAGATTTTATGAAGAATAGTATTGACTTCACCAACCTCAGAAGGCACTGAAAAAGAAGGGTTGATATTTGTTGGTTGTTTTTTTTGTTTTTTTTTTTTGATTGTTTGTTTGTTTTTGACCACCAGGTAAGAGCTGCTTATGAAGAGAATGTTCTTAACTCTCAGTCTTCTTCTTTTACGTTACATCCATTAGGAATAAATATCTGATCTGCTGCTATGTGAAGGTTAACATTTACTTATTTAATACGGTTTGCTAAGAATAGCAAGTTAATTGGCCCCCAGAGCACAAAGGATTAAAGTTCAGAAAATGGTAGCTCATGAGAGAGTAGCCATGAGCAACTCTCTCCAAGATTTTCCTTTGTTGGAGGCATGTAATACAGTGCACAACTACATTTGTGTCAGTTTGAAGTGATCTCACCATGTACATTCCTGGTTTAGTAGATGTGAAATGAGTATGGAAAAACAAACAGAGGAAAATTCCAAGGGTAGAAATTTAATTGGAGAAATTTAGGTTTGATATTAGAAAAAAAGTTTTCCAAGTACTGGAATAATCTGCCAAACAAACAAACAAACAAACAAAAAGAAAACAAACAAAAAAAACCACCCAACTCTTGAGAGCATTCTAGGAAGGCAAGCAGGTTAGCTAACTTCTCAACATGTTCTACAACCCTTTTTTCCACAACCCTGAACCAGAAGACAGTAACCCAACATCTCTTTTGCAGGTGCCTAACCTTCATTAGCCACAGATTTGGAAGTGTCCTTGTGAGTGTTTTATTGGACAATATATCCTTTAAAGCATTATCATGGAGCAAGTTCTATATTCAATAATAACTTACCTAACTGAGAAAAATTAAATCACAAGACACTTTAAAAGGAAAGAAAATACAGATATGAAACACAGAAAAGATAAGGTACAGCAAGGAATGTAGCAAAGGAACGATGATATTTTGCCATTTAAAACACTCCCGTGGCAGTGATTGTTTTCTAATATGTGTTTAAGCAGTAATTCTTTCAGTGTTGACTGTTTCATTTTTGGTTGTAAAACAACCTGATAACCAGGCTGCAAAGAGGTAAAATACGGTAGTTGAAGGAGCCTGAAATGTAAGAACAAAGCTTGGAGATTAAATGATCCTCAACATCTTCTATGCTATATTTGTTGTAACAGTAGAAGCAAAAGAAACAGCATACTATCCTACTAGATAGTAGTCCATATTGGTTTGATTAGGAAGAGATGTTTCTGTTTTTTGTTGAGAGGGGGTAGCTACATAGGGTTCACTTCACTGAAATTTGTCTTTTGTGCCGATTAACCAAAACACCTCCTTATATTTTTTTATAGGTTTAATGTGGTAAAGGTTTATAGCTTTTTTTATATAGGTTTAATGTGTCTTTACCCTCCAGAACATCTTATTTGTGAATATGTTCTAATAAAGAAGAAGATAGAAGAGTACCTATTCTCTCTAGCTTAGTCTAGAAAATGTTTTCATGTATCAGACATGTTTCTCCCATACCCTACTCAAATGTTGTCAAAATAAGAGAACAATACAAAAGTACATTTACTTCCAACTACATATTCTTTAATGATTCATTGTTTTGTTCTTTGTGCTTTGTCTCTGGGCCTTTTCCTTTATAAATAACAGAAATGAAAATTGCTACATAATTTTTGTACAAATTGAAAAGTTTTTATATTTCATTTCTTCCTCCTCTTTTTTTTTTTTTTTTTCAAGTGAAACAATGTTTTCATTAATTTCTCCTGTTCCTAGATTCCATAAAGTGACAAGTTAATAAAAGAGTAGACAATAAACTGCCTAAACACTGAAGTATTTCAACAAGTAATATAATAATAATAATAATAACAATAAATAGTAAATTAAGAAGAAAATGTAAAAAGGTATGAAGTATAGGATAGAGGGAAACTGCCAAGGTAGTAGCAAGATGTAGCATGTTTATTGAAGTATTAGTGGAGGGCCTGTTAAGATATAGCTGCATTTACTATCATTCTAGGCAACAGTAAAACTCCCTTCTCCATATTTTTCCAGTTCATATCCTTTGTTGAAATTTGTCATGTGTTCTGCTTCACACAATTTGCTCCAATACAATTTAAAGTGATAAAAATTCTGTTTTTTATCACTGAAAGACTTTGTGTTTGTGTGAAAACACATGCGAAGAAACGTGTCTATTTTCTCTCCTTAGCCTAAAAAAATGTGTTTCTATCTTCATCCAGCTCAACTTCTTTACATTTCTTTATTTGTTTCTTTGTTTTCCCACTAGCTAGTGTTATAAGGTACAGAGTATTTTTGGTTGTATATCCTGTTATCATTCTTCAAAACAAAATAAGCTATCAGACTTACATATATTAATGATGTAAAATACAGTTTGATTAGGACACTTTTACACTTCAACTCGCTGAGGCGATCAGCTCTGGTGCAGATGCATCCTGCAGTGGAGTGGGGGATCGCAATATGCAAGAGGTTTCCTGCATTGAGACCCTCAAGGCAGCCGAGGGAGCTTGCAGTCCTCAGCCTGCATGAGTGGCTGACAAGGTATGGGTGGGGTCAGGAGTACCCAACCTCTACCCCCCCCCCCAACACATTCAAAGGCACAGCAAAGACAGCAGGAAAACAGGGCATGGCAGGGCAGTCAATGTAGCAGTGCATGCAGGGAGGGCAGGAGGTGGACTGTTCTCTACTCTCTATTCTGGGAACAACACGAAGCAGCCTTCTAGTGAGGCAAAAATGGTGTCCACCCATCACACCTGCCAGACTGAGACCGAAACCCAGATGGAGGGGCCACAACTACCCTTGGCAGACGCCTCTACCCAGACACACCTCCCAAGGACTGCAAGATCTGCCCAGACCATCAGTTGCAGGGAACTCCAGAATCTGGAGGTCCTCCTAGGGCCTGAAGGCAGAGTTGGGTGTCGTGGGTGCAAGTGTAATCAGCTAGATGAACTCTCTGAGCAAGCTGCCATGTTGTGAGAGGAGCTTTTATCCAGGAATCCAAGTGAGAGATTGATGCGTGGTAATGTGCTGGTGCAGGCTAAGTAACAGCCCTGGCTTAAGTCCTAGCAAGGGGGTGGTAAGGTGGTTTCCAGCCTGAAACCAGTAGAATTGACAGACTCGCAAGACAAGAGAGGCTGGACTCTTGTCTCTGCTTGAAGCAGAGTGAGGAATATCCCTCTTGCCCTTGAATTGCCTCTACACCACAGATATGATACTCTGGGGCTCAAAAAAGGAGAGGGTGTCAACAAAAACAATGGTAGTGGTCAAGACCCAGGAAAGGGCAACTGCAAAAAGGTGGACTAGCAAACTACTTGTAGAAGAAAGAGTGCCACAAAAAAGCACAGAGTGTGATGGTAATTGGAGACTCCTGTCTGAGAGGCATTGAGGTGCCCATGTGCTGCCACAGCTATCTCAAGATAGAGGTTTGTTGCCTGGCTGGTGTCTACATTCCTGACATCACAAAGAGGCTACCACACTTGCTCAAGACAGAGGACTATCACCTATTCCTGCTTTTTCATGAAAAGACAATAGAGTCCATGGCAAGGAGACACCAAAAGGGACTTTATGGTCCTTGGAAAGATGCTGAAGGGATCAGGAACACAAGTAGTGTTCTCAGTCGTCCCAGACTGGGACCCAAGGAGGAGGCAGAATATGGATTAGAAGAATGACTGGCTGCGCAACTGGTGTCATGTTCAGGGTTTCAGGTTCTGAGATCTCAGGTGTGTTTTTGAAAGACTGGGCATGCTGACACAGGTGCACCTGACTAAGATGGGTAAAAGCATTTTGGGCAGCAAGCTGTCCCGACTCATTAGCAGGGCTTTAAATTCAGCAGAGGATGGAGATTTACCTGTAAGTGACATAAAAGAGCCACTGAATGACAATAGCTTAGAAAACAGCAGGGAAACACCAGTGAATCGTAGAATAAGAATTAGGAAGGATTCCTCTAAACAGGCAATGCCATCTGTAGCCCAGCTGAAGTGCCTCTACATGAACACACAACATGTGAAACAAGCAGGAGTTGTGGGAAGTCACAGTGCAATTAAGAAACTGTGACCTAATTGCTATCACAGAAACATGGTAGGAAAAATCACACAATTGTAACATTGGAATGGAGGGCTACAAGCTTTACAGGAGAGATAGGCAGGGAAGGAACAGTGGGGGCATGGTCATCTATGTTAAGAAATCTGTGTTCTGAAGAGTTACCTCAGAAAGAGCCAAGAGCAAGTTGAGAGCCTGTAGGTAAAAATTAAGAATCAGAGCAACAAAGGATACCTTGTGGCTGGGGTCTACTACAGGCTGCCCAACCAAGGGAAGCCTGTTGATGAGGACTTCTTGCTCCAGCTACAAGAATCATCACTCTCACAGGCTCTCATTCTCTTTGAAGATTTTAACCATGTGGCTGGGAAAGCCACATGGCAAACTAAGCAATCCAGAAGACTCCTGGAGTGCACTGAGGACAACTTCTCTATCTAGGTGTTACACAAACCAATCAAAGGAGGAGCATTACTGGACCTGATGCACACCAATGTGGTGAGCATTAAAGAAGCTGAGATTAAATTAAATTATTAAATTAGATCATTAAAAAAGCTAAGATTGGAAGAAGCCTAGGTTCCAGTGACCACACCCTGGATGAGTTTGTGATCTCAAGGGGTATGGGCCTGGCTAAGAGCAAAGTCAGGACCCTAAATTTCAGAAGAGACAACTTCCAGCTGTTCAAAGAATTAGCGGACAAGATCCCATGGGACATGGTCCTTAGGACAGAGGGTCTGATCAGAGCTGGCAACTCTTTAAGGATATTTTCCTTGGAGTGCAAGAACTCTCTATTATATGACCATATGTTGGATAAGGAATTGGCTCAATGGCCTCAGCCAGAGAGTAGTGGTCAATGGTTCTATGTCCAGATGGAGACCGGTGATGAGCAGTGTCCCTCAGGGTTCTTCTGTCCTAGGATCGGTGCTTTTCACTGTCTTCATCGTTGACATAGATGATGGGATTGAGTGCACCCTCGACAAGTTTGCAGATGACACAAAGCTAAGTTGTGTGGTTGATACCAAAGAAGGAGGAGATGCCATTCAAAGAGGTCTGGACAGTCTGGAGAAATGAGCCCATGTGAACTGAATGAGGTTCAACAAGTCCAAGTGCAAGGTGCTGCACCTGGGTTGGGGCGATCCCAGAAAGAAGTGCAGACTGGGAGAAGAACTCATTGAGAGCAGCTCTGAGGAGAGAGATTTGGAGGTTCTGGTAGAAGGAATGCTCAACATGAGACAGCAGTACACACTTGTAGCCCAGGAGGCCAACTGCATTCTGGGCTTCATCAAAAAAGGTGTGGCCAGAAGGTTGAGGGAGGTGATTGTCCCCCTCTATTCTGACCTCATGAGACAGCCCACCTTGAGTTCTGCATTCAGATTTGAGGTCCCTATCACAAGAAAAATGTGGACCTGTTAGGGTGAATCCAGAGGAGGGTCACTGAGATGATCAGAGGTCTGGAGCATCTCTTCTGTGAAGAAAAGCTGAGAGAGCTGGGGATGTTCGGCACTGAGAAGAGAAGGCACTGGGGAGACCTCATTACAACCTTTCAGTACTTAAAGGACACATAAAAATTATAGATCATGAAAGGACAAGTGGGAATGGTTTTAAACTAAAAAAAAGGATAGATGTAGATTAGACATTAGGAAGAAATTCTTCACGGTAACGGTAGTGAGGCACTGGAACAGGTTGCCCAGAGGAGCTGTGGATGCCCCATCTCTGGAGGTGCTCAAGGCCAGGGTGGATAGGGCACTGGCCAACCTGATCTACTGGGTGGTATCCCTGCCTATGGCAGGGGGGTTGGAATTAGATGATCTTTGAGGTCCCTTCCAACCCAAGCCATTCTATGATTATATGAAAACTTTCCTAAATCGGGACCAACACAAAATGTAGCTCCTCAAATTCTGCTTTATAATTTTGATTTTATCAATTTCTTCATGAGTTTAAAGAGACATCCTAACCACCAAGAAACTCCTGCACAGTTCAGTAGGCCACGTATTTTGGATAAAATGAGGCAACTTCTAGTACAAATTTCAGATCGACCATCACAAAAAATCTTCTGTTGCTTCATAAGATGAATGTTTCATATGCAGCATCTGTGCAGGCATTTCTTTACATCCAGTAAAAAAATTCTCTCAGATTGAGAAGTTAACCCAGCTTGGACACTCAATCTTTCTTTTACATGCTAAGATTTCTAGCCTGGATGAAAATTCACACCAATGATGGCCTTGGTGCTGTTTGAGACTATGTAAAGCAGAAATAGACTAAGTTGACAGATTTAATATAGCATCCTGGTTAGCTTTCTGATATACACACTGTTCATATGATTAGTGCATGTCTTTTGTAGGTTAGAGTTCCTAGAGACAACTCGTGAGACATAAAGCTTGGTTTTGTAATAGTTTGCATTTCCTGGAACTACTCACACATAAAAATGAGAGCAAAGAAAAATGTTAAATGCTGCCTGAGGTGGTAGCACTTCTCTACCTTATCTATGGTTTTATTCTTTTCTGGTTTGTTCTGTAATATTTTGTATTCAGATTTTCACTCATGTAATGCAAGAGAATAAGTTCATTGGACACCAATTTTACTTGACAAAAAAGTAACCTTGATGTCATTTCTGAAAAGCTTGAGAGAAGACAGCAAAGTAGTAAGATGAGAGTTGGATTTAACTTTCCAGTAGGTAAAATCTAGTCTATTTAGTCTTTTAATTTAGCCAATAATTGCATGAGTACAGAACTCAGGCAGGATAATGAGGGTAGAGAATCAGTTCTTTACTATTTTCAGAGATCTGAACCTCCATTTTCTGTTTCCTAGAAAAGCTTACTTCTAGGCTTCAAGCAATATTGCTATATGTTATACTGTCTTCTCTGGTAAATGTCTTTAAGTCTGTTCATAATGGCTAACTGAATACAGTCTGTGGCTAACAGTTTAAGCATACCTAGTATGTAGGATATTTATGTTCTTCCTCTCAGTCCATATAATATATGTATATATATTTAATAGGAGAAAGAAGTAATTGAAAACAAGCTTTCTCAGAGTAGCCTGGAGCACTCACTTTTAAAAGTGAATCTCATGACTGCAAATATACTTGCTACCTAACCAATGAAAAGAAAGCGAGCAAGTAACCCTTCTTTTAGGACTATGAATTTAACATATCTCCTACTTATTTCAGAGAAAACTGTTGCATCCAGCCAAGAGTCTTCAGCATCTAACCCCCTCCCTTTTTAATAATAATAATAATGAAAACACTATCCATCTCTATTTGTGCCTTCATCCCTTCATCATCTATTCATCCACCTGTTGTGATAAGTACTACAGAACCTTGTGGGGGAGGTTGGGGAGGGGGAGGATATGATATAACGATACAAAGATACACATAAAGTTCCTGGTTGTGATGTTAGTCTGCCCCTCCAGATGAGCAGACGAGCAGAATGTTGGACAGCAAAAGTGATGCTGGGTGCCATGTTTTGAGCAGGTCACAATGAAATGCCAAATGTGTAGGGTGGTCCAGGGAGAAAAGTTTAAATCAAGAAAGAGGAAAACGGTATGGATGGAAATAAATTTCTTCTTCTTCTTCTTCTTCTTCTTCTTCTTCTTCTTCTTCTTCTTCTTCTTCTTCTTAATAATAATAATAATAATAATAATAATAATAATAATAATAATAATAATAATAATAATAAACCAAAATGGAAAAGTAATCTGCAATGAGATTATTACCAGGTCTGGTGAATAATGCTATGTGCATTTCACTCGATATTACAATAAAACACAAACATTGCTCTCAGCAGCCATTTTTTCCTTTCTAAATATCCTGGTCAGCATAAAGGGGAAGGAGAAGGGGGAGGGGGAGAAGGTAGAGGGAGAGAAGGAAGCTGGGCAGGGCAGGGCAGGGCAGGGCAGGGATCACCTGAAAAAGACAGAATATCTGAGTTCAGTCACTACTGGCCAGCTGTGCAGAGGAAAAATAGGATGTCAGTGTTAATGTAGACCTTTTTTAAGGGATTTTTTTTACCAGGTTTGCATCATGCTACAGATTGTTTTCAAAAATTTTAGTACATAAAATAGTTTTGCAGATTTTTACCCTTTATCCTATATGACAAACATTAACATTATGCCTTCAACATGTCCAGACTTTCTTTCAACCCTATTTCCTCTTCAAGCATAATAAAATAAGCTAATATAAATGCTACCTGTAAATCCACACTTAAACTGATTACTATTTTCTCTTACCTGACACATCTGATGACTGATATTACTACACTCAAATTCTTGTTACAGGAAAGAGGGAACTATCACATGGAGCTAAGAATTTACTTTAAGTCTAATTAAAATCTTAACAACCTAATCAAAACACAACAGCTATTATTCATCTAGTTATGACAGTACTATCACTTACAGTCCAAATTAACTCTGAAAAGCCTCATTAACAATACACTTAAAGTTATTTTAAAAGAACATTTACCAGTTTCTCTTCTTTTTCTCTGCTGTGATGCTCACCCTTCCAGTGATCCACTCAGCCCCAAGACTGACAGTTTTATTCTTTCTCAGGAAGAATGGGGTACGTGTGGGGGGCTGTTGGTACAAGGGCAGGGTTTACGACAAATTATCTGCATTCTGAGATCCTTATGTGAATGACTATGAAGACAGGAGGTTTCTCTTCCTCAGTCTTGAGTCACTTTTAAACCTTCTTTTATCACAGTTCATTGTCTTCCTATCCATTTGCAGCTGACATTGTTATAAAGGCTTTCTGTGCATTACCCACAGACTCCCCACCTTGGTCAGACTGGTGTTGTATTGGGAATCACAGAGTAGAACTAAAACAGGGTATCCCATAAGCACTGCTATTCTCAGCAACTGCTAAACCAAACTGAACACAGATGAAGCTATGGCAAGCCCAGATGAGTCTGGAGACCCTGCCATAGAGAGGCAGTGCAAAGCCAACCTGTTATTAACCATGGAAAAAACATATTTACTGGGCTACATTATTATCCTTTGATCAAATTTCACTTAAGAGAGAATTGGCCAGTGGAAAGCACAACTGTGGCAAGTTCCTTGTAATGAGTCAGCTACTTCAGCACTTCTCCCAGTGAGTCAGGAGGAACACAAAGACGTAGTTAGGATTTATATGGTTATTGAATATTATTTTTGCTTCTCCCTCTATAAGACTGACTGAAAATGTAGGTTAGCAATTTTGCTGATGATGACTTTATTGGTCCTTGGGATTCTTGTGGTAGCACACTTTTTTCCTCTGTATTATGTCTGATAAGAAAGAACAAGAGACATCTAAGACAGGGGTCACGCTCTTCTGAGTTTCAACAGTTAATGTGAACTGTCAGCCTGCAGCTGTTAATGTTAGCACTGCTTTTGGCAGAACAAATCTTCAGCAAATGTTTAGAATATAAGGATAGGAGAGATTTAGAGGACAGTCAGAAAAGAATTTAAACTTATTTGCTACTATGATTTTTTTCATCTAAAATGCTACATTAATATTATTATAAAGCATTGCATGTGAGCTGAACATCACATACTCTTCTTTCTTTGAAAATGAAGACTTTGGCCTCAAAAAATTTTGTTAAGTAATTTAAATTTCACTAATGAATAGCTAGTGTGAATTTAAGTCCTTTTTTGTTGTTTGTTTGGTTTTGTATGTGTATATATATATGTATTTATTTTTATTTTTTTTCTAGAAAGTGTTTGGAGAGGCTTCCCAATGGCAAATGAGTTTCTTGAAATTTCTAAAAAACAGATTATGGATTTCTTTCCTGTTTTCACTTTTGTCCTGAAATCTTTCTGCACTTTATGGCAAAAGTACCAAAATTTCAGGAAAAACAAAAAAAAAAAAAACATTGAAATTGTTAAGCAGAAGTGGTTCATCACTGAAAATCAGCACATACTAGAGAATTAAAAAAAAGGTAACCAGGGTAACACCTGAAGGCAGACAGGTTTGAAGTGTCCCACCTCACATATTCCACCTGGCTCATAGGAATGATAGACAAAAAATAACACCTGGCTGCTTTTTTTTTATTTTTTTTTTTTTTTAATCTGGTGTTATGAAAAATCTCAGTCTGGTACTTCTTGGAACAGAAAATGACACTCCTTCTGGTGTTTGTTTTTCACCTGTAATGTTTTAGTAATTTTGAGAGCTACAATAAAATGTTATAGAAGATGTAATTATCTTTTTCACAGAAATTAGAACATCCAGTTCACTACTTGTAATCTACTACAGTAAAGTTGGGTGACTTGGGTGACTATGTCTAGAAGGCAAGTGAAATGTAAGCAAAATATGACTGTATTTTATGAAAACTTGGCTTAAGTAGGTATGTTAGTGGGTCTTCCAGAATGTTAATTGTATCTGTTACCATAAAATTCCTCTAAAACTCCCTTTACAAGACAATGTGGAAGCTATATTTTTAGAAATTACAAAATAAGGATGTCAACATGAAGTATTTTGCATCCAACTGTAGTCTACCTAGATCAAAGCTATAAGTTGTGCCAACACCTTCAACAAATGAGAGAGAAGAATTAAATAAAAGTAAAAGCATCGCACCATAAATCAACATATAAGCATGAACAAATAATTACAGTAGATTCCAGAAAGTTAAAAATGATTCAGAGAAAGGTGCACAGACTCAGAACTGCACAGGAGCATATCAAAAACAGTTACATAAAAGGAATCAGATACACAAATTAGACGTATGTTTATCAAGAGAAAATTAGTTTTAATGTAAAATAGTGAATCTTCAACGTTGATTCTTACTCCTAATGTTTTCTTTATTCCCTCTGGAGTTTAAAGAAAATGTATAAAACTCATTCTCTGCATTTTTATATGCTAAGTTGCTTTATCAGATTTTATTTTCTCCATATGCTTTTGCACATAGACTCTGTTAAAAAAAAAAAAAAAAAAAAAAAAAAAAAAAGAGAGAGAGAGACTTTTTAATCTTCTATTTATTTTTATTTTTATTTCACCTAGATATAACTTTCTGCATTTTCTAATATTGCCTTTGGTCCTGATTTTCTTTGCACACAAGAATCTTTTCACAGAAAAATTATTTTCCTTTTTCAGGTTAACTTAATATTCCCTAGGGCATTCAATTCTGATTTACTGGCTTGGAGAGAAATCTGTGAACCTTACAGAAGTGTTTCATATGCAAGCAACTCTTTCCTTATAAACTGAAAAACTGAAAAAAGTGATTTTTACTAACTTATATGTCTGGAAGTAGTTAGTATTTTGCAAACTGGTCCTAATGTGGTGTGTTTTTGTTGTTGTTGTTGTTGTTTCTATATGTGAGAAAAAAAATATTGAATACAAACTGTATTTTTTTCCTTTAAGAGTAGTGTGTTTTCTCATGAATAAATTGAATTAAAAAAATAATAATTAAAAAAAAAATAAACAGAGTATTCTCCAACACATCAATGTTAACAGAAATTAGTTTTCAGTAACAATCTTTTCATAAGATTAATTGTTGTAGCAATGCACGTTGCTACAACAATATATGTGAAGCCCATTGGCACTGCTACTTTTAAGTGTAAAATAATCCAGATGTAATACAGTGGCAAATGGAACATACTCACTCTGATCCATGTTATCCTCACTCTGTTTAATAATCAAACAAGAAAACAAGTGGGCACCATATCTGAGAGATACTGATCCATCCAGAAAAGATACTCATTTCACTGTATAGCATTATAACTTTCTTTAATAGTATAGAAGTTTGACTTCACTAAAATTATTATGTAAACTGGCGAGAGTCTGTGCCTTTCCCAAGGCTGGGTCAGTATTTTCATGTATAAATTGAAGCAGTGTCACTTTAATTATATTTCATTGCAGTCACCCAACCCAATATTTCACGACTGATAAACAAATAATGTAAGGATCTTCTCTGTGAAGATCCTTACTCTCTTAGGTAATCATAGTAATTTTTAAATAGTGGGAGGGAGATAAACTAACGGTTCTCTAGTCCAACTATTGCCAGCTTAGAATTTCTCATTGTAATGTTTTCAGTCCTCTGTTCAATTTTGTTTTAGGAGTTCCATGTAATATGGCTTCCACTATTTCCATGGGGAGGCCATTCAATTTAAAAAAGAAATAATGACAGCTCTTAAGAGGGTTCCCTCCACCCCCAACCTTAATTTAGGCTCACTGAATGATCTGCATCCTTTGGGCATATTTGCTCAAGGTGACATTAGAGAAGACTGGTAAGTGAGCACACTGCTTCAAAATATTCAGGCTAAAAATTCCACCCAAACACACTGACATTTAAAGGCATCACTGCACCTAACACAGTAAGTTTTGGACTGTGTCTTTTAAAGGACATCTGTTATAAAGGATACTAATATTCAGACGTTCAGTCATTTTAATATTTTCAGACGATAATCTAATAAAACTCAAAAATATACAATAAGATCTTTAGTGACTCTTTCAGAAGGCTAAGCTTACAAACTGCATTAACGTATGTGTTCTGTTTTGCTGATTTTTGGCAAAACCAGTATGGATGAATAATATGTTAGACATAGTACTCCAGACTCTTCTTTTGTACGCTCTTATATGCATACTTGGTTTCCATTATAGTATTGCTGATGACAAACTGGAGTTGAAGGACAATATCTGTCTGATGTGAACCGGTTGTCCTCCATTTCATAGTCAGTCACATCTACGCACAGAAATTCTCTCATCACCATGAAACGGTCCTAAAAGATGTCTTCAGATATGCTTGTTCTACTAAATTAGCAGTGCCAAGGAGTGTTTAGCAGAAGGGGATTTAGTCTTAAATTTGCAGATATGCTTAAATTTGCAGAGCAGTTCCTGACTACCTAGGAACCCTTCACATCCCATTCATTCCCTACTCTTCATTATCTGCTATATACTACTAAAGTTTTGACTTCTGTCTCTAACAGTGATAGCAGCCTTTCTTACCTTCTTTATGCACAGTCTGACAAATGCTTCTGTGTTTCCTCAGGCAGTCTCTCATATTTGTGAATTTCACAGTAAGCCAGCTCTCAATCTCATCAAAGCCACTTCTCTGTTGTCTTCTAAAATTCTGAAAATTCTCTGTAACATAGCCATGGGAACAAAATAAAATAAAATAAAATAAAATAAAATAAAATAAAATAAAATAAAATAAAATAAAATAAAATAAAATAAAATAAAATAAAATAAAATAAAATAAAATAAAATAAAATAAAATAAAATAAAATAAAATAAATAAGGTAGGGTAAGATGAGGTAAAATAAGACAAGACAAGACAAGATAAGATAAGATAAGATAAGATAAAAGATGCAATAAAAGACACCATAAGAGATATGATAAAATATATTATAAGATAAGACAAACCAAGTGGACGGCCCAAATAGACAGCTGAAAAGCAGCTCTGCAGAGAAGGATCTGTGAGTCCTGGTGGACAGCAGGATAACCGTGAACCAGCAATGTGCCCTTGTGACCAAGAAGGCCGATGGTATCTTAGTCTGCATTAGGCTGAATGTTGCCAGCAGGTTGAGGGCAGTAATCCTGCTCCTACTCAGCCCTGGTGAGGCCACACCTGCAGTATTGTGTCCAGTTCTGGGCTCCACAGCACAAGAGGGACAGACAAGACAGACAAGAGGGAATTACTGGATCGAGTCCAGAGGAGGACTACTAAGATGGTTAGGAGACTAGAGTACCTGTCATACGAGGATAGGACGATAGAGCTGGGTGTTGTTTAGCCTGGAAAAGAGAAGACTGAGGAGAGATCTCATCAATGCATATAAATATCTAAAGGGAGGGTGTCAAGAGAATGGGGTCAGACTCTTTTAAGTGGTGCCCAGTGAGAAGACAAGAGGTAACAGGTACAAACTGAAGCACAGGAAGTTCTGGGTGAATATGAGGAAACATTTCTTTACTGTGAGGGTGACAGAGCATTGGAACAGGCTGCCCAGAGAGGTTGTCTTTCCCTTTCCCTTTCCCTTTCCCTTTCCCTTTCCCTTTCCCTTTCCCTTTCCCTTTCCCTTTCCCTTTCCCTTTCCCTTTCCCTTTCCCTTTCCCTTTCCCTTTCCCTTTCCCTTTCCCTTTCCCTTTCCCTTTCCCTTTCCCTTTCCCTTCCTTTCTTCTTCCTTTTTTTTTTTTTCTTTTCCTTTCTTTTTCTTTTTCTTTTCCTTTCTTTTTATTTTCTTTTTTTTTATCAAATTATAGTCTAAGGTATCTATATATGTTGTTTAGGTTGTTTAGGAGGAAATAGGCATAGCCAAGAGAATAGAAATATGCAAATTTGTTCTGTAATTCTTGAGAAATAAATGTACAGAGAAAAGGTAAATTAGCTCTCATTAGCTAATCAGTGGGCAGGGATTTGCAGAAGTGAGAGAAAAAAATATATGTATATGGTATTCCTAGGTCTCCATGCCTTTATAGGTGTTGTTTGATTGGCTGAGACAATTCAATTTCAGTATAATAATTAAAAGCTACATGGCCTAATGGGAACATCCAGACATTTGAGCAGGTAGTATACGTTGCTTATCATCACAAGTTACAGAAATACATTTAGTTATTATACTAAAATACTGCCACAATGTTTAAATCAGTTGTCAAGGTGAAAAGTATTTCCTTCAGTATTTTATTCAGATATAGTTATTTACAAAGAAATAAAGGTTCAGTAAAGGAAGAATAGAAAATATAGTATCCATTATATTTGCAAAGCAACTTTATAGTTTGGGTTTTTTTTCCTTTCTTTCTTCTGTTTTTTCCTGGGCAAGGACACCCAGAACAACTGCCTGTTAATACATCAAAGTGCTGTTTGACTGAATGCTATTTCTAAAGGCTTTAAGACAAAATTTGAACTGAATAACCCAGTTCAGGAATTATTTAATAATGAAGTGGAGATACAGTGCATACGTTCTCTTTTTTTAAGGTGCTGATCATTACATAGTGTCATTGTGAAATAAGTTTTCTTTTGATGTCTGTATATGAATCCGTGTATGAATCTGTTATGAAGGCCATTGAAGAAATGACTGTGCTTCTTCTCATTGCAAAGTCTCTTAAATGCTGATTAAATAACATCAAAAATTTATTGATTTAGTAAGAGAAATATTAATTGTTATATAGAGAAAAGGACCCCAGTCTAGAAGCTTCTGAAACAAGGTTTGATTTCAATCATCCCATGGTTTGTAGCTGTGTTACCAATATACAATATGATTTTGCTATAGTTTGATCAAAGGACGTGGAAAATTGTTAACTTTACAGCGTCACTTCCTTTCTCCCTCTTCTCTTCCATACCACAGTATAAAAGTTAAAGTATTTTATGAATAGGATGATCCTATATACATGACTGTATGAAATGCAAGACTTGGAAGCTATGAATACTGCTAACAAGTTCAAATAACAATCTAGTCTTCTCTTTAATGTATTTTTTTTTAGTGATCTGAAAATCAAATCTAAATCAGTGTATTAACAATAATTATTTAAGCAACAACGACAATTTTCTTTTATCTCTGAAAGTCTAAGCACAATGTCATCTGTCAACAAAACTGTAATAGGAATATATGTATATTATTTTAAAATTACTGTATTTAGTTAAATTGAAATCAATCTGAACTAGTGTTGCTATTGTGTCTGTCTATTATATCTTCCAGTGTCAATTTGTATCATAGTTTAGAAATGACCAATTGTATGTGATTTATGCATATGTGATATAAATGTAGGTAATTTCTACTTTAAACCAAGATGGACATTCTGTGCTCAGAAATGAAAATATCTGAAATAGAAACCACCATTTAGAAAAATGGTACAAATTGTAAATTGTCTAGTAATATTTATGGTGTTTGAAAATGCCTGCACTTCTAGTTCCCAAAAGTCACTGACTCTTTTATAGGCTTCTAGATTTGTTCTTGAAGTCCTTCCCCACTTCAGAGAGATGACCTTAAAGTTTTTTGGTAAGTGCACGTCAGGTAAGATAGAGGAGACATACATAGTCAAACCTCAATAAGAGTTGAAGCTGGACAGTACTATGGGGGACAATAAAAAGTTTTTGTTTTGTTGTTTTGTTTTTAATATGTTAACAGCAAAAGGATGACCAGAGAAAACATTGGTCCATTACTTGACAAAGATGGTCACTTCAGAAACAGGGACATAGACAAAGCAGATATATTTAATGCCTTCTTTGCCTCTGTCTTCAACACCAGTGATAGGTTCTGTGACCCCAGGCCCCAGGGAGACCGTGAGTTGGAGGACCATGAATACAGTAAGGATAAACACCTGGTCAACCACAAACTTGTGTGGGCTTTGCTGCTCTACCCAGATGAACATAAGTCTATGGGACTGACAGGATTCAGTCCCAGCATACTCAGATAGCTGGCTGATGTCATCACAAGACCTCTCTAAATTATTATTCAACAGTGTTGGGAATATGTAGACGTCCCTGTTGACTGGAAGTTGGCAATTTTTGGCCCAATTTTCAATAAGGGTAAGAAAGAAGACCCTGGTAATTACAGGTCTGTCAGTCTCGCTTCTGTGCCTGGTATGGATAAAATTATTCTGGGAATTACTGAAAAACACATGAAGGACAACACAGTCATTGGTCATAGCCAACATGGGTTCACTAGGGAAGGGTCCTGCTTAACAAACTTGATTTCCTTTTATGACAATGTCACCCCTTTATTTGACCAAGAGAAGCCGTGTAATTTTTTTGGACACCAGTAAAGCTTTCAATACAGTTTCTCAGTGTCCTTCTGGACAAAATGTCCAGCATAGAGCTAGATAAGATCATAACGTGATGGACAAACATTTGGTTGATGGGACAGGCTCTAAGGGTTGTAGTAAATGGAGTTACATCAGGCTGGTGACCAATGACTAGTGGTATTCCCCAGGGCTCCATTTTAGGGCCAGTTCCCTTTAATGTTTTCATAAATGACTTGGACACAGGACTTGAAGGAATACAGAGTTTTCTCAGTATTATATAAACTGGATGACACTAAATTGAGAGAAGCTGTTGACTTCATCGAGGGTAGAGAGGTCTTGCAGAGAGATCTTGACAAATTAGGGATTTGGGCAATTTCCAACAATATGAAGTTTAGCAAGATTAAGTGCTAGATGCTGTGTTTGGGAAGGGGCAACCCAGGCTATACATGCAGACTCAGGGACAAGAGGCTTGAGAGTATCCCCACAGAAAGGGATCTGGGCATTTTGGTCAGTGACAAATTGAATATGAATCAAAAGTGTGCCCTGGCAGCCAGGAAGGACAACCTTATTCTGGGGTGCATTGCTAGCCAGCCAAGGGAAGCAATTGTCCTGCTCTTCTCTGCCCTGGTGCAGCCTCACCCTTCATGCAGTTTTGGGCACCACAATATAAAAAGGACATAAAACTCTTAGAGAACATCCAAGGAAGGGCTACAAAGACACTGAAGGGTCTACAGGGTAAGGCGTGTGAGGAGCAGCTGAAGTCACTTGGATTGTTCAACCTAGAGAAGAGAAGACTTGAGATGAGACCTCATTGCAGGCTATTGCTTCCACATGAGAGGGAGCAGAGGGGCAGCCATTGCTCTGTTCGGTCTGGTGATCAGCATTGGTCAGAATGACCAATTGGTCTCAGCACGAGAGAATGGCATGAGGCTGTAACAGTGGAGGCTCAGGTTGGATGTCAGGTAAATGTTTTTCACTGAGAGGATGTTCAGGTACTGAAACAGCCTCCCCAGCGTAACAGTCATGGCACTGAGCCTGTCAGAGTTCAAAAAGAATTTGGACAATGCTCTCATTCAAAAAGCATTTGGACAACATTCTCATGCATATGGTCTAATTTTGGGTGGTGCTGTGTGAAGCCAGGAGTTGTACTCAATGCTCCTTGTGGATTTCTTCCAACTTGGGATATTCTATGATTCTATGATATTTTGTACTGATAGGAACAGATGCAGTTCTATGGATTATGATGAAGCTGAAAACACAAACACCAGCTGGGAAATCGTCTAATATTCATCATATATTTTATGACAATCTTGTTTAAAAGTCATTTAAAAATCTTTTTATTCCAAGTGCAAAAGAAATATTAACATTATTCAATGGCATAAATATACTACTAGTTTTTTTCTGAAGACTATGGTGGGTTGACCTTTTGTTACTCCCAGATTCCCACCCAGCCACTCTCCCACTCTACCTCCTCAACAGGATGGGGGGTGGGGTGGGGGGAAGTGGCATGGAAAAGCTTGTGGGTCAAGATAAAAACTGGGAGATCACTTACCAATTGCCATGATAAGTAATACAGACTCAGCTTGGAGAAGATCAATTTAATTTACTGACAATTAAAAGTGGGATAGTGAGAAACAAAGACCAAAAAAAAAAAAAAAATTGATGTCTTCTCCAACCCCATTTTTTTCCCAGACAACTTCACTCTTTCATTCCCAGCTCCTCCCTACTCTGGGCAGCACAGTAAGGTAAGGAATAAGGGTTAAGGTCAGTCTATTGGAGCTCCTCTATGCTACTCCATCCTCCTCACATCTTTCCTCTGCTCCAGTGCGGTGTCTCTTACATGGGGACAGTTCTTCAGGAACAGACTTCTCCAGTGTGGGTCCCCCTGGTTCCTGCCAGAAGCCTAACCCTGAGTGTGCTCTCCACAGACTGCACATATCCCTGTTGGTGTGTGGGCTACAGCATGGACATCTGCTCTAACGTGGCCATGAGCTGCAGGGGGACAGCCTACTTCATCACAGTCCTCTCCATGGGCTGCAGGGAAATTTCTGCTGTGGCATCTGGAGCACCTCCTCCACCTCCTTCTTTACTGACCTTGTTGTCTGTTGCTCTCACATTCTCCTCACCGCCTGTATAGTATTTAACCCTTTCTTCCCCAGCCTTATCCCTAAGGCTCCCCCTGAATTAATGCTGGACCAAGCCATGCCCTGCTGTGAGGCCACTGGAGCCAGATGGTGCCTATGACCAGCACAGGGCAGACCCGGCCTCTCCTGACAGAGATTTTCCTGGTAGCTTCCCCCTGCCAAAATTATGCCATGCAAACCCAAGGCTCTTTTTTTGCTTTTTAATAAGTAATTAAATTCTGCTATGATTATTTCTCAGAATGAAACAATGTAGAATTGCAACTCAGTGGGTTTAAATGTACCTGTCCCATTTGCTGGAGCAGGTTTCATAACCCAAAGAGCTGATCGGCATTTAGCCTTTTGTACTTTGCCCTGCCTAATAAAGCAAAACATATATGTGACTTCCTGAAATAAATGAGTAATCTTGTATCTCATTTACAGTAATTATACTGAAAAACAGCTTAAGAAAAAATGTAGAAAGAAACAAAAAGACATCAGTAAGCAGGTAACCTGATTTCAGAGAGATAGTGAGAGTCCATCTCACAAAAATTTTATGTCCTCTGGACTATATCCTTTGCACCCTGGTATATAGCAGATACTTGGAGTGGAGGTTTGATGACTGATGGTCTTAGGTGTCATTTGAAAAGAAGTTTTTAGCCTATATGTGTCATGTGTAGGGATTAGCTCCCTGTTCATAATCAGAATGTGTTCCAGTTTAAAAACTAAAAATGAATAATCTTTTGATGTTCCTTTTAATTTGGTTAGAACCATAAATCATCCTGTGCCTTTCTGTGAAGGATATTTCATAAATGTTTCGTATTCTTGATTAGGTCAGAAAGTACCCTCTGTCTTGGTCTCTTGACTGCCATTTTTTCACACCAAACATGATGCAATGAAATTGGTTTCATAGTGCACATATGGTGGATACAGATGTCCTGATTTTTATCTTGTTACAATCAGTACAATATCCAGCTTCATTTTTACGTTGCTCTAATGTAAATAGTATCAAAATCAGGTGCATGGTTACAATATCATGCAATTTTAATTTAAACAACTAGATCCTGGCTGGGGAGTGGGGGGTAATTATGTGTGAGGGTTGACCTAGAAAGGCATATTCTTTATTCACAGTAAAGATTAACAAAAATCACAGCCATAGCACAGACAAATTTATTTACTATATTTGAAAACAAATATATAAATATAGTGGAAATCTCAGGTTTCCACTGGAGAGAACTGGAGAGAAGATAAATTCAAGCTCATAATCATTAAGCATTTAATACCGTCAAGCACTATGATTAATAATCATGAATATTCTTTGGTCCATTTTGTCAATCTGGTTCTCCTTTAAAGCATAGCAAAAATAAATAGTTGATAGAATTGTTTAAGCAGGCACATGCTACATATATTTTTCCAGTTGCTGTTTTATTCTCACTTCCCTGTTATTATAGTGTTTTCATCTGTCCAGCAGTCGAAACTAACTGCTGACCTGCATTGCTCTTCAACAGTGTGGTTAAGAGCTCCTAAGAGACTACTTTTTGAAACTATTAAGCTCTTCTGATTTGTAAGCTCAGACATAGTTAACCTTGGGCAGAATCTGTATCATTGTCTTTAGTCAAGAATTTATGAGTAAACACACTAGATGAGAAAACTAGCACATCCAATCTAGTTTCTTTTCTCAGATAACAGTCAAGAAAAAAGGAAATTGAAAAAAAAAATAATCCAGTTTTCTGAGCAATCACAAATGACCTGACCTGACAATGTAAGAAATTCCTCTTAACACCGGGAACTTTAGACTGTAGTGTGCTTTAAGGGGTAGGAAATGCTCTCAAATCAGAGAAAACAAACAAACAAACAAACAAACAACAAGTGTTACAAAACACTTTGTAATAGAAAATTAATGGTTATGTTATCTTTGTGAGCATTTTTACTCCTATTTTTTAATCTTAAGTTTCTGGTGGTATGAAATTTCACATAATCTGTGTATCGTATAAGTCAAATTAAATATATATATATACATATATATATATATGTCTCTATTTCATTAAATGCTGCCCAGCTTCTCTTGACTGCCTTTTTGAACACTCAAAGAAGACAAGTGCATGTTCTGAATTGGTCTGGTCATCTTCTTCAATTTCATATACCACACTGTCATGCCTAGTTGTTCCAGTTATGGTCTGTTCTATTTTCACCAATGAGGTTTCTGGTGGAAACAAAATTGAAAATGGCAACTGTGTACAAGTCTTTCTGTTTCTGCTGTACCATGTCTGAGAATGCAAGTATTAAGTTTGAATGTTCTCTGCATGTATTCTATGAACCTCACTGCCCTGTGAATGTAGTTTAAGGAAAAAGGAAGACCTGGCGACCTACAGACCAGTCAATCTTATCTCTGTGCCTGCCAAGATCGTGGAGCAGATCCTCATGGAAACTATGCTCAGTCACATGGAAAAGAAGGAGGTCGTTGGTGACAGCCAACATGGCTTCACTAAGGGCAGATCATGCCTGAAAAATCTGGTGGCCTTCTATGACAGGGTTACAGCATTTGTGGATAGGGGAAGTGCTACTGACATCATCTACCTGGACTTGCACAAAGTATTTGATCCTTGTCTCTAAACTGGAGAAACACAGACTTGATGGATGGATGGATCACTTGGTGGGAATTGGCTGGGTTGTTGTACTCAAAATGTTTCAGCTGTGGTTTAATGTCCAGGTGGAGATGAATAACAAGTGGTGTTCCTTAGGGGTCAGTATTGGGACCAGCACTATTTAACATCTTTGTTGGTGACATGGGTAGTGAGATCGAGTGCACCTTCTCAAGTTTGCTGAGGATACCAAACTGCATGGTATGGTTGACAGGCTAGACAGGATGCCATCCAGAGTGACTTCGACAGGCTTGAGAGGTGGGCCTGTGCAAACCTTATGAGGTTCAACAAAGCCAAGGTCCTGCATCTGGGCTGGGACAATCCCCAGCATAAGTACAGGCTGGGTGGAAAATGGTTTGAGAGCAGGATTGAGAGCAACCCTGAGGAGAAGGACCTGGGGGTGTTTGCACCCCAAAAATCCAATCCTGGGATGCATCAAAAGAAGCATGACTAGTGAGTGGGTCAAGGGAGATGATTCTCCATCTCTGCTCTTGTGAGACCCCCACCTGGAGTATTGCATTTAGCTCTCGGGCCCCCAGCACAAGAAGTGTTACACATGCAAGTGTTAGAACAAGTCCAGAGGAGGGCAACAAAGATGATCTAAGGGCTGGACCATATCTCCTCTGAAGAGAGGCTGAGGGACTCAGTTTTTTCAGCCTGGAGAAGAGCAGTCTCTAGGGAGACCTTCTAGTTACATTCTAATACTTAAAGGGGCCCTACAGGAAATCTGGGGTGTGTCAGCATGTGTAGTGATAGAAGAAGGAGTAATGATTTTAAATTAAAAATAAATAAATAAAAATGATTTTGCTTATATATTAGGAAGAAATTATTCACTCAGAAGGCACAGGTTGCCCAGAGAAGCTGTGAATGCCCCAGCCCTGGAAGTGTTCAAGGCCAGTTTGGATGGGGCTTTGAGCAACCTGCTCTAGTGGAAGGTGTTCCTGCCCATGGTAATAGGGTTGTTATTAGATGATCTGTAAGGCCCCTTCCAACCCAAACCATTCTGTGATTCTCTGATTCTGTCTCACAAAACTGCTGAGTAAGGCTTTTTAAAAATGTATCTGTTGTATAGTTCTCCTATACATTGAGTTGAATGGGCTGAAAACATTAGTTACATTATGAGTCAATATACATTTGATGTCCTTGCTAAAGGAGGAGAAAGTACAAAGCAGCATGAGAACTAAGGCTTTTTGTTTGTTTTTTTGATT
Source organism: Netta rufina (assembly GCF_964035555.1). NCBI lineage: Eukaryota > Metazoa > Chordata > Aves > Anseriformes > Anatidae > Netta > Netta rufina. Next base: position 102,976,790 of record NC_140124.1, read on the forward strand.
GTTTTCTAAGTCCATTGATTATGGACAGAGTGAGTTTGGATTTCTAGAGAATTATCTACCAGAAATGTAAATGGAAAACAAATTGGCCCATATTTTTTTCACTTAAATGTTCTCTTGCTGTGCTCCCTTTACAATCCTTTCCAGATTTTTTATGGACCAAAACCAAACTATTTGAACTCAAGATACCTTCCAGGAGACAAATTCCAATGTCTTTTCCTTTCTATTCTCTAATATTATTATGACAAGTGTTGCATTACAACACAAATTAGAGATGCTCAACATCTTTCAATATAAGCTCATATTTGCTCAAAAACAAATGGCATATTGATCTCAATCTTTTACACAGCCCATCTTTTAATATTTAATTTGTTCTTTTATAAGTACAAAGTAACACAAACTGAGAAATGTATGAGGAAGTGTATGTATCATAACCTCTTTTGAACTCCCTAGAATTAAAAATAAGTAAATAAAATAAATGAATATATAGTACTATGTCTTAAGTTTTTGCCTTATGCATTTTATTACAGGTTTATTGTTGTTTTTGTTTGTTTGCTTGTCTGTTTTGTGTTTTGTTTGTGTGTTGTTTTTTGCTTGTTTGTTTTGTTTTTTACATCTTACTTATGAATATCTACCTTTTATGTTTTGTTAGATATGTTTGCCATATTAAGGTAACTAATTTGTTTTTACAACTTCTAAAATTAAATGCCACTGTACTTGTCCTTTCCTTTATGTTAATCTGATCATTGTGTCTAATCTTCTGTATATTTATTTTGAGTTGACATTTTTTGTTCTTTGAGTCTTTGCACTCTTTTATCACTCTTTTAATATTTTTAGAAATTAAAGGGAAAGAATGGCAAAAATATCTACAAAGCTTAAATGAATAAGGCATTTTGTTTACCCTGATAAACGTTTTTCCTCCTCTAAAGCCTTTTCTTTAAAATTTTCTCTTTTTTTTTTTTTTTTTAATTATGAAATAAATAAGAGGTTTTCGTTGTTGTTGTTTGAGTATAAGCATACGATAATTCCTATGTATCCTGTGCTTATTTCAAAATTCTTATAAAACAGCTGCTATTGAAAAGCTCACATTTGACATGGTTCTGCTCATTGAAAAGATGTCACCAATAATTTTTAAAAGGGGCTTATCTTTCAAATTAGGATAAACTTTTTAAGTGTGTCCATAGCAGCTTTTACAGTGTTCTTTACAAAGCTTCTAAGACTGTTTTCTACTTCCACTAAATCAAAGATATTTTTGCACTCTATACTAGATACACTTACAACTTTCTTCTTCAGAACTTGACTTACCGTCTCCACATGACCCACAACTGATAAATTACTTACAAATCCTGCTTGCTGTTATGACTTATTAATATCCCAAAACCCTTTTAGTCTCTTACCAAACACATTTATGAAGATCTTGTTGTAGAACACTAAAAATAAACCATTGGAAATACAGCTCTTGAAGTCCTTGGTGTTTCATTCTTTAACTGAAAACTGTTCATTTGAATTTCTGCAACACCTGCATATTCGCACCTGCACATGCTACATATGCCTTTTACTTTAGAGTGACCTAAATAATGGATGGGAGAAAGCAAGCTTTTCAGGAAGTTTTCAAAATCTAACAAGAGTCTGAAATGTCAATAGGAAATGTGAGGCAAGATCCACAAAAGCTGCAAGGACAGTAAAACAGAGTTTAGGTATCAAGTGGTGTTGTTATGATCTCTCTAGCTTGAGTCATAAAAACACGTGGCAGAGGTGATGTTCTTTTTTTATTATTATTATTTTATTTATTTCTCTCCATAGTTCAATCATCAGAGTATTCAGAAGTTGACAAAATAAAGATGTGAGAAGCACAAACCCTTACTCTGCATAGGAGGATATGAAATTGCATCTCTTTGTTTCTAAGTCAAACATTTCATTTACCAGGTAGTGAGATGCTTTCCATCTCTTCTGACTGAAGGTACTCACATCACATTGAATAATTAAATGTGAGCTGGCCAATAAAGAACTAAGAAGAGAAAGGCTCTCTAGCCTTGTCATATAAGGTCCAGCAGGATGTGACGAGACATGAGATTGGACATATGCTCCCCACACTTCTACTATCTTACTTAGCAGTGCAGTTTAGACATGATCTAGGATATCAGACACCCACACAGGACTGGGAAATAGGACAATGTGATTTACAAGAAACCTAACCATTTCTAAATATATAATGATACCAGCATGGAATACCATGTAAAGTGATACTACTCTCTTACATTTAAACAAGCCAATCCAACACTAATAATTTATTCTTCAAGTAAACTTAATATAAGTAAAGTTCACATTGCTTTAAAGAGAGCTCTATCATATCATCATGACAGGTATACAACCTTTCTCTAACAAGAGAGTCTATTGGCTTTGTATTAAAATTATTATTGTAGCATGTCTAACACTATGGTAGTTTCCAAGAGGCCTTTTCAACAAATGAAGAGAGGTAGCATAGTCCAAATCAGGGTGAAAGAGTGCAGTTTGGATGGCCCTCAATAATCTGTCAATTCTTGACATTATCCTCTCCAAGTACCACAAAGCCCATATGCTGAAAAGCTGAAAAGCCCATAGTACTGAAAAGCACTAGGTGAGCAGAGAGGTCTGGGGAAGCTTCTCTAGTGTTGTGGTTTCACTGTGATGGACAGCTGAACTCCACCACATCTGCTTTCTTACTCCCACTCAAAGGGGGAAATAAAGTATGATGGGAAAGACAAAAGCTCACATATTGAGATAAGGATAATTTAATTCAATTAAAGGGAAAAGAAAGGGAGGGAGGGAGGGAGGGAGGGAGGGAAGGAAGGAAGGAAGGAAGGAAGGGAAGGAAGGAAGGAAGGAAGGAAGGAAGGAAGGAAGGAAGGAAGGAAGGAAGGAAGGAAGGAAGGAAGGAAGGAAGGAAGGAAGGAAGGAAGGAAGGAAGGAAGGAAGGAAGGAAGGAAGGAAGGAAGGAAGGAAAGCAACATCCACATGAAAGCAAATACAGAGAAAACAATTATTCTCTGCTTTTCATGAGCAAGTGATGTTCAGTCATGTCTTGGGAAGTAGGACCTCAATAAATATAGTTAGTGGTTGTTCAGGAGGACAGATGTTTTCATAACAAAAGCTCCCATTCTCCTTCCCCTTTTACAGCTTCTGTTGCTGAGTGTGACATCATATGATATCCTTTCGGTTGGTTTAGGTCAGCTGCCCTGGCAGTGTCCTCACACCTCTTGCCCACCCCCAGCCTACTGGCTTTGGGGACTTTGGAGAGAGATTTGCTACTGTACCAGCACTGCTCAGCAATAGAAAAAACATTGGTGTGATATCAGTGATGTTCTAGCTATAAGTGAAGAGCAGAACAGTACATGGACTGCTGTGGGAAAGGTTAACTCCATCCTAGCTAGACACAGTAAAACCTACACCCCTTATACTATACTATCAATGAACACTTGGGTCATACATTAGTATATTTGTATTCTCTGATCACTGTTACATCCAACATACAGATGTGCACACTCTCATCACCACTGTTCCCTGTACCTTAACAGATAGATAGAAACTATTTAACCTATTCCATTGTCCTCTCCCAAAATGTCCCTAAGAACCAGTGATTAGTTAGGACTCATCTGCCAAGGCTGAGTCAGCTCAGGACAGAAAAAGTAGGATTTCTGGATGCCAGCACCAGCTTAGCTTGAGTTATTGCTTCACTCACCTGGTTCCTTGCAAAGTACACCTGCTGTTGGTCTTCCTACATGTGTCTTCCTACAACATATAACTCAGATTGAAGGTTAGTTTCTTCCAAAGTTAAATCTCTTTGAGGCACACACCTGATATCCCCATCCTTTCATATGACCCAATAAGTGTACCCAAGTCATTGGTTAAAGACAAACATAAAAATGGGTCTGCCTTTTCCCAAGGTAGGAGTAGTCCATATTGCCTTCCCCAGCCACATGCACTATGGAGACTTTATCTCCTCCTGTATTGTTTAGGGGCTTTGTTTCAGCAGGACCAGAATGGCTGTCAAATCCTCTGGTGTTAACTAGCCAAGGGACTTCTCCTAATTTCATATCCCAGTGTTTCCAGGCCCCAGCACCCAGTACCCATGGTATAGCTTTTAACAGTCCTTTATACCTTTCAACCTTCCTAGAAGCCTGTGGGTTAAATGGGATGTTTAACACCCACTTAATGTTGTGCCTCTTGGCACAGAAAGTTACAAGGTTATTTTGGAAATGACTCCCATTGACTGACTTTATTCTGTCTGGAATACCTTGATGCCATAGAACTTGCTTTTCTGGGCACAAGGTGGTGTTTTGGGCAGTGGCATGCTTTACCAGGTATTTTTCCAGCAACCCAGTAGTTCCTTCTGCCATGGTGAATATGAAGTGCTTGCCCTGATGGATTAGTGGCAATGGTCCACTAATTAGTGGCAGTGGCCCATCTATATGTGGCATCTCTCCCCAGATGTCCTGATGTTTCATGGGTCCATCAAGCTACAGACTGCTCATCCTTATATTGCCAGTCCAGGTCCACCTGAGCAATTTCAGTTTTTGAAGCCTGGTCTACTTGATCATTTTTCTGATGTTCTTCAGTAGTATGATTCTTGGGCATATGAGATTTTACTTGCCATATTTTTACATGAATGTTTTCTATTTGAGTGGCAGTGTTTTGCCACTATTCAGCAGCCTAGATGGGTTTACATCTGCACTGCTAGTTGCTCTGCTTCTACTAGTGTAGCCAACCCCACAGGGTACTACCATCCTTGAGTCTCTTTCAGCAGTTTTTAGGGCCAGTTGTATGCCTTTTATCTTTGTAAACTGACTTTACTCACCTTCCCCTTCAGTAGTGTCCTGTAGTGGGTTTACATGACAAGATTTTAGTAGCAGGGGGCCATAGGGGTGGCTTCTGTGAGAAGAATCTAGAAACTGCCCAAAGTTAGATAAGGGCCCCACTGCTGACCAGAGACAAGCCAATAAGCTATGTTTGCACTTCTGTGAGATCAGATTTAAGAAAGGGGAAAAAAATGCTGCAACACAGCAGCTGGGAGAGAGAGAGGAGTGAGGAACAACCTTGCAGGTGCCAAGGTCAGTGAAGAAGGAGAGGGAGAAGTGTTCCAGGTGCTGGATGCAGAAGTTCCCCTGCGGCCTGTGGTGAGGACCATGATGAACCAGGCTGTCTCCCTGCAGACCATGGAGTACCACAGTGGAGCAGGGTTCCATGCTGCAGCCCATGGAGGAGACCACGGTGGAGCAGATGAACCTGCACCGACAGAGACTGCAGCCTATGGAAGACCCCCGCTGGACCAGATTCCGGGCCGGACCTGGGGCTTGTGGAAAGGAGCTGATGCAGGAGCAGGTGACCTGGCAGGAGCTGCTACCCATGGGGGACCCAGGTTGGAGCAGTGTGCTCCTGATGGATGGACCCCGTGGTACAGACCCATATTGGGAACATTTCTTGAAGAGCTGCTGCCTGTGGGAAGCCCATGTAGGATCAGTTCAGGAAGGACAGCATCCCGTGGGAGGGACCCCACGGCACAGGGGAAGAGAGTGACCGAGAAGGAGCAGTGGAGACAAAGTGCTATAGACTGACCACAGCCCCCAATGTGTCATATATACCACACAGGTATATATGGTACACAGGTAGGTTCAAGATACAGAGACAGTGAATAATTGAGCTTTCATTATCCTTAAGGCAGGAGATTCTTTGTGTAGAAATATATATTCTATCTAAGTGCAGTGGGTTTCTCAAGGGTTGTATTTCATCCTGTATGAACTTTTAATAGTATTTTCAGTATCAAGAAAGTCACCAAATCAAATGCGTGAGCTGAAAGCTTCCTAGACATGACCCTTGTAAACTTCTTCCTATCACTGTTAAAATTTTACTGAACTTATGAAAGCAGGATACTATTAAGAGGCCAAAATTTTGAGGCCAGAATGCTTATGCTTAAGTCATTTTGGATCACTATTTCACTTCTGTATTCTCAGTAACAGCAGTGTTGGTCTTAAGGGAACATAAACCTCTGTAACTTTTTTTTTACTTAATAAATTAAATATATACTTTTCCTATTTATATTCATTCAAAAGTACTTGAGTTCAAAATAAAATTTTAAAGAATGAGTTTAAGTGGTTCATCCAGGAAGATTAAATTACTTAAAACTGAAAGAATGGGAGTGAGTTGTAAACATGTGTCCTGGTTTCAGCTAGGATAGAGTTAATTTTCCTCCTATGTTTTGGATCAGGATGAGAAGAACGTTGAATGTTTTAATTGTTGCAGAGCCGTGCTTACACTAAGCCAAGGACTTTTCAGCTTCTTGCTCTGTCCTGCCAGCAGGCAGGCTGGGGGTGCAGCAGGAGCTGGGAGGGGACAGACCCAGAACAGCTGACCCAAACTGGCCAAAGGGGTATTCCATACCATCTGACGTCATGCTAAACAATATATAGGGGTGGCTAGCCAGGATAGGGGGACCATTTGCTCGGGGATAGGCTGGGCATTGGTCAGTCAGCAGGTGGTAAGCAATTGCATTGTGCATTACTTATTCCATACACATTAGTAGTAGCAGTACTATTATCGTTATTTTTTTTCCTGTCTTAAACTGTCTCTGTCTTGACCCACAGGCTTCATTTTCCTATTTCTCTCCCCCATCCCAGAGAGGGAAGGGTGAGGGTGAGCAAATGGCTGTGTGGTGCTTAGCTGCTGGTTGGGGAAAAACACAACAAAAGCAATGTAGTCATGTAACCAAATTAAAGCCAAAACTTTCATCCGGGTCCTTGACCTGAATAGGGAGTGAGGATCCGGATCCTGGCACTTCTGTGTGATAGAAGTTTATATGCAGCCCAAGTAAATACTGGAGTCAGAGGTCATGGGGCTAGATTTTGAAAAGTCTTGCATAAAGAAGAGATCTCAGAAAAGATACTTTAAATAACATTAATGTCCAGAAAAGTCATTCTGATTGTTTTGTTCTTTATCTGCCATTTATAGACAGGTGAAAATCTATGAGAGCAATTTTGCCTTTAAGGTCATTTCCTTTTTTATTTCTTTTATTTATTTATGTTTATTTATCTTATTTTAATGGGCTCTGTACTAGTTTTCCTCACAGAATGGCTAGCAAAAATATGACCCTTACCTGCCTCTTGTAGTTAATTCTTTAGGTCAACTCTAAGCACTAAGCCCCTTGTCAGGTGATTTCTCTTAGTGATAAGGAGCAAGAGACCTTAAAACACTGAAAGCCAGATTGATGAGCCTAATCCACAAGGTCTTATGGCTCCACCCTGGTTAAGTGAAATCTGCCAGGTGGCGTTCATTTACACTCTGCTATATAGCAAGCATGAGAACAGATGGGAGGAGAGTTAATTCCTAAGGGCAAGTTGAGGTCTCAGTTATCTAGGATATTTTTCTACTGTCATGGTGGAATGGTCTATGTGTTCCCCATTAGGCTGCTTTTTTTTCTTTGTGTTTTCTACCTACTCTGTGAAACACTTTTTGAAACACTATGACCTAGATGTGCTGGAGGTGCATTCTCAACACAGTAAATGCCTCGTGGTGCGACTTGAATGGAAAGTAGCTTGGAAGTTCCTCAAGTTAAGGAGATGGTGAGAAAGAGTTCCTGGGCCCCCAGAAAAGCAAATTTAAATAATATTAATTTCAAGAAAAGCCATTCTGTTTTTTTTATTTTTTTTATCTGTTGTGACTAGACAAATGAAAATGTGAGAGCTATTTTGCTTTTAAGTTCATTTTATTTGTTCTTTCTTTTATTTATTTATGTTTATTTATCTTATTTTAATGGGCTCTGCACTAGTTTTCCTCACAGAATGACTAGCAGAAACATGACTATTATGCGCATCTTGTAGTTAATTCATTAGTTCAACTCTAACAACTAAGCCCCTTGTCAGGTGACTTCTCTTAGCAATAAGGAGCAATTGACCTGAAAACACTGAAACCAGTTAGATGAGCCTATTTCACAAGGCTTATTGGCTCCATCCTTTTTAAGTGAAATCTGCCAGGTGGGGATCACTTGACCTTTGCTATATAGGAAGCATGAGGACACATGGGGGGAATTGCTTCCTAAGGGGAGTTTGAGGTCTGTTATTTAGGGTGCTTTTCTACTGTCATGGTGGAATGGTCTCTGTGTTCCCCATTAGGCTGCTTTATTCTTTGTGTTTTCTACCATCTCTGTGATTTACTTTTAGAGACTCTATGATTTAGCGGCATTGGTGGTGCCTTCTCAGTACAGTAAAAGCCTTTTGGTGCGACTTGACTGGGAAGTACCTTGGAAGTGCCTCAAGTTCAGGAGCTGGCAAGTAAGTGTTCCTGGGTTGTAGAGTTGTTTCATGTTGGGGAGTGGCCCCATTCCCTAAAATCACAGCTCCCAGGCCCGAATCTGAGTTTCTTTTCTGTTACATGAACAGCCAGAGAGGCTCATCCTCCATTGTCTTTTGAGTTCGTTACCTCCTAGTCTTAACATTTTCAGTGCTCAGTAGTGTACACCAGGCTCTTGTATTTTGAGAGGGATTGCACTCCCCTTACATAACATGGGAAACCCATTTTTCTGTCTCAAACATGAATGGTGTAAGGCACTTTGAAATCATTGCAGTTTGTGGTTTTTATCAACTGCCATGTAAATTATGGCCATGCAAGTACCTTCTACTGTTTCACATTCCCTTTCATTTGTTGTCTGGTTACTACTCCAACATTACATATTCAGTGAAATGTCCTAAAAAAAAACATTACTTCTTAATTTTAACAGTTTATGTTTTTTCTTTCTCCAGATCTGCCAGTAGCTGACAAGGAAGAAAGACGCTACTTTCTCTTTCTTTCTTGTGAAGTTAGAGGCAGTGCCGCTTTAAACTGTGACTGAGGCTCTGCAATGGTGCAAGTTTATCTTACTACTTCATATTCAGTGATGCACCCGGAGTTTCCATTAATTAACTTTCAAGGATTCAACCAATTTAAAGCTTTTGGACAATGACAATTATCTGAAAACACTCCTACAGGTTTATTTTCTTCATTTACATTTGTTTGCTGTCTTCATCTCATTCAAAGCAGTTGGGACTGTTTTGCTTCTCTCTTCTCTGGAAACTTGCACTAGGAACCAGTGTTAGAATCAGAATCCTGATCTGAGTGTATGATGAAAAATGTTGCACTCAAGGCTGGAAATTGGAGAGGAAAATGTTCACTTATATGAAACAATTGTACTTGAATGGCTGATGACACCTTCTCTTACACCTTAACAGACACTTATACCTTTTAAGGGAAAACTTTAAACCTGAGAAGCAACAGGCAGTTTCTGTGTTTCCCTTGGGGATAGGGTACGCTTCTGTATTCTACTTCCATACAAACAGTTCAAAAATGTAAAGTTATGGTGTCAGTCATACAACCAAGCAACCTTGCATGGCATTACATGTCCCCCATCCTCCTCCTCCCCCTGAGATAGATCAAGCCCTGAATGCAAGACCAGACAAGTAAATAATGCCAACATGTAAAACTAACTTGTAAATAACTTGCCAAAGTTATTTGCCAAACTTCTGTGTGGTTGTTTTTTTTGTTTTGTTTGTTTTTGGTTTTTTTTTTCACTTTTTGTGGCTTAACTGTACTTCAGTGAGAAAGAATGTCTTCTGGTATGAACTGAAATTATACCTCTATGCCACAATGTCTTTTTTTGGGGGGGGGGGACATGGACAACATAAATCTTTGTGGACACTTGAAGGAGTTGCAAAATAATAAAATTTAGGTGAAGGAAAAGTTCCTTCTCTTAATTGTTGTTGTTGTTTTGTTTTCTTTTGCACACAGTCTTAAAACGAAGGTCATGTTTTCTGACTTTTGGTAGTCTGTAAGCATGCTGGAACACTTCGCATTAGATATTTCATAATTGTCTGAAATGGTAATGTTGTACCTACAGTCTGCTGCAGGTTCAACAGTAGCCTATGCCTCAGGTACTGTTTTATGCCTTTGCTTTTGTTACTACATCCTTGTAAGTCTTCCAAAGGGAAATGAAATTATCCTATTCAGAAAAAAACACCATCCAGAAGAAACTTAGACCTGTAAAAGTTGCAGACTGCAATGAGGTCTCCTCTCAGCCTCCTTTTTTCTAGGCTGAACAGGCCAACTGACCTCAGCTGCTCCTCGTATATCTTCCCCTCTAGACCCTTCACCATCTTCATCACCCTCCTCTGGATGTTCTCCAACAGTTTCACGTCCCTTCTGTACTGTGGTGCCTAGAACTGCACTACTTGAAGTGAGGCCGCTCCAGCACAGAGTAGAGCAGGACAATCACCTCCCCCGACCGACTAGTGATGCTGTGCTTGATGCACCCCGGGATATGCTTGGCCCTCCTGGCTGCCTCCACTGCTGGCTCGTATTCAACTTGCTGTCAACCCCAACCCCCATATCCCTCTCTGTGGGGCTGTTCTCCAGTGTCTCATTGCCCAGTCTGTACGTAAAGCCAGGGTTGCCCCATCCCAGGTGCAGGACCCAGCACTTGCTCTTGTTAATCTTCCTGCGGTTAGTGATTGCCCAGCTCTCCAGTCTGTCCAGATCTATCTGCAAGGCCTTTCCACCCTCAACAGAGTCCACAACACCTCCGTGTTTAGCATTGTCGGCAAATTTGCTCAAAATACCTTCTAGTCCTACATCCAAATTGTTTATAAAAACATTGAAGAGGACTGGCCCTAAAATGGAGCCTTGGGGCCCCCCCTGCTGACCATCCACCAGCCAGATCTGGCCCCATTTACTACAAGCCTTTGAGCCCTGCCCATCAGCCAATTGCTCACCCATTGTATGATGTTTTTGTTTAGCTCTAAGCTGGACATTTTGTCCCATAGGATCCTATGGGAAACTTTGTCAAAAGCTTTACTGAGATCCAAGATCACATCAGCTGATTTCCCTTGATCGACTAGATTGGTGATCTTAACATAAAAGGAAATCAAATATGTTAAACAGGACCTATCCTTCATGAACCCACATTGGGTTCATTGAACCCACAATGACTTCATTGTTCCCCCACGTGCACTTCAATAACTTCAAGGATTATCTTCTCCATAATTTTACCAGGCACTGATGTGAGACTGACAGACCTGTAACTGCCAGGGTCTTCTTTCTTGCCCTTCTTGAACATTGGTACAGCATTTGCCAGCTTCCAGTCTACTGGGACCTCTCCAGATTCCCAAGACCATTGAAAAATAATTGAGAGAGGTCCCACAATGACATCAGCCAGCTCTTTAAGCACCCTGGGATGAATCCCATCCAGACCCATGGACTTGTTTGGATCCAGGTGGAGCAGCAAATCCCACACACGTTCAGGGTCAGTTGGGAGTTTGTCATTCCCACTGTCTTGGTCCTCTGGCTCAGGGCACTGTGGGTCCCAAAGCCGATCATCAGCATTGAAGACGGAGGCAAAGAAGGCATTAAATGTTTCTGCTTTGCTTATGTCCTTGTCTGTGAGGAGACCTTCCCCATTAAGTAGCGGACCTGTGTTTTCCTTGGTCCTCCTTTTTCTGTTCACATATCTAAAAAACCCTTTATATTGTCTCCCATAGACGTGGCCAGCTTAAACTCTAGCTGGGCTTTGGCCACACAAATTTTCTCCCTACAAACATGAACAGCATTCCTGTATTCCTTCCACGTCACCTGACCCTCCTTCTAGCAGCCATACATTTTCTTTTTTCGCCTAAGCTCCAGCAGAAGATCCCTGGTCAGCCAGGCCAGCCTTCTGCCCCACCTGCCTGACTTCTGATATTTTGGAATTGCCTGATCTTGTGTTTTTAGGAGGCAGTGCTTAAAGAATGACCAGCACTGGTGGACATCGAGGCCTTCAAGAGCAGTTTCCCAGGGGACCTTGCTGACTAGTTCCCTGAGCAGCCTGAAGCCTGCTTTCCCCATATCCAGGGCTGAAGTTTTGGTGGTAGTTTTCCTTCTGTCACCAAAAATTTTAAACTCAACTACTTCATGGTCGCTATGACCGAGATGGCTGCCAATTGGCCATGTCCCCAACAAGACCCTCTCTGTTCTCCAGCAACAGATCTAGGAGGGCACTTTTCCTAGTTGGCTCCCTTAGCACCTGCACCAAGAAGTTGCAGGAAATTTAGGAACCTCCTGGACTTGCTCATGTCGGCCGTATGGTAATCACAGTTGATGTCTGGCAAGTTGAAGTCCCCCATAAGGACAAGGGGAGTTGATCTTGAGGCATCTCTTAGTTCCACAAAGAATAATTTATCAGCGTTGACATCCTGGCTGGGTGGTCTGTAATAGACTCCCACAATGACACCCCCTTTATTTGTTCGTCCCTTAATCCTTATCCAGAGGCTCTCAACTTTGTCATTTCCAACTTGAAGTTCACACAGTCCAGCCCCTGCTTCACGTACATCGCCACCCACCCCCCTCGCCTACCGTGCCTGTCCCTCCTGAAGAGCCTGTAACCATCTATTGCAGCACACCAGGCACAGGACTCATGCCACCAGGTTTTGCTTACCCCAATGATGTTGTAGCTGTCATAACTTCAGTTGTTAGGGCCTGAATTTTCACTGAAACCAAAGGCAATTATATTAATGACGTGAAGAAAGGGGTTTTAATCTGTCCTGGTTTGTTTACTAATGAAGGAGCGTGAAAGAGACACGTGTCTCTGAAGGGGAGCTGAAGGAACAGCTAGTGCAAGGAACACAAAAATCCGTTGCGCCAGACTAATAGGTGGTTGGCTCTGAGCTTGGAGACTGCAACAGAATTTCACAGAATCATCTAGATTGGAAGAGACCTCCAAGATCATTGAGTCCAACCTCTGACCTAATACTAAGAAGTCCTCCACTAAACCATATCCCTAAGCTCTACATCTAAACGTCTTTTAAAGACATCCAGGGATGGTGACTTCACCACTTCCCTGGGCAGCCCGTTCCAATGCCTCACAACCCTTTCAATAAAGAAATTCTTCCTAATATACAAACTAAACCTCCCCTGGCACAACTTTAGCCCATTCCCCCTTGTCCTGTCACCAGGCACGTGGGAGAACAGACCAACCCCCACCTCGCTAGAGCCTCCTTTAAGGTACCTGTAGAGAGCAATAAGGTTGCCCCTGAGCCTCCTCTTTTCCAGGATGAACAATCCCATCTCCCTCAGCTGCTCCTCATAAGACTTGTTCTTCAGACCCCTCACCAGCTTCATTGCCCTTCTCTGGACTTGCTCGAGCACCTCCATGTCCTTCTTGTAGCGAGGGGCCCAAAACTGAACACAGTACTCGAGGTGCAGCCTCACCAGAGGGTACAGGGGGACGATCACTTCCCTAGCCCTGCTGGCCACACTGCTTCTTATGCAAGCCAGGATGCTGTTGGCTTTCTTGGCTACCTGAGCATGTTGCTGGTGTTGATACCACGCTGATGTTTTAGTTGTTGCAGAGCCATGCTTACACTAAGCCAAGGACTTTTCAACTTCTTGCTCTGTCCTGCCAGCAGGCAGGCTGGGGGTGCAGCAGGAGCTGGGAGGGGACAGACCCAGGATAGCTGACCCAAACTGGCCAAAGGGGTATTCCGTACCATCTGACGTCATGCTAAACAATATATAGGGGTGGCTAGCCAGGATAGGGGGACCATTTGCTCGGGGATAGGCTGGGCATCAGTCAGCAGGTGGTGAGCAATTTTATTGTGCATCACTTGTTTCGTACACATTATTATTGGCAGTATTATTATCATTATTATTATTATTATTACTATTTTCCTGTCTTAATAAACTGTCTCTATCTCAACCCACAGGCTTCAGTTTCCCATTTCTCTCCCCCTTCCCAGAGAGGGAGTAGGGAGGGTAAGTGAATGGCTGTGTGGTGCTTAGCTGCTGGCCAGGTTAAACCACAACAACATGAAATCACTGAATTACTTGAAATATTACTATGGTTGCATCTCTACAGTAATATTGCCCAAGTATTATATTAATAATACACTGAAATAAGTCAATTGTCCTTAATCATATTTCATCAATAACTTATAGAATTAGAATAATAATAGTAATAATAATAACAATAAACCAATTGATGTAGAATAAACACTCCTGTCTTTTTTCTTTTACTCAAGAAGCTAAAAGCAGAAGCAAATAGACATTATCTTTTGATGAGTGGCTCAGTAATTAATTAAGAGTAGAGTGTAACGTGTTTGTGAGTACAGAGCTTTAAACTAAACTGGATTCAATGGGGGAAGGGGACGTACCTCTGAGTGACAAAACAGAACCTGGGAAAACTGATGCTTTAGAAAGCAACAGGGAAATACCAATGTAATTCTTTATCCACTGAGTAGTTCACCCTTCAAATCCATATCTCACCAATTTAGAGGCAAGGATGTCATGGGACCATGTGAAAGGTCTTATAGGTCTTACAGATTAGGTGACATCAGTTGCTTTTTCCTTGTCCACTGATGTATTCAGCTCATCATAGAAGGCCTCCTTATCACCTCCTAATCCTCCATATGCCTGAATGTAACCTCTAGGAGGTTATCTGTTATTTGTTCAATAATCTTCCTAAGCATTGAGGTGTTTCTCATCAGTAATAGCTTATGGAAAACAAGTATGGTTAGAATCTTGTCTTCCTCAGAAACAAAAACAGAAACAAAGAAAAACAAGGAAAAAGAATACAACACAACTGAGATTAAGAGAGACATCTTCCCTCAAAAAGCTAGTTAGGCTTTATATTAAAGATTGAGAAACATGAATAGAATTATTGAGGGGTTACTAGGACAAATAAGTCTTTTAATACATTTTAACTGAATGCTGTAGAGATAAAGTCAATAAGATGTTAATGACTATGGCTATCTACAGAATTCCCCCCAGAGAATTTTTTGCAATCTTCAACAACAAATGCAACTCATATCTGTAACATGTTTATAATGGGTATTAATCCTCGATTCTTTAACTATGAATGAAACTTCTATATAAAATTTGCTGAAAGGCAAAACTTTCAGTTATGAAAGTAAAGGGGAAGATATTCCTGTGTGCTTGAAGTGTTTTATCTCAAAAGTATTATTTCTTGAGGCTGTTAAAATCGTGGCTACAGCCAGCCAATATCATCTCTATGCATCCTCTTAATCTTCATTACTTCATGAATTAAACAAACATTGTAAACAAACAACTTCAGTATAGTGATGGACTACTCATTTTCTCCTCCTTCTGCTTAAATACCATAAATCAGATCATAATGTACACTAAATTATAATCATGTGCTAATTAAAAATAGATGGTCCTCTAGGGAACTGTCAATAAATGTATAACATTAAAACTAACTTATTAGAAAATTGGTTAGGAATAAAATTCAACACAACTCTGCTTTTACTGTTATTAATAATGCATTATAAAAAGTTGTCTCCCTGTCACTACAAGTATCCCTGAAATAGTTCCTAAAGGTATTAATCCAATATTAATTCTTCAGAGCCAAATTGAAGATAAGTGCCTGGTTGCCTTGCTAGTGTCATACTCAAGATTTTGACTTATACGGTCTACCTTTGAGAAGCTAGGTCTGTTGGGAGCTGTTGGGATTCACCTGATTAGGTGGGGCAAGAGAGTTTTCACCAAAAGGCTGGACAGACTTATAAGGAGAGCTTTAAACTGGACATAGGGGAGACAGCGGATGGAGTTTTGAGTAACAGAGAAGAGCCAGAGACTGCTGATGTATTAGGAACCAACAGAGAAACCTGCAAAATTCCTCAAAGGAATTAAAATAGTGACATCGTTGATAGCCCAACTAAAGTGCCTTCATACTTGTGCATAACAGGGTAGCAAACAGGAGGAGTAGGAAGCCATTGAGCAGCTAACTTGTCTATGTGCTATGGTCTGATTGTTATCACTGAAACTTGGTGGAAAAAAAATACATGACTGAAGTGCTTCGTTGAATGGTTATAGACTGTTTAGAGGGGACAAGCAAGGAAGCAGTGGCAGAAGAGTTGTCCTCTATCTTAAGAAAAGGCTTGACTACACAGAGCTGTCTTTCAAAAACAGCAATGAGTAGGTTGAGAATTCATGCGTAAATATAAGGGGCCAAGCCAACAAAGAAAACCTCATGGTTTGTGTTTACTGAAGACTTCCTGATTAAGGGGTTGGGTGACAAAACATTATTACTGAAAATACAGGAATCCTCACACTCACAGTCTCTGATCCTGCTGGGGAACTTCAACACCCTAACATCTGCTGAAAAATTAGCACAGCAAGCTGTTAACAGTCCAGAAGACTCTTGGAGCACATTGAGGATGATTTCTTAATCCAAGTGATAGGTAGCCCAACCAGAGGAGAAATGTTAATGGACCTGTCACTTACCAACACCAATGAACGTAGAGAGGTTAAGACTGGTGGCAGCCTGGGATGCAGTAGTCATGCTCTGGTAGAATTCATAATCCTGGATGGGCCAGATGAAAAGTAAATTTAATACCCTAAATTTTATGAGAATGAATTTCAAGTAGTTTAAGGAATTAGTGGATAGGACCAACTGGGAAATTGCCCTCACAGATAAAGGAGTAGAACAGAGCTTGCAGCTCTTTAAGGGCAATTTTCTTGAGCACAAGAGTTCTCAGTTCGCAAGTTTAAGATATCAGGAAAAGAAGGCGGGAGACCAGCATGTCTGAGTAAGGACTCAGATACTGGTGGATGAAAAATTTACATCCCAGAAAGCCATTCATATCATTGACTGCATAAAAAGAAGTGTGGCCAGCAAGATGAGGGAGGTGATTCTCCTCTGATATTCCACTCTCATGAGACTCTACCTGGAGCACAGCATCCCCAGTCTGGGGATCCCAAGTTTGGGATCCCCAGTAAAGATGGGATGCAAAGCGCATCCAGAGGAGGACCATAAAAAAAAAAAAAAAAAAAAAAAAAAAAGGTTGAAGGTTGGATTTTTTTTTAACATGGAGAAGAGAAGGCTCCAGGGAGAACTTACTTCATCCTTTTGATACTTATAGGGGGTTTGTAATACTTTACTAGGGCCTGTCATGTCTGGATAAGGCTAAACTGTTTAAAACTGAAAGAGGGTAGATTTAGATTAGATATAAGGAATAAAATTTTTACTATGAGGGTGATGAAACACTGAAACAGGTTGCCTGAGAGAAGTTGTAGATAGCCCATCACTGGAAACATTCAAAGTTGGGTTGGACAGGGTTTTGAGTAACCTGATCAAACATGTCCCTGCCCATGGCAGGAGGGTAGACTAGATGAATTTTAAAGGTCCCTGCCTACCCAAACTATTTTATTATTATGAATAAACTCTGTCCTGCAATAACTTTCTATAGATTTCCCCTTGCTAGTTACTCTAAAGCATTTTTGTAAAGTTAAAAATTACTGTATATTTTTCCTTGACAAAGCAGTAATCTTTTATAAGTATGGGTCTGACAGTCTGTTTGTGTTTTCTTTTTGCAATAATTAACTAAAAATACCAGACTCTGAGTAACATTTAGCAGGAAAAATAAATATAATTTTTCTAATTGTTTTCTCTGACATAAATTTTCACAGAATCACAAAATCACAGAAGGGTTGAGATTGGAAGGCACCTCAAGATCATCTAGTCCAACTCCCCTGCCGAGTAGGATCACCTAGAGCATATAGCACAATAACAAGTTGGCAACACAGAATTAATGGTAGTAGTTTTCAGGTTAAAAATTGTTGTCTTTTCAGGCAAAGTTCCTACTGTAAGGAACATTTCTGTTCCTAATGACTTTTTAATTCTATTTTAGCCTAGTCACAGAACTGGCATTGGAAGAGGTGAAGACTTCCTTCAGCATTTCCTTCCATACAGCATTGTTACTACACTGATGGTGTAGAACCACTGATGGTTCTTAATTATATCATTTATATATGTTTAATTATATTGTATAAGATGATTGAATCATCCAGGATAAATAGATAAAATATTACATCTGAGACTGATGCAATACTTACATATACCAAAAATTTAAGAATCAGTTATTTGCACAGCCTTAATCCCAGTCATCACCTCCACCTCATGATTTACACTAGGCCTGTATTAGGTTTGATTTCACTAAGGATAGATTAGGACACGCTTCTTTCTAAAGACTAGGTTTGGTTTTCATAACAATTTCATACAGAAACATTCAATTTGGCCTACAAATTGATTGTACTAGAGGTAATTAAGTGGCCTTTGATCCACATCACATGGTTGAATTAAATCTGTGTAAACTGTGGGATCCAATGTCCACTTTTCTTTCATGAAAAGTATGTCCAATAATTTAAATCTTCTGTATGACCACTGCAGCTGAAACAATAATAACATGAATCTGTCTTTTGGCATACTCTAAAACCCAAAAAAAGAGGCATGTGCCAGCAAATAGTATCCTTTTTCCCCAAAACATTATTGCTGAAGAAAACATAGCTGTATTTATGACAAAGAAAAATAGAAGCAGGAAAAATCAAAGCTGTAACATAGCCTCAAGGAAAGGCTTAGGGAAAGAAAACTTGCAAATTCAACACCAGCTAGTAGATCATCATTCCTGTTGTATGATTCACCTGTTTTCAAGGAAAAAGAGCTTTGTAGAGTTTCTCTAAATAAGTGGTATTTAACAAGTACCACAAACAGTTATTTTATCTTAATAAAAATAAGATGCAAATCTACCACTTCTATCTACTTAGATTTAAAAGAATTTGTATGCATTTACCATTCCCTATTACCTAGACTTGAATTTTATTTTCTGCAGTGATTACACTATAAGGAAATTAAAATGTCATTGAAGCAAATGTATCTCCAGTGATAAAGAAGGTAAATTTTCTCTTTCTCCTTAAAAAAAGCATGCTTTGAAGTGATAAAAGAAAAACAAATTTAAAATGTATTTAATAATAATTTATTATCTGTGTAGGTTATTTATTTTACATTTTAATCTTAAAGACACATTTTGTTAAAAAGAAAATAAATATTTTATAAACTCAGTTGCAGTGGGTAATCGTCATTCAGATTTCTGAAATGCTGGATATCCAAAAACAAACTTTGAGTAATGGGGTCATGAAGCCATGGAGCATTTCAATGAAAAAAAAAAAAAAAAAAAAAAAAAAAAAAGGTCACTTTTAATAGATTGATTTTAAATTCACTTCTATCTTAAACATAATTCCAGATGGCATGGTAAGTAGCAAGAGGAAAAATGAGCATTTTGCATAAATTGACTGCCAAAAAGTATGTATTCCTGTAGGTTACAACAGGGATCCTTCTTAACAGAAATAAAGTTTAAGAATTATCACAATGTGGAAAGGAAATTTACATTGTACTAGTGCTGTTCGGTGTTGGCTACCCTCAGAAGGGAGATTTTCAAAGGCACAAATGTCAGTCAGAAGCCCAAATCCCATTCTGTGGAAGAGAGTAGCTCTTAGGCACCAAGCTGGTATTCCTGCCTTTGAAAATCTTCCCCAGGTGCCATATTCTGTAGGAGCTTGAGCACCAATCAACAAGAGATGGGGATGCTCAGCACTTCAGGGGATGAAGCCCACAATGTTTGTTATGGCATTCACCTCACATCAAAAAGAACTCAGCCTTTGCTTAGCTGATATGGTTGCTTTAAGATAATACTTTACTTTGGGAATGATGGCCTTTGTCTTGGTACATATGATACCTTATACCCTCCCTTGAGGACTTAGTCCCTACACTTGCTCTAGGTTTGTCATGTCTTAACCTGATGAAGGGGATGTATTTTATTTTACTTTTAGATTTAGTGGTCATATTATCCATTTCTTTTATTTTTTATTTTGTTTAGTTTTGTTTTTCTCATACACATATATAAAAATAGAACATAGAAAGCTAAATAAAATAATAATAATAATAATAATAATAATAATAATAATAATAATAATAATAAAACAGGCAGCTTCCTATAGAGAATCTACACCACCATTATGCCAATAATGAAACTAATGTACAGTGTCAACTGCTGTCACTTGCAAAGGCACAGTGAGCCTTACATCAACAGGAAGGAATAATGACACATCTTCAAAAATTGACAAAGGAAAAACACATTAATTATGTATATGCATTGATAAATATAAATTTGACTGGTTGAGAGAAGAAGCAGTTTTAAAAAATGCAATGGTGCATCTTGTACTATCCAGCTAGTAATTTAGGCCTTGTTTCAGTAGAAAATGATTATTTGTGCTGAGCTTTAAATTTGTACCAAGCCCAGTCTTATTCAGCAAATCATATGCTTGAAAGTGAACACATTTATAACATATAAAGAGGCATGTTTCATTTTGTATCTGCATAGAAGTAGGAGAAATATGCATGATCAATTTATAGAAGTCGGATTAGAAGAATTCAGTCTCTATCATAATTTGAGTGTTTCTAACCATGTGAATTTGTCTCAAATTCTATCACAATAAATGAAGCTTCATAAAATTCGGTATGATGCTCATCATCCTGATAGTCTTTGCCTTTTTACAACCCTTTAATTCAGCAAAAATTCCATCCTTCCTTGTACTTTCCTTTAGGAATCATTCTACCTTACAAACCCATCGCAAACCCAGCATTTCCTCTTTTAGATCAAATGGACAGATTCTCAGAGTTCCCTGCTTGCCCAATCACTACTAATAGTGTTCCATGGTAAATTATGAACATATGGCATATATTGGACTGTATTAATAAATGTAGACCTAACCTTCTCTAATAGTATATCCATTATTAGTCTGTATTATGCATCCCCTCATTTTTAATTTATAGCAGGCCAATATTTGGCTCTCACTTGATTTGGAAATTTCATAAAATGTGTTCTTCCCTCCCCTAACTTCTGCTTGAGAAGGGAAAGAATTCCTAGGTTTGGAAACAAACACAGAGAAATAATCACACTTATTCAAAAAAAAAAAAAAAAAAAAAAGAGTCTTGTCTTCCACCTTCATTTACAGCATCCCACTCAGATCTCATCTGTTATTTTTCTTGTACATTTTTCTTTCATACTTTGAAGGTCCATTTGCAAATATTCTAGATTCACGGATAAAATTATCCCTATCTCATCTATGTATCAAATGCACCTCTGAAAAACACCTAACTATGCTTCAGCAACAGAAGTGTGATTATCATTCCAGGAAATGTAATTTTGTGTCCCTTGCTGTTTCTGCTCTGTGGGCTGATTCTTGTAAAATTCATGAAATATTACAATGCACACAGAAAAATAATGACAAGGACAATAGAGAAAGAAAATGCTTCGAAAAAAATCTGTCTTCTGTGGTGAGATAATTTATAATTCCCATACCTCTTTTTCAATAATAATATCTATCAGGTAATCTACCATTGCATTACTTTATATTCTGTAATGGTGAAAATTAGCTCATGTCATGAACTATTGAAATCACATATAAATGATTCTCATTTGTGTAAGAATTCATCCTCTCCTCCCTCTTCCTTGAATCCTTTATTTACATTTTGCCAATAATAGAATGTGGCAAAAATCATTACATTAGCATTTGACTATATTAGGACCATTTCAGTTTCATATCTGAAGACAGCACATACTTTCATGATTGCAGCTAAGCTCTGCTAAAAGTATTGAACTGTATCCTCCCTTACACATTTATGAAGACACCTCTAAATATTCATTTAATATTTCTGATGCTGTAAGTAGTACTGCAAAGATAGGGCTGTATTAAACTGTTAGAAAGCCATTTCACTCGTTTATAAAAAACAAAGCACTTAACAAAATTTGTAGTCTCTACTATATCTTCCAAAGATGAGCATGATGTGAGAACTCAGAATCATTTTGTATTAAAAAAATAAAAATTTAAATATATATATCTCCAATTGCAAACTTTAAAAGGGCATGTCTATTAAAGATTGTAATCTACTGTGGAGATGGTAACACAGGTGAGGTAAAGTATATATATATTAAAAAAAAAAAAAAAAAGCATAAAACAAAATCAAGCTATTAGCTTAACACTCATTTTTTTGTTTGTTTGTTTGTTTGGTTTGGTTTGGTTTGTTTTTTTACAGTAGCAAACTTAAAGACTTTTACTTTAAAATCTTCTACTTCTAGAGCCAAAACCCAATAAAGAATCCTGCGTATATAAGGGAATAACTGATGCTGATGATATGTGAGAAAGTATCATAGGTATCATGTTAATTTATTTTAAAAATTGTAATACCTGGTCTATCAGAAATCTTTTTCCTATGGAATTCCTGTCCATAATCAGTCTACTACATATTTATAAATCTTGAGAGTTTCAGAAACTCTGAATACAATAAAATTTCATTTTTTTCTTCATGATCTACTGATTGAAAGTTCTTCAAAAGATGGAATTTCATTTTATTTATTTTTAATTTATTATTTATTTATCTTTTCATTCATAGAATCATAGAATGGCTTAAATTGGAAGGGACCTTAAAGATCATCTAGTTCCAACCCCTCTGCCATGGGCAGGGATGCCATCCACCAAACCAGGTTGAACACCTCCAGGGATGGGATACCCACAACCTCTCTGGGCAACAAGTTCCAGTGCCTCACCACCCTCTGAGTGAAAGAATTTCCTCCTAACCTCTAATCTAAATCTCTTCTCTTAATTTAAAACCATTCCCCCTTGTCTTGTCAATATCTGACTAAGCAAAGAGTAGCTCTCCATCTTTTTTATAAGTCCCCTTTAAGTACTGAAAGGTCACAATGAGGTCACCCCAGAACCTTCAGTTCTGTAGTCTGTACAGGCCCCAGCTCTCTCAGCCTTTCTTTGTAGGAGAGATGCTCCAGACCCTTGATTATCCTTGTGGCATTCCTCTGGACTCTATATAACAAGTTCACACCCTTCTTGTTCTGGGAGCTCCAGACCTGGACTCAGTACTCAAAGTGATCCAAATGATCATAAATTTATGTGCAAAAAACACCTCGAATTTGTAGATAAAATTTTCTAAGGGAAATGCTAGTTTAACTGAAATAATATATTTATATATTATATTTTATATATATATTATATATATATTATATAATATATATTTATGTATATATATATTATATATATATAATATTTATATGCAATATATTCATATTATGTTATATATATGTGTGTGTATGAATATGTTATATATACACATATGTATATATCTCTTTCCATGGGATAGAGTTGATTTCAGTATGCTTTTGGAATAAATATGAAATGAAAGGATTTAATATTTCATTTTGCCATTGATTAAAATGTGATTGTTTGTTTCCAGTTACGTCTGTTTAAAGTTATTTCTGAATTCTTTTTCAATGGAAAATATGGACATTTTCTTGCATTTAAATAATAATTAAAAAATAATAATAATAATTAAAAAAAAAAGAAGAAATATTGAAATATTCAGAGGAATGGAAATTCTGTCTTAATTTCTGTGAACACATATATCTGTATGAACTCAGAATCACAGAATCACAGAATCACAGAATTTCACAGAATTTCTAGGTTGGAAGAGACCTCAAGATCATCGAGTCCAACCTCTGACCTAACGCTAACAGTCCCCACCAAACCATATCCCTAAGCTCTATGTCTAAACGTCTTTTAAAGACTTCCAGGGATGGTGACTCCACCACTTCCCTGGGCAGCCTGTTCCAATGTCTAACAACCCTTTCAGTAAAGAAGTTCTTCCTAACATCTAACCTAAAACTCCCCTGGCACAACTTTAGCCCATTCCCCCTCGTCCTGTCACCAGGCACGTGGGAGAACAGACCAACCCCCACCTCGCTACAGCCTCCTTTAAGGTAACTGTAGAGAGCAATAAGGTCGCCCCTGAGCCTCCTTTTCTCCAGGATGAACAAGCCCAGCTCCCTCAGCCGCTCCTCGTAGGACTTGTTCTCCAGGCCAGCTTCGTCACCCTTCGTCTCACCAGCTTCGTCGCCCTTCTCTGGACCCGCTCAAGCACCTCCATGTCCTTCTTGTAGCGAGGGGCCCAAAACTGAACACAGTACTCGAGGTGTGGCCTCACCAGAGCTGAGTACAGGGGGACGATCACCTCCCTAGCCCTGCTGGTCACACTGTTCCTGATACAAGCCAGGATGCCGTTGGCCTTCTTGGCCACCTGAGCACACCGCTGGCTCATATTCAGCCGACTATCACTCCCAGGTCCTTCTCTGCCTGGCAGCTCTCCAACCACTCATCTCCCAGCGTGTAGCTCTGCTTGGGGTTATTGTACCCCAGGTGCAGGACCCGGCACTTGGCATTGTTGAACTTCATGCAGTTGACCTCAGCCCATTGGTGCAGCCTATCCAGATCCTCCTGCAGAGCCTTCCTACCCTCAAGCAGATTGACACATGCGCATAGCTTGGTGTCATCTGCAAACTTACTGAGGGTGCACTCAATGCCCTCGTCCAGATCATCGATGAAGATATTAAAGAGGACCGGCCCCACCACCGAGCCCTGGGGAACGCCAATAGTGACTGGCCTCCAACTGGACTTGACTCCATTTACCACAACTCTTTGGGCCCGACTATCCAGCCAGTTTCTAACCCAACAAAGCGTGCGCCAGTCCAAGTCAAGAGCAGCCAGTTTCTTGAGGAGAATGCTGTGGGAGACGGTGTCAAAAGCCTTGCTGAAGTCAAGGTAGACCACATCCACAGCCTTTCCCTCGTCCACCCAGCGCGTCACTTTGTCATAGAAGGAGATCAGGTTCGTCAAGCAAGATCTGCCTTTCATAAACCCATGCTGTCTGGGCCTGATCGCCTGCTTGCCCTGCAAGTGCTGTGTGATGACTCTCAAGATAATCTGCTCCATGAGCTTCCCTGGTACTGAGGTCAAACTGACAGGCCTGTAGTTCCCCGGGTCTGCCCTCCGGCCCTTCTTGTAGTTGGGCGTCATGTTTGCTAGCCGCCAGTCAACTGGGACCTCCCCCGATAGCCAGGACTGCTGATAAATGATGGATAGTGGCTTGGCCAGCTCCTCTGCCAGTTCTCTCAGTATACTTGGGTGGATCTTGTCACTTAATATATTTTAGGTGTAATCTGTGCATCCAGTTCTACTCCCTAACAGCTCTTTATGACTGACCAAAAATGTTTCTCTTTCCCAGCAGGTCCTACAGGGTAGTTGCAGAAATGCCTGGGACATGTTCTTGGCTAGATCTACCCCCAACCCTGCCCTCTCAGGGAACATACATGAGGTCTGTACACTATGTGCACTACCTTTGGAGACCCTACTAAAATGCCTACCGTCTGTTGTTCTAAATACATACTCATTCTTTCCAGACATTCTGTGTAAGAGTACAGACTTTGGAGCTACATATAGAGATTGGCTAACTTGATGACCTCCAGGAAAACAATAAAGGTACATCTCTTTGTGCTTCACTCACAGTCAGAATTAGTTTAGAACAAAAAAATATATAATGGGGGGAGGGGGAGGGAAGTGGGGGAGGAAGAGGAACGGGAGAGGAGAGTTGATTGCTTTTATTAATATACAATTTTTGTGTGATATAGAATTAACTCCTAATAAAAATCTTGCCAGCATCTTTGAGAGCATCATTGTATGCCCTTCTCCATAAGTTCTTTACACTTTCACAATAGAATCCCTCCTTGGGAATCCTGTTTGTGAGTAGGCTTGTAAGGATCACGTTCTTCATTATTTCCTCGATAAATTAATCTCAATAAGAAATGCTCCCTCTAGACTTCTTTGTCATTGAACCAGTGGACTTATTGCTGATTTATGCCCATCTTATTTGACCACTTTCCATAAATATCCCCTCTTTCTTCTCTTATCCGTCAAAGGTGGCAATACTTCCAAGTGACGTTTTCTCCTTTCCAGCTATTTAAAATATTCACAGCCAAGTAATTTGTTAAAACATACCTTAGTCTTGCTTCTCACAAAAAGCTTGACAGTAGCTAGACAGCTGTGCCTATCATTTATCACCGCTGCTGCTCATAATTTTCTAATTATTACCTCATGCTCCTCTCATCTGCTGGATGCCTATACTCTGAAAGCAATATCAGGAAAACTTTGTATTTTCATTTTGCAATCTAGAATTTTATTTACATACACACACACATAGCTTTATATTTATATTGTGAACATTATTATGAATGTAATGCTAAATGACAAAGATAAAGAAAAATGGACAAATTTCCCTAATATTTTCTTCATTTATTTAAGATTTTCCTAACTGTAGTGCAGCTGAGAGGATTAGCTGACCAAGTGAAGGTACAGTAGCCCTAAATTTTAATGCAAAGGTATGGCAGCCATTTCTGCATTATTTACAGGCAGAAGAATCATTCTGACAGGAGGTCTCCAAAATCAAAATGCAGATGAAACTGCCAGGCTCCCTGGATAAATATGCAGTATCTGTGCTAGGGACACTCTTTTCTGGTTGATGTTATGATAGAATAGAATAATGACTATGCTTTTGCAAAGCAGAACACAGGATGCCTAATGGGTCAAAAGAAGCAGATTTCCTTGTAGTGTCGATCTTCTGTTAAGTGCTTAGGTTACTGAGCATGCAAGCCACAATTTTTTCTTTTCACATCCAGGAATAAATTCATTTGTATTGGTTGCATCCCCTATACATACAGAACATAAAGAATCTTTCTAGCAGAGTCCCATAACAATATTTTGTTTGGTTGGTTGATTGGTTGGTTTGGTTTGTTTTTTAACAGCTTAGTTTGAAAGACTTTAAGGC
Organism: Netta rufina; assembly: GCF_964035555.1. Lineage (NCBI taxonomy): Eukaryota > Metazoa > Chordata > Aves > Anseriformes > Anatidae > Netta > Netta rufina. Next base: position 103,003,335 of record NC_140124.1, read on the forward strand.
TTGACTTTCACTGTTGTCTGAGATATTTGCTTGTTTTCTTATTAAGTACAATTGATTGGCAACTTGCTCAAAGCTAGTTTATGGCAAAAATAATGTGTCAAATAGCTAAAAAGTTTCTGTTGCTTTTGGTCAAACAAGCTGTTCTATTCTACCATTAAAATGAATGCTGTCAAATCTTGAAGAGTGTTTTGACAACAGTGTAATTTTCCTTCATCATCTCAGATCATTTTGCTGCCCAGATATATTTTGTTAAGACTTTTTCTGTCTGTTTGCAGAATGCATACTGTAATCTTCAGAAAGTATTTTCTACATCAAAATTGCTCTGAGAAATATTTTCCATTAACAGAAATAAATCCAGTCAGCCAGCTAAAAAGCTGATAGAAACACAGTACTGAAAAGAAAATGTGTTTGCTATGTTCAGCTATCATATTTGCTTGTTGGTTTGTTTTTAATTTATCACCAGAGAGGAAAAAAAAAATGAATAAATAAAGTTTATCAATAGATAATAAATCAACAGAACATTTTTTAATGGATTCTGAAGAGTATTCATAAAGCGTTTTGTATTAAGTGAAACTATAATGGCTAAACTGAGCAGTTATCCTACATTCTTTTGTTCACATTCTTTTCTTCCTTTTCTTTTCTTTTCTTTTCTTTTCTTTTCTTTTCTTTTCTTTTCTTTTCTTTTCTTTTCTTTTCTTTTCTTTTCTTTTCTTTTCTTTTCTTTTCTTTTCTTTTCTTTTCTTTTCTTTTCTTCTTTTCTTTTCTTTTCTTTTCTTTTCTTTTCTTTTCTTTTCTTTTCTTTTCTTTTCTTTTCTTTTCTTTTCTTTTCTTTTCTTTTCTCTAAATGAAAACCAGTAATTTATCTAAGACTGTGAAAAAATATTTATGTGAATGAAAAATTTCCAAATCTTAATGATATATTCAAAAATTTTTATGATCTACTTATGTAAGTTTATCCTTTTATTGCATACACTGTTCTATGGCCATGTAAAACTTGAAACCATCTTGAAACTATTCTTAACCTGGTAATTGGAAGTGATCATTATATGGAAAGATTATCAGGCATTTCATAAGGTATTCCTTATCTGTCAATTAATTTCTATAAATGTTATATTCTTGAGAAGAGCTACAAATAAAATTGCTTTTGTTCTTCCTTTAAAAAAAAATCAGAAGTCAAAGCACATTCGAAGGAATTACCTTTCAGTTGTTTGGTGTTTTTTTTTCCAACCTTAATGTTTTGATTTGGATATTTTATCAAAACTACATATATTGCTCTTAAAAAGGAAAGACAAATTTTCTTTCTCTCTCTCTCTCTCTCTTTTTTTTTGGAGGGGGGCTGCCTAATGCAGCTTTTATTTGTTTATTTATTTATTTTATCTCAAAAGAAGCTTCCAATTTCAACCTAAATTAACAGCTGGTTTTGGTCAAGCAAATCTACTTGACAAATGAACTATTCAGAAAATGATCAAAACTTGTCTGTTATTAATCTTTTTAACATGTTCATAATTTTTCTCATGAACAAATTTCCTGAATTCTTACCACTTCTATAAAATGTGTACCAATCTCAATCCCCTCTTCTGTCTCTCAGATTTCACGTGAGGTGCATACACGCACATACCCAGACACAAGGTTAGACTGGTCTTCCATCATTTGAGAAATTGTCACCAAATTGACTTTATCAATGCACTTGATGATAGCTTTCAGGTTATGTTATATGATGCTTTTTGTTGCAACTGATGCAGGAATGCTGACAACCATCTATCTACCTTTGATTTCCAGAAGCTCTGTCACAAAAGACACTATTATAGAACATAAACACATAAACTTAAATCTCTTTTACCATTTCTCTGTTGAAAGTTGAGACAAATGATGTCTCAACATCTTTTTCAAGGAAGGAAGGAAGGAAGGAAGGAAGGAAGGAAGGAAGCAAGGAAGGAAGAAATCTCTTCATTTTGGTTAAGATGTTCAGATTGCTGTACTGCATAAGGTGTTTGATCTGTAAACATCTTGATTTTCTTTTAGCTCTCAGTCACAAACACTATATGTGAGCTTCAAACATTGATAACTTTCCTCCTTGTACTAATAGCCTGTTTCCATTCTGTTTCACCAGCAGAGATGAAAAACTAGAGGGTCCAGTGAGTCTCTGAGGTGAACTGTTACTTGACTAGTTGGCAGGCAGCTAGTAGTTATCGGGTCACAGCACTTTTTATTATTATTATTATTATTATTATTTAATTTATTTTTCTTATTGTTAATTTTATGCTGTAGGACAGGAGAATGGCTTGTAGTTTTTACTTATTTTAGCAATGTTGCATTCTGCTCTGACCATAATCACAACAACATTAATTGTAATACAGAATTAAAAACACATTCAATGAAAGAAAATTCAGACAGAAGCAAAAGATGTGTTCCTTTTTTTCTTGAAAGTAGGAATGTTATATGGATAAGAATGATACTTTTTATGAGGTTTGTTTCAGGAGGATTGCAAATAACTCACATGAAAATCGTGTATTTAAAATTTAAGTAGAATGAAATATTTTTCCTAAAAAAAACTCTTGTAGAGTGGTACAAAGCTCCATAATAAATTATCTAGTTGGGAATTTCATTTATTACTAGACAGTTCTTTTTGAACTGAATTCTATTTCTAGAAGGACCTAGTTTTCTGTAGTCCACACCTGATGCCTCATTCTGTGATGGGTAGGATACACAGAGCTTTCTTGTCTGGGGGATTTCTTAACCACCACTCTAACAGAACATAGTATGGTAATTGCACAACAATCTGGGAAGTTATTGAAAAGAAACTGGAAAGTACAAAGATAAGAGAGAATTATAAGGAGAAGTAGGGAAGAAAAAAAAAAAAAAAAAGCAGTATAAGTAACAGTATCAACAGGATCTCATGCTTCATTCTCCATTTGTAAGAGAGTAGAACATAAGAGGAAAAATATGTTCTTTAGTAATTTTAGTATTTAGATTTCAATCCCTTCAGTGTTTAACTTCTTTCTGCCCCACAGATGTTCTACACCACTTTTAGTCTACACATTTATGCACAGATCCAAAAGTATTTGAGCAAAAACACCAAGAAGAGAACATGAGAACCGGCAAACCAAGTATTGTCCAGGACTTTGTGATATTCTAATTTGCAAAACAAACCTTCTTTTGAGACTTATTTTTTCATTAATTGTTTATGAACTTGTGTAAAATTTTATATCCATAAGCTTTTGTACCCAGGATATCTGCAGGTAGTGTACGCATTTCATGAAGAACTACTGTCTCGCTTTTTATTTTTCTCTTATAAAAAATAAATGAATCTGGTTTCTCTTTGCTTTAGTCAATGCTCACTCATTCTGTTGTTAGAAGTGGCAGTGGTCAGTTAATCCCTATCTGCACTATTCATGCCACTCCTCAGTTTATGGACCTCTGACAAGCTTTCTTCTATACATCTTTCCCTGAATATTTTTTTCCATTCTATCTCATTCTTTTGATGATAACAGACAATAATGAGGAATAACAGTCAGTCATCCAGCCTCTTATGATATGAATAACATAATATTGAATATCACATGGTGCATCTCAATTCACCATCAATATAATGGATTTAATTAAATTGAAATTTTCTGTGGCATGTGGGGATAAATACAGAAAAGAGTGTGAGGCCTTATGGAAATGTCAACCACACAAGTTGTGCAAGTCAAAAATAATCAGACAAAAGACAGTTCTCATCATCAGAGACAATGATCATCAACATCAGAGATGATGTTTTCCTCTAAAAACCATGGAATTATGTGATGATATAGTATAACCTGCTTTTTTAATTATTTTTTTAAAATCACCCAAAAAATATAGTCAATAACTCACATATGTATAGCCTTGCCTTAGACTTACTGTTTTCACTTGTGAGAAAGAAAAAATTATAAAAATGTAAATTATCACAACAGATACCACAGCATCTTTAGGTATTTGTTTTATATGTATGGGAAAATTGAATTTATTTATTTAGTTAGTTAGTTAATTATTTTCATGGATGCTGCCCAAAAGGTATGTGCTAAATTAATGTAAGAATCTATGGAATTCTTCAGACTTTAGTACATAAAAGCATTCATAGTAATATGTGTATCTAAATGGCTGTATACAAACACAGCTACAAATTTTATATATGAAATAAATGCATGTACAAATATGATTATAGTATCAGTAGCTGATTCTGAAAAGCTGGCCCTTATTACCATACAGAAAGCAGATTGTAAACTGTTTCCTCATTAGAATGTGCTGCCATTAAACTTGCTTAATACATTGGTGTTAATTTCAATTCACCATATGTTGGTGCAATACCAGCAATAAATATCAAGTCCCCAGAGCTGAATCTGTTGCATTTACAGGTATATTGTAGAAATGTACAAACATTTATTTGCCTTATTTTGAAGGAAGAGAAGATAGAGCATATGCAATGCTATAATTCCCTATACGACTTCTCTGTGCAAATTGATTCTGTTTGATTGATGCAAATTGATTTCTTTTGCTTGTATTTTTAGCAAATTAGTTTCATAAAACCCAGATTCTCTGCTCAATTCAGGAACACACCTCCTGTTGGGAAGAATTAACTTCTTGTTTCCCAAGTGAAAACACCTGTATTGAAAATTATCTCAAAGCTATTCAAAACAAGTAACAGTACGCAGGTCAAACAGCACACTGCCTCCTTCCTTCACTCTGGAAATCCATGTGTTCAGGAACTCACTCACTGATAGCAGTCATCAGTGAAAAATGCAATACCATGCAAAAAATACCAAGGAAAATGTGTGGTCAAATATGACAAAAATGAAAGATAAGCATAGCTTTTCATTTTTCATATCAAGAAGGACATTTTTGGAAAAACAGGTGACTACATAGGCACGTGTTTTGTAATGTCACATCAAAAAACAGTAAAATGTCATAAAATACATGGAACTCCCAGAAAACAAGGAAATCCTATGTGCCAACTCCTGCTCCCAGAGTCAACAGTCTTTTTCAAGTGACTCATTGGATTAAAGAGAAGAGAATGTCTCTTGGGAGCAGGTGATATAACCTAAATCTCCTGCTACCGACTAAGCACTCTCATGATTAACTTCTCCCATCAGACTTTTTCTATTTCTCTCTCCTGGAACAGAAGCTGGGAAAGGACAGAACCAGGACAGCTGACCTAATCTGGCCAAAGAGATATTCCACTCTATATGACATAATATAACAAATGAATAACAAAACTGAGGAAGTTGGCTAGTTGCTATTCTTCAGAATCTGGCTGAGCATTGGTCAGCAGGTGTTGAGCAATTGCACTGTGTATGACTTGCTTTGTGTATTTTTTTATCATTATTATCATCACTTTCCCTTCATTTTCTGTTCTATTAAACTGTTTTTATTTCAGACCACATGTTTTTTTACCTTTTTTTTTTTCTTCTTCTTCAAATTCTCCTCTCCCCCATCTGATGGGGGGAGAGTGATGAGGGGGAAGGGTGGGGATTGATTGAACAAACAGTTTTATGCTGTATGGTGCTTAGATGCCTGCAGGGTTAAACCAAAACACATACATATTGCACCATTCCATTTGAGAGATTTGGTCCAACTTCATCAGCATGACCTCTTGTACCTTGAGATAGACAATGCAAAACTACCACCTCCTGAAAATGTTTATGTTGAAAGTAGACAGAAGATCAGGAGATGGGCTTCTCAAGTAAAAAGAAGCTTTCTGAGATTTCTGATAAGGTTTCTGATGTACAGCTTTGGTCTCGGGGACATAATATTTAGTGAAGTTCTGCTTCAGTTTTCAGGACTAAAAGGGGAACATGTTAAGAGACTGCAAATTCCTTTTACTCTTTTGCATAATATAGAAATCAGGCTAAGAGACAACCACGCCTGCTATGTCATCCAACTGAGTATCTGTGAAATGTGTCCTGGTGTCTCACTTACCCCTGTGAGACAGAAAAAAAGTCACAAATTGAACCCGTGGTTCTAAGCCATGTGTAAATTAAATATCCCCTTTTCAGTGTTTAAAGGGTTATATGGCATTTCTATTACTATACATAATGTTCTGCATAAAAATTGTTTTTCATGGGGCAGCAGAAACCATTAAGAGACAGAAGGTACTTATTTACCTGGCTGCATAGTATAATATTGAATACAAATTACTGTTTATCAGCTCTTTATTATTATTATTATATTAATATTAATATTATTCTCCAGTAGCTTTATATAACCACTGCATGTGATTTCAGATGCAGTGTGAAAAATTTACAGAGACACAGCTGAGTGGTTACTGACTGAAGACCCAAGAGACAGAACCCTCTTCCCAGCCTTCTTGGAACTTTTCAGATAGTTGTCTGCAAGTTACTTAACCTCCCCTGCATTACTTCACTCACTTGAAAAATAAAGACAATATTAACTTGGACAAAGTTGGTGAGGCAGAGTAAAGAGTTCCTCAAATTCAGAGCCATTTAAATAGAGGTATCAAATAAGCACTAAGTTTGGTAATGCTATTATTGTTGCCTCAAAGGGAATTGACTGAAGATGTGCAGGGGTGAAGTCAGCAGGAGACAACCACAGTGAACCAATAAGCAAGGAGCAAAACTCTGCTGAAATGCCTTTCCACTGTTCTGACAAAGTCACTGCATAAGAATTAATGAGCAATATATTTAGAGATATGTTTCAGAATGTTGAAATAATCACCACAAGCCTTCTCAGGTTTTTAAGAAGTTCATATGCTGCTATATTCTTCCTCATTCTCCAAGCTACATTTCAGTTTGAAGCTCTGTAGTTTGCCATTCTCCTTTTCTAAAGTCTCTCTATTTTTATATTTTTTACATTTATATTACTGCAAATTACAGTAACTCAAACGAAAGAACATTATGCATTGCCAAGTTTTTATTGAACTATGACTGATGCACCATCATAGTGCACCAAACTCCAATGTACAGTTAATAGTAATCTGTCAAGACCAGTCTATATTTTATTTTCCCGCTAAAGCCTTTTAACTATACTTTTTTGAAAAAATACATAGAATTGTATTTTAATTAAGTTAACCTTTAAAAATCATTCTTAAAACAATCACCAGATAGGAGGAAAACAGCTAGTATAGTATCATATTTTCTGTAGATCTGCCATACCAAATTTAATAATACATGTCTGTGCTGAAACAGAAGATCGAGAGCCACAATACCTTTACCGTCTGTTTTAAAGTAATTAGGCTTATATTCATCCAAGAAAACCTACGTATGTGTTCTTTACAAGGCATATTTCCACAGAAAAATTAGAGGTGTTAGGTCTCACAAGTCCAAACATTTTCATCATCCAAAAATTAATTGATCCATACACTAAAAAATAAAATAAAATAAAATAAAATAAAATAAAATAAAATAAAATAAAATAAAATAAAATAAAATAAAATAAAAAGGCATATTTTAATAAGTACACAGGTGGCACAGTGTTTAGATTTTCTATAATTACAGCCTAGTTTTTAAGTTTTCTGTCTGACTAGTGTATTTGCAGTGAAGTGATCTGCTGTTGAAAACTGATGAATTGCACTTTAAAACCACCTGGAGAATGGTGCATTCTCTTGGATGTGAGTCTTCAGATTCTCAGACTCCAGATTTCACTCTTTTGTTGTTTTTTTTTTTTCTTTCTCCAAAAATAGTGACTTTTTTTTTTTTCTTATAATCCAGGAATCCAGGTAGCATTGGAATGTTGAGCATGCTCTCCAAAAGGAATATTTTTCAACAAATGTGCTACAAGGGTATTATTGAAAATAAGATTTTCCTAGCATGCCTATATAATATTCTGATTTCACAATGGAAACATCTGTAGCAGAATATCTGCATATGTTAAATGGGGATTAGAGACTGGCTGGTACTGTGCACATATTCCTTTCATTGTGGAAACTTGTATGTAACTGAATTTTGCAGCACCCTAAAATTCTGAAACAAAGTGTGTCAGTCACGTTTGGTTGTCTTTTTTTTTTTTTTTAAAGGGATATGACAAAATGGGATTTATTATTTATTAAGGGATTTAAGACAAAAATGGTCGTAAATGTGGATGGACCATTCAAGATCAGCAGGCCAGGGCTGTGAACCCTGAAATCATTAACAACATTAATGTTACTCAGACAGCAAAAAGCCAAGCTATAAAGCTATAGATGGTTATAAGGGATGTACTTCTCTACTAATTGCATTTTTGTTAATCTAACCTGAAAATATGCATAGAGGTCCTGATCACATGTAGGAGTGATAAGAAAATGATAACAAATATAGTAAAAAGAAGGAAAGTTTATAGAGGAAGAAATAGGAATGCCTATTAAGGTGACAATGTAGGAACTTATTTTTCTAAACAGTTGTTGCTGTCACCCCAAAATAAAGGTTATTGGCCTGTCATTGTTCAGGCAGAAGAAGCAGCTACAAGAAGAAAATAGAGCAAGTTTGAAGAAGTTTAGAAAGAAAGGAATATGGGTAGAAAAATACCCAACAATTCAAAAATAAAACAAGAAACAATTCTAAATACTTTTGAAAGAGCTGAACTCTAATCAAGTTGTTTCAAACAGGCAAATAAAAAGTTCTGAATTACCTGAAAACCCTGAATATATTGCTTGCAATATATTGTATTGTGTTTTGTTGATGATGATGATGACGATTTTTTGTTTTGTTTTTCTCTTTTTATCATCTGTGCTTGTATGAGAATGATTCAGATGAAAAGCAAAGTCTCTGGATCTTAATCCCGACTATACCCATAAGCTTTCAAGATTTATCCTATGCTAAATTCTACTTGAAATGAAGAATTGTTTTCTACATGTTTTACCACTGTGTAGCTTCAGCGATCAATGAACTTGATTACAGCTTGTACATTCATATCACGGAACCCATTTTATGTCGTTAATAAGAGCAGCCTGACATTAGCTCAAAGAGAAAAGCAATCACTTAAGCTCTTCCCATTTGCTTAGTTTTTAAGTGCCAAATGTTACCTCCTGCACAGATATTCACAGGGAATGAGCCAAAGGGCACATAAAATTCTGTGAGCTTCCATTTGCAAAGTTTCCTTTAATCTTTTTCTCTGAAAAATGAATATTTTGGGGGTTGTAGAAGATAAGATCTGCTTTTCTTCTTTGCTGCTCTTCTGCCCTTTTGTGAGCCATTCCTGTACCTCTCTGAAAGGATTGTAGCTATAGGGTTTCAGCTAAGAAGCTCCACCAAACAGCAGCGATTCAGGGGTGTGTTTTTGTGTGTGTGTGTGTGTTTGTGTGTGTGTAGATACAGGTATATATGAAATATGCTTATATGAAACAGCATGGACAGTGGCCAAGTTATCAAGATACTAATAAAAACTGAACTATGTAAAACTAATAAAAGAAAGACTTTAGCAAGATTCACAGGGAGATGTAGTGACACAAAGGGACTGACATTATTTTGTAGTGGTCACAGTAACATGAGGGAGAGGATACCAAAGTATAACAAATACACCTTTATGTATACTCCTTTCATACACATAACCAGCTCTAGTGTGACTGCAATTCAGCAAGCTACATACCTGACAGTACCTTCCTGAATTTTAGGTCAGACCCCTCTAGAAAGGAGCATGGCTGACTTATCTGCCCTATGTCATCTGTGTCACATGTGTTATGGGATACAACCATGCCACAACGTGTTATGGGATACATGGCAAAACACTCACACAGGCAGCAGAAGACATTTCTCACTGCTCAAAAAATAAAGAGGCTAATGTGTCTGAGCTTTCATAAAATGCATTTGTTGGTACCTGTGCTCAAAATCCTCCTGGAAAGGGAAGCATGTTTCAAGAGGGCTTATTCCAATGCACAGAGAGTGATTAATAGGCTGAATGAAAATTAAGCAAGTCATCAGTGACAGACTATAGATTAGGTAAGGTAAATATGCAGTTTCTTGTGTTGTACCTTTGTTCTTTAGGTGCCCTGCATTGGGGAAAAATAGTAAATAAAATTTTGATCTGGAAGAAGCTTTGAATTTCTAACAGTAAAACTTTATAATACAGTGCTAAGATGCTTAACACAGCTTTTAGTGAGGCAGATATTAATAAAGGCTACTCAAACTTCAGTAGACTTTGGTTCAACTAAAAATGAAGGGTAGATTCCTTTTCTCTACACTTTTAACCTAACAATGTCCACTTTACTGAAAACTAACCTCAGGATCTCGTAAGTTTTTTTAGCTATTTTATTGTACACAAATCCATCAAGCTGTTGGTGCCAACCACGAGGAAACTTATTGTGTATAACTCCTTGCTATATGGGGAAGCTGAGGTTTAGAGATTAGTGTTAAGACAGGGAAGTCTTGCAATTCCAGACAGAGAGGAGTAAAGGAAACAAATCCATCTATTTGTAGAATATATATACTGAATGGATATCAACTGTCCTACAAGAATAAAAATGTGATTACATATGTCATAGGAACTTTTTATGTTCCTGCACATACAGGGCAAACATCTATACTTTATTATTCAAGATTTAGTTCTTGTCCTACTTTAAATTTTTATGCAAGATTGAATATGGGATAGGAGATTTACTGTATTCCTAAGGAGATATATCTGAAGTTTAATTTGAGAACTATTGTGATAAAGTAGAGAACCAGAGGATGTTTTTCTCCCATTTGTGCCATTTATCTTCAATAAATGCAGGTCCTTGCCTAACACACAATTTATTACATTTATTTCTCTGCCTATAAACATGAATGTAGTTTTCTTGGTTATTGCCACTGTTGTTGTTGTTGTTGTTTTGGTGGTTTTGGTTGTTTGGTTGGTTCTTTTTGTTGTTGTTGTTTGTTTTTTCCTTTGTTCCCTCCTTCCCATCTGTATCAAAACACTTCCCAGCACAATTCAGCCAGGAGGGCTGGAGAGCAGCTGTCTCCACAGTGCAAGCCAGTGGTTTGCTAGCAGGACATGCTTCTGCATGGTTCATTGATTTTACTTCCTCTCCTTTTTAGATGTGATGTCACCATTTTTATATGCCAAATAAAATTTAAGCAAGGACCCAGTGACTTCACCTTTCCTCCAAGCAGCTAAATTCTTTTATCTAACACTGCTATTTTTTATGAAGGCATTATATGGAAGCTCACTTTCAAGCAACTAAAATGACAATATAAATTCAATGCCAGAGGAGTCATTTATCACTTTATGATAATGCCAGAATATACAAATGATAAGACTGAAGGGCTCAGGGAGAGAAATCTGAGGGGGGGTTATCATTTATTTGTGTACTTATGTAATACAAGGGAGTACGTGCTAAAGGAGAAATACAAAGACATTTCATCTAACAGGTTGATTTAGTGCTTCCCCTTCTCTGATCAATGATCTCCCTTATGTTCAGAAGCAACTGAATACACTGAAAAGAAAGTATGTGTCTTCTTTATGAAAAATAGTCAGAGAAATAGGTGGACTTAGATTTGTTTACAATTAACTCTGCACAACATATAACTATTAATTTTTCAATTAATGTACAAGTTGCCACAAATGGTAATAAGCTTAAAAAGGGATATCTACCACAGAATACTGCAGCTGTTAAGAAACTCATCAATAAGAAAGAGGGATTCAGGAGTATAAGGATATACAGATCATAACCAAGACGTAAACTGATAAATGATGCAAGGAGATTTGAAATAATAATAATAAAATGATCAGGCATAAACTTGATAGTATGAATTGTAAAATAAATACATTAATTGTTTGTTGTTTGTTTTTTTTTTTTTTTCATTTATGATATTACTAAGTAAGTCATTTATTTCCTTTACTCTTTTGTGCAGATCTAAACTTTAAATTAAGTACCAATATATGACATATTCACTTTTCCACAAGGTACTAGTCTAATCTCTAAACACTTTCTATTTACAACAGAGTGAAAAGTATAAAATCTTCTCTGAGCTTCAGGTTGCTCTTTGTGTTTTTTAATGGAATAACAGAAAACTCTACTTAAGGTAATGTAAAACAAAAATATAAATATTAAATTCTACTTCACATTTGTCTTTACAGAAAGCTAGTTTCACTTTGTGTAACTATACATTTTATGGCATCATGCGAATAGCTGGTAGAATACAAGAAGTATGTCATACTTCATAGAATCATAGAATCATAGAATATCCTGAGTTGGAAGGGACCCTTAAGGATCATCAAGTCCAACTCTTGACACCGCACAGGTCTACCCAAAAGTTCAGACCATGTGACTAAGTGCACAGTTCAATCTCTTCTTAAATTCAGACAGGCTCAGTGCAGTGACCACTTCCCTGGGGAGCCTGTTCCAGTGTGCAACCACCCTCTCTGTGAAGAACCCCCTCCTGACGTCAAGCCTAAATTTCCCCTGCCTCAGCTTAACCCCGTTCCCACGGGTCCTGTCACTAGTGTTAATGGAGAAAAGGTCTCCTGCCTCTCGACACCCCCTTACGAGGAAGTTGTAGACTGTGATGAGGTCTCCCCTCAGCCTCCTCTTCTCCAGGCTGAACAGGCCCAGTGACCTCAGCCGTTCAAGACATGTGAGCATACATGTATTTAGCCTATACATGTAGCCTTTTAACACAGTCAATATCCAGGAAAGCAACAGCTGATATATTAGATAACATAACTCAGGCTGAACAGAGTGCCCTACTTAACAGGATGTATGATTGTCTATAATTAGATGGAAGAAGTTAGCTGAGGAAAGCAGAAATTATAACATGTCCCTATTACAAATCCAGCCTCACAGTGCTTCAAACACAAATCAAAACCCACTTATATGTCTCCTGTTGACACTGAAACAAATAACTCAGGAGATGGAAATATTAGTCTTTTTGGATCAAATCAAATTCCACAGGCTGTGTTACAATGGTCTTGTATACTCTGTGATAAAGGAGAGAGAAATAACTCAGACTGATCCCAATTCCATTACTACAAGGGCTAATTTGCAAATGACAAATTGTCCTCCCAACCTAATATTTCTACATGCTAGTTTTCAACTTGATTAGGGAAATTAAGAGTTTGTGTGAATACTCGTGATTTTCCTTTCTTCATTTACTGAACAAATACAGGAAGACTACCTGACCACTGAACAGCAATGTGAGATTGCTGGTGCTGAGGCAACTCAACAGAAGTTTAAATGTGGAAGGATCTCTCATCAGTCACCTCTGGGACTGTATTAAATGCAAATGTTGGCAGTGGAGTGTAGCTGTAGAGGTGGCATCTGTGAGAAAAGGCCAGGGGCTGTCCAGTGTAGGACACAGACAGTTCCACCCAGCTCAAATGGTCCCTCCACAAGGCACTGCTGAGTCCAGCAGACAAGATGGTGGTGCCTCTGGGTAATTGTATGTAAAAAGTAAAAACTTTGTGCAGCAGCTGGGAGAAAAGAGTGAGAAAAAAAAAAAAAAAAAAAAAAAGAAAAAAAAAAAAAGTGAGAAACAGCCCTGCAGAAAGGAAGGTCAGTTGAGAAAGAAGGAGGGGAGGTGTCCAGGCACTGGATCAGAGTAGATCCTGCAGCTCATGGAGAAGAGCATGATGGAGCAAGTTGTCCCCCTGCTATACATGGAGGACCACATTGGAGCAGATCTCTACACTGCAGCTTGTGGAGGAGACTATGCTGAAGCAGGTAGATGTACCCTGAAGGAAATTTCAGCCTGTGGAGAGTCCTCAAAGGAGCAGGTTTTCTGGCAGGAACTCCAACCTTTGAAGGACCCACTCTTGGGGTAGTCTGTTCCGGAATGACCCCATGGTATGCTGGAGCAGTTCTTGAAGAATCATAGAATCACAGAATAATTGAAGTTGGAAAAGACCTCTAAGATCATGTAGTCCAACCTTTAACTTAGTACTGACAAGTCTACCGCTAAACCATGCTACAAAGTTCTATATCTACACATTTCTTGAAGACCTCCAGGGACAGTGATTCAACCACTTCCTTGGGCAGCCTGTTCCAATGCCACACAACTCTTTCAGTTAAGAAATTTCTCCTGATATTCAACCTAAATCTCCTCCAGCACTACTTGACGCCATTTCCCCTCATCTTATCACTTGGTGTTTGGGAGAAGACACCGATCCCCGCCTTGTAAAATACAATAAGGTCTCCCCTGAGCTCCCTTTTCTCCAAGCTAAACAACCCCAGCTCACTCAGATGCTTGTCATAATACCCATTTTCTAGACTCTTCACCAGTTTCATTGCCCTTCTTTGGACACACTCTAGTACCTTGATGTCCTTCTTGTAGTGAGGAACCCAAAAGTGAACAAAGTACTCGCTCAAGGTGCAGCCTCACCAGAGCTGCGTACAGATGGACAATCACTTCCCTAGTCCTGCTGGCCATGCTATTTCTGATACAAGCCAGGATGATGCTATTGGCCTTCTTGAACACCTGAGCAGGATGGTCACAAAGATTATCAGAGGGCTGAAGCACTTCTATAAAGAAAGGCTGAGAGAGCTGGGAGTGTTCATCCTGGAGAAGAGGAGGCTCTGGAGAGACCTCATTACAAACTTTCAATACTTAAAGCATTCTTATAAGAAAGATGGACAAGGACTATTTACTCAGTTAAATAATGATAGGACAAGGGGGAATGGTCTTAAACTAAAAGAGGATAGATTTAGTTTAGACAATAGGAAAATCTTCACTGTATGAGTAGAGATGAACTGGAACAGGTTGTCAAGAGAAGCTGTGGATGCCTCATCTCGGGAGGTGTTCAAGGCCAGGGTAGATGGAGCCTTGGCCTTATAACTTATCTAATGGGTTGCATCCCTGCCTATGGAAAGGGGGGTGTGGGGGAGATAGGGGGAGGTTAGATGATCTTAAGGTCCCTTCCAAATTGAACCATTCTATGATTTTATGACATCTGCCTCATTGGCTTCCCCCACTGATTCTTACCCATAAACTTTTAACCCTATTATCACTATTATTATAATCTTTATAATTATTATAATCTCAAGACAATCCAAACATTCCCAACATACAGGACTACCCCACTGATTCTCCTTCCTAGCATATCCCTTTTGAAGAGTTACTAGCTATCCATTGCAGTGCTCCAGTCATGTGAGTCATCCCACCATGTTTTCTAGATAGCAGCTCTGTCATAACCCTCCTGATGCACAATAGCTTCCAGCTCCTCCTCTTTGTTGCCCATGCTGCATGCATTGGTGTAGATACACTTCAGTTGGGCTATCAATCTTGCCACCTTTTTGCAAGGAGAAACTCTAATTCCTACATGACCTTTCCCAGGCACTTTTGTGATTTCTAACCCATAAATATCCCTTGTGTCTTTGGTGTCACATAGCTCTCCATCCCCTATCTCAATAGGGGCAGCAGACTGATGGAACTTGCTAGCACACCATCCCTTAACCATTGTCCTACCACCACTAGGTTTGTCTGTCAAGCCTGGTTTTATCCTTTTCCCCCTTCAAATATAGTTAAAAACCCTATCAATGAGCCCCTTAGAGACATCTTGTAAAATGACCCCATGATAAAAAAAAAAAAAAAAAAAAAAAAAAAAAGGAGGTAAGAGTCTGAGGGCCAAACAAGGGCAGGAAGCTTCTTTTCACATCCCTAATCCAGCAGACCTCCCTGCTGAAAGGTCCTGTCTGCATATTGGGCCTTTTGTTCCCTTCAGAAGGGAGTCTCCCACAACAATGACACATATTTTTTTCTTGGTGGGAGCTGTTTTAATGCATCACCTCCAAGCCAGATATACCATGTTCCTCAATATCATTCAGATCAACTTGCAAAGCATCATGCCTATTGTGCATGGGCACCTGAGAAGGTGGGGAAGTTCCTGAGGGGACGCACCTGCAGGGATTTTCAGGCAGGGATTTGTTGCCAATGCCCCTATTGCTCTAGGTCAGTGCATTCAGAGAGGTGGAGAGAGGATAGGGAAACCCTTCTATTGAGTGTCCCTTCTGCCTGCAGAAGAACTGCAGCATATCGGAAGGATCCATGTTGGAGCAACCTGTTCCTGAAGGACTGTACCCCATGGGAGGGACCACACTCTGGAGCAGAGAAAGAATGTGAGCAGGAAGGAGTGACAGAGAGGAAATCCTGAAAGGTTGCAACCCCTGTTCCCCATCCCCTGGCACTACTTGTTGTGGGAGAACGAAGCAGAAGAGTTGGTTTTGGGAAGAAGAAAGAGAAAAAGTTTTTTTGTTGTTGTTGTTTTCATTTCTCACTATTCTACTAATTGGCAATAAACTAAATTAATCTTTCCTCAAGTTGTCTTTTTTGCCTGTGATGGTAACTAGTAAGTGATCCCTGTCTGTATCTCAGCCCATGGGATTTTTTTCTCTTTTTCTCTTTTACTTGTCCTATTGAGGAGAGGGAGTGAGAGAGTAGCTTCGTGGGCATCTGGCAGCCAGGCAAAGCCAACACACCACAGGGATATTACTGGAATATTTATATTAACTGATGTATTTGTTTATAAATTTCCTTGTGGAAGATGGAATTCTTGTGATTAAGTACATTTTCTAGTGCCATCATGGTTTTTACTGTCTCATGAGTCTCAAGGATTGTCAGTCCTCTTCCTTAAAATACACAAGTGGGGTATTTCAAAATACAGATGCAGATGTTAAAAGAAAAAGCTGGAAGCATCTGGACTTTCTTATCTTGCTACAGAAAGAAAACGTGCCACGTCACAAAAGAACAAATTGGTTTTAGTAGAAACTGCTGAATGGTTCAGTAGCAAAGGTGCAAAACACAAGAAACACTATATAAATTTTGGCAGAATTTTCTTGTCTGTAAAGACTGTGCTTCAACTCCATTTGAAGAAAAAAAAAAAAAAAAAAAAAAAAAAAAAAAGATTGGTTTACTCTATTATGATACAGGAAGAGATTAAGGGACTATACATTTTATACACTTTTCATTAGTCTTCTTAGGGGATTCTATTTCCCAGACAGTGAAGATATGTCAAGACTATGAATATATTATAGACCTCTAGAGCACTTTCAATTTCCTGGTTTCAGATATGCATCTTGGCTCCACCCCAAATCTGTACCAATAAAAGTCCACAAATATAACAGCACTTCCCGATCACTTTCCATTCTCATTTTCACTGAAACAAAGGACAAACCCATAGGGCAGATGGTGTCAGCAGCATGTGCTCAATATCAGCACTTAATGGGACCTGTATCCTAAAGTTCCCTGAACATAACTCTAGCAAGAAAATGTAAACAATCTTAGGGGTTATGAGGCCAGTAAGATAGAAAACTTTTAGGTTGCTGGTCCCCAGAGAAGAATCAAGTTATGTATTCTGGGCACTGGGACTGTACACTGGAACGAGAAAAGTCAGTTACTCTAAATAGGATGTGAATGGTACAGTGTTCAAAAGCCATTGCACTGAACTTAGAAAATAGGGAACAACTAGCATGATCAAGATGTGACTCTCTCTGGGCTTGGATTGTGCATTCAGGGAGTTTGAGAAGCACTTCTAACCCATTTAAAATCCACCAGTTCAAATTTCCTACCGAAAGTAGGTGACAATTTTTGTTATTTTGTTTTGGGTTTGTGATTTCATGTGTTTGTTTGTTTGTTTGTTTTTCCTTCATAAAATTTATTTATTTATTTATTTATTTTCAGAAGCCCAGGAGAAAGAAGTGGATGAAGTGTTCCTTTCCATAGTACAGCTTAATTAAATACCTGCTCAGGAAATAAAAGACTACAGGACCCAAGTTCACAATTTTGGTAGATGGAACACAAACTGAAATTTACCACCTTTCTGGACAGTTCACCAGCCATTTTTCTAGAAGATATTCTGAATAGGGTATTGTGGAAATCAAACACAACATTCCATGCAAATTCTTATTAGGAGTAAAAAATAAAAATAAATAAAATGCACTACCACACCATTTTTATACACTGAGTGAATAGTTAGAAAAAGAGCTTCAACAGAAGGGTGTACTGCCCAGGCAGTAGAGTTGACAGCAGAAATGTATTTCTAAGTACACATCTGCATGTATTATATTCTGTTTACCACCAGCTCAAGACTGATGGATGCAGGTAGTGACCACAGATCCCCATATGCAGGAGGAAAGGAACTTTCAGGGGCATTTGAGCTCCCTATCCTGACGTCACTTCTAGATGGGGTGGCAGACAACTCCATCCTGCAGTGGGCGTTGTTACTAGGGAGCCATTGCTATGTACTGTCTCTGACATCTCTCCAAAAGCACGAGAAACCTGTAATGCATCTGTTATAAACAGTTGCATGAAAAGTCTATTACATGAAATAGTAGTGTGAAATAGTAGTGTGAAATACATGTTGAATGAGTGCCAGCACTGGACATGAGTGATTTTTTATGTAGTAGAAGGTTGAGTAAGGAAATTGTGGGAGTTCCCCTTTCTCTGCAAATTCAGTTTAGCTCTAACCATGGAAGTACAACAGATCTTAAGGCCCTGAAATGTATTTCTCTTGGGCAAGCAAAATTTTTCTGCACTTTATTTCTTATGGCGCAGAAGTTATAGCATCACCTACCTACACTGAGTGATGGGGTGGGGAGAGGGACGTGGTCATGACACAGCATTAGCTGTTAATTCTGTAACTCAATAGGACTTCGAGGATAATGTTCAGTGTCAGTGCATGGGTGGGTGGTAGAGTACAAGTAAAATAGGGCACAAACAATGAAAGATTTTATTGAATTGTAGAAATGTGTATAAACTGCAAAACAGGACTAGTCCAGACCAGATACTGGAAGGTTAATAAACACATAGGCCAATGCTACTTTCATTTAAGGAAGAAAACCTTGTGAAGGCTCAGCTCTTCCCAGTTTCTTTTTTGCTTTTTATTAATCATGGCAGTAGAAATGCTGGTACATGACACTGAAAACAAAGATATCTGGCTTTTAGACTGTCCAAACTAAAGGTTCAACTGCTAAACCTTTTGTCACCACTTCCCAGAAAGGAATGTTTGTTGTTGACACATCTTTGCTCTCGATGGCTTTATGTCTCACTACAATTAAAGACATATTGTTTGTTTTGTTGGCTTCCTACCTTGTTTTGAGACTTTTTGGGTTCTCAGTGTTAAGACCATTTGGAGTATTTCAGACTGTCTTAGAAATATCCTGTTTCTCTACCTAATGCCTTGCAGAAATATAAGAATATTACATCAGTAGAAATACTTTTATCAACAAAATCTATAATCTCATAAAAAAATATTAAGTTAGTTTGACAGGATTTGTTTTCTGTAAACCCACAGACTGTTAGTAATTATATTGCCTTACTTCACTTTTTTGAATCCTATTTCAGCCATAGTGTTTTTTTGTTTGGGATCAATACAGGGTTCATTTGGGTCACCAGGCAGAAAAGTACAAAGGAAAACAGGTCAAGACCTATTCATTCCTCACACCCTCTTCTTCATGAATTACTTGAAGTGGAAAATATCTAGAGATCTTGAATCACTTCCATGTCAATCTGATTAGAAGTCTGGATAAGCCTTTGGAGAATGATTAAATTTTTGTGGTATTTTCATGTTCACTGCTCAGTCTTCAGTTCTTTCACTTGCAAGTGTGGTGTCTCTAGGAGGATGAATGCATTAAACCCCTGAGAGACAAGAAGTCAGGGACATTTCCATTGTTTGGACTACAGTGTAATGACCCCTCAGAGCCGGAAAAGGCTTTGTTCCTGAGGGAAGATATTCACTGAAAAGGAAAGAGGAATATAATTCACCAGGCATTATCATTTAACAATGATTTCTCTCTCACTTTCCAGTGGCTCAAAAAGCCTGTTGGAGGACAGGGCAAGGAAAGAATGAATGCAGGACCTTGCTCAATGAAATGGAGTCTATCAGAAGCAGAGGGACATTGACAAATGTTTTTAAAATTTCAGGAAGAAAGATGGTTATTTCTGTGCTCTAACTGACAAAGAAATGACATTCTGATTCAATAACTTTGTTTCTCTATACATGGCTGCACTTAATGGACAGTTTATTTAAAAAAATAAACTAGCTGTGGCTTACAGTTGTGTCTAGCTGTGGCTTACAGTTAGTTGTTACCATGTCTGTTTACAAGAGGAATTCTGTATTTAACTTAGACTTATCTCTGACAAAGAGGTCATGTAAGAAGTAACTTTACCCTCAGTGTTGGAGTTCAAGAAGCTGAAGGGACTTAACCATATACAGAAACTAAACCTATAGAAACCTTTAAAGAAATGCATGAAAAGACTGAGTTTAAAAATAAATAAATAAATAAAATTTAAAAAAAAAAAATGCACAGATCTGTGGCAAACCTTGATTTAAGGTGGGAGAGAAGAAGAAGCAATCTTTTGGTGGTTTTGTAAGGCTCAGCTCTTTTTTTCCAAATCCAGAAATATCTGCAAAACAGCATGAGTGGAAGACTCTATTGACTTTACTAGGCAAGGTCTTGATAGTAGGGGAGTTGCAAGGGAGGTCTCTGTGAGCAGAGCCCAGAAGCTGCCCCATGTTAGATAAGAGACAGTTTCAGATGGCTCCAAAAGAGACCCACTGCTGGCCAGAGGCAAGTCAATGAACAACACTGGTTGGGACTCTGTGAGAGCAAATTTAAGAAAGGAGAGGAGAAAAATAAGTAAATAAAAATAAAAATAAAAATAAAAATAAAAATAAAAATAAAAATAAAAATAAAAAATGCTGTGCAACAGCAGCTAGGAGAGCAAGGAGTGAGAAACAGCCCTACAGACACCAAGGTCAGTGAAGAAGGCAGCAGAGGAGGTGCTCCAGGAAAGATCCCCTGTAGCCTGTGGAGAGTTCCCTGGTGGAGCAGGCTATCCCCCTGCAGCCCATGGGTCCCATGGTGGAGCAGATCTCCACACTGGAGCGCATGGAAGAGCCCCTAGTGGAGCAGGTGGATGTGGCCTGGAGGAGGCTGTGGCCCATGGAGAGCCCTCAGAGGACCAGGCCCCAGGCTGGAGTAGCAGCCCGTGGAGAGGAGCCCACACAGGAACAGGGGGCCTGGGGGGATCTGCCACCCATGGGGGACCTGTATTGGAACAGTTTGCTCCTGACAGATAGACCCTGTAGTACAGACCCATGTTTCAGGCTTTACCTTGAGTACTGTGTTCAGTTTTGGGCCCCTCACTAGAAGAAAGACATCAAGTCACTGCAGTATGTCCAGAAAAGGGCTGCGAAGCTGGTGAGAGGTCTGGAACAGAAGTCTTATGGAGTGGCTGAAGGAAATAGTGTTTAGTCCAGAGAAGAGGAGGCTCAGGGGAAACCTTATTGCTCTCTACAACTACCTGAAGGGAAGTTGTGGGGAGATGGGTGTTGACCTCTTCTCACAGATAACTAGTGATAGGTCTAGAGGGAATGGACTCAGGTTGTGTCAGGGGAGGTTTAGGTTGGAAATTAAGAGACATTTCTTTTCAGAAAGAGTTGTTAGGTGTTGGAATGGGTTGCTCAGTGAGGTGGTAGAGTCACCATCCCTGGGGGTGTTCAAGGAAACTTTGGACGTGGTGCTTAGGGATGTGGTTTAATGGATGATATTGGTAGTAGGGGGATAGTCGGACCAGATAACCTTAAAGGTCTTTTCCAACCTCAATGATTCTATGATTCTATGATTGAAGAGCTGCTGCTTGTGGGAAGCCCATGTAGAATCAGTTCGGGAAGGACGACATCCCATGAGAGGGACCCCACGTTGTAACAGGGGCAGAAAGTGACTGAAGGAGTGGTGGAGATAAGCGTTAAGGACTGACCGCAGCCCTCATTCCCCGTTCCCTGCACTGCTCAGGGGGATAAGGTAGAAGAGGGTGGATGGGGGGAAGTTGTTTTTATTTTTGTTCAGTTTCTCGCTGCTCTAGTGTGCTAGTGATAGGTAATAAATTATGTTAATCTCACTACGCTGAGTCTGTTTTGACTGTAATAATAACTTTTGAGTGATCTCCCTGTCCTTATCTCAGTCCTTGAGCCTTTTATATTTTTGAGCCATTATATTTTTCCCTCTTAACCTTTGAGGAAGGGGAGTGAGAGAGCAGTTGTGGTGGAGTTCAGCTGCCCAGCTGGGTAAAACCACCACAAAGGCAGGACGCTACAGGTTGCTGAAAAGACATGATCTAGTAATCCTTGTAAGGTGGTAGAGTTTTTATGAGTATACTGCATTGAATGTCTTCTCACCTGGGATTAGAAGAGTCCCAAACCTTTCTGAAATAGGACCTTTAGGGCCAGGAAAAATCATCACTAGAAACATGTTTAGATTCCAGTCAAGTCACTAAATAGAGGATATGAAGCAGACTAGTTTTGGGACTGCAGGATTGTAGTACCATTTGAGACAGTATCTCCCCCAGACAAGGACTGAATCAAATATAGGGCATTCACAGAAAATGATCATATACTGTAAAAGACTTTCTCTCATCTGTTTAGTCAGATGAGACCAATCAATTTTCAGGTCAATTTACAAAGCTCTTCACTGCTCCCATGGATGAGGCAAACACTAAAATAATGTCACTTAAAAGACTTCATTATTGCTATGTATTCTGATCTATCATTAAAACTGGTAGCTTCTGTAATTATGATGTGTATTTTTACAAAAACATTTGCTAGTTTCTTATAATCATACATATGCTACACTGCTTTTTTTTTTTTTTTTTTTTTTCAGGGAACCTTAACCTTAGTATTAAATATATACTAAAAATGAATCTTATTGTTAAAGTTTCTTGAACTTCTTCTTTTGCATGGCTCATTTTCTTGACTGTGATCCTCAGCAGATTAAGTCACCATGTGCATGGTTCCTCCAAGAGCACTGTGCAAGACTGCTGGCTGTCTATTTTCCAACAAAGTTCCTATCAATACAGAATACGCTTGTACTTCTGCATAGTACCAGTTACCATTTCTGGTTTTGATTATTCCTAATCTCTGTCTTTCACTCTAATTTTTTGAAATATTCATACACCTTTACATGCAGCAAAACTTTAAAGCAGAGCTACTGATGTATTTGCAAAAAAATGACTCAAAAGAAACATATATGCATGCATTTATCTTCTCAAGTGCCTCCTGGTGATTAATCTTAAGGCCAAATTCTGCTCCTGTGAGCAGAACCCAGGAACTGTTTTGAACACAGGATCTTTGGGCATTTTTCTTTTCTCAAGCTGCCAGAAGATCCTGGGGTAGAGAGGCTACAGCTGCTATCACAACGGTAAGCTTGAGGCAGTATAGTTATATAAATTACTGCTTCTTTTATCTTATGTGATACTAAAGCATCCAAATGCATGTTTCAAAAAAGACAATTATTACGCTTTTTCCACATCTTTATGTATTTGGACCCACCAGTTGCTGCACACCAAGCTATGATGGGAGGCCATTGCCCACCCTGCATGCCCTCCCCACCCCCAAATCTTCATGGCCCACTATAGCAGAAAACCAGCAGTCTCATCACCCCAGAAGTTTTGTGTCTCAGGCAGGTATTATTCTTCCCCTCACAAACTAAATCACTGCCTTAATGCAGGGTGCAGTACTAATTCTTAGTGAATTATTACCTCAATGGCAGGTTGAGCTACTCTTCACACAACAACCATCTGGATATGGTAACTGTATGTGAAACGTGTCCTGACTTCTGTGAAAAGAAAAAAGAAATTTGCCAGTAGGAAACATAAACCTGTAATTCTCTTCCTCCAGTGTGCACTCTGTGCATTACAGTCAAGCTCCTTTTCGATCACTCTTGTAATTTATAAGTAGTGCTGGCCTGGAATTATTTGTTCCTGCTCAAGAAGACTGGTTTACAATGCTCCCACTTCAGATCCTCCATCAGGTCATTTTTAGCATGCTTTCTTGTGGTAAACTCAATCTATGTTTTGTCAGGAAAGTCAAGGCCAATTGACTTCATTATGAAGAATGTACCCTCTTGTATTTTAACTTCTATATTAATAAATTAACCATTTGCAAATTTGGCAATACAATAAGTTCAATACAAAATATGGCTACCATCAGCCAGCACTTAAATTAAACTAGTATGTTGTTTTAAGTCACTGTCTTCCCAAACCCGATGCCAAGGCACTCGACACATTCCCCACCATCAGAGCTGAACTGGCTGCTGATAACTGGCTTACTGGTTGGAGTTGTGATGAGGGATGTCTAAGCTTGGGAAATGCCTGTATACTGAAGTTCTGACCTGTGGTGTCACCTGAACTAGGTTACAGCTGTATTGCAGCTGTGTCTGTGCTTGGCCATGTACTCAATCAATCAGGAACCTTAACTTAGAGTTGACTTCTTTGCTTTACCAGCCTGCCCTTTCTGATCCCTTATATCTGAGTTGCAGCCATACTTTTATTGGAAGATGAATGTTCATCTCTCCAGAATGAACATTTCTCATATTTCCTTGGGGATATGATGTTTAAGTATTTGGAGACTTTTAATAAAGAAGAGAGGTGTCTCAATATTATAGATGTCTAATGTGGTAACCACTCCTGGAAGTAAGGTGATTGAATTGTTGCTAGACGTTTGTGAGTTTTATTCATCTAAGTGCTTAGCTAATTGGAGTTAAGATGGACAGGTTTCCATTCAACGCTTTTGCTTGCTCCTTTGCCATCACTTCTTTTGCTTTTAAATTCACAGAAGTATTAAACAAAGTTTATTGGCACTGATATATCTACCATATTGCAGTTGGTGTTGATCTCACAAATAATTCTGTTGTGCTCCCAGGGTAATGGAATGGGCAAAAAAGCATATTCTCATAGAGACAGAAAACTCAGCATAAAAACGCAGTTACAGAGCACAGAAAACAGCAGAATGGCTCTCAGCACAGAGATCACAAAAGAGCTAATTTGCCAGAATGCCATTCCAAGCCCATGACCACAGCATTAGTAATGCTGCAAGGGTATGGAGTGCACCTGAGCCCTCTGATCATTAACCTTTTGGGTTAATGTGCAGCTCACAAGCATAAAGATGCTGTGTGTGTGGTGTAGGAGAATGAGGGAGGACAGGGGGAGCAAGCATTGGGGAAGGAAAGGAGTGGGAATAATTCAGGGAAAAGACAGAGTCCTTTTGATTCTTGAAATGAACTGATCGTTGTATTTCTCCCACGCAGAATTGTAAAAAAAGAAAAAAAAAAAGAAAAAAAAAAAAGTGAATGAAATAAAGCATTCCAAAAGAGAAATGAATTCACATAGCTGTGTCTTCAAATCTAATATATATTTAGATTAGTTATCAACCAGATAATTTTCTGATAAGGAAACTGCTAAAGTAGAAACATTTGATCTCGGGTTTCTCCAGATTCCAAGCCTAACTGTATTTATTTTCTCATCAGTGACCAAGGTAAAGGGACCAGATGTCTCAATTGGTTTACACAAATACCTGTTTCTAACAGACTGGGCCAGTGTTCAGTGATTTTTTTATTAAAATGCAGAGACATCTGATTATGATTCTGCCACTGATCCACCCACACTCAGTGCAAAAATGGCTGGTTCACAGACTCTGCTCCTCCTCCCATCTACAGTAGATGATCACATTCTCATTAACACAGGGGAGAGTACAGGCTGGCACCTGCAAAATGTTTTCAAATATGACTGTTTAACATCTCTTGGCAATGCTGGTGTGTAGCAGGAAGCCAAGTGGTGGTGCAGCCAAGGATGAGTTGCATGAGATCTCTATCCGCAGTCAATTAAACTTGGACACAACAGACTTGGAATGCTTCTTCAATTTCCTCTGCTGTGGTAGGCTCACCCCCATTTCACATTCTTCAGCACCCCTTTTTTCCTGTTCACTGAGGCCTCCCTTCACCATTCTCTCTCAACCTCTCATTTTCATCTTCCAGATGGAGAGGATGGACCTTTGCAAAGCTAGACTCACTTATATGAATAAGGAGACTGTTTTTGCTGTTGTTACCTTTTCAGGAACATAAACTGTTCCTGAAATTTGTGTGATTCAGGTAGTCTTGGTCCATGACCAAGATTTTATGACTTGGCCAATGCTGAATCAAGCACAGCAACTAGAGGTATTAGGTTTCCCAGACAGGATTTTATGGAGAGAGACCTTAATTGTGTATGGCCATTTTTATTTAAGATATGTAGTACTGTTAACTGCCTAAATTGCCATTTAATATATTATAATATTTATAATACTGTACATATACAGAGTTTTCTTCACAGATTCAACAGCTTCTAGTGTCTTTATTTTGTGTTCTAGTCAATGACTGAAACGTGTTATTTGATGACTTTCCATCTAAGAAATGGCAGCATTCAAAGAAAATGAAGGCTGTGCTGTGCTGTGAGTGCAGCTTTTGTTCCATATGGGTTAAACTTGTGAAGCATCTTGGAGTTTTTGATCAGACTAAAATATACCACAATTGCTTGAAATAGGACTTTGAAATTTTATCTATAAATTCTAAATGAGATAATAATACAAGCTTCTACTGCTCATTAATAATGAATGCAGTTATGTCTTCTTTATCTGCATAGGAATATAGCAAATGAAATCAAAGCTGTATAGACATAGCTCTTACATTTTAAAAACTGTTAAGATAGCTCCAAGTACATTCAAATCTTTCTTCCTATACATACTTACTGCAGAAATATAGTATACTATATTGTTGTTTCCAAGCTCTTTGCTACTGCATACACTGAACTTAGACTTAATGCTTCCATTCACTTTCAGATCAGAAAGCTCAATCCTGCAACAGTTGACTGCTTTTGCCATTATTCATATCTTTGATCTTATATAACTTTATCATTTAATTAGTACCAATAAAGTCCCTATGCTTTAAGTTGCATGTGAACCTTTGTGTGTTGGATTAGGCTCCTTGAATCGCATTTGTTTTAGCTTAAACATGACAAATCTAAGCACCAGTCATAAGTACCTTGCATGTTTAAACTCTAGTTTGTGTGAAGATATGACAATAGGATGCTTGCAGTTGGAAGAATATTTCTCTTAATTTATATATCTCTTTCCTGTAGACTAGTATAGGGAAATACAAATTACCTTTTGTAAACTGATGTTTTGCTCCATTTTTTTGCTAGCTTTCCACTGCCAGACAGACATCTGAACACAAAGCAGTCTGCTCAAAGCAAATTAATATAAATTACAGGTCAACAACGTTTTTCTCTGCTTCTTGTAAGAATGATGATGAATGGGATATTATAATATGTGTGCATATTGAAAAACACTGCCTGAACAGTTTAATGTCATTAGCAACATAACAGCTAAATCCTATCTCTAGCTGTTGCCTTGCCTTTGAAGGACTGAACTCTAATGATGAACTGAAATACCAAAGTATATAGTTACACAGTGTCGATGAATTTGTTGAAAATTCTAAAAATAGTTCACAGAATCACAGAATCACAGAATTTCACAGAATTTCTAGGTTGGAAGAGACCTCAAGATCATTGAGTCCAACCTCTGACCTAACACTAACAGTCCCCACTAAACCATATCCCTAAGCTCTACATCTAAACGTCTTTTAAAGACCTCCAGGGATGGTGACTCCACCACTTCCCTGGGCAGCCTGTTCCAATGTCTAACAACCCTTTTGGTAAAGAAGTTCTTCCTAAGATCCAACCTAAAACTCCCCTGGCGCAACTTAAGCCCATTCCCCCTCGTCCTGTCACCAGGCACGTGGGAGAATAGACCAACCCCCACCTCTCTACAGCCTCCTTTAAGGTATCTGTAAGGTCGCCCCTGAGTCTCCTTTTCTCCAGGATGAACAAGCCCAGCTCCCTCAGCCACTCCTCGTAGGACTTGTTCTCCAGGCCCCTCACCAGCTTCGTCGCCCTTCTCTGGACCCGCTCAAGCACCTCCATGTCCTTCTTGTAGAGAGGGGCCCAAAACTGAACACAGTACTCAAGGTGCGGCCTCACCAGAGCTGAGTACAGGGGGAAGATCACTTCCCTAGCCCTGCTGGCCACACTGCTTCTTATGCAAGACAGGATGCCGTTGGCCTTCTTGGCCACCTGAGCACACTGCTGGCTCATACATGTATTCAGCCGACTATCAACCAATACTCCCAGGTACTCCCTTCTCTGCCTGGCAGCTTTCCAACCATTCCTCTCCCAGCCTGTAGCTCTGCTTGGGGTTATTGCGCCCCAGGTGCAGGACCTGGCACTTGGCATTGTTGAACTTCATGCAGTTGACCTCAGCCCATCGGTGCAGCCTATCCAGATCCTCCTGCAGAGCTTTCCTACCCTCGAGCAGATCGACACACGCACATAGCTTGGTGTCATCTGCAAACTTACTGAGGGTGCACTCAATGCCCTTGTCCAGATCATCAATGAAGATATTAAAGAGGACCGGCCCCAGCACCGAGCCCTGGGGGACGCCACTAGTGACTGGCCTCCAACTGGATTGGCTCCATTCACCACGACTCTTTGGGCTCGGCTATCCAGCCAGTTTCTAACCCAACGAAGCATGCGCCAGTCCAAGTCAAGAGCAGCCAGTTTCTTGAGGAGAATGCTGTGGGAAACGACGTCAAAAGCCTTGCTGAAGTCAAGGTAGACCACATCCACAGCCTTTCCCTCATCCACCCAGCGCAGCACTTTGTCACAGAAAGAGATCAGGTTCGTCAAGCAGGACCTGCCTTTCATAAACCCATGCTGACTGGGCCTGATCGCCTGCTTGCCCTGTAAGTGCTGCGTGATGACTCTCAAGATAATCTGCTCCATGAGCTTCCCTGGCACTGAGGTCAAACTGACAGGCCTATAGTTCCCCGGGTCTGCCCTCCGGCCCTTCTTGTAGATGGGCGTCAAGTTTGCTAGCCGCCAGTCAACTGGGACCTCCCCCGATAGCCAGGACTGTTGATAAATGATGGTAAGCGGCTTGGCCAGCTCCTCTGCCAGTTCTCTCAGTACCCTTGGGTGGATCCCATCCGGCCCCATCGACTTGCGCACATCCAAGTGCCGTAGCAGGTCACCAACTATTTCTTCGTGGATAGTGAGGGCCATATTCTGCTCCCCATCCCCTTCTGCCAGCTCAGGGTACTGGGTATCCAGAGAACAACCGTTATTGCCACTAAAGACTGAGGCAAAGAAGGCATTAAGCACCTCCGCCTTTTCCTCATCTTTTGTAACTAGGTTTCCCCCCACATCTAGTAAAGGATGGAGATTCTCCTTAGTCCTCCGTTTTGCGTTGATGTATTTGTAAAAAGATTTTTTGTTGTCTTTAACGGCAGTAGCCAGATTGAGCTCCAGATGAGCTTTGGCCTTTCTAATTTTGTCCCTGCACAGCCTCGTTACCTCCTTATAGTCCTCCTCAGTGGCCCGCCCTTTTTTCCAAAGATTATAAACC
Source organism: Netta rufina (assembly GCF_964035555.1). Lineage (NCBI taxonomy): Eukaryota > Metazoa > Chordata > Aves > Anseriformes > Anatidae > Netta > Netta rufina. The sequence goes on from NC_140124.1 coordinate 103,032,462, forward strand.
CTCTTTTTTCTCCTAAGCTCAAGTTGCAACTCTCTGTTGAGCCAGGCCTGTCTTCTTCCACGCCGGCTCGTCTTTGTGCACATGGGGACAGACTGCTCCTGTGCCATTAAGATTTCCCTCTTGAAGAGCGCCCAGCCTTCCTGGACTCCTCTGCCCTTCAGAACTGCCTCCCAAGGGACTCTACCAACCAGTGTCCTGAGCAGCTCAAAGTCAGCCCTCTGGAAGTCCAATACAGCGGTTTTACTGGTCCCCTTCCTGGCCTCGCCAAGAATAGAGAACTCCACCATTTTGTGGTCACTCTGCCCAAGACAGCTTCCGACAACCACATCCTCCACCAGTCCTTCTCTGTTTGTGAAGAGAAGGTCTAGTGGGGCGCCACCCCTGGTAGGTTCACTAACCAGCTGTGTTAGGAAGCTATCTTCCACGCTCTCCAGAAACCTCCTAGACTGCTTTCTCTGGGCTGTATTGTGCTTCCAGGATATGTCAGGGAAGTTGAAGTCCCCCATGAGAACAAGTGATGATGATTTCACAACTTCTGTCAGCTGCCTGTAGAACTCCTCATCCGTCTCCTCATCCTGGTTTGGCGGTCTATAACAGACCCTGATCAGGATGCTATCCTTGTTGGCCTTCCTGCCGATCCTAACCCAAAGGGACTTGATCTTGTCATTCCCAGCCTCGAGTTCTACAACATCAAAAGATTCTCTAATATAGAGAGCCACACCACCACCCCTTCTGTGCTGCCTGTCCCTTCTGAAGAGCTTATAGCCAGTCATTGCAGCACTCCAGTCATGAGAGTGGTCCCACCACGTTTCCGTGATGGCAACCAAGTCGTAGCCTGCCTGCTGCAGGATGGCTTCCAGCTCCTCCTGTTTGTTACCCATGCTGTGTGCATTGGTGTAGATGCACTGCAGCAGGGCCATCGCCTTGTCCTCCGGCCTTGCCATTGTTCCCCCTGGAACAATGGCTCCAACAATCCTTGTTTCAGCCCCATCCCCCTTCTTCTATTCAGACACATGTTTTTATAAATATATATTATATAATAAGAATTATATGTTAATAAACCAATATCATGACTTTGCTAAGATGTGGTTCATAATTTTCTAGTTTCATGTTCACAGTGTAATGGATTAGATGAACTGAATTCATTTAAATGTAAGTAAATAGTCATAAATAGCAGACTGTTTTTTTGCTTTGTGGATTTTGCTCTGATCTGTGTTAGTCTCTCATCCAGGCTGGCTCTGTGTACTCTTTGCTGAATTCCATTCCCCAGCACAGCAGCAAGCAAAAGTGATATTTCACAACCTTCTCCTACCAGGCAGCCTCTGTAGTCCTAGACATACAAAGAAGGTAGGCTGGGAGGAGGTAGTGCTGCAGGCAGATGCGAGTCTATTTACAAACTGCACAACATGTTTCATCCCTAATAATAGTTTCTGCCTCAGCCATCTTAGTGTTGTACAGCACATGACTATACAAACACTTCAGGAATGGCAGATACAGTCCCTCTTTTACTGATATAAAAGGCTTATTTTTAAAAAGCTGCAAGCTTTAGAAACATAATTTTAGTGCTCTGATTTGTCCATACAAAATATTTTTATATGCTTATATTCTTTTGGAAAATGTTACTGGAAAACATTTAGGTGAAATGTTAGTCTTTGGCAGATGCTCATTTAAATAGGCCTGGGTTTGGTTTTGGTTGCTTGGTTTTCCAACAAGTTAGTATATTTTTCAAGAAATGTAAACTTTCTTGTGTGAATTACCATTTTGCTGAAGCCTGGTGTTCATGGAAAACAATGATAAAAGATGTTCATTCATCCCTAACTTTAAAATTGACTCCGTAATGTTCACAAATCCCACAACGTTATTATGAAATTAAAAGATAAATCCTATTCTAGAATGCAAGATCCTGTAAACAAACACTTCAATGAAAATCTTGATTTTCTTTGTGGGGAAAATATATGGTTACACAGTGTCAATCAATTTCTTGAAAATTCTAAAAATAGTTCAGAAACATATTTTTATAAATACATATTATATAATAAGAATTATATGTTAATAAACCAATATCATGACTTTGCTAAGACATGGTTCATAATTTTCTAAAGTTTCATGTTCACAGTGTAATGAATTAGAAGCTATATGAACATGTAATACAAATAAGTTATAAAAAGTACAATAAGACTGAGTAGTAGGTTGTAAGGTATTTCAACATTTAGAAGAGAAGTAATAGCTTTTCCTCTATTTTAGAAAGACAAATAAGTCTCTTACAAGACAAGTAGCCCTCATGAAATATCTGAGGACTACAGATACTCATGATGGTTTTGTGAGTGAATCAAGAGCTTGGAAAGTCCTCATGCGTCCCTCTGATTGCATTTAAAAAAAGGTCTGTCCACCATAAATTATCATTATCACTGCTTTGCTATTATATTAATCTTTTGCTCCGGGAATCTCTTTATACTTTATCAACTTACATGAATCAAACCTCTTGTGATCTTTTTGAGGTCATTTTGAACTCCCCAAAGTCTAGAATCTCTCTGTCTGAAGCAAATACTGAAGATACTGTAATGACAGAAACTTTCCCAATATTTCTGATCTTATCATACAGAACTTCTGAGAAAACTGCCCTGCTTGAATTTAAAATATGAAGCACATATTAAGACATTACAATCAAACATCATTGAACTAAAAATAAAATGAAAAATAAAAATGAATATCACATTCATTATGGTGCTAAACTGCACCATATCACTTTCTCACTCCACCTCCTGAAGGGAAGAGGGGGAGAAAATACAGTGAAAATGAACAGGATCTGACATAAGGACAGGAAAATAGCACCCCAATTATAGTCACAGGAAAAACAAACTCAACATAGGGAGATTAATACAATTTATTGCTTATTATTAACAGACTAGAGTAGTGTGAAACTAAAAGCAAACTAAGAACACGTTCCCCAGTCTTTTCTACCTCCTCTCTGCAAGTGGTTAGGGGAACAGGGAATGAGGATTGCAGTGAGTCCACAACACTTTGTCATCTGCTGCTCCCACATGGTCACTCTCTTCCTCTGCTCCAACATGGGGTCCTCCCATGAGATGCAGACATTCACAAATTAATCCTACATGGGCTTCCCACAGAGAGCAGCTCTTCAAGAACTGCTCCAATATGGGTCTGTACCACACGGTCCATTCTTCAGGAGTGGACTACTCCCTAATGGCAAGAGCCAGATCCCACCAGACATTTAGTTCCTGGCTGGACTGCTCTCCACGGACTGCAGATCCAGCCTGTCTGCACTTGTGGGGGCTCTCCACAGGCTGCAGCTTCCTTCAGGCCAGATCCACCTGCCTCACTGTGGGCTCCTTCCTGTGCTGCATTATGGATATATCATAGAATCATAATCACAGAATCACAGAATTTCTAGGTTGGAAGAGACCTCAAGATCATCGAGTCCAACCTCTGACCTAACACTAACAGTCCCCACTAAACCATATCCCTAAGCTCTACATCTAAACATCTTTTAAAGACTTCCAGGGATGGTGACTCCACCACTTCCCTGGGCAGCCCGTTCCAATGTCTAACAACCCTCTCGGTAAAGAAGTTCTTCCTAAGATCCAACCTAAAACTCCCCTGGCGCAACTTAAGCCCATTCCCCCTCGTCCTGTCACCAGGCACGTGGGAGAATAGACCAACCCCCACCTCTCTACAGCCTCCTTTAAGGTATCTGTAAGGTCGCCCCTGAGTCTCCTTTTCTCCAGGATGAACAAGCCCAGCTCCCTCAGCCACTCCTCGTAGGACTTGTTCTCCAGGCCCCTCACCAGCTTCGTCGCCCTTCTCTGGACCCGCTCAAGCACCTTGATGTCCTTCCTGTAGCAAGGGGCCCAAAACTGAACACAGTATTTGAACACATTATGAACACACCATAAAACAGCTTACATTGGAAGGGACCTTAAAGATCATCTAGTTTCAACCCCTTGCCAAGGGCAAGGATGCCACGCACTAGATCATGTTGCCCGGGGCCCCACTGAACTCAATTTTGAACAACCTTGTTGATGGGGCATCCACAACCTCTCTGGGTAACCTGTTCCACTGCCTTTCCATCCTCTGAGTGGAGAATTTCCTCCTAACCTCTACTCTCAGTCTCACCTCATTTAGTTTAAAACCCTTCCCCCTTGCCCTGTCTTTATCTGAATGAGCAAAAAGTTGCTCTGCATCCTTTTTATAAGCCCCCTTTAAATACTGAAAAGTTGCAATAGGGTCACCCGGAGCCTTCTCCTCTTTAGGCTGAACAGCCTTTCTTTGTAGGAGAGGTGCTGCAGCCTTCTCATCATCTTCGTGGCCCTCCTCTGGACCATTCTAACAGATACACATAGTTCTTATGCTGGGGGCACATGACGTGGACGCAGCACTCCAAGTAGGGCCTCACAAGGGCAGAGTAGAGGGGGACAATCACCTCCCTCTACCCACTGGCCACTCCTCTTCTGATGCAGCCCAAGAATAGATATGCTCCACCATGGCATGCCATGGGATGGAGGGGGACAGCCTGCTCTGCCAAGGTCCTCACTGCAGGCTACAGGGGAACTTCTGCTCCAACACCTGGAACATCTAGTCTCTTCCCCCTTTAATGATCTTGGTGTTTGCAGTGTTGTTTTTCCTTTAGTTGCTCACTCTTCCAGCATTTTTTCCCTTTCTTAAATATGCTGTCATAGAGGCAAAACTAGCATCCCTCATTGTCTTGGCTCTAGCCAGTGGCAGGTTCCATCTTGAACTGGCTCTTATCTATCAGGGGCAGCCACTGGGCTATTCTTACAGAGGATACCTCTCCTACTACCAAGCCCTTGCCATGTAAACCCAAAAATACAATATGTTCCTGTGCTCATGTTCTCTGATACACATAGGGAAAAAAGATTCTTTGTGGACAATAATATTTTTAATTCATCAACAACAGGCCTGAAGTATCATCAGAGATTAAGCAACAGACACTTGATGTAAACTACAATGTTTGCAGCCCAGAAAGCCAGCTGTATCTTGGTTTGCATCAAAAGCATGGCCAGCAGGTCAAGGGAGATGATTCTCCTCTGCTCTCATGAGACCCCACCTGAAGTAGTGTATTCAGCTCTGGGGCCTCCAGCACAAGGACATGTAAGTATTAGAAAAAGTCCAGAGGAGAGCCATGAGGATGGTCAGAGGGTTGGAGTATCTCTCCTATGAAGACAGCCTGAGAAAGCTGGGCTGGTTGAGCCTGGAGAAGAGAAGGCTCCAGGGAAACCTTCCAGTAGCTAAAGGGGACATAGAGGAAAGCTGGAGAGGGATTCTGTCAGGGAGTGTAGTGATAAAACAAGGAGTAATGGCTTAAACTGGGGAAAAAAAAATAAAAATAGGTATTTATTATATAATAGGAAGAAACTCTTTAATAGGAGGGTGGTGGAGCACTGGAAAAAATTGCCAAGAGAAGCTTTGGATGCCCCGCCTGTGGAAGTTTTAAAGGCCAAGTTGACTTTGAGCAACTTTGTCTAGCAGGAGGTGTCCCTGTATAGGTGTTGGAATTAGATGATCTTTAACATCTCTTCCAACACAAACCGTTCTCTGATTCTCTGATTGCTTGTTTGAATCTCTGTTAAACCAAGTTCTTGGGTACATATAAATCCCAACTCATTCCTTAGATAAATTCATGATTATATATTTTGTTGAACGAACATGGACTGCTGAAACAAGACCCTAGGAAGTATTTCAGCTCCTGACATCAGCCAGATCCATGTTCTCCAAAGATCCAAATACGGAGATCTATTGAGTTTATTGCATTTCAAATCAGGCTCATAATAAGTAGGGCTTTCCAGTTCTTCTGAGATATTTTAGTTAACTGAGAAACAGATTTCATATAGTTTGAAATTTCTGCTGCCAAATTAAAAGATTAACATTTTTTTCTTCTGGACTGCAACATTATTTAGTTGCTAATCCATTTGCTTTTGGTAGTCTATGGCAACCAGATGCTTTATGCTACAGCTGGTCTTATCTTACCCAGTAAACTAATTGTCACTACTTGCTATGACAAAGACAGTGAAATAAATGAAATCTGTTCTCTTGGAAAAAGAAAAGAAAAGAAAAATAAAATAAATAAATAAATAAAAAGACTTCAGTAACATGGAAAAATAAGTTATGACATCAGCCTTTAGGCAAAAAGGCTCTACCTATTAGATACTTTAAAACTACCAATTATATTAAATCTTCTGAATTAAAAGTTAAAGCTCTTTTGGTTACCCATTTGGGATATCCCAAATGTTCGATCTGTCAACTCATGCAGAAAAGAGGAAAAGGCAAGATCTCACTAGTATATGAATGAATATACTAACTAGTATATATTTTTTTTTGTTTTGTAACACAGAAACTTAAATATCATTCTTTAAAAAATGTATATACATATATATATACACACACACACATACACACACACATATATATATATTCATGGGCATACCCTTGGTTTTCCTTGAAATTCAATTCTGTTAAACACAAATCTTCAGATTAACTTAGCAGTTTTCATGGTATTGCCAACAGCACTTGTTCAATATAGCACACTTCATTTTTCAGTTTTTTTTTTTTTATAAAGAAACAGATTATTCAGATATTATTCATATACTTTTTAAACCTTTAAGTCAGTTTAACCATGTATTAAAACATCTTTCAAATTCCTCAAAATGCTCCTGACATATTTCCTTAGCAGTACAAAATCCAAATGTGACAAGGGATAAAGCTCTTTGATGCAAAAAGCTGGTCCTATAAACAGATCCCGACTGGACAGATGGTTATTTTTAATAGTAAGACCTAATTTCTGTATAGTGATCCAGGGATAGCACAAAGACGCATGGAGGAACTGCCCTCTTGTCTTCAAGTAACAGGAGGGTACACTAAACATTTGTATCAGCAACATTTGTTGGTCTGAGTTCAGCCTATAATGCACAGCTCTCCTTATTACAGAATCATCACATGATATTAAGCTGATCTTGCTATCTTTAGGAGTTGAGGAAGCCTACTTTTAAAAGTACTGCTTTATTATTATTATTATTATTATTATTATTATTATTATTATTATTATTATTATTACTGTCTTATTCCTGATTTCCTTAACAGCATTTTCTTTGTTAGATTTTCTTACTTCTCATAAACATTACTAAACCTGAGGGTAACCAAGTTGTGTGGTTTTTTTTGTTTGTTTGTTTGTTTGTTTTCCCTTTTTTTTTTTTCCCTTCCTATTTCTCCCATTCTCATTCTCTTGGTCAGTCTTCCATTATGCATTTGTTCCGTGCAGAACTAATAAGATCAGGGCCTGGTAACAAATCTCAGTGAGAGAAAAAATACAAGCTACAGGTTTCAAAGACATGAACTCTACTTTTGTTCCCACTGCATTTAGTGAAGTTCATTTTAGTTTGAACCAAAGTTGAGAATAGAACCTAGACCACAACAAACAGAATCTCAGATGCTACTATTTCTCCACAAAAGAGCATCCATGTCTGAAAACAAAAAATAAAACAAACAAACAAATGAACAAAAACAACAACAAAACACCTCTTAGCCCAATTTTTATTCTTTCCTTCATCAGCTCTGCAGAGTACTGGATTGGAACTGCGTTGCTTGAAACTAAAATTAATAAACTTTTCCTCCATAAGTTTAACCAAAAAGTAGTCAAGGACAAAAAAAAATTTTATAGTTAGTTGTATATTAGCTAAAACAGAAATATATAGACCCTGTGCTCAAAGACAAGCTGCATCCATTTCTTGGCTGGAAAGTAAACTACTATTGTACACTATGATGGTGCAGGGTAAGGTCTATTTTGGTCCCCCAGATGGACCTACAAGCATGGCTGGTAACATAACATGTAATGTAATTGATGAACTGGTGATCAGTTTACCTCAGACACAGAACTTAGCATCTTACCTGTTTTAAAAAATAAACTTTAGCCTAGTCTAAATGACAATTTTTAACAATACTTATTAAACTTTTCAGGAAAAAAAAATCACATTAATGCAGTTCAGATACTACGATTAATCTTACTACTCTTCACCCTAAGTGCTCCAGCCACCCAAACTGAAATGCTGGATAATATTCCTTCATATTGCTTCATTCAGGAGACAACTAGTACTCCACTGCTTCATGAAGATACAAGAACAAGTTTCAGAACAAATACTTGTACAGCCAATAAATTTGTTATTATTTTTAAATGAGTAATGAAAATCTGTCATTTAAGAAAAGCTCAGAAGTGTTTTTTCCCCTTAGCTATTCCCTGAGCTATCCCCATCTATCCCCTAGATGTCTTTATGAAGCACGTTACACTTCAGTAATAGTTTTGGAGGGATATAGCAGGAGTGAGCTACAGGAAGAGATAGTCACTGAATTTCCCTCTGTTTATTGAAAGATTAAAAACATCTTAAGATGTCAGTAGATGTTCACATACAAATTATAATGAGCATAAAATGCTTTCTTTCATCCTACATGCCAATTGTGTCCTCTAGGACATTTATAAAAGGGAATGCACCAAGTCACCTGGAAATATAGCTCTCCTCATTGTAATGTGCTCAAGACCTTGCATATTTCTGTAAGAATGGGCAGTAAGTGAAATAGTTTGCATGTAAATTCAGAATTTCTCAGAGATATTCCAATGCAAATTAAAGGGGATTTTTGTTAACAGGCCCATTATGATTGAAGTTAGTAGTTTTAATGCTAACAGAAAAAAAAAAATCATTTTCAGTGTAAGAACTGTGTCTGAAGACATGTCCTAAAAGCCTAGAAATCTTCAAGTAGGCAACACAGGTGATTCTTCCACTTAAAAAAAAAGACTTAGGACTGCAGACTGGCTGAGGCAAGTCTCCCCAGTCAACATGGCAACTACATTTGGGTAGGTATATATTTATGTACATCTATTTCTGCTCACATCTGTATTTGTCTATCTACATGTCAGAATCTTTAATCTGTTCCTCAATATATTTTTAAGAAGGAGATCTGAAAATTCAAATTTAGGTGTCAAACAGCAATTTTGATACATATAATAAACCACAAATCTCATATTTCATTGAAATATATCATCAACTTACCATCTTTTTAGTTCTAAAGTGACTCTTGAAGATCACCCAGACAAGAAGTCCTGTGAGTCCTATAATATTATCAGACAAAGTCTAGTTAACAAATCTACAGCTCTATTTCTTCAAGTGGAAGAAATATTCTTCTGCATGCAGATCGAGTTATGTTGACTATCTGTTTGCGACAGCTATTTCAATGTCTTGTAAAGCTTTTCAGTCAACCAGCTCTAACTTTCCCTAGTTGTACTCCTAGACAAGAATCCTTATAAAATTGGTCATAGATCAATTATATGTGTAAAGCATAGAGCAAATATGTAATTATTCTTTAGAACAAATGTGTTTTTTTTTCAAAGCATTTAAGCATCATATGCCTAAATATACTTATGCGCTTAGAGTTAAGTGTATGTTCAAGGATTCAGAGAAAATAACATTGGTTGTGTTACAAAGGCAGGAGCAAAATAACATAACAAATGACAAAGCAAAGCAAGTGTTCAACAGGGGCACGCCACACATACACACATATATCAATATATATATCATTTTCTTCCATCAGATCCCTTTAATCATTTCCTGATTAAACATAAATAAATAAATAGTACGAATTAATACAATTGAAGCATGAGTTCCACAGACACTTAAATTTTTCTGTTATCATGTTGAATAAAGGCAAGTCACTTGCATGATGTTTTTTCTGTTAATATTACAGTCTAATCATTAACTGTGGGCAGTCTTTCCAATATCTAACTGTAATTTGTTTTTACCAGCTTGAAACATTTTCTTCTCCTTTGTTGTTTTTCATTATACATATTATTATTATTTGATTTATATAGCATTGCTCACTGTGTGCTCATGGTGCTTCAAGAAATTCAACAAAGTCAAAATAAAAGGCAAGAAACTTCAATTATTCATAAAAGAGAAAACTGTTTAGTGAAGGCTCCAAAAAGGGAAATGAATAGCAGCAGGATTCCCTTGGGTGTAGATTTTCAGGCAGAGGTCATAAATAATTTTATCTGCAGAAATGTTGATAATCAAATCCTATTGAGGACAATGGGAACTGCAAGTGCTTAGAATAGTACAAAACAAGATCATATGTGGCAATATTCCGATAGTAGAGGAGGAGAAAAACTATAGTCTTTGTGTGTAATTATGGAAGAAAAAATAACAGTGGAGAATATACACAACCAATGTCCTGAAAATCAAAGGTACTGAGATCTGAAGGGTGAATACATTGATTTGAACGTAAATTTCAATCTTGCTTTCAAGAGTAGCATCTGGATGTAAATAGTAATTAATAATAATAATAATAATAATAATCTAGCCATTGGCTAGTCCAAAAGATACAAAATATTAATTTGTGTCCAATGCAAAAACTAAATTACTTTCTCATTTCCCACAGAAATATCTCCCTCTTCCCTCAGTTTTGTATTGTGATAATGATAAATTTTATGATTTCCATCATAAAATGAATCATTCCAATTTCTAAATGAAATGTTTTGAAATGAAAAAGAAGTCTCTAGACTTCTTAATTAAGAAAGGCTGAGACTGTTGTAAATACAGTACTGCTTTGTCAATATGCTCTTAAAATAAACTTTAAATAAATTTTCAAAAAAATTCATTCTGAGATCTTCATCTAAGAAGTAATCTGTAATTAACTCTCACTAATGAAAGCATGGATTTCAAGCAGACCATAGATTATTTTTACCATGATACATAAAAGCCATATTATCTGGCCTGATAAACAACATCTGCATCACTTCTGGAAAAGCATCAGTTTTATAACCATTTTACACATTTTTTTTTGTGTGAAACTCAACCTGTCTTTTTGCCTTATACCTGCCCCTACCATATGTTTACCTGTCCCATTAATCTTAAATCTTAATCTTTAATCTTAAATTGTAAATGTTTTCTATTTGCAAATGTTGGTTATAGTGGGATCTGGGTCAGATATTGTGGCTTTAATGCCACCAATAAAAGATAAGAATAATCATTAATTATAGTTTTAATTAAGATATTTGCTTGGTAAAATAGTATACTTTGAATTATTTTTTAATTTACTCTTATCTATTTTAATATCTACTAAGCCTATATCCTCTACCTCCATAAGAGGTACTCCTGGAGCAGCATTTTAAATGCCTTGCTTTCCAAAATAAGGATAAAAAGTGTTACATTCACAAAAGTGTTACAGAGGAGCATAATTTATGCTCCTCTTTCCTTTTTTGTTTTTAAAAGAGCTGAACTAGATACCCTCACTGTGATAAATGTTCTGTGCTAATCAACACAACAAAACACAACAGAAGTCTTTGTAAGAGTGATATGGAGACAAATAGAAAGTAATGACCATTTGTCTTGACAACAGGATAACACAACACAGAACACATATTTGATATGTAAAACAGAATTTCTTAAACAGGATGTGTTTTTGCATGGCCTGAAGCATTCACTGTTCATTTTATTAAAAATATTTTAAATATACATGAAATCTTAACTTCAGGTGTTTTTTATTCACTTGGAATTTCCTGATACAAATTTTCTATTTCAGCTAGGGTTCTGATGAAACCAATCTTTACAATAAAATCTAACTTACATATAGCAGACACTGAATATTAATACTTTGTGAATATGTCTGACCAACTTCTCAGAACAATACAGTGCTTTGATAATTTTTAGGAGTGTTTCTTGGAAATAATAATTTTCTTGATTGTCTGAATTTTTAAGGTTGTCCTTTTTTATTTGTCAGGGAGAGAAGTTGAGGTTTCTCATTCTGTGGTTTCAGAATAGCCAGAATGTTAATTTTAAATAAAAATATCCTTGTTAGGTAGGTAGTGGGAGCAGACAGCAAAGCTGGTATATCACAAAGAAACGTTCCCTCTACCTATTTGTCTTAGTTTCATAACATTGTTGAAGCAGGCAGACTGAGTTTGCTGTTTTGAAATTTTCTGGCTCACATTAATTTCTCTCTGCATGCTTGGACTACACATAGATTTAGGAAGCTTTATTTTAAGTGGCTATCTATTTTAAATACTTTGGGAATGAGTTTATTTGCTGTATTTGAAGGTGGCTGTAATTTACATTGTCAACAGCTACATTCCTATAATGGGACAAATGATGAACATAGACTATTTTCTATCAAAGCCTACTTAAGGCTTTAAAACAAGTGGTACAGAGCCAAGTTGCTCCAAAATATTTCCACTGATTCAGAGTGTAGTAAATTCCTAGACTACAATCTAATCAACTCCAGCTGACTGATACCATTCCTTACCATATCCCTTTTGCACACAGCTGTTGTATTCAGCCATTCCCCAGCTGTGGCAGGCATTCAGAGGGGAGCATGTTAAAAGGTCCTCTTCATTAATACCAGTCATGCTCAATCTAACCAGTAACAATGAACAAAATATTTTAAAAAAAAAAAAAAAACCTATAAAACTATTTATAGTCTTAATTGATTGAAAATAAGTGTGTTGGAAAACTATTTGAGGTTAATAGAGCAAGATTTCAGTAACACTGTGAAACTGCACCCATGGATAAAATGGTATCAGAGAAGAGGTCTAGATTTTCCCTTTTGTATGAAAACTTGTACAAGCTTATGAAAAACATCCTTAGCATCAAGATTCAGGAATGGTGAACAGAGAGCCATTGGCAGAGCTGGGTCACTTCAGGAAAAGGTCTGGAAAGAGAAAAGCCCTTACTGAGTGGGAAGAAAAGCAACACATATCAGGAGGAATAAAGTCTTCTTTTATTTTTAGTGTAACTTTGTGACCCAAAGACTTTCTTGGGGTTATTGGGACTTTTCCAGCCTGCCTAAAATATACAGAAAGTATGAGTTAGGTAGTAGTTATTTGTGCATATGGGGCTCAGCTCAGCCAGTATCTAATTCTCTTTAATTGCTAATTTATCTATAATTTTCACAAGCCTCACTTTCAATCCCTTTAGGTACAAGCCTCACAGAGAAGCATTATATTACAATCACCCTGCTTTTTTAACAGTTTGAAAATCTTTCAGTAATAACCAAATTATCATAACATTTTTTCCCCTAAATTATATTCTTCTATAAGTGAAGTTATCAATAGTTCCTGCTGCTATACAGAAAATAAAGTAAGGATATGAAAAAAAAAAATCTCCGTTGGACATAAAACTGCACTGACAATCAGCTGTGTCTAGTTGTATTGAGTAAGAGAAGCTAAAAAATGCCTGTTGCTAACAGCAGCCAAGCTGAGTTTGAGATTTCTCACCTCCTCCCCTCCCCCCTGCACTTTTCAATCGCATCTAATAGCATATTTTTTGACCATAACTATTCCTGCTGCAGGTAAATCACTTTATCCAATTCAATATAATTATCACTGGAGGAAAGGGGTAGTATTCCAGCTAATTTGCTATGACTTCCTTATCCAGAATGTATACCTTCCTTCCCATTCCCTAAGCGCAATGATCATAGGACACAATAAGGCTCAGTTTTTCATACCTATCTTTTCTGTAAGCATGGTATATAAATCACTGCATAGTTACTAACAGCATGTGACTGACAATCTCACTAGATAGACAATCTGTGATCCTTTCAGCCTTTTACTAATAAGCTCATTAGGATAGAAGGGCTGAAAATACTTTCTGGGATATAGCAATGAACCTCAGTAAATTTGGTGCATGTCTGACCACTCAAACTTTAGACAATCAATCTCTCTTCAATCAAAACTTTGTCAGGTTCTACTGAATGTCTTCTGAAGGTTACTGTGTTTTTCTTTTTGCTTTTCTTCTTCTTTTTTTTTTCTTTTTTCTTTTTCTTTTTCTTTTTCTTTTTCTTTTTCTTTTTCTTTTTCTTTTTCTTTTTCTTTTTCTTTTTCTTTTTCTTTTTCTTTTTCTTTTTCTTTTTCTTTTTTTTTCTTTTTCTTTTTCTTTTTCTTTTTCTTTTTCTTTTTCTTTTTCTTTTTCTTTTTCTTTTTCTTTTTCTTTTTCTTTTTCCTTTTCTTTTTTCTTCTTCTTTTTTCTTTTTCTTTTTCTTTTCATAAAGGTTTTTTAGCAAACCCAACAAGTTTTCTAAAGTAATGTAGGTCAACATGTAACAGTGCTGACTTTTTTTTCCTTTTAGAAGTTCAGCTTTTGAAAACCTTTTAAAAAATGTGGTGTTTTTTAATGGATGACCTTATTTTATGTGAACTTTTCAATAAGCATTGCTATTAAGAAGAGCCTTAAGATATCTACAGCCTATTGGCATTGGCATTTAGAGTGAGGTTTTCAAAATGCAAATGCAAAACTACTTAACAGTGACTAAATAAGCTACTTCATAACTCCTCTTCATATTCTGATCCTGGTCAGACAATTATAGAAATTTAGCACATTTTCAGGCCATAAATAACTATATATATATATATATATATATATATATGTAATATAATAACAGCTTCTGAAAAACTCTGTCTGTCATAATAATAAAAATATCACATTATTTCTATGGTAAATATCTTAGAGTTGATCTCTTTCTGGATCAATGAGTATCTCCAGTTGAATAATATGATTAAAAACATACTGACTGCAATACTTATGTGACACAAACTGATAAAGTGCTCTGTGGAATGGGGCAGGTTAACTTTGGGGAGGTTTATTCCTATACCATAGGAATATATATACTCTCTCTATATATACCGTATCACTGAGCTGTAGTGGGGAACTGCAACATACGAGAGTCCGTTCTTTATTTATTATAATATCAGTGTCATGTTTCTTCATGTGACTCAAAACTGACTCTCTTTCCTCCTCATAAACTACAATTTTCACATCTTGTCCTTCAATATTTTCTTTGGTCTGTGTCATGCTTTCATCTTTTAATTCCTTTTTTTTTATTATTCTTTCCCACTGTTTTTTTTTGTTTGTTTTTTGTTTGTTTGTTTGTTTGTTTTTCCAGTCTTTTCTTCTGTAAATGATTCTGTTCTTCTTCACTTTATATCTTCTTTTTTCTTCTTTTCTTTAATTCATGTCCTCCTGATTCTCCTGGTTCAGTCTTTTTTTTTTTTATATCTTTGATATCTTCCATTTTTCCACATTTTCCATTTTATTTTTTTTTCCTTTCTTTAAGTTTCCACAAAAGTAAAATTTTGTCTCTTCTGGATTTTCTTTTACATTCTATTTCTGATTTGCTGCATTCTAAGCTTTCCTGTTCCTTTAGAACCTTTCACTTTCTCTGACTATTTCAGATTCCCTTTTGCATTAAAGATCTGTCTTCTAAACCTGTTCTACCTTACCTCTGAAGTTTGTCTTCCTTCAACCACAATGGGAGATGCAGCTGAATGATGATTATGAGGAGAAAAAGAAAAGCAACAGTTTTTCATAACAAAACTACAAAGACATAGTGTGTTGATGTAAAGGAATAATATCAAGCAGTCAATAAGTAGCACTAACAATCAATGTAGGTAGTGAAAGCAAAAATGAGACCGTTGCCTGCTTCAGGCAATACTTACACATGACAGGATTAGTCTGAGACATCTTGACTGATGACTGGGGATAGCAATATCATTCCTTTTTTTTTTTTTTTTTTTTTTTTTTTTTCCTTTCTAGTAGCTCTAGTTGCTTCTCCAATTTCCAATTTACCTCCCAGTCTCTTCAGAGGAAAAGTCTGCTAAAAATCAAGTAACATTAAGTGCTGTTTCTTTCAACTCTGTCACTAGAAAGCCATTGACAACATTTCTTCCTATAAAAGAAAGATAAAGATAATCAACTGTGGCACTGAATTCAAGATGATTAGAGGCTGGGAACAGAAATAATAGTGAACAATGAAGAATGCCTTTGCTTTCAATGTCATCTAGACCCTAGCAGCAAAATTCTCGATGCGTATCAGCTGAGACACCTACATATATTCTGATCTCAGGACCTTCTTTTTTTCTACTGAACACCTTGGCTTTTGAGATATGGCCTCTGCACCTTCTGGGCTCTGTTTCTACTTGGTGGAATTTCAATTCCTAGTAGCACAATGGCCCAGTTTTAGTGTGGTCACCAGATATATTCTATACTATTCTACAGTCAGGTGGCTAGGGAGCTCAAGGGTACATCTAATTCCTCCTAGGACATGACAACCCTTCCCTTCCCTTCCCTTCCCTTCCCTTCCCTTCCCTTCCCTTCCCTTCCCTTCCCTTCCCTTCCCTTCCCTTCCCTTCCCTTCCCTTCCCTTCCCTTCCCTTCCCTTCCCTTCCCTTCCCTTCCCTTCCCTTCCCTTCCCTTCCCTTCCCTTCCCTTCCCTTCCCTTCCCTTCCCTTCCCTTCCCTTCCCTTCCCTTCCCTCCCTCCCTCCCTCCCTTCCTTCCTTCCTTCCTTTCTGTCTCTTCTGTCTCTTCTGTCTCTTCTGTCTCTTCTGTCTCTTCTGTCTTTTCCCTCCTTGCTTCCTTGCTTCTCAAAGAGAAAGATTCAGAGTATCTACTTTGTTATCTAAAATGCAAAAAACAGAGGACAATCTAAGTCTTATAAGAAGTTTGAGCTCTGTGCAGAGAGGGGAACTTACTTTTAGAACAATTCATCAGGGAACCCTGGAGCTGTGTAGAGCCTGAAGACAGCTAATGAGTATTACAACTTCCAAAGTTGTTCTTCAGAGAAGAGAAGAATTTAGGCAGAGCCTGGGTTCTTGGCATTTGTTTTGAGCTAGCTCTGGCTACCCATTGATGAGATTGTGAGATTTTTCTTATTTCTTTTATTCTTTCAGATCACCAGAACCTCACTTATCTTCCATCACACGTTACACTTAACATCTCTGAATTGCTGAATTACTGTAGTGTTTATTTTCACACTGTGTGACAACTAAGTTAGAGCAGCTTGTTTATTACCTTAAATCATGACTGGATCATTTTATTTTAGGTTAAGGATAAAATGATTCTTGTCAATATATGAAAGCAGTAAAAATTTATGGGTTTTGAGAAACCACTTAAATCATATAATGGTTTGTGTTGAAAGAGATGTTAAAGATCACCTCATTCCAACACCTCTGCCATGGGCAGGGACATCTCCCACTAGGCCAGGTTGCTCAAAGCGTTTAACATTCCCCATCAGCCCCTCCTTGTTGGTGAGAATGAATGCATAGCACCTCTCTTCATTCACTCCTTTATCACTTTGATAAGGAAGTTATCATTGTGTTCTAGGAACCTCCTGGATTGCCTGATTAGAGATAACCTACTAAATGAGAGATGCTCACTCTGTCATTGCAATGAACATGTAAGTTATTTGTCGGAGATAAAGAACCTCACCATGTTTTTTAGCATATTGTAAAATGGCTCCTGGTAATTGGATAAGAAGGGCAGCTGCTGGAAAAGAGGCGAAGTAAATCTATTGCTACACCAGTTACACACTTACCTATACAAAATATTTGTTCTTTGTAGGTGCATGAAATTGTTTATTACTGTGCCTCATCTTCATTCTTACTTTGAAGCCAGTGAGTGGGACACATTTTATTTCTGTTAATTATTAATAACGAATATTCCCTTAATATGGAGATATTATACATCATGCTATTTTGCCAAAACATAACTTGAATTTGATTTTTAAATCTCTAATTAATCTGGTACTTTTAGATTACCATTTTTCATTTCCTTTTAACTTGCAATTTTATCATTAGTATATAGTACTAATTATGATTACCAAACATCTAGTTACTGTAATTGGATTCACAAAGTGCAAATAAGTTACTTACAAGTAACTCTTATAGGTCATACAAAACTGATCTTAGGCCAATTAAAGCTTACAAATTACAAGCAGAGGAAATAATTTGTTTTGAGTGATAAAATAGGAGCAAAGACAAGAAACACAAACAAATACAGTCAGCAGGATCTATTACTGAACTGCATATCACTGAGACAGTTAAAATAATCAGTTCTTATCCAAATGTTAAATGCAATAAATTTAATATAATATAATATAATATAATATAATATAATATAATATAATATAATATAATATAAATATAATATAATATAATATAAATATAATATAATATAATATAATATAATATAATATAATATAATATAATATAATATAATATAATATTCAATATAATGTTCCTATATCAAACAGAAGATATATACCATTGGAGACAGCAGTTAGGAAACCTCTAATGTGGTTGATGACTTGTGAGCTTCTTTGCAATTTGAATAGTACCATCTTCATTCTGAGTGATGGTACAGCAATTAAAGAAGAGATGGTACTCCACACATCCAATCTCATAGTAAGAGTGTTTTCAGACTGTTGAAGTCATGAAGGAAAGCAAGAAGTCATTAAGGAATGCTTCCATCTCTGTAAATGGTAGTACATGTGAATCTGGGCATCAAATTAAAGAGCATAAAATAGCATTTGAGAGTTTATGGGTCAAATTTAGCTGGCACAATGACATGGCAATGATGTGATGTGTGTCATCTATAGACTGCCTAATCCAGAAGCAGAAGCAGATGAAGCCTTCCTCAAACAAATGGAGGAAGCCTCCTCACATTCACATACCCCAGTCTTCATAGTGGATTTTAACTATTCCAGCATCTGCTGGAGGGACAGTACGGCACAGCACAGCCAATCAAGGAAGTTTCTGGAGTGCTCTGAGAACAATTCCTGATACAGGTGATCAAGAAACAAGAAAGAGAAAATAAATGCTCTGCTAAACTTTATTCTCACAAACTCATCAGAAATGTGACAATCAGAGGCAACCTTTCTGCAATGGCTGTGAGATGGTGTAGTTCAGGATCTTGAGAGGAAGAAGCAAGCTAAAAAACAGGATCCAACCCTAGTCTTCAGGAGAGAAGATTCTGTTCTCTTCAGGTATCCACCTGGAAGAATCTCATAGAGTACAGTCCTGGAAAGAAGAGGTGTCTAGAAGACTTGGCTGATTTTCAAGGACCACCTCCTCCAAGTTGGCAAATGGTCTATCCTAGCAAAGACAAAATCAAGCAAAGGCAGCAGGAAGCCTGAAGGCATGGACCAGGAGCTTCTGGATAAAATCAAACATTAAAAGGATGTATAAAAGATATGGAAGCAAGATAGGTTATCTGGGAGGAATACAGGGATACCAGAGTGCAGGGAAGACATTAGGAAAGCCAGAATTCATCTGGCATTGAATCTGGCCAGGGACATGAAGGGCAAGAAGAATGGCATCTCTATATGCTGCAGCAGCAACCTCAAAAGGACCTAGAGCTGGCCAGCCCCACCCTGATTCCTGGGAAGGTGATGGAGCAACTAATCCTGGAAATGATTCCCAGAACCAAGAAGGCAAGACAAGCCATATGAAGAGGCTGAGAAAAACAGGACCGTTCAGCCTGGACTTGGATTGGGGAGGGGGAGTTGTCAGGTCAGGACACATCTATAAATACCTGATAGAATGAAATGAAGAAGAAAAAGCCAGACTCTTCTGAGTGGTCATCACTGAAAAGACAACTGGAAATGGGCACAAATTAAAAAAAAATAATACTTATAGGAAACAACTTTTTTTTTTTTCTTCAATGGCAATGACAAACACTAGAACAGGCAAGAGATTGTGGGTTCTTCATGCATTGAGACATTCAAAACTTGACTGAACACAGTCCTGAGCAACTTGCTCTAGTTAATCCTGTTTGAGCAGAAACATTGGACTAAGCAGTCTCCACATGTGCCTTTCAGACTTCTCATTTCTATGATTCTATGATAAGAACTGAAACAGAAGACCAAACTAGACTGTGACTTGATTTCTTACTAAGCATGAAGTATAAGCCAAGAATGGATATTTGCTTCAGTTTAGAAAGATAAAAAGTGCTTTTAAAAGTTTGGAGAAAGGTTTGCCTCATTGAAACTAATTTGTATTTTTACAACATGGGAATTGATCATGTTAATAACGGTTATCAATCCTGAAACTAAAACCATCAGTGCAAGCTAACTACTGAAAAAATAGACAAAAATGGGTAACTGCTGCCTGTAGGCCTGTGAACCAGGTTAACATATTCACAACACACAAAGAAATCACACAAGTGCTTGTAAACAACACATTCCTAGTTAGGCCATCTGGTCTCTAATTGCTGTATCCCTGTTTGCTGACATGAGGTACAGGCACATGGAAGACTGACTGGTATTTATAAAATATTTTTATTAAGTACAATCATGATATAATTAGAGTAACGTGTACATAGAGATAAAGCAGAGTCAACTCTGTTGCTTCCTAATCATCTCCTAATTACTGGAAAACTAATTGCATTCTTTTGGGATAAACAGGCATGGACATTTTTCACATTTCATGTAAATTAAACTTATATTATTTTCTTGAGAGTAATATGCATTTGAGCATCTTATTGTTTAAGGACATTAGAATACTGGGTTGCTACAGGAAAATAATGAAAAAAAAAAAAGATGTATCAATAAAATTGGGATAAATTTATCCATCTATAAATAGCTATTTTCAGAAGTCAGATATAAGTTCGCAAAAAGCAGTCATCTATAGAACAGAAACACTTTTGAGGAAAAGTGAAATCCTAGTCATTAATAAGAGCTGCCGACAGTGTAATGGGCACCTCATGGAAATAATAAAGGTATATGGGATTCCATTGCACAAGAAAAAAGTTGGGGTTCTCTGCAGTTTGATCAATTCTACTTTCACACCACAGAAACTTCTATAAGACTGATGCCACAATGCAGTAATACATACGGATTTGGTCTCATTTATGGTTTTGTTTGTTTGTTTGTTTTAACACAGTAACCACTTGAGTGCCTGAGATAAGTATATCTGCTAAGAACTGATTGGTGCAGTAACTCATGGCTTCAAAAGCACATGTATATATAAATATATTTTTAAAATAAAAGTAACCTCGGGCACAGGGAAAATATTTATTAAGATATGAAATAGGGAGGTTGATTCTGAATAAAGGAATTCACAAAGAGTGATGTTTCAAAAGAGAAATAGAAATTTAGTCATTGACAAATGTAGGCATGAACAATGTGGTAAGGCCATTCCTTTTCACAAGAGGACAAATGCTTTGATCTTACTTTGCATCCATCTGTGACTCTGTTTTTATTATTAAAAAAAAAAAATGTTGGATGACCTCAAAAATGTCTGATTTCAAAGGGTGGGAGATTTAGTGACACACTCATAAGCATCAATATTTTCAGGACTGTAATTATGATGAGTGGATTAGTGCACCCAATGTGTGATACAATTCAAGTTAGACCTTATTTGATATAGCAGAATGACACCCAACTTCCAATTACTAAAGCACACAAAATACACATCTAAATACTCTCCCAGATATTTATAACATAATTCAAGGAGCAAATTTAAGATCTTTTGAGTAGATTTTGTCTTTCTTCATTGTTTTGTTTGTGAATACTGTCTTTATACAGACAAGAAATTACAGAAAAGCAAAAATTCAGGGTATGTAACAAAAATACTATGCTAATTTCCTTCTGATTTAAATTCAGTAGGGTCACCTGAAGTATCACATCAGGGAAGACTTTTTTTTATGATCTCCTATCCATGGCCATAGGATTTGAATTTCTAAAATATTCCCATTGAAATAAAAGACTGCAAGAATTGTTTTAGATTAAGCACAAATAAGGGAAATCTAGAGCTAATGCTGCATCACTGATGCTGTTCTTCATGGATTCCCCTGTGCCTAGGTGTTGTTGCAGCCCCAGTAATTCCTGCAGGGTTGCCAGTTTTCTGAGTTAATGTAAAGTGAAAACACAATGGGATGAGTTAAGAATACAGGGACATCCCTGCTCTGAATTTCTGTGCTTTAGCTGTCTTACATGACAGCCATAACAATATACAAGCAGTTTAACACTGTCAGAGTGGGATTTGGGCAGCAAGTTTAGTTTACTGTTGACAAATATAGTACTTGAGCCTGAACCATCTATCCTGGGATAGAACATGGTATAAAAGGCTGTTGACTAGAAGCTCTGAATAATTCATTGCGTGTGTTCTCTCTCCTGTAAGCTAGTAAGTCCCATTTTAGATCAAACTTCCCAGTATGGCAGGATGTTGTTATCTAGGATGACTGGAAATATTTTTGCTACTCGTTTAGTTTGAATTGAGCCCTAAAGAGGAGTTCAAAGGGACAGAGTTGACAAGGAGTTTTTCTTATAATAATCCTACCAGTATGAAATTCATGTAGTTGGCCACCAGAGAAAGGAAATAAGACTCATTTTATAGCAAAGTAAAAAGACTAGAAATGCTTTTTTTGTTTGTTTTTTTTGTTTTTGTTTTTGTTTTTTTTTTTCCTGTGATATTTATGTTCATCACAAGCATCACAGGGAAGAAATTGTATTGTATGGATGGGACACAGCTCTGATGCTGCATGACGGTTTGTATCCTGGGGCAGTCACACTCTCTTAACACACAACTTATAGGTTTCAGTGTGGGTGCATCACAGCCATAAACTCAACAAGAAAAAAAAATGTTTCTCTGTTTCTCACTGAAATACAATGACAGCTGTATTATGTTTGACCAAAAGGAATTATCAGACTGAAATATCTCTCTAGGGACAATATCTGGCATAAAATATGTTTGCCTAAGGTGCTGCATGATTTATTACATTTATTCAGTAAAATCATGCCTCTATTTAAATAAAACAACTGTATAGCAGAATGTTGTCAACTGAAATGATTTTTTTTCTACTTGTTACAGTCAAAATTACTTTGTGAAGGAAACTCAAAAAGCTGACATTAGTGAGAATACTCTAAAATTGATGCTGCATACAACTCTTAAAGGATATTTAGAAGGCTAGTCTACTGAAAAGTAGAAAAGCTTTAATTTACTTTCTAAAAATATCAGTAGTTAATTCTTCCTAAGATCCAACCCAACATTTCAATTACTCTAAAACCTTAAGAACTTTAAACAAGTTGCATACCAGTAATTCACGGGCAAAGGAAGAAGTTTGTGATTAAATCTCTTCTGTAAACCATTTTAAACATGCTAGAGGTAAAATGAGGACCAAAATTATTGAAATTCTAATCCATATGAAAAGTGAACAAATGACCTTTTTTAGAATAACAAACATAAAAAGGACTAATTAACAGCTTCTGCTGTAAAAACAAAACCTTGATAGGTATAAGTTCAAAAATAGGTATAAGTTCAAAAAATTTCATAATTGAAATACAAACATATATTTTTTGAAAGCTGCTTGCTGGTGTTTGGGAGCAAATCCATCTGACCATGAATGAACTAATTTCAGGCTGTGAAAAAGGAAAAGGTCAGTCATCTTCAAATGCTAGGTCTCCCAGCCAATACCATGTGATGTAGAGATGACAAATGTGTGAGATTCCCGTTGAGTGTTGGGAGGAGTGGAATGCAATTAGCAGATATCCATAAAACACTCCAGTGGAAGAAAGAAAAAAAAAAAATCTGCACTTTTACACCTGTTGGACACTATTGTGGTGGAGCTCATCTGCCAACAGAGTGCTGATCAAGTGCACAGCAGAGGTTTGGAAAATTTGTTTTAGTTATCTCCAGTTATATCTATATAAGTGGTGAAACCATACAAAGGGGAGGAAGGCATCTGTGAAATATTCAGCATCTGCTGCCTTCCAGAACAACAACTGGTTGTTTTAAATTTTTGATAGACTAACTTTGTGCCCACATAATGATGCATGAATGATTAACCATGTATGAAAATATTTACCAGAGCACTGTGAAGCTCTGAAGAAAAAAAAACAGAGCTATTTCTATAAGCCCCAGTTTTGCAAGTAAACAAATATGAATGATAACTTTCAAAATCTCTCATGTACTACAGCATTCCAGCGCTTTTGTCCTAAAGATATATGGCCTCTGTTCTGCATGTATTTGTATCTATTCACAGAATCCAATAGCAATTTCACTGTAATAGAAGTCTACCATGAGCTAGGTCAGAATGAAAAGTGCTTCTGCAAGATTCCTAACTCCTCAGCAATTCCTGATGGCCAGCATCATGTGCAGAGTGTGAAAAGACTGTCTGTCCCTCCTAGGCAAAAATTTTTTTGAAGATGGATGGCTATGCGGGAAAGAAAATTTGTTCTCATTTATTTTTAAATCACCCTTGTATACATCTTGACCTCTCATTTTTGACCTTGAATATTTGTACTTACGTGTGCTTTCAATATTCTATTTACTCTTCTCCTATTCACATGTTTGTATGCAGTGTCTTGCACAAAAAGCATCTTCACTGAGTCTTTTAAGAAAATAATGAAGCTAACATTTGTTACATTCTTATCCCCAAGTTGAAAAATGTATTATTTTAGACCTGTTTACTATTTCACATATGAAATACTTGTGATTTTACAACAAATATAATTTCAACCACAGGAAGGAGAAATCTGATCTTACCTATTTCAAGCTAGAGAGACAATTCCTACAGGCAGGAGATGAAATGAACTATCTTCTGTGGGTAGGGCTTAGAGAGGCGTGTGTTAAACTTATAGCCATGAAAGCTAGTCACAGTCAAAATGGAAAGTGGTAACCATGAAGATGATTACTAATGATCAGAATGCAGGTGATGACATTATCCTAGGGAAACTGGAAGAAATCTTGCCTTCATTAGTATCAGCCAGAAAACTCCCCTTGGTTGCAATACTCTTGGGCTTTCATCTGTTGCCTCCTGCCAAAATGAACTCTTTCTGTGCTCTCTAATTGTGCTGTCATAAGCTCCTAGAGTTATTTGTGTTATTTTTATTCCCAGACACTTGGAATAGAGCTAATAATGAGCAGAATTTAAAACCTTTTGCCCATCATGTATTTAAAAACTTAACCTGGAGTGAACATCTGAGATGCTTAGTAATATTGCTTTAAAAATGCAGTAAAATCGTCAAAGCCCAGCATTTCATGCTCCCCACTTCCCTTCCTCTAACCTCTCAAACCTCACTTGTTTATAACATTGCAGTTTTTAAGCTATACTTTTCCACTTTCTTACCCACCATCAAATAAAAAGGCATTGTAAATTTTATTGTAGTGCTCCTAAACCTGACACTGCAATATGTAAGGCACCCTCATAGTTCTCTACTTTATATATTATTTTTATGATGAGAATTAAGGACTTTATGGGGCTGTAATTTCTGACATTACCATCTATTCCTCAGGAACTCAGTGTTATCCATGATAAACTGAGAAGAGAAGCTACAACTTTTCAAGGTCAATAGAATATCTCAAATTAGGAAGAAGACGTGAAAAAATATCTCCACCCCCTGCCCTAGTTGAAAATATTTTTGCCGTAAGATGACAAACAAATAAAGGTGAAAGTGGCTTTATTTATGGACACTAATCACAGAAGACCAGGAGTAATGCTGTAAGTGTACAGACCTTCTGTGAAGCAATGGGTCACCAAAGGTAATTTACATTAAAGGGGAGGTCAAAGATAGCCTTGTGGGAGAGAAGGTCACCCAAAGTATATTTAGCAGTATAAGGACCTCCAAGTATATGGAGTAGACAATGTTCAGTAGAATCTCCACCCATTCTCCTGGTATTTGGGTTCAGCATTTCAGCTCATACAGTGATCTGTGCCTGAAATATCTTCCCATTTTCTCATAACTTTCCCACATCCTACAGGATCCCCTGTGAAAACAGGTTGTCAATAACAGAAATAATAGTATTTTTTCCATAAAACTTCATACTAGAAAGATTTTTAGTGTAAGGTAGTCTGACATAATGACAATAGCTCTATTGTTCAACTTACTCATCAGTGACCTGGACGATGGAACAAAGTGCGCCCTCAGCAAGTTTGCTGATGACACAAAGCTTGGAGTAGTGGCTGATACCCCAGAGGGCTGTGCTGCCATTCACAGGGACCTTGGCAGGCTGGAGGGATGGGCTGAGAGGAACTTCATGAAGTTCAACAAGGAAAAACACAGGGTCTTCACCTCGGGAGGAATAACCCCAGGTATCAGTACAGGCTGGGGGCTGACTTGCTGGAGAGCAGGTTTGCAGAGAGACTTGGGAGTCCTGGTGGACAGCAGGTTAACCATGAGTTAGAAATGCGTACCTGTGGCCAAGAAGGCCAACAGTATCCTGGGGTGCATTCGGAAGAGTGTTGCCAGCAGGTCAAGGGAGGTGATCCGTGAGCCTCCCCTTCTACTCAGCCCTGGTAAGGCCACACTTGGAGTACTGTGTCCAGTTCTGGGCTTCCCAGTGCAAGAGGGACATGGAGCTACTGGAGCAAGTCCAGAGAAGGGCTACTAGGGGATTAGGGGACTGGAGTACCTGTTGTACGAGGACAGGCTGAGAGAGCTGGGCCTCTTTAGCCTGGAAAAATGAAGACTGAGGTGAGATCTCATTAATGTATATAAATATCTAAGGGGAGGGTGTCAAGAGGATCACAGAATCACAGAATTGTCTAGGTTGGAAGAGACCTCAAGATCATCGAGTCCAACCTCTGACCTAGCGCTAACAAGTCCTCCACCAAACCATATCACTAAGTTCTACATCTAAACGTCTTTTAAAGACCTCCAGGGTTGGTGACTCCACCACTTCCCTGGGCAGCCCATTCCAATGCCTAACAACCCTCTCAGTAAAGAAGTTCTTCCTAATATCCAACCTAAAACAACCCTGGCGCAACTTTAGCCCATTCCCCCTCGTCCTGTCACCAGGCACATGGGAGAATAGACCAACCCCCAACTTGCTACAGCCTCCTTTAATGTACTTACAAAGAGCGATAAGGTCACCCCTGAGGCAGTCTCCTTTCAGTTGTGCCCAGTGACAGGACAAGAGGCAACGGACACAAACTGAAGCACAGGAAGTTCCAGTTGAATATGAGGGAGCACTTCGTTACTATGAGGGTGACGGAGCACTGGAACAGGCTGCCCTGTTGTGGAGGTTTTGGAGTCTCCTTCTTTGGAGATATTCAAAACCCATCTGGATGCCATCCTGTGCAATGTGCTGTAGGTGATCCTGGTTGGCAGAGGGGTTGGACTAGATGATCTTCAGAGGTCCCTTCCAACCTCAACCATTCTGTGAATCTATGATTCTGTGCTAAAGTTTCCTAAAGGTACATAACTAATTCACTTTGATTTATAGAACTCACTTAGCCTATTGTTGTCTATGAGCTGAATAGTCAAATGGCTTAGATTGCAATACATATTTCTATCAACACATCTTGTTTGATATGTAACACGATATAACAGAAATTGCTGTTTCTTTCAATGAATGCTAGACTTAAAAATACGCATATAAGTCAAACAACCAGCCCTCAGGTTTTAGCCACCTATTAATTCCATTAAAGAGACACAGTAATTTATACAATGTGGAATTTACACAACTTAACAGATTCCTTCAGTTGCTCCAGGTTACAATAGTTTAACGACAGAAAAAGTTGCAATACCAATTCTGTGTGTATACATATATGTATAAATAGAACAGAAGTTGTAGTCAGCATAATTTTCTCTGTTAATCTTGCAGTGGGAAAAAAAAAATAGTTTTACAATGAAAAGGTGATAATTCAATCAATAGAAACTAATTCTGCTATCTTTATCCACCCTAACACTCACCATTCATTAAGAAAGTGAGACCTCACTAATAAGGACTAATGATAAAGTCTTAATTTCATTTGAGAAATGCAAAAGGCTTAGTGCAGCATCTGCTAACACTAAATTCTGCAAAACTGTTGAAATCATGCTTAACAACTTCTAATGGCTTTGTTTTGGCTATGTTTTTATTGTTGTGGTTTTATTATTATTTTGAAATAATGCAAAATAGCAAATAATATTTTTTCATAACACTTCTATCAGAAAATTTTCCATGTCTCATAAGATCAGTTATTAATTTTTCATATTTGTCCTACAGCTCTGTTTCTGAATTGTTATTTTTCTTTGTTCAAACAGCAACATAAATGAAAGCAAAGAAAGACAACGACACATCGACAACCTTACACCTTTGAGTTTTGACATGTTACAGTACAGACCACTTGGTCTTTTACTGCAGAAATTCTTAGCAAGATTACACTTACATTCTTTGCAAAGGTCCAGTTATGCTATTTTCTCTTTGGAAATGAACTCTGAGACAGATTTCTGTAATGTATATAAAGAATGTATAGCATAAAAACTATACAAAGTCTGATTCTACTTAGCACAGATAAGAAATCAGTTGTTTCTGTTTCATGGGTTTCAAGAGTGTTTCCCTACTCTTGCATCCATGGGGGAGCCTTGTGGCCTGCTTGATATAGTTTGTCTTTGGAGTACTGGAGAATCATAGCCCCATAGAACAGAAGCAAAATATTTTCTAACAGTCTTATTCCATAAAAGAGGTTTAAAAGAGATTTGATATTTGAATAAATACAAAGCATTTTTTATTTGAAAAAAATACCTCATCATGGATACCTTTACCTAAAATAGGCATGTATGAGGCAACATTCAGCTTTAAACTAGGAGTTAAAAGTATCTCTTTGAAAGGGAAACTTTTTAAAAACTGTATACTTACTGCTGACACATCAACATTTATTACCAAAAATCCTAGGTGTAAAGTCCCAGGACTAACACCTCACTTTTCTTTAATTCCCATGTTTGCCAACCTGGAAATGAAAGCAGCTGGTTGGTTGTCCTTCCAAAGGGTGTCCTTCCAATGCAAAGCTATTTTTACATGCAACGTGTATATTCTTTATTGTTCGTGAATATATTAAAAGTCAGATCTTGTGGACTTTAATACTGCAGGGAACTACTGTATTGACAGTCCTGGGGACCATGGTCCTGTAATAATCTGTTTTGCATATTATAAAGCAGTACCACAAGGCTTTGTGAAATACTTTGGAGATGAGAAATAATGGGATATTTATCCCAGCAAATATTGAATTTTTGATTCAATTCAATTTTGATATCTGACAACCTTACTCATCTATGACTGTAATAGACAACATGATACCAGTTACTGCTGTGATGAATATGGCATAAAGTTCTGGTTATTTCAGTAAATATGCAATGTTATTTTATCTGTACTGTGATAAATATATGTATAGTTTACCAAGGTAAATGAAGGAATGTGTTACCAAGGAATGTTTTATTAAAAATTTCTATTCAACCATCAGTATCATAGACTAATCAATTCATCTCTAATATTTAATATACAGATAAGTACTGAGGTTTAATAGCTGTTTGTTTGTTTAATAAAAGGATTTACTGTTTTGCATCAGTTTTTCTGTTTGTTTGTTTGTTTGTTTTTAATTAAAATAATCAGCACAAAATAGCCTTTTTTGAAATAATATTTTAATGTTTTCTAGTTATTTTTGTTACAAAATTTCTATCATATAAAAAATGAAGATTATCCAAGTTATTTGGATTTTGCCAGTTGACATGATTTCTTAATGATCTCTTTTGCTCTAATGAACACTTTAAAATAATTAAAAGTATTATTAACTGCAAAAATATTGTAGTATTTTTTTCCTTTATTGCAATCTGAAATTCACTGATATTTTGCCTTTGCTTGAACAATAAAGCTTGGTATGTTATTAAGATATTTTCATTATAATTTGTTTTGTTTCTTTCATTATACTCCAGAGTATAGTTTTTCTTAATTTATAGGATAATTATAAATATTGGCTAGCTCTGTTTAAAGTTGAGGTATATATTTGTAGATATAATTACAGTTCTCATTTTTATGACAAGTCTGTAATTTACTCTAAAATCTTTGTGATCAAACACTAGTTTTTTCACATGGGCTTGAGCTGTTCTTGGGAGGCACTGTGAGCAGTAAGGAGAATTTTGATGTAATGCCACTCAAAGTTCAGTCTTTTTTTTTGTGTGTGTACTCCTGGCACACCTGTCCACATAAAGCACTCTTGAAGACAAAGCTTCAGGCATATAGCTTCATTCTCTTTGTACTCATTTCATGGAAGGACAGATGTTAAATAAAGCTATGCCAGCACTGTTCCTCACGTCTTTGCAAATCTATGTTCATGTTGGTACAACGATCAGTTGGACTTTTATGGACTCTTCTCAAAGTAGTCTGAGGAAGAACTTTGTCCTTTCCCACCTTCTTCTGGTGATACCATTATCACTGAGAAAATCAAGCCTTCCTTCTCACTTCTTTCACACAGTCCAGGCAATCCTTGAAACCATGGGACTTTTTGCTTAATATGTACTTCCAGATTTGATGTGTAATTCATAATAGTATGAATGAATAATATTCAGTTCCAAATCTCTATAATATTTGACTGTCCATTTTTTCCATAGCATTACAACATTTCACTGATATCACTGAGTAAATGTGAAAACAGAGGGAAAAAATGTTGAAGAGAAATGGCTTCTGATATTACTGATAAAATACTCCAAACAAAGATAGATATTTTGAATGAAATGCCAGCATGAAACTCAATGCCCATTGCTTTTTGTTGTTGTTGTTTACCTAAGGACAAAGAATAAGAGCTTAGATACAGAGAAATTTGAAGTCTAAATTACATACAGGATCCTCAAAAATGAGTCTGTACATGTATTTAATGAGAAGACAGACTATTATTGAGGAAATTCCCAAAAATGTCATAACAACTTTTTTCTTTTATTTTTTCAAGATTTCCCAAATGATCCCTGAGGTCAAACCAGTTTGACCTGAACTACTTAGTACTACTTAGAGGAAAGCAGAGAAAGCAGAGTCTGGCACATACAAAAACACTACTCCATTCTGAGTCAAAACAGGGAGGTTTGGGCAAACAGTAAAAATGCTGGAAGATATCCTTAGTTATCAAGAGTAAAAACAAAGAAAGGAGACAATTAACATAGCTTCCTCTGTCCACAAAGAAGAAAGAAACCTGACTTTGCTTCTTTTATGCTCTTGTAATTTGAAAGAGAAGTATTATTACATTTGGTTTTCAGATATCAATCTTTATATGAGGTATTGTATGCAATTTCAATCTTGTTTGAATAGAAATATTTCAGTCTTTCAAAGTAAAATGCCTTTTTTTTTTTTTTTTTTTTTAACCAATATTTTCTTAATTTTCTTGGTCCAGACCAGAGTGATTTATTTTTCAGTCACTGCAACATCCATACATGATTTGTATGTTTAGAAACCTCGGCTGCCAGGCAAAAATAAATAAATAAATAAATAATGATTAAAACCAATTGTTCTATGAGGCTAATATTTTATTTTTAAGTTTATTTCTATAATTTATGTTTATAAAATATGGTCTGAAAAGTTAAATTAATAAGCTTAAATACTTTAAAAGAATTAATCAAAGCTTACACTTTACAAAATTGTACTTACAAAAATACAATAAAGAGTTGGGGGTGGGGGTTGTCAAAAACCACTGAAAATAACTGACTAAGATTAACTTCTCAGCTTGATTCATGTTACTGCTCACCTCAATTAGAAATTTTCTTCTTTTTTTTTTTTTTTTTTTTGGTCCAATTAAGTTCAAAATTCCATTTGGCTTTACAATGCCTACTTCTTTTGATACTATATAAGATATGAAAGAGATGTGAGCTTGTGAAGGCCAGGACACAAACCAACCAATCTCTGTGTCCTTGAGGTTAAGTGCTGAATTCCTCTCTGTTCTTAATGGCTTGTGTAGATGCCACAGAGGTGAGAAGTAGTAGTTTCTATCTTGTATTGTTATATGAGTGCAATCTTCCTTGGGCTAACTGCCATAGTTAATAGCTAACATTTATAAACAGGTAGTTTATTCTGCAGCTGGAGAAGTAAATCCAGACAAAAATTTAAAGCTGGATTTGTGCTGAAAATGATTAGCCAAACCCCACACTTCACTTGGAGAGGTCCTTAAATGAGAGACTGCTCAGGTGCATACAAACATTTGCCTATAGCAGCTGCTCTTCATTCTCATGGGTGTAGCATGTAACTTATGCTTTCCCACATGTAGAGCATGTCAATTCTCCAAGTGTGTTTGGAGCATTCTAGGGTAAGACGTAAAAGTCTGCAAGTCTCAGACCACAAGTGTGTAGAAGTTTCAAAGTTTAAAAACAATACTGATGTGTGCAAAGCCATGTTGAAGGAAAATAAGCTTGTTTCTTCTTTCTGAAGGAGTACTCAGAAAGACATTGTAGTGATGTGGAAGTAAACATCTGTGTGAAGTTTTATGGGCATTATAAAATAGATAATATGTAGATGTAATGCATTCAGTTTCTCATGTTGAGAAAATTCTGTTTAGAGAGATTTTTAGTTCTGCTTTTTTAAAGAAGCATAAGATAATTAAAAGATACTTGGGTTGGTCTTCCATCCTCTCTTACTGAGGAGAGGTCTTCCTTCCTCTCTTACTTTCATACTGTTCACCCAAGACGCAGAATTATTTGCACTAATTTTGCAAGTCTTTAGATCAAGCCTACTATATGTAATTCTGCATTTTCTCAGTTTCTAAAAAACAAAAATAATCTTTTTATGACCATCTGCTGAAATATATCTATATACATATATCTTTGATTGTAATTAGGATGTTGCGACTGTTTTTCTTATTTTGGAGCAGTTTTCAACTTACATAATATTTTAATTGAAAAAAAAAAAAAAAAAAAAAAAAACACCTTTATTAATATGTTTTAATGTTTTTAATATTGATTTGAAGGAACAATAAAATTCAAACATTACCTGTTTATTAAGAAATATAAATATGAACATACCTCTGAAAGTTAATCCCTAAATACAAGCTTATCAGTTTGTAAAGCCTTCAGATTTCTCAGGGCTGGAAGCAGAAACACCATGAGACCTATATTAGGTAATTTGTAAAATGTTGTCACTTGTTCCAGCCATCCATAAAATGCCCACCCATATGTGAATCCTTACATATTAATCAGTTTGAATTATGCAGCCAGCTGTTAAAACAGCCAGAAAAATAAATAAATAAATAAATAAAACACCTGTCCCTTTTAATGATGACTATCAATAATCTGCCTTGTAATGTTTTAAGAAAAAAGAAAAAAAAAAAAAAAGTGTTTTCTATCTAGGTGAATCAGGAAGCACAAAAAATCTAAGAAACTTGTTCTACAAGGTCTCTTAGTGAGATGCTGCAACTGAAGTGTCTCTGATAAATTCCAAGCATTGAAATTCCTAAACTTTTGAGAATCATCCCTTGCTAATTAACTTTCAGTATGCTAAAAACTCTTCAGTTCACTCACCTCCACTAAATTAAAGTAAGAGGAAAAAACAGTCAGAGTTGACTGAGAAGAAGCTATTTCAGCTCTCAGTTTTGGAGCTCAGATCTCCAAATATGAGCTCTATATGAGCTGCAATCATATAAAAACATGGGAAAGATGTAGGCTGTTGTGAAGATGCAGTAAATTTTTGTTGTTTTTCATTTAGACCCTGTTTAATCCTGAAACATTCTTGCATACAGCTACTACTTTCCTCTCCAGTTCTTTTTGTTACTACCTTATTTTTTAATGTTTCTCCAAGTCTGTTCATTTTGAATCTGTTTGGAGAGCCTGTTGGCTCTATAAGGAAACACACAACTGTGATTTGACAGCCATGGGATCTCCATGCATTTTTAGCACTTGAAGATCACACACAATGCTGTTTCACTCAAGTGACTAAGGAAACATGTAAATAAAAAAATGTCTCCCAAAAGCTTTTGCTAGCACAGAGAAGGAACATAATAGTGATGGCAAGATTAACAACTTAGTAGTATTTTCCACAGTGAGTTTTCCCTTTTAGAAAAACATCTGTTAAAGGACATACTCTCCCTCTTCAAAAAGAACTCATACTTTCTCATTTATGTGTTTTTCCTTCAAGTTTCTTAAAAGGCTTTGCTCTTATATCTCTTTCCTGTTACTCAAAATTTTCACGTATCAAACCATTCTTGTGATTTTCCCATCCATCTGATTCCTGTTACCATATTGCTTGTTCTTACATGATGTATCTTCACGGACAGAGTAACCAATTTTGCTAGAAGGTCCTGGCCTGTTGTGGGGGTCAGGAAACTTTTGTATTATCATTAAAATATATTTGAAGCAGAAATTTCTGTGTACAAAAGGTAGAAATGATAACTGTCCTAACCTGTTGTGCCTTCCTTTTGCAAGGTCCCTTTCCTGCATCATGAAATAAAAACGTACTACCCTTCAAGCCCAGGAAACAGTTTCCTAAGAGTTAAAGAGGATTTCTTTTTGAGACCGTCAGTTCTCCTGAAAATGCTACAGCCTATTAATTAGGTATAGCATTTTTTTTTTCATCATTAAGTTATCAGCTTTTACTGTCATTAACTATCAGCTCAGTACTGCTGTTTATGAGTTTGGTTGATTTGCATATATTCTGAATAAATGTCTTCGCATACCAGAGAAATACATACTCAATTCTCTCTTGCCTTGGGCAGACATAATCCCAGAAATGAAACCATTAAAAATGAACATATTTTCTAACACTTTATTACAATACATCAGGGCTTGCACTAAGGTATCTTTATTATGTTCATCACAGTACTGCTGAATGGTGCTCATATACCACATACTTCGAAAACAAAATGTCTAATCCACATTAACCTAGCAGATCTAGAGAGTAGCACAAAGGTCACTGCCTACTTAAGAACTGCAAAATTTATATCTTATAACCCCTAGAAGAAACACATCTTCTTCCTCCCCCCTCTGATACCCCACCCCACCCCCGTCAACTGCTAGCAATACTTCAAATAAAGTGAGATATCCCATAATATCATAAAATCAAGTGAATCAGCAATGATAACATTGGTTAAGGAACATGTTGGCATGGGTCTTCCAACAAAAAATAATATTAATTCCCGGAGCAGCTATAACCAGGAGGGTACAAACCAAACAGTGTTATATAGTACTAAATTCTAATGGGTTGGTGTGTTCAAAGGCTGTGTTATATTTTATTTATAATAGTATGATGGAAGACAGGACCTCCTGAATATTCTGGCTTTGCTTCTGACATCTATATCACAGAAATATCCTTCCCCATATCACGATCTGTTTTAACTAACACAGAAGTTTTTAAGGTCACTGGTTGCAGTGAATGGCTTATCTTACATAACTTTTCAGGAAAGTCCACAAAGATGTTTCTTCCAATTACAATTAATGGTGTTGTTTAAATTCTGCTAAAAAGAATGTCTGAGAAGATTGCTCATTCAATGATAGTTTTTACAGGAACCTGTAAAGGGAAACTTAATCTGTGATGTGTAGTCAGGATGTCTAATATGCCATTACATAAAACCTAGAAAAAATGGTAATAGTGTGTAGTATAATCAAAAATACATATCTAGAATGTAGGAATATTTAAAATTTCACTTGGCTTGGTTACTTTTGAACAGTTCCTTTGTTTCTACATTTGTGGCCTAATTATTTGGCTCTTAATTACTCTGGAGCAGCTACTTCTCACTTAATTTTTAAATAACTAAATTAATTTTTTCTTTTTGTACTAAGAAAAATACTTTTTCTTAGTATTTTTACAAGGCAAATAAATGTTAACAATTGTAGGTTGTTATTGTATTAGGTTTATAAGTCTTTGCTAAAACAAACCTAAAATTTGTAAACCCAGAGCAAAGCAACATCTTGCATACAAGTGGAAAGCTCACTAGCTGTAAGATACTATAGGGGGAGAAAAAAAAAAAAAAAAAAGTTGTATTTTGTATTTGAATACTTTCCAACCATTTTCAAACTAGAATTTTGTGACCTTCTTTGCAACCACTGAGGATGAGAACATGGAGCATATAGTTTTACCACAGAGTAATGCTCCTTGAAGTCAGACCTGCTGCTGATTGGAGTAAGTGACAAATGTTTCAATGACTATCCCATTCTGTCATACACCTGGCTGTTAGTAATACAACATGGGAGGAAATCTTTTATAAATCAAATGGTGATCTTCTTTGAAAAGAAAAAAATAAATATGGTAGTCGTACTAGTAGTAGTAGTTCTAGTGGAAGTGAAGATGCTACTGTAACTCACATAAATGTCAATATCTGCCTTCTTTCTTTCTCACTTCTGGCAGAGAGCACAAAGCAAAACTTAGAAAAAAAAATAAAAATGAAGGAATAAAGGAAAGAAGAGTGGAAGGGACAGAAGAGAAAGAAAAAGAAAGAGAGAGAGAGAGAGAGAGAGAGAGAGAGGAAGGAAGGAAGGAAGGGAGGGAGGAAGGAAGGGAGGAAGGGAGGAAGGAAGGAAATTGGTGAAGAAATGTATCCAAAATCTTTGACTGGAACACCAACATGAAAAATAATTCAGCTGAGGAACCTGTAGTCACCATATTGTCTGTTAAGAAGCATTATGATAAGCTGCTCTGTTTGCTACTGAGATATGGATATGAAAAGAGGTAAGGTATTGGGATTCTAGAAAGAAAGAGCATGAGGAAGAGAAAGCGTGACTTTTACTGAGACAGGTAACCTTTCCTCAAACATAGTGAATCAGATCATATCACATGGTATGAAAAAGCAAGTCATTTGGTGCCATCTCAGATCTCCCACGCTTTTGATGTGTGACTTGTATATATCATTTATATATGGGGAAAATGAATTGGGGAAGACTGTGTTGCAGATATTGCTTTTCTTTTGTTAAAACTGCACCAAAAAAATTTTTTGGTGCAAAAAAAAAAAAAAAAGATATTTCTTTCTTTGTTTTTTTTGTTTGTTTGTTTGTTTGTTTTCCTTAATGAAAGAAAGAGAGAATGAAAAAGTCTTCCCACCAAGCCAAGAAGTAGGTAGATGTTACTGAAGTGATTTTTACATTCAAATGAATATAAGAAAATAAAATGTTTTATTTGGAAAGGTTTACCCATCAGGACTATTAGCCCATCAGGGCTCATCCATGTTAAGTATTCCATTTCTTTAGAACAGCATCTAATTGTTTCTTGAACGATCCTTGTGTTTTGCCTCAGCAATAGTGCCTGATAGGCCATTCCATATGTTTATTATGTGCTAAGTGAAAAAAGTCTTGCTAACATCTGTTGGAAGTTAGCTTCTCTCATTTCCATTTATGTCTCTTGAAATTCATACTGGGTGGGAAACAGTGAGTGATTCAGCCTGATATTTTGCAGTCTCATTGGATTTCAACCTTCTACAGAAAAGCAGCTCTAACCTTCAATCTATCTCACATGATATTCATAACCTGATCTATATTTTTTTTCTTTTTTTTTCCTAATACACTTTTTGTTATGGTGCTAATACATAAATTTTACAAACACAAGCATTATGAAAAGAATTTTCAAGTAAATCTTATCAGCCTCATGGTCTGCTGATGCAAATCAATATATTTAAACTGCAATTAATGAAGTGAGATGGTTTGCATCAGATTCGTTTTGGCCTCAAAAATAAAATAATACAAATTCATAGAAGCTTGAAAAATCTAAGTCCAGGATATTGTATTATCTCATAAAGTTTAAGAATAGCAAATTTATTTATAGAGGAATCCATGGTACAGTATGCTTTAGGTCTACAAGACAAAATACATAAATATATATAAATATATTATAATGGGCTGAACGGGAATGGAAGAACCAGTATGACTTTTTTCTTAATTTGCTCAGTCTGAAAGAGGACTTGTAAAACAAATACAACATATCATAATACAACTTAAAATAAAAGAAATCAAAAATATAAAATAAATATAAAATAATAAGTTTTATGATGTACAAATCAATCCTCCACAGAGCTCTATGATTCAATGATGCTGTTCATTACTGATGAATGTTCAAATGATGTTTCCCCTTAGTATCCTCAGGACTTACTGCTATAATAAGTAACTGACAGAAACTTACACAGCAAGCCCCAAAGAGTTCTATTTTCTCCTCTTAACTTCATATTTCTGTTGAGACACTTTCTTCCTAATCTGAACCTGAATCTTTCTGTGCCAGAAGTCCTTTAAAGAAAAGGATTGAGCTCAGCATAGTAATATCAAAACTTTTTCAACTATTGCTTCCAAAACATGATCACAAGTGCTTTTAGTATTAAGAATATCAGCCTGTCTCTGTCTAGCATGCTGCATCAGGCATGTTTTCCCAGTATGGGCTCTATGCTTTGCTGTAAACAAGGAAAGTAGTCACACCTGTCCACTATTGTATTGCAATGAAAAAGCAGGTTGACATCATTCTTCCAGTGCTTAACAGCCACAAAGTACTGGAAAAAAATGAAGCATAGTAATGAAAACATGAATTATTATTTTTCCTCCAAGGTTCCCAAGATGCTGTTCCTGCACAAATAGAGCAAGTTAAGTAGCAGAAACAAGTGCAGACTGCTTTTATCTTCTATACTGTATATTCATACAAGTATTGTCATACATACAAATGTGTGTGTATGTATAAATACACACAAATGCATATGTAATTATATATACCATGCAAACTGCAATGAGAGTTTATACCAAATTAGTCCAGAGTCAGGGGGTATCTGCTAGGAAATAAGATTGCTTATTGTCTTGCTAATGGAGATATTCTTATCTGTGTATGCAAATCTAAACTCTGCTGATTTTTTTTACATCTGTCACTATGGTGTGATATTGTTCTTTTCTAGCCTATAATGCCAACCCTACATTTTCTTACATCTAATTTGTAAAATTCTAGAGTTTCTAAATAGTAGCAAAATTGCCACTTTCTAGCATAATATCATCTTTGTGACTTGTTGTACCTAACAGATGCAGTGAACTCACAAGTCAAATCTTTTACATTCAATATTCTTTCTTCAACAAATTCAGTCTCAGGTTTGAAGTTTTGTAATAGTGCAAACACTGCCTAGAAAAATCACCACATTGCAGCACCTCAGGTAACATTAACAATATAGATAGTGATGCATGCTTTTTGCACATGCAAAAAAAAAAAAAAAAAAAAAAAAAGTGTAAAGTGTGCCAAAATGATTTTCATAAAATCACAAAACTGTAGATTCTATGAATAGTTGACATGGGAAGAAACCTTTGGAGATATCCTATCCTGAATGCCTGCTTGGCAACAGGAAGAGCTACAGCACATTGCTCTCAGCACAGTGTCCAGTTTGGTTTTAAATATCAACAAGGATGAAGAGTCTTTCATGGCAGCCTGCTCCAGTGTTTCACCAATGTCAGAAGAAAAAACTTCAAAAGGAATTTCCTGTATTTATATTGGTGGTCATTGCCTCATATCATGTCACCAGGAATCACTGAAAAGATCCTGTCTCTTTCTTCATTTCTTCCCATCGTACATTTATACAAAATGAAGAGATCACTCCTAAGCCTTCTTGTCTCCAGGCTGAATAGATACAGCTCTCTCAGACTCTCCTCATATGTCAGACACTCCAGTCAGCATGGCCTAAAAATTTCCTTGCTGTGTAGGCAAAAATAACAGCTAATGAGAAAAATGGTCTTTGTTGCATTAACACTTTTCCATCTAAAAACTAGATAAAAGATTACATGAGAAAATCTCATGAGAGATTACATGAAAAAAAATCAAATAGAATATTTCAAAATATTTCAATATTTTCAAAATGATCTTAAGAAAAAGCAGGCAATATTAAGTGTAATTTACTTTAATTAGAAATATAATTGCATAAAACTTTTCTTATTAAAATGATTTTGTAGTAAGCATAAGAAAAATATCAACATCTTCCTGTTTCTTCCTTTTTTTCCAGTCAGACTTGATATTGTATATCAGGTTATATCAGATTATTAAATATGTTTCTTTTTGCAAACTTTATCATTGAAGATGATAGATTTATTAAATATTTATATAATTGTAAAATTATTTCACCAGGTTTGTTTGTTTTTGTTTTTGTTTTTTTTTTTTGCATTGAAATTCCAATACTCTGCAGTTCTGCTGAAATTTGAACATGCACAGACTACATTAAGATTCAGAAAAACTCTCTCTTAATTATAGCAACCATGCCTGACTTTTCTTTCTCTTTTTTTCTCCTCAGTCATGCGATTGCACCATTGCAAGGTCTCTTTGAACAAGACTTCTTTTTCCTGTCAAATACCACATAGTACTTCATAATAACACAAATGTTCAAAGCTTCGTGAAACAAAGAGCTAAGTTCTCTATAACATAGGTGATCATCTGTATGTTGTGCATGGTCTTTAACTATGTAATTAACGGGGAGGGGTGGCGGGAGGAGAATGCCATTGCATTGTTATGTGACATAATACTATCATATCTTTTTGCAACTATTGCTGTCAAAGGAAGAGCACATTGCTGTCAAATGTAAGTGACTGTCTAGACTTCCAAGGCTCAGCTACATCCATGTCAGAACAAATTCACTGTTCAGCCTCATTTCTAACATTTATTTACCTGTTTCCTAGATGCTGATGCTGTCATTCAAACACCATTTGAGGTAGTTCCACGTTTAGTAAAATGCAACCATTTCCCTATAAATATTATCCCTCAGCAAGAGAGTGAAAATATTCCATCATTCATTCACTGCAAAACTTGTCCTGCAAGATCTATTTATATTTAGTCTTGTAATCCTGCGGATCTTAATAAAAAATGTTTAGATAAAACAAAGACTGGTGAGCTGGTAGACATGTCCAAGAAATATTTATAATCACTGAATCAGAGAATGGATTAGGTTGGAAGAGACCTCAAAGACGATGTAGTTCCAAAACCTCTGCCATAGGCAGGGATACCACACAGTAGATCAGATTGCTCAGGATTTCATCTAACCTGGTCTTGAACACCTTCAGGGATGGGGCATCCACAAACACTCTGGGCAACCTGTTGCAGTGTCTCACCACCCTCTGAGTGAAGAATTTCCTCCTAACCTCTAATCTAAATCTCCCCTCTTTCAGTTTAAAACCATTCCCCCTTGTCCTGTCGTTATCTGATTGAGCAAAGAGTTGCTCTCCTTTCTTTTTTTTATAAGTCCTCTTTAAGTACTGAAGGCCATAAGGAATGATGCCTTCCTTTTTCCCAGATACAGCCCAGAAACAGCTGAGACAAGTCAGAGTGCCTAGAGGCATAGCCAAAACCTTCTTTCATATCATCTTAGCTTTAGTTACTCTATTAGATTTTGGTATTCCATGGGATGTTAAGCTGTTGTGTGGATAACATATTACAGGTTCCCGGTTTAGGAAGCAATATGATTGTAGTGGGTTTATGTG
Source organism: Netta rufina (assembly GCF_964035555.1). Lineage (NCBI taxonomy): Eukaryota > Metazoa > Chordata > Aves > Anseriformes > Anatidae > Netta > Netta rufina. Next base: position 103,073,377 of record NC_140124.1, read on the forward strand.
GCAAGGTTTTGGTAGCAGGGGGCCATAGGGGTGGCATCTGTGAGAAGGATCTAGAAGCTGCCCCATGTTTGGTAAGGGCCCCACTGCTGACCAGAGCTGAGCCAATAAGTAATGTTGTTTTGCGTCTCTGTGAGAGCATATTTAAGACAGGGAAAAAAACTCTGTGACACACAGTGGCTGGGAGAGTGAGAGGAGTGAGGAACAGCCTTGCAGGTGCCAAGGTCAGTGAAGAAGGAGGGGGAGAGGTGCTGCAGACAATGAAGCAGAAGTCCCCTGTGACCTGTGGTGAGGACCATGGTGAAGCAGGCTGTCCAATTGCAGACTGTGGAGTACCACAGTGGAGCAGGATTCCACGCTACAGCCCGTGGAGGAGACCACGGTGGAGCAGATGGACCTACACTGACAGAGACTGCGGCCTGTGCCAGAGCAGATTCCAGGCTGGACCTGTAGCCCATGGACAGGAGACCATTCAGGAGCAGATGACTTGGCAGGAGCTGCTGCCCATGGGCGACCCAGGGTGGAGCAGTTTGCTCCTGATGGATGGACCCCATGGTACAGACCCATATCTGGAGCAGTTCTTGAAGAGCTGCTGCCTGTGGGAAGTCCACGCTGGATCAGTTCAGCAAGGACTGCATCCTGTGGGAGGGACCCCACTGCACAGGGGATAAGAGTGACTGAGAAAAAGCAGCGAAGAAGAAGCACTATAGACCAACTATAACCCCCATTCCCCCCTTCCCCTGCACCACTCGATGGGAGGAGTTGGAAGAGGTGAATGGGGGGGGGGGGGGGGGGGGGGAAGATGCTTTTGGTTTCTTTTGCTTCTCACTGCTCTAGCTTGTTAGTAATAAGCAATAAATTTTACTATCTCCCCATGCTGAGTCTGTTTTGCCCATCATGATAATTACTGCGCAATCTCCCTATCCTTATCTCAATCCTTGAGCCCTTTTCATCATATTTTCTCCCCATTCCTCTTTGAGGAGGGGGAGTGAGAGAGCAGTTGTGGCCACCCACCTGAGTAAAACCACCACAATGATGAATACTATTGAGGCAGATCTTTTACTGCATTTTTTTTTCTTGTTGTTAGATTTTTTCCCTAGCAGAAAAGAATAGGTTAACTCTACAGCACAGCAAGTAGGAAAAGACAAATAGAGCTCTTTCTCCAGTTCAACCAATTGAACTGAATGAACAACCATTTCCAGGTGATCTTGAAAGTCTTTTCCAACCTTAATGATTCTATGATTCTGAGCTGACAGCTACTAACTCTGTTTTATCTTTTTGTCTCTTTCTTGTTAAAACTAGACACTTTGTTTTTGAAGGTACTTAGAGAGCTGTAGTGTGATAATGTTTTCTGCTGATAGTTCTCCCACTGAATGCTCAGAAAGAGTAGTCAGGCATTAGAACGAGTTGCACAGGAAGGTGGTGGCATCACCATCCCTGGGGGTATTCAAGGAAAGGTTAAACCTTGTGCTTAAGGACATGATTTAGTGGGTGACATTGGTAGTAGGGCAATGGTTGGACCAGTAAAGAAATTTCTCCTAATATCCAACTTAAACCTCCCCTGGCACAACTTGAGGCCATTTCCTCTCATCTTAACACTTGGTGTTTGGGAGAAAACACTGATCTCCACCTTGCTACAACCTCCTTTAAGGTAATTGCAAAGTACAATAAGGTTTCCCCTGAGCCCCTTTTGCTCCAAGTTAAAAAACATCAGTTCACTCAGATGCTTGTCATAATACCTGTTTTCTAGACTCTTCATCAGCTTCCTTGCCCTTCTTTGGACACATTCCAGCATCTCAATGTTCTCCTTGTAGTGAGGGACCCAAAAGTAAACAAAGTACTCACTCGAGGTGCAGCCTCACCAGAGCTGAGTACAGATGGACAATCACTTCCCTAGTCCTGCTGGCCATGCTATTTCTGATACAAGCCAGGATGCTATTGGCCTTCTTGGCCACCCAAGCACACTGCTGGCTCATAGTTAGCTAGCTATCGACCAATATCCCCAGGACCCTTTCCACCAGGCAGCTTTCCAGATACTCTTTGCCCAACCTGTAGTATTGCATCATAGGGTTGTTGCACCCCAAGTGCAGAACCTGGCACTTAACTAATAGGAATCTTCTTGTTTGGTTGGTTTTGGTTTGTTGATTGGTTGGTTAGTTGATTGGAGGTTTTTTGTTATTATTATTTGTTTGTTTGTTTTTGATTGTAGAGTGATTTTATGCTTAGAAATATGTCAGGAAGTAAAACTGCAATTGAGGTTCTCCAATTACATAAGAAAAATAAAATAGATACTTAGATCAGGAACGCATATTTTTGGTGACATTATTATTTTCTTGCAATAAGTAACATGAACAGTGTCTAAGAAGAATTGATAGCACTTCCTGCTAAGTTTTTCATGATATATGGTTGCTGGCAGGGTTATAGTCTGGATCTATTAAATAACCCAAAGACAAGTTATTTGATGAATTACAAAAATACATATATTTTTAGATAATATTAATTGACCATTTAGACGTATTTATTAGATGTATAAAAGACTCTGATCTGCCTCTTTTAAAGGTCTTAACCAGGCCAGTCAGCACTATTTTCTGTGGTATATATAAATGTATTTTACTGTAAAACAATCAGTGAGAATATGCGCATGAAGGAGGAAGACTTCATAGCAGCTCCTGACAATTTCTGAACAATTTCATAGTAAAGTAGACAAAAAAACCTGCCCTGACTGGAAAGGCAGAGAGGTTAAAAGGAATATAGAGGATAATTATATAAGATTTAATAAAAACACCACTCTGGATTTCCATTTTAAAAGTGACAGCAAGAAGACAGAGAGAAGGTACCATTTTTTCTGATGCTACCTTTTGACATGCTTTGTCTTGACTAACAAGTTTCGACATACTTGATTCTTTTAATAGTTTTCTGCTAGACAGAGACAGCTAATACAGTATTGTTCAATGAAAAAAAAAAAAAAGAAAAAAATATAATTAAAAGTGCATGGAAATGGATGTCGACAAAATTGAACAAAAATAAGGCTGAGAACTTTAGTACTACTGTATTTTGGCATACGAGAGATTGTTTCTTTTCATTTCATTTCACTTACCCTTGTTGTTCTTGTAGAGTAATGAAAGACAGCAAAGAGGTTAAGGCAAAAGCTTACTTATCTTATTTTCTTATTTTATTTTATTTTATTTATTTTATTTTATTTTATTTTATTTTATTTTATTTTATTTTATTTTATTTTATTTTATTTTATTTTATTTTATTTTATTTTCAGTCAAAGGAGATCGAGCTGGACAAAACAATGTGACTCTGCATGAACCACAGACTGAGAACTACAGGCATAAAGCACAAGTCTGTATTGCAGATCTAAACAATTTGGATTAGAAATGGTTAGAAAAGTCCTTTCTTTGCAAGGTTAATCACTTCTTGAAGCATTTTAAAGATAATTTCCAAATTGTATTTCATTCTCCTCTCTGATTTACAAAATGGATGGTAGTTGTTGCCATGTCTACTACTTATTTTATTGCCCTCTGTACAAAGAGTTCTATTATAAATGACCATGTCAAAATTATCCTCTAATGAGATGAACTTCTTTTCCTGTTTGCAATTGTACAGGCCATCTACCCTCTCAATCAAAATCCCATTTATGTTTGTGCAGCATCTCTGTGGCAACTACAAGAAAGGTTTGGAAGCTTATCTTTTATTTCCTTGCCTTTTTTTTTTTTAATGAAGAACCCCAGTGTTTTAGAAGTAAATAGAAGAATGAGCAGCCAGCCCAACATGGCATTCTCTGAACATCATAACATCATTGCTAAGATACCCTGTATTGGAGAGATAATATACCTGTATTGGAGAGATTGGGGTGGTGGGACAAACAAATAACTGCAAGAAAAACAAAAATGGCAATTAATCTTCATCAAGAGTAGAGGAACTGCACAGCTCCCCTTTGCTGTGTTTTAAACATTATCATTAATAACTACATTGTAAATGAAGAAATAAGACTGTCAACAGCAGCTTCTGGGACTGTTCAGACGAATATGTAAATGTCACTTATGTATAATGTTTCAATAATTTTCCTTTTTTCAGTAGATTCACTGGACAAAATGGTCTATAACTAAGCATAGCAACTAATAACTATCCTATATTTGCAGTGCCCTGCTGGAAGAATCACTTATTTTCACTCTTCTTCTCCACATGAAAAATCATTAATTTTGCAGAGAACAGTTGGCATTTTCACAGCAGTGACTATTTTTCACTTGAAGAGAGTGGAAAAAATATCACTATGTATTTTCTTTGTGTGGAAAGAATAAAAAGCATGAAGCAGATCCACTGGTTTCATTTTTCACAGGACCGGCAATAATGTGATTTTCACTGGTCTTCTAAAAAACTGCTTTGGCCAACCTTACTGTAAAATAGCCATAAGACATTTCTAGTTTTTATATCTACACCGTGGTAAAATACTTAAACTGTATTTTTAAAGAGTCTTCTTTTTGATACACAGACATATTCAAAAGCATTTTTTGGTACATTTCCAATATACATTGATCATTTTTAGTGTGCTTTCCAAGTGTAACAACATTAACACCTGTTTTCCAGTTTGAAAAATACTGCTGGAATTCTAATACATCAGGGATCAAATCAAATACCTCCAGAAAGGTATATTACTATCAAAATTTGGTCACACATACAAGCATTGCAAGAAAATAGTATTTTTTTTTTTTTTTAAACAGCTCCTCATTTTTAAATATGTGATGTCTACAGACATCAGCTTTGTCCAGTAAAAGTTGTATCAAGACTCTTGACCCTGCAACGTTAATGTCAGTGGGAGTGTCAATGACTTTAATAGTGCAAGGTTAGACCCTAAGTGCTTTCTGGGCTCACTGCCATTTTATGAATGCTAGTAGGCTTCTCTTGTCCTTACAAGTTATGTTCCCAATATTCATTACAAAATGAATATCCAACTGTAGCAACTGATTTGTGGTGGTTTCCTTTCTGGTCATGTAAGGTGAGAATAAGTTCTTCAATCGCTACCTTATTGAGAAAAAAAAAAAATCTTTTGAAATATTGAAATTAAAAACTGAAACAATATGTTAAATCAATACCTTCTCTCTTAAGTCACTATTTCATTGAATAGAACTTTACCATCATTCTATCTATGTTACAATATTAAGAGTAAGGAATCAAATTCAATAGGCAAGAATGTTATGGCTACTTTAGTAAGTGACTGGAGAATGGAAAAGGAGAGAAGTTGGGTAAAGCCATCTTATCTACAGGTCTTGAAAAACATGAGTCAAATGAAGGAAGCCTATGCCACATAATGATGAAGGCTGAGGGATAGAGATATTACTGAGGCTAGATAACATCAGTGTTACAAACAAGCTGGGACTCGTTTATTTATTTATTTATTTCCACAAGACACTTAAGGAATTAGGGGTTTTGAAAGAAGTAACAGTGGAGAATAGTATTCAATCTTCCAAGTTCCTCTGTGTGTACGTAGTATGATTTGTTTTTAGTTGAATGTTTGGCCAATAGTCCTGCAGGACTACTGTCATGTTTAGTGCATAAGAAATAGAGACACCATAATCATGAGCAACTCTAAATTTAGGTCTTCTTTTTGTTAAGTTCTTAATTTTGTAAGCTAAATAATTTTAGCATTGTTTCTTGTGGTAATAAATACATATATATATAAATCTGCATAGCTCCTCATTTAATGTTTAGTTTTGAAAAAAATATGCTTTCTTTAAACTCTTAAAATTATAGATAGATCATAGATAGATAAGTTTTCTCCTTGATCAATCTAATCTAGTATTTCAAACATTGTTACTAATGAGTAGAATGTATCTGACAGTCTATTTAATTCTTCCTATTTTATACATTAGTAAGACTCTGCTGAACCAAAAGGTTGTAACTTGAAAATGTAGTTCAAGAATATATATATCTTCATTTTCTTCTGTAACATCTAACTCAATTGTTTTTAATTACAGATTTATATATATATATTTTGTGTGTGTGTGTGTGTGTGTGTGAAAGTTTAAAGTAATCCAACTGAAATAGCAAGCTGTTCAGATCATATTTCTTTGGTTGCCATGCAGTTCTTATAATTAGCAGAGTTTTTAAAGCCTTTTATAATATTTATATAGGGGATTTTTTTTTCTATCTTTTAGTGGTTCAAATATTTTTAAATGCAGGGAATGTTATGTGGTCTTCATTATATGATTGTTGGTCTTAGCAGGTAGTCTTTGTTGTGTGTCAGATACTCATAAAATCTAGGTTTTGTCTTTAAAATGTTATTGCTTTCATCAAAACCCTGACTGAAAAGCCTTAGGTTTCTTTCCTAAACTGCATGGTCTGAACTTCAGAGTTGTGGCTGGCCATTTGTCTCATGGAAACAAACATGTTTGCATTCCAGAAATATATACTGCTCAACTGCCATATTCATGTTTCTGATAGTTCTACATTATTTCACAGGTAAAATAAGTGTGTGTTTCTTAACCCTGCTCACTTCAGACAATTCATTTCATGTAAAGGAATAACATCCTTGTGTGAGTGGTGCTATAAACAAGGATTTTCAGGCATCTTTTTCTGAAACTTGCAAATGCAGACAGCAGCACAAGTATTTTGTCTTGTTGGAAATTATGGAACTGCAGGTATGCAGGAGCATGAGCAGATCCAAAACAAAAGCATGGATATGATTAGTACACATTATGCATTTCCCTGAACATGTTTAGGCTACAGTGGGAGAAACCCTAAATAAAATAAAAAACTGATGTCACTAGAGATGGGGAAGAGTGATGTAATATTTCTGACCCTGTTCACCTGAATTCTACATCTGTCTCCAACCCAGAATACTTTTGCAATACCAACATTTTCTGCTTTGAATCTGAATCTAAGATCAAAACATTTGCGCCCTGATAATAAGAAAAAAATATTCAATTTCTAATAAACTAAGGGTTTGGGTTTTATTTCAGTTTGTACTTAATGCTGCTAGTATAATTAGATTACATTTCCACAGAAAATTGTGGTTTGTTCTGTAAAAACAGAATCTTTCACTTATAAAATGTGAAAAGGTTTCATAAATTCTAAGACTTTAACTTTTCCCATGAATATATAACTAAATAAATAAATCTTTTATGTCAACTGATTCTCATAAATTTTCTCAGTTTAAATTAATTTCATTTTTTGAGGAGAAAAAATGTTTTCTTGAAAAATTTCTGTCCTATTCTACCTCAGATTTTCTCACCTTTCATCCTGTGATAATGGAAAAATAAGAGGAAAATAGTGACTATTAAGTGTTACCTAGTGATTACTGCAAAACAAAAGAGAAGCAGGGGAAGACGAAGGAGAAGACGAAGACAAAGGAGAAAGGGAAGAGGAAGGGGAAGGGGAAGGGGGAAGGGGAGCAGAGGGGGGAGGGGGAAAGGGAGTGAAAGGGGGGAGGAAGGGGGAGGAGAGGGAGAGAGGGGAAGGCGGGAGGGAAAGGGAAGGAAAAGGGAGGGGAGGGCAGGGGAGAGGAGGAGAGGGGAGATTTTCTATGGTATACCACATGAATTTCCAGGTTTAGGAATGATGATGAGCAGCAACAGCATTTATTATTTTAAAAACTACCTTCCCTACATCCCTATGTGAAGATAAAATTTATATCCTTACTATTGATGGTAGATGTTCAGCTGAATAATGACCCACTAATCAAACCAATACCTGGCCAAATACAAAAGACACTCTAAGCAAATAGGAAAGTTTCAAAGAAGGCCTCAAACAAAAGAAAGGACATTTCACCCATCTCCTCTGCTTACTGCATACTTAAGTGTAAAGGTAATATTAAAGCTTTATCAGGTCATCCTGATTTGGATAGGGTTGTTCCAGACACCCAGGGTAGAATGTCAATAACCATAGGGATGGCCAGGAAAAAAAAATACACAGGAAATCAATACCCATAGTAATGAGATAGGCATTGTCCTCATTGAAGCACCCTGTGGAGGAGACTTACAAGTAAATGGACTAGAAAATATTCCCATATTTAGCCTACCTCATTTTCTTCTCCATTTAAACTAATTGTGTATAAATAAAGTAGCTGTTAAGGCTAATTCTGCTAAATCCACCCTAAACAGTCATCATTGATTTGCATTATAATATGGATCGATGAGGAAAGTACAAGTAGAAAGTATGGGTAATGCACGCAAGCAAACAATCCTTCTGGCATTCTTTCATAAAACTGTGCCAAAATACATACTGTGAGCAACCACTTTGTGTTTTAAACATTGTCTATATATTAAAATTCAGACATACACCAGGAATATGACTAGGTCCAAGAATCTTCAAAATATTTTCTGGGGCTTATTTGTACAACGTGATATATCATAACTCTACCAGAGCCACTTTAAAAGAAAATCTTATATATAGTAATTACTTCATAAATAAATATCTGAATTTAGAAATGTGGTTTTACATATATTTTATTTAAAAAAAAAAAAAAAAAAAAAAGACTTTCTTTAGAAAAATGTTAGAAAAAGCAAAGAGAAAAATAGAAAATTAATGTCTATGAAATTATTTGAGAATATGGCAGTTCCAGATTTTACACACATAAAACAGGGTGACTAAGATGAAGAAATAAACTTGAAGTATACACCTTGCTACAAATATTCTATGTTTGTATAAGGATATATATATATATATGGATGTACATATATATATAGATATTTGTACAAATATACACATTGGCATATTGGATACATTTTCCTTATGTATAAATTGGTAACTATCTCATTAGGTCTGCCAAGTATAAGCAATTCAGTATAAAAATGTTGCCCACTCATTTCTCTCTTTGCCCTGTATTTTGAAAATTAATATTTTTCTTATATATGGGATGCAAATTCAATGGACTTTTTACGGAAGTGGCAGATGGAAGTAGTAAGAGATGCTACCTATTTGGGGAGAAACCTTGATTGACAAGAAAAGCATAGCTATTGTAAAATGTTTTAGTTGAACTAACTACAGGGAGGTCTTGCTTGTAAAGTGAAGAACCTCTGAATTGCATTATTCCTTTCTGTACCACAAACACAGGGACAAGATTCTCAGCTGATGTGAATTAGTGAAGCTTCACTGATTTTTCAGAGATCATGCATGAGTAATGGAATTGAACCTGAGAAGAGGAGGAATCCATTCTGCTTATTCTCAAGACTAAAATCTTGTCTTGTGTAAAAGTGTATTCCCCTATGTCTCATTTGTTTATGGTACTAAAACCAAATTATCTTATACAGGAACAGAAACCCAGTCTTTGCCCTTCTGAATTTCAGTGGATTCCATGGCCTTTCCCCAGGTGAGAACCTTAACCACTGTTTCTCCCTTCCCAAGGGAGAAATTCCAGACCTCTACTGACAGCCAGGGCCCAAAGGATGAATACAGTCAACACAATAAAGTTTCTTCATGTGACTTATAAGTACAGTGTTTTAGAGTTGGAGTCACTGCAGTTAAAAATATATACATGTATCATTGTGTTTAGTACCTTTTCTAAAAATGTTTGTCCTTTTACTGATACCTCTTACTTTAAATTACTTGAGCAATAACTAGTGACCATTTATTACAGTGGAGGCCTAGGTCCTAAAAGTCTCATTCAATTAGTGCAAATTTAAAACATTGTTTCAATCACCCTGCTTCCTTCTACTCCTTCTCTCACCACTGCCTCAGGTGGTAATCACTAGAAATGTTTTTATACACACTAAGGGAGTTGTAATAATATTTTGAAGTATTGCATAATAAGGATATTTTTCTCCTAGTGATGGCTTGTGCTGGAAGCATCAATGAAATCATTTTTATTCTCATGATAATAGAAACGGTCAGCATGGTTTCCTTACATTCCTTCTCAAACACATGGGTTTCTTGACATGATTCCTGTGTTCTCACCACCTAAACAGCCTCTTTTAGTTACCAAATGCAGATGATTACCTAAAACCCTGCTCCATTTACAACAGCAAGGTCTGCTAACATTTTAAACACCAAAGGATCTCCTAAGGAAATTTCCAATAGAGAAAACATGCTACTCATGCTCTAGACACCATTATGTTTGATTATGGACTTACATACATGTAATATATTAAAGGCCAACCTAACATTTTAAACCTGTTTAAAGTGTTCACTTTGTCCAGAGACAACAGATCTGAAGATTAATGGAATAAATATCTTTGGGAAAGAAAAACTGACAGACAAACAGACAGACATATCCACAATATTAGGTTTCACAGGTAGCTATTAGACTTCCCAGGATATCAAAAAATTTCTTCAGTTAGCTCTGGTAATAAGGCTTTCACTGATTCCCTTTATAAATATTCCTCTGTAGGACTCCAGAAGTAGTATTAAAAAAATGAGATGGGATGATACTTATTTCCTTTTTTTTTCTCCAAGGCTAAAGAAACATCAAACTAATTAGTTAACATATACTACTTACCTATTTCATTTGTCAAGTTTTGAATGCATTAAAGCAATGAAATCAACTTTTGATGGTGCACCTTTGCTTGTGACAAGGTCTTTCAATGCACCAGTGGTAGAACGTCCATAAAGATATAGAAGTTGCAAAGAAGAAAAAAAAAAAAAAGTTCCATAGAGATGATTACAAATATCAGGAAGTGTAGACAGCAGATCAGATACTAAAGCAAATAAAGCTGGTTGGCAAGGTGAAAATGTACTTGACATTGATCTCCTGCCGAAATTTTGATGTGACAGGATCAGCAGTGAACAAGGTCATGAAGTAACTTGAATATTATTGACATGAATCTTAACCAGGCAGGGACAACAGGTCTCTTTCACATGAATCACAATTGACTTTGAAAAATTGGGGAATAAATAGCTTAGAAGGATGACATAAAACATTTAACCTTTTAATTGCTGATTAGAATCTACCTCAGAGTTAGTCAAATGTCATTAGCATCAGAAATCTCTGAGAAGAGATTTTTATTTTGGTACAGATCTACTGGATGCATTTTCACATCACATAAGTAAATTACCAAACTATCAAGCCAGCAAATATTTACTCTGAATATCTATTAATTCCCAGAGAACTTCTACAGAGATTCATATTGTGTCTTTCACTGTTTGCTCTGCATATTAATAATCTTGGTGATTGTTTGAATAAGGCATAACTTCATGTGGAAACCGATGATATTGTAAGCTATTGCCATGGAACAGCAGCCAAACAGTCCCTGTGGATCTGCTTTGAGTGTCAAAAACAAAAAGTAAAAAACTTATCCATATTTTTTTCTTTATGTTTATTCTGCAATACGAAGCAACAGATTGATAATTGTGAAGACTGCATGTCCACCTCCTAAAAATCCCCCTCAAGCAGCACCAATTTCACTTCTGTAGGTGAGTTTACATAAAAATCTTCCAATGTGGCATTCATGTTAACAAATACATGTAATTTAGTTATGGGGCACAATGATTTCAAAAGTCAAGCCAAAGTCTAAATCCGTTTGAAAGTCATCCAGACTTAACAAATTCAGTAACCCAGACATGAACTGGCACTAAATTTGTGTCAAACAAATATAAATAAATATTTTTCTAAGTAAACAAAGACCGTTGACTAGTTTAAAAATGGTCCATTGCCAAATGTGAATTCTGTGATTGTGTCACACTGATGTCGGGAAGAAGGCAAATGATCAGTCTCCTTACTAATTACATTCATTTTTACAATGTAATTATGGGTTACAATTCTGTGCTGTATGATATTAGAAAGTATTCAAAGTATCACCATAATAAAAACAACAACAACAACAAAATGAATAAACAAACAAATCTCCGTCAATTACATTTCTCCATGAAGGAGATTTTAATTTCAACAGTTCAATTTACAGAACTGAGAGATCACAAGAATTAATGCTGTTTTATTTTTTGTTTGTTTGTTTGTTTCTGACATCCAAAAGCACTACTACATTGTTGATTTTGTTAACAACAAAGAAATCCTATGGATTTTTAAGCTCACTTAAAACACTTTGCTTTTTACAAAGAGATTCTCAAAACTAGGTTGAGGGGGAAATAGATTCTTGCATATATTCTTTCATTTGACATTACCACAATTTAATACTTTCCTATTCAAGGAAACTTTGCTGCATTATTAGAACATATAGCTAGAGGAAGTACTCTGATATGCTTTCTAATTCAGTTTTGAATTAAAATAAGATCTTTTGAGGATAGATCTTCTGTGTTTGTTTTCATTCTAGGATTTAACATTTCAGAAAAGAACAGTAATCACATATGCTACCAACATTTTTGTTTGTTTGTTTTATAGAGATTTGTTGTTCTCCTTGTGTAGCAAGGAACAATATCCCAGTGAAAATATATAAAATACTGATGTTTTAATTAATTTATTTATGTTAATTTATTTACCCATATAAAGCTTTCTTCAGTTTTATACCTGAGCATCTGTTTCAAGACAACAATGCCCTTTTTCTCCAGTCTCAGAAAAACTAATCTAATCCAAATCTAATGACTTTCTTTCAGTCCGATTCACTCTACACTTTTTTTCTCATGAAGATCTCTATCTTTTTTGTTTGTTTGTTTGTTTGTTTGGATAACAGTACTTTTGTTAGAGAGCTACAGAATTAAGAATTGCTTTAAGTCGGGTGAAAAGACAGGACATCCTTTCTCTAGCAGTGTATACTCCATATTCCTGATTTTGCTAGGAAGGTCTGCTCTGTGGCCTGTTATTATTGCACAATTTTGAGTGGTCCTGTGGGGAGTCAGGTGTTGGACTTGACAGTCCTTGTGGGTCCCTTCTAACTCAAAGTACACTACAATTCTATAATATTTTCATTCTTCCAGGTTGTCAGCTGTGGTCATGGAGCTAGAAAGAGAAGTAGACTCTCAAGTAGTCAGCAGCTTTCATGTCAAACATTGAAAATAAGCACAGTAAATGTACGGGTCTGTTTCCTCACTGAGGAAACACTGAAGAGAAGTGTAAGTTAAGGGGAGTCCCTGATGACTGGCGCTGCTGAAGTCAAGCAGAAAGCAAACTGTTTTAGAGTTAAAGCTTTTGGCAACAACATTGTACTACCACACTCTAGAGAGACTTCATGCAGCTGAATGCACAAAGCAGTCCTGCAGTAGCAGTGAAACCATAAGGGAAATTGGTACAGTGATCCTAACAGAGACCCTAACATGTCAGGTCTGCTACCTATTATTATACAAATATACCTCTCCTACATTCCATGTTTTATTGACCTCAAGTCAGCTGAAAAATATCATCCAGCATTTTTGACTGTTTCAATGGAGGAGAGAAGGCTCCTAAGATGTGGATACAAATATGACAAGCTCTACATATAATATGAATAAAATATGTACCAGTTTCTGATCTCTAGTTAAAGAATCTTTAAAGAAATCTTTTCTCCCATGATGAAAACAGCTTTTCCTGAGTAGTCAAATGTTCAAAAGAATCTTGTCTTTTTGATTACTTACAGCATTTTGAAGGCACTGTTCCTACCCTTGTTAATCTATGTGATTGACAAAGTCTACATTTGACTGCATTTTTACTTCATTAGACAGCTCTACTTTTCATTTTAAATAGTGCAACAAATCCACCGCCACATAAGTATTTCAGTGTTGTCACTAGACCTGTGCTGCAGCAATTTAGATCTTCAGAAAAATAAGTGGGATTGAATCCCATTCTTCTGTTTAAAAAAGACTGAAATTTAAAAACCCTCCTAAAATTTTAACCCTAGGTACTCACTGTTACATATATGTTACTCTGCCAAAGACAGCAGAACTTTAGATCAATAACTATACTTAATTTGTTATAATTTAAAAAGAGACTGGAGAATTAAAAAAAAAGTATTGTCATCTTCCCAGCTCCCATTTCAGTGCTATAACTGGCACCTAATGATTTTACATCTTATTTCAGGAAACAAACTATGTAATGGAAGTATTGCTGTTGCACTCATTCTAATGAATAGCATTAGGAAATTAACCGTACAGATTGATCAAAGAGTATTTTTTTGTAAACTTTTTAAGTATCCAGACACTTATCCATCCTTATCCAGGCACCTTAGCTCTGAAAACCTGGACTGAAAAATATTGTAAAAACACAGATCTCTGCCTGATAATCAGGTTCAGAATGGTTCATTGCCTGAATGCATTTTATGGTGAAGGCCAGTATGGGACAAATTAGAACTTATAAGATTGTATCACACATCATGTGTCATAGGATGGGGTGAATCACTTGCAGATAGTCCTCTCTTGCCACTGGCTATGTAAGGAGTCTACCTAGCTAGCATAGTCTAGACACCTGAATCTGACTGATCAGTTCAGGTGCTTTCCTTTAATAGTTTAAACATGTATTTGTTCCCTTCTTTCACAAACACAGACCATCATTCTCTCCATGTCCAGCAACAATAGGTGCATGCCATTAAATCTGTTGATCCTGTAGCCTCTGTGTTGGGACTTCTATTTCACAATGCAGAACATGTGCCTCAGCACTCTGCACCCACTTGCTGAAGGCTCCTTTTTACCCCTTATTTTGGATGTTCTTCCTTTCAAATAGAACAAATAAACAAATAAATACATAGAAACATTCAACCTCTACAAGATTCAGTCTGGACTGAAGGACTTTAGTCCTATTGCAATTTTTTTTTTTTTTCCAGTTTGGTCTCTTACCTCCTCATTTAGCTTTATTCATTCCTTATATGTCTCAGATATCCCTCAGAAGTGAGGAGCTTGGCAAAGGGTTAGTAAAGCAGGGACAGGACCTGTACAGCACAGCATGATCTTCCTTCAAGGGCTTCTCATATGCAAAGTCCAGCACAGCTGTCTTGCAGCTGTGAAAGCCTTGCACATCCATGGGAGCAGGTCCCTGAAGTGGCTGGGCAGCTCCAAGATTTCTCACAGATACTGCTAAAAGAAGGATGTAATCAGGGAAGCATGGCTGTGTGTCACTTCCCGACAGACACGATACTGGCTCTGCCAGTATTCCATGTGAGCAGATGCAATCTTGTCCTGCCTAAACTGCTGGCTTGCTGATGTTGCTATCAGAGCATCCGGCCAGCCTCACTAGACAAGAGTCTGCACTACAGTCAAAAAGCACACAGCTTTCTGCTGTCCCAGAGTAGAGGCAGAGTGGGCTCTGCATAGGACAAAACAGACCGTAGATGTAGTCATATATATGAGGATGAAGACAGAGTAAATTTGGAGATAGATTAACCCAGTAAAGCTGCCCCTGCGGTGCAGGACTGGCCATGCTGAAGCCCTCTTCTTCCCTTACCATGTCTGCAAGCAGCAGCTTCCCTCTCTACCTTTTTCAGTCAGTGCAGTGCAGATTGCTTTCACAATAGCACTTGCTCACCCCTAATTCAACATACACATTTATTCTTTGGACAACGAGCTACTGTGGCAAGACTATATTTCCTAATTCTGTACAGAATAAGGATTTTAATGATGGGGAACAAAATCGACCCTTAAAGAGCTGTTAGCCATAATGTCCTTTTGGAAATAGTTATTTGTCATTCACAGTAACAGGCCTACACAATTAGCATGTGTTCATCATGCATTTAAAAATAAAGAAGAGGGGGAGGGAGACACCCTCACCCTGATGGAAATTGGTCCCACTTAGTGGAGTTTATTGTTGTCTTGATTGCAGCAAGGTTACAGGCTGCAGCAAAGCTCTCAATGAATAACCCTTATTATGTATTACATACAGCATGATTTATGCTGAACATGACACCTTATGATCTGTATTTCCACCATCTTTTCGTAATGCCTTTGTGACTTAGCTCAGCTTGTCCTCTCTTTAACCTTTGCGTTCAAAACATATTTACAAGTATGCATATTTTACACATTCATATGGCATTCTGCCCCTTTGCCTGCTGCCTCCACCTTCAAACAATGCTGGAAGCCCTATGGGTTTTAATGCATTCCAGTTTTTAGTTTTTCTTTCAGAATGGAACAAGGACCAAGACAGGAAAAAAAAAAAAGCGACAACAAAACTATCACTGCATTGTTCTTTGTGAATTGCAGTAATTTAAAAGCTGAGGAAAAAGGGAAATGGAGCAAACCCATTGCCATTACAGTCTTAAGTAAAATAACCTCCCCTAGTTCTCACATAAATGCAGTGGGAGGAAAGGCTCATGCATATTAAAACGGAGAGCTTCTTGCAGCAAGGGTCATTTAGCTGTACTGATGAACCAAAGGAGTTATAGTAATGTAGGAACAATTCCTTCACTATAGATGTTTACATATGTTTTGCAATAGGAATGCACTTTGGGGAAAGCCAACAAAACTAGAATGTGACTTTTACTTTGAACTCTGTGTGTTTGATTGAAGATTTTTTTTTTACAAGTTAACTTTAAATGTTTCTTAGCTTTCTAAATTATCTTATTGTTTTGTGTTTTTCTAAATACTGTTGTAAGACGTTTCAAATTAGATTGATGGAAGGTGCTATAGAAAAGGCAGGTATTGCTATTAGAAGTAGTAATTTTACAGCACTAAGTTGATAATCTCTTTTTTTCCCCTGAATGTAACCAGAGAACTCTATATTATTATCATCTTGATACATTTGCAGTGTTGTGCCCAGAATTGCCTTGGGTAAGATAACCAAATACATTAAATACATATGCAAGTCTCTCTACAAGCCCACTTTCTTTTAAGCCTATTTCTGCCTTAATGGGATTCGTTGCTTCCCTAAGCAGCCCTTGTAATTTTCAGCAAGGTCCTTTAACTCATTTAATGTGCAACATTTGTTCATACCTAATTTGTCTGAGCCAGGCCATGTTTGTGTTTTCCTTGAGTTGCAGAAAGGTTGATTGTGAGGGTGGAACTGCCTGCCTCCAGTGAATATATTTCTTTCCGAATTACAGTAATTACCACAGGTTTCATTTGGTTGGTGCTCTCCTCCCTGCCCCTCCTTGACAAGGTTAACAAGCAGAAGGTAACTGAACATCAAAAGATAAGTGCCTAATCACACAGGCAATTGTTGACAGTACCATTTCTCTGGTGATAGTGATAACACTCTGTACTGGATTCTACTGCAAAGGCATGTAGGAATTAAGTTTGCAATCTTAAGGATAGTAATTGTAGATGTCAATAGATCTGCATCACCCCCAGCTTGTATCCCTAGGAATATGTTGCCTCTGCTAAATGAAGAAATTACTAAAAATGAGTAATTATTATTTTCCCCTAATTCTTCCTCCCAATCCAGTGTCATACGTATATATATTATTGCAATCAACTCTTAATGAAAGATGACACTTTCCATTAAAATATTTGTATTGACCAAGCTACTTGTAATATCAAAATAGAACCTTTCTTGCTTTCCTTTCTATCACTCTGAATATATGTATCTGTATACATGTGTCTGTGTTTACATGTCACCAGTGATATATACATAACTATGTCTATGTATATAAGCATATGATCTCTTTCTGTGTAGATGTATTTGTATGTATAAAAGGGAGAGCTAGGACTCTGCTTTTATTTTAAGAAATACAGAACTGTATCATAAATCTGATTTTTGCTGAAATATTCTAAAATTAGTTCACTTGTAAATAACTTACAGCCATCACTGGTCATCTCCAGCTGCATTAGGTGACTTCAAATTCTTAAATGTAAAATTAGAAGGAAAATCTACCTTTTAGTTATTTTCTCCTGGTAACAACTGCATAATGACGGAGCAGGTATTTTCATTTTAGCATAATTTCCCTTTGAAGTTGTTACCTTTTAAAATTTCTGTTACAATACCTTATATCACCAGGCCATCCCATGCTTTATGAACTGGAAGACCTAATATAAAAAACATGCTTGCTAGGGAGACAAGATTTAAGATTTTATAAATATCAGGTACCTCAGAAGCTTCACGTAATTATCTCAATTATTCAAACTAACAAGTTCTGTCTAATTCCTCTCACCCAGAACATTTATAATGGCTGCATTTACCCTATTTTCTCCAATGATTAGATTATAACCATAATAAGCTAAGCCAGTCTTTAAGAAATAATTAATATTGAAACATGTATAGCTTCTGCAACTGTGTGGCTGAGTACTGTCATGAGTATTCACATGAGTAATACGATGGAAGTTCTCAGATGTGTAAATGGCATACTTATAATTCTCCTACTACGAAATTAAAAGTCACAGCAGTTTATTGATAACTTAGAAATTGGTTTCTAATCTGATATCATTTGCTCGTGTTTAATAGAAAAGTAATTCCAGTGACTTCCAGAAAGTTGCATTTGATTTTTCTTAGAGTAATAGGCTAAAGATATTCCTTGCTTTAAACAGATAATTATTTACAGGGCATGAATTTGGATGTGCAATAACCTTTTGGATATGTTAGGAAATAACTGTTATCTGGGAACTTTCATTAGATATCATTAAAAAAACTCACATATAAGGTACTTGCTATTTCACATCTGTACTTAGGACAAGTAAGGGAATGGACCTCCTTTTCTATGTAGATTGATAAGAATTTGTTTTCTTTTAGTCTCCCCAAATTTATAAATAAATACAGACACAATACCAAGGAGGAAGACCTGTACACTTTTAGCACACCCATTCACGTATCTCTTAAATACCTCCAGGAATGGGAACTCCACCACTTTCTTGTGTGGCCTGTTCCCGGTCCTCACCAGGACCAGGTCTTACCACCTTTTCAGTGAATATGTTCTTCCTGATATTCAATCTAAACCTTCCCTAGTGTATCTTGAGGCTCAGTTGCTTCTCCCTGAGCTGGCTCAAGATTAGACACTAAATGGGGCAATACTAAGGGAAAAAGAGCGAAACACCATGGTTCTTATAAAATTAGATGAAATCAGATAAAGTATTATTTTGATCATATGATTTAAGAAAGAAGAGACTGTGGACCATGATTTAAGAAAGAAGAGATCCTCTTGTGTATCCTCCAGACACTCCCGCTTCCATATGATCACTTAACCACACAATTTTTGAACCACTTAAGAATATAGGCTGAACTTAACAAACATTCTCTAGTATTGAGAAGAAAAAGAAAGGAAGAAGAAAACACAGTCTTTTAAAATGCATACATAAGCAAAGCTTGATTTGTTTCAGAAATGATCCTAGATAGCAGTACTGCTGTTTCCTTATATGACAAGTGAGAAACAGATGATCCAACAGGCTGATGCATGCGCTGTATGTCTCTCCAGCAAAGGCCCTCTCCTGTTCTCTGTCCTGGCATGAATGGGGTGCAGGAGTCCCACCTCAGCTGTGGAACCTCTGATGCCATTAAAACACTGTAAGGCATGGTGTGATAACTGTATGAGCAACCCCAAGAAATAAGTGTCTACAGGCTGCTGTTTGAACAATGTGTAAGTTCGCTGAGGGTGAACACTCCATTCAGTAACAAGTGATATTAATTAACTCACCTGGGGAGAGATGGATGCTCGAACCATTTGCCTAGGACATTTAAGGTAGGCCCCAGTCAAAGAATGAAAGATAAAAGCCAAAGCTCCTTTCTGCAGTCTATGAAATGAGGTCAACGTAACCAGGAAGGCAATTCAGAGAAACTAAAGATGCCTAATTTATATGCCTGGAATAGACAGTTGTGAATAACCCCTGTGGTGAGTAACAAGAATGTGTCAATGCTATTCCACAGAAAAAAAGGACTGCTAACTGCAAAGCTACAGTGTAAGGGAAAAATAACTTTATAAAAACACTCCCTACTCAAAAATGGAAAATTACTTTTTTCTGTCAATAGGTAAATATTACTTTCTTGGTAAGGCACTACATATACTGGAAGAAACTAACATGGTGTACTGTCTACTCCAGCTCATAAACTCCAAAACAAAACTTGCCCTTTCCCTTTTAAAACTTAAAAATAAATAAATAAATAACCATCCCTCAAACCTGCCTGTGTTTTGATAAACAGATGAAATTAGAGTAAAGAAAACAATGTGGAGCATGTGCTGTAAAAAATATTTTAAAAAATCTCCAATAGCAACAACCTTTACACACCGAAACAGAAGAATGTAGTCTTGTGGGAGGTGAGAATACTTAATTTTAAACTATAATATTACCTTTAAAATCATTACTTGAGAACACAGAAGGTGGGAGAGAGCAGCCCTAATGTCATGTTGTGCTGGTTGTGGATCTCTGAGCCACATTCTCTCAGTGTCAGCCTCCAACTTTCCAGTGAACATTTGTACTGCCAAAAATACATCTACAATTGTATCAATATGTATCTTCTCCCCCATCTTTTGGCTGAAGACAGTTCATTTCAGATAATACAGTATTACTGACACACAGAAGGTTTTTCAGGTCTTGGGGCTGCTGCTGATTTACATGTAGATTACTATTCAGAGCTACACATGCTGCAAAGCTCATCTCACTCCAGATGAAGAAAGAAGAATATTTCACAGACTTTATCATAAACTTAAATGGGTTTTCATTTTTGGAGGAGGACAGGTTTTATATTATGTTCGGCTTATAAAAATATTTAAACTCTGACTAGAGCTTTTCCCAGGGCATCCCATAGAATGGCTCCTGAATATATGGGCTGCCCAGATTGGTGCTTTTTAGCTTTGCTTCCAGACTGGTTGGACTGGGTCCTACTGTAGATTCAGCTGGTTGAAACACACAGAAAATGAAACTATTTCCTGGAACTATGAAACAATGTATTCTTTCCCTCAGTGCTACCATGTGATTCTCTTTAATGAGTATTTTACGGAGAGTGTTAGGGAAATCTTGATGATGTTCTCACTTCATTTCAGCCCAAACTGCAGTTGAGTTTCATTTTATCACTGGCTGGCCATTTGCTTTCAGCATGAAATGACCTACCTTTCAGTGTGTCATAAAATTTCCAGGTTTTTCTTGAGTATCTGTACTGCACTTTGCAAAATAATCAGCTGTTTCATTCACACCATTTCCATGTGGTTTTATTCCTATCTTTGCAACTCTATCCGTGTGGAAGATGAGTGTTAAATTAAAGCAGACAAGATCCTATGAAAAAGACACTACCCACGTGTTGCTTGCCTGGTATCCTAATACTGAAATCAGTGGATCTACCTATCCTTTCCTGTCATTTTCCTTTCTCCACATTTGTCTTGCCTGTTATCTCTATACCAAATTAAAGGTCCAGTTCATTTCATTTCAAACATCTCTGCATTTATGTCCAAGATGCAGAGATGTCTTATACCACTGAAGGACCCACTGGAGCAAGCCATAGAGCCTGACCCCCCTAACCTACTTGTTCTCAAATACAGCACTTCATACCTGCTGTGGTTTAGCTCCAGCAGGCAGCTCAGCCCCACACAGCTGCTCACTCACTCTCCTCTGGTGGGATGGGGGAGAGATTCAGGAAAGTAAAAGTGTGAGAACTCATGGGTTGAGATAAAGACAATTTACAAGGTAAAGCAAAAGCAAAGCAAAACCAGGAATTCATTTCCTACTCACATCACTAGGCAGGTGTTCAGCTGCTTCCAGGAAAGCAGGGCTCATCATGTGTAACCATTACTTGGGAAGACAAACGCCATCACTCTGATGTCGTCCCCCACCCTGCTCCCCACCTCCTTCTTTGCCCCAGTTGCTATTTCTGAGCATGATGCCACATCCCTTTGGTCATCCTAGGCCAGCTTTTCCAGTTGTGTCTGTCGTGGTTCCGCTCGAGTGGGCAGCCGAGCTCCACCACAGCCGCTCTCTCACTCCCCCTCCTCAAAGAGGAATGGGGAGAAAATATGTGAAAAGGGCTCAAGGATTGAGATAAGGACGAGAAAATCACGCAATAATTATTGTGACGGGCAAAACAGACTCGGCATAAGGAGATAGTAAGATTTATTGCCTACAACTAACAAGCGAGAGAAGTGAGAAAACAAAGAGGAAAAAAAGAAACAAAAGCACCTTCCCCCCATCCACCCTCTTCCATCTCCTCCCCCCGAGCGGCGCAGGGGAACGGGGGAATGGGGGTTATGGTCAGTCTACAGCACTTCTTCTCTGCCGCTCCTTCTCGGTCACTCTCGTCCCCTGTGCTGTGGGGTCCCACCCACGGGATGCAGTCCTTGATGAACTGATCCGGCGTGGGCTTCCCACAGGCAGCAGCTCTTCCAGAACTGCTCCAGATATGGGTCCATACCACGGGGTCCATCCCTCAGGAGAAAACTGCTCCAACCTGGCTCCCCTACGGGCAGCAGCTCCTGCCAGATCACCTGCTCCTGCGTGGGCTCCTCTCCACGGGCTACAGGTCCGGCCCGGAATCTGCTCCGGCAGGGGTCTTCCACAGGCGGCAGCCTCCGTCGGTGCAGGGCCACCTGCTCCACCGTGGTCTCCTCCACGGGCTGCAGCGTGGAACCCTGCTCCACCGTGGTACTCCATGGGCTGCAGGGGGACATCCTGCTTCACCATGGTCCTCACCACAGGCCGCAGGGGACTTCTGCTCCGGCGCCTGGAGCACCTCTCCCCCTCCCTCTACACTGACCTTGGTGCAAGGCTGTTCTCTCGCTCCCTTGAGTCTCCCGGCTGCTGTGTGGCGCAGCGTTTTTTCCCTGTCTTAAATATGCTCTCACAGAGGCGCAAAACAACATCGCTTATTGGCTCGGATCTGGAAAACAATGGGGCCCTTCCCAAACATGGGGCAGCTTCTAGATCTTTCTCACAGAAACCACCCCTATGGCTCCCTGCTACCAAAACCTTGCCACGTAAACCCACTACAGTGTCCCCTCCCAGTTCCTGGACCTCCTTGCTGGCAGGGCAGCATGAGGAGCAGAAAGGTCCTTGGCTCTGTGCAAATGTTGCTCTGCAACAACCATCAGTATGTAATCACCAGTATTTTCATCAAAAATCCAAAACACAGCATTGTGTGAGGCTCTGCAACAAAAATGAACTCTATCTCAGCCAAAACCATGAAAATGAGTTAAAGTGCTTACTCTGTGAGCTGTGAGTGACACACGCTAACCATCCAAGATGAAATCTGGAATGATTTCATCACCCAGAGTAGGAAGACACTATCTTCTGATGGGGTCTGCAGTCAGGGAGCATTTATAGACTCAAAACATATTCATGGAGAAATGCAGAAGCATTGCAGCACCAGACTCGGCAGACAAGCCCAAGTGACCCATTAAATATAAAAGGGTTTTTGCCTGAAGAGTTCAGGGTCTCAGTGGGAGAACTGAGTTGTATGCAGCAGGAGGCCTCTCTTGTCTTTACTGAGCATCCTAAAAAAATGCTAGAGGGGGAAAAGCCCATTTTAACACCTGAAATATGGTAATGGTTGTGTGTGTAGGAAATCTATGTGCATATGCTACTGTCTGTTTTTATTACCTGCAGAAACAGTCCCCACTAGAGATACAATACAAAGTAGATTCTAGTTATGTTTCCTATAACTTATCCCTTCCTTTTTAAGTCAGCACATTTTATCTGATCTATTAGATAGCCAGTAGGTAAAGAAGAGTTTTATAGGCAGTGGAGGTCTCTCTCCCTCTCTCTCTCTCTGATTATGCACTTCTGGAAGTGCAGAACCAGCTCCACTGAATGACTTTCTATCTATTAATTATGAACAGTTCTTAAAAGAATGGAAGAGAACCCACTTAAAAACAAATCAGCTTAAAACTGCAAACACTAGACTTTAAGAATATACAGTTGCTGCTGGTATTAACCCAAGTACCATCTGAATTCTCAAGAGCCTTTTCCACTTGCACAGGCATACTGTTATATCTTCAGTAAAATGAAACGGACTTCATTAAATATGCATAGCATATACTGGGAAA
Organism: Netta rufina; assembly: GCF_964035555.1. NCBI lineage: Eukaryota > Metazoa > Chordata > Aves > Anseriformes > Anatidae > Netta > Netta rufina. Next base: position 103,097,055 of record NC_140124.1, read on the forward strand.
ATAGAAAGGATATGTGCAGGTACACACAGAAAAAACATATGTAAGCATGGAAGAACATAAAACACTCAGATAGAAATAAGACTTCCATGAAACTCTTTGCATCTTCACTCTGAAACTTTGTTGCCCTAAAGGAAACTCAAGTGCAAGTAGAAATCTGAAAACAGTAAATTGGTCAGTGGCAAACCTACTCCCAGCAGTTCTAGAATAATAGCAGTGCAGGCAGGATGGGGAGACCATGGAACTTCTGAAGCTCCTGTTTCCTCAAAGCCACCTTACTCTATGGTGTTACCAAAACTGAGCTCCCTGGTCTCAGGCCAATACAAACAGATTTAACTGCAGACTTTCTGCTTTCTGCCTAATAAAAGCATGGACTAGAAAGGTCATAACTTTTACTGAAGCAAAAGTGATATGTCATTAGTTTCTTTAACGGGGTGTTACAAATGTGAGAAATAATTATGCCTATCTTTCCCATGAAACAACCAAGCAGTCTTAGAACTGCCTCAAGCCTGTGGTGGATCTGTAAAAGCCTCTACTTTATTTCACAAAGGGACTTAGACTGTGTGCCTTACCTCACTGCAATAACCCATCCTTTTGCTGTTGAAGAGGTAGCCAAAGTTCTAGGTAAGTAGTTGCAAGTCCAGAAGACAAAGGAGCCATTCTGTTATTTACACATTTGAGGGAAGAGGGGAGGAGACAAAGGGGTAATGGAGTTTTGCACAGACCTTATTTAACTCTTTTTTATTCTGGCATAAACTATCTAATCAGAAAGACTCCCAGGATAAAAGTGATTCAGTACATTCAGTGGTACGCCTTTTCGCATACTGGGAAAAATATTTTAGTGACAGTACTCATAGTCTCCCCAACAAGCTGTATCCAAATGAACTGATGTTACATTGGGGCATCTCTCTAACCACAATGGATTTTTAATGAGGAATATGTGATCCTAGCTCAAAGCCTATGGCTCCCACTTGCCTTCATTTCTCTCCCTCAGTTACATGAAATGGTTTCAGAGATGCAAAATAATCTGTAGTTACTGTTCTGCACTGACTCTAGTATGTCCCTAATGTAAATCCGAAAAGTTTGGATTGTTTTGGGGAACAAGCCAACAGTGATTTTAATTCTGTTAAATGCTATGCACATAACTCCTTCTGGTCTTGAAGTGGCAGGTCAGTGTGTGTTTGTTTATCATCAGGAATCTGTACTAGGTATATCAGTCTTACACTTCATTACTGTTTGCTGTCCTTTCTGCTGCTGTTTATCCTCACATTTGAAAGGAACCTGACAACTGGAAAGTTGGATTTGTAAATGGATTAATGCTGTGTCCCACAAAGATAACTGAAGAAATCAATGACAGTTGGCCCTCCTCCTGAGAGCTGTATCATAAGCCTCATAATAGCTGCTTTGCAAAATTTATTTGTGCATCATCTATAATAGCTAAGCTCTGCTGGCTATTTCTACATGCAGTGATGTGAGATGTAACATTTCACACTGCTAGAAGTTTTGATTTTAAAATGAAGTCATTAAAAAAGGGGAAAAAATAAAAAATAAAATAAAATAAAATAAAATAAAATAAAATAAAATAAAATAAAATAAAATAAAATAAAATAAAATAAAATAAAATAAAATAAAATAAAATAAAATAAAATAAAATAAAATAATAAAAGACCCAGGCACTTATGTCTCTTGTATCCGGAGATTAAATGAACTTCTGTACATTATAAACAATAAATTAACCTGAGGATCGTAAAAAGTGTCCTTGGCTTTTTGAAGCAACACCAAATGACAGACTGTGAAAGTGTCATTATAACTTTGAGGAAAAGTCTTCATTTTATTGCTGTTCTTATCATACATGACAATGGGAAATGAAATTTGGTAGGAAGACTATTTCAGGTCTCATAAGCACTGGCAAGGATTGTTTGAAATCAGTTAAGGACCTCAGATGAGCCATCTTTTTTTCTTTACTTGGTAGCATTTCACTTGAGAATCTGTGTTCTATGAGGAAATTAAAATACACCCATAACAGTGGTGGAAAGAGTGGTGTAAAGAACAGTAATGGGCTTCAAACATACTTGCTAACAATTAACTGTCTATTTAAAAGGACAATATTTTAATGGATTTAAGGTATTTTTTTTGAGGAAGACATCAGACATTAAAAAAAGAAATGCCTGTAATACTCCCTTCCCTCTGCTGAGGAACAGAAGGAGAGGAATTAGGCGAACACCAGCACCAGTGGAGAACACTGTTAGTTCAAATTCTCTAGTAAATAACAAGTTTTAGATGGCTAGGCAGTTGCATTCACTGCCACTGCATGGCCTGGAGTGCTTATCATACTGTGCAGAACAATGAGTGAGTGAAGCTGTCAGTCTCCAGTTCAATTCTTCCCTGTTTCCTTGCACCTTGCAGTTGTTTCCCGTGTTCAGCATAAACATGTATGTGGACTATGCATATATGTTTTTCCATGGATATTTTAGAATGAAAAATCCCAATTCAAAGGTGTTTGAAGATGCAGGTTTGTCTGTAGAGTTGGTCATCCTTGCAAAAGGCAAATTTGACACTGGTTCAGCACTACAGATACAACTCCTTCTGAAGGTACAGGCTGTCACAAAGCTTAATAATTACCCTCCAAAGCTTAAAATTACCATTCTGACCTTATCTATTCTAATATAAAGCACAGGAACTTAAATATAATATCCTTAAATCATTGGGTTTTCAGGAAGAAAATTATATCAAAAGTGGCTACAGTATCCTCCCAGAGGAGGGATATGGGAGAGAGTGAATCAAATAGAAACTTTGGTTAAAGAACTTCTGTACAGATTTTGTTCTTTATATGATTATTGGTGGTATTACTATGAATTATCATCCGATGTTTGGGCTACATTAGTGTTTGTTAGTACCCAGTGGTTTGGCTAATGGTCAGAATACAAAGATGTATACACAAAATAAAAAATTAGGTTGTGCCCCGAAGACCAGTGCCATTTCAGTAAGAAAAACATAATGACATATTGAAAAAAAAAAACTACTTCTTTCCTGTCTCTACTGCTTGTACAGAAACTAAAGGAAAAATCACATTTAAATGTTACCTTTTAATAAATTGATCTTTGCCTGAGGCTACTGAAATCTTGTTCAGAAATTAACTGTAGTATTAGGAAGCTGTTGCTCCTTTTACATCCTCAATTATGTAGCTGTGAGGTGAGGTCAGAAAGGAGAATAATTGAATCCTTCTGGAGATAACTCTTCACTACATGGGATTTTATTTCTTTGCTATGAGTGTCTGCTGGAGGTAGCAATGTCTTTGTCTTTCCTGTGTTCTCTGTTAACGGATTTTGGTGTATGGTTGCATAGATTCTTCGTTTGGCAATGTTCTTTCTCAAGGAAGAAAAAATCTAATTTCTTCTCATTTATGGTGTCTTACTATATAGGTTTAATATTAATAACTCGGAGCATTTGTCAGTTTCCTTGTCTGTAAAATGGAAGTAATGTCTGTTCTCTAGGTACCAGATACCATTTTAAGGACTATGCACAAAAATATTTCTATTACTACAAATGTTAATTACTAGTATATAATTCTAAGTGACAGTCTCTCTATCCCCCCACTCCCCAGTAGATGGGCATGCTGTTATTTTAAAGTGTGATAAGTGGACTAATAATACACAGAATCTGAAAGAAGCCAGCTTCTCACCTTAATCCAACAGACTTAGTTGTCAGTCATTAATAAATATGATACTACAGTAATGTTGACTAATTTGCATTCAGGGTAGCAGCTTAATGAGTACAGGATTGTATTTGTTATTTCATTTTAGGTACCTCAAGGGAGGCTGTAGCGAGGTGGGGGTTGGCCTGTTCTCCCACGTGCCTGGTGACAGGACGAGGGGAAATGGGCTTAAGTTGAGCCAGGGGAGTTTTAGGTTAGATGTTAGGAAGAACTTCTTCACTGAAAGGGTTGTGAGGCACTGGAACAGGCTGCCCAGGGAAGTGGTGGAGTCACCATCCCTGGAAGTCTTCAAAAGACGTTTAGATGTAGAGCTTAGGGATATGGTTTAGTGGAGGGCTGTTAGCGTTAGGTTGGAGGTTGGACTCGATGACCTTGAGGTCTCTTCCAACCTAGAAAATTCTGTGATTCTGTGATTTTTGTAAATATGTTACTAGAGGCTCTAGATCTGAATTTTCTAAACTTGCCAGCTATATGTATCTAATTAACAAACTGCTAGTCCATGTAATTTTTCAGGACATCTATTGCATTTCTTTTTAACCCCAAAATGCCACAGATTACACACTTTTTTCTTTTTTTTTTTTTCTTTTTTTTTTTCGGGGGGGGGGGGTGGAGTGGGGCATGGTGAAACGATGTATAGATAAATAAATGTGTACTTGTCCAAATGGTAGCAGGACTGAACAATTATTTTGAAAACCAACTCCAAGTTTACTCGTGTGTCTACAAATTTGGAGTACTCTTACACACAGCTATGCGTGTATGAATGATCTTGACAAAACTTGAATGATCTAGTCTCAGTTTTAGCTAACTTCTTATCTTTAAGACTATTGAATTTCTGTTGGGAATTTTGTCTTGGAAAGTTTCCCTGTATTTATAACTAGCTTCTGGTTGTCCTGCTGAAGAATAACATCATATTTTTCTTATGAAATAGCCACCTCCATATAATAACATGACATAGAGCTTCATGCTCCCCTGAATGTTAGTGTACTGTTTAATATCACTGACTAGGAAATCATCAGCAAACTACCTGTCACTAGGATAGAGTGGGTTAATATTTGTGATGACGAATTTCACTGTACTGTTTCTTAATCCTCAAGTTTCGATGCTTTATCTGTCACTCTTTTATGTATAAACTGTATATAATCCTTGAATTGAATTATGCAGATCTGTAAAGACTGTTTACCAGTCTTTACAGCTGTCCACTCTACAGATCTTAATTTGCCAACATGCTTGGAGACTGTCAGTAACTGTGTACCCTCTCAAAAATTTGCCATCTGAGCTTGAGAGTAGGTGAAGTTGTAGCCATTCATCTTGGCTCTCTGGGACATTCTTCTACCTTAAGAGCTTCAACTTTTTGAAAAGAATGGTATAGTTCGGCCCTTGTCCCAGATGCAGAACCTGCTGGCATCACCAATAATAGGTACAATACTATGCTAAGAGCAGTACCATAATCAGCACAAACTTTCACTTCTACAGGGCATTTTGGTTCACACAGTACTCTACCCACATGTTGAAAGGAGAAGAAAGCACTGGTAGCAGCTAAAAAGCAGAGGTTATGTTTCTGCTTCTAGGACATCTTGCAGCTATGACACATCAATGATCCTTATTCCAGCAGTTGACCCATCAATGCTCTTGATGTTGCTCTTTCATTTTCTCTGTATGTTTGCTTTTCCCCTTCTTTCTTTGCAAAAACAATATTTCAAAGTTGTGATCATTATTCATATCTGGGAACCTGACCATTCACTTCATGCTGTGAAAAAATGTTACTGCGCTAAATTGCCTGATAGAACCAGTCTAATTTACTGTTCATCTCAAATATACACAGCATATTCTGCCTGTCTTGGGTACTTCCTTCTCTCCCTCTCCCTCTCCCTCTCCCTCCCCTCCCCTCCCCTCCTTCTTTCCTCCTTTCTTCCTTTCCTTCTTCCTTTCTTTCATCCTTTCTTCCTTTCTTCCTTTCTTCCTTTCTTCCTTTCTTTTCTCTTTCTTTCTATTTTTCTTTCTTTCTTTCTCTCTCTCTCATTCTTCTTTCCTTTCTTTTCTTCCTTTCTCTTTCTTTCTCTTGTCATTTGCTTCTGATCATGAAGCATGAAATTAACTTTTTTCAGATCTTACTTCTTGCATATAAAGCTGTATGTGACCTGTTCCATGAGCATGTTGTATTTGTTGTCTTTATATAAAGCTCTGCATGGCAACTTGAGATTGAATCATATTGGTTTGATAAACATTGCTATATCTATCATCTGATTTCAAAGTGATATACCACTATGCCTTGGAATATTCTCCAAAGAGGTATTTGCAACATTTGGATCTTTTGATCCTACTAGGATTAAAAAATATATATATATGTAATAACTTATTTTACTGATTCTTCTTCTTGTTTAATATTATTCAGTTTAATTTGCTTTTAAAACAGCATCCAGCATTTTGCTTAGCAATAGTATTTTCAAAACTGCTTAAAAGTTCACCAAGAATCGTTTTGTCATTTGTCTCAGCTGGAAAAAACGAGATTCAACCTGTGTATCATCAGAGAGGAGAAACAAAGACTGCTCAACAGTTCTCAAAGTTTAACCAAATAGGAGGTAGAAAGTGGGCAAGGATCATCAGATAGCATAACCCTGCTCTTTCTTCTTCTTTTTCTGTTCCACGTAACTGGAATCAGCTCTGTTCCAGTCACTTGGAAGTGATCACAAAAGGGGAGAGCAATGAAGAGAAAGAGAGTGTGAGGTACATTCTACTTTTTTTTTTTTTTTTTCCTGCTTCCTAGGATTAAGGAAAAGGCCTTTGTCTTTCTGATCATTTTACACAAGAAAAAGAATCCAGTAAGGGTTATTTAAAGATTTCCATTAATCCCTGTTAGACATAGATGATGTTCTAAGCTGGACCTAATGGTGCAAATTGTGTTATGAAAACTGAAGAAACCCCAAAGAGAACACAAGTATATAAAGCACCTGTCAGAATGGCTGTGATGCAGGAAATTATAGTGCAATATTTTTAATTATTCTAGGAGTGGCTCTTTCAAAAGGCTGTAGATGTAGTCAGAAAACATTTAATAAGACTGCCGTAACGTTATTCTATTTAATAGTTAAAATGTGGAGTAGTTTCTTATCAACAAACACTTTTGTGATATAACTTCATAAATGTATATAACTACAAAATGTTCTAGTGTTTTCTTTGCTGTCTGAACTTGTTTCAAATTAAATAAATAATATTTAAAGAGGAAGAGAGTTTCCCAAGTAGAAAAAGGGAAAAGGAAAAAGTACCCTTTTCCAAACTATGACAATTAAAAGAATGAAGTTTGAATATCAGAAAAAAATGTAGGTACTTGGTGGACAGGGTAACTGATTAGTTAAAAGGAATCCAAGTAAAGATGAATTGACAAGATGACCTCTGTGCACAGCTCAGACACAATCACAGTATGGTGTCATATCTGCCATTCTCATTACCTTTGATTCTCATGATCCTCCAGTTATTTCTGAGAATTTAGATGGAGGCATGAGTTGCCAATCAAAAAGTAAATGTTAATAGGTACTGAAAAGTTAGAAAATACAGAAATTGTATATTAACAAGCTGGCTAGTCTTCAGAGAGTTGAAAAAAGAAGAATTATTATTATTCTTCAAAAAAATAACTAAATTGACAAAACTTGGCAAAACTTTTCTAAATATTAAGCTCATAGATGAACAGGATAACTAAATATAAATTCTTCTATAGCTATACCTTACAAATCAGTGTTAAAATTATGTAATAACTAGTCAGACTGTGATTGTCCTTTCAAGGGAAAGATGGGACATATAAAGAAATGCAAATAGTGGAAGCATAAATTATTGCAGAATTGTGAGTTTATAAATTTATAGGAAGGACAAAGCACAGGAGGCTAAAGTAAGGAAAATAAACAGTAAGAGTGATGGCAACTACTAAACATGAACACATTTGTGTTAACTGGCTTAGCACATCAAAGAATATGTGAATGAACTCAAAAATGAGAAGCAGGGAAAAAAAATAGAAAAAAAAAAAAGTAGAAGCAGGTAGAGAAAGATATAGCATCGGTGAGAGTTGTATGAATACTGCTAGTAGAATTCTTAATCAAAAAAGTCTCAACATCCCTTTTGACTAGAGAAATACCCCAATGTGGGATTTCTCTCTGCATAAACTCACACAAACCACTTTGCTTCCAAGCACATGGAAAAATGGGGAAGAAGAGATAAATACAGTATTTTCATCAACTTGCTAACCTCCCAGTAATGATCTTCTTTTTTTTTTTTAAAAAAAAAAAAGCTCAATTCTCTTCTTAATTCCTTAAATAAAGACATGCATGCATACCACTATAAAGTAAATGAACTTTTTGCTGACAGTGATTTTTGCACTATTCAGCATTTCGTATAGATATTTATGAAACTCAACAGGTCTGGATTTCAATTTTCCTTTAAAAGTGCCTCTCCTCCCTAACTTCAATCTGAGTTATGAAGGTCAGCCAACTGGATTTAATGAACAAGATTTGCAGAAACTCCACAACCAGAAAATAAATGGGATTGCCATAATGTTTTTTGTTTGTTTTTTTGTTTGTTAGACACATGTTTGCAGTTGAAACAACACTGATATATATATATATATATATATAAAAGATTATATATATATATAAGATTATATAGATTTCCATTCACCAGCTTAACAGACCTAAAACTGATGAGTCTGTTCAGTGCCACCAAAAAGAATACGTGTTCACGGCAAGGGCAATTTTTGCAGCCCAATGAATGTGTAATATTGTACAAAAACAGATCTAATAATGCCTTAAATACAGAATAATGTAGACTTTGTGAGTTACCAGGTTTGGGTCACAGTAACTCATATTACCTACCTTCTCTATATATATGTGCACAAGTTACAATGGATTAGTCTCGGAAGCAAATCGGTCTTTAATTTTTGTTCTTCTTCTACTATTTGCAGATAGAGGTACTGTTTAAACTAGATTCTGATTCCTGTAGTAGAAAGTCTTGCTTAGGTTATAATCATACAACATGCCTCTAAAGTAAACCTACATTAGCACAACTCAATGTGGTAATTAAGATAGAAAAAGGCAGTATTAAGCTGCATGGCCTATGAGATTCCTTGGGGAGAAAAAAAACACTGACGTGACTTGAAATGTGTCCAAAGGGTTTAGTTAGCCTCCAATTAGCTACAAAGTTCCTCTATTAAAATGCATAACAAATACCAGCCTACATGTCCCTGAACCTTTCATTATTTAAGTCCTAATTTCAGATGGTTCTTTTATTATAGCGTATATCCCAAAAGCTAGCATTGACTTCTAATTACACTATACAATCATTGCTGTCAGGTGATGAGTTGGAGGGACAGAAGTCTCCAGGGCACATCTGGGTGAACCATAAGAGCTCAGCTCTTAACCAAAAGCAAACAACAGAACAAAGGCAAACATTCTAGGAACAATCTACAATAAAATAAAGGCCAAATGATCATCTCTGCTTGACCTTGTATTTTACACTTGCCATCAAATCCAGAGAGCTTACTCAGACAGCCAGACAGAAGTATGGAGGCTAGGAATGTGAAGTGGGAGAGAATGCGAATTATGCTCAACTCCTTCCACTTTCTCAAGTTCAAAAAGGACACCTGAATTTGTTTTTTCCTAAAAAACTGTTACTGTTATTGATCTCCTATTATAAAGGTAATATTGGGGGTTGTTTGCTGAAGATTTCTTTATATATATATATATATATATATATATATAAAGAGTGCATTAAGCAGGTTTTAGCTTCCATCTTTGCTTTTGTTCTAATGCTATTGTCTCCTGTCCATTGCTAATTGTGTCTCTGTGAGAAACCTGACTTTGAAGGTGGGCCACAGTGGTTGATTAGATTTTTAAATGAAAAGGTGTCCTTGGGATTGCTGGGTGCATAAAGCAAATGTCAGTGATAAGTCCTTGATCAGAAGAGCATAGAGCAAGCTGGTAGCTGCTTTTGAGTATCACCCTTTGGAAAGTGAGAGTTGTATGCTGACATCATGAAGGATAGAGATTGGTGAAAATCAGTATTATTAGTACATGAGCAGTATTACATTGAGAGTATACATATATCTGTTCTCTGCATTTATAGAAAATAAGCCAATCGTGCTGGAAGAGCTTTTTTAGCTTATTCTGAACTTGTTTTTTTTTATATAGAAAAAACATGACAGACCAACTGAAGTACAATAAAATACTGCATATCCTACCTTGAGTATATTGCTCAGAAATGTATTCTTTTGCCTCCTGTGCACTCTTCTCTCTCTTTTCTCCTTTCACACTGTTTTTCATGTGGGAATCTGCAGGGCTTAATAGTCAGCTGAAGTGTAGGATATGCAATAACCCCCTTTTTTCTTTACTGTCTGTCAGTGCAACTATGATGTCTCCATAGGAATTGCAATGAAAACAGGGACTTTTCATTTTGTTGCACATATTTTGCAAATTTATGCAGAATCACCTTGTCACACCTAAACATCTTAAAACATTTTTATTCCCTAAAGAGAAAAAGCAAGCAAACATGCAAAAACACTCATATTCTCAAATGTTTTCAAAATAAAATCTGCATCCTCTATCAAAAATTAGAATTGTTAACTTCTGTAGGTTCTTTTTCATCACAATTTTGAAGTAAGGGTTCATGACTGGTACAGCCTCGACAAGATTCTTTCATTCCTAGTTTGCTTAATAATTTAATGTGGAATTTAGTTCTGTTGGAATGCATTTATATAGGACAGGCAAATTTTAAAAGGTTCCATAGTAAATACTGAATTTCCTAAGGTAAAAGCTTGAAAAGGTAATAGGCAACAATCATTACAATGGTAGGTCAAAGGATGCTGAAATCCAATTCAGTACTGCTATAATTAAGTACAGGCTATATTGCTGTGCTGAATTTGGCCATGAAGCATATAATAAAAATAGAATAAGGGTCAGAGGAAGCTATAAAGTAATGACATGAGATCATTCAAAACTCATGCAGCCGTTTGGAAGTCCTAGTTTGAAATGTCTAAGCACCTGAAATCAGTACCTTTTGGGGAATTTTTTGAATTCTCAAAGATATTTAAATGTCAAATACAAGCTTAAAAAATAGATGCCAAGTTAAGGTGCAGGAAGTTATTAAGGGAGTGAAGAGACAAATAAATATCATTTTAATATTATGCATTGCTGAGATATAATTACTTGTCTTTGTTAATGTTAATATTCTTCTTTCCAGATAAGCTACACAGGAATGAGTTGAACATTAAGCCTAAGGTAAAAGTCAGCCACTGAATAATATTGCTTTTCTAATGCTGGAAACTCAGTGTGAAATGTTTTTTAATCATGCCGTTAACCCACAGCAGACAGGTACAAATCAACAGAATGTATACAGCACTGCCTTCTGTTTACTGATGAGGGGTAATCACAATTAACAACAAATCAATCGTGAGTGATGTACTATTAGAAACTGAAGCATTTTTTTGATAAAACTGCTTAAAACAATGTATTTAGGTCAAGCTTTGTAAGGCAGACATTAATCAGAAACACAAAGAGAGTGACCTGTTTAAAGCACTGCAGAACCAATCTTCCTGCAGACAAACTGGCTATGAATATGTAGCCAGGCAAGAGTAGTTCTGGCTGCACTGACCCCCAAAGCCATGTTGTTCTCTATTAACAGGATGTTGGTGATTAAATTAATCTGAAGCTCAAGGTCGAAACGTTCATGCTTTAAAGAGTTCAGAGAACAAAACACCAACAGAAGAATTGAACAGAATTTTAACCTTGGTTGGTTTTATATAGCCAGATTATATGGACAAAAATATGGACCAGCTTTGAAAACTTCAGAACTCAATCTGTAACCCCATCTAACCATGTATTCTTGCATGAATAACATGAATGATTTATGAATTTCAATGAAAAACAGATTTGGATGTTTATCTAACAAACTGTAGCCTTACCTTTTGAAAGGTTTCCTCTACAAGATTAATTTGATATTTTTTTTCAAGAAATGTACCTACATTAAGTATTAATTAACAGCTCTGGATTTAGTCCAACAGAAAAGTTCTCACATCATGCTACCATACTTTTTTTTTTCTTGTCAGCAAACAGGAGAACTGGAGTCTAGACTTCCATTCAAATTTGTCATGTGCCTCATGACTCACGTTAGCATTCTTGGTATAATTGATCACACAGGTAATAAATTTTCTGAATCTTTCATCCAAATGTAAGATTACCGATAAAAAACTAGGTGCTATGACGACTTATCTTGTACATGTCCTTACTGGTATTTCACTAACTCATATTTTAGTGGGGACTGTTAGTGTTAGGTCAGAGGTTGGACTCGATGATCTTGAGGTCTCTTCCAACCTAGAAATTCTGAGATTCTGAGATTCTGAGATTTCAGCGGCCTGTTCCTAAAAACATCCAGTGTTACAGACTCTATATCTCTAGGTGGTCTATTCTATTACTGTTTTACTACCTTTAGGATTAGACTTGGATTAGATTTTTACTCCAAGATTATTTTTTGGGGGGGGGCTTACTATGAGGCCCATAGGTCCATATTCACTTTAGACCTGGAAAACACTCCCTTCCTTTCCTTTTTTTCAAACAATTATTTATTTTTTCACCTTTAACCTACACAATCCTGATCCTTTCACTTGTTTTTATGCTACATTGGGTGCTACATTCCCAATCATAACCCTGATGTCTTTGAATGCTTTTCTTGCAGTCCTCATCCTTTCCTAAGCAGAATGTCCAAACTCTGTTTAATGTTTCCCCCAACTACTCATCAAGTCTGAGCAAAGTGGGAGGATTGTATTGAAACTGTAGAATGCAAAACATCTGATATGTATCCAAGATAAATGTTCACTGTTTTCACAAGGTGGTGCTATTGTTGATGCTTGTTTACAGACCTCTTGCTGCTTCCAATTTTACAACCAATTATTCCTGCCTAACAGTAATATTTTATTATTATTATTTAATTAATATCATTCTACCCTTTGAGACTTTAGTTTGTGAAGACAATTTTGAATTCTGATCTTGTTCTCCAACCTACATTCACTCCCTTCCATCATCATGGAGTTCAGAGATGTTAACAAATGTTGTTTTAATCAGTGATATCATTAGTGAAGATATTCAATGCTCAAAGGACACTCTGAATTAATCCTGTTCAATGGTTTCTTCCATTTTGACAATGAGCAATTAGTAGGTACAATTTTAAGTGCAATTTAACCCCACACAACACTACTTTTATCAAAACAATATTTCCTTAGATTTGTTTTATAAATGGCTTGTGACTGCAAAAGATCGTCATGTGTAACACCTCCTGTTTTCACTATTAACCTTGTTATCCAGAATCTGAATGAAAATATTGGTTGGCATTACTCAGTTCCTTGCTATCTTGCAAATAGTTAGCTGAATTATTTGTTCCAGATTCTGAGGAACTGAAAATAACCTGACTGGCTGTCAGTTCTCTGACTTTTCTTTTTTCCTCACCCCTTGGCCTCTTTAAAGATAGACATAATGTTTGACTTCTAGCATCCCATGAATCTTTCTGTTTCTGAGATTTCTTCAGTTGAACAGCTGAGCTTAGTGAAATTAAACATACTGAAGTATTGCATACTCTGAAAACAACAAAGAAAATGGGCAGAGAAATTTGCAAAGTGTCAATGCAGAACCTTCTTAAAGCAACACATTCTGTCAGAGTTCTAATTAAGTTGATTTTATTTTTTGTAATCATTTTAAAATTTAGGAATGAACTAGAGTACATCATAAAGTAATTTTAAATGCCAGTGGAAAGATTATTTCACCCTCTTGTAGACATTTTATTTTCATGAAGTGCAAGGGATGTGCATGAAGTGCGTGAGAACCAAAGTGGAAAAACAACCCTTTTGCTTTTACTGTTCAAGAACAAATCTATATAATTACAATTTTAATAAATTCATTATGCATTGTAATTGTTTATGGTGTATAACATATAGATATTTTTATTAATTATTTAGAGATTATCTGCTGGTGCTGGATAAAGGAAATTAATATGATTAACTTGGGAATGTTTTTATATCATCTTATTCCTTCCATAGTTCTTCATTACTTGTCTTCTTTCTGAATGGAACAAAAGATCTAAAAGAGAAGATTACATATTCAAACTTCATTCAATGGTTTGAAATACATACTAGTGAATTTGTTTGTTTGTTGACCACTCACTTGAGTGCAGGTCCTTCAAAACTTTTGTGCTTAGTAATTAGCTATTTTGCCTACATACCAAGAAACACTTTAGAAGTTGTTGGATTTTCAAGGTATAGGTATTGCTGCTGTTGAATATTGGGTTCCTTTTATGTATCTCAGTTTGGGAATGCAACAATAACTTTATAATTTTCCTTTATACTATCTGACTTTAAACTGAAAAAGGACAATTTTGAATGTGAATATCAACCATTGGGTGCTGGCCTCATGAAAGGTGAATGATTTATAACTCTCACAATTACTCCATTTTACATCTGCTGTCTGTATCATCAGCATAAAACAGGTTTATCTTGTTGGAAAGCGAATCAAAAATTTTCTCCATCAAGCAATCAAATTACCATACTTATTTGTGTTGTATTTTCTCTGCGTTGTTTGCCAGGCTTGCATCTATTACAGCTGGTGAGGCTAGCAAAGGTGGGAGTGGAGGAAAGGAACAAAGAAGGAAGGAGCAGAAAAAAAATGTGGGCTATGAAAATTTTAACTTGTTTAATCAAACACTGTACATTGGAGATTAAGATACATTTCACTAAATGAAATTTGGTGTGCTTTGATGCATCTATAATCTCAGCACACTTTTCTGAATCAGTATTATGAACTAAAATGCTGATTATTATCTGCTTAGCTGATTGAACTACAAGGAGAAGAATAATTCTACATCCTTAAAGGCAATGGTCTGAAGAAAAACAAATAGCAGAAAGCGATCATGAAAGGGGCAAAAGGAAATCAGCCATTCTGCTAAGGAGGAAGCACCCTTCAATTAGATATCTATTCATTGGTAATGAATGCCAACTAACATTAAATAAGCATTTAACAGAATATTAATCACATACTTAAGGGCTAATTGCAGTATATTAACAATTAATGGCCCTTTAAGAAACTAAATATACTATGGCACGTAATAAGTGTTAATTGAAAGCTATTTCAGGAACTTTATTTTGCTTTTCTTAATTGGACAGTGACACAATATACTGTTACTGAGCCCTTCTGTCTTTATCCTTTTAAGTAGCACAGTTGCTGCTGTGCTGTAGAATGCAGAAGTAGATTTCAACCAGTTGGTCTCCAGAAAAAAAATCATGTATGGTTTTCATTATGGCTTTCCATAATCTTTACAGATAGCATACAGGTTTTCATCCAATACCTTTATTTCCTTCCACCTGGATGATGGTTTAAAAGTTAGTTTATATTTAAAACTACCTTCTAGCAATAATTCACCAGAGCCACATCCCCTCACTAGAAGTCACTGAAACATTCCTGTTGAGAGCTCTGGAGCTGTTAAAAGGACAGATAAACCTCATTTCAAGCATGTTTTTTGCTGTAGCTGTGGAGACTTCATCTTGATTTATAACAGAAATAATGTTCATGATGTTGGAATATACTTGCAATAAACTGTAAGCTTAATTCTTTATCAGAAACTCCAAAAGAAGCAACGAATAGGAAAAAAAAAAAAAAATCAAAACAGGGAAAATAATGGAGGAGAAATTGTTGGGGGAACAAACTGGAGTAATAGTATAACTAAAGTACTTGGGACATATCTTCAGTTTTCTCAAGAATCTCATGAGACTCAAGTGAGAAATTTGCCCTTGACAAGATAGAAATTTTGTGTAGAGATTTTGGAAATGTCTTGCCTCTCAGATAAGGCACACACACAGTTCCATGTGACTCCAAATCATGGGTTTGTGTTATACCTGTGGTAACACAGACTATAGAGTCATACTAGATTCATCAAAAGAAGCTGTCTCATTTTTCACTTCAGCCCTAATTCTCATGCCCTTACTGCTCTTTCCCTTTCAACAGCAAAAATGCTCATGTAGTTACAGAGCTGAACAGCTTGGAGGCCTGAGCCAGATCAAATCGCATCAGAGGATTAGTTCTAACTCAGGTCATTTCCCAGCAAAATTAAGAAAATCCCAAAGGTTCTTTGTCTAACGTGGCATGACGAGATTTTTCTAGTAGACTGAACCTCAGACTTTAGGTTAGACATTCCGTGTTACCCATTTATAGCAAAATGATGGTCATTACAGGACCAGCTGTCTGCAAATGCTTTCGGACCCTTCATGATTCTTGTAGCAAAGGAATGAAGCATTTAATGGTCAAAGAAGCACATGTTTTGTGCTGAACACAATCTGCTTCTCAAGTGGAAGACGTGGAAGAAAAAAATATGTCACAATTATAAGAATACACACTTTTTGAGGAGGTTCTCACTACAGTTTTAAAAAGTCTTCTGGAGTTGTTCATTAACCCCTAAAAGTAATTTTGCAATACCAGAGCTCAGCAGTTTGCCACTTGGAGCATCTGTATATATATTTTGTAAGTAATTTTGTCATATAGGAAAGTAGGAGTTTACACACATGAGGAATTTCTTTTTAATCTGTTTTGTTAGGATGACTGCCACATTCTTACTCCAGTGCAGAAGACATTAAAACAAAATCCTTGCCACCAACACTTTAACATATGGGAACAGCGAATAGCTGAAATGGTAGTATTCTGAAGTGGAAAATCATTACCAGCAGATTTATAAGCATGAGGTGGTCATGAGCCCATGTTTACTTAGAAATGTTGGTTATCTATTCTTTTACCACTTTGAGACCTGTACTTTATAAGATATTTTAAGCTGTTTCCCTTATATTTAGATATGAGTTCTGGGTTTGTTTCACTTAGTATTTTTAGAATATTTTTAGATATTTGTGGGTTTCTGTAAAATATGTACATATTCTTTTTATCAAAAAATATTTTCCATCTTAGATTATATATTGAGACAGTGTGAATAGGTGCAATTACTGGAATGTCAGGAGAGTCATGCTATTTTGCGCAAGGTAAAGATATGCCCTTTTATTCTAAATAGCTAGTAATCATAGAAGTTGTCATATCTCAAAAGAACTTACCCAGTATTTTTACTCAATTCCATTACTTTGAATAATTTTTGTTTTTATAATATTTAAGTGTTTTGCTGGAGTAGTAGGGTAAATTATTTCCACAGTGAATGACACTAGAGGATGCAAATCAAATCTGTTTTGTTTTGGTTTTGTTTGTTTGTTTGTTTTGTATGTAGTTGTAGTAGGCAAAGGTAGGTACAAAACAGAAACAGCAGCAGCCACATCTAAAAATTCAATTGTGCTTTTCTAGTCTTCAAAATATTAAAAATAAAAAACAGAGCTCCTAAATCTGTGCTTTATATTGTGAACCAAAAAGTGCTTGTGTGCAAAATAATGCACTGCAACTTATATGCATTAGCATATATTAATATATTATTTATATTTTTATTTATTTATACAGTATTATTTTTCCGTACTAGCACAGCGTACATACTATGAAACCAAAGAGTGCTGGAGGAAGCAACAAACTGGGAAATATAAAAAAGATGTCAAACTAATCTATGCTGTGGGCCACTTTGTGTTTATCCTCTATCATCAAACTACAAGAGAGAGAGAACCTGTCTTTGCCTGTTCTTCCAATATAGCTTATCAACAATGTACTCTCTGTTTCAATTTCTCCTTAACAGATATTCTGAAATATGTATTTACATAGTATGTTCAACAACTATTAACATCATATATTTTTCTGTGGGCAACTCTGAATGTTAATGGCATATCTTAATGCCACATACAAACTGTGGACAATCTACAGACCACCAAGGACACCTACAGAACATTAAAATATTATCTACCAGCTTTTTGACCTAATTTTCTCTGTCTCTGCCTGAATTTCTTACTATAAAGCAGATTTCTCTACATCAAAAATAAGACAAACATAACACAATACAGGCTGATCTGTGCTCCAGGAAACCTGGAAACCAGGAAATTGAAAAGTGAGTGAGCTAACACAGCTCAGCAAATGAAGTATGTACCAAAATTTTTATGTACCAAAAGAAAAAAAAAGGAAGTTCAGCCACAGAATTCAACAACAAGCAGCTAGTTTCATTCTTGCTAAGTACGTTTAATATGTACGTTTAATCACAGAATCATAAAATGGCCTCGGTGAGAAGGGACCTCAAATATTACCTAATTCCAACCCCCCTGCCACCCACTAGATCAGGTTGCTCAGGGCCTCATCTAACTTAATCTTGAACACCTTCATGGATGGAGCATCCACAACCTCTCTGGGCAAATAAATTAAGATATAGGCTATTAACCTCTTACTTTTTCTCTGCGTGTACATAACATATGACATATATTGATCCATATCATTGTACACATACTTAGTAAAAAAAAATCCAGAATATTTCAGTAATGAGTTTTCTTTGTACTGTTATCATTTTTACAATAGATGCAGACTAGGAATAGAATTGTTTTGTCTTTTTTTTCTGTCCAATAGTTAGTCCAATCTGTTCTATGTTTCAATTTCTACATAGGCTAAGGTTTCTGTTGGTTAGCATAATGAATAGCAGGTCTCAAGTATTCCAGAATCTGTAATTCCCAAACTAACTTCCATGAAAGCTCTGTATCTCTGACAGTGGCGTTGCTTCTTGTGTTGAAAATAGATTTAAGGACAGAAGGCACACAAATTCATTGATTTCCAGGGTGTGATCTTAATGACTATTTATTTGGCAGCCTAAGAATAGAAGTTATTTTCCAACAAGTAAACACAAAAGCATTTAGTTCAGCTTATGTTCCAGACTTCCAAATTTCTAAATTGCCTTAATAAAAATGGCAGCAGTGCCCTCTGGTATTCAGTGATGACTAGTCCAGCTGTGAGAAGCTGGATTTCACAAAGGTACCAATCATTCAGCACTGGCACAGGCTGCATATTCTGGGTTAAGATCTCCATAACCTATTGCAAGCCAAGATCTTACCAGCAGATCTTCACTATCACCCTCAACGAGAAAGCAAATGGAGAATGAGAGCTCTGAGCCTTCATTCGCATTGATTATCCTCAAAGACAGCTCTAGCTTGACATGACTTTTACAAATGCACCTGATCTACCACCTCTTCTCCTTGCCTCTGTCATGCTTGCATCCTAGACAACAATTCTCTCTTCCCTTATGAGGACTCTCTGATCCTGTTTTGTCCCTATCCAGTGTGTGCTCTTCCTTTATGAATATTGTATTAATATTCATACTTAATATTTAATTAATTTAATTAAATAAATTCAATTAATTTTCCTAATTTGTACCCTCTAGAAGATCACTGGGAAGAGAGATCCAGTGCATAGTGCAGAGTCCCTGAAATAAGCATTTATCAGAAAATATTCCATTCCTTTATTCCATTCCCCAGGTTGAAAAAAAGATTGTTCAATTGCTCCATCGGGATAGCCCCTATTCTCTATAAGGTTTGAGGTGATACACCATCTCAAATACTTTAGCCACTAAAATATGAAAAATCTTTTTTGTTAAAAAGGTGAAAACCATAGTATTGATAGTATGTGTATCCGTCTGCATGTGAATGGAATATTCAAGGGCACTGCAGAGGACTTTATTTTTTATTTCACAGAGATTGAAATTTTCCTGAGTTTGTTTTCTGAAAACTAGAGTGAAACTGAATTAGTTTGGCTGAGCTTTTGCAAGAAAATGCAACCTGAATTCTTCTGCATCTATATATATAACATTTCAAAGAAAGTAATTAAAATGTGACTCGGTCATGAACTGTTCTCTGAGGGTTTTTCAGAAAACAATAGTACACCAATCACACATAGAATAACAAAATGGAGTAGATATGCCAGCCAGTACATTCTTACACTGATTTTTCTTGCCCTTCTTGCAGAATGATCTCAGGAGACATCTTCCACTATGTGAGGAATAAACACATAATAGTAGATGTTAGATGATCATACTTTAACATTATCGGTTTTCTATCTCACTTGTCTCTTACATGTTTTGCCACAATATATCACAGGATGAGGTACTAAAAAATCTCCAAGGACACTGTATTCTCCAAGGAAATCATACATCAATTTTAAAACTTTTGACTACAATTTTAAATATGCATTATTCAGATAATAATAAAGGAAATGTCTCTTACAGGATTTGTGTTGCTGTTGTTAAATGATCTATATGGTAGAATTGTAGGTGGATGAAGTGATGTTATTGTAAGTGTCCTTGAAATGAAACCTTAAAATGGTACCAACCTCATTAAAAACAACTAGGCTCATCAAGATTAATGCTAGCACTAAGTAAATCAGTGGGATTAATACTGATTCATCATTAGCATGTTTCCTTGAAGAATGACAAAAAAAAAAAAAAAAAAAAAAGAGTGAGAGAGAGAGGGAAGTTCCTCCAGAAGGCATAATAACATTTTAGGGTCAAACCACTGGTGGAATAAAGAACAAGGGTTTCGAATGCCTGGACATCATTTGCACCCATATATGTATATGCATAATTCCTATAATTGTGATTGATGATTATTTGCTTATTTACTTAGCAATGACTCTGTTCTTGACTTTGAACACAATGCAGATATCAAAACCATCAAGGTTTACAGTTTGGAAGACAAACATGAATGATAAAACACAGTAGGAGAACTGGAGGATAAGTTCCTTGCAAATTATTTTTTTTCTTTGTTTTGTTGGTTGCAGTTTTTACTGTGTTCCTTACATGGAGATGTGAAAGAGCAGAGGTCTGCAGGGTTCTCTGAAAGTATGTGGCAGGAAATATCATTTCTTCCTGTCCCTTTTCGAACTATGGGAGGTAAAGTTTTCCAGCGGTGTTAACAGATAATTCAGTGGATTCTTGCATCCTGTTTTTTTGAATTAAGAGAACAGTTAATACCCGTATTAGTTGTAAATTGAAGATATATGATGATTTCAGCAGCAACATCAAATTAGCTAACTGGAAAAGAAAAAAAAAATAAGTTTTTTACTAAATTCTTGGATAACATTGATGGTTACAGACCAAATAATTAATACCAAACTTACTAGCATCTAGAATTTTTAGCTGATAGATGAGAGGGAGAAATAAGAGGAAGAGGAATAGAAAGAAGAAAACTAGGGAAAAGAAGGAGGGAAAACAAAGAACAAACATAAGTGTAGGGAAATTATATATGCCATATAAATGGCATACATGGAAAACAGTTTTTCTTGCTTGGTGTTTTTTTTTTTGTTTTTGTATAAGAAATATTATGTACATTGCCTTTTATATTTTATTATTTTTTGCTGATGATTGCCAAAGATGTCATTGCCTGCTGGGCTCTCTAGTCTGTTTTCAAAAGAAAAAAGATGGTATCTGCTTGAGTGCTCAAATAGGAGGCAAACTACCATTGGTACATCAAGTATCAGACTTTTGACCATCAACAGTAACATTTCGATTGCCAGATTCTGTGTCCCCAAACAACACTATGACTTGCAAAGACAAAGAAAGTAATTAACTAAACTGGCATAATACCTCATACCCTGTGGGCATGCATATTGTTTCATTTGTAAATCAGAACTGCATTATCCAGTCCCCTTTTGCTCTTACTAGTAGCTCACCTTACTTTAAAAATGAAGTTGAAAACAAATTGATTAAAAAAAAATATTGGGGTTTAAGCTGGCTGACAGCTAAGCACCACACAGCAATTCACTCACCCTTCCCCCTCTGTGGGATGGGGAAGAGAATCGGAAAAAAAGTGAAAGTGTTTGGGTTGAAATAAATACAGGTTAATAGGTCAGAAACTAAAATAATAATAATAATTAATAACAATAATGTGTATGAAACAAGTGATGCACAATGCAAGTGCTCACCATCCACTGACCAATGCCCAGCCTATCCCCAAGCAGCTGGTTCCCTCACCCTGGGTAGCCACCCCATATTAATTTTTCATCATGATGCCATATGTTATGGAATACCCCTTTGGCCAGTTTGGGTCATCTGTCCTGGATCTGTCCCCTCCCGGCTCCCCCTCTCCTGCACCCCCAGCCTGCCCACTGGCAGGACAGAGTGAGAAGCTGAAAAGTCCTTGGCTTAGTGTAAGCACTGTTCTGCAACAATTAAAACATGTGTGTTATCAACATTATTCTCATCCTAAGTCCCAAACACAGCACCCTACCAACTACTAGGAGGAAAATTAACTCTATCCTAGCCAAAACCAGGACAATAATCTACTGGGCCAGCATGTTATTCACTTTATCTGGTATTATTAGTTTTGGATAATGTCTATACATTCCAGCTACAAAACTTAACAGTCTTTTTTTCCATGATGTATTTTCTATTTTCTCTGTCTCCTCTTGAAAAGACTTTTTCTGTTTTCCCCAGGTTTTATTGCAAGCTATTTTTTCACAATTCCCATTAGTAAATGTATCTTTCAAAAAGAGTTTTATGTGAAAACTAATATTAAAATAGGTCTTCTAGATTTTTGTTAAAATGAGAATTTTCCCTCAAGACTGCAGAATAAAGTTTACATTAGTGGCAAAGCAAATTGTGTCCATGCACAAATGAGATAGTATTTGCCCTGCCACTAGAAACAAATCTATAGTGAATCAGCATTAGCAATTATGTGCTATTCAAACAAAGCTAGGAAAAAGCATGAACATTTCCAAGAGATTTCTTCCTTTTTGTTTAGCAAGCCCTTCTTTATTTTGAGAGAACAGTAGAAAATCTTATGGAAACACAGGATATCTGCAAAGCTTCGAATGCTGCTGTTAGGGAAATCTGACCTGTGTTTAGATGTTTAAGGGGTTATTCAGCCTACTGTCTTTTCAGTCTAAATGAACATTTTCTCTTTTGCCTCACCATGCAAATTCTGCTGGCTTCATCGGGAATTTATAATATTATATCTCAATATATTTTGTGTATGCATACATGCAAATGTCTACTTGCAACAAACACAACATTGGTTTAAATAGAAGAGGAGAGCAGTGTAGTCCTTGTGCTATAACGCCTAAGAATCCTTCAAAATAAGCTCATTATTGTAGCTAAATCTCAGTGAAGATGTTTTAGTGACAGGTCTTTGACTGATGTCATTCGTCTATGAAACACTGATGGTTTCTCTGAAGTGAAAAGCTGGCTGTCTTTTCTTGTTCAGGATGTAATCAAGGAGAGCAAAAGCACACAAATACAAATATATATACATATACAAATGTATATTTATGAAATTAATTTAACAGAAATACAGAAAAAAGCTTGGATCTGAATGCTGTTGTTTGTTGTTTTTTTTTTTTGCCACATCAGCTGCTTTAGTTAATACAAGTTAAGAGGAGGGACCAAATGTTTAGTATCACTGGTAAATCAAGGCCTTCTTATGGCATCTGGAGGGGCAGTGATACTTATCCAGATGGGTTTGCTCATTCTTTCTGATGAAAAATATGAAGATAGGAAATAACCATACCTTCTGGTAAACTTGCTTACAGCTAGATGCATTGCAAAGGTGATGAAGTGTATACTATTTGATAGAGGTAAGGAAAATTTAAGTGAATGACAGGATAACAACCACTGAGAAATGCCAGTTTACCTCAATGACAGCAAACTGTGTGTATTCTGCTAACCTACGTTTATGTTTTCTGTCTCCATTTTCCTATCATTTAGCTTTGCACACTATAGAAAAATGTGCTAGAAAATGCAGAAATTTTGAGTCTGCTTTTGTTGCTATTTTTCCACCAGTTCTGTAGATTTTTTACTATAGCTGTGTGAGGAAGGTTCATCTGGAATGACACTGTCAACCTGCACACCAGAAAAGTCATGATTTAACTTGTTTTGGCTTAAATGTCATTTTAAGGGAAACAAACAAACAGATATGACTGGATAATTAATCGGCATTACTTATCTCTATATGAAGTTAAAATATGTTTGTTTTTTTTTCACCACCAACATTCCTCATGCTTTTGTATGGAACTGCAGCAAGCTATGGCACAGACATGCAGTATGCAATCATTACATGGTAAATACCCACTTTCACTGAGATACAGTCAAAACAAAAGCCTGTGACACCCATAAAAGTGCATCAATGAGGATATAATTAGTATTAGCTTGCTTTGAACATGAATATAAGCATGTTAAAATAGTTAAAAACCATATAGAGGAGTTTTATAACCCTGTGAATAGAATTTTACATGTGTATGTGAGCAATGTGAGTGCTAATGGGGAAAATGAAGATTAGTATAGGGTAGAAAGCATTCAAGCAACAAAAACTTCCAGAGGAAAAGGTGAGCACACAGCAATGCAAATGGGTAGGCATCCTGATGAATACTCAAGAAGGAGAGAAAAAAGAAAAGGAAGTAAGCAATATCAAGAGAATAAGAGGAATTTATTTATTTATTTTTTAGGGGTGGGGTGGATAACTGCTTAAAAACATCAGACCTAAGTGAGGAAAACTGGTGACTTAGGACCACCAAGGACCACAGCCATGACTAAACAGCATCAGCTCTGTATACTCACACCTATTTTAGAACACATTACATTGAACTGTCTGTATGTGTGGTGATGAAGATTAATGATGTGTAAGAAACTGCAAGTAGTGTACTATTAATGAATGAATTTACTAAAGTTTAAAGTTTACACCTGGCCTGCTTTATCCATCTTCTAAACAATGACATCACAGTGATGTCCTGCATGTACATACATACATATACACATACTCAGCGGCAACAGAGAGATAAACTAACTGTCACTCAAGGACTTTCTGGGAGTATGCAGTGTTGCTCCATGCCCACCATGTATAAATTTTATGGGGGAACATTTTGTCTGTGGAGTATACTAAAGAAAGTGTGAAACAATGCTTCCTAAGGGGGAGGATTAGAAAATTCAGGTGTGGTGATATGCTTATTGGAGCACAAAAGGTCATGAAGAACAGGCTGAAAAAATCCCTACTATTTCTGTTATAACAGTGTAATTCTACATGCAAGGTCTGTTCTGAAAGTAGTAGGACTCGTTTAAAAAATATATATATATATTCATGAGAATAGAACAAACGATTAGAATTTTTCGAAGTAGCACCCTTCCACATCTACACATTGCTGCCAGCAAGTTTTCCAGTTTCCATATGCCTCCAGGAACGCCTGGACTGGAATGCTGTTTAGCTCCCTCATCACAGCTTCTTGAAGTGCCTCTACTGATGTGTGATACTTCCCCTTGAGCGTCGATTTTATTCTCGGGAATAGAAAAAAGTCTGGCAGGGCCAAGTCGGGGTTGTCGGGGGGCTGAGGCAGCATTGCCACCTTGTGATAGGCAAGATACTCCACTACGCGGAACGCTGTGTGGCTCAGTGCATTGTCATGGTGCAGCCGCCAATTGTTGACGATGGCTGGGCAGACACGAGCAATGTGTTTTTGCAGTCTTGTGAGGACTTCCACGTAAAAAACTACATTATCTGTTTGTCTGGGTAGTAAAAACTCTTTGTGGATGACTCCATGTCGATCAAAAAAACAAATGAGCATGGACTTTTGCTTGTATTTGCTCATTCGTGCTTTCTTGGGGCGTGGGGAAGCAGGGGTGTGCCATTCTTTGCTCTGCCGCTTACTCTCCGGGTCATATTCAAACACCCACGTCTCGTCACCGGTCACTACATTGTCCAAAAAGTCGGGCTCCTCATTCACATGATGAAGAAGATCCTGGCTTTCCGGTTGGCCTTTTGCTCCTCTGACAACACTCGTGGCAAAAACTTTGCGCACACTTTCCTCATGGCTAAGTTTTCTTTCACCATCTCAAAAACTTGGATTTGAGGAATGTTAGAGTCATAAGCAATCATTCTGATACTCATCCTGCGATCACGGTTCAGTAAATTTTTCACTCGTGACACATTTTCGTTGGTCTTGCTGGTTGAAGGGCGTCCAGAGCGGTTGTCGTCTTCCACTCTTTCCCTACCTTCTCAGAACAGCTTGTGCCACTCAAAAACACCCGATTTACCCATGGCAGCATCACCGTAGGCCTCCTTAATCACATCGTGAGTCTCTTTGCCCGTTTTACCAAGCTTTACACAACATTTGATCGCATATCGCTGCTCCAGTAAATGCTCCATGATTCTCCATGACGAGGCATTTCGACAGGTGTTCACAGTACAAGCGACCTGCTCTCTTCAACGGCCGACAGCCAATTTTTCCCAGTGTTCCCAATATCCCCCTCCACCAATCCTGCGCGCGCAGACTGCCTCTCGTCTGCCCGTTTGCCCAGGCAAAAGCCAGTCCTACTACTTTCAGAACAGACCATGTATAAAAACACAGTTCTGCCAATTTCTTCCATGCCATGACATTTCTGACCCTTCCTTCCCTTCACATGGGAAACCTCCTGGCCAGAGTTTTGCCTGATATTTACAGAAATTGCTCAAGGAAAAGAAGGTCACAGATAGAGTGGCTGGGAACTTTCCATCTACCCATTGCAATGGGAAAAAACAAGTGTTTTTAGACTTAGTCTGAAGGTAATAAATGGATAGAGACTGTTTTCCCTTTGTGGCCGAAGAAGACCAGTGAATCCTCATTTATATGGCCTTTGAGATGTTTTTTGACGATGTACTCTTTAATTTGGATTATGATGCCAACATACTTCATAGTTACCGAAGGAAGTCAAACAATAAATTATGACAGGTACAGGCAGAGATGCACAAGCACAGCAAGACAAATTGAATTGGTGCAATTCCACTCACTTCAGTGGGACTACACCAGGAGATGAAATCCTCCCTCAGCATTATTTAGGGTTCAAAGAGTGCATTTAAAACACAATAAATGGATAACACCCAACTTGGGCACTTTATTACCAAAGTTTCTTGCTCTCTTGGGGGATGAGCCAGTCAGTGAGCTGTTATAACCTTTCGTTTTTCATTGGTACTAACATATATCACTATGTACCCAAAGCACTGTATATGAGAAAATCAATAAATGCAATGCTTAGATGATAAATGCTCACAATTTATTTCTTTATTGCTATCATGTCCTAATAAAAACAACACCCTCAAAAGAAAGTGAGGTAACACTTACAAAAGGGAAAACTGTTCCTCCTTAAGTACAGAACTGTGCTGTAACTAATGCTCTCTTTTTTTTTAAAAAAAAAAAAAAAAAAAAAAAAAAAAAAAAAAAACACTAGGATATATGGGTTCAGAAAGAACTGAGTCTGGCACAAAGGAATAATGCCTAAGCTTTTTCATTGACCACAAGGTGTTACACTGAGGGTTCTGTGCTTAAAGCTCAGAGAAAAGCATGGACTGAACTTCATTCTTCCTTTGAATCTGTGATTTATGTGTGTAACAAAGGAAATAGTAAATGTGCATCAATTCGATTGGTTATTCTGTCCCTCTGTCTCAAAATACCTTTCTTGTTGATGAAATATCTCCAAAGCTAAATAACCCAGTGTAACCATATTTTATGTGGAATGGCAATGGAGAGTCTCTTTTGAAAGGCAAGACAATATGATATGCATTTATAATGTGACAAAGAATTTTTCTGACTTATGTATATTTTCTCTTTTAACTTAGTCAGACACTTCATAGTTGTACAGTCAGGTGATATGCCACACTAGAGAAAAAATATTTTGCTCTCTTTCCCCAGATGATTTATTTTAGTTTACATATTTGCTGTCTGACTTTTTAATACTTTGGCAAATGTATGGGATACTTTGATAAATGCGGTGGGGGGGGGGGGGGGGAGGGGCGAATGTGGACGGATTCTATGAAAACTAAAATCCCTGTAAGCTACATCTTTCTTATCTCATAATTGGTACATTATCTAATATTCATTACCTCACTTTACAATCTGTAACTAAAACACCCTTCATAACAATGCTATCATTATCTCCGGTACTATTTTTCCTGAAAACAACAACAACAAAACCCACTATATTTCACTGTAAGGAAAAAAAAAAAAAAAAAAAAAAAAAAAAAGTATGATTAATCTTTGTGTCCCCATCCTGAATATGAAGTATAGCTTCATCCAGACACCCACTAAAAGAGTAGGAGTGGACATGGCTATTTTTTCTGACCATAAAGGCACTCAGAAATCATTCTGAAAAGAAAACATTGACTGGAATAAGGGTGTTGCTTTCCCAGCCCTGAGTGGAGACTGCTTCTGAAGAGGGTCACATTTTTACAGAAGTGATTAATGAAAATTTTCCCATTTTCTCACATTTTATATGGAAATATTAACACACATTGTGCCCCTCCTCTAAAACTGGAACATCTGGTGTAGTCAAGGAGTCAAGGTCTAAGTCAAAAAGGTAATTATGAAAATTTGAGACTCTGAAGAACTGTATATCCCCTTGCCAAAAAGGAAAAAAATAAAAAATAATAATAAAAAAAAATAAAAAAAAAATAAAAAGCTTTTCCCTTTAATTCCATTCTGTTGAAACATACATGCATACAAGAGGCTGAGATGTTGGAAGGAAATAATCAGTTTTTCACATTTTTAAGATGGTCATATTTAGAGAAACACTGGCTTGTCTTTGTTCATTGTATTGTAGAAAATAAGCAACGTGGTGCCCTAAAGAAATGATGAATAAATCAGCTTATTCTGCAGATTTGGGAGCTATGCTAAAACCAAATTGTAAAATGAAACCAAGTCTAAGAGTAAAAAAAAGAAGAAAGAAAAAGACATCCTTATTGCATGTAAATAATGGTTAGTCTGTGAGAGAATATTACCAAAAGAATCTGAAAACAGTTAAAAAGGTGAAAAATATAGTGAATCTCTTGGTTCAAAATGATAAGTGAATATTTTTCTTGTAACTGAAAAACAATAAGCAAAAACACTGTATTTAAATAAGAAGTAATTTGAAAAATTTAGAACAAAATTTGAACATCATTATCTGTGCATGTAAGATGAATAGAAATATATATAAATATCAAGTTAAATGAATTAAGAACTACTTCACTGGTAGATTACAAAAGTTAATGTACACAAGAAATAACCATCCACAAAGGATGTTTTTCCTACTGGTATCTTAGATCGATTCTTGGTTTAGAATAGTAAATATCATTAGCAATATTGACAAAGAAACTAAAAAGCTTTCAGATGCTGTTAAAAATTAACAAATGTCACAGAAGTGTGTGGAATGTTAAATAATGTTGGGACAAGCTGTTGTTCTAAAATGTGGATTCCTTTGTATGTTCCTTTGATGCTGTAATGTAACCAAATACAGGTTCAGACACTAGGAAATAAGAATGTAGGTCATATTTATCAGAAGAAATGCATTCTGGATTGCAGTAACACTGAAAGAGATTTAAGGGTCAAGAGAGATAATGAAATGAAGAGTGAAATGCTGTAACTAACAGGGTGAGCATAATCCTAGGATATGGAAGCAAGGAAATATCAGATATGAGAAAAGAGACTCTCACTAATGGCATTCATTGAAATGAAAGAACTTGTGTGCAGCTCGGGTATTTTCTCAGTAAATCGTTAAAGAATTGGCAAGAGTTTTAGATGATGGCCATGAAAGAACACTAAAAACAAACAAACAAAAGGTTTGGGCAACTTGTAGCAATACTGTGCAGCTCAAAGTCTGTACTATTAACCAATAAATAAATGTGCCTCAGTACTAGTCCACAGAAGGAAATGTAAGGAAGTGAATTAGACTTAACTTCCAGTGCAAGACGAGAGAGGATCTAGTGGTTGAAATCTGAAACCAGGAAGATTAGATTTCAATACAAACAATAGTTAGAAAGAGTTATCTAGAGATATGTTGAAACAGCTAATGCAAATCTCAAACAAGGCTGAATATGCTTCTAAAATGTATGTCGTAGACAGGTTTAGAGGCTTGAAACTACTTGAGATTTGGTTCTACATCCTGGATAGAAAGATTAAATTTTCTGTACCAGCCTTAAATTTATAAGGACAATGTACTCAAGTGTCTAGGACATAGTCCAAGATGTTTCTCCTAAAGCATGAAAATTAGCAAGCAACAAGCTGGTTCTCCTAGGAAATTTCAGAAAATGGGTAACATTTTCATGTAAATTTGAAATAGTCAAGATAAATGATCTCATTAGGAATATGATCCAAAACAAGGGAAAAGTAAGACCTATAGTTACTGGGAGAAAAGGCTGCTAAAATGGCTGCTAAAATTCAACTGATTAGACAGGAAGATCACAGGAAATTTGTTAAACCTTTGAAGTTAACT
Source organism: Netta rufina (assembly GCF_964035555.1). Classification (NCBI taxonomy): domain Eukaryota; kingdom Metazoa; phylum Chordata; class Aves; order Anseriformes; family Anatidae; genus Netta; species Netta rufina. The sequence goes on from NC_140124.1 coordinate 103,126,924, forward strand.
GCTGTCCTCCTACACTTACAGAAGATGTATCCTACATATGATATATCATTACATTTTTGATTAAGAACCTTTTCCAGCACACCATAACTTTTCTCTGTAGTAAATTTAGCTCTAACTGTTGAAATTCCACAGGTAGTTTAAAACTTTTCCGATAGATCTTCATTAGAATAATAACTATTACTATAGGTTGAAATAGCCTATATATATTTTAGCAGTATGAACAAAATTCTCTGACCAAGTATTCTCTGACCACCTTTCTTTCATCCTTCAGCCTTTAGGAATTAACTTGTCTGAACACACAATGGATTTGTTTTCAAAAGTGATTACCAGGTAACAGACATCACAAACAAATGTTCCAAAAGCTAATCTTTAATTTGATAATTATATAGAATTAAATCTTCAAAACAGCACAGCAGTTTATGTTCCTAGAAGGAAAATCTTAATGCTTTTTCTATTCTTTCTGTTTTATTTTAATAAAAAATGGTCATTTTAAATGGTCATTTTCCTTATACGGCTTCCTTATGTGGCCTCCTGGTCATGTTCCTCATCATACTTGTATATGACCTGTGTAAATTAGATCTGGGCACAGATTTAGTTGTCCTATTTGTGTTGTTAAGCCTCTTGACTTCATTATTATTATTATTATTATTATTATTATTATTATTATTATTATTATTATATATTAATATATATTAATATATTAATATATATTAATATATTATATATAATATATAATTATATAATATATTATATATTAATTAATATATATTAATATATAATATATATAAATATATATAATAATATAATATAATATATAATAATAATAATAACAATAATTATTATTATTATTATTATTATATATTCTGTAATAATAATATAACTTTCTGTATATATTCTTCAGGATGATTGTTACAGACACAGGAAGTATCAGCTCATTTGCTTTATTGTGATCCATTTTGCCCTGGCAGTGTATTTTTTGCATCTCCTACTAAATTGTCAGAGACTGATTAGGTTGCAGACTACTTCCCTCTCTGGGAAGAGCATCTCTGCTTCTCTCAGATTTGCTGCACATAAGTTAAAGTGAAAATTTTACAACAGTGTTTTAAAAATATCTGTGTAGCTCCATGTGGTGGTTTCAAATTCCCAGAACAAATTAACATGTTTCTTCAGGAACAACCAGCAAAACCCCAAAAGGCTACATAGTCTTCAATGACATCTGGTAATCTAGAGACATTCCTTTTCAGAATTTTGGGGAAGGAGCAAAGGAGAGCTTTTTCTTGCACAAAGAAGTAGATGTCTTCTATAAAGAGTCACCGATTTATTTCTAACATACTTATCTCAAACTAATAACTGTGTGTGTATTCAATGTCTGATGATAGGACCTACTTGGAACAGTCACCTTTTCCTGATTCAATTTTTATGTTTGTATTCATGCATTTTCTGTAGAAGAAACTACTTCAAATAGCACCAATAGGCAGCTTGTTTACCAACTTAACTAAAAGAAACATTTGCTTATGGTTTATGTGCATGCTTAGGATTTTTTTTTTATTAGCTTTAAAAACAGAAAGAAAAAAAAAAAAAAAAAAAAAAAGAAATCTTGCCTGATTATTTTGATGCTAAATGTTTACAGTGTGCTGTCCATTCTTTTATAGTGCAATTATTTCTTTGTCCATATGGCCACCTACCATGGTCAGATTTTTTTAAGCAGGAACACAAGCATTTAAAATGAGAGGAGACAAATTTTTGTCCATTAGTAATACTTAATGTGTACTATTTTATCTACACTAACTCAGGTGCTATGTGGTTGTTTTCTCTCATTAAATTGGTTTATTTCTCTTTTCTCGCTCATTAATGAATGAATTCTTCCCTCGCATCCCTCCACCACAGTATTCGAGATTGCATTCCAAGTCCTTTCTCAGTAATAAGCTAAAGGTCCAGCACGCAAGAGCAGATCAGTAATTACTAAGGAATCTGAAATCCAGCGTGCCTCTCTCACTTCAGAGAGGAAATTACTAAAGCAGCCATCAGCACCTGTGCACATGCAACCACACAGCTTTCACCCATGTGTTGAGCTAGTTGATCTGTCAACAGGCTTCAACTACTACTTTGTGAAAGGACACGTTGAACCACTGTGTTACAATGCTGAGAAACAGGAGCTGGTAGCTTTTCCTGCCAGGCACCAAGGTATCTGTCATCACTTTAAATCACTAGGTGCTGTGAAGGAGGTGAAAGTCCTTTTGATCAGCAGTCCAAACATGTTTATAATTTAAAATATAAAATTGCACTGTCATCTGACACATTTAAAAATCAGAGCTGGCCCACCACAGAACGATTCCATGATTCTAAGGCTTTTAACACTTAATGAAAGGATGGGAGAGAACATCCTTTTGTATAACAGAAGATAATACCCATGAACAGTCACTGCATTTCTTAGTCTATAAAGCCTGCAACTAATGAGCTAAAAATAGGTCTGTTGTGCAATATTATGCATGTAGCAATTATCACAAAGGAATTTGATTATATTCATTCATATTAATGGAGCAGTTTTCATTTATAGGTTTGTAAACATTTCAAACTCTATTACCTAGCAGTATTATTTCATTCTGTTGACAGAATATATTATCTTTTATTTTATAGCCACAATGGAATGCAAAGAAGCCTATAGCAGCCAAAAATTCAGTCTAGATAATAAAACTGAACTTGAATGCTAGCAATATAGAGGTTCTCTTCAAAGGTCACTGCAATGGATACAAAACCTACTTGTCATCCTCATCTATCATCTGAATCCATCTCTCTCAGAATGTTAGGAGTTCATCACCATAGAAACCACTTATGAAATTGGCAAAGTTGAAAATGTAAATGATCTATTTGGAGAATGCATTTAATTGCAAATGGAGACCTTTAAAAACCTAGCTTACTACTCAAGATATAGGAAAATCTCCTGATACTTGAAAACGTGAAATTATTCTGTAGGAAAAGTGTAACTGAGAAGGATGAAGAGGGGAGAGGGTGGTGATTTTTCATGGTGGGTCAAAAATGAAGTTTAAGTTTTGTGGTACACTGAATCAAAAGACATCATCAAAAGTGACTGAGAAGAGCTCAGCTCTGTAGTCTAAAATTTTAGATCCTTGCTGTGGAAGCACAGCTGCAGCAAAATTAATCTTGTTACAATGTTTTTTGCCTTTTGCCAAGTTTAGCAATATGTTTTTGAACATATTACAACTTCAGCTAATAATGATTTCCCTCTAACATTTTTCTCCAATGTATCTGTTAAAATTAAAATTAAAAATAAAAAATGTATTACTGTATTATATTGCTTGGGTTTGACTCTTTACTGACAGCCAGAATTCATTAAATATATGTATATATATATTTAATCAACATGAGTCATAAGAATAATTTAATAATTTGTTGTCAGACTCTTATGCTTTCGTGGCTTTGAAAACCTGTTGGCTTCAATAGTAGCTAAGTGCAAGCATATACTTTTATATGACTTGAGTGCAAATCTCCAAAGTGCAGAATTTCTCAATGAAATTATCTTGCCCTATTTTTAGGGTTACATAAGTGATCCCATTTCAAATGTGTTCCATTCATTTCAATGAGAGTTCTGTAAATAAAGTATTCCAAAATTATGAGTACATAAATGCTCTCATAGTCTAGATTTTTCAGTGCCCAGTGCTATCAAACCAGCCTAGGGGAAGGTTTGCAGAAGTACTAAGCTCTCATTTTATAGCTTCAGTAAGATCTAGATTTTCACAACTCTTCTGAATACAACATAACATTTCTGAAAGTCCAATTAGTTATTCAAGAGAATAAAACGAATATCCTTGAAGACTTGGAATGCCAGTTGTCAGTACTAATTTCTATAAAAGAACAACCCTTATTTCAGTTAGAGTGTTCTATTTTAATTCAACATTCCTGATGAAACCAAAGATGTTGATTTCCCCTTTCCTGTCTATGGCTTATTGCAGCACTACTCAATATGATTATGTTCATAGCTTCATTAGTTCAATAGCATAGACAAAAGAAAAACAAACTTCGTTAGACATAGTGCTTTCAGTAAACATAAGCCCTACTTACTTTACAAAATCTCCATAACTAGGCTAAAAAGTTACAGATCATTTATATTTACATATATATGTATTTTCATAAAAAATTTTGGTAAATGTACTTTTGTTCGGTTGACCTTTAGTTATTCCTGTTACAAATGAAGTCTCAACTCAGTCTGAATTTAGTAATATTTTAAAAGAATATTTATAAAAGGTATAAAAGGCAAGTAAACAGCGCTGGGTGTGCGGGGAGTCTACGTTCCACCAACACGCACACACAAACATCAAACATTCTAAACATAGAACATCGCTTTTACATTCTAAACCTGAGTATGCCTATACATACCTACAATCAGAAAAGGTAACAAACAGTCCTTTAAGTTCCATGACTTCACAGTCTCCATTTTCCATTCCTTTTCTTGATTACAAACAACTCTCCATTTTCCATTCCTTTTGAACAATATGTCTTGCTTTAAGTTGTCAAGCAACTCGCTCTTTGGGCCTTATGTATCCCGTTCTTCCCGAATCGAAGAAAAGCATATCCGCCTCCTTTTCAAGGCCAATAGGGCCTGGGTCAAAAGGCACGGATGACATGGACATGGACATGCTTTTCTTCAATCCGTGAAGATTAGGATACATAAGGCCCAAAGAGCAAATTGCTTAACAACTTAAAGCAAGACATATTGTTCCCACGACTAGCCCTAGAGTTCTCTGGTGTTTGTAATCAAGAAACAGAATGGAAAATGGAGACTGTTATATGAAAGGATTGTTTGTTACCTTTTCTGATTATACATATGTATAGGCATACTTGGGTTTAGTATGTAAAAGCAATGTTCTGTACACGTATATTTAGAATGTTTGATGTTTGTGTGTGTGTATTGGTAGAGCACAGACTCCCTGCGCACCCAGCGCTGTTTACTTGCCTTTTATAAATATTCCTTTTATAAATATTACTAAATTCGGATTGAGTTGAGAGTTCACTTATAACAAATTATAACAAACAGAAGCACATGAAAGACAGAAAAGGGAGTAAAACAGAGCAGAGCCAACAGCTGGTAACGGTTGTTTTACCCAGCTGGGCAGCTGAACTCCACCACAACTACTCACTCACTCTCATTCCTCAAAGGGAAAGGGGGAGAAAATATCATGAAAAGGGCCCAAGTGCCAAGATAAGGACAGGGAGAATGGTCAACAGTTATCATCACAGGCATAACAGACACAACATTGAGGGATTAACGTAATTGATCACTATCACTAGCAGACTAGAGCAATGAGAAACAACAGGAAAAAAAAAAAAAAAAAAAAAAGGAAACTAGAAACACCTTCCCCAATCCACCCTCTTCTACTTCCTCCCCCTGAGTGGCATAGGGGAAAAAGGGAATGGGGGCTGCAGTCAGTCCCTAATTCTTCATCTCCACGGCTCATTCACAGTCACTCTCTGCCGCTGTTCCAGCACAGGGTCCCTCCCAGCTACCACAATCCAGTTATGAACCCCCAGCTACCAAAAACTTGCCATGTAAATCCAATACAGTGGTTTATTCTGTGTTTAAGAAGGTCATCAATCTAAATACTTATGCTTATTAATAATACGCTAATTATTAGTACAAAATATTAGGGAAAATGCACAGCCATAAGTAGCCATACATATTAATAAAGGTACAATAACGTGAGCAACAGTGTTAGCTGGAAATTCTTCTTTAACTTATCTGTGTTTCAGTCTCTGTCTCAATTCTTGTAACAAATTATTCTCTGATTCTGAAAATGCTGGCAAAAATGTGGTGCTGAATAGTGTTTTCAGATGTGTGATTCTGCCATACTGTCTTAAATATTTTGTAACATTGTTTCAGCATCTTCTAAAATATATTCATATTTTTTTTTACTGTAATATTATCCTATTCATCTGAAGGTTTCCAAAATCAGACTGAAACAAGCAGCTGTCCAAGCATAGGCACTGGTGCTGGATCCAGTCCCCGGAAAGGAATAGGCAGTGCTAGAATCACCTGTAGGAGGAACCTAATGTACACCAAAGCAACTGATAAAAGAAAAGACCAAAGTGGAAGCATAAAATTATGGACAAGGGGATGATTTTACCACATGATTTGTCTGGGATAGAGGACGAAAACAACACAGACTGCAGAGCAAGAGAATGAGATAGAAATCAGGATGGGTGTGAAGGTACGCTGCTGGTGGATGAGAGAAGGGAACAGACAAGAGACTAAACACATTGATTGCATACAAATGACAATCTCTCACATAGCACTTCAAATACGTGTCAAATGCTCTTCAAAAGTAATCAGCCTTCTAAACAGGCAACAGATGCATTCTTCTACTGAAAGAAAACATTTAACAATACAGACATCCGATTGCTCTAGAAACATTCACATGATATTGCTTGTTAAGAAAAGCAACTGCCATATGTGTTAGCTTCTTTATGACGTCTATGAATAAGAAAGGTGAGTCCATTAGACAAACTGGTAAGATGAGGTGAAGGAAGGAAAAAAAGAATCCTTTTGTTCGTATAACGTAGTGTTTTTACTGTATCAATCCTTTATTGTCAAATATATATTTCCTTAACTATCTTTATCTGTAGAGCTTTCATATTCATATTTCCTAGTCCAGTGTTAACTGTATGAATCTTCCACTTGTACAACCACACTGCCATCCATGCTTGCATTCATAGGAAACTACCTTTTTGTAGAAAATAAGCTTTTTGGAGGGAAGGGGAAACAGTCAATGCTCCTTCTATGAAATTTACCAGGATCTAAGAAATTTCCTCTTATGCTGTGAGGGCAGTGGAAAGGTCTAAAAAGATGCATATCCCTACAATTAACCATCATTTCTAGGGATAAGTATGCTATATATGGAGTGGTAATTCGTGTCAAGAAAATCGTTGATATTAAAAAGAAGGGGGAGATGAGAGTCTGAAAGCCCCATGGCTGAGATAACATTAGACTCTTAACGATGAGGCCATCAGGAATAGAAAAGAGTTTAGAGGGAACAAAGAAGGGTGATTCAGGAGACTCCATGCAGTCTCAGGTTTCTTGTTCTCCAGCTGTTAAGACATGGAAGTTTCTGGGTGTTTGCTGTTGCTGTTTTATTCAAAGTTTTTTGAGCAATTAAAAGTTGTTTTGAAAAGAACTGCTGTGGGGTGAAGGGTATAAGAGGGGAGCCTGTCCTCAAGATAAAAAAAGGCAACAGGATGTGATGAAGTTATGTCATCAATAAAGAAGCAGAGAGAAGGAATGAAAAGGAGCAGGCTAGCAGAACGGAGACTAGGACAGGAACAGGCACACTGATTGCCTCATGAAGATGGGTTCGGCCAAACTCAGCAAACTGCCCAGAGAAGTTCATACAGAAAGTCGCTGGAAATGGGAGCACCGGAGCTGGACAGAAGCTGAAGCAGAGAGAAGCAGACCCGTGCACACAACTGCCCCTCACTGGTAAGCAGTTGCACATTATGAGGAATCATACGTCCTTAGAAACAAAGACTGTCCTGGTAACCTTACAGCTTATTCTCCTTAACAATTGGACAGTTTATGAGCCTGAAACATGGGTCCAAATTGAGGTCAAGGTGTGGGACTCTGCAACTAAAAACGACAAGGTTGCAGTGGGATTGTTCAGCATCTGGTGAGCAGTCTCTGAGGCCTTAAAGAGTCATGTGGGACCACAGTCAGAAAAGTGTGGTTTGCCAGACAGTGAGGGAACTGCGGGCTCCTTTACTGATCTGACTGCTATGCCATCAGCCCCTTTGCTGCTACTGCCATTGAAGGCTTTTGCTGTTACGCCCCCTGCTGACCTGGATATGCCTTTTGACCCAGGCTTATTGGCCTTGAAAAGTAGATGGGTATGCTTTTCTTCGATTCTGGAAGAACGGGATACATAAGGCCCAAAGAGCGAGTTGCTTGACAACTTAAAGCAAGACATATTGTTCAAAAGGAATGGAAAATGGAGACTGTTAAGTCATGGAACTTAAAGGATTGTTTGTTACCTTTCCTGATTGTAGGTATGTATAGGCATACTCAGGTTTAGTTTTTAAAACAATGTTAATGTTTGATGTTCGTGTGTGCGTGTTGGTGGAACGTAGACTCCCCGCACACTCAGTGCTGTTTACTTGCCTTTTATACCTTTTATAAATATTCCTTTATAAATATTACTAAATTCAGATTGAGTTGAGACTTCATTTATAACAGGTAGAAAAGGCAGTATATTGTCATGCTAAGAAAAACATTGAAACATTCCTCCTTCTAAGGGACAAGTCCTACTATCAAACAAGTCACAAAACCCTTTCCTAGGAGCTGTATTGCTGTGGAGCAGAGAGGGGAGAGTGTAGCGGTTTGACCATGGCCATCCACCAAGCACCCACAGCTGCTCATTTGCTCCCCTCTCCTGTGGGAAAAACAGAAAACAGAAGGAAGATGAGAAGGCTTGTGGATTAAGATAAAAATGGCTGAATAGGTGAATCAAAAGCAACATGTGCAAGAAAAGCAAAAAGAGGAATTTATTCGCTACTTCCCATCATCCAGCAGATGTCCAGTCACTTTCTGGAAAACAGGACCTCACTTTGTCTAATAATTACATTACAAATGTCATAACCACAAATTTCCCCCTTTTCTCTTCCTTTCCCTGAGCTTTTATTACTGAGCATTATGTCATATAGACAAGGTCATACGTTAGGTGGCCAAGAAGGCCAACAGCATCCTGGCTTGTATCAGAAATAGTGTGGCCAGGAGGACTAGGGAAGTGATTGTCCTTCTGTATTCAGCTCTGGTGAGGCCACATCTCGAGTACTGTGTTTGGATTTGGGCCCCTCACTACAAGGACATTGAGGTGCTGGAATGTGTCCAAAGAAGGGCAATGAAGCTGGTGAAGGGTCTAGAGAACAAGTCTTAGAACAGCTAGCCTTAGAACAACAAAAGCTGTCGAGGGAACTAGGGTTATTTAGCCTAGAGAAAAGGTGGCTCAGGGAGACCTTATCACCCTCTACAGCTACCTTAAGGGAGGTTGTAGTGGGGTGGAGGGTCAATCTCTTCTCACAAGCAACAGCTAATAGGAGAAGAGGAAACGGCTTGAAATTGTGCCAGGGAAGGATTAGGTTGGATATTAGGAAAAATTTCTTCACTGAAAGGTTGTGAAGCATTGGAACAGGCTGCCCAGGGAAGTGGTTGAGTCCACATCCCTGGAGATATTCAAAGACATGTAGATGTGGTGCTTAGGGACATGGTTTACTGGGAGATTTGGCAGTGCTAGGTTAACAGTTCGACTTGATGATCTTAGAGATCTTTTCCAACCTAAATTATTCTGTGATTCTGTATGGTATGGAATGTCTTTTTGGTCATTTGGGGTCACCTGTTCCAGCTGTGCCTGTTCCCAAACTGTTGTGCACCTCAGCCAACTCACTAGAGGGGCAGAGTCAGGGAAAAATAAAGCCTTGATGCTGTATAAGCACTGTTTAGCAACAGCCAAAACACTTGTGTTATTAGAACTGTTTTAAACCCAAATGCAAAGCACAATCCCTTACAGGCTGCTATGAAGGATATTAATTCCTTCACAGGAATTAGCCAGACTGAGTACAGATAGCAAAGATCAAGCACACTGCGAAGATGTAATATTCCTAACATTCCCTATTGCAGACATATTTGGCACCCTGCCATCTAGTGTAACTGAAGTCCACAATGGGGATTTCCCTTCTGTAAGAGGAAAAAAATACTCTCCTCCATCCTCCTTAAAAAAAAAAAAAAAAAAAAAAAAAGTTTTATAATGGAAACCTAATGAAGAAAACTAATCAGAGGCTGATTGTCCCTTAACCTTCATGATGCAATTTCTCCAGTGGCAAAGCAGCTCTAATGGGTTTCCTATTCCTGTGAAAGGGGGAAGCAGTTCATCATTACTTCAATTAAAAGGCGTCACTTCTTAACAGCTAAATGTTATAACTGAGGAGAAGGAAGGAATTTTTAAAATTTGACTGCTCTTTAAAGAAAATATTTACATCCTGCATCTCCACAAACGTCACTTAAGATAGTAAACTATTTTTTTTATTTTGCTCACACTACCTTCTAACCTGCAAATTAATTATCTGCAAATCACTGAAGTCACATGAGTCTGTGTACTGATCTTTCATTAACTTTTCATAAGTTTGCCAGCATTTGACAATTGATCCCCTAACAATTACAATAGCTTTCAGTGTAATTACCACTTTCTGCTTGCTTTTACAGGTACTTAGTATACCACTTAAATCTCTCACCTGCATGTTTTTGAGAACCATTCAGAAGGTCATTACCTAAGATCAGTTTTAATCATCCAAGTATTTATTCCCAAAAGGAGAGTAGAAGGGATCATACAGTACAGCATGTGAACATAATCCCTATTGAGCTTCTATTTTTCTACAACCTGTGTATTTATTAGGAGTTCTTTCTTTAAGACCAAAATTTGCATAATCATTTTCTGAATAAAAAAGTCACTCAAGTGAATCCCTAAGCATTTCCTCTAACTTTTCTTTCCAGAATAATTCAGGGCAAATCAGCAGAGTAGAATGTGGAAGTTTTCTAAAATGGTCTTTTGTTGTTGTTTCTGTTGTTTGTGTTGCTGTTATTTTCCTTTTCAAAGGGCATGAAATTGAACATCGTTGTCCAGGTGGGAAGTCACCAAGTCAGGATAGACCCCCTGACTTGAAGTTTTCAGTCTGTCCAGTACAATCCAGATATTACTTAAGCCAGATTTTTTTTGTTGTTGTTGTTTTTGTTTTTTTTACTGAACTGCATGCCATAAGAGTAACTCTACCTCCTGCATCCCTTTTTTTTTTTTTTATAAGAAAAATGTTATTTATGGCTCAGGTGCAATAAGGCACAATAGCCAGAAAGTAAAACCCTGAAAGAAGTGGAACAGGCATTTCCCCTAATCAGAATTTATTTAGGTTTTAGAACATAATAATTTATATGTAATTGAAACAGCAAAGCAGTGTACATGGATGAAAGGTAGAAGGGAACAGAAGATTCTCAAGACTAAACAACCAAATGCTGATTATTTGTGTTTTATAAGTCCTACCAGTGATAATCTGCAGCATGTTGCATCAATTCTGTGATACAGGAAGAGGATGGCATCTCAGGTTTGATTCATCTCAGTGCTGTAGTGCTTTTTTTTTTTTTTTTTTTTTTTTTAAAGTTTATCTATAAGAGAACATAACAGAAGCTCTTAGACAACAATGCCATTCAGAGACAGCTGAACCTTTGTTCATTGTGTGATGCCTCTGAGTTGGCTTTCCAATCATCTACCTTTCCAAACACAGAATTACGTGTTTCTCCCATTCTTGTACTGTGTATTTTTTTTTCCGCATCAATGATGCCTGTTCAATGAGTCTGTTAACAACCTGTCTTTTCTTTTCTGCAGAAGCTTTACAATTAGCTACTGTATAGTTACACAAGTAACATCAGCTATGCAAAAGAAGCACAGTAAAAGAGAAAAAAAAAAAAAAATTCTGCAGGAATGTTTCTTATTTTCCCAGGATGATAGATAGCCATTTCCTGATAATTTCAATAGTATCATAAGACAGCTTCCTTATACAACCTTTTTTTTTTTTTTTTTTTTTTTTTACATCTTACAGTCTGTTATTTAACTCTATGATAGTTCTTTTGTCTGATGTACTCCTAGAACTATTCTTGTCCTGCCATCATTTCTTCACAACCTTAGAGGTTACAAAGTAGCTTATCTAGATCCATTCTTTTAATTCAGGCCCCCCTATTTTTTGACCTCACTATCCATTATTAAATTAAATTTAATTCTTTATGTGGCAAATATTTTACTTACTACAAAGTAACAAAATTAATTACTACTGAGAAGTCCTAATTTGCCTAAATTGTACCCCAACATACTTGCAACAATTCAGAAGGGAACCTGGCTACTTTGCTTCAAAATAATTATTGCAGTCTTTGAGGTACCCATGTGGCTAATAAGCACTACTGAAATTATATTTTCAACACACTTAGAAGTCCTCAACTATTTTCATTCTTGTAGATGTAAAAAGAATTTAATCTTGTGAGGGTTATCAAAGGTAACTGGAAGGGCTTTTCTAAGTACTTAAGTGGCAAAATGAAGATTAAGGAACACAAGAGCTCCCTGCTGAATGGGGAAGGGGATATGGTGACATAGGACAAGGCTAAGGTATTGAATGTCTTATTCATTCCAGGTTTACTTGCAAGGCCAGCCTTCAGGAATCCCAGGCCCCAGAGATAAAGCGGGAAAGGATGGAACAAGGAAGATGTACCCTTCATGAAAGAGGATCACATCAGAAAGTATTTAAGCAAATTTGACATATCTATGTCCTCAGGCCCTGATGGGATACAACTGCAAGTGGTGAAGGAGTTGGCTGTTGTGAGGCCACTCAATGATCTATGAATACTGTCCTACAGCTTGGGTGGAACCAGAACATGCTGTGGACCAAGCACCTGAAGAGCAGCTGTACAGAGAAGGACTGGCCTGGGCTAGCCATCAAGTTGAACATGAGCCAGGAATGTTCTTTTGTGGCAAAGAAAGCTAACAGTGTCTTGGGCTGCATTAAGAGAAGTGTTTCCAGAAGGTTAAGGTTAAGATCCTTCCTCCCTACTCAGTACTAGCAAGGCCACGCTTGGAGTATAGTGTCCTGTTCTGGGTTTTCCAGTATCATTGAGATAGGAATATAATGACTAGAGTACATCACAGAAGGGCCATGAAGATGATAAAGGGACTGAAGTGTCTCTCCTGTGGAGAAAGGCTGAGAGAGCTGGGACTGTTCAGCCTGGATGAGAGAAGGTGGGGGTGGGAAGGGGGGAAGGGGGGGGGGGGGGAGGGGTGCATCAATATATATTGAGATACCTGAAGGGAGCGTTCAAAGAAGACGGAGTCAGGCTCTTTTCAGTGGTAACCCACTACAGGAAGAGGCAATGGGTACAAACTGAAACACAAGAGATTCTGTCTGAACACCAGAAACCATATGCCTCCTGTGAGGGTGACTGAGCACAGGTTGCCCAGAGACATGGAGCCTCTCATCTTGGAGATACTTAAAAGCCAACAGTCCTGGGGTACCTGCTATAGGTGGGGGGTTGAACCAGATGATCTCCAGGTGTCCTTTCAAGCATTCTATGATTCTGTGATATCAGATTAATATCGGACCTCAAAGATAAAAAGTAGTTGAAGGATATTACTCTGGTATATTAATCTGGTAATGAATTACATTAGAAAGCATCCTTATCTGAAAACCAAATGGAACATACCATTTTTTCTTTACCTACTTCCTGTCCTTAGGCTTCCTTCAGATTTGATTTTTTTCTGTGTGTTTAGGACCTTGTAGCTTTTTTGGTGAGTATCAGGGAATCTTTCCTGTGAGTTCCTGCTCCCAGAAGGGGGATGGGAGCCCTCACTTTTTATAACTTTTACTTTTTTTAATTTAATTTTATTTTAGGTCTCCAACACCCACCACCCTCCCTGGTTTGTTTTGTCAGGCAGGGTAAGTAATGAGCAAGTAATAAACAGAAAATAGTACCATAGGTCCAACAGAGGTGGTAGCTCATTTCTCTCTCATGGAAATACCTATAAGAAGTCCTTTGAGTGGAGATAATTACCTTAGCTTTGCTGTCAGAGAAATTAGAAGTATGCAAAGATATGGCCAAAGCAGTAGATTAAAACTATCTTTGCAATAGCCTCAAGATGCATCTGAGTACATCATGACCGTATTATTCTTCTCAACAAACTTGTGCTGAGGCCATGGCCAACAATCTAAGTGTAGGTTTTTGGATTTGTTTCTTCATCAGAAAAAAAAAAAAAAAAAAAAAAAAAAAGTGTTTAGAAAGCTTATCTATCCACTAAAATATTATGCACTGTACATCTTACAACTCTCTCTCACATACTGTCTAAACAAGGACATCAAGTTTTACAAAAGGACATTCTAGAAAAATCATTTCTTGGTGATTCACATATCCCATAATTTTATTGAAAAATGTTCTTCATTGCAATTACAAACATTAAGCTAGATGTAAATGCATACTCAGCTAGCTGTTTTGAATTAAGATATCATCTTTGTGCTAAATTAGTACATTTATAAAGTCATTTTATAAAATTAAAATAGCCTATATTTGAAATTCTTAGAAAAAAATATTGTTTGGTAAGTTTAATTCTTACATGTTTGTTTGGTCTATGTCAAATGCACTATGAGAGAGCTCAAAAAAATTCCTGGGAAACAATCAGAAAAATAAAACTGCCCATTTTTCACCAGACAAGGATAACTAAGAAATTATGAATTATGAAGCACAAAATCTCAATTTCTTTGATCTAAATGTAGGGTTTACATATTTCTTTAGAACATCAGAACATTCAGTTCTCATATGTACTTGAAGATTATGCCTGAACAATGTGAACAAGTGCTACAAAAGAGGGACAAGTAAAAACTGAGACTCCGTGTGTCCTCTCAGAGACCAAATCTCTCCATCCTTTATGTTTAGGCTATTTTCAGAAGGGCTAGGAATTGAACAATTTACTTTTAGTTTCTTCTGCTCTTTGTAATTCTATCTGAGTAATACTGTACAGTATCCCAGTATTTTTGCCCATTCAATATTTAATATTTCTTATTTTATGAGAATTTCTCCAGATTAACCAGATGAATATCCATGAAGAGGTAAGTATCATTCACGATAGCATGTAAACTGAGGAAGACTGTGGCCTAGAATATTTGAGTTCATGTAATTCTAGCAATTCAGGTCACATTAAATAAAAACAGATAAATAGTAGTCATCCACAGATCTACTCCCCATCAATAAGTTGCCTTTCTAAATCCAGCTAACACAATATGCTTAGTATCTGTGGTGAAGCTACAGAAAGCTGTTAGTATCCTTTCCGCTTTCTTTTAAGTTAGCTGTGTTGAATTATGACATTCATCCTTATTTATACAACGTGCATGTCTTGAGTGAAAGTAGAGAACAGTAAGAAAAGTGTGAGACCTGAATAGCACAATGAAAAACCAACCAAACAAACAAACAAAAAAATGCATCCTATGTCTCAAAAATGAGCTACGGACCTTTTTTCCTTGTTTTGACTTTTATCAGTATTTTTTCCCTTCCACTTCTGTAATACAGGTATGGGTTCTTTGGGAGCAATTCCAGATTTCCCAGCAATATATATTAGTCTCTTTTTTCTGTGCTCCCACATCTTAGCTACCCATGTATATATTTTATAATGAGAGCATGTCCTTCTGATGCCAGCAGATGCCATTCCCATTAAGAAACTATATGAAGTATCAAGAGCCAGTAGACATAAATCCCTACTGAGTTCAGGCTGGCTTTGATTCCCAGAAGTATTCCATTGAACTCCCTTTTACCAGCATTCTGTCTGTCTGTTTTATCCATTATACATACCCTTTGAAGATGAAATACATTTCTCAGATTTGAATGTAGAAAGATCAAACTGTACAACCAGAATTGCACCCAGTCCATTCGAAGTGTAACTGGAACTTAACATAAGTTAAAGTTGTGCAGAAATGTCCAGTAATAAGAGCAGACTGACTCTAAGGAAAAAAAAAAAAATGCCTTTCCTGTTAACTTTCTATTTAAAAGCTTTCCTGAGAGCTGTGGCAACCATGTGTCACAGAAAGGAAGAAGCAGGAATGCAAGTTGTTGCTGCAGCTACTGCAGGGGTATCAGGACCATCAGTTGTAGTGACAATGTGATTTGGTAGACAGAGGCAAGCACTAGAAGCTGAATCATCACCACAGTTAGGATGCTTATGCTATCCTCCATAAGGATTTGCAGGTTTCTAAATATTTTCTTTCTTTTACATCTGAGTTTGTCTGCAAAGCTCTGAATTTTAGGGAGATTTAACAATGATTAAGGAAGAGATTAAAAAAAAAAAAAAAAAAACAAAAAAAAAAAAACTTTTTTCCCTTTGGTCTCTAAGCAAAATATAAATAAAGCAATTTGCAGCTTAAATGACATTCCAGTCTGTACCTATAAAGTCTTTATTTAGACATAAGCTACGATTTTTTAATAATAAGCTAAGATTTTTTTCTAGAACAGACTTTAATTTTGACTAGCCTACAAACTATTAACCATAGAGTAGTTTGTGTTCAGAAGGAAGATTTTAAATTGTGACCTGACAGAGGTCTGAGACAATTAGCTGAAGTAGGGTATGAAAAAAAGCCTATATCACTAATTTTGTTGAATCAAGATATTTGTAATGTAAATATTGCATTCCAAAATAATAAATAAATATTATAATTGTAAAAAAAATATTAAGCAAGTATATCTTTAGCTGAGAGCAGAGCTGACACAAATAAGGCTGTCTCTGAGGAAGAAATTATGGAAAAACTGATTTCATGTTTGATCCTATTCTACCTCCATAAGTTTATAACAAGATTTACAATAGCCCAGCAACAGAATTTGCCTAATGAACATGCATCCAACCACTCACAAGTATTTCTCACTTCTTATATCAGAAACTTCTATTTTTCTGATTCAGTTAAATGAATAGAGAAGAACAGATAAATCTATGCCTTGAAAGGGGTAACAGCAGAAAATGTCTAATGAATTTTATTGATTTTTTTTACGTTTTACAGTACTAAAAAATGGCTGGTATATAGATAATCAATGTATTAGTTGACTGGCAGACAAAGTTCTCTGTAGTATGCCAGAAAAATACCCGATGTCCCTGCAGCCCAAGATTTTGTGTTTAGAGCTCTGATTTAGCAGAAAGAGGCTTAACATTTCAATATTGCTTAAATCACAATGCAAACAGATTGCACATATAAAAAGGCTTATGTGAATGCTGTTTGTTTGGGTTTGCTTTGCTCCCAGGAAAAAAAAAAAAAAAAAAAGACTAAGTTACAATCCAAAAATTCATTCCTGTTAACCTTGTTTCAGGAGGCTATGTAAGAAAGTGGTAAAGGAAAAGTACAAAAAAAAAATAAAATGATGACATAACATGGATAATGTTCAAAGAGAGGTGTGACATGCAACATACAAAATGCCCTTGGTTTCCTGTGGTTATTTTTGAAGGCTGTAAGATCTCCATAATCATCTTCTGAACATACCTTCAACTTGGTGCTTGGTTCTTAGCATGAATGTGTTGCTCTTAGCATGAATGTGTGTAAGGAGTTTTATACAACTGTAATACTTGAAAGTCCTCTAAAAATCCCCATGTTTCCAAAGAATTATTCTTCTTGTTGCTTTTATTATTAAGTACTGGAATTTTTAGATTTTAAATGGCTAAATGATTTTTTTTTAAGCGTTCTGTTGCCTATCAGAATAAATCTGGTGATATGTAGTCTTCAACAGTCTCTTTTGCCCTTGCCTTCCAATATAAAGGGTGACATTCCACCTCTGCAGGAACATCCACATCTTGGCGAACCAGTGACAGGTACTTCATTGCACAAGATAGAGCAGGGAGCAGCTCAGAGAAGGGAGGTCTTCTCAGGAAGAGGTAATTACCGTTTATTAATTTAAATGTCCAATTAGGGGACATTAGGGGACAAAAAAAAAAAAAAAAATCACAGATTAACTAACTTCTCACACCATATAAATGGCAGGAGATGTGTCAGCTTGTGAAACTGAGCAGGAACTAATTCCTTCTATCCCTTCTGTTTTTTCAGATTTCTGTGTTGCAATCCTAAAAGGAATGGCTTCTAATAATTTTTAGCATAACTCATATGTATATTCCTGAGGAATTAAAGAAGATTTCACAATTATATAAAATATCTTGCAAAGTAAAAGTAAAATCTCTTTACACTTTGTGCTCATGCTAAAAAGACCAAAGAAAATATAGTATAGGCCCTCCTTCATGAAGGGAAATCATTAAATATGGTAATGGTTTAACTGCCCCTTGTCTCTCATCCTAATCCTGTTACTTTTTGAACCACAGCTGGGGTTGACAGCTAAACTGAAGTTCCTCTTTAGCTGACAGAATACTATTCAGCATATCCCAGTACTGAGCCAAACCTTTGCTGCCACTTGGATTTAATTTGAAATGAATAATTTCAGGAGGAATTGTTGAAAGTATTTGAGTAGAAGTGTCTTCTAGACACTCAAAACTTCAAGAAAATTGTGATGGATACATAAAATAAAGTAATATTTAGAACAGAAGTTTCTTTACTTATATTTTCAGTTCTTTTTTGTTTTCCGTGAGAACTTTTTAAAGACTAGTTCTATATATTATTATTTTTTTAAAGTACATGTGTACATACACTATAAACCTCCATTCCAGATGTCTGTACTTTGAAATAGCTTTTTTTTTCCCCATTTAAAATGTTGTAGAAAAGAAAGATTATTTGGGAGTTTGTTCCCCCCCCCCTCCTCGTTTTCTATCAGTTTGGATAAGTTACTTGCTATATTACTGAGCTGAGAACTTGTATCTATTCTGGGAAGAACCAGATTGCCCATAATTTATAAACTCCCAAAAAAGCAACTAATTTATTATGTAAGTATTCATTTTGTCATTTCATCCCATATTGAAAGAATGTGATAAGCAATCCAGGTTAATGCAATGATCATTCTGCAAATCAGGTACTATATGTCTTGATTACTGACTTGATCATTACCACTAATGTTAGGTTCAGAGGATGTTTAGGGTTTCTAGAGAAGATTGGTTGCCAAGTGTACTTCACTAGCAGCACTCCATTTTTGCTTTTTTTCCTCACAGTATATACAGAGGTGCTGTAAGGCTGAATGTCTGTTTAACAAAATGGTGGTATATGAGAAAAAGCCTGTGGAGGAATGACACTGTGCAACCAGTTATGCAGTCCTATCTCTGAGTACTTCAGCATAAAATGCTGATGAATTACTGACCAGTTTTTCAAGAATCAGCTTGATCTTCTAAAGCAAACATAATGCAAAATCAATTTGAGAAAGCGCAGCCCAGCAGTGTCTCTCAAGTTTAATTTTTGTAGCACGTGATTACATGCAATCACATTCAGGGCATTCAGGATGCAATTGTATGAAAGACATACACTGCACTGTAAGTTTTGGTTCTTCGGTTGGTTAAGAATCATAAAATATCCCGAGTTGAAAAGGACTCCCAAGGATCATCAAGTCCAACTCCTGGCTACATACGGGACCACCCAAAAATGCAATCATGTCTGAGATCACTGTCTAAACACTTGAGCTTTGTCAGGCTCAGTTCTGTGACCACTTGTCTAAGACTGGCCAGGAACTTGATGTGTTTTTTTTTTGTTTGTTTTTTTCTTTAAGCAACTTGAATAGGAGATCGATGAACTGAGCCTTGAGGAGGCAGGATGCCAGACCACCTTTCTTTGCATCTCCTTTCTGGTTGGGGAACATCAGTTTGGGCAACTTGCTGGGGAATCACCAAGAACCCTCACGAAGCTTCCAGAACAACAAACCATGCATGCACAATACAGTTGCTGCCCCCAGGGTGGTCCTGGACCAACGAGACTATATAGAGGTGAGCATGCACATTTGCCAGTGTTGACCCCTCTACCCACAGATCAAGACCCTGACTAGAGATGATAGTGCTGGATCTAATGGTGAAGACATACACACCCTTCCTACCTCTATTTCTGTTTCTCCTTTGCTCTCTTTTCCTTTAACTTTCCCCTATTTAATGCCTGTGCTAAATACCTCTATTTGCAATGTTCGTCATTTGCTGTTGGACACCACCCAGTTTTTCCCATAAAGCAATTGGTGACAGTTTAACACCTCTGCCAAACACCTTTATTGATTGTTGTTAGAAAGAACCAACAAATTGTTTGTAGTGTTCCTCTGAGTCATCTCTGTGATTCTGCCACCTCCACAGCCCCTCCACACCAGGGATAGCCCTTTCAGCAGTGAAGATTCACCTCTCTCACAACCCACCGACTGGGACAAGACACCACTTCCCTAGGGAGCCTGTTGCAGTGCCCAATCACCCTCTTCATGAAGAACCTTTTCCTAATATCAGACCTGAACCTCCCCTGATACAGCCCCATGCCATTCCCTCTGGACCTGTTGCTGTCCCCAGACAGCAGAACTCATCACCTGCCCTTCAGCTCATGAGAAAGCTGCAGGCTGCCATGAGGCCCCTCCTCAGTTTGCTCTTCTCTAGTTTGAACAAACTAAGTTACTTCAGCCACTTCTCATACATCTTGCTCTTTGGACTCTTCACCATCATTGCCTTCCTTTGAAGTTTTTCTAATTGTTTAATTTCCTTCTTACACTGTAGCACCCAGAATTTCACACAGTCCACAACATGAGGCTGTACCAGCACAGAGTGGGACAATCCCTTCCCTTGAGCAGCTAGCAGTGCCGTGCTTGATGCACCCAGGATATGGTTGGCACTTTTGGCTGCTAGAGTAAGCTGTTGACTTATGTTCAACTTGCCACCTACATGAACCCCCAGATCCCTTTCTGCAGGACTGGTCTCCAGCATCTTGTCCCCTCATCTGTACATATATTCAGGGTTTCCCCACTTGCTTTTGTTAAATTTCATATTGTTGATGATTGCCCAACTCTCTAAATTGTCAAGATCTTTCTGCAAGGCCTCTTTACTCTTCAGAGAATCAACCATTCCTCCCAATTTAGTTTCTTCTGCAAGCTTATTTAGCATGCATTTGACTCCTGCATCATGATGATTTATAAAAACATTGAAGAGAACTGTCTCTGAACGGAATCATGCAGGACCCCACTAGTGAGTGGCCACCAGCCCAATGTAACCCCATTTACTATAACCCTTTGAGCCTACCCCATCAACCGATTTTTTACCTATCATATTATATGGCTGTCTAGCTGCATGTTGGACATTTCATTCAGCAGGATACTGTAAGAAACTGTATTGAAAAATCCAAAAAGAAAATGCAAAAAGATCACATATACTAAATGCTCTATCAGCTAAATGCTAGCTATGGTCTATCTGACCATAGCTAGCACAGAAAGGCCAAAAATTTGTCCACTACACAACTCATTGACACTGGCTAAAAAGAACAGGTTTCATGTCGATGAAATCTGCCATATTCACTTCCACAATCACCTTTATTTTCCTGCAAGTAAAAATGAATTCTTAATAACCAAAGTAAATATGTATTCTTCAGCTACATAGTGAGGTCAAAGTTCTTTGTCCTCAAACAAAAACATAATGAAGTAAGTGGGTTGTTGAGCGAAATGGGTACTGTAGTCATAACAGCTCTGAACACAGTAGCAGAAATGGGTGTAAATAGTGTATTTTATAGATAAAACACTACCAACAGTTGTTATTAAGGTCACATTTAGAATTGTATTGCAAACTGAAAATACTTTCAGTTATTCAGTGTTTTCTGAAATAGCATTCATCAGCCTGCACTTTTTTCAGGCCTAAAACATACCCAAAAATGATGACTACGGAAGTGTTGTTAAGAAAACTTTTCTCAAAGAAGAAGTTAATAGAGTTCATTTTCCTCTTACAAAAACACTTATGCCCCATTTTTTAAAAGCCTCAGCATAAAAATGATTGAGATGACTGAAATTTCAAGAGAATTTTTAATAAGTAACTTTCAGTGTGGATATTCATTTCATTTCTGGTTTGGCCAAATTTAAGAGCTTCAAATATGCATTGCATGCATATTTACTGCATGAATTGGATAACATGAATAGAGGCTATTTGCACGTGGGTTTGGGAACAAAAAAAAAAAAAAAAAAAAAAAGCTTCCTAAGCTTTTTTTCTTCACACTTCTTCAAAAGTGGAAAACTATTTTCTGAAGCCTTAATTCAGGAAAGCAATGAAGTGTGTTTAAATGTTTTGCTGTGCTGAAGCCAAAGGCAGCAACAAATACAGATCAAATAGAAGTCCTTCAAAATACGTCCTCTTTCTTCATTGCTCACAAGAAATAGATTGCTCACTAGGTATATATGACAAGATGGGTAGCTACAAATGTATTTAGGCTTGATTATTTACAGAGCCTATAAAGCACAGGCTGTTGACAGGATTGATCCAGTTTGAAACAAATTCCAACAGCAAAAAGCAATAAATCAAAGACAGACATAACATTTCATAATTTCTTATAGCTGGCATAATTTGGTTTGAAGATCTTATGTATCTGTAATATGGCTGGTGGACTATTTACTTATATGCTCAATATATAGCTAATAAGTATACACATATAAAAATATTGGCTATATCCAACATGTGTCTTAAAGACTAAGAAAAAATACTTTTTTAAATATTTTTTTTCAATTTTAAGACATTTCTACACACTGAAAAAAATATATATAAAGCTTTTCTCCCCCTGTACTCCTCTCTTGTGGAGTAAGGACCTTACTCTACCTGGAGTAAGGTCCAAGTCACAGACATCCAGGTCTGTGGCCTGCAGCATACAGAAGACATGGACCTGTTAGAGTGGGTCCACAAAGATGATCAGAGGGCAGGAGCACCTCTCCTATGAAGACAGGCTGAGGGAGTTGGCGTTGTTCAGCCTGGAGAAGAGAAGGCTCCAGGGAGACCTTATAGGGACTTTCTGGTACATAAAGGGAGCCTACAGGAAAGCTGGAGAGGTACTCTTTGTCAGAGAGTGTAGTGATAGGACAAGGAGCAATGTTTTTAAACTAAAAAAGGGTAGATTTAGATTAGAGGATGGTGAGGCGCTGGAACAGGTTGCCCAGAAAAGCTGTGGATGCCCTATCCCTGCAAGCGTTCAAGGCCACATTGGATGGGGCTTTGAACAACCTGGTCTGGTGGGAGGTCACAGAATCACAGAATCACAGAATTTCTAGGTTGGAAGAGACCTCAAGGTCATCGAGTCCAACCTCCAACCTAACGCTAACAGCCCTCCACTAAACCATATCCCTAAGCTCTACATCTAAACGTCTTTTGAAGACTTCCAGGGATGGTGACTCCACCACTTCCCTGGGCAGCCTGTTCCAATGTCTAACAACCCTTTCAGTGAAGAAATTCTTCCTAACATCTAACCTAAAACTCCCCTGGCTCAACTTAAGCCCATTCCCCCTCGTCCTGTCACCAGGCACGTGGGAGAACAGGCCAACCCCCACCTCGCTACAGCCTCCCTTGAGGTACCTAAAAAGAGCGATAAGGTCACCCCTGAGCCTCCTCTTCTCCAGGCTGAACAAGCCTAGCTCCCTCAGCCGCTCCTCGTAGGACTTGTTCTCCAGGCCCCTCACCAGCTTCGTCGCCCTTCTCTGCACCCGCTCAAGCACCTCCATGTCCTTCTTGTAGCGAGGGGCCCAAAACTGAACACAGTACTCGAGGTGCGGCCTCACCAGAGCTGAGTACAGGGGGACGATCACCTCCCTCGCCCTGCTGGTCACGCTGTTCCTGATACAAGCCAGGATGCCGTTGGCCTTCTTGGCCACCTGAGCACACTGCTGGCTCATATTCAGCTGACTATCCACCATCACTCCCAGGTCCTTCTCTGCCTGGCAGCTCTCCAACCATTCCTCTCCCAGTCTGTAGCTCTGCTTGGGGTTATTGCGCCCCAGGTGCAGGACCCGGCACTTGGCTTTGTTGAACTTCATGCAGTTGTACTTCATGCATGTTGAACTTCAACAAACTTCACGCATGTTGAACTTCATGCAGGTGTCCCAGCCCATGGCAGGAAGGTTGGAACTAGATTGCCTTGAAGGTTCCTTCCAACCCAAATCATTCTATGATTCTATGATTTAGTAGTCTGCATGCAGAAAATTTTAACAGGTATAAGAACCTGCATCTTACCACTCATTCTGATAGAAAGAACATATGCTTAGGTAAAATTGTGACTGCTTTCCATTGGTATCAATGTTACTAAACCTTGTTGCTCTCTATCAAAAGTGTAATTTTTGCCTGTGCCAACTATGCTGTTAGGCCTACAAAGTACATTTTTCCTCTAAAACTACATGTTTTTGTAGTTATTCTAGAATAATTAAAAGTTTAATATATGTCTTAATATTTTCAGTATGCATGAAGTTATAAAACCATGCAAGTTTTTGGAAAAAAATAGAGTTGCTTTTCAAATCTATCAAATTTTGTGTTTCTAATTCATACTAATTTAGAAAACTGATCATGCACTTTTAATTTGTGGTTGTTATTGTTAAAAGACAAAAATGTACATGTTTTTGTATTCCATTCTGATAATATTTGATCTTCTTTTAAATTCCCTGCAATACTCTTCTGGCACCATACCACAGGTAAAAATGTGACAATAAATAAAAGTTATTTTGAAAACAATTGATATCAGAAAGCTGTTTGAATAAAAATAAATTACTTGTGAAAATACATAATTTTTATTATTATTTCTGTTAAAAATATTTTATCTTGTTTTAATAGTTGAAGTTTAAATTTTGAAATTTCATTTTTTACTCCCAAAGACTGTGAGGAAAAAGACAGGGCACATTTTGAAGCAGAAAAGAAAATAATTTGGGATCTCTACATACTAGGAGATATTTCTGATGTGAAAAAAAATATATAATCTACTGGTATTTTAATGTCATATTACACTTTCATAATAATACTTTTTGACAGAATGTATGTCAAAATATACAATTAATCATAATGAACACCAGTCTCAAAGAAGCTTCCTTTCACAGGAAAATTACCTAATGTTAACATCTCTTATTAAATGAATTCTAAGTTTCAGTCAGCTATATCATGCTGTCTACCAACTGCTTGATTACTTCTATAAGTAGATACGTCATACCTAAAAGTAACTATACTAAGTGATATTAATATAATGGTACAACAATGTATAGTTTATTTCTAAGGAAAAGTCACAAAAAATATTAAACATTCAATCACCTGTACCAATATAATTGTTTTTATCCTTCCATGTATATTTAGTATTAGAATAGCACAAACTTAGAACAGCTCTGTATTTGTGGAGTCCAACATATTTCTACTTTCAGTAAATGTATTGTCCTAGCCCAGAAATGAATTTATATCTTAGTGTCACAATTTCTCTTACAAAAAGGGATAGCTTGCAGTATGGAGGGAAAATTAATTTGCACCTCAACACATGTAAGTGAAGACAAAATTATCCATCTGCCAGGTAAGAGATTGCTTTAAAACAGAATGAAAAGTGTTAGCTTTGCTTGAATGGAATTTACACCTTGCTTTTGTTGAGGAGTGTAAGCAATGAGGTTATTCAGTATACATTTTAAGGAGCCTAGTACAATTCTTCATCATCCTCCCAGAAGTCTTGCCATACATGCAATAATCAGAGGTTATAAGCAGAGTTTATTTCTATGACTATCTATGCATGACATGGATACACATACTATTTCCTTTTGTTTACAGAATGTTCCTTTCCTATGAATTGTCCACAACATTAACAATCCTGTCATATTTTTAAATACTGATTCAACAGAATCTTGTTAAGGATGGAAAAATCCAGAACTTCATCATTTTCAAAACTGTCTTGTCTGAAAGATTATCCATAACCATGAAACAACAATAACAAGCTTCAACCAGCTTGTGAAACGTTCATCTCTGAAGCTGAGTCTACAGGCCCAGAAATGCTGTATCTCAAAGGCCAAAAAGTAAGCATAGCCTCCTTAATTACAGAAGCATTTAGTTAATTTTAGAGCCCCATGAGTTATCAGCTTGAAAATGATGATGGAACCATCAGCAGCTCTGATGCAGTTCTTTCATCCCTTGGGACAGAAAAAATTAAGATCTAGGATGCCATCTGTCTTCTTAGTGGCGTAAATCAGTAGTCAGCTGCTAGGATTCCCTCAGTACCCTAATCTCAACACTTCTCTAGCATAATGCTGATTTGATCTTTTCAAGTGTCGTTCCTTCTCTCCACAACACAGGACTTGTCCACCATGCCTGTCTCCAAGGAGTGCACATTTTTGAGTACTGCCACGTCCTTAGCAGTGCAGTACTGCCAAAGTTTAAGGCTGTGGACAGATTAAATAAATAAATAAGTAAAATTGTTTCCTCTCCTAGCTATCTTTTAAACCATAACAGCTACCCATGTCTGTTCTTACTTACAACAATAATATCTGCATATCCAAACTAGCTATACTCTAAAGAAATGGCATAGTCAGTTTTGTGAAGTAAAAATACTCCCTTACAAAACTGCATGCCCAAATTACTACAGTTGGCATTTTCAGATTACCTGGGTCCACACTGAGGAATCAGAAACTCCATGTCAGCCAGATTCCCCATTCCATTAAAGAAATCTGAGGTACACAAAACAGCCTTCAGTCTGGTCTGCCCTAGAACTATGAACATGGGCATCTGAGGCTCCCCAATACACACAAAAAATACACACACACACCTACCTCTCAGCAGCTTTCTTTCACAACCTTGCTTGTATCCTGATGTAGTGTGTCAAAACAGGGGACTATCTGTTTTGTAAGTGTGTTTCTGACCTGAGAACGGCCCTGGGAGACTTGTCAAAGGGCAGCATGATGGCAGATCTCCCCAGTGGCATATCCTCACAAAGACAGCCAGGCATAAAACCTGCAGGTAAATCAGAATGTGTGCAACATCCAGAAACTCTTCCTCCACTTCTGGAGACCTCAAGTTTGATGTCCACTTTAGAAACAATGAATAAAAAACACTTTACTAGTCCCATTGTGAATATCAGAATGAACAGGCACTAAACATAAGTCCAAGTACCACAATTTGAGTTGTGCATGTTAGTTGATGGGCTCATTGCTGTGTTCATTTTAAACTTCTTTTAATAGCATTTAAATCTGCATTTTATTATTTTTTTTTCCTTAAAAGAAGCTACAAAGAAAGAACTAAAGGTTTCTTTGTCCAGATGGCTAGACTTTAACCAGACAGATGGAAGACAGCAATTCCTGCCTGGACTTCTGGCATATTTCTAGGGTCTGCTGGCTGAGAAAAGCTGTGCCAGACAGGCTATGCTCCCCCATCATGTTTCCCCAGGGCAGGCAACCACCACAGTTGTTCTAGGTTCAATGGGAACTTCAAGGATTTCAGGAATTCCAGTACTAACCAGAATTCAGCTGTTGCCTCTAAAGCCCAAATCCCTATAAAGAAGCTGAGGACTTGGGACTGTTTCCCAGGGCTCTTGGTTCTTATCTAACTCTAGCATTTGGAAAGCTTGCATGCTTCGAATAGCTTAGTGGACTTCCTAGAGAATTGTCGTGCAGTTATTGGTCCTTATACTACCACTCAGCATCTGCAAGGTCTTTGTTAGTATGTTTTGCTTCTGAAATAGCTGTTTGTATCTTGAATTTTTGTCTTATTTTTCTTGACCATGCTACTCACTGGCATATTTCAGGTCTGTCTCTGACTCAGTAAGCATAAATCCTCATTATTAGACCCAAGGATATTTATCTTGTGTAGAACGTGATGGAAGGAGGCGTTATATAACTCCTGTTACACTCCTATACTATCTGCAAATGTCATCCCTTCTCCATAAAAGGGCTACTATCCCTATGAGGTCCAGAACTATCAACTGTTAATAAATAAATAAGCACGTATGACATGAATACTGAAAGAATCTATTCATGCAAGCATATACAGAGAGGGAGACCATATGTACTGGGAGAGGTAGAGAAAATGATACAACATCCAGCAAGAGAGTTATTGTACATGCTACAAAAAGACACAAGATCTTTTCTTCTATCTATACTGGTAGAGTTTATGTTAACAAATACAGAAATTAAACCAAATAATCCTACTAGAAAAAAGCATCTGGAAAAAAAAAAAAAAAAGACTAGGACAGAGACAGAAGATGTATCGGAGGAGTGTGGGGGGTGTTCTTTTGAGTTTTTAGAAATTTTATTTAGAAAATACTAAATTATTAAATATTACTTATTAATTAAATACTAAATTATTAAGGTGTAACAAGTCAATCTTCACTATCAAACAGGAATAGGCTTAACCAGTTACCAAAAAGTAAGGTTTTTATATGTATTTTCTCTTAAAATGCAAACCAGTTGCCACACTATTTTGAACTGCATGACTGATGCATCATTCAGAGCACTGGAGAAGTAAAAAGTACCTTTGTTTGGTTTTGGAATTAGCTGATAACCACGCAGCACTCTTTCACACCAAGTGTGAAAGCTGGAAAAACTTTCACATTGGAAAAAGCAGATACAGTAACAAATTACAGAGAAGTTTCACAAAGATCTTCTCTCTCCCTTGAACCATATTACCTTTGCTGGTTCTGTGTCACTGGAGCAGCCACTGACAACCTGGAGCACCCTAGAGAGAAGGGTCTGTGGCACTAGGCATGCAGGCTGTCCCAGCCTCAGCCACCAGGCACCTCCCTGAGGACAGGGCTGGGAGGAGACCGCAATGAGCCACAGGCCTGCAGGTGAGCCCGGCTGGGAGACGGCCATATCAGGGCAGCTTGTGGGGAGTTGGAGCCTGGCCCTGCTGTGGCCTCACTGGGGCTGGGACTGACAGCCCTAGGGCTAATACAGGGGCATGGGCCTAGCCAGGTTGGGGGAGCCCCTGGGATATTTAGACATGGGCAGGTCTAGGAGAGCCAAAGGGCACTCAACACAGCTGTAAGGAGTTTGCTGTTGTCCTGACAGAGCTGGAGAACAGATGAGAGGAGGTTCACTCTTTCATTCATTATTTTATTTCCCCTAGTTTTATGTAATTGTTGTTGGCAACAAGAATTAACCCTCTAACCTTTAACATATTTTAAAAATTAAAATTAAAATTAAATCAATTATTTCAATAAACAATGCGATTGTAGAAATTTGTTGTAAATAGTATCACCAAATACATACTTTTCCACAACTTTTAGAGTCATAGAATCATAGAATGCCTTGGGTTGGAATAGACCTTAAAGATCACCCAGCTCCATCTCCCCTGCCATGGGCAGGGACACCTCCCACCAGACCAGGTTGATCAAAGCCCCATCCAGCTTGGCCTTGAACACTTGCAGGGATGGGGCCATTAACAAATTCTCTGGGTGACCTATTCCAGTGCCTCACCAATTATTTTTTCACTTTTAGCAAAAAAGGGTCTTGTTGATGAGAAGTAGAGAGAAAGTGTTTTAGTTTTTGTTTTCCCTGTTTGTTTGTTGTTATTGTTTTTTTTTCCCCATACACCTTTTGCTTTTTTTTGTTTTGTTTTGTTTTTCCCTCATTCATTTCCCTTTGATTAAATTATTCTTAATCACCTGTGAGCCTTTTTCTTTCCATCAAACTTTTTTCTCTCCCTCTTCTTTCAAGGACGGAGAGTAAGAACAGTTGTGATGTAGTTCAGCTGCCCAGCAAGGTGCCCATCTGCACCACAGATAACAATATAACTTTTGATGAGACCTCTATTAATTCAAATTTTTGAATGTTATATATTTTCAAATAGGAAATGTCAACTTTCTCAGGAAATTTTCTGTAGTATACAGTGATCCATTGTTCTCTGCTCTAGAATGAGTGACTATCACAGGTCTAAAAGTTGCTGAGAATAACTCATATATGTCATGAATGCAGTAGGAATGATCTAAAACTCTCCATGACTACATTAGTGGAAAGAGCCAAAGGCCTTCCCTTGGAAATGGGTAATTTGGGCATAAAGCAGAGCTAATATATATGACATATACAGTGCAGTCATATGCATTCAGTTTTCGGGGCTGACTTAAAATGCTGTAAAAATATCATTTGCAAAAAGTCATTTGTTCTTATATGCAACTATTGAATTGACTGTCAGGGCATCAGCATCTAGATGTATCCAGGCTCCATATGAAGAAACATGAACTTTTAATGTAATGGAACTGCTACATTTTTAACCCGTTGATTCTGCTGTGTGACTCATTCATTAAATGAATCTGTCCACTCCTGCTCCTGTCCCTTCAATTTTTTACTATTATCTTCCATTTTACTAATCTGGACATTAGCAAGTTACTGTGGAAAATATATCACAAGACAACTGTAGATGAACATAATTTGTAAGAAGTAATCAACATATAGTCAGGCCTGAAATAAAAGTGATGTTCATTTGCGTTATGAAAACAGTTTCTCTAGCTATAATAATTCAGCAAACAATTGTGTATGTCCATAAAACCCCAGCTTAACCTAAGAGAATTATAAAGATGACTGCAGAAAATGTAATTGTTCTGTGGATTCAGGCACAGACAGAACAGAAAGACATCACAGGTAATCTGCCTGTACATCCTTTGCTGTCAAAAAGGAAAGAATGGAGGAAAGAGAGAGACACAGCATGGTTGAGAGCACAGACCATGCTGTGCTCTCCTTGATCCACCCTCTGGAACAGAACCATTTCCTGACAGTAAGGGTTTTGTCTGTTATGAGCTATGAATGAATTTTTGTGAATAGCCTGCACCGTGTCACCAGGACAACAGAGATAACAGGAGGAGCTGCTTGAAAAAAAAATAAAAATAAAATAAAATAAAATAAAATAAAATAAAATAAAATAAAATAAAATAAAATAAAATATAAACTTTTGATGCCATGGGCTGCTGATCTAAAACATAATGCCTATGTCTTAGATTTGACATACATGTAGGCCAAATCTCTTCTTAAATAATTCAAGCAAGTCTGAATTTAGCAGTTTAAGAGTCATTGTGAGATAACTAAGATGGTCACTATAAAATCATAGAGAAAATATAAAAATAGAGCAAAACTATGTGTTCTTAAATCACATTACCTTCAGTTTTAGAACCCTGTTGTTTAAATGTGATGAAGATTAGAACTTTAACAGCATTTCTACAGAGCTTTATGGGCTTATTGTCCATCCCAAAGTGGCCAATTAGTGCTGTGAGAATGAGAAATATGTTTCAGATACCAAACAACTGAGGCAATAACAAAGAGAGGTCCTGATAAGGATGAAACAAAATACAGTGGGAAGAAAAGGCAAGAAAGGTGATTACATAAAGAAAGAAGAGCTGCAGTGAAGCATCTGGTGAAGTACAACAAGTTCTAAATAGGGGAAGGGAAAAGGCAAACAATCAGGAAAAAAAAAATAATGGATAATGTGTGCTTTTTGTCTCCCTTCCCTATTTATTTTGCTTCTATAATAAATCACAATCAGTCTGGGTTCTCTTCCCGGGAAAACTCTTACTTTTGAACTTTGAAATTCTGAACTGGAATGAAAAGTATTTTCAAAAAGTTATTTGGAAGTAGATTGCTTTGGGCTTCAGCATTTGGATGATTATGTAATATGTACTAACTCACTTATAACTTTGAAAAAATAAAATATTTTCAGTGAAACAATACTGTATCATACCTATTTTATACAAAAAAAAAATCAAAACATTTCAGTAAGCCTGAAACATATTGTTTTGTGCTCTTGTTTCAAAACAAAATATTCATTAATATTATTTTTGAACTATGAAGTAAATCTAGATATGCCCATTAAATATGTTAGTTTATTCGATCAATATTTCACAGTGGAAAGATTTTTCGTCCAAATGTTTCTGAGCAGATGTCATGCTGTGTGACAGGGAATATATGGACATATACTTGACTTTAAGTGTGTTACATTCAAATGGTAAAATTATTACTGTGCTTATAAATAGCCATAGGATTATTCTTGATAGCTACCTTGAATATGGTTATGACAAATAATGTGCATTCTGACTAGGATGAAATTTTTTTTAAATGAACCTACACGAGTATTTTCTTAAAAAGGACTATTGACATGAATCAGCTGAGTATGGTTTGTCCCACAACACAGCTGCCAGGAAATCTACCCCTCGGGAAAAAACAGCTGCCAACTTGAGTTTCTTACTGAAAACATGTGCTAATTATGCAAATACATATAAAAATATTTTCAGTCTTTCTTTTTTCTTCTTGTCCAGCCTGCAGAAAATGTTGATTTTTAATTCAGGAGAGTGTATGTGTGTTGAAGGGAGTGAGGGGTTGAGGAGTGAGGGTGGGGTCTAAAGCTTTTGGCATTTCTTGACCACATTGCATTAGCAGGCTTTACAGTTAATATATTTCATTTTCTAAAGGTGTTAGACCAGTGTTTAGATGAAAAACTATTATTTACTGACTCGCTAGAAGAGGCAATAGTGATTGGGCTTCTTGGACTATATCTATCCTAAAACTGTATGTCCTTCATTAGCTGTCAGCTCTGGGAAGCTACACTCCTAAATTTGCACAGAGCAGATTGAGAGGTGATTCTAAGTCTAGACTAAGTTATGCAGCCATCAAGATTTTTGATAAGCCAAAACTGAGTCTTGTTTTATTTACTGCTTGCCTTGTATTAAACCAGGTCTTACTAACTGTACTGGATCAACAGCAAATGTCCCAGGTGGATTTCTGATTCTGTTTTCCAAAATGTAGTATTTTGAACTAAAATTCGGTTTACTTTTACTGTATCTGGTCCTATTTCTTCTTCTATCAGTATTCTATTCATCTTTTCCTTGTTCTGTATCCACACCACCTGTTAATCCATCTGTGCTGTTTTTGTATCTGTTGCCTATATAGTGTGCATTACTTGCCTACCATCCAGTAGCTCCTTATCTATCTGCAAATGAAAGCTGCTGCCTTCATCCTGACAAATTCCTACCCTAATTTATTTTCCTTTCTTATAATGACCCTCCTCCGTCTATGGTTAATCAGGAAGGCTGAGTTAGTTAATATTCTGATACACAATTGTCTCAACCATATCATTGCCTTGTGAGGCTGAAGTAAAATACCTCCCAGAGATTCCCCACACTCTTCTGTTGGACCCATATAGATACATGAGATACTTCTCTCAAGAGAGGAGTGAGATACTTCTCTCTTATTGCTTACCTATCTCCTTCATTTTAATAACAGAATAACATTCTGCATGACTCCCTTCCTGATGCCTAAAACACCATGTACTCACACAATCCAGATTCTGTGTATGCACCCTACCTCTGTCCCCTGCCCTAGACCGCCATGTTCCCTTCTCCCTCCTCTTATTCATTCTTCCAATAAATTTCCATTCCCCTATATGCATTTGCCAGAAGCCTGTATTGTTACACCACAGTTCCCTAATATCTTTTCTACACATTAGACAGTCCAAATGTATCCACTTATCAGAGGACTCCCTGGGTTTTCTATTTCCTCTTTTTTTCCTCCCATCACAGCATCACAGAATCACAGACTGATTGAGTTTGGAAGGTGATCCTAACACCTCTAACTCAAAAGTATGAGCTACAACGGGTTGCTCAGGGTCACATTCGATCAGGTGAGCAGACATGGAGACTTCACAGCCTGTCTGAGCAACCCATTCCAATATTTAATCACCCTTACAGTATTTTTTTTTTCTAACATTTAAACAAAATTTCTTGTATAGCTATCTGTGTCCATCTTGATCTGTCACTGGATACCACAAAGAAATTATGGCTCCATCATCTCTACACCCCTACCCCCACAGGTATTTATACACATTAATAATATCCCCCTGAACCTTCTCTTCTCCAGCCTGCATAGTCACAGCCTCTTCTAATATTTCAGACACTCTAATTTTTTAATTATCTTTATGGGCCTTCACAGGTACTGCTCCAGTATCACAGAATCACAGAATTGTCTAGGTTGGAAGACACCTCAAGATCATCGAGTCTAACCTCTGACCTAACACTAACAGTCTCCACTAAACCATATCGCTAAGTTCAACATCTAAACGTCTTTTAAAGACCTCCAGGGATGGTGACTCCACCACTTCCCTGGGCAGCCCGTTCCAACGCCTCACAACCCTCTCAGTAAAGAAGTTCTTTCTAATATCCAACCTAAAACACCCCCAGCACAACTTTAGCCCGTTCCCCTTTGTTCTGTCACCAGGCACGTGGGAGAATATACCAACCCCCACCTCACTACAGCCTCCTTTAAAGAGTGATAAGGTTGCCCCTGAGCCTCCTTTTCTCCAGGCTGAACAAACCCAGCTCCCTCAGCCACTCCTCATAAGACTTGTTCTCCAGACCCCTCACCAGCTTCATCGCCCTTCTCTGGACTCACTCGAGCACCTTGATGTCCTTCTTGTAGCGAGGGGCCCAAAACTGAACACTGCACTTGAGGTGCGGCCTCACCAGAGATGAGTACAGGGGGACAATCACCTCCCTAGCCCTGCTGGTCACACTGCTTCTTGTTCAAGCCAGCATGCCGTTGGCCTTCTTGGCCACCTGAGCACACTGCTGGCTCATATTCAGCCGACTATCCACCATCACTCCCAGGTCCTTCTCTGCCTGGCAGCTCTCCAACCACTCATCTCCCAGCCTGTAGCTCTGCTTGGGGTTATTGCACCCCAGGTGCAGGACCTGGCACTTGGCCTTGTTGAACTTCATGCAGTTGACATCAGCCCATCGGTGCAGACTATCCAGATCCTCCTGCAGAGCCTTCCTGCCCTCGAGCAGATTGACACACGCACCTAACTTGGTGTCATCTGCGAACTTACTGAGGATGCATTCGATCCCCTCATCCAGATCATCGATAAAGATATTAAAGAGGACTGGCCCCAGTACCAAGCCCTGGGGACTAGACACCACTAGTGGACGGCCTCCAACTGGATTTGACTCCATTCACCACAACTCTTTGGGCCCAAAACTGGCTATCCAGCCAGTTTTTAACCCAATGAAGCGTACGTCAGTCCAAGCCATGAGCAGCCAGTTTCTTTAGGAGAATGCTGTGGGAAACAGTGTCAAAAGCCTTGCTGAAGTCAAGGTAGACCACATCCACAGCCTTTCCCTCATCCATCAAGCACATCACTTTGTCACAGAAGGACATCATGTTTGTCAAGCAGGATCTGCCTTCCATAAACCCATGCTGACTGTGCCTTATCACCTGCTTGCCCTGTAAGTGCCATGTGATGACTCTCAAGATAATCTGCTCCATGAGCTTCCCTGGCAAATGTGTGTCCATGTGTGTGAAAATGTATGTCCATGTGTGTGAAATTCTCTTCACAGATTCATAAAATCACAGAATAGTCTGCATTGGAAAGGACCTATTAAGATTATGTAGTCCAATCCCACTGTTAGTGGGATCACCAAGAGCAGGTTGTCCTCTTGTGCTGGAAAGCTAAACCTGACACCCCAGATAAGGCTTCACCAGAGCTAAGCAGAGTGTAAATACCACCTCCCTCAACCTGCCA
Organism: Netta rufina; assembly: GCF_964035555.1. Taxonomy (NCBI): domain Eukaryota; kingdom Metazoa; phylum Chordata; class Aves; order Anseriformes; family Anatidae; genus Netta; species Netta rufina. The sequence goes on from NC_140124.1 coordinate 103,161,888, forward strand.
GCAATGCTCTTCCTAATGCAGTCCGATATATTTCCCTCCATATATCCTAAATATGCTCATATTAAAGTGATTCTTTAGTAAGCTATTTATTTTACAACTCCAGCAAGAGGACATTTCTGCCTTAATTAAAACTTCAGCATTTATACATGCTACAGCCATCCTTGTGTCAGTCTGGCAGTTATTACTAAGTCTCACAGTTAACCTAAATCTTCACCATAAGGCGATAAATGTCTTGCTGTCCTATACAATCATTTATAGTCTAGTGCCCAACCATTGGTCATCTGCCTGCATTTCAAATCATAAAAAAAAAAAAAAAAAAAAGTTCAAACTTAGGATATGACCAGTTCTGCAATGATGAGAGTGGTCATTTTGGAATGTACTATTTCAGCCCAAGGTATTTTTGTACCTCTTTGTGTATGGTATCATAATGGTTTTTTCCCTATTTGCTGTTCCCACCACTATGGACACAACTGTGTCATTATGTGTGGAAACACAGAAGTAATGCCTTGTGAGAACTGTCTTCTGAAAGAATAAAACAAAAAAGACCAAGGAATGAGTGGAGCAATGGGCATAAGGGAGGAAAAGAGAAGCATCTGCAGAAAATAGTAATGAATTGGTAAATAATGTCTGCTCTCCATATTATATGCAAATTATGTGAAGTCAGACAATATAACATTTTAGAGACTTGGCTGAATATATGAAACAATCTGTTGATCTGGATTAAGTATTTTAGCATATCACTTAATGTCTTCAGAAGCAAAATGAGGATCAACGTCCCTATCTAAACCAAGCCAATCAGTTAGCTAACCTTTTAAATCACTATTACTTCTGTGATCTGGAGCAGATAAGCCTTAAATTAACAGGATTAGAGAAAGTTTATCTAGGCATAATATTTTTGATTTGCAAGAAATTGTGGTGGTTCTACCCAGCTGGACAGACAAACTCCACAACAACCATTCTCTCACTCCCCTTCTTCAAAGGAAAAGAGGGAGAAAATATGATGAAAAGGGCTCAAGGACTGAGATAAGGATCACCCACCAGTTATCATTGTGGGCAAAACAGGTTTAGCATAGAGAGATTAATATAGTTTATTACCTATCACTAGTAGACTAGAACAGTGGGAAACTATACACAAACATCCCCTCCACCCCCCCTACCTCCTGCCCCCCAAGCAGCACAAGGGAATGGGGAATGGGGGCAGTGGTCAGTCCTTAATGCTTCATCTCCGCCACTCTTTCACTCTGTCACTCTGTGCCCCTGCTCCAGTGTGGGGTCCCTCCCATGGGATGCCGTCCTTCACAAATTGGTCCTGCATAAGCTTCCCACAGGCAGCAGCTCTTCAAGAACTGCTCCAACATAGGTTCATACCACAGGGTCCATTCATTGAGAGCAAACTGCTCCAACACAGGTCCCCCATGAGCAGCAGCTTCCCCCAGATCACCTGCTCCTGCATGGGCTCCTCTCCATGGGCTACAGCTCCAGCCCAGAGCCTGCTCCTCCAGAGGCTACCCGTGCACCGCAGCCTCCTCCAGGCCACATCCATATGCTCCACTGGGGGTCTCTGCACAGGCTGCAGGGTATCTCCTGCTCTGCACCTGGAGCACCTCCTACCCTCCTTCTGCCCTGACCTGGATGCCCTCAGGGCTGGTTATCTCCCATTTTCTCACCCTTTTCTCCCAGTTGCTGTTGCACATTTTTTTTCCCTTTCTTAAACCTGTTCTCCCAGAGGCCCACCCAGCACTGCTCACTGGCTTTGCTCTGGCCAGCAGTAGGTCCCTTTTGCAGCCGGATGGAGCTGGCTCTGATCTGACATGGGGCAGCTGCTGCGCTCTGCGCACAGAGCTTACCCCTGCAGCCCACAACTACCAAAACCACACCACATATACACAATTAAGAAACAAAAGGTGAATGTCAAAATAAAGAATTGAAAATTAAGTTCAGTTTATTTAAACTTCAAAATTCAAAATATATTAAAACTACACAAACTTCCCTTAGTGATTTCACCATTTCTACAAAAAGAAGAGCAAACTCACAAAAAATAAAAAAATAAAATAAAATAAAATAAAATAAAATAAAATAAAATAAAATAAAATAAAATAAAATAAAATAAAATAAAATAAAATAAAATAAAATAAAATAAAATAAAAATAAAATGTGTGGTGTGTTGATCTTGTCTGGCTGCCAGACACCCACAGTTGCTCCCTCAGTCCCCTTCCTCAACAGGACACAGAGAGAAAATAAGGTGGAAAAGATCATGGGTTGAAATAAAGGCACAATAATAAGAAAAACAAATCTACATGTGGAACCAGAAAGAGTAATTCATCCACTACTTCACTTTGCCAGGCAGATGTCCAACCATTTGCTGGAAAACAGAGCCTCATGGAGGTTGCTTGGGAAGACAAATGCCATAAACATCTATGTCCCCAAAGCCTCCTCCTTTCCCTTAGCTCTTACTGCTGAGCATGACTTCATATGGATCCCTTTGGTCTGTTTGGATCAGCTTGTTTCAGCTATGAAACAAGCCTCTAGTCAACCATGCGCCTACCAGCCTTTGAGGGGGGGAGGGAGGGAAAGAGCAGAGGGGAAGGGTGATAGCAGCAAGAAAGCCTTGCTGCTGCGTAAGCACTGCTCAACAATACCCAAAATGCTGCCATGTTATCAACACTGTCTTAGACCCAAATGCAAAGCAGAGCACTATATAGGCTACTAAGAGGGAAATTAACTCTATCCCAGACAGATTGAATACAGCCCCGAACTAGTTTTCTTTCTTTCGTCTTGACTTTCCCTTCAGGATGAATTATTTTCAGTCCTTTTGGCAAAGATAGTCATACATTATATTAAATAATAATAATAATTTTAATGTTGTGAACTACATATTTCTTAAATATAATCTATGGTTTTCCTAAACATTACTAGGTATGGATTTGATGGATGAACTATTTGATGGATAAGGAACTGGCTGTGTACAGAGAGTTGCTAGTCAACAGCTCAGCATCCACATAGAGACCAGATGAGTTCTGTCTGTCAGCAGTCTGTCTTGGGATCCCAACTATTTAATATCTATATTAATGACAAAGACTGGAGGATTGAGTACACCCTCAGAAAGTTTGAAGATAACACTAAACTGAGTAGCACAGCTGATATGATAGAAGGAAGGGATGCAATCCATAGAGAGCTTGACAGGCATGAGAAGAGGGCACATATAAATTGTTCAGCTAGACTGAGTTCAAAGTCCTACACCAGGGTTGAGGCAACCCCTGGTACAAGTACAGGCTGAGGGACCAGTCTGTACTAGCCATACAGAGAAGGACTTGGCATTGTATCCTGAGCTGCATAAAAAGAAGAATGGCCAAGGGAGAATGGTCAAGGGAGGTGATTCTTCCCTTCTATTCCACTCTTGTGAGACCCCAAGTGGTGTACTGCATCCAGGTCTGGGACCCCCAGCTCAAGAGAGACATGGATCTATTAAACTTGGTCCAGAGGAGGGCCACAAAAATGGTCAAAGGCCTGGAACATCTCTCCTACAAAGAATGGGTGAGAGAACATGGGTTGTTTAACCTGGAGAAGTGAAGGCTCCAAGGAGACCTTATAGCGGCTTTCCGATATTTAAAGAGAATTTATAAGAAAGATGGGAAGAAACTTTTTGCTAGGGCATGTAGTGATAGCAAAAGGGGTAATGGTTTTAAACTGAAACAGACTTAGGAACAAACTATTTAGTGGTGAGGCACTGGAACAGGTTGCCCAGAGAAGCTGTGGATGCCCCCCATTCCTGCAAATGTTCAGGGCCAGGTTGGATAGGGCTTTGGGCAACCTGACCTAGTGAAAGATGTCCTTGCCCATGGCACAGGAGTTTGAACTGGATTAAAGGTCCATTCCAACCCAAACCATTCTGTGATTCTATAATTCTATGAAAATTAATTAAATGGAAATGATTGTTTTTGATGGAGTCTGGATTTGGTTTTGCCCTCCTCAGTGTCAATTCCTTTCCTTTCCTTTCCTTTCCTTTCCTTTCCTTTCCTTTCCTTTCCTTTCCTTTCCTTTCCTTTCCTTTCCTTTCCTTTCCTTTCCTTTCCTTTCCTTTCCTTTCCTTTCCTTTCCTTTCCTCTCCTCTCCTTTCCTCTCCTCTCCTCTCCTCTCCTCTCCTCTCCTCTCCTCTCCTCTCCTCTCCTCTCCTCTCCTCTCCTCTCCTCTCCTCTCCTCTCCTCTCCTCTCCTCTCCTCTCCTCTCCTCTCCTCTCCTCTCCTCTCCTCTCCTCTCCTCTCCTCTCCTCTCCTCTCCTCTCCTCTCCTCTCCTCTCCTCTCCTCTCCTCTCCTCTCTGAAATCTTAAATTCTCAGTTTTAAGATTTACTGACCTGGGAGTAGGGAGGAAGGGGTAGAATAGTCCAACATCAGCGAGTTTTTTACTTTCGTTTCCTAGTACTTTAACTCATCCTTGTTCCTTTGCTAATGAATGGGATAGGAGAAGTTCTAATTTCTCTACAGCTCCCATTCTGGGGTGGGCTGCCTGTGTGTGATATTCCAGATGAGGGTTTCTACTAAGGACTTATGCAAAAACACTAGAATATGTTTTGTGCTAAACATCAATACTTATGCATATCTTGGCCACCGATTTTTTAAAAGGATTTAATTGGGCTCCCTGCATGGTATCTGTCTCCCTTTCCTCAGTTGCCACAGTCAATGAAGAACCCCTGTGAGGTGCAGCAGTAGTTCACAGTAGTTCACAGCTTCAAGACAGTTTAATTTATATGTACCAACACTTACTTTCCTTGCCCCTGTATAAACCTTTCACCTTATTTAACACCAACTGCTTTCTCACAGTTCTCCCTGACCTCACTTATCTAAAGATCATTATTGTATCTGGAGCTCTGTCTAGCTCTCATCCAAATTCTTTTCCAGATTATTAATACAGGCATTAAAAAATAAAAATAAAACATACACAATCTTATATTTTGCATTCTGTTACTTGGTTAGGCCTTGATCAAAAAGTATATTGTCTCTTCTGAGGACCATTTATCTTCTATAGTAGATATTGGGAGGTGGATTTTGGTAAAACTTTGGAAATGAGCATGAATTGCTGACTGGTTCTCCTTAACTGCCTCCTTTTTAATATGCTCAAAGATTTCTGAGAGATAACAAAGGCAATATAATTTTTTTCCCAAGCTAAAATATTTATTATTTGTGTCAGACCTCACTAACTTGCTACCCAAACATACATGTAAAATTGCTGGGCTTTAGAGAAGTCTTGATAAAAGTTGTTAGTTTCTGTGATAGGTGTAAAAGCATCTGTATGCTTGCAATAGCAAAAAATAAAGATATGACTTTGGATATAACATTACTACATTCTATATTTAACTTAGAATAAAGCATGTGATTTCTGTTAACGAATCAATTAAAGCAAATAACCTTGTAATGTGCTAATGTGGTGCAGTAAAGTGCTTGTCACTTATGTAATGGAAGTATTTTAGTATCGACTATTTTTCTGAGACATTTGCCAGATAACATTATGTTTCTCAGATAACTTGAACGTCAGCATTTGAAATAATTATGATTCTTACTGTGTGATGCAAAAGCCATATAAATGTGGGATTGACCAATAAAATAAGGTAATCCAGGGTATTAAAATGCATACATAGATTCATATGTACTGAAGATAACTAGAGTATGTTAAAAGACAACCAGGGAAGGTTTTCTTACCGTAAAAATGGATTTCCAGTATCTGTTCATCTGCTAATCCAAAAAATACATCATACCAATCAATAAAAGTTTAATGCTATATGAAAGCTGCCTTTATTTTATAAATAGGAAAAATATTAAATTCAGACTTTGCTTCCAATATGCAATCATACTTTCTATTGTAAATTGAATAACTGTCATGTAACTTCTTAAAAGTATGTACCTTATAGTTATCTACCAGTGAATGCAAAACCATTATGATTAAAAGAGGAACCATTGCTTTGATAGCCCTGTTCCTTTCTTTGACTTTAAAGTTACATTTGGAACAGCAATAACTAACCAGGTCAAAAGACAACCTCATTTTATTCATATCAAGGCAAGAATGACAGTGATACATTGCCAAACAGATTACTGCTAACAGGTATCATTACCAATGACACATTGCCATTTTTAGGACTTAACCACTACTGTATAATGTTTTACTTTATAAATAACCCACAGGGAGGGCCAAGGAAACCACCCACAGAGTAAAACATTGGCTTTAGTTAGATTGCAAAAAATTCTTCTTCACACTGAGCAGATGACTGCAGCTACAAATTTAAAAAATAGTGAAAATAGAGAAGAACCTAAAGTTCCATCTCCACATAAAAACTGTATCTCACTGGTTTGCAGTTTATCATTTTCCCAACACTGGAAGTTGACCACATGATAACATCCTTCATCCTCCATCTATGGAATTCAGGTCACATGTAAGTTTTGACAAGATCTTCAAATCATATATGAAACCTGAATTAACATTTCTGTGTCATCTCTATAGATTAAATGTAACTGCACAAAAATCCACTGTTGTGAAATTAACATTTCTGGAATAGAACACACACTTCTGATTAATCAGCACTATATTCCCCAGAGTGAATAATCCTTAAGTGGCAAAGCAGAAGGAGATAAGACTTCAAATTTTCTAATGTACCTTATAGTTTAAATCCTTGTCTTACAGAAGTTAGGATACTCAAGAGAAAATTCTATTTGGCAATGAATCATTTAAGGAACACGTTTGTGGAAACATTTCATTCTCCAAGGATGTTGAACTGTGTTGATTATATAACATCATGATCAGCTAACTGTATGGAAAATGAGAGAGACACCTAGAAGTTTTCAATAAGAAAAACGCAGTATTTCTGGGATGTTAACTGGTCTTAAAATTGCTAAAACCAGATCAATCTTAAAACACATTTCTATATTTCACATATTTAACACTGAAAGACAGATGTCAAGCACCAATGCATCAATGACAAGCACCAAAGTAGTCCAAGTAACAAACTGGATCAGGGAACCGGTATGACTTTTTGGTCACTGCTTTCAAGTAATAACTGTGTTCAAAGGCAAGTACTAAAGATAAAGGCCCTACAGATGATTCCACACTGGAATAAATCAAAGTTGTGTTTTTCTTAGATTGATACATCATATCATTTCCGTTCAGCCCTTATAGAGCTGATACCTGCTCAAAGCTGCAATCACTGGCTTAATGATTAATGAGTTGCTGGCCTCAGTGTAGCTCAGATAGATGGGAATCACCACGCAAAGACCATCACGACAGCTGGTATTAATTATCTGATTAAGGCTACTGTAAAAAAGTAATGTGAGGAATTTGTGTTGCTGTTGCTGTACTATTTTGTTTATAAGTAGATAGATACTGCCTATCTTTTTATTGCCCAGATAACAAGAATGACACAAGAAATGGAAAGAATAAAAATCTTATCATATAACATACTTTCTGTGCATTCAAATGTTATCTAAAGCAAAATCTTCAGTGTCACCCATGAGCTGTCTTTATAAATCATTGATAGAAGATAGAAAATGTCCTCAGCAGTCAACATCTGAAGTGATTAATTCCTTCAATCTTGACTCAGAAGACTATTTGCAGTAATTATACTAAGCACACAAACTTTATCATGCCTGAACATTGGCATGTATATTACACATGTAGGTCACAGTTCTGCCCCTTGATGCACTGTCCTTGGAGTCAGCGGACATTTTATGGGAAAAATAGAAAGCAGAGAAGGTCTCCTAGGGATGATCAAGCTAGCACAACAACTTGTGACCAGCCATTTACAGAATTCCCTAATACTGTCTGAAGTCACTGGGGATTCATCTGCTCATTTTTCAGCTTTCTTTTCCAGAAAGTTCTCTCCTAACAAATCTAAGTAATTTACTTTCCCAAGTAGTCTATTTTGAAATTGCAAAGGCTTTCTTAAGTTTGAATGCAACTTTTTTTGGAAAGAGTTTGAGACCCCCCTTAGACACACACACAAACACACGTATTTATATATATTTATTCACACACATATGTAAGTAGTTAATGACATTGCTTAGTGCATAGTAAAAGTCTCTGAGGAGTGATTGGCTTTTCTCCCTGAGGTAGTCTTCATAAAATTTTGGAATAAGATCAGGGGAACTCTTCGCCAGAAGTTAGTTGCCTTGTGTCATCCATAAAGAGCAGTATGAATGTATGAGCAAGGCAGAGTAGTGCTTTACAGCAGAGGTGAGATGGTGAGTTAGGATCTGTGATGTCACCAGAATCAGGATTCCACCCCTTCACCCAACTCCAACACTACTTTGATATTAACCCTCAGTAAGTTTGCAGATGACACCAAGTTGGGGGAAAGTGTAAACGTGCTGGAGGGTAGGAAAGCCCTGCAGAGGGACCTGGAGAGGTTGGATTGATGGGCAGAGGCCAATGGGATGAGGTTCAACATGGCTAAGTGCCAGGTCCTGCACTTTGGTCACAACAACTCCATGCAATGCCACAGGAGAGGGGTGGAGTGGCTTGAAAGCTCTGCAGAGGAAAAGGATCTGGGGGTGTTGGTCAATGCTTACCTGAACATGAGTTAGTAGTGTGCCCAGGTGACCAAGAAGGCCAACGGCATCCTGGCTTGTATCAGGAATAGTGTAGCCAGCACAACCAGGGAGGTGATCGTCCCTCTGCGCTCAGCTCTAGTGAGGTCACACCTGGAGTATTGTGTTCAGCTTTGGGCCCCTCACTACAAGAAGGACATTGAGGCCCTGGAGCATGTCCAGAGAAGGGCTACAAATCTGGTGAAAAACACAAGTCCTGTGAGGAGCAGCTGAGGGAACTAGGGTTGTTTGGTCTGGAGAAGACGAGGCTCAGGGGAGACCTTACTGTTCTCTATAGGTACCTGAAAGGAAGGTGTGAGGAGCTGGGTCTCAGCCTCTTCTCACAGATAACTAGCAATAGGACTAGAGGCCTCAAGTTGTGCCACGGGAGGTTTAGGTTGGAAATTAGGAGACATTTCTTCTCAGAATGAGTAGTCAGGCATTGGAACGGGTTGCTCAGGGAAGTGGTGGGGTCACCAGCCCTGGGGGTGTTTAAGGAAAGTTTGGATGTGGTGCTTAGGGACATTGTTTAGGGTGTGATATTAGTGATATGGGGATGGTTGGAATGGGTGATCTTGGAGGTCTTTTCCAACCTTAATTATTCTGTGATTCTATGATTCTAGAGTCATGTCTAACCTAAGGTAATGTAGGTTCTAGGACACTGACTTTTACCTTGGCCTGGGTCAGAGAAGTGTGGGTTTAATCAGTTAGCCAATGTATGGGACAAAAGGAGAGGGCTGAGCATGAGTAAGGTTTAGTCTCACTATTAATGACCTGCATGATGGGGTATCGAGCACTCTCAGCAAATCTGCAAATGATAGCAAACTGAGGTGGGAGTGGTTTGTACAGTGGAGGACATGGCTCACTGAGATGGACCATGGAAGGATGGAGAAACGGGCTGAAAGAAACCTCAAGAAGGTGAACAAAGTCAAATGTAAAGTTCAGCATCTTGGATGGAATAAGCCCATGCAACAGTACACTCTCAAGACGAGATAGAGAAAAATTTTTGTGGGTGCAGCATTGCTAATGAACAAGTTGAATATGTGTCAGAAGCACATCGTTGTAACTAAGAATGCCACCTGCATCTTTGGCTATATGTTCTATAGCACAGCAACCAAAGGAAGCAATTCTTCATCTTTATTACTTGTAAGTCTGTGTCTAGAGCACCATGTCCAGTCTTGATCTCAATAGTACAAGAAACTGATATCCTGGCCTGAGTCCAGGGGTGAGCTACAAAGTTGATTTGTGGGCTGGAGCACTTGATGTGTGAGGACATGTTGAAAGAGCTCTCTTTGTTCAGCCTAAAGAAAAGAAAGCTAAGGATGATTTTACTTGCTGTCTCCAATTACATGATGGGTGCTGACAGATAATGTGGATGTAGACTATTATCCGAGATTCAAAGTGACTGAACAAGAGACGGCAGACACAAGTTGCATCAACACAAATTCTACTTAGGTGCTAGGGAAAAAAAAAAATCCCAACAGAGGTAGTCCAGTATGGAACAGGTTGCCCAATGAGATTTGGATGTCCGCCTTGGAGATATGCACAATGTGACTAAGTATCCCTGAGAATCCTGAACTAAGGAGGGTCTACAATGACTGGGGCCTTGGTCCAAATGACCTCTTTATGTCTCTTGTGTTACAGTCAATATATTGTTATGGGTAAAAGTGAGCACAGCACTAAAAACTGACTTATTAGCCTAATTAAAATATTGATAACCTAATCAAAAGACAACATTTATCATTAGTCCAGTTACAAGAATACCAACCCTCATAGTAAAAAAATACTTCTGTCCAAAATATGCTGTAACTTTATGAGCATTTCCATGATTTAGTTTAGGTGCTTCTTCAATATGAAGTCACCTCTATAAAAAGTTATTTTCTTACCAAATATCATCACCAATTTTTAATAATTTTCTGCCACTTTATTCATGTGTCTTCAGTGCCATGCAAAGACTAGCCTGTGAAGTCCATTGATATGAGGAAATTTGTAAGAAGGGAATGCATAGTGTACAGATTTTCATGAAGGGGTAGCTTAGAAGTTGCTCATGAATGGAAGATATACTAGGGTAATTATTATGCTAACAATCTAATGATTCCATAAGAAACTGAGGACAAAAAGTCTGGCTTCCTTGTTTACTCTCTTGGTATGACAATTTCAAGTTCTTTTTATATTATTTCTCATGCACGTGAACATTTTGCATCTTCAGAAAACTTGAGAAAATGAACAATTGTGATGTTATGTATAGAAACTGAAGCATAAGCAAATTAGTTAAATGTAGTCAAAGAGAAAGTCAACACAAATGAAAAGTATCATATCTGGTGTTCAGAATAAAAGTTAATCTCTTCTTCCTTTAAGATATGTTTAACATAAGGACTGAAGGAGCGGTCTTAAGAAATACTGCCAGTTGATCAGGTATATCAGTTATCTACCAACACAGAATTGTCATAAGAAAAGAACTCAGAGAACATGATTTCCAAAGTACAAATGGACTTAACAGTGAACTTAAATGTGAAGTACACACAAAATGGTTCAGCTATCAAGTTTGAAAATGTCTTGACCTTCATCTATATTCAAGACTGGAAACAATAAATATGCCATGACTCCAGTTACTTTGGTAAATAGTCATTTGTAAAGTATTTTGACTATCTATTTCAGTACATGGACAATTAACATCTTTACTTGCAGTGATGGATTTCAAATAAGACAAAATAAATTTTAGGCTTGTAAGAACTGCTGTAAAATTCTAGACCATACATGTATCCTCTGTATATCCTCTGTAGCCCAGTGCTTACATTTTATGCCTTATCTACACTTCCTAGGATCTTGTGCTAACAAGATAATAAAAACCAAACCAAAACAAAATCCTACAGACTAAAAGACAAAAGCAAAATAGAAAACAGAATGGCCACTAAAAGCACAGTTTCTTTGGCTCTTCTATATATGAACAGAGCAGCAACAGTTCTGGTGAATTATTATTATATTATTAGTATTATATTAGTATAGTTGTATATATATAGTATATATAATATATAGAATTAGTATATATATTAGTATAGTATTGTCACTTCACTATAAGGTACATTGTACTTAGAGTGATAGGTAAATGTGTGTGAATTCTGGAATCTTTGACTATTTCTAGTTTCAGTTTCCACCTTCTAGAAATGCCTGAAGAAATATCATCACATTAAAAAAGAACCAGGAGGTCTGTTTTGGTTTAAAGCTTTTGATCTAAAAGTATTGATGAAAATTCTATTGGTCCATTAGTGTATTAGATTTGAAGGGAAAATTCACTTTCTATAATAGAAAATAAACTTTATTTTCTTTCACTAAGATGATTTTATCCCAGATATCTCAGCTATGGACAAACCTAGATTGACACCTGAATAGCATTAGTATTCTCTGCTTTTCCTTTGTCATCTTTGTGGCTGTGGTTTCTGTGATGATCAGGATGATTCCCATGTAATACTTGACCATGATTCTCTGCTGTGGCTTTCAAACTTCATTGAGTTAAGTTGCTTTTACATGCAAAAGTTCTACATCTCACTTTTCAAGAAACTTTATTATTCATGAGACTAGAACAAGTAATATACGTCATCCATCCAATTAGTCTCCTGTAATGCACTTTCCAATTACAATGCTGTTGCAACAGATCATTGAAAAGTTAATGGGGCTGATTGGAGCAAGCAGAGGTACACAACTGGCAAAGGATTCTCTGTTCCAAAAGTGGATACTTAATTATTTTTTCATGTGGAGCTCATCTCCTAATCCAGATGGAAAATTCTTCACTAATTCTTCTGTTATTTAGTAAAGTTTTAAAAGGCAAATATTATATTCAGGGTCTGTTTCCTGTAGTAAACATCTAGGAACTGAAAACTCAAATAAACTTGTGTCACATGAGTAACTTAAATGTTTGGAGAGTCCAAAACATCAGTATCATGATAAAGCTGATTCTCAGCAAGTTTTAAACTCCAGTAGTGAACCTCTCACATCTGGTAGACTAGTCCATAAGACAAGAGATCTCACTTAATGACATACTTTCTCTTTCTTTCTCTATTCTGACGTGCTTAATCAGTCAAATAAATCCAATTAATTGGTGAAATATCAGAATGAAAGAAATTTCTACAATAGCACAATAAATGAAGATTTACAGGGCTTCAGCAGCAGTATAGTAAAAAACTGTTGTAAGATAATTGGTTAAGAGAAATTATGAGTGATAATAACTTAATAGGGTTTTCTTTTGATGAATAATTAACAAACAAAAAACATAGAAGAAAAATGAAAACAACATTAAAGCTTGTAGATATAGATCTGTAGATAAATACAGATTTGAAGTCATGTTATATTTGTTCTAACCCAGAACAGCTATGGAGTTTTCTTAGAAAAATGCAGGCTTCCCCTTGCCAATCAGGAAAATAGTAATAACTTCAAAATTGACAACTGGATTGTATGACTGGTTGTTTGTAAAATTATTTAAGGTACTAGGATACTATGGAAATGTTGTATTTGTAGCTTGTAATTTGTATTTGCATAGGCAATTATTTATTTCAAATAATACAATACAAAAAATCCTAGGTTTATTGTTGTTTTTGTCTGTTTTTTGTTTGTTCATTTGTACATTTTCCACGTTTTTTAATTTCAAAATAAGATGCTGTGTATTTCTTTTACACTCCCTGAGGAAGGAATGTAGGTCCTCTTGCATATATTGAAAACCAGTTGATATTTTTATTGAAGTGACTTTATTTTTCATATCAGAATCATAGAATCATAGAATGGCCTGCGTTGGAAAAGACCTCAAGGATCATCTAGTTCCAACCTCCCTGTTATAGGCAGGGTTGCTACCAATTAGACTATGTTGCCCAGGGCCTCATCCAATCTGGTCTTGAGCACCTCCAGGGATGGGGCATCCACAGTCTCTCTGGGCAACCTGTTCCAGTGTCTCACTACCCTCTGAGTGAAAAACTTCCTTCTAATTTCTAATCTAAATCTCCCCTCTTTTAGTTTAAAACCATTCCCCCTTGTGCTATCATTAAAGAGTAAAAGAGTCCAAGTAAAAAGAGTCCTTCATCCTTTTTATAAGACCCCTCTAAGTATTGAAAGGCTGCGATGAGGTCACACTGGAGTCTTCTGTTCTGTAGGCTGAACAGCCCCAGCTCTTTCAGCCTATCTTCGTAGGAGAGGTGCTTCAGCCATCTGATGATCTTTGTGGCCCTCCTCTGTATCAGCTCTAACATCCCCACTTCTTTCTTGTGCTGGGGGTCCTAGACCTGAATGCAGTGCTCCAATTGGGGCCTCACCAGGGCTGAATAGAAGGGGACAATCACCTCCCTCAACCTGCTGGCCACTCTTCTGTTGATGTAGCCCAAGATGCAGATGGCCTCCTGGGCTGCAAACATGCACTGCTGACTCATGTTGAGCTTTTCATCCATCAAAACCCCCAAGTCCTCCTTGGACCAGCAGGCCTGGTCTCAAAGAGTTTTACTTCTAGTCTATACTCACATCAAGGATTTCCCCAGTCCAGGCGTTGCTAGCTGCATTTACACTTGTTGAACTTCATTAGGTTCAAGGGGGCAAATTCTCGAGCTTGCCCAGGTCCATACGGATGGCATCACTTCCTTATATAATTTATATATTCTTCTTCCTTCTTCATTTATTTATTCTGCATTTTGGGGTGCTTTGTCTATTTGTGCCTTGATTTTAGCTGTCTGTCCAAAATTGCAAAGGTCAAAATAGTTCCCATTTAGGGACAAGCCCTCTCCTTTTGTCCCATACATTGGCTAACTGATTAAACCCACACTTCTCTGACCCAGGCCAAGGTAAAAGTCAGTGTCCTAGAACCTACATTACCTTAGGTTAGACATGACTCTAGAATCATAGAATCACAGAATAATTAAGGTTGGAAAAGACCTCCAAGATCACCCATTCCAACCATCCCCATATCACTAATATCACACCCTAAACAATGTCCCTAAGCACCACATCCAAACTTTCCTTAAACACCCCCAGGGATGGTGACCCAACCAAAGTTTCAGCCTTATTGTACTCTGTGTGAAATGTACAATGTAGCATAAATACTTTTTTTTTTTTTTCCTCTGTACTACCAAATTTTCTCTGGGGAAACACCAACATGTTTTAAATGTGACACATAAGAGTTTATGTGGAAGTTCTTTTGTATTGCAAAGTCACTGTTTACATTTCAGGACATAAACTTTAATCATCAGAATTAACAAGTGTAACAAAAATCTAGCATTTATTAGTTAGGTCATACATTTTAAATGCATGTCTAAAAGTCCTCTTGTGAACAAAACAGGACCAATGCAACATATGTTACCTAATTCCCCATTTCAAGATTATTACTTCAATAATTTTAGGATGTACAAAATGTCAATGTATTAAATCAAGATTTGTTTATAAAGTACTGTTTTCATCTATACCCCCAAATGCTTTTAAATTATTTTATTGTCAAAATGATTTTGTAGGACCCTACCACTATTCACGCTGGCTACTCTTGCAGGTAGACATTTGTTTCTTTCAAATCCTTCAGGGAGCTATGTTTTGCCAACTACGGTATTAGTAATTACTCAGTGATTAAAATCCTCATGCTTCTTTATTACCCTTCCTCCCAGCAGTAAATGAGTTATAAAGGGAGGTTCTACGTCCTAAAAGATGAAGAGCAAAAGCCCTCATGTCACCTCAGATAAACTGCTGAGTTTGCTTATAGGGGGAAAGGGGTCTACAGTGAGCCAGGAGGAGAAGACTACAGGAAACAAATATTTATTACCATTGCATAAGTCAGGACAATCACAAGTCTGAAAATAATGGGAGAATAGCTTGAAATTATATGTTATATATGTTGCCTTAATACTTTGCAATCTAAGCCAGGATGACAGAAGAAAAGGTGTAGGGTGTATTTAAAATAAGAAAATTGATACAAAAACATAAAGTTAATTGTCGTACAATACACTGGAAACCATAGAATCATAGAATCATTAAGGTTGGAAAAGACCTTCAAGATCATCTAGTCCCCCTACCACCAATGTCATCCACTAAAAAATGTCCCTAAGCACCACATCCAAACTTTCCTTAAACACCCCCAGGGCTGGTGACCCCACCACTTCCCTGAGCAACCCGTTCCAATGCCTGACTACTCATTCTGAGAAGAAATGTCTCCTAATTTCCAACCTAAACCTCCCGTGGCACAACTTGAGGCCTCTAGTCCTATTGCTAGTTATCTGTGAGAAGAGGCTGAGACCCAGCTCCTCACACCTTCCTTTCAGGTACCTATAGAGAACAGTAAGGTCTCCCCTGAGCCTCGTCTTCTCCAGACCAAACAACCCTAGTTCCCTCAGCTGCTCCTCACAGGACTTGTGTTTTTCACCAGATTTGTAGCCCTTCTCTGGACATGCTCCAGGGCCTCAATGTCCTTCTTGTAGTGAGGGGCCCAAAGCTGAACACAATACTCCAGGTGTGACCTCACTAGAGCTGAGCGCAGAGGGACGATCACCTCCCTGGTTGTGCTGGCTACACTATTCCTGATACAAGCCAGGATGCCGTTGGCCTTCTTGGTCACCTGGGCACACTACTAACTCATGTTCAGGTAAGCATTGACCAACACCCCCAGATCCTTTTCCTCTGCAGAGCTTTCAAGCCACTCCACCCCTCTCCTGTAGCATTGCATGGAGTTGTTGTGACCAAAGTGCAGGACCTGGCACTTAGCCATGTTGAACCTCATCCCATTGGCCTCTGCCCATCAATCCAACCTCTCCAGGTCCCTCTGCAGGGCTTTCCTACCCTCCAGCACGTTTACACTTTCCCCCAACTTGGTGTCATCTGCAAACTTACTGAGGGTTAATATCAAAGTAGTTTAATAAGAAAAGCAAAAGCTGTGCATGAAAGCAAAGCAAAAATAGGGTTTCATTCACTATTTTAAATCATCAGGCCCTTAGTATGCATAATGGTTACTTGGCAATACAAACAGCATTAACTACAAATGTTTATTTGTGTTCATTTTGGTTCAGAAGGAAAAGAGTGACCTTCTAATATGCTAACAGAGCCAATCCAAATAGCCAACAAAAAGTGAGAGAGAAAGGTGGAAACTACACAAAAACTATTTTATGAATCTTTATTCTGACTGAAAATAGTTGCATATATTCAAATTATTTTGGAGGAAAATTTCAGAAGATAAATTAAAAACAGCAACATGCTTCAAACCTTTATTCAGTATAAAATAAAAGACTAAACTAATAACTAATTAGTTTAATTTCATTGGTAAATATTCAAATACCATAAACTAAATTTCTTCTTGGACAACAAGCTCGTCTTTCTTTGCCAGGCTTCAGAGAAAAAGGATGAGGGAAAAGTTATGCTACATTTGTTAAAATTCTTAGAATAGAATCCTATGGCTCAGTGGTAGTGGGCCATGAAATGTAGAAGACAGCAAAAATATATGCACCATACTATAAACATATTCAGTGATATAGTAATAAAGCAATTCTTCTTATGATTTACTGTAGTCCTAGTCAGACTGTCTCCCCCAAATAACCGATGGTGTTAGCATAAATTTATTTGCCATCTTCCTTTAAACTGTGTGTCCTTTGGTACTTCCCTTATGATTAAAGGCACATAACTCATTTAAGAGTTCTACCCTGCACTCCTCTATGTATGAAAAATCAGCGGGAGTCTCATTCATCTGAGACTTCTGAGACAGACCTAGGAAGTTCACCCACTACTATTTTTGGTAGACTAATTAGAAGCAAGTTGTATCTTTCAATTAATTTATTTAAGGAAACTGGTCTTCTTTTTCTTCATGCATTGTCCATGGAAGTCCCCAAATTTCACTGCTAAATAATGTCAAATTTCCATGAGAAATTAATGGAATTTGATTTCATAAGTTTTTTCAGAGTAAAAGTCAAATATAAAAATGGAGCTTATATGCCAAATAGAAACTATATCCAAGAGACTCAGTGAGGTTCACTAAGAATTTCTTTGTTGTTATTGTTACTGTGGTAATCATAATGAACATTAAATACTAAACAATGCTGATAGAATGATTGTCATTGTGCATTTAAGTATGCAGTCTATTTGATTACTGTTTCTGTTGACAGCAATTTTTATCTAAAAAAAAAAAAAAAAAAAAAAAGACAATTTATTTTGCTGATTACCACATTTGTCTGTGTGGCAGAAAGCTTCAAATATTAAGAATTCCACCTAGCTTGTAGCAATGAAGGAAGAAGGAGGACCTAGATATTTTTTTTCTGCTGTTTTGGATGACATACAGAAAAAAAATATAGCTAATTTTAGCAGCCCTTTACAGCTTAACTAATAAGGAAATAGCCTTGTAGAGACCCTTGAAGTAGACCTCAAAGCAAAGGCTATTTAAATGACATTATCCATGCAGAATCTTGAACACAGCCAATGATGTAGATCTGTGCATATAAGCAGTTTATTACCAAGTTTATTTCATCTGTGCATGGGCAATCAAATACAAAATTCAGAATTCTGTTTTAGGGTCAATGTTTAAGCTAAGTTTCTACTGTTTGAATGTACACACTACTGAGCTCAAATGGTTAAATGTTCTCCTGAAGAGGGTATAACAAGTTCAGATAGATAGTCATATCAAAACTGACTTTCAAGTTTGAACTAATATTCACTGGGTATTATTGTTTGCTCAGCTTGACCTGTTTCTTGCCCTGCTGAATATAGTGTAAGGTGTTTGCATTCCATACTTTGATTTGGGAAATGCTCTTTGCTCACATTACATGTGGCAGGTGGATAATTGGTAGACATAGTTAGTAGAATGATAGGTTGAAACACTGCACCTCATCTGAGATCATTTTCAGACAAGAGGTGAGGATGTAAAAGGCAAAGCATTCAGGAAAAAAAATGAAAAATAAATAAAAAAAACCCTTACACTCAGTTAACAACTGGACAATTTAGTTATATTCTTAGAAGGATGAGTCATTCTGCCAATACTGCCATATAAAAAAAATGACCTATACTTCATAAAATAGCATTTCAGTTTAAGGAGACAATTCACTTTTACATTTTTATATTTAATAGTGAACTGTGTCCAAGATATAGCTCCATAAAAATTCATGTATAACACAGAAGCAATTTTCTAAAAATAATGTGAAGAATTTATGTAAAATGATATCGAGCTTCAAGCACATCCAACAGGCAATGTTATGAAACATCACCTGGGGCTTTGCTGTGTGATCTGGAAGTTGAAAAATAAGTATAATATAATAATCTAATTCAATGAATTACAAGCACACAAAAACATTAGATCAAGAAAATTAATTTACGCAGAATACGGTGTTCTGTAGTGACAAAATTTTCTTAAAGTTGTGTTAATCACACATGAAGAATAGGTGAAGAGAAAATGGAAATAGTATGGACTTGCACTAAGGGTACTTTCATTACATAACCAGAGTAAGAAATAAAACATGCTACCACCACATAATCAAATGGACAAGATGATGTTAATTGAAATTTCTTTTTAAAGATATGGAAAACATTTTTACCAAATAGTGGTTTAAAAGTACGAAGTTGAAATAGTAGAGGCCAAAGATGCAGCTCATTCTCCATGGTAATTCTGCCCACTCAGGCTCTCAGATTTTTTCATAATATGAATACAGGAAAACATTGTTCACTGCTATCTGAGTTTTGTTTCTCCCTCTTAGGGAGAAACACGGCATACTGTCATTATATCAGTGGCTAATATATAGACCTGAGAGATCTGTTGAGACACACAATTTGCTTTAGACTTGGGTCATTTTCTAGATTGTTTGGTTTAACTGTTCATAGAGAGAAATATGGCATTAGAGGGACTTTTTAATTATCTTTTCAAATTAATTTAAGACTTCAAATTCTAGCTACTTGCTAAAAAGAATAACTCTAATCAGCAGGACACGTGTACAGATTAAACTCTGCAAAATCCCATGCATCCAGAGAGTTACGGCCTCGTGTTGCTACATTCTCAAGGATTTAATTCTTTCTTGAGGGCTATTCACTACCCGCAGGAGCCCTCCAGGAACGCCCACAACATGGCGAGCAGCTGGGCCACCACAGGCAGCATGCAAACAGGCAGGAGAGCAACAGCAGTACTGAAGCCAAGCTCCTTAGCTGTGCTTGGCACTCTTGGTGTCATGCAGCTCTGAAGCAGGACAGAAAAGCTATTCAGTTTAGAGTGAGCAGCCTGAAAGCAGATTTTAACCTCTATTTTGGCAGAGACAGAAGTGACACACTGGCAGATTTCTCATTACACCCATCTTGTGATGCTCTATAGTCAGTGTTCAGAGTAGTACTGGCATGCCTAAGTGAGAGAAGCGAATCACCAGGGACAATACTAGCTGTAAAATGGAAGTGCACACAGAAAAGCAGCAATAGACAATATTTCAAACTAAGGCTTCTTTTTTCTTTGTTTTCCCTTCATCTCCCTTTATTTTTGTTTTACTTCCATAACCTTGCTGTTCTTTATCTCAATTTGTGTCTTCCTTTATTCTTGTTTGAGTTCAGGGTTAACATCTTTTCTTTGTTTCACTGCAGGAATGATGATAATCAGCTCATGTTAGGAATAGGTTCAGAAGTTCAGGTCTTCTGAGCTCTTGCTGACTTCAGGCACAGTGTAGAATATTAAAATGAAACACTATGTCTCTGGTGTTGTTTCTGCAGGCTTCAAACTCAAATTGACTCACTAAATAATTCTGCAACACAGAAAACAAGCAGCAGGTGAAACATACTGCTGCATAAAGGCTTTTTTTTTTTTTTTTTTTTTGATGCAAACATTTTCCACCTTCAGAGAATAAAATCTGAAAAGTGATGGAACTAAAATTCGTTTGAGGTGATCCCTGATGATCAACTACTTGCATTTGTCTCTTTTTCAAGTCATGTCCTTCACGTACCTATGGTAGTACCATGCCTTTTGAGAGTCCAAATATCAGCCCTTCAATAGAGAAGAGAGAGACCACCACTGTTTCCAAATCCTAGATTCTGCAAGATGCTAAGGCACTTCAGCTGTAGCGAGGTGGGGGTTGGCCTGTTCTCCCACGTGCCTGGTGACAGGACGAGGGGGAATGGGCTTAAGTTGAGCCAGGGGAGTTTTAGGTTAGATGTTAGGAAGAACTTCTTCACTGAAAGGGTTGTTAGACATTGGAACAGGCTGCCCAGGGAAGTGGTGGAGTCACCATCCCTGGAAGTCTTCAAAAGACGTTTAGATGTAGAGCTTAGGGATATGGTTTAGTGGAGGGCTGTTAGCGTTAGGTTGGAGGTTGGACTCGATGACCTTGAGGTCTCTTCCAACCTAGAAATTCTGTGTGATTCTGTGTGATTCTGTGTGATTCAACTCTGATCCAACACAGGGCATCAACTTAAGCCTTCACCCAACACAAGTTCAGATACATACTTAAATTTAGTAGTTCTGGGAGCCTATCATAACTGAAGTCAATGACAAAGTTTTTACTCACTGTACAGGACCTTGCTGACAGAATTGCAATATCTTGACTGAAAGAAGACTTTTGAGCACTTTGATAAAGCATCTGGAGTTATGTGGAAATAGCAGAGGCTACCCTATTGTCAGCAGGATGTTGTCCAACATGCTGGTGAAGTTCCTTCATCCCATTGTGTAGTGTGATGTGATTTCTTCCTTTGTGCCAGCTTTGGTGGTGCTAACATACCTGTGAGCCAGCAGAGCCCCCTGAACAAGCTGGGGGGAAATATAAAACATGAATAGTTTTATGCCAGTGTGGTGAGCTGACCTGGTTCATCATGAGGTACCAGGAAAACCAGAGTCGGTATACAGGAGAAGATGGCAGGGGGTATTTGTGAGTGGAAATAAGACATTAATTGGGGGGTTGTTGAGTACCACATCGAGGCACACTCCTTCCAAATACTAGTCTTTCAATGTTTGTTTTTAGGCAGACATATATACATATAAATATATATACGTATATATGCACTCCTACTCCAGTTTCCTTTTTGTCTGGATCCAATACAGTTTTCAAGCCTCCCCAGTTTATTCCGTGTTGGAAAGATGCAATGCAGTAATGTATGTTATTTAAGTGAGAATTAACAGTCTTTCCAGATGTCTTTTGGTCTGTGAAGTAGTGATTTTCATTAATTCATCCTTATAAAGAATTTATTTGGAAAGCTTTTTCATATATTTACAAACAATGTTCCCCCCTCACATGCATCATCAGCATCATCAGCATTGTCATCATCATCATCATCATCAAGCCAAAATGAAAGACATTACATGAAGGGTTGTCAGAAATTGTGAGTTGCTCTTATATGTACTTACAATAAATGGAGCATCAGAATGATTATTGCATACCTGCCAAATACTTCTGTAGATACAACTGCAAGATAAATTATAGTTCTGGATTTATATTTGTAATCATTATTACCTTACCTTTGTGAAAAGCAATTCTGCATCTTCACAAAAATAAATTAATTATAAAAAAAAAAAAAAAAACTGCACTTTCTTACAGAAAACTTTGTAACTTCTTAACTTCTTGTTGTTCCATAAGCTTTGTTGTCCCCTATGTTTTGCTTTGTGTTCCCAATGCCTTGCTTTGTGAATGCAAACCGACCTATCATAACTGAGATTTTGTCATGCAACTACACAGCTGAATCACTACTAAACAGGAGCATACAAAAGATTGTGTTATATCACATTGATTTGA
Organism: Netta rufina; assembly: GCF_964035555.1. Taxonomy (NCBI): domain Eukaryota; kingdom Metazoa; phylum Chordata; class Aves; order Anseriformes; family Anatidae; genus Netta; species Netta rufina. The sequence continues at coordinate 103,184,139 of NC_140124.1, forward strand.
ATAGAATAGCTTTGATACATTGCTAAGCCTCTTCTGGAAATTTCAGAGGTGATCAAAAATATGAAGGACAGAATATTAACACCTATCATGTCCTCTCCTTTACAACCATGTAAAAATAATTAGTGACAGTTAGAGAAAAAGAGTTGCTTGTGGGTGTATATTTGTGATGTCTTTATGTTCCTGATAGATATTAAGCTCTCTAGTTCAGATATTATATTCAGATGTTACTGAAAAGTTCCCATTTATTTTAGACTATTATATTTTTTTAGGTATATTAGTAGGTCCTATTATACCAAACTGTAGGATCATTGCCCCCCTGCTACCTCTAGGTTTTCATAAGTGTGTGTGTATTTGATATGTGTACCTAAGTATATGTAATACAATATTGATAAACTCTCTATTACTGCTCTGATTTTGTCACATTTTGCCTTATTTATCAACATCAGCCACAATGTATATATTAAAACCACAAATCTGACAAGCATTTAAGTCAATTCTGGAAGACACAGAGCAACTGTTAATAAATTTCAAATGTCACCGAGAATGCTGACTTAGGCCAACTGTGGACATGTTTATTCTATTCTTTTTTTTTTTCTTTTACTTCAGAAATGCAAAGCAGAACAATACCGGATGGAAATAACATATAAACACACATTTACCTCCATATCCATGCATCACATTTTGTATTATTTAACAGCAGCCTAGTCCTGCTGTTTTATTGCTCAATTGGATAGGATGACATATGACTATAAGAATAGATAAAGGCTTATATTTACATTTATTCTCATATTGTGGAGCTCAGAAGCAAAGTGGTAATCAGAAATATATTATCTAGAATTACTGGGGACACATTGCTTACATGATAATGTTTTTAAAAATTAAGTGTTCTCAGTAGGTGTTTATGGCCTCCATATTTCAATTGGCATACTCTTACTACAGGCCTACAATTTTTAAAGATTATATATAGGATCTGTTATTTGGATGTATCCGCATATCTGAATGTCTACTTTGCAAATTCTTACAGCAAAAGATTCTTATCCAATATTTTGTAGGTATATTACAAAGGAAGAAAGAAATCTTGGAGGATAGGGGGATATCAGGCAAAGGCTAAGGCACAAGAGATGTTCAAAACTGACAGATCACTTCCCTGATCCTAAGGCTATTCAACTCAGGGCATAACTGAGATTCTTCTAATTTAAGGCATATGCAACATACTCAAAAATCAGAACTACAGTAAGGAGTTCCTATAACAAACGGTAAGATTTTGTTTATTACTGAAAAATGATTACACAGTGGGGACTCAGCTCCCCGGTTTCAAGCATGCTAAATGATACCAGCCAGTATCATCACATGAGGAAATCAATCACAACAGATGGATTGCTTGACCAAATATCGCTTACATTTTCACAGGGGAAAATGAAAGATACAGAACCCAGATCTGATTTCTTTTGTGATTTCATATTCATTGTGTTTTCAAACTACTTTTAGTATAAATTTGTAAATGTGTTTTTTTTTGTTTGATTTTTGTATATGTAAGCGTATATATATGTGTAACTATATATATATAAATACAAAATAGATCAACTGGGTAGGCATGCAGCATATTTGTACCTTTGATTAAATACAGAACACCTTTTAGGGTGATGGAGTTTTTGTGAGTCCCCTCAGAGTCAACGTGAGTTGTGAATGTTAAGCACTTGTGAAAATTGAATCATGGTTATTTAAGGGAATAAATACTGCAAAGAGCTGTCATGTTTGAATACTCAGGCCTAAGCACTTAGGGAAAAAGTCAGCTCTATGCTGTTCAGTATGTCAGCTGTTTGGAAGAGAAGTAGATATTACAGTAGCCGTGAAAACTGCAACTGAACTATCAGAAAGTCATTTTACCTTTACTTTTACAAAATAATTGGTCTTTTCCTAATGGGCATTTTAAGAAGTGGAGGGAAAAAAAAATAATTATATGTTTTGGCCTAAAAACAACTTTTAATCTGTTAATTTTGTTTTCTGTAGAGCCACCAGTACCATCCCCTGTATTTTGTGCAAACATAGTTTAGTACAGAAAGTTCAATTTCTTTCATTTAATACCCACATCTCTGGGAAGATATCTCCTGCAAAGATTTGGACCACAAGCCTTGAATTAGAAACAGATGGCTAGCCTAAACACTTCTGGCATGTCCATCCAGTCATGACCAGGCAATCAGACAGACTCTTTGATCAAGATGTTTTGCAAGATTGTGACAGAACTAGAGTTACTCCATTGGAGCAGACTGTTCACCAGTATGGCAAGCTCTATAGTAGAATCCCTTCTTGGGTATGTTCAAAGTGCTGAGGGGTCTTCCTCTATCCTGGCGGGCCTAACCGTCCTGAAGGAGAGGGAATAGCCAGTTGGCCAGCCTTAGAGGAATTGTCACTGTCTGATGAAGATCTCCCTTAGATTTGGGGAGCTATCCATTTTTTATGGGCTCCATGTAATGTAATAGCCAAAATAAACAAACAAAAAGAGTTCTTCCCTCAGAAACAAAAGGCCATAGAGTAAGATTACTTAAACATGAAGGCTACATTCTGTAACACTGTCATTTTAATTAAAACATTTTTCATAAAGTTATCTGTTGTTTAGATGACAATTAAGAATATGTTAGGCCTATCAACATTTATTGTGATTTGCTTGAAGTTAATACATAATTCAAAATTCAGTAGAGCTTCCTGAGTAATAGTCAAACAAACAAAACCAACAGTAACTTAATTACAGAAATCAGTGTGAGTACAAAAGCAAGAATCTCCAAAAAAATTTAATGTTGAATGCTTTTAGAGGCAAGGCAAACTCCTTACCAGTAAAGGACTCAGTAATTTAAAATACTTGCCGTTTTCCAAGCTTTCTCCTCTTTACCAGACTGTGATTTCAAATTCTTTTATGCCTATAGATTTTTATTTAACAGTTTCTGTAAGCCTTCCAAATTGTATGTTTACTTGTGTATATAAAATGAGACCAATGAAATATGAATTGCATGAGGACTTGCAAATATGAAAGCAGAAAAAATGACCTCTTACGTATGAGGGTGCCGCTACCACTGTTAATTGCAGGAATAAATATTTGCCTGTAGTATCTTCTTCTAGCCTGGCAAATTGGAAAAATAGAATAAACTGTACTTTTTTCTGTACTTTTTTTTTTTTTTCTGTGCATTTTTTTTTTACATTAACTACACTGTTCTTAAAAGCTCTCTGTAATTTTGCTTAGATTGATAGTTGGGGAAACAAGCACAAAATGAATGTTCAGGAAAATTAAAATGGATGTATCCTTTTTGGGGAGTGCAAATAAAACGGCTAAGTAACTCAGGTAACCTCAGTTCTTTCTTCTCACCAAGCTGGCATAGGTGAGCACTCCCCCAAGTATCAATATGCTGTCCTGCATGGAGAAAGGAATATGCATGGAGAAAGGAATATGCATGCCATCAAAGTCAGTTGTGAGGGTAGATATTTTCCACTAAGATGAGTGGTCTCTCATCAGTGTTTGGCACCTGCTGCTAAATTCCTGGGAGGCACCAGAGGTTTTCTTCAGTTCCTCAGATCAGGCTGGGGTGCAGATCCTCTGCCCTAGAAATTGCCTCTAATGGTCTAGAAAAAAAAAGAGAGAGCTGGGGGGAAAAAACATCTGATGTGAACTCTGCCCATTCCCATTTTTTACCAGTCAGGCTCTTCTCTACCTCCACTCATAAAAATATTTCCTCAGAATCCAAAAAATGGTGTTGTCTGCCCTCACTCTGACCTTTGCAGCAAGACAGGAAATATTTCTCAACTCCTGAAGAGACTTAGAGCTGTATCAGCTCCCCTGAAAGACAGTAAACCGTTGCCAGCTGACACTGTAATTTCCAAAGCATGAAAGCACTTTTTCTGTCTGTTTCACCCATGCCCACAGTAGACTCAAGGCAGTCTTCAGAAAGACCAGGATTTGGATTCCAGTAAAATTAAAGGTTATGTTCCTGACTAGAGGGATGAAAACAAAGAGAATATCATAAAATGACATGAAGAAGAGAAGAGGACTTGATACATATATGTTTATGTATACGCATATGTACATGTACATGCATAGACATGACATCAAGCATCTTTTGTAAATTCCTGAGGCACACTTTGTCTAGTGAAGCAAAGGAATTCAGCTGAGTATATTAAGTACTGATTGCAACCTTTTGTTTCACATCTGGAAGCTTTAAACCCTTTTAATACTATAATATTGTTTGTGCTCTTTGACAGTCTCCATTTTCCCTTATAATTAAAAGTGACATACTCTCTCCTGCAGCTTTATCAGACTCTTAGGGGACAGTGCAAATCAAAATTTTTACCAGGGCATCTTTATAAAACATGTTTAGAGATTATGTATGTGCTACATGTGTGTTCAGACACAAAAATATATCCATATAAATGTTATGGTTGTCAGTTTCTTCACTCACATTTTTTCACTTTCTAAGAAAATCAGGTGAATTATTTTTTTAATTTGACCGTCCTCTCAGACATCAAAATCTACTCCATGGAACAAAACATTCAATACATACAGAAAACACTGAAATTATACTTTAAAATAAACAGGTTTATAGATAAATTGTAAGGAAAATTATTACTAGATCTCATTGATTTTATAACACAAATTGGCACATTTCTTCTTATATATATATTTAATTAACTTTTATTACTATATTTTAATACATGCATATGAACTAATTTGTGACTTATCTTTGTTCAGAGATAGTATCTCATCCTTTACAGAAGACCTCCTAACATACAGTGGGTGTCTTGTCAGAACTTGGTAGTATTTCATCCATTTCTAAATATATTAGAAGGCTGCCATTAAACTAGCTGAGGTCTCCACAGTACAAAACATTAACTATTTTGGTTAACAGCTGACTGGACTCCTAAATTTTGTTAAAATAGAAATGTGTAAGGTATATTCAAAATGTTACAGGCTTTGGGACTATTATAAAGGCAATGATCAGAGATACTCTTTTGCAGCGCATACTGTTCAGTTCCACGCTCATTATTTGCAGGTACTTTTCATCATTTAAAGTATTGTCTCTTCATTGCACTTTGACTAGCTTAGTTCTCTCTCTGTCTCTGCACATATTCCTGAAATAGAGTAGGATGGAAGTAAGAGATACTGTTTTCTCACACATAGTTTGGCCATTTTAAAGCATATCATTCAAGAGTGGCTACTGGGATTATGCAATAACTAGCAAATCTCTTTCTAGAAGTTTCAGACTTTTTCCAAATAATCTCTACACTGTGCATATATTCAGACCCAAATCAGAAATTAGTGGACTTTCTCAGGGCTTCATTTGTTTAATACCTATGGAAGCCTTGTAAACTATAATAATTAGGAGAAACTGTACTGCAACTCCTCAGATGAACTTTCCCCTTTCTTTTTGTTTATATACAGGACTTTATTTATTTTTTTTCCTTCTTTATACCTTTTATACCACAACATAAAGCATCTGCATAACAACATTGTAACATCTACCACTAGCAATTAGGAAATGTACAAGTCAGCAGGGTAATTGAGACAGAATAGAAGAAAATCAGAGCAGCTTAATCTGCACTTATTTGATGTCCCTGCACATCAAATACAATCCAGAAAGTGCATTTAGAAACCTGTGTGTAATACATACTTTATCTTAAGATGAAAATCAGAAGGGTACTTCTACAAGACCAATGGATTTGCAAACATTTGAATTAATGTTTGATCAATGTTTAATCAATATGAATCAATGTTCAAGTACCTCCATTTACAGACTGTGCACATCATAGCATCTTCCAAAATTTCTATCTTTTTATTAATAACAGACAGTTATGTCAAAGGGGTACATAAAATTGAGAATAATTACAGGTCACCATGGGCCTCCCCTTTTCAATACTTTTGATATAAAATCTCTCAAGAAGCATCTCATGGTTCCAGAGAGCAAGATATAGCAAGCAATACTGCTAATTCATGTGTGACCTTAAAATATAGAATAGCAAAGTCTTGCAGTTAAGCTATAGTAAAATGTATTTCCTTCTGTCTCTGAGTTCCCCTTAGTGCCATATGAAAATGGCGCTGATCAAGAAAACAAAATCCAGTGCAAGGAAGAGTGTCATAGCATATTCATTGGTCCTTTGAGTTTCCAATTCCCCTAATGCCTCTACAGGAATAAGCCTTCTATTTCTTCTTGATGTGCTGTTTGTGAAGCCTTTTTCTCTGGAACCAGAAAAACAAGAACACAACATTTTTTCTTTATGTCTCGCTTTTATTTATTTATTTACTTTGGAAGCAGTAGCACCAATTCCTGATACTTTTGTAGTGAGTTCAGATTTCTTTAATATTTAAGATTTTATATATTTTGTACTAGCGAACTAATACAGTACATTGGTGGCATATTTGCTTGTTCATTTAAATTGAAGGTTAATAAAGACTAAAACAAATCTAGAATTTATACATATTTAAATCAAATATTTCAAGAAGAGGTGTATTTTAAGCAAATGGGGACTCTTTTTAAAGCTTTTGCCTCTTTTTCAGGGTGAAACAGGTAAAATGCCCTTCAGCTATCTGCAGATTTGGATACATCCCAGATTTGCTGAACTCACAGGTTTGGCTAACCTCTAGTTACTGCAGCAAGGTAATGTATATTACACTAAGTAGCAGCAATTTAAGTAGTGTAAAATAATGGTCAAAATATTCTATATTTCCCATTAAACTAAAGAGTTAGTCTTCACTACATCAAAACATTGCTTACTTGCTTCTCATAATTACAGATGAGATTTTTATTATAAAGAGGAAATAACTTCATCAAAGCATACATCTTATACGTCTGTAGATCATTGTCAGACAGCAAGGTGAGAGACATAGTGCACAGTACTTCTATGGCATCTAAATGGACTGACAGAATACTGGTTATGTTTGCAATAGTTTGACAAAATGAAGTATCAGACTTAGCAGTACCCCAAGAAAGACCTTATTATTTCATCTTCCCACAAGTTTAGAGGAGCATCCTTTCATGTCAGTTGAGCATGCTTCACGCTTGCTTCAAGGTTCCCACAAGTCTGATCTAACTCAGCAAGTCAGCATAAAAAGTCCCAGCCTGGTAAGAATACAAAGCCTTTTTTTTTTTTTTTTTTTTTTTGTCTTTTTCTTTTTTTCAGTAGCATTCAAATATTCAAATGCTTATAAAATCACCTTCTGAATGATCAAAGGGAATGAAGATGCAATACTTTTTACAATGTATGTCTCTCCTACCTCAGAGTAGGCGAAATGTCGATCTCATTTTGTGTTTTATAAGAAATGAGCAATTTATTTCAAGATTTCCTGCCTAGGATGGAAAGAAATCCTTGCATTGCATTATAAAATTTCCACTATAGAGGTTTCAGAGGTTTTCCTCTGAAACATCTGTTGTTGGCCACTATAGGATACCAGTCTAGATTGATTATTGGTCTAATCCCATGTGACATTTTCTCTCTTTGAATTATACTGATGGGTTTGCTCAAAAACAACTTTTTACCATGAGAGGAAATTTAGAGCATATCGGCTATGGAACCCCAAGGTGAACACGTTTGATGCACTTTGAGGCACTGGATTAAAAGAGAATATTTCAGTCCAAAAGATTTAGCTCTTTCTTTAGGTCATTTCTTTGGAAAAGTCAGGAATTGCTGAATCCCTTGTCATCCAGAAGTCTTTTCATGCTGAGTAGTCCTTTTCACTTCAATGCTTCACAAAATGATTGTCTTTCACACTTCCATTCTCTCCATTTTCAGAAAGCTGGCCTTAGTATCAGTCCAGTTCTCAGACACCTCAGGGGCATCACTCAGAAAGAAGGTCACATCCAGACCTGTTGTCTTGGAGAGTGGATGCACTGAGGCACAAATGAAGGGAAGGTTGCAAGTTCTTTCAAATTACAGCACATTAGTCTGGGCACCAAGAGGAAAGTACACCCAAACATAAGCAACTATCACTACTTCCTAGACTTACAGCACAGCCAGATACCTCCAGCAGTAACAACTGGATCTGATACTCCCAGAGGAGCCCCTTCTTTCAAATCACACAGGTGGGAAAGGGGCTAGATTTATTCTCAGCTAAGTGGCTAACAAGTTGCTCTAAGATCATTCTGTTTGACCAACTTCCTGACTGTTAAAATGCTAATTTTAGATTAGAAAAGGGAAGCAAACTGAAAGTTAAGAATGGTTGACCCCTGAACAAAGTAAAGCCACATGTAACTTTTGAACCATCAGCTCCAAGGAGTGCTTTTCATTTAATTACTTGTGTTTGGTTTTCCCTTGATGCATTATAAATGCTTCTTCCTGGTCCTTTTTGGACTGCAGTGTAATTCATACCATTTTGTGTATATATCAAATAAAATTTCATTTTATTCCTGTTAAGAAGTCTTCTCTCCTAATGTAGTCATTTAATTACAAAAAGCACACCAACAATAGCTGGAAATAAACAATTAGACCTACATGCCCTTAAATGTTCTCTGATTTATAAAGTGCTTGTTTTTCTAGTGTTTCTGCTTCAGGAGGTTCACTGTTCCTAAGTTTTCAGCATGCAATCAGGAAGTCATGCTTAAATGAATGTCATGATTGAGGTTTATATAGTGTTATAGTGCCAACTTTCACTGTCATTCATATAATTTCCTGATAGCCAGTCAAACAGTGCAAATTACATTATGATTCTTCATTTCTGATTCTGAATGATCTCCTCCAAGTATGATATTCAGTTTAATGTGCAGCACCCATAAAAGCACAGTGCATAATGTGAATGTTCTGTGCATTGTCATTCCATGAATGATTACTTCTTTGATCACAGTATAGCTATGCCAACCTGTTCAAACCTGTTGTCAATAGGAATAAACAAGCTCAAAGTGTTTGTCTCAGAATGACAACACAAAGCAGCCTGCAATCAAGCCTGCATGTTTAGAAGACAAAGCAGTAAACAACAAAAGGTTAACTTATAACCTTCAGTAATATGATAAAGTGATGTTTTGGTAAAAACATGCAATTAAATTCAAATCTGACTTTTCATTACACACACAAAAGTGCATAGTCAGTGTAGATTTACTGCATCTTTAAACTGTACACCATTCTGAATATCAGGCAACCATTTTCCTCAGATATATTTTTCATATCAAGTTTAAAGCAAATTTCAGAAAGGGTTCATTTTAAATTACAAGAAATAGCAGAGATCAGCTAATCTTTCATCAATTCTAAAGCTTACAAGTCAGTGTACAAAAGTCAGCAGATATCCTTCCAGCCCACAGTAAATTCATATATAACTTGTAAAATATAGAGCAGCATCATGGTGACAATTTTTACAATAAACTAGGATCTTGATATGTGCTAATAAAAATAAAAGCTACCATGGCCAGAAGTAGCAACTGGTAGACAGACTAAGATATATCAAGATGGTTGTTAATGCCCCATAATTGGATCTTTATTGTTCAAGCAGGCTCTTCTAGCTGTGCAAAACCACTCGTAAGACTTCTTGGAAATAACTGATTACCAGAATGCCAAATTTAAACTTTGCTCCAGCAGTCCAATTGTGTGGATGGATGACTGCACGTGAAAGAGCAGAGTCTTCTCACTGGGGTTGTGGAGGGAGTGAATGAGCAGCTGTGTTGGTGCTCAGCCACTACATGGGTGAACCCACAATAGAGATAAAAGCCAGTGACTTTTTCAAACACTCTGGCTCAGTTACACATTTGTTTGGCTGTATTCCACTACCGGTGACTCTGCCTTCCCTTACTACATCTACATCCCCTTATTCTTTTCTGTGTTGTGACTCTTCTAAATTTATGGGGTAAGGATGTTTATATGTTCCTGACATTAAACTCCAAATTATTGTGCTTTTTAAAAATCCATTAATCTGTCAGATAAACAAGACAAATACCCGCACAGAGCTGTAACTGCATGGCTTTCTCAAATAAAAGTGCTCTGTTAAGTTCTCTGTGATTTATGGTGTTGCTCTATTCACTTGAAAGCCCTTACACTTCCAAAAATCTTTGCACAGATCTTTTGACTTAGATTTGATATGGAAATTCTGTTTCATTTTTTTGCTATTCCTTATTGGACTATATATATTTGAAAAAGCATAATATAACATAAAAAATTATAGCATAAATGCATAACCCCTGTAAAAATTTTGCCTTGATACTGCTCCTTTATTTCTAACCAATAGATATTTTGTCTGGTATATCACAGACTCCTCTGTTTATCTTATATTTGTTCTTCATGTACTCTAAATCAGTCTCTTTCCAGATATCCTAGATACCTAGAGGCCCATATCATAATACCTATCTTTTCCAAATTGTTTATAATTTTGTCTTGAAACCCCTCCAGTTTTTAAGTCTGTTTCCATACTGTGTATATGAAAAGTGTTTTCAGCTATGCTAAATAAAATTTTCATTTATCCCTCCATCAGTCTAACTTGTAAACTCAACAGAAATAGATATTACTTTATTTTGGGCAATATCTAGTTTCCTTAAATTAATGTTAATCCGAGCTAACTGTTTTCTCTTTAGCATGTTTTATGAATCAAGTCTCACCTAGACAAGTTTGCTCAGAATCAATGTGAGAATTATATAGTTAATGGAATCATCACATTTTATTTTATTTTATTTTATTTTATTTTATTTTATTTTATTTTATTTTATTTTATTTTATTTTATTTTATTATTTTATTTTATTTTATTTTATTTTATTTTATTTTATTTTAAATAAAACACGGCATCTTTTGTTGTGATGGTGGTTGGTTGTTATTTTTTGTTTGTTTGTTTGTTTTGTTTTAACTGCTTTTCAAATATGTGAAATTTCCTAACAGTTTTAATTTGTATTAGAAATCAACAGTGAGAATCAAGAAAGCTTTTCATATTTTTGTTTTTTACTCTTTGGGACAGGAGGTTGGCCAGATCTGTTATTTTAAAAATAGCTAGTTATAGGAGCTGCAGCTTTTGATTTACTATCAGTGTGAAAAGTATTTCATCAGCAGCATATGAAATGACTGGATTTATTTCATTTTTTCAACTAGAAAGAAGAAATATTTTTTCAGTATTAAATGGAAAGATGTTTTATTTGCAATATTTCAATAGTAAGGGAAAAGTAATATTGTTAGGATTACCTTTTTCCTTGATGTTGTTAAAATCTCTTTCATATTGTAGGTTGTAAGCATTTCCTTATTTTTTCTCTTTTTTCTTCATCAACTTTCTACCATTCTTATTTTCTAATTTATATTCACTACTAACAGTGACCCCATTTTGCCTTTTGTTATATACCATATTTATCTGAATATAAAGTGATTCTGATATAACAGCAAAACAGATTTACAATAGATTTTAGGTGTGTAATATTTGCATCCTGGATATAAAATAACCAGTAGTTCTGTTTGATTTCCCATGTTTCAACGCATATGATATATCCTCGCATTTGCAGTGAAGGTCCCCCTCCATTCACACTCTCCAGCCTTTTTTCTTATGGTATACTATAGTGCTCTGCATGTATTTTCTAAGACACAAGAGCCTAAGCCCCATATCAGCAATTTAACTTATATACATATAATATACATATAATCTAGCTGTTGTTTCTCAGCTCATTCTGTCAGCATTTTTAATCCCCAAGCATTTGGCAAAGTTTTGCTCACCTCCTATGTCTGGGGGAAGCTCAATCCCAGAAATACAGCTCCCCCTTCTTCCATTAAATTTTCATTGTTTTTCACCTTAATTTTCACACATTGTGAGTTAAATTGTGGACTGAGACATCTTAGAGTTCTACTGCTGTTGTTATACCAGAAAAAAGATGGGTCTGTGAATGAACCCTAAGAATGTTTTCCTTTTTTTTTTTTTTTTTTTTTTTTTTTGTATGTGACTTCCTCCTCAATCCAACAAGGGTCAAGTTAAATATATTTAAACAATTCTTTTTTATCATTCACATTTCTAATGATGATAAACGTGGATAAGAATTCTTCATGGTTTTGTGACATTGTATCTGCTAAAGCTTTCATCTTAAATATGGATTTATATAAAGGACTTCACAGCTCAAGCATGACAAACCATGGTTGCTTTCACTCACACTACCATTTTATTTTTTTTAGCTTACTTATCAGCAATTTTTCTGTTCGTATGAGATTTATGATTATAAGCAAAACTTTTCAATTTATTAAATAGATTCTTTAGTAATTCTTAAAACATTCAGGAAGCTCTGCAGCATAAGAATGCAACCGTCTACCACTTAGGCTACACTACTTTATGATAATATGTAATATAAACATAACAAACAAGTGCCTAAGGAATGAATGATCCTGTTCTCATGTAGAACACCAGAGCACCAGTTTGCAGCCATTGCTGACTACTAGCTTGTATTGAATCCTTTTTAGAGATGCTCAAACATTCAAAAACCTTTTGATGCAAACTAATAAATGATTAATAGTTGCATATTAAATAATATTAATTCTCTTATTTTACCTCTGCAATTTTTCCTACTTTATGCATAGTCATTCAGTTGGATATACTAATTGTGTCCTTTGGTCTACTAGCTTCCATTGAAAGTAAAAATATCTTCAGTTTAATGGTTATCTATTTTATTCTGTAATTCTGTGTTATTTGTTTTTATAAAACTTTGAGTAACTTTGAATAACTTTTATCAAGATTTGAAATAATTTTAAAAGGATTCTTTTAAAAAATGAACAATTTAGTAACTCACCTCAGAGAACATAATTGTTTACAACAGACTTTAGAGCAAATAATACAGGATAAGTTCCTTAAAAATAATATATTTTAGAAAAGTTTTGTGCAGATTTTCACCTCTTCAGAAAAATATAGTGTTTTAATATAATAGCAAATAAGAAAAAAATATCATGGGTGTCAAAGACCACAAAATACAAGCATTATTAATGGATCAAGAATGTCATTATGTTTCTGTTTCAATATGGTTCTTTTTTAAGAAATGAATTTGTGGGTTTCATATCATGCTGCAAAATCACTAGGACGGCTTCCCTGTAAAGAGTAGGTATTTCAAGAACATGCACCATAACTATAATTTTACTCATACAACTACTGCTATGGTATTCAGGGCCATTAGTGATGTTTAAAGTCAGTGTTTCACTGCTTTGCTGAATTTAAGCTCCAGATATAGTAAAAAGATACTTTCAGTTCAGCTTTGAACATAGAGAAGAACATACTAAGTTCTTAGATAAGTGTTTCAGGGATTAAAATAAATAAATAAATAAACAAATTGAGAATTGAGCCATCTGTTAAGTACTTCAAAATGTGGAGAAGTTAGACTGTCCCTGCCCCAGAAAGAGGACTATTGAAAAGCACTTGCTCATGCATGCTGAAAGAACAGAGATAGTTGTCAAGCAGTGTCAGTACCATAATTATGGTGGATGTTGCTTAATGAACTAACCAAGGGAGGAGGAGAAAAGTAGGAGGAAATTAGTTGTACAGGATTATAAGAAACCAAGGAAGAAGAAGTCAGGTAGATGAAACAAGGAACAGAATTTGGGTGATGTTCAAAGGGAGCCACTAACCAGCACAGGACAGAGCACATACAGCAAAAGAACTGCAGAAGTATGTTAGCTGTTCGTAATTCTTATATTTTCAGTTCATCTGTTTGACTGTTTTTTCTCTTCTGTACCACAGAGTTGCAAGACAAAGGAAAGGAAAAATGAATTAATAAAAATATGTTTAGAAGATAGCTGGCTCTTGGGCAGTTCTGCAATTAGGGGTATTTGACATTTCCACATTTTGGATCTTGGCCAGAATATAAAATGTCCAGTTTATACCTAGGACTGGCTCCTTCCTTTCCCTCATTTCCCTTCATTTTACAAAGTCAAACACCATTTGAGAATGTATCCTTTCTGGGATGACTGATACAATTTCCCACCTAAAGAAACAAACAAACAGAAACAAACAAAAACAATGGGGATTTAACTGGAAGTGACTAATTAAAATGCCAGTGCATCAACTTTTATTTTAAGAACAGTTATCCTGAGGAAAATTAATCTCCAATTCACCACTGCAATGATAAATAATGTCAATCTATTTTTGGTTTTGTTTTCTTACTCCCACTGTTCCTAAAGCAAATGCAGCTAAGTACTATGATGAAGGGAAGAGTCTGAAATGAGCAGATACCTATTTATTCCTTCATATTTATATAAAGTCAACAGGAAGAAATTATTCAAACATAATTGGATCTAAGAATAATTTAAATTTATATCTTGGATCTAATCTGTATATTTCTGGGCTAACTATATGTTTTCTAAGAAAAATACTGCAGTATAGTTTTTCTTTTCATTTGAGTGCTGAATCAGTGATTATGCTGGACTCAGTTTTCTTTACATAAAAGACTAAAATGTTCTTGGTTTAATATCACTCCCTTCTGTATGCAAAGTCTGGTTTTCTTGAATAAAGTAGAAAGCAAGCAAAATGGTCATTTTCTTAATCACAAGTCTCCTGTATGCATCTACGATAAATTCAGTACTTGAGGAACTGTCTCTCTTCAGAAACATTTCTCAGAATTCCATCTCCTGCCTTCCCCACTCTAATTCACATATTTCAATAAAACATGCTTTTAATGATTTGATTTTATCTGTATTAAGCCTGCACAGGCCCAGCCATTTTTTTTAATGCCTCCAATAGCAATCTTTTACCATCTACAGATATTTCATTTGATAAAGGTACTTAATCAGTTCTGCCTTTGGTCTGCAAAAGAGAGAGTGAATGGCACACCTATTCTCTTTAACAAGGTCTGTGATTCTTTCAGAATCAATGATTCCTGTTCTCAGCAGTATGGTGTTCCGTCACACCAGAAGCATTCCCAAAAATCAGATAGTCACTCATTCAGTTCTGGCACAGAAACACCACTCTTTTTCCCTTTTCCTTATAGTAATCTGTATTCATACCTCTTCCAAATACTTTCGAACTCTAAATCAGCCTTTTGTCATTTTACATTAGTTGAGCAATATTCAAGTTCTAGATTTTAACTTGTCTTCCTTTTTGCTAAAAAAAAAAAAAAAAAAAAAAAAAAAAAAAAAACACTTCATTTTTTCCATGAATCTAATGCCATAGAATTATGGTACTCTCTTGCAGGTTCTGTTACAAACCTATTTGAAGAGAAAGGTAATTCAAATTTCATTCCATAAGCTAAGAAGAAAAAATAAATCATAACACCACCACCACAGAAATCCTTTGCTTGATTTCATTTTGCCAGTTCAATGACAACAGAAAAAAAGTCTTAGTAATGAATGTAGTTGAGGAATATGGTTATTACTAAATTCTTTATATTTTAAAGAATTTTAGGATAAACCAGAAATTAAAACTCATGCAAATAATATGGTATGTCAATAAAATATAAAACCATGTATTATATTTGTTACAAACTAGCGGAAAGTTCTACAGTATTATTTGAATCTTTAAAAAAAATGCATTTTACAAACAGATAAAGGCAGATAATAGATACTCTGGGAAGGTACTAACATAGAGTAAAATGGACAACGGCACACATTATCCTTTCCTACCTTTTTCCCAAGTGTTTTGAGCTAAGCTTATTCGAACGAGCAGAAGTTTGTATCTGTGATCTGCTTTACAAGCATGATACTAAATTAATATATATATATTTTAGAAATAGAAAGTACAAGTAATGTCTAACTGTGTTTTCCCAGAAACTGCCAAAGTTGTATTCATTGCATTCTTGTGTTATGATGCCTTATTTTCAGACAATCTTTCCATATCATTTGGTTTAAATTGGCTTCATTTCCTCAAATATTTGCCAGGTGGCAACGTTTTTCTAAGCTAGAATTTAACTCTTCAAAACTTGTAAGTCTGGAGGTGGAGAAGGGCTTTGGTTCCATGAAAATATCAATAAAGGCTCTGCTTTGTAACTCAATAACATGAAGAGGATAGAAGTCCATTCTAGCATTCTTTCCTAAGGTCATGGTGCTAGTGATCTTACCAGGAACAGCACAGGCCAGTTTTGGACACTCATTTAAGAAGTGATCATACCTGGAGTACTGCTTACAGTCCATACCCATGTTTTTCTTTTGGGATTGGGATCCCAAGCCTTGGGATCCCAATTATATCAGTTTCTCAAATGATACTAGTTCCTGGATACATTACATAAAATCAGCTGAACTGGAAAAGCCTAATGACTGTGTGTTTGAGAAGCAGATCATCATCACACTGAAGTCCTTCTGTCTGTGTTTGGGCACCAGAGGGTTAGCCTGGAGAGTTTCATAGCCACCAGCACAGTTGGACTGTGTGTGTGTGTGTGTTGTAATAATTGAGGCTTGAGAGGCTCTTCTCACTCACACACCAACCAAGTATTCATCTGGAGTGACAGTCAGGCATCGGCCCCTGCTGTCTGTGCTTCTGCCAGATAAAATGTCACATCTACATAAGGCTGCAAGTGGTGAGTGAGGCTTTTTCCTCCAGTCCCTCCCATCCTCCCACGGAGGATTCCCTGAGCAGGGCAGAGCAGGTGGTAGAGGGTCCCTCCCTCTCTCCCTCTGATTAGAAACATTTTCTTCAGTCACAGCAGGGGAACGACAGAGATAGACAAAGTATAAAACAACTGGAGAAACACAACTAACAGGAGACGGTTAGATGGAAGATGTCACAGGGGGTCTACTAGAGATGATACAAACTTAACTGTAGGCTTTTTTAATACATATATGTAAATAGAAAATTTAATATAAAAATATTAAATTTTAATATATAAATATTAAATTATACTTTGGCCTCCACTGACTACATTTTTAATGAAAGCTTGAATCTTGCTAGCAAATGTTCCCACCATTCGGTGAAACATTCTGATCATTTCTGAAACATTTTGAAACATCAAAGGAAACACAAATTATTCCAGTTTGGGGAGGTGGAGTGAATTCTGATAAAGATCAGGAATTTCCAGTGAAACAGAAATTCCCAATTTCAGCTGGTGGTGTCAGTTGGCATACCAAGGATTGCACTAAGTCTGCATGCAGAAGAGGTCTGGAATCTTTTTTTTTTTTTTTTTTTTTTTTTTTAATAATTCTGTTTGTGCACCCCTATTACAGTAATCAGGGCTCTTTGAATAGTTGTGTGGTTTTGGATAGTTTGGGTTTTCAGCTCCAATACCCCAAGAGGAGCTCAAAGATAAAAACATTGTCCTTCAGAGGACACCAAAGTGCTCCCTTGCCTTATCAGGAGGAAAATTCCCCCCTACAGTCCTTCATACATGAGGGAAATTGATTACTCTTCTGTTTCTCACCTGCTCCAATGACCCTGTGCCCTGCTAAGCCTCCTGATCAGAAGAATAACCCTTGTGTGTGGTGTGAGAGGGTCCCAAACACTCATGCTCCCAGAGAGTTGTTAGTAAACAGCTTCCCAGAGCCAGGGTGCTGCCTAGATGAAAGTGATTAGAAAAAGAATATTCTTCAAAATGTGTTCCATGCCTTGTTTCAGATATATATCAATTATGATAATTACGTGGCTCTCCAGCTGAACATGAAACTAAGGCAGTAGTAATGAATAAAGATTTCTGTATTATCCTCATTTAGGCTTTGTCCATAATAAAACTCTGGCTAAGAGGTCAATTCAAAGCAGGTCTCTAGGGACACCGTGAAACAAATGCTTTCATTACACCATGAATCTCAGCAAAAAGCAGGGAAATTGAGTAAATCTACTGTGGATATCTGTGCCATCAGATCATTATCCAAGGAAATTAGACACATTACTGGGGAAAAGCATGAGACTGGGAGAAAACCCCCACAAAATTAACAATTAACAGTGCACATTTTAACCGCTGTGGCCAAATCTATTGCCTCTTATTTTCTGAGTTCAGAAAAATTGTCAGCAGCCACAAAACACCTGGAGTCTAGATTACTATGTGTTAAATCGTGCTTATGTACTTGTAAAGCAGTGCTGCATTGCTACTGGTCTTTTAAAAGTCTCTTCTCTAAGGAACTCCCCGGAGTTGCTACATGTGAAAAAACCTTTTACATTCAAATTTGTGAGTGTTCTCTATATGCCTGAGAAGTCCCTCTTTTTCAAAATGAGATATTTCTAAGGGGCATCATTATATGAAAATAGAGGGCAGAGATGCTTCTTTAAATACCATATTCATTTGCAAAGCTGGGCTTAAAAATGTTGATTTCTGCCCATTATTTTGTACTGCTTTGTAAACTAGAGATCACACTTCAGAGAAACAAAGGGGAGTAAGCTGGAAGCAACTTGAAATGGCAGTCTTACCCATTCCACTCCTGTGAGGCTGTATGTGTGTGCCACACGTCCAGACCATCTCTGGCTACTTATTAGAATACTCTGGTTACTCATTTAGACTGTTTCTTCGAGAGAGAAAATTAATTTAAAAAGTATTAGCTTCTGTTACAACAGATATAAAATCAACTCTCATTCATTGTACCTTGAAAGCATCATTTTGAATCAGTATATTCTGTTAAAACAAATATTTATTAAACATGCTAATAAAGAGCAACAACTTTTCAGAGTATGCCAAAGACATAACTTTACAAAGGTCCATGTTACAGTGCTGTCAGATTCCATGACTTCACTGTAGGACCAAAGCACTGGTCCTGTAAAATAAAGCTAGTTTATTTTCTTATAGCAGATATTTATACACATGGTAGTGCACTCAAATTGACTTGGAGATAACCTAAAAATAATTCCACTTTTACCAGCCATAGTACTGATATTATAATACTGCTTTCACAACATTATTGTGAGGGTTGTATTAGCCTTACATCATAAACCCCTATTTCTCAGGATTTTATAGCCATACTTTATACTGTGCTCCAAACTCACATTTACTAAATAAATAAATAAATAAATAAATAAGGTTATACCATTTCACAGAAGTCTGAATATATCAATAGTATTCATTTTCTTTGTTCCATGTGCAGAAAGATAAAAGATGTTTAGATCTACACATATATGTGTATATATGTAATATATATGCAGTTGCACATATAAATACTTATATACATACTTATGTTTAATCACCATCTCTATATACACATATATGTAAACATATATGTAAACACATCCCCCATAAACATAGGCATAGGCATAGGTATAGGCATAGATCTGCTTGTGCTGATATAATTCCAAAATACCTGATTCAACATCTCCTCTCTGCTCATCTCATTTTTCACTGTTTATAATACCAAAGTGGTGTTATTAGCAATGGACTAATCTCTATCCATGGTCATCTCTGAGACTGAGGTTACTCTGCCTTAGTGAAGGAACAGGGAGAGGAGTTAGACAGGGAGAGACCCTGTGTGATAATTCTGTTCTTTGAAATTGTCTTCTGAAAATATTTCCTGCAAAGCCTTATGTTTGTTCTAAAGATTCGAAGAGAGGGGCCAGGCTGTTGTCGTTGTCAACACTTGGCAGCACCCATGCAGGAAGAGACCTGACTTGAAAGGTTCTGCAGTTTTAGCAGACCAAAGCAAGGATTTTAGGTTCTCAGTAGAACTCTCCCGGTTCTTGAATCAAGCTCTGGTAGGGTTGCCCAGTATAGCAATCTTAGTGCTCTGAGTGACTGTTTGCTTCCCGTTAGTCATTTGCCACATCCAGACCTGTTTAAAACTCCTAATGCATTCTCAGGCCAAAAGTGATGTTTGGTCAAATGGGAACCAGAAAAAAGATGAGTAAACCACAGCTATGATCTTAAGCTTTCAGCTGCCTTCAGATGTCCTCTTTAAAAGAGTACTGAATGCAGCTAGTATTAGTTTTGCTAGGAGGTGAGCCACTATTCGTTGATCTTTGGTTTAATACTTGTTCCAGTGAACAAGAGTTAGAAATGGGTCTGCCTGACAGAATTAAACTATCTGAAGATGTAGTATGTATATAATCAAGCGCTGTAGTCATTCCTTTGTGTACCTTAATATGATACAAAGCAAGCGGTTCATTTAAGGTCTACAGTATTGCATGAGATTTTTTTTTTATTTTTTTTAATTAATCAACATTTTTCCAATGCTTTTCAACAGAATTATTTATTGTATGTGTTTATGTGTTATACAGGTCTGGCTTGTGAAATGCCTGGTTAAATGCCTTTTCTGATCATGATTTTGCCACTGTAGTCCATACATTAATCCATCTAGACTAAATTAATTTAATAACAAACTGAATATGGTTTTGTTTACCAAAAACTAGGATATGCATAATTCTTCAGCCTTTTTCCCAATGGGATGTCCTTTAATCGGAGCTGTTATAGAATGTGGAGGTTGTTTTTGTTGTTTTTTTGTTTTTTTGTTTTTTTTAAAGCTTCTGGGAAGTGGAGAACATATGGACAATTTTCACACTTATATTAGTTGTAACACTTTTTTTTTGTCTTGTTCATTGCCATATTCTTAATATTCTTAATGCATAGCTTTTTAGCATTCATTTTAAGTGCTGGAGAATAATTATTGGAGTTTAAAGTGCATGGCTTCTGAATTGTACTGAACATATTTTGACCTTGCTTACACGTGCAACTAAACGAGTCAGTGACAGTTTCACTCACCTGTTACCAACCCACAACACCAGTAACTGATTGTTTTGCCAGGAAAGGCTCAAGAGACCATAAGTTACACAACAGGAAAAGCCTTGACACCTAATAATACAGAAATCAGTCTCTTAGTGCAAGGTATGACATGAACAGATAGCTAGAAATTGTACAGCTCCTTGGTATTTCTTGGTGTGTACCACAGAGTATAAAGTTAACAACACTATTTTTACCAACTGGGAGGTGTAAATCATTTGATTGCATTTGTATGGTGAATATCATGAGCAGCAGTATTATAGTCTGCACCTTTCAAAGTCAAGCAATAGTGGAGAAAGACTGATAAGCTCTTCAGCTGCCAAAAACGGTCACAGAGCCACTGACTTGATGTAGTTACTACAGCTGCTCCAAACTTTTGTTAATAATCAGAGGCAAATAACTGAAAACTGCTCTGAACTATTGTTCTTTTCTTAAAGTTAAACCTGAACTGATATTTTGAAGTGTTTGAAGACAAACCTAAACCAAATCTAAACGTCTTCAGGTGTGCCTCAACTGAAACCAGAACTGCATTGAGAAATGCATTGGTTGTGGTATATATTTTCTTGACTTTTGATGTTAAAACACCTTAATGCAAATGAATACTCCAGACACAGTGTTTGTTAAAACATTTGTCAGATTTATCTTCCTTTTGATGCGTATCCACCACATTAACCGTTCATCTGGAGCTATAGGTCTACATGTAAGACAAATGTAACTAATAATAATTATAGTCGTATTTGCTCAATGGTTAACAGGCTTGGACAAAGCAAAGTTCATCTGACATTTTCATGTTTGTAGACTGCAAAGATTATTATTGCTGCTTATTCATGTTCCTAATTAAGAAATCTGAAATTAAGGGCAATGTTCTTCCTTAGATATAATTAAAACAGTATTTCACAGAATAGTGCCTGAATTTCCTTATCTCACTCTGTGCCAATTAAGTTGGCCCCATTTGCTTGCTAAAGTGTCTGGGCCAATTTAATTAGCCTGACTCTCCGATTCTGTATCTGAGCATTACAGAGCTGGTGTTTAGCTCCATGGAGTGACCATAATGAATCAGTATTTATTTGTGGAGTAATTGCTTTAGTAATGAGAAAGGACAAAACAACAGTCCATATCATTATGTCAGCTTTAAAGCAGACTTTCTTGTGTGAGGTCAGTTGTATAACAGAGCCCACAGTTTTAGTATATTGTTAGGTCCCACTAGCATTTCTGGTACGTGTGTGAGAAACCCTAACAGGGAAACAAAGTGATACAGTGGTAAGTGTTATAACTCATAAAACTAGATCAAGATTGTAAAAATAATTTAAAAACCACTAATAAAGATGCTTAAAAGTCTGGGTAAAATAAAATCCACCAGACTGATGGGTTTTAGCATTAGGGGGTGAGGGGTGTGGGGGGGTGAACAGACAGACAAAATCAAAAAATTCCTTGAATTACAGTACTTATCATTTATTTAGTGTGTTTTACCTTCTAAATGTTTTATAAAGATTTTATTCTGCCCAAGATTATTGTGACATTATTACTGTTTTTATTAATAAACTTTTAATGAATTTAGTTACTTTTTCTGAAAGACAAGATTGAGAGAGAGAGTTGGAGAACTTCTAAGAGATATTTGTGCCATATATTAGTCTGGCACAGGGCAGTTATCTAGAGATAAGAGAGATGCCACTCACAAGACGAAGATGGAATTCTGCTTAGCTTTGCCAAACTGATTTCTAATTTTTCCTTACCACATGGTATATCCTAAAACCTTCTGGACTCACCACCATACCTGCCAGTGGATGTAAATAAGAGATGGGCAAGGAAGTGAGAGTATTGCACTGCTCAAATCAGGGAGGGGATGATTTCTTCAGCATAGAAGATAATGTTCTGCCTAGCCATGTTGCATTCAACCCAAGGCTGATGACATGGGAGGGCAATATTTCATATCTACTCCTCTACTGCAGTCAAAGAAAGGTGAGGTAAAATCTGGTTTGAAAAGACATACCAATATCGTAGAACAATTTTAATGCCAAAAGTGAATTTATGGCTCAGACTTTCCTAGTTCCCTAGTTCCCCTACCCTGCTCAGTGACTTGAAATCTCTGAACTCTAAGGCGGAAATACAATCTGTACACACTCTTGGATCTATTCAAGCTAATGAGTAGCTAACAGTATACCTGATAGGGTTCCTATGCAGAGAGATCCTACTCATTGTGTTGGTATTGGTGGTGCATACTTGTGCATATAGATCTTTTATTTGCTGTACGTGAGGGAAAAAAAAAAAAAAAAAAAAAAAAAGGAGGAAAAAAGAAGTGCAGTTCCTAGAATGAAATTCATGTTAGTATCAATGAGAAAGGTAGACTGAGATTAGAAAGGGAGGCAAGTTTTCACAGCCCTATCCTGCTATCCTGTATATGAGTATAGTAGGTGTCCTCCCAAAAGCTACAGGTATTCTCACTGATTCAGGAGAATCTGGACACAAGCAAAGATAGTCAGTGGATATTGGCAGTTCAGTAAAACCATCAGCTGTATTTTCTTTAGAGTGACTTCCTTCTAGGCACAGTGCAATGCAATTTATACACACTTCTCTTTATTTATAGTGTGAATTAAATCTGAGGTGTGGTACTTGTTCTTCTGTTCTACCTTTGAAGACAAAATAACATTTTGTGATTTTTCATCTTTTGGTCAATTCATCTTCATGAAGAAGTGTCCTGGTTTCAGATAGAGTCCCATTGTCTGATTCTATTCTTTCTGGGGTGCCATGTCGCCATAGGACTTGCTTTTCAAGGCCCAGGATGGTGTTCCGGGCGGTAGCATGAGGCACAGGATATGTTTCCAGCCATCCGGTGGTTGCTTCCACCATTGTAAGTACGTGGCGCTTGCCATTGCGAGTTTGAGGGAGTGTGATGTAATCAATCTGCCAGGCCTCTCCATATTTATATTTCAGCCATCGTCCTCCATACCAAAGAGGCTTTGACCGTTTGGCTTGCTTGATTGCAGCACATGTTTCACAGTCATGAATAACCTGTGCTATAGCGTCCATGGTCAAGTCCACCCCTCGATCACGAGCCCATCTGTATGTTGCATCTCTACCTTGATGGCCTGAGGTGTCATGGGCCCATCGGGCTATAAATAATTCACCTTTATGCTGCCAATCCAGGTCCACCTGAGCTACTTCAATCTTAGCAGCCTGATCCACTTGCTGGTTGTTTTGATGTTCTTCAGTAGCCCGATTCTTGGGCACATGAGCATCTACGTGGCGTACTTTCACAGCCAGGTTCTCTACCCGAGCAGCAATATCTTGCCACAATGCAGCAGCCCAGATAGGTTTGCCCCTACGCTGCCAGTTGTTTTGCTTCCATTGCTGTAACCATCCCCACAGGGCATTTGCTACCATCCATGAATCGGTGTAGAGATAGAGAACTGGCCATTTTTCTCGTTCAGCAATGTCTAAAGCCAGCTGAATGGCTTTCACTTCTGCAAACTGACTCGATTCACCTTCTCCCTCAGCAGCTTCTGCAACTCGTCGCGTAGGACTCCATACAGCAGCCTTCCATCTCCGATGCTTCCCCACAATACGACAGGACCCATCAGTGAACAGGGCATATTTCTTTTCATTCTCTGGCAACTGGTTGTACAGTGGGGCTTCTTCAGCACGACCCACCTCCTCCTCTGATGATATCCCAAAGTATTTGCCTTCTGGCCAGTCCATGATCACTTCCAATATTCCTGGGCGACTGGGGTTTCCTATTCGAGCCCGCTGAGTAATCAGTGCAACCCACTTGCTCCATGTAGCATCAGTTGCATGATGCGTAGAGGGGACCCTTCCCTTGAACATCCAGCCTAGTACCGGTAATCGGGGTGCTAGGAGGAGCTGCGCTTCAGTACCGACCACCTCCGAAGCAGATCGAACTCCTTCATATGCTGCCAATATCTCCTTTTCAGTTGGAGTATAGCGGGCCTCAGATCCTCTGTATCCCCGACTCCAAAACCCCAGAGGCCGACCTCGAGTTTCCCCAGGTTCTTTCTGCCAGAGGCTCCAGGTGGGGCCGTTCTCCCCGGCTGCAGTGTAGAGCACATTCTTTACATCTGGTCCTGTTCGAACTGGCCCAAGGGCTACTGCATGGACTATTTCCTGCTTGATTTGTTCAAAGGCTTGTCGTTGTTCAGGGCCCCATTCAAACTCATTCTTCTTGCGAGTTACTTGGTAGAGTGGGTTTACAATCAGACTGTAATTTGGGATGTGCATTCTCCAAAACCCCACAACACCTAGGAAAGTCTGTGTTTCTTTTTTGTTAGTTGGTGGAGACATAGCTGTTATTTTGTTGATCACATCCATTGGGATTTGACGACGTCCATCTTGCCATTTTATTCCTAAAAACTGGATCTCCCGTGCAGGTCCTTTGACTTTATTTTGTTTTATGGCAAAACCGGCTTTCAGAAGGATTTGGACTATTTTCTTCCCTTTCTCGAAAACTTCCTCTGCTGTGTCACCCCACACAATAATGTCATCGATGTACTGCAGGTGTTCAGGAGCTTCCCCCTGCTCTAGTGCAGACTGGATCAGCCCATGGCAAATGGTAGGGCTGTGTTTCCACCCCTGGGGCAGCCTATTCCAAGTATATTGGACTCCCCTCCAAGTGAAGGCAAATTGTGGCCTGCACTCTGCTGCTAGAGGGATGGAGAAAAATGCATTAGCGATATCAATTGTGGCGTACCACTTGGCTGCCTTCGATTCAAGTTCATACTGAAGTTCCAGCATGTCCGGCACTGCAGCACTCAGTGGTGGCGTGACTTCGTTCAGGCCGCGATAGTCCACTGTTAGTCTCCACTCGCCATTAGACTTTCGCACTGGCCATATGGGACTATTGAAAGGTGAATGAGTCTTGCTGATCACTCCTTGGCTCTCCAATTGACGAATTAGCTTATGGATGGGAATCAGGGAGTCTCGGTTGGTGCGATATTGCCGCCGGTGCACAGTTGTGGTAGCAATTGGCACTTGCTGTTCTTCGACCCTCAGCAACCCCACAACAGAGGGGTCCTCTGAGAGACCAGGCA
This sequence comes from Netta rufina, assembly GCF_964035555.1. Lineage (NCBI taxonomy): Eukaryota > Metazoa > Chordata > Aves > Anseriformes > Anatidae > Netta > Netta rufina. The sequence goes on from NC_140124.1 coordinate 103,209,695, forward strand.
AGGTAGATAATTGTTTAATGCCCTCTGTCTCTAAGGCAGCAATACCAAAAGCCCACCGGAACCCTTTTGGGTCCTTGCAGTATCCTCTTCTAAGATAGTCTATGCCAAGGATACATGGAGCATCCGGACCAGTTACAATGCGGTGCTTTTCCCACTCATTCCCAGTCAGACTCACTTCAGCCTCCAATACAGTCAACTGCTGAGATCCCCCTGTCACTCCACAAATATAGATGGGCTCTGGTCCTTTATAGCTCGATGGCATTATAGTACATTGTGCACCGGTGTCTACTAAAGCCTTATACTTCTGTGCGCGTGATGTGCCAGGCCATCGAATCCACACAGTCCAATAAACTCGATTGTCCCTTTCCTCCCCCTGGCTGGAGGCAGGGCCCCCCTAATCCTGGTCAGAATCTTCCTCGTTTCTGTGTTTGAAGGACTGTCTGCTGGAAGTTGGAGCAGCAAACTTTTCGGAGAATCCCTTTTTCCTGATTGTTTTCTTTTGCAACTCACGTACCCGTGCCTCTAGGGTCGCGGTAGATTTTCCATCCCACTTTCTCATGTCCTCTCCATGGTCTCGTAAGTAAAACCACAGGGTGGCACGGGGTGAGTACCCACCATATCGTCTTCCTTGTGTGGGTGAACGCCTACCCCTGACAGCTGAGACACTGCTTTGTACAGGTGCGAAGGAGAATAATCTCTCTTCAAGTTGGTGAACCTTTTCAGAAAGTTTCTCCCAAGTGTTCTCCTTTGGTCGGTGGGCACTGGTTGGTTCAGGTGGGGAGGACAATAGATTCTCTTCAAGTTGGTGAACCTTTTCAGAAAGTTTCTCCACAGCTGAGACGCAGGCCTGTAAGGAAGAGGAGAGACTTTCTTCGTACTGCCGGAGTTGTTTAGCCGCTTCACCCACTGTGGGTTCCTCATCCTCTTTCCAGGCCATTATTGCCAATGAGCTGGCATATGATGATGGTGCACTCCGTACAAACCTCCGCCACATGGGTCGTGTACACTTGACTTCATCTGGATCTGTGGATGTTTGTTTGAGGTCTGAATCCTCATAAATCACTTCCCGTACGGCTAATTCCCTCAGGTACTGGATTCCCTTCTCCATAGTGGTCCACTTGCCTGGTAGACATAAAATATCTTCCTTGAAGGGATACCTTTCCCTCACAGCTGAGAGGAGACGCCTCCAGAGGCTGGTGGGTCGTGCTCCATCTGCAATTGCTTTGTCAATGCCGGCGTCTCGAGCAAGGGATCCCAGCCGCTTGGCTTCCCTGCCGTCTAATTCCACACAATTGGCTCCAGAGTCCCAGCACCGGAGCAGCCAGGTGACAAGCTGCTCACCTATACAGCGACCAAAATCTTTTCGCACATCTCGTAGCTCGCGCTCGTTTAGGCTTCGGGTAGTTACTGTTGCTCTTTCGGCATCCTCATCTTCCTCCTCCTGAATCCTTGACGGCCCAGCGTCGTCATCATCTTCGTCATCTCTATACTTAGTTTTGGCAGAAGCCTTACCTGGATTGGCAGAAGACTCTCTGCGTTCTAAACGACTTGAATTTCTGTACCATATTTTCACCTTCTCTACAGGGGCAGCTTGCACTGCTACTGCTCGTTTCTCTGTCACGGCCACAGGAGCTGGAGCGGCTACAGGAGCTGGAGCAGTTGCAGGAACCGGAGCTGTAGCGGCTACAGGAGCTGGAGCTGGAGCTGGAGCAGTTGCAGGAGCTGGGACTGGAGCAGCAGTAGGAGCTGGAGCTGGAGCGGCTTCAGGAGCTGGAGCTGGAGCGGCTTCAGGAGCTGGGACTGGAGCAGTTGCAGGAACTGGGACTGGAGTAGCGGCCGGAGCTGGAACTGGAGCGACTGCAGGAACTGGGACTGGAGCAGCTGCAGGAGCTGGAGTTGGAGCGGCTTCAGGAGCTGGAGCTGGAGCAGTTGCAGGAACTGGGACTGGAGTAGCGGCCGGAGCTGGGACTGGAGCAGCTGCAGGAGCTGGGACTGGAGCGGCTGCAGGAGCTGGGACTGGAGCGGCTGCAGGAGCTGGAGCTGGAGCGGCTGCAGGAGCTGGGACTGGAGCGGCTGCAGGAGCTGGGACTGGAGCGGCTGCAGGAGCTGGGACTGGAGCGGCTGCAGGAGCTGGGACTGGAGCGGCTGCAGAATCCACCGTAGGGGTCACAGTGGCCGTTGGATCTGTCACAGGGTTTGGAGTGGCCGCAGGGTCTGTCACTAAGTTGACAGCAGTATCAATGGCAGCTCGATAGGCATGAGCCAGGCCCCAGCACGTTACAATGATTTGTGTTACTTTGGAACTGCCAGAATCATTACACCTTTTTTTCAAGCATTCTGCCAGTTTTTGAGGATTTTGCCATTGTTCAGGGGTGAATTTCCAACACACTGGGGGTGCCAACTGCTCTAGATGCCTGCCCATATCCACCCATACTCCCTGCCACCCACGACTATACTGCCTCCGGGCAGATCTCCGGATGAGCTTCATAAGTAGTTGTTTAACTTTAAGCAGAATCTGAAGTGCATTCATGAGGCAGAACAACAAGACTATGGTATTCTGAGTATTCCAGAAATATTCAATATCTTGGAGAGCTATTGTGACAAGCTCAGGGGATAAGAGGGTGGTGAAGGAGGAAGGCAGAGTGACCCAGGAGGATACAGGGGTGGTGAAGGAGAAAGGGAGAGTAAGCAAGTAAGGAAAAATATCCTCCCCTTTCCCCTCCACAGATTGACTCTCTAATGGAGAAAAACAATAGGTATAATTGCTAATAGTTCCCAAGATGCTGTTTCCAAAGTACAGAGTCCACGATGTTACTGAGTATAAATACCAAGTTAGAGTCATGACCAGATATCTTATCGTCTCATAAGCCATTGCTATAACACTTAGTACCATAATGGTCTGAAACCAGGGCCCGGAGAGGAGAAACAACACTACAGAGAGCAAATACGGAAAATAATGTACTATAATACTCAATTTGGAAAACAGGCGCAGCAGAGTTGTGATTAAAGCAATCAGCATCATGACAAGTGACTACTAAGCAGGTCTAATCCTTACACCAATTTTAGTTTAACACACTCTGATCAGATCTGCCGTTATCTCAACCTTTCGGGCCCCACGTTGGGCGCCAAAAAGACTGTCGTGGTTTAACCCGACCGGCAGCTAAACACCATGCAGCCGTTCGCTCACCCTCCCCCCTCCCTCTCTGGGACGGGGGAGAGAAATGGAAAGTGAAGCCCGTGAGTTGAGATAAAGACAGTTTAATAAGACAGGAAAAGAAAAAAAAAAAAAATAACAAAAATAATAATAACAATAATAATAATGATGATACAATGGGGATAATACGAAAGTAATAATAGTATGTACAAACAAGTGATGCACAATGCAATTGCTCACCACCCGCTGACCGATGCCCAGCCTAACCCCGAGCAGTCCGGCCCCCTCCCCCCAGCTAGCCACCCCTATATATTGTTTAGCATGACGTCAGATGGTATGGAATACCCCTTTGGCTAGTTTGGGTCACCTGTCCTGGGTCTGTCCCCTCCCAGCTCTTACTGCACCCCCCAGCCTGCCCGTTGGCAGGACAGAGCAAAGGCTGAGATGTCCTTGGCTTAGTATAAGCACTGCTCTGCAACAATTAAAGCATCGGGGTGTTATCAGCACTCTTCTCATTCTAAGCCAAAACACAGCATTCCACCAGCTACTAGGAAGAAAATTAATTCTGTGCTAACTGAAACCAGGACAAGAAGAATATTCCTTTTCCAAATATTTGCTTTACAAGGCTATACAGATAGCAGTCAAGAAGCCATAGAACTCAGGTTTCTTCAAGGTACCATTCAGGAAAAACACCAAAACTCCACAGCTAGATTCATAGCCTACATGCAGTTATAAATGGGAAGAGATAGAAATTATGTAAAACTGACATGGGTTGACATTTAAAACTAGACTTAGCATGGACTTGGAAATTACAAGCTGAAGACTGTGAAATGGCATTAGAAAAGTAGAATCATTCCATTCTGCCTTCCTCTTATGGTTAAGACTGCGTAAACACAATACCATGACATGTATGCATATATGCAATACCATACCATGTATGCAAATAGTGTAACATCCTTTCCTCTCAAGACAAGTAAGTGAACTGGTGTAGGGTACCACTCTCCTTCAAAAATGGCCAAAGCTGAAATGAAAAAAGCATTGCATCTCATTTTAAGAACCAGCATGACTCAGTGGCAATTTAGGCATACACAACTAGATAATGTGGGAACCTGGAGACTGAAAACCTCCAATAGTTGATTTGCTTTTATTTCGGTTAACCCGGTTTTGAGTCATTAGGCAATTCAGATTAGGAAAAGCTCACTTTCCCCTGGCAGTTTACATTTTACAATTGAAGCTCAAGAGAGAAAGAAGAAAGAAGAATATGCAACACATAAGATTTATGAATGTCCTATTATGTTTTATTATTAAACTTCATTAATATGTAAAATTCAGTAAATGACACATATCATCATCTCAGTTGGTAAAACAAATGTTGGGTTTCCAGAAGGTTATCAGCCCAAGATAGGTGTGTCTATAGTGTACAACCACAGCAGTCACTCACTGGTGGTGTTTTGTATTTTATTTTTCCTAGACTAGTCTATTTGTATGGACTGTATGTACATATGCTTCAATATTTAAGTAACAGAACCTAAAATATTTGTCATCATTAACTACCACAGTTTTATCAGTTCCTTCAGTTGTTCAGTTTGAATGCTTATACAAACATCTGGGATTGGTTTTGCAATTCCTACATTAAAAATATTTTTTTTAAAGTTGTATCTATATTTATTTTTTTCCTTATGCCATCTGGTTATTGTAGCCAATAATTTCTGATCATAGATCTACAACTTTCTAAATTGTGTGGAGTTTGATTTGATTAGTTTATAATTATACTTGAAACAACAAATATCATTATTTTCCTTATTAATGGAATTTCCTCCCCTTTATTTGCTAAGCATTGCAAGTAATTCAGACCTTTCTTGCATTTCTGCAATGGCATGAGAAGGAAAACACTCAACTGCATTAACATGCATTAAGAGTCATAAATAGCTCACTGGCTGGGGTGCGATTGTGGTTATGCTTGGGTCATGTGGTCGTTACACAGTAAGGTATGTAGAAAATGAAATCTGTGGTTCTGATAATGTTCATATACTTAAATGTGAATATCTCAGCCCAGTTTATGTCAGTGTCGTTGATGATCATAAGATTAGTTCTTTTTTTTTTGTTTACACCTAATTCACACCAAAAGGACCCTTGATGTAAATCAAATTAATCTGAATTATCAGTAGGCTTAGTAAATGCATAGTGGATATGCAATCTACTATAGTATTCTTCAGGGATGGTTGGACCAGATGATCTTGGAGATCTTTTCCAAACTTAATGATTCTATGATTCTATAAATATACTTTTAATTTGCACCATCCTTGATTAACAGTAGTCAATTAAGGTACCCCTTGTTTTATTTCTTAACAAATACAACATTAATTTATTTTTTTTTAAATCACCAGATGTGAAAAATGTAGTTGAAATCAGAAAAGAATATCAGAATTGCTGATTAGATCATACTGTGTGTCTTTCCTCATGTCCAACTTATATATGCAAAATATCTACAGTGAAAACACCATTTAGAGCTTTGAACAAATTCTTGTTCATCTGCAAACAGAGGTACACTTTTACAAGCATATATTTAAACCTGGACAGGTATGTCTATGATTGACTTGATGACTTATCATTTACATATGGAAGGCAGAAAGCAACAGCTTAGGCAAAGGACAAAAGGAGTTTGAGAAGTAGAAAGAAGCAAAATAGAACTTGTCTTCATGAGCAAAGTAATCATTGTTCTGCTTTTCAAACCAAAATTACCAAATTATTTTACAAAGAACATTAAGTAACTAAGGCCAACAATCAAAAATAATTTGCTCAGCCATGCAAAGATGAAAATATTATTTGCCATTGTTGATTTTCTCGATGTGAAACTGCTTGAAGATATATATAGACAGACAGATGTAGATATAGATAGATATAGATTAGATATAGATTAGATATAGATATAGATAGATGATATATATAGATATAATTTCAGACTGTATTTTGGGTTTACATGACAAAGTTTTCGTAGGGGTGGGGGTGCAGGGATGACTTCCGTAAGCAGAGGACAAGGGCTGCCCTGTACCAGACACAGCTGCTTCCAGCTGGTTACAAAGCAGACCTGCCAATGGACAACAGTGAGCTCATCAGCCAAGCTGGTGGAGCATCTGTGATAACATGTTTAAAAAGAAAGAGAAAAAAAAAAAAAAAAAAAAACTGTACAGAGAGACTGTAAAAAAGCTGTGAGAGAGAATGAGAAAAAGATGAGAGAAACAGCCCTGCAAACACTAGTCAGAGAATAAGGAGGGGGAGGAGGTGTTCCAGGTGCCAATGCAGACATTCCCTGTGAATCCCCACAAGACCATGGTAAAGCACATTTTCCCACTGCAGCCTATGTCAGGGCAGACTTCCACGCTGCAGCCTATGGAAGACTGGACTGGAGCAGATACCAACAACGTGGTCTGTGGGAGACAAATGCTGGAGAAGTTTGTTCCTGAAGCACACACCATGGAAAAAATGAATTCTAGAGCAATTCTTAAAGAACTGTATAGGAGGAACCCATAAACTGGAGCAGTTTATGAAGGACTGAATCCAGTGGAAGGGACTCCATACTGGAGCAAGGGAAGAGAGTGGGGAGGAAGGAGCAGCAGAGGGGAACCATTACAGACTGAACACAACCTCCACTCTCTTGTGCTGCTCTCAGGGCAGATGCTCTTAGGGCAGAGATGAAAGAAAATCAGGAGTGATACTGAGCCAGGGATGAAGAGGTCAGTGGGAGGAAAGGAATTTTAGTTTTGTTCATTTCTTACTGGCCTACTCTATTATTAATTGGCAATAAATTAAATTAATATTTTCACAAGTCGAGTCTCATTTGTTCATGATGGTAACTGGTGAGTGACCTCCTTGTTTTTAATTCTATCCACAAGATTTTCCATTGCATTTTCTCCTCCTGTCTTGCTGAGAGTGACAGCGTGGAGTAGTGGGCACCTGGCAGCCAGCCAAAGTCAACCCACCACAGATGGAGAGAGAAAAATCTCCTCTACTCCACCACACATGAGACTCCTACATTCCGAGTAAATTAAACAAAATCTTCTGTGGTTACTTCTACAAAATATGCAGAGCTTCTTTGAGAAGCTACGTGTTCTCAATTTTCCACATTTTCAGCAAAACTTACATGAAGACCTCTAGAGGGTTGATCTACATGGTTGATACAGTTACTTTTGCCCTTGTTTGTTTTGCTGTACAACTTCAGGTGCTCTGTAGTGCTTTGGGCCATTTCTGTAGAAAAGGGTAGTATTTTCAATACAGATATCACATAACTAGACTTGTGGCAAAGTCGATGGATAAAAGTTAGAACTAACAGGTGAATGCAACTAAAATTTATATCCCAGTTTTTAGTAGAACTATTGTTGTGGGTGTACTATGCTGGATTTTGCCTTAATTCCTAAGAGGAAACTATCTTTTGGCATTTTCTTCAGTACATGTTTTGTATAATACTGAGATTCCCTCTCCTTCAATCTTCTACCACATTAACAATTTCCTTTCCTTTTTATTACCCAAGAAATTTCATAACTTACTGTGATATCACAGGGAGACGCACTCAATAGAGTAGAGCTTGATGTTCATCTTTCTCTTCCTTTACTTCCTACAGAAATAGTCAAGAATAAATAAATACATTTAGATATCAGAGCACTGTATTTGGTTTACATATGTAATAAATGACTGAGTCCCAAATAGAATTGCAATTAAAGTTTACAATTTATTAAACGAATAGAGGCAAGCAAACAGCGCTGGGTGCGCCAGGAGTCTCTGCTCCACTAAGATGCACACAAGTTACATCAGGTGGCTGGTTTTTATGCTCCTAGGCTAATACATATTCATCACCACTTTGGGAAAAGGCAGGGTTATTATAATTAGTTTCCCGGGACCCAAACCATCCCACAGACACAGGTGTATCAGTCTCTGGTGGTCCCTCTGGGGGTCACTCGTACTGAAGGCTCATAGTCTTCCTCCCAGGCTTTGTCCTTTGGTCATTCTTCAGCTTCCCCCTCTCCTTATTTAGTAGTCTCTGGGCCAGATGTCAGAAAGTTGTGTCTCGTGCAATAGTCATCAGCTATCTCAAAAAACTCCCCCCTGTTCTCTTATCTCCCAGACCCGAGTCTCAAGGTTTACCCTTCAAACCCTCTATCAACACGAACTCTTAGACCATTCTTTTGCAACATACAAGAACTATATGCACTAACCACTCTGTTTCTCTTGGACTTGTGGTTATACAAGGGTATGTAAGACAGAAGTTCATTTCACCATGAGGCCCTAGCATTGTTCATTATTGACACAAATCAGATGAACATATTTCACACATAGCAAGGGCTTGGTAGCAGGGGGGTTGAAAGAGTTGCCTCTGAGCAGAGCTGAGAAGCAGCCCCATGTCAGATCAGAGCCAGATCCAGCTGGCTCCAAAAGGGACCCGCTGCTGGCCAGAGCCAAGCCTGTGAGAGACATTTTTTTGTGTCTCTGTGAGAACAGATTTAAGGAAGGGAAAAAAACGGTGCATAATGGCAGCTGGGAGACAGGAATGAGAACCAGCCCTGCAGACCCCAAGGTCAGTGCAGAAGGAGGGCAGGAGGTGCTCCAGGCACGCAGCAGCAGTTCCCCTGCGGCCTGTGGAGAGGCCCCTGGTGGAGCAGGCTGTCCCCCTGCATGGGTCCCACATGGAGCAGATCTCCACTGCAGCCCATGGAGGAGATCCCGGTGGAGCAGGTGGATGTGGCCTGGAGGAGGCTGCGGCCCATGGAGAGCCCCTGCAGGAGTAGGCCCCAGGCTGGAGCTGCTGCCCGTGGAGAGGAGCCCACGCAGGAGCAGGGGGTCTGGGGGGAGTTGCCACCCATGGGGGACCTGTGTTGGCACAGTTTGCTCCTGACAGAGGGACCCTGTGGTATGGAGCCATGTTGGAGTAGCCCTTGAAGAGCTGCTGCCCGTGGGCAGCCCCCACAGGCTCAGTTCAGGAAGGACGGCATCCCGTGGGAGAGATCTCACGTGGAGCAGGGGCAGAGAGTGACTGTGAAGGAGGGGCAGAGATGAAGCCTCAGGGACTGACTGCAGCCTCCTTTCCCCCTTCCCCTGTGCCTTTTGGGAGGGAGGAGGTAGAGAAGGGTATTTGAGGGAGGGGTGTTCTTAGTTTATTTTGTTTGTTTGTTTGTTTGTTTGTTTGTTTTTAGTATTTTACTGCTCAACTTGTTAGTGATAGGCAATAAATTATATTGATCTCCTCATGCTGTTTTATTTATTTATTTATTTATTTTCCATGACAGTAACTGTTGAATGATCTCTGTCCTTCTCTCAACTCCTGAGCTTTTTCAATCATATTTTCTCCCCCTTTTTCCCTTGAGAAAAGGGAGTGAGAGAGCTTTTGTGGTGGAGTTCAGCTGCTTAGCAGGCTAAAAACAGAATCACGTAATCACAGAATCATCTAGGTTGGAAGAGACCTCAAGATCACCTAGTCCAACCTCTGATCTAACACTAACAAGTCCTCCACTAAACCATATCACTAAGCTCTACATCTAAACTTCTTTTCAAGACCTCCAGGGATGGTGACTCCACCACTTCCCTGGGCAGCCCATTCTAATGCTTAACAACCCTCTCAGTAAAGTTCTTCCTAATATCCAACCTAAACCTCCCCTGGTGCAACTTTAGCCCATTCCTCCCTCCAAAAAAAGAAACACTGAGAATCAGCAAGAGTTTATTTGCCGGGACATTTGCAGGCAATCCTGCAGGATGTCCATGGTGTTTGGTGGCTCCAAGCTAATGCTTGTGATGGAACCTGAGCAACAAGTAGGGGGCTCACTGGGCACTCCTGAGATGCTGTTGGTGCTCTCAGATGGCAGAGCACAAAGACATGCCGCAGTAGTCCCAGGTGTCTTCTGGCAGAGGTGGATCCACTTCCATTTGTTCCTCCACATCTGGTGGATCCAGCTCCATGGGCTCCATGGTGTTGGGCAGACGGCTAAGCCAGTCCTTGCCCAAGACTGCCCAAGTGGGATGCCTTCTGTCTGGAATGTTCTCAGGCCAGGGTGCCGAACCAGGGGGTTGTTCAGTCCCACGCCCTGGTCCCATGCCACTGTCGGCTTGATTTTCATTCATGGGTCCAACACTGCCGTCTGGTTTACAGCCGTTACTGGGTCCTGCACTGTGCTCCAGACTATGGGTATGCCTCTGCTCCTCATGGCAGTCTGCCTGATGCTCCCGCCTTCACCCCATGCCACCATTGCTCCTATGGTAAGGCCCAGGCCCCCTGTCACTGAGCTGGCCTGTTCCCTGTATCGTTGTGGTGCCAATGCTACTGCCTGTATGTGTCTGTGGGCTGGGTGCCAGAGGTCCCTTAGACACTGGTGTCTCTTGTGCCACCGGCACTATTCCTCCACCCACAACACCTCTCCTTCTGGTCAGGTGCATTCTTTCTTGGTGCTTCACTGGACTGCATCACTGTCCTCACACACCAAGGAGGTCTGCAGCTCGCCTTGCTCTTCTAGTCTTCTTCCTGCCGCGCAAGCTGGCAGTCAGAGGGCCTAGATGCTCAGCAAATGGTGGGCCAGCTGCAGGGGGCCTGTTTCAAAGGGCCCGCAGCAAAGGCAGGGCAGTGGTGGCCACTGTGACTGTAATCTTCTGTGATGGAGTGGCCCACACATGACCAAAGGCAACTGGGTTGAGAGCGGCCGGGAAGATGCCTTCACATGGACAAGGAGGAGGGTTGGGGTTGCTGAGGACCCCTTTTCTGGGGTTGGCTCCCCCAGGCCATTTGGCTTGCCAGAGAGAAAGGCTGCCCCTTGGCCAAGAAACTGCCCTGCACCTTCCATCCTGTGCCCTGGGTTTATTTTTAACACTGGTTTTTAGGTAATTTCATTCTATTCTTTACAGAAAAGAACAGAAGCAAAGTGCATCTACAGCCCTAATTCCCATGTGCGCTTTGTGCTCTGATTGAAGAATTTCTTCCTCACATCAGATCTAGTCTAAATCTCCCCCTCATTTGTTCAAAGCCATTATTCCTGGGTCCATGGCTACACTCCCTGATAGAGTCCCTCTCCAGCTTTCTTCTAGGCCACTTTTATGGGTAAGGTTAGGTGGCAAAAATGCAGGAAGGAGGCAGAAATACTGGAGGGATCAATCTTAGAGATCTGAGTGTTCCCCTGCATGTGGCATTTGAAAAATATATTTTGATCTGGTTTATCCCAAAGTACAAGCCTAGTACTCAGAATTTTCTTCAGCAGAAGCAGGAGATTGAAGGCACTGATGGTGTTTCAACAGATGGAGTGTTATTTAAACAATGGTAAAATAGTGCTTTGTGAAAGAGATGTAAAATATCAATCTCTAACAGTAGGGTTTTCTTATCTCCCACTGCTTCAATCTAAAATCACTAATAAGCATACGCTAATAAGCATACAAGTGGTGAAAAGTTTCTGTTCTGAAATGGGTTTACTGTCATGGATATACAGAGAGACTTCACATAAAAATTAATGTAGTTCCTAGGTGACCGTACTCTTTATATTTGCATTTATGATCACATCAATATGTATCTGTTTTAAGATGTTTTAGCACCCTAATCATTGATATCTTTGTGATTTCCTTGTATTTGCTCTGCAACACTGGAAAATTCAAGCAGCTGATCAGAAAACCTTATTTCAAAGCATCACTACCCATTTCTAGTGACCTGTTAGTAACTGAGGATTTAAAGAGTGTTGCAATGATTTAGAATGAGGCATAAGAAGTTTGCCTGACACCGGTTATATCTGTGGATGCAAAACAGAAGTGCACAACAGTCTCACTTTAGGACCAGGAAATCAGGCATCTGATTTCTTTATGCTAGCCAGGCAGTCAGACCTGAACTTTTCAAAGGATATTCTAATCTCTTGTTCTGTCTGAATCCTAGATCTTTGTGAATCACTGTGTATGGAGTTGGGAAGTTTATAGTGAATTGATAATAGATGTGTATAAAAAGTTAACTCTTATTTCACAAGAGAAAATATCTCATTTTAGTCCATTAACCTAAAATGTTTTAAGGGATCATGTAAACTTCTAATATAAACATATGGGAATATTTTGTTCTGTGGAGGTGTGTACAGGGATAGGTTCTGCACTACCTAATCCCCATGAAAAATTTCTCACTACCTATATAGTTCTGTGAGTCCCTGTCATTGGGTCTTGAACAAAGATATTAGCTAAATAGCATTTCAAATTTCATTATTTCTTTCAAATAATACTTCCATGAAAAATATGTATTTTTCCATGAATATATATATATGTGTGTGTGTGTGTGTGTGCATTTATAAAATATGCATCAAGAGGTATCTGGAATGAAACAGTCTTATGAAATGAAGCTTTTCCTATCAGACCAATTAAATTACCATTTTTAACATCATTAATACAGTTCATGGGTTGGCATAAAGTCTTCCAGATATGAAGTGCTTGCAGTCATGAACTATATAACAGAATACAACAAATCTGTATCCCATAGCAGTATTCAAGAGAGAACGCAATAAGAAATTATTGATACACCCGTAGTGTTCTTTTGAAATTTTAGCTTACCTAGCATTGTTACATTTACAAAATGTAAATGTTAAAACAACATTTAGTTAGCATTCCACAACTATAAAGAATTCATGGTGTGTTTTTCAATCACTACTTTAATAACACATTAATGGTCTGCTCCTGTGTTCCCTCTCTAAACAAAATTCCAGTTGACATCAAGGGGAAATGAGTGCAAAAGGGCAATGGAACTGGGAATGTGATTATGTGTTTGATGTGTGTTACAATTAATTCAACTAAAAGTAATTTTACTGTTTGGGGGAGTAATTAATTTAATTACAAGAAACCATAACTTGTCAAAGTATTTGAAATTCAACCACTATGAACATTAACAGCATTCCATACCTATTCCAATGTTTCTTTATTGTTGCACCATAAAAAGATATCAGATAATGTTGCATAGTTTTTTGGAATCTTCAAAAAATAAACGTTAATAATGATTTTTGTTCCCCTATAAATTTGGCACTCATCTAGCAAGCTGGATCCCCTGCAAAATGTCAGTTTTCCATGAATGACAGTAATCTTCCTGTAAATAGCTGAATTCATTGAAGTTGCCAGAGAAAGTGTTATATTGATGAAATGGTTTTAGGTTTTGAAACCCATGAATATTAAGCAATCAGTAACAAAATTGACATAGTCTACTTAATTAATTTCTATATGCTTCTTATATCAGGCTACTATGAATTCTCCTAAAGTTCATTTGGAACTGAGTTGAATATCTAAGCAGTTTGCACAAAAGTTCTCATACCCCTCTATTCAGGAGTGTTATTCTTCATTCATTTCTCTGAACCTTTTCTGAAAGGCCTGAGGATAACATTACACCTACATCTACAAGGGCAGCTCAGTTGCTAGGACCAATGCTATTTAAAGGAACAGCTCATCAGAAGTTCCCATGGAGGATCTTAACTTCCAACAGAACATAATTTCCAATTGATATTTGTTACTTTCAGAATATCACTAAAATTAAGTACAAAGATTATATTTTTGAAAGCATTTTCCATCAGGAAAATCATGTCATGTTCGAAGCCTGAGGACATATTCTGACAGTTATAGGGGCTGAAATATGCACAATTAATTTTGCTGAAGATTGAAACTGCACATTTGAGACAGAGAAAACTTTTTCCATGCTTTCTACTGCATTTTCTGTAGAAGTCTTTAGTTAGAGAATTGAAAACATGACTTGTCAAGTTATATTCAGTTAACCAATGTTGGGTCACTGAACTGGAAACAATCGTCTGTGGTGTTTATACTTGACTTTTTCTTCATGATTGCATCAATGAACAATAGTTTTAGTGATGTGAATTTTATAGCATGAAACGACCTCCAGTCAGAGAGAACATAAACCACGTGCAAGGCACTGAATGCTATGACTAGAACAACTGCATTAGGGAAGGGTGAAGCACCATTTCATCATCTGGTGCTACGGGGATCACCATCCTTCTCCAGCAATTATCCCTTCAAGAGAGTGACCATGTGGTTCTGAACTGTAACCTGACTTCTGTATTTAGAACTCAGTCTATTAAATGCCATAAAAAGCTCATATCCATGGAGAAATGAACTGGAAATAACCTGAAGCAACAAAGAGCTTCTTAATAGCGTACTACTGAGAAGGTCACAAATTTCAGCATTTAGAGACTATTTCTCTGTGATGCTGATCAGGACAGCACAGCTGCTCTGACTGCTGTGGAGAACAGAGAACAAAAAATTACTTCCTTGATTTCCTTTGTCAGTATCCAACTGACAAAGTTCTTGAAAGTAAATAGTTTGGGGGGGGGGGGGGGGGGTCAGTTTTTTTTTGCTTGTGTTTTCACTTATTTCAAAATGCCATGAAACTGTTTTTGCTGTAGAAGAAAGTGCTGTTTTAATTTGTTGGAATATTTTGTTGTTGTTGTTCTACCCATCTCTCATTTCTTATCTGTGGTATAAGCATCAAAACATGCTAGGAAATAGCTAAATTTGTAAAATTCTGTGTTTACAGAGTTGTAAATTATAACACTTCCAAGCTTCATTCCCCTTTCCTGAGGACTGTGTTTAAGGAAACAAATTCTGACCTGTAAACATATACCTCTTATGATTAGAATAGCAATAGCAAGTGCAAATTTCAGCCATATTGTAATATGATATTGTAATTGTAATACATATTTTAATGGCAATATTGTCAAGTGTAATGATTTTATCTTAAGTTTTGTGATGGTGCTTGTCTTAGAACTTAGCTGTTGTAATTAAATCATGATGTGGAAATATCAGCTCACTGAAAAACATGTATGTGTTATACTCTGTAGCAAATAAAGAGCAAATAAATTGACTACATATTTTATAAAATAATTATAGTTTAGATATCTAACAATGTTTAGGTCTTTAAATTGAATACAGCTACTGCTGGCTGTCATTCCTAGGAACATGGATTAGATTGCAGTGGATCATTCTGAGATCTTTTGCACTTACAGGTTTTTGTTGGATCAAGACTATAATTCACCCATACTCCAAGTCTATGCTTATGTTTATGCATTTATATAATATCCAAAGTTATTTGGAATTGAAAATGCATTTTTTGCAAATACTCAGCATCCACAGAAACTTTGCACCCCTAAAAAATATTCTTCTGTCAAATAATTTCAGAGTACATTAAGAAAGTGAATATAGGTTCAGAATGAGCACAAGCAAAATAATACATAAAAATCTGTAACATGGCTGCTGCCTGCTTGAGGAAGTACCTGTTCATCAGTTGTGCACAAGCATTATTGTTGGTACTGTTCTATAGCTACCACTGAAGTTGTGATAAAGTCACAGCATGCTAGCAACTAGCAGTCATAATAATACATTTGTAGTATTATTCTCTCATGTTTTAGGCTACATAGAGATACTTTATATTGCCTGAATATCTGTCTTAGATCCTTAATTGTTTGATTACAAGACAAATATTAATATTGCTGGGGACTCATATGTCAATATATTTACCCACATGTGACAAAGTAAATTTTAGGTAAATCTTGAATTACTAGTGGTTGATCATGATCCTCCTGGAAAAAAAAAAAAAAAAAATCTTTTACAATCAGCCTATTTAGACTGATTCACTTGGTAATGAATTTATGCACTACACATAATCAAGCCACCACTGAAAAATGACATCAATTTTCAGATGAGTCAAAAATCATGCTGCACATGACAGTGCAGCACTGTCATGACCTATTGTTCTTTCAGCATACTATGACTTTATCTCAACACACCATAAACTAAACAGACTGACACTTCCAGGACACGTTCAAGAAATAGAGTACAGCGTACCCAAGATTACTTTTATTCTCTACTGTTGCAGTTGTGTTTTGTTCTTGTGACTGCACAGTCATGGAAAGGATCAGAACACAAAAGGGATGGGATTAGTGAAGGTCTGCTCACATATTATGAAAACAATCGTTGAAGAAAATTCTTGAAGAGAATGATAGATTGATCATTCTGTATAGTCCAGGCAGCTTGTCAATGTTGTATTTAAAATATTTTCCTTTTAGTGCTTTCCTATAATTTAAAGTAATCTAACTATCAGAGTACAGTTTAGAAGGCTGATAAAGCTCTAGAGAAACTAAACTTGATTTTCTATAGTTTTTGGGTCCTTCTTCTGAATGTCCCACTTCTTTCTCTTTCCCATAATAACCCCACATGTCCTAACTCAGACAGATATACTGCTAGCATTGGCTGGGCAGCTTCTGACAGAGCACATCACAGCTTAGTACTGTCTTTCTTTCAGCAGAGACTCTCATTTGTGTCTTCTCTCTTGCAGATAACAAACAATTGTGCTTGAAGATTGCAGCAGTGTTTGAGATAGCTATACTTCATTCAAATGTTTCAACAAGAAAACATATTTAAAAGAAGAAAAAAAAAGTATAGACTGAGCAAATTAATTTAAAAATAGCTAGGCTGTAAAATACACAACCTTCCAATTTCAACTGCAAAATATATTCAGCAATTCCCATGTCTTCAGCTGATTTAGTGAGGTTATAAATATGACCTGTATTTGTCTTTCAACGGGGTAGTCGTAGTCTCACTTCTGTTCCCACATGTAGTGAATTGTCTTGGTGCCAGTACTTGTGTGGGCACTGTCAGGTGCCTTCAGAAGTTAATATAGTTCTTGGCTTGTATACACTGAGAACAATCACCTAACAGGTCTGATCTGCACTGTTAATGACATATCTGTTATATATTAAAAAAAAAAAAAAAAGTTTGTCATGATTTTTTTGTGAGCACGATGGTCCTTTAATTGATTACGTCCTAAAGCAAGCTCCCTTTCCCCAACATTGACAACTTGCAGAAAACATAAATGAATAATGTGGTGTAAATGCAGGTACTTATTGACCCATGAATACAGCAAGGAATTCAAGCAAGTATTGCAAGTAAATCCAGGTTAGCTGATGGGTTGAAGCCCATACATTTTAGAGCCATCTGGGGCCTGCCAAGCTCTGAGGTGAGATATGACAGGGAGAAAATGTCAATAACATATTTTGAGACACTAGTTGTTGTTGCTCATTCACAGTAATAAATAGGAAACCAAGAAAGATACCAGCACTCTGCTTTAATAGTCTTTACACCAAATCCTTAAAAAAAAACTATTCCTTGTGTCCAAATAACTAACAGTCCAAGAGACGGCTTAGTTTCTAGACTAAGCAAAGTGAATTGAATTTGACTGAACTGTTTGGCTGTTTGTAGTTCAGTATATATATACATATATATATATGTGTATATATATATTTACATACATATATATATATAGGAAAAAAAAAATAAAACAAAGACAGAAGCCATACATTTATAACAGCACAGGGTTGTAGAACTGTTTTCTTTTACCTCAGGACAAATAGACAAGTATCCCATTGCATGTGAGTAATTTCTACTGTTTCTATGTTTGCTTATACATATGTTTTAAAGAGTAGTTATAGTCTGTGTTTGAGATGAAGTGATTAGGATATTTTTCCTTTTTTCCTTCCTGACTAGGACATATGAAAAATGAATATCTATATTTAACATTTTACTTATTCTGAAGTTTCAAAAATATATCATTAATAAATTTCATTACTAATAGGCCATATGGCATCTAGACAACCCAAATTCAGACTTATGCTCAGCACTCGATAAGCATAATGATTAATTAGTAGAGTCCCCTCCAATCACTAAATAACAGCTGGGGAAAAGGAAGTTCTAAAGGATGGAGGACAAGGATGTGTACATATACATATGTATACATAGACCAAAAGTATAGTTATTTCCATCCATTACATGCAGCATAATTATATTAAATGACATAAATCAAATATTTCACAAAAGTGGTGCTGTACTGGATAGCTGGAGAAGAAAGGGGCCATAGCAATTTTACATGCTGGTAAATGTGTGTGGAAAGGTACCTTGCTAAGCCAGCGGCTTTTGTTGGACACAAATAGTAGAAGAGGCTAGCTGTTGGAAATATCCATGTCAGTACATGGTATTTAAAGAAATAAGGTCATCAATTCTCCTATATCCAACGCTAACATGGTTGCACATATAGTGGGGCTAAAAACATAATTATTTGTAAGATGTATTGAAAATTGATATAATAAATGAAATTAAATAAATATATAATTAATAAATTAATAAATGTTGCTAAATTATCACGTGCCTTTTCTCTTGTAGACTAATAAATAAATGCTGTACACTCAAGGTTTCCCTTATTCACAAGAACAAAAGGAGGATCAGATTTATTTCTGTCATTTCTAATAATAGTACCTTCTGATTCTAAAAAGACCTATAAAATAAGTTATGACAGGACACTTGAATCTTTACATCTAATCCCTCCTTTGGAATTTCAATGAATTAAATCAATCCAAATGTTCTGAAATTATGTATTTTCTCTGCATTATCATTTAGTTTTGATATCCAAATCTTATATTGTAATGAAGAATGAGAAATCTGAGCAGAAATTATTAATATAAGTGCATTTGTGGAAGGCATATAGAGATACAGAGAAACTAAGAAAAAAAAATCAGAGGGAGAAAACGACAAAAAGCTGTGAGAAAATACAATTTTATCTTGTATTTCATTTTACTAAGTCAGGTAACTGAATGGAACTGTAGCGTATGGAAACATAGTAGCAAAATTGTACTGAGGAAGCCACAGTATGTTAAACTTGCTCCAAAGGCACATACAGGATGCAGGCAATCAGGTGACTTTTAAAGACTTACAGTGTCTGGATTTTATTAGAGCTTAGACATTAGCTAAGCTCCATATACTCAGCCTTGTCAGCCACAAGAAATATCCAGGGAGACGGAGATGCAAAACTCTAAATACCAGGGAGTCTTTAAAATGCGAAAACAAAATGTTTCTGCAATGTAAAATTAAGCGCTTCACAAAGATTGATTGGGGGTTTTCCAAACAGCAATTTCTGACAACTAAATTTAATGTGAATCATACCTTGAATACTCATGTCTTCTGGATTTGGTACTAAGGTACAAAGGCGAGGAGCACAGGGTAAAATCAGAATAGAGCAGATTAATGAGGGGTTGCCTCATTTTGCTGTTTATTACCATCATGTCATCTAGGAAAATAGGTGATTCCCTTGGATTAATGTTGGAGTCAGCACTAATAATACAGCATAACCTATACATAGAAAATGTTTGTTGTAGTTCTGAAAGAATATTGAGAACACAAGTCAGAAGAACAAAAATAAATGGGACATTAGCATACCTCAGTTTTCAGATTAATATCCTGGTCACACAGACAAAATGCAATTTGTAGATGTTATATGGAAACAAAGTCTGAAAAAATCCTATCATTAATATTTAAAATGAATATTGCCTCAACCAACTTCAATAGCAGTATTAAAATCTGACAATATAATTAAGATAGTATACATCTTTTACTTATGGTAGTAGAGGTTATAAATTATTTAATGTATCTAAATAAACACTCTCAATATATTTCTGACTATGTTTTGCAACATTTATAGAATGCAGTCTTTAAAATACTAGATGTGCAAGCTGGCATTATTTATGCTTACTTATCAAGTATTTACATAGACAGTTCAGCCTCAGTAAAAGTATAACTCAAGACAATCCTTCGATATTAGGTCTTCCAGCTTCCTTGTTGTTTTTTTTTTGTTTTAGCAGCTGGTTTATTAAGCATATCTCTTGTTTTGACCAATACTAGGAGATACTTTCTTATCAGAGGATTAAGGAAAGTTCTGCAGGGTGTCCTGCCTTTTTTTTTTTTTTTTTTTTCATATTGAGTTATAAGTGTTGCTTTATTGTTAGCAGCTTTCTCCTAACAAAATTACTTGTAGTGACTTTTCATGTAATTGTCACCTGCCTTCTCCTTTCACTTAACAATGCGATTCGGGTTGTTGTAGTCCAGCTGTGAACCTGCAACAATTTCAAAGTGACAGAATGATGAAAGATCACACTTCAGCAAAATCATTTTATGCTTCCTAATGAGTAGGTTTTTGTCCACAGTGAACATTATTTTAACTTGGCATTTCAGAAGTCATATGTGAGGCTGTGTTGACTGACACAAGAAAGTTTTGTTTTCCTTCTATACAGGAAGAAGGTGTTTATAACTCTGGAAAAATTATAAAGGAAAAATCTGAAGATTTCATGGTTTTCACTGAAAAGCCAAAGAATGTCTTTGATTACGGTTTTCAAAGATTCACTTATTCTTTCAGTTTATGGTAATAAAAACATCTCTGAATATCCCTCCTGTAATTTTTGTATATTAGCTTTAGTTTAGCAAATACATCCTACATAATATATATACTAAAATAAAGACAAGCAATGTTTTAAGGCATGCCTGAAGACAGTATTTAACTTCTGCCTTCCAATTAATTTATTCTTAAATGGAACCTAAATATTCTGGCTTGTGCTGCAGCACAGATAGATAGATAGATAGATAGATAGATAATATCAAAAGGGAAACTATCATTAGTAGTATTTGGACGGTGAGGTGGATTAATAATTGGCTGGATAGCCAGTCACAGAGTTGTGGTGTGGAGTCTAGTTGGAGGCCCTTAGCTGGTGGTGTCCCCCAGAGGTCAGTACTGGGGCCAGTCTTTTTCAACTTACTCATCAATGACCTTGACGATGGAACAGAGTGCACCCTCAGCAAGTTTGCTGATGGCACAAAGCTTGGAGGAGTGGCTGATATGCCAGAGGGCTGTGCTGCCATTCAGAAGAACCTCAATAGGCTGGAGAGGTGGGCTGAGAGGAACCTCATGAAGTTCAACAAGGGCAAGTGCAGGGTCCTGCACCTAGGGAGGAATAACTCCAAGCACCAGTACAGGCTGGGGACCGACCTGAAGAACAGCTCTGCAGAGAGACCTGGGAGTCCTTGTGGACAGCAGGCTCATCATGAGCCAGAACTGTGCCCTTGTGGCCTAGTAGGCCAACAGTATCCTGGGGTGCATTTGCAAGAGTGTTACCAGCAGATCACAGGAGGTGATCCTCCTCTTCTACTCAGTCCTGGTGAGGCCACACCCGGAGCATTGTGTCCAGTTCTGGGCTCCCCAGTACAAGAGAGACATGGAGCTACTGGAGAAAGTCCAGAGGAGGGCAACTAAGCTGATTAGGGAACTGGAGCACTGTCATATGAGGACAGGCTGAGACAACTGGGCCTGTTTAGCCTGGAAAAGAGAAGACTGCGGGGAGATCTCATCAATGCATATAAATATCTGAAGGGAGGGTGTCAAGAGGATGAAGCCAGCCTCCTTTCTGTTGTGCCCAATGACAGGACAGGAAGCAACGGGAACAAACTGAAGCACAGGAAGTTCCAGCTGAATATGAGGGGGCACTTCTTTACTGTGCGGGTGACAGAGCACTGGAACAGATTGCCCAGAGAGGTTGTGGAGTCTCCTTCTCTGAAGATACTCAAAACCCACCTGAATGCCACCATGCACAATGTCCTTTAGGTGATCCTGCTTGACATGGGGGTTGAACTAGAGGATCTCCAGAGGTCCCTTCTGACCTAGGTCATTCTGTGAGTCTGTGACTCTGTAATAATTGTCCACCTGGAAGCCATTCCAAAGTGTCATAGATGATTGAAGTAACATGCAAAGTGTCATAGATGATTAAAGATGAATGTATCTTTGTGATAGAGAGATGTGAAAAATAAAGACAATCACCAAGAAGGGTGATAGAGATGACCTCAAAGTTTCTCAGAAGCTGAGAATTTCCCAGGCACAAAAGCAGAAAGGAAGATGAGATGAGGCAGAGTTAGTTTTCTATATTCTTGCAAGTTTGTCCATTGTTAAGGAGCATGGATTTAGAACAGCCCAATGTAACAGACCACATGCCAATTATATTTTAGCAGTATTATTTCTAATGTTCTGAGAAGATTTATCAACAATACTACATTATATGTAAGTATGGAGTTTAAGAAGCTTTGAATATACAATAATACCCAATACCAGTCTTAAAGAGCAAATGGAAGACAGAAATATCCATAGTGTTATGGGATATCTGGTCTTCAAAATCCAAAGCAATAAGTGCAAGAGACTATGAACCTGACTGTTCATACAACATAACCTGACAAGTGCAAATATAAAAGTTTCCATGTATTAAACAGAGGCTGACCTGGAAATCTAGGACTTACAGGGCTGTCTGGAGAGCTTGTTGCCTATTGTCTTATTCTTGCATATTTTGTATTCCAAGGACAACTCAGGTGGTTCCATCTCCTATCAGTTTCCTACCTATGTAAGCATGCCATTTCATAGTCACTGATACTCTCTCTACTCCTCCATCCATTCCACTTACACATTTGAGTAATCTCTTCCAGTTTGAGAGATTACTTTTTTGATTTGAAAACAACTTGTTAATAATGTGTTGTTATAACACCCTAAACTGAAATGATTATAAATGTATAAATATGATAACCACAAATAGAGTGATTAGCATAGCAGAGGGTGAAGACAAAGGAAGTTCTTAATCATGTTTTTTTTTTCTTTGCTTGCTTGTTTGTTTGTGTGTTTTACTTCAGGTGTTCTGCTTGATTTTGAATATTATAGGCTTTAAATAATAATGAGTTATTCTCTGTGCAGAGTAATTAGTGACAAGATAAAAAAAGGGATTAGTTAAAGTTCAGGTTTACTCCCTCTGTTCTATACAGATTTAGATAGTGCTTATCAGTGCTGTCTAAGAACCTTCCTATAAGCAAATCACATCTGTCATATGTTGTTTCCTATCTTATCTCCAGCCCCAGAGGAGAAATGTATGCCAGCAGTGTTTTTGCTGCAACTTTTTTGGGGTAAGGGTTGGGGTGTTACCTATGAATATATATATATATTGTTATTTGAGGAAGAGCAAGATCAGAGAGAAGAGCATTTTGTAAAGGACAGAAAACAGTGAGATATTATGAAGGCACCTTCTGGAAGAATTAACTCCATATCTGGCACCAACAGAAGAGAATATTGATCTCCTACACAAGTAGCATCTTCCCTTTGGAGGGTAGAGGTCTGCTGCATCAGGAAGGGGAAGGTGATGGTCATTATTTTTGTCAAAGAGCTGTAGAGAAAACACACGCAACAGTCCATGAAAAAACATGAAGATGGGGATTAGAATTCTAAATCTGTTTCACAGTCCTATCAGAAGTGCTAAGGAAAATATGGCAGCAATGATGAAAATACAGCAAGAAACAAAGGACTTGAATAAGCAAAAAATGAACAAGCTGCGGTTAAAATAATAATAATAATAATAAAGATTAAAAAAAAAAAAAAGAAGAAACATTACAGTATTGTGCAGGGATAACCTTGTATTGTGTGTGTTTTCTGACATTTATTGTAACATATGAGAACAAAAGATGCAAGACATAAATGGCATAAAGGGAAAGTAATACAGCACATCATAAACTCATATCCTAAATATATAAGCCAGTTAGTAAAGCCTAAAACCTACTTACTTTTCCCTAAACCATAACAAAGTTGGACTGTCTTCACAGGTCCACCCAGGACCACAGTACACAATTCCTCTGCAGTTTTCATGACAAAACTACCTCATACCTCTAGGGAAATGTGTTATAACCATTACAGCTAGCAGTCTGAAGATGCTGTAACGTTTTACCAGTAATTCCCATTATTTCCTCTGACAGGGAAATGAATGGTTACAAAACCACTGTTTCCCTCTGTTGTGCTTTAATTCCAGCAGGCAGCTCAACACCGCACAGCCTCGTGCTCACTTTCCCCAGGTGGGGTTGGGGAGAGAATCAGAAAGATAAAAGTGCAAGAACTCATGGGTTGACATAAAGACAGTTTATCAGGTACAAGGAAAGCAAAACAAGGAATTAATTTACTGTTTCCCATCATCAGGCAGGTGTTCAGCCACTCCCAGCAAAGCAGGGATCATCACATATAATGGTTTCCTGGCAAGACAAACACCATCACCCCCAATGTCCTCCACTTCCTCCTTCTTATCCAGCTGTTATTGCTGAGCATGACCCCACACAGTGTGGGACATCCCCTTGTTGAGCCTGGGCCAGCTGTCCTGGCTGTGTCCCCTCCCAGCTGCTGGTACACCCCAAGCCTCCTCACTGGTGGGGCAGCACGAGGAGCAGAAAGGTCCTTGCCTCCATGCAAGCACTGCTCTGCAAGTAAAACCATCAGTATGCTATCATCACTATTTTCATCAGAAATCTAAAACACAGCATTGTGTGAACCTGCAAAAAGAAAATTAACTTTGCCTCACCCATGACACCCTCCAGCTCTGTTATGGAGTCTAAGTGACTCAGAAGACCCTGGCAGGCCTTCATGTTGATGGAATTTGCTTTGGCAAAACGGGAAGGATGGTTGTTTTATGATTTGTTTCGTTGTTGGTGTTGTTTTCTTTTTCTTTTTCCTTTTTTTTTATTTTTTTTTTCTTTTTCCACAATTTCCACCTTTCCCTAACCCCTTCCATTTTGTTGTTGTTGTTTTGTTGTTGTTGTTGTTTTCCCCTTTGGTTACTGCAAGAATGTGGTTAATAGATAATAAGCTTTGAATGTACCAGGTGTTTAACATCTCAAAATAGTTGCACCTTTATCTAGTACAAAATAATGAAAAGAGAGAGGAAGGGGTTATATATTTTGTGCAGTGTGAATTTTAGTGGTTAATAATATAGAAAATGTTACAAAGCCATGAATTTGCCTTTCATTTCCCATTTTCAAATGACGCACTGGGTCTCATGAAATTTAACCAATGTAATAGGGACTTGAAATTCACTCCACAGTCTAGAGGCACAAGTGTTCTTGATTGGTAGCCTGGATCATTTTTTCATTTATTTTAATTATCAGAAATGGGTATTATAGTTAATGTTCCATATATACATTTTAATAAATGTAATATGGCACAGCCCATTTAAGTAAGAAAATCATTTTAACATATGTCTGCTATCTTCTGTCTGACCTCCTCTTTGTCTCAAATGCACACACACAAGTACATGCACACCCGCATTCTCACACTCTCGTATATTCTAATTTAACTAATGTTTATCGCTTTCTCATTCTGGTGACAGTACCAACCATTTATGGCTTTAATGCAGTGCAGAGGCATAAATAAAATGTGCTACCAGTGTTTGAAGTAATTTTAGAAATTGTGATGTGTTCTTACACTGTAAAGCATAAAGAACACTACCATAAACAGTAACATTTTTATAATTCATCCTAATTACAAAACCCCAGTTTGCCTTAAAATTTAATTAGAATGCACCTTCTATAGGAGACTCATTGGAAGCCAAGTAATTTGCATGTTTACAGATGATGCATTATGTTGAAGACAGGCTTAGTGTGTGTGTCTGTGCCAAAAAAATTATCCAAGTCTTTGTGTGTTAAAAACACTTTGGGTAGCAATGCAAGCTACTGATTGATGTATCCTGAATTCTTGGAGCCCCATTCTGTAGATTTAAAGCCATGCAAATATATTTCCCCTCTGATCTACTTCTAAGCAGATGGTTTCAACAGCATAACGTTTTACGCAAATAGCCTCAAATGGCTACTGGATTGTCATTTTTCAAAAATATATCTGAACATCATGTCTATGAGAATTCCCTAACTCTCTTAGATAGATTTATATTTAAGTGCTAAAGCACTACAGTGTAGGCATAAATAACACTGGTTTATATCCAGTATGTATATTCACAGGAAGACAAAATGGTAGATTCATTTATTTCTGTATATAAGTTTTTTTTTTTTCTCAATACAACACAAAGTACCATAACTTGACAGAGCTTTTAACATTTGTACCTGAATGTTTAATGTTTTTTTGGCACACCATCTCAGCTATGTAACAGGATGGCAAAGACCTGCTTCGAAGAGTGGTGACACTAGTAGGGCAGTTAAACAAAAGAGCATGCAAGAGCACACCTGTAGGTTATGGCTAGTACATCGTGGCAGCTGTACCTTCTTAATAGCTCCATCTTGGATTTGAAGGCAATGGGCAGAACTCTTCCTTTGAAAATAATGATGCTCCAAAGAAATACAGCAGCAATGGGTAGTACATTAGTGCTGAGTGAAGAAGAATTTTATTTAGCCATAACCCTCTGCAGGCTCTCTTGGTATACTTATGCAAATTATTCAACATTTCTTGGAGTTTATTTTAAGATTTCACAGGAACTATTTTACATCCACCAAAAGAAAGACAAATTTGGAAATGCCTAAAGTGAGGAAACTGTTTCCCAAGTGAATTTTGTTTTAACTCTGAAAATGGAATGATCGATTGCCTAAAGCCATATGAAAGTTGACCATATCTCTTGAAAGTCTACTTGCCTCTTGATTTTCATACAAAGAACTGTATCACTGAAGCTTCTAATTGTCCCTGTGACCCTGATTTTTAAAGGACACTTGATGCTGATCCAGAAAATCTTCTTTCTCCTACAGAGGAAAGTTATCATTACAAAATTTTTATGAGTTTAACTGAGTTTTATTGGAAGATTTCTAGCAGAGATTAGGACATCAGACAAATGCATCACTGAAGTAAGTTACCATGCTGTTACTAAGAGAAAAAAGAAAATAATAATAATCCTATTTTTATCTCCACGTTCTTCCCCATGTCTGATCTTTTCTTTGTTGTTTTGGAGGTACTGGGTTGTATGTGTATTAATGATTCATTTCAGCAACCCATATACCTTTCTTCTTAGCATGTTCCCAGACACTTCTCATAGCCACTTCTTTATTTATCTGGTGGAAGACTTGGATATTAAGCAAACTTTGGGAAGAGAACAAATTCTTAGAGGCACTAACCTCTTTGAGTTAGTGCTAATGTTTTCAAATATTACTATTTTCCTGCAGTCTGAATCTGTCTCTTCTGATTGTTGTCATGTGGACATGGAGTAGGAGTGATTTAACATGGCTGTGATGCCAGCTTTGGATTCTGTGACAATACTGAATTTTTATTCTTTTAGACATATCTAACCTTTTAATAAGCACTTTAATGGTGCATTGTAAACGCACCAATCAGTTTTCAATTGACCTTAGAATATTTCAGAAGTCTTCAGCAAATGTTGCTTAAGATCACTTTACTTTCTTGTGTCAGCTAATATTAGCAGTGCTAACAGTATAGTGCTCTAACATATTTTGTCAAGATGTTTCTTAAAATATTAAACATTACTCAAGGCTCAGATCAAATAGAGGGCTTATAAGAATTACAGTAAAAGACTTGAAGTTCCCTTTCTCAAGACTTTTTCTTATTTCATTTAGTGACATGAATTTCAAATGCACTGTCCTCCATCCCTGCACAGCTAAATCCCCCCTCAATAGGTTGCACACCCAGTCCACTTCTGGTTTACTGTCCTTTTAAATCCAGGAATATTGTGTTATTTTCTAAGCAGAGGCTGGGATAGATGGAGCACACCCTCAGCCAACCTAAATGTTAGAAAACCTTTTCTGGAATTTAAAATCCCTCAGACTACTGAGAAACACGACAATAAGTCCCCTACTTAGTAAAAACCTTCCTATCTACCAGCTTTGTCTGAGAAATCAGTAATGATGTTTCCAGCTTCCTAGGACCCTCAGGACTTTCCACTGAATTTGGTATTTAAGCATGTTAGATATATTAATTTGACTATGAATAACAGTGTAGGAAAATCTTGCTTGGATTCTGAGTCCCAACAAGACCTAGGTAACAGTTAAATGTCTGCTTGCTGAAGCTGAGTCTGTTCTGTCTTGCAAATAATTTTAACGGCCTTTGAAACTGTTAGGGTGAACAGGTGATATTTAGTAAAGTTAGCACCTGCAGGGAGGGAATGGGGTTGGGTTATCTCCACAAAGACATCTGGGCATTTCTGAGGTGCCCCACTGCATCTGATCATTTCCCATCAGCTTTATTAACTTCAGAACTCTTTCTCAGCTCAAGGATGTCCTCCTAATGATGCCTGATTTATGAAAACACCTTTCTCTGTGATCATCTTTACTATCCAGAACAATCTGTAAATCTCACTCTATTATGCTTCACTTTATCCCATCTTGATGGGACTTTGCAGCTAAGTTCATAAACTGGACTTCTTCTACAGGGTGCCTATGTTTTCTTTGGAAAATCTGGCTGAAACAGAAGGCAGGTAACCTTGAGGTTATCACATTCTCACATTATCACATTGCACCTCCAGCAGCCAGGGCCCACTGTGTAAGACACATTCACGTGAAAGATTCTGGATGCCTTTGAGTGTACTAGCAGGTAGCTGTGAAGATGTGAAAATCCATAGTGAATGGCTGGTAGGTGAATTTCAAAGAGGACCGACTAAATCCCATAAACATCATTGTGTTTAGGAACAGTTAATTAGATGATGGATCATATTGTTAGTTCCAACCATTTAGATGAATATCTTTCATAATTCCCTATGGCAGACCGGTGATTCACCTCCTAAAAAAAAACTTATTGTGCAAATCCTTTCTAAACAAAGACTGTGTAAAAGTTTGGGTTATGCTAGTACCCACAAAATTGTCAGAAAAAAAATCGAAATTTTTCAAACTTACTAATTATCATGTAAAACAGATATTTAATAGTAGTTGTTTTAGTAAATGCTGCAGTCATGTCACCTTCCAGCTTACCTAAACCATCCTTTTACTGAATCCTTTCACTTATGTGTAATACAGGCAATGTTTCTAGTTCATGTGAGCTGTAATTTCCTGGCACATATAATGACAGTACATAGTGAAATGAGTTGAGCCTGACACCATCTTTTTTTTTTTTTTTTTTGTAAATTAACTGGTTATAATACATTGTCACAGATCTATCAGAGCAGCAGAACTAGAGGCAGGAATCTTGGATTTGCTTTTAGACATCTATGAACAGTTTAGCTTTGATTTACTTCACTTTACACTAATAATGCAGTAAAAGTTTTATATATGTTTTATATATATATATATTTACAAATGGCAACAAATTTGTGCTTACTCAAGGTTCTTAAAAATATTCTTAAAATTAGAACTTCCCATTCAAAACAGGGACTGCTTCTAGCACTGATAAGAACACATGCAGTTTTGAAGATCCTTATATTTGTACATAGTGCTTAGATATCATTTATAGAGCACATAACCATATAACAAGCAGGGAAGGGAAATCTAAAAAAAGTAATAATAATATAAAAAATCTACAGTCCTAGCCTTATTATTGTTCTCACAATAGTTGACACTGGCGTTAGTTGACACTTTACAATTAGTTGACACTTACAGCTGCAACTCCCAGTGGAGGGCATTCAAAACTTTGCACAATCTTATTTTGCTACAACTTATCTCCATTATATCCTCATTTATTTATTGTAATAAATTCCTGTTCCTGGATGAGCCTCCAATTACAGACTTCAAATCTTTGTGTCTAAACCCATGAGACTCAACTACATGCACAAAGATTCAGCTGGTACCTCAAAAACAAGGTCTAGCTGCCAGAGATATAGCAACTAGTATGTATGTACTAGTAGATACTAATAGAAGTATGGCCACTTCTTTTATTCTACTGTGGGAAAAGCAGGTGGGATTTTATCTAATCTCATTGCTATATTTCTTCATGCATTTCAGTACAGATGCAACATGCCGTTAAAATTTTAGTCATTCCTTATCGCTACTGGAAAAGTTGAGTTTAAGCTGTCAGATAAACACAGATTTATTGTATATCCAGTCCTCAGCCAGTGCAAATTTGCAGTATATTGTGACAATTTATAGCTTGTGAGGATCTGCTCTCTCTCATATGTGTGAAGACTGGGATAGTTTTCTGGAATTTCTCTCAGATGTTAATGCTTGGGGGAAAAAAAAATCCTATGAAAATGTTTGTTTGTGAGATTAAATGAAGATGAGAATATGCAAATAATGTTGATCTTTCAGAAAAATGGGCTTGAAGTTATTTACATAAAATAAAATAAATTAAGTTTAAATCTCATTAAAATCTTGTCATACCTGTTATAATGTCAGAGAAAAAAAAAAAAAAGAAATCTAATGTTCCCCAAAATAGACAATTTCTTCTGTGATATTTAAATGAATGGGTGGTGCATTTTGGCCATGAGCAACATCAAAGTGTGCTATTCATGTGCTGGGATTAATGTTCTTATGTTGCTGAAGTTAATCATGAAGAAATTTAAGTTTGTGCTTGCAGAGGAAGAAGGAAAATCCCTGGTGTTGCTATTCATGTTTGAAGTAAAATAAATTCTTTCTGAGAAACGGAGAGAGCTACGTCTATGTCTCATGGGAAAGTCTGTGCACATAACCAAAGGCTATTTCTTTGCACCTTTGGTAAAAGTTGAAGAATTAAAAATGCTCCAACTCACACTCATTAGATTTTTTTCAGTACAAACTTTCAGTTCAGTGTTACTAATAGAAGAAGAAATCTACAATTAATAATGAGAAAGTGAGTTTCTAACAGCTTTGCTTTCCCATGACATTTGAATTATTCATTAGAAATTATTTCAAAAAAGAAAAAAAGAAAAAAAGAAAAAGTGGCCTCAAAGCCCTAAAATTTCGAACATTAACAACAAAAAGCCTTTTGTCATAAGGGGGCAATGGCAGTGAGATCCGATAACCAGCAAGATGATTTGCCATTCAGATCTAATTCATTCATCTGGTAAAAGGAATCTCCTTTCTCATTTTGTATGTAAATTAAACATAAACATCCTGGTGTTAGAGAATAAAAAGAAAGTTTGTTAGACTACATGAATCATTTGCAGCTAACTGATAGGTAAAGCCATCAGACACAATGAACAGAAATGCTATTGCTTCATTTTCAGACTAATCATAGAATATCCTGAGTTGGAAGGGACCCTTATGTGCAGAAAGATGTACATAACAGCAAACGAAAACACAAAGGTTATGGTAAATAATATTGAAAGTCTGATTTCAATCCGTTATTTGCAATACAGTCTTCCCCTTTCCTGCCTTTTGCTCATCACCATAAAATGGACACTATGGCCACCTCTGAGAAACTATTCTTTTCTAAGACTTCATAAAGTTTCCATCTGTGCATAGCATTTAGGTTATTGTTCATTCCTAGCCTCCAGGACTATCCCTAGAATTGAGCCCTGGGGAACACTGCTATTAACCAGATATAGCCCTATTCACTACAACTCTTTGAGCTCTATCACTGAGCTAGTTCAACCCTCTGAACTGGAGTATGAACCTGTTTATTTCACAGTTCAACAATTTGTCCAGGATGCAGTGACATCTTACTAAAATCCAGAAGGATTACGTCCACACCTTCCCTTCATCCACCAAGCAGGTGACATTATCATAAAAAGAGGACAAATATTTCTTAACTTGTAGAAGAAATAGGACAAATAACATTAGAGAATAAAATAAAATTAATTAAAAAAAAAAAAAGTAGAAATTAGAACGTAAATGCTTGTACAAGCAAGATAATTAATAGTGAGTCAAGAAGGAGAAGTTGTTGCAGTCCAAATGTCTGTTGCAATCCACAACACAAGAGAAAGCAGAGAAAGCTAGAGACAGCAGAAATGTAAGAAGTAAAAGCAAGTTACATTACATAAAGCAAGTAAATAGCATGTGAGTAACAAGTCAAGAATCTGAAGCAATCTAGCCCAGTGTAGAGCTTGGTTTTGCACAGTTAGAGCCAAACAGACCTAAATCAGGTTTTTGCTTTGCTTACATTGCTGACAGATTTTCTCATTTCAGTGAAAATATGTTTCTGGCTTATGATTATTAGATGTATGTCAGATTTGCACACTCAAGCAAAATGTTTTTTACGATATCATTTGCATTTTGAGGGCATTCTGGAAAGGCTCCTCAAGGATTGGCATAGCTGGCTGGAAGGCAGAATATTCATACTGTGAAGAATGTCAGCATTAAAATAGAAAAAGATTGGGTTTTCCAAATCAAAATGAAAAAATAGAAATTTCCTATCATGATTTTTCCCCACTCTATTATACCAAGTTTTCTTTTATCTTTGGAGTCTCAGTGAGCCAGGTGCCAGAGACATTCTGCTGCCATAACTTAAATTGTAGGTTAGCTAAAAGAAAATTCTCTTCTGCTCTTTCTCCCTGTTTGATGAGTGTCATTTTTTATTGGTATTTTCATTTACCTGCAGTTAAGGTTTCAGTTATTTACCATTCCAGGGCCATTGTTTTTTTGAAAGAGAAAGGGTCCTTCTGTGTCTCTAAATGTGTACCTGAGGAATGTGAATTCCAAAATTAATTCAAAAAGTAGGGTGGAGGTCTCAGACATATCAAAATATATTAAATATTTCCTTGATGAAATTCAGAGATGAAAGAGTTTCCTTTGCAAAGAGAACACTGGGATCTTCTGCTGTAACAAAAGTACCAGAGCCATTCTTGTGAGATGGACATTGTCTCAGAACTTCATCTGTTTTAGCCACGTTGCTCTCATTTTGTGCATTTAGTGAGATGAAAATGTCCCTTGTGTTTTAAAGTACACTGTAGTGCATGTGGAGGTTTTTTGGCTGTTTGTCTTTTATTTGGTTGGTTGGGTTTTGGGGGGTGGCTTTGTGTTTGTTTTGTTTTGTTTCCTTTTTGCAAAATAATATTGCAGTAGATCGGTTTGTTTTATAAGCTGTATAGAAAATTTCAATTTTTATATCATTCAGAAACCAAAGCTCTAAGGTACAGAAACAGAAAATCAGACTTGGGTCAAAAAAAACACCTCTTTTTGATACTCCTCAA
Source organism: Netta rufina (assembly GCF_964035555.1). NCBI lineage: Eukaryota > Metazoa > Chordata > Aves > Anseriformes > Anatidae > Netta > Netta rufina. The sequence continues at coordinate 103,242,479 of NC_140124.1, forward strand.
TAAACACTCATGATGAGGGCCATAGCACTGCTTCCTAGCATTTAAAACAATTCATATCAGACTTCCAACAGAGGAAATGCACAAACATTGAACAGTTTTCAGTTGAGCTCTGGGTCTTAAACTTCCTGTCTATTCCTCTTTTGCCTAGCACACAATAGTGCTTAAGGTGTAGCTCTTAATCTTTTATCTAACTGTTCTTAAATACTGCTTAGAGAAGTCTGGATGCAAGTAAGGACAAAAGAATAACAAGTAGCCAGCAAGCAACTGTCTCAGCAACTGGCTGGATGATGAAAAAAATTAACAAGGAAAACTTGTTTTCAGTTGAATATCTCCAAACTCAGCCTGAGATAACGAAATGTAAATACAACCAGTTAGAGAAAGAGCATGATAACATTACCATAATTTGGAAGTCAAGTTTGTCAGTAAAAAGGGAAAGCAAATGGGATGTAATCAGAAGAGTCTAGACAAAGAGAGACTGTAACAACCTCATCAGACCTCCCCCACCTCCCCCCACCCCCTCCAGCCTAGCACACTTATTATAGGCTGTCATACTCTGAATCTGTAATAGGGGTGTCTGTACTAGCATTTGAAAAAATATATATATTTTTTCAGCCATTAGTTTATAAGAAATTGAGATCTCTGCAAGCAGATGGGTGTTGTACCAGTTTCCACAACTATTTCTATTACTATTCCTTCTCGCCACCCACGTTAAACATCTATTTAGACTCTTTTAGCCCAACAATCTTTTTCTTCCTTTCTGCAGGAAAAAAAATAAAAATAGTAACTTAGATTTACAAAATAGGGTTTCATTATACAACTTTAAAGAAAAATAAATTACACAAGTGTCATATCATGTAACTGCATAATAAACTGGTGGTAAACTATAAAGTGCTGGGTAGTAGTTTCTTCTCATTCTTTATTAACTGTCTAGTCTAATGTATGTTGCTGTGAGAAGGGGCAGTCAGGGAATTTGCTTTTTTGTTCTTTGTTCATAACAGTGCTTCATGCACTAAGAACTTCTCTGTGGCTGGGCTTTTAGGATCTGCCAGCCATCAAGTTGTGGCTGCTGTGCTTCTGCATTTTGTCACAGCCTACCTACGTAATCTTCTGTTTCTGAAATCTATAAATATGTGATGAAGAAGACAAGGGTCAGGATCTTTTTTAACCCAAGACATAGGACTCAACGGGGGCCTCTGATTTACTGCTGCTTCCTCTGTATGTCCAGCTATTTTAAAGCACTTTGGATTATGTCACACGTTCTCTCTTCTCCCCAGCCCTCTCCCCTCCTCCCTTTCCCTCCACCCCCGCTGCTTGGCTCATGATCTAATGCAACATAATTCAGTGTGAAATAGCATAGCATGTTGAAAAACCAAAAGACAGCATTTTCTTCAGATCAGATATTTGTTATCAATTTGAGCAAGGGAAGCAGTTCCAAATGTATTGCAGACACCGGATTGCTGACAAAGAATCCTCATTTATCATGCCAAAGCTATTCTATTTTCACATGTGTTGAATAATAAGAATGCAAATTGGCCCTTGATGGTAAAGGTTTTTTTATTTTATTATTATTATTATTATTATTTTACAGGGAAACATCAACACGACTCTAATCCTGCTTAATTAGAACCAGTTTACCATGCACAGGATAAAAATAAAAAATAATAAAAAAAAAAAAAATGTAAACATCTATTTACCAGTTAGTATACTTCTTGGCCAAGCAATGAACAGATAAATTGCCAGTACAAAAAAAAAAAAAAAAAAAAAAAAGAAAAAAAAAAAAAAAGTGATATGCCTCAAAATGACATTGTATTATCTATTCACATTATACCAAATAAATATGTACAGAAATTCTGATCTTAAAGATCCAATTTCAGATCATGTGTAATTCATAAGTCTGTTTTTAAAAAAATGATTTCTCCTAAAATCACATTTTCCTTTGATATGTGATATTTTGATTCTGACTCTTGTATGTCTTTGGAAAATGCTATGCTTGTGTAACGTTAAAGCGTAAATTATTTGTTGTTTTAGTGATAAAATATTTACTGATCACTCTTGTTATAAATGAAGTCTCAACTCAATCTGAATTCAGTAATATTCATAAAAAGAATATTCATAAAAAGTATAAAAGGCAAGTAAACTGCGCTGGGTGTGCGGGGAGTCTACGCTCCACCAACAGGCACACACAAACATAAAAAATTCTAAATATACGGAACATTGCTTTACATACTAAACACAAGTACACCAATACATATGTACAATCAGAAAAGGTAACAAACAATCCTTTAAGTTCCATGACTTAACAGTCTCCATTTTCCATTCCTTTTCTTGATTACTAACAAGTCTCCATTTTCCATTCCTTTTGAAGAATATGTCTCGCTTTAAGTTGTCAAGCAACTCGGTCTTCAGGCCTTATGTATCCCGTTCTTCCCAGACAGAAGAAAAGCATATCCATCTCCTTTTCAAGGCCAATAGGCCTGGGTCAAAAGGCACGTTCAGGTCAACAGGGGGCGTAACAGCAAAAGCCTTCGATGGCTGTAGCAGCAGAGGGGCCCATGGCATAGCAGTCAGATCGGTAAAGGAGCCCGCAGCTCCCTCACTATCTGGCAAACCACATGCTTCTGACTGTGGTCCCACACGTCTCTTTAAGGCCTCAGAGACTGCTCACCAGGTGCTGAGCAATCCGACTGCAACCTTGTCGTTTTTAGTTGCAGAGTCCCACACCTTGACCTCAGTTTCGTCCCGTATTTCAGGCTCATAAATTGTCCGATTGTTAAGGAGAATAAGCTGCAAGGTTACCAGGACAGTCTTTGTTCCTAAGGACGTATGATTCCCCATAATGTGCAACTGCTTACCAGAGAGGGGCAGTTGTGTGCACAGATCCACTTCTCTCCAGCTCGAGCTTCTCTCCAGCTGCAGTGCCCCTATTTCCAGCGACTTTCTGTACGAGCTTCTCTGAGCAGTTTGCTGAGTTTGGCCGAACCTATCTTCATGAGGCAATCAAAGATTCTGTGTGATTCTGTGAAAGTGCCTGTTCCCGTCCTGCTCTCCGTTCTGCCAGCCTGCAGAAACCGGAGACTGCATGGAGTCTCCTGAATCACCCTTCTTTGTTCCCTCTAAACTCTTTTATATTCCTGATGGCCTCGTCGTTAAGAGTCTAATGCTATCTCAACCATGGGGCTTTCCGACCCCCATGGCCACATTCCCAAATCTCCCCTTCTTCAGGAGATCCCCTTTTAGGGATATGGTTTAGTGGGGACTGCTAGCGTTAGGTCAGAGGTTGGACTCGATGATCCTGAGGTCTCTTCCAACCTAGAAATTCTGTGATTCTGTGATTCATTAATATCAACCATTTTCTCGACACGAATTATATAACACTATATAATATAACACATATATAACACTACCAAACTGGCAATGAAATTTTGAGCATGTTCAGCACTCTTTTTGAATTTTCAACTATCTTATCTGTCTCCCTTCCTATTATCAATACAGGTCAACTTTGAAATTTCTTTAGAAACCTTTAGATGGGCCATATTTGGAGAAATACATCAAGCATATTGATTAGACACCACTGCAATGCATTATAATGGTTATTATGTGTATGGGTGAAAATGCATTCCAACAATCAGATATATTCTATGTGCCTTCAGTAACCTTTAAGGTTATGATCTTCTCAACCTGGTTTTTAAGTTGGTGGAAGCTTAACTGGTGGTACCAACCATTTCATATTTCATTGACCTTCTGGTAGCAAGCACTTCATGCAAGGGCCAGACATTGGTCCTACCAGATAAAAATAATAATAAAATAATAATAAAATAAAATAAAATAAAATAAAATAAAATAAAATAAAATAAAATAAAATAAAATAAAAACTTGGTACAAAAAAAGTAGTATATGTGGAAGACAGTTTATTGGTAAAGACTCACTCCAAGCCGACCTAGGACAGGCTGCAGCTAGTGCTTAAATCCACACTAGTCATAAGAAGCCATGACTAATAAGCACAGACATGTAAACATGGCAGGCAGCTCAAGAGCATGCTGTCACTTGGCCAGTAACTGTGGTGCCTTAGGTAAGGAGGCCAGTAAGAAGGCAGCAGGGAATGAAGGAACATTTCTTACATTACTATCTGAGCTGGTAGCTCCCTTTAGTGTTACCTCAATACTGACTGCAGTTAAACTGCTGTAGCAACAAGGCAAATCAATATCCCAGGAGAAATCTGGCCAAGGGAAGCCAAGCTTTTAGGAGATATCTGGTTTTAGGAGCCAAAGTCCACACCTTAAATGTTCCTTTCTTTATTGGGTTGCTCTCCACAAATAGCAAACTCACTGTCAAAATTCTTACCCAAAACATGCCAGAACTACAATCTCCCTTGAGAAAAACCTGTCCTGGGGCAATGCAACAGGACAGCTTTCACCATGCACCACTGTATCATTATAAATGTGCTCTGCACTGGTCCCTGCAGATAAGACCAGTTGTGCTGGAAAGCCAACACGCATGTCAGTAACTTTTTTATTTTAATTTTATTTAATTTTATTTTATTTTATTTTATTTTATTTTATTTTATTTTATTTTATTTTATTTTATTTTATTTTATTTTATTCTTTTAGTCCATAGACTTGAAGAGGTTCAGTGGGAGGTGTCTTGGTTTCAGTTAGAACAGAGTTAATTTTCTTCCTGTAGCTGGTAGAATGCTATGTTTTGGCTTAGGATGAGAAGAGTGCTGATAACACCCTGATGTTTTAATTGTTGCAGAGCAGTGCTTATACTAAGCTAAGGACGTCTCAGCTTCTTGCTCTGTCCTGCCAACGGGCAGGCTGGGGGTGCAGCAAGAGCTGGGAGGGGACAGACCCAGGACAGGTGACCCAAAATAGCCAAAGGGGTATTCCATACCATCTGACGTCATGCTAAACAATATATAGGGGTGGCTAGCCGGGGGAGGGGGCCGGACTGCTTGGGGTTAGGCTGGGCATCAGTCAGCGGGTGGTGAGCAATTGCATTGTGTATCACTTGTTTGTACACATTATTAGTAGTAGTACTATTATCATCATTGTTGTTATTATTATTATTATTATTATTATTATTGTTATTGTTATTGTTATTATTATTTTCCTGTCATATTAAACTGTCTTTATCTCAACTCACGGGCTTCACTTTCGGTTTCTCTCCCCCATCCCAGAGAGGGAGGGCGGAGGGTGAGTAAATGTCTGTGTGGTGTTTAGCTGCCAGCCGGGTTAAACCATGACAGGAGGGTTATAGCTGGCCTGAGTTATAGCTGGTGGCAGGACTGCGCTATCACATCATGACAGAAGGAATAGAGTCCCTATGTCCAGTAGCTTTCCCCAGCTTTACTGATGGAACTGGATTAGATGTAGGCTATGACATATTTAGTCTGCAGTATCCTTCCAGAAAGAACATGCTGAGCATATGCTTCAGGAATAGGTATTAAGATATTTTAAGTGAACTCCTTTTCTTACACAACTACATGAAGCATAGACACATTTTGAAAAGGTATCTTCCTTTAAATGCCACTTACTTTGCACTGAATGACTTCAGTGAATGCTCTTGCTTGTGAAAGACTGTGGTAAAGCAAAGAATTAGCAAGAGAAAAAAAAAATCTTCTGATTAGATTTCTATACTTCATTCCTTGTCCCAGTAGCTGAATGCTATGATATGTGACTAGAATCAAACATGAAGTTTGTCTTCATTCCTTTCTGCTGAAAAAACATGTGTTAGTAGACTCTTTTGTTTTATTTTTAAACCAACCCTTGGATTTTACTTAGATGCATTTCATTTTATTTAATGATTTCTTTCATTTATAAATTTATGACTCAATTTTATGCACTACTTTTTATTGGCACAAACTCTAATTTGGGCCTTGAATTACAGTGCTGGTCTGAGAAGTTACCATTCTGGCCTTCACTTGTCCCATCTGCTGCATCTATTAAAAGAAAAGAGGGGGGGGATTTTTCAGTGAGCACTCTCTTTTTTATTTTTATTTTTTACTTTAGAACATTTTAAAGATGGAAGAGACCTAAAAGTTTTCTCATTTGGTTGTTGAAGACAGCTGAGAAATCAGTTCCTCTAGTGCCTGAAAAAGCATTGTTTGATTTACAGATGCAGGCACTACATAATTGCATGAGCAAGGCAAGCAGGAATTGGCCAGGCACTTTTCTTTTATGGCTTCTCTCTATCATATCATTCAATGCATTTCAGAAAGTTATTAAGTATACAGAAGATGAAAGGGAAATGCCTGCAGTCTGGTTTAGAGTATATCTAGAAAGTAATATATATATATATCTACACACACACAAAGAATATTTTAAATTTTCTAGGCTTGATTCACCCACCTTCAATGGTTCAAAATGTCTCCTTCAGTAACTTACATGTAATGGATTTTTTATTTGTTTTAGTGCTCTGTGATGTTCACTAAAATAAATACCCAATCACTTTAACAATCCCTAACTGTGAGTGGCTACTGCAAGAGCTATTATTTCATAATCTTTAATTCCCAGCTTTCAGATACCTTGAAGATACTGAAATGAGAGAGAAGTGAACTATATTGAATGGTAAAAGACAGATGGGTATGGTAGGCAAACCTAAGAACTGTTAGCTGGAGGCACCTTTCATCAAAGAGAGACTGTCATTGGAACAATTTAGTCATCCATTCAAGGTAACCTATTTTAACACTTGGCTTGAAGTCTGTGGGGTCTTAGGCATACTTGTAGCACAGTATTGCTAATGAGGTACTTACTGCTTTTTTACTTGGGGCTTTGTTCTCTAAAAGCTGTGCCTCCACTGTTTCCCTTGCAGACTAACAAAAGAATTGCTATTGGCAGCAATTAAGAGGTTTGAATACCATTTACATTTCTTTATCTTTCAGGTCAGTGAGACACTAGCACAAGACAGTTTAAATTGAAATAACCCTTTGATTCATGCTATTAACTTCATTCAGAAGACTGAAGATACCTGAAGTCAGATCTGTCTACTAGTCTCACAGTGAAATTGTGTGTCTAGTCTTCCTCTGTTAGTTTAGACTAAAAACTCTTCTGTCTAGAGACTGTATCCTTTCCGTGTGTCTTTTGTGCTGCTCTGACCACATGTGAGACTTATGGTGGGAAGAAGCCAATACTGGCTAATAGATCCAGACCAGAAGCTGTGTATAGGTCCCTTCCAGCTTGGATAATTCCTTCATTGCTCCTTCCACCCATTCAGAGAACAGATACCAGGCTGAAAACAATACTGTGGGAATCTAAGAGCTTCGAGGACAATACATACAAATCCATCCTCAGTTTGGGAAAGAAACAGGGCCCATGCACATAAAAAGAACTGCTGGTGAAGGAGCTATCGCTTGATTATCTTCTCTTCTCACAAGCAAATGTGTTGAGCTAGGAGCAGATATTGCAATCCCCTTCCAGCATGTGTAGTACATATGCCAAGCACTATCTAAATAGATAGTGATCAAGACACACTGGCATCTTTTTAAAGTCTTGCACTGAGTTCATCAGCGCCTGAAACTGGATGAGCAAATGAAATAAGCATGTACAAAACTGGCTGCTTGTCACGTTAAGGGGTGTAGCTGATTAACCATTATGGGCCCGGTCAGATTCAGGGTACTGAACCAGTCGGACATTCACCAAAAACACATTAACCGTCTGGGGGTCCAGTCAGACATTCACCATCAACGCATTAACGGTCTGGGGGTCCGTTCAGACATTCACCAAAAATGCATTAACCTCCTGGGGGTCTGGTTAGATTCAGAACACTGAACTATCACGGATAACCACCCTCACCCTCGTTGCACTTAATGAGAGTTATCACAATGCAATCAAGTATGGTTTATTACAGCAACAGATAATCAGGTTCTTTTGGATTGCCGGCGATAGTGACTGTCTGCAAAAGCAAGCTAGTATGCATAAAATATACAGGTGTTATAGGTCTTACAGATGTTACAGGTGTTATAGGTGTTGTAGGTGTTACAGATGTTACAGGTGTTTATAGATGTTATAGATGTTACAGCTGTTACAGGTGTTACAGGTGTGCAGCCTAGAAATAAACGTGTTAAAAAGATCAAAGACTCTATAGAGATTTATAAGCAAGTATTCAGATCTCACCCAAAGGCGTCCCAATGGGGGAGGAAGAGAGGCTCAGCCCGTCGACTGATCCCAGGAGTCAGGAGGTCCTAAGGATGTTGTCCTCGGGATGGTATCTCCCCTGACGGTGGTATCTTCCCTAACATCCCCTTTCTCTTGGGCCAATTTATATTATTTTCTATCTTTTAGGTGGAGCTTGAGTGGCTCTAGTCAAGCATATCTTAGTTATGATTGGTGTAAAGTTTTCCCGTCTCCTTTTAAAGTAAAAGGCTCCGAGAAATTCAGAGCGCATGCTCAGTGAGGGGTGGTCACACCTTGGAGGCGGGTAGCTTTTGGGATGGAGGTGTGTTTTGGTATTATAATGATATTATAATGAGCAAAAAGTACACTAGGGTACAGCATTTGTCAAAACATGACAGGTCTTTGGCTTAGGGTGGCAAAAAGTGCAGCTTTGTGCACAAGAACAATCGAGGCCCCACCTGATTACAGAGCCTAGCCGTGGTGTCTCCACTCCACTCTATGCTCCGTGCTGTTCCTTAGAGCTAGCACACCAAGTTTCCCCAGTGCGATAGCATCTAAGGCTGGGAGCCTAGGGAACGCTCAGATAATGCAGTTATGCCCTACCCTGAAAGCCTCTTCAATGCTGTACCTTTTCCTTAAAAATGTGAATGTTAGTTTTATTTTCCTAGTTACTTCAGGCATTTACACCACACTGCTGAATCAGATCCAGGTTGAAAGGCAATAGTTGATCATACCGCTTAGTTCTGGAGAGGATCCCATACGCATATGCAAAACCAGCCTTCAGCTTTGTGAAGGCTCCCCACAGATAGCTAAGTAATAGGCTTCTCCTCCCTGCCACTGACATTGCAGTCTGGAGATTCATGCTGATGGAACAAAAGCAAGAGTTGAAGAAGAAGGGGAAACAAGAGAACATCTCGATTTTGCCAGTGTTGCCACCTGCTACAATTACTGTACACTAATTATGGAATAAATACACACAATTTTGTGTCTTGGTACATGGCACTGTTTCCTTGCTCCTAGATCATTGTGCATAACAGCAATGGAAAGCAGTTATGAAGATGCAGAAAGCTCAGAAACCTTATTAGAATAATGAGAGATAGTAATAACAATAATTCTCTTAAAGTATTTATCCTGCAAGTGAAATCTTTCATACTATTCAAGCCACTCCAAAAGCCTTTAGAAATAAGGAGTCATTCAGACATGGGAAGCAGAAACAGGAGGGATGATGAAACCAGCAACAGAAAAACAGATTTTCTGAATTATCTAGAAGTTAGTGTTTTGTGTTTGTTGTTGTTGTTGTTGTTGTTTGTTTGTTTGTTTGATTGTTTGTTGGGGGAAAGAGTTTGTTGGTTGTTTTGTGTTTTTCATTGTTGTTATTGTTGTTTTCTTTTGCATTAAATAAATGAGGGTGCGGGGACTCACAGCAGATGTGATAGGCGGCAAAAGAATTCCATGATCATTCAGTATGCTGTAAACTCAAATTATACGTATAGCTTACAGCAAACTCATTTATTTTCTGACAGCTATTTTAGCCCAGGTTAGTTTATTCATAATTAAGACAAAAATGTGTAGCTTTATATAAAGTAGCAATCCAATTTATTTTCAGTATTTACAGCTATATTATTAAATAGGTGAACTATTTAAATGGTGGAGATTAATAACATATTTATACATACAATAAACTATAACAGTATACAGTATTATTTAGGTTTGTATAGTTTTATGTTTATAATATGTATGCCACAAATGAATATAGTAATAGGTAGTTTTAGCTAAAAAGCTAAAATCTTCCTATTCCTGCTTTTTTCCACTCTTTCAGACTAAAAGAAAGGTGGTCAAATTCACTTCAAAACTCATTTATACAAAGTCCTTGAGAGTAGTCCTAAATGACAAAGTGGTTAAACCTCAATGCCTGATAGTTTTTTATCTTCTGTATCACTACCACTGTTGTCTTCATAGTGAGGATACAAAAGAAGGAAATGTACTAAAAATACTATGTGAAGTTAAAGATAAAACATACAATCACTTCCCTAATACATGTTCCATCTTGACCTTGAATAACTCAAGATCAGTCTTTCCAAATATTACGTAGACATAATATTTCTCTATCCCCAAAGGGATTAGGAAGCTGATATTTTTAAGTTCATGGTTATAAATCTCTTCTTGCTGACTTTTCACACAGAAAAAAAAAAAATCAAGCATTCTCTGTGTCCATCAGTTTGTGTGATCATGAAGCTGGATCATAATATGTAGCTAACAGCTTTAGAGAGTTAAAATGGAACTGAGCATTGACATCCATAGCCCTGACCCTGCTCGTTGCTCACACAAGATATTGATCTTATTAATAGGCGACAGGATGTGTGTCTGGAAACCACAATTTAGGAAGAAGGCAGATTTCCTTTGTGTATATAATAATACAGCCGATTATTGGTAAAACCAGCTTCTGGGTAAGTATGTTTTCCATCAGTAGAAAGACTGGAAAGTAATTTGACAGAACAGAACAAAATGGGAGGTCCTAATGCAAGGCTGAGCATAGAAGAAATTGGCTGTGAAGCTGAGAAGTATAAGGGAAGGGAAAAGAAGAGAAACTTGCAATTTGCACAAATGAGAGAGTAAAACAGCAGAAAGGAGCACAAGCAAATCTGCAGGAAGAAAGAAGTTGGGCAAAGCTGAAAGGTGAGAGGAAATGTTTTGCACATGCTGAGGAGGAGGTGAAAACTGTGGGAGCTAAACTAGAGTTTAACTGAAGATATGAAGCTTTAGCATGGTAGCCAACTATCTGGACATGTATCAGGACAGTGTTTAGTTGCAAATGCAAAAACATCAGAGATTTGAGCATGGATGTTAAGAGTTTGGGTTGAAGAACAGGAGAGAAGTTTCAGACTTTCTGGTCTCTTTGTAGCGGAAAGGAAGTAAAACTGGTTAAACAACTTTACAGATAGGATATTAAGCATTTCAAGTACAAAGATATGTTAATTATCACATCAGCTAGATGTTATATGTTTTGACCTCACACTGTGAACTTGGCCAGTAGAAGAAATGCTGGTGAGGCTCACAACTGTACTGTATTTTCTGTACTTTTCAAAGTTAAAATTCCAAACCATTTCTGAACTTCTAAATGGAACATTTAGAATAAAATTTTATCTTTTCAGAGCAAAATTTACACTTTCAGGCTCTACCCTCAATAAGAAAAGTATTTTCTATTGAGCATTTACTTTCTCCTTTGAAGTTTAACTTCATCTCAAAACACATCTGTTTCAAAGATAAATCAAAGATGCAGCAGCAGCTTGTGTTCAAATGAAAACACATGTATACATTTTCTTTTTAGCCCAGACTTGAGGATCTTTAAGGTTTTAAGGCCTCAGCATCTAAAATAACTTCAAGTCTGTGATATCTATGGGAAAACCTTATGGTGTTTTAATTCTGTGTTTGTTGTTGTTGTTGTTGTTGTGGTTCTTTTTTTTTGTTGTTGTTATGTTTTTTTTTTTCAATCTACCTAGTCTTTTAAGCTCAGCAGTAGGCATACTCATTTCAGAATGACTGCTGTAGCTAAATTGGATTTTTAAAGGAGATAAGGAACAGGGGAAATTCAAGCCAATGATAATTAATCTTGAGTGCTCATTAGCTGTCAGGCAACCCATGGCATACATGGCATACATGGTTACTTGCCTGACGATACATGCCTGACGATAAGTTGAAAGCTGTGAAATACCTGTGTGGAGGTTACATGAGACTAAAATTGGAAAGGTTTGTGACCTTCACATTGAGGGTGTCTAGGTCAAGAAATTTAGTTATAGATGTTTATTTGCAGCCCCGAAAGGTAATTTTTCATAACTCTAGAGGGGGAAGGAAGGAACAGCATGTGGTAATGAGAAACAATAAATTTTACCTCACACCTCAGGAAATATGGAATTAAACAATAGAGTTAAATGGCAGTGGAAAGGCCAAACTGGAAAATTTCATGAGTGAGGTTGCCCCTACAAGCACTGTGGTTCACACATCATTGTGTGCTGTCAGCAGGCAGGAAACTATCAAGTCTTGTCTCTTCAGGCAAGTTTTTCGACAATGCTATGTTTTCTTCCCAGAAGAATGCTGGGGATAACATAATTCAAGATTTCATCCTGCAACCTTGAGTACTGTTTATTTTTTTGACTGCAAGTTACAGAAACAATTTTTACTGTTTTGACTACCTCTGCAACTCAACACAATGATGACTTGAAAAAGATTACTCACATTGTAAATGTACTGAAGTATGTACTGGATGCAGTGATATCTTTTGCCGTTAGGACATCAGACTATTGTTAGCTGAGGATGACATGATTAACTTGTCATACAGCAGACCTCTGCTGAACAGTCAGTGTTAGAAATAAAGCTGAAATCCTGAGGGAGGACATTATTTGAATGAATTCTTAATTTGTGATCTCTTTGGTTTTGGTGATTATTTTAACAAACATAGGCAAAAAGAACCTGTCCAGCATTCCACAGTACAGGACAGCCAGTTCTGTACCAGGACAGTTTGATGCCTAGAGGTCATTTGTGCATTTTTCTTTTACAATTTGAATTTAAACAGTGCATAAAATTTGTGCTAGTTTTCTTCACAGAGATGTATTTAACCACACAATGATTCGTGTACACCACCTCTAGGACAGAGGTGGTCTAAATTGCACTATTTATCTCACTTAATCAGGAAACCTACCTGTCCTAAATGCTGTATTAAAACAGCTGGAGATTTAAATACTTAGTAGGTAATAAAGAACAGCAAACAAGCCAGAGAACATTTTCACAGCAGTCAGCCAGTATTCAGTGCTCATTACAGAATCAGAGAATAGTTGAGGTTGAAAGGTACCTCTGGAGGTCATCTGGTCCAACCTCCTGTTCAAGCACGGCCACCTACAGCAGGTTGTCCAGGACCATTTCTGGATGGTTTTTGAAGATCTCCAAGGAGGAGACTCCACAGCTTTTCTGTGCAACCTGTGTCAATGCTCCGTCATTCACACAGTAAAGAAATGCTTGCTGGTGTTTAGACAGAATCCCTCATATTCCAGTTTGTGCCCATTGCCTCTTGTCCTGGCACTGGGCACCACTGAAAAGAGACTTGCTCCATAATCTTTTCACCCTCTCTTCAGTTATGTACATATGTTGATGAGATCCCCCATCAGCCTTCTCTTCTCCACACTGAACAGAGAGAGTCTCAGCTCTCTATTTTTCCTCACAGGAGAGATGTTCCAGTCCCTTCATCATCTTGGTAGTCCTCCAAAGGACTTTTTCCAGTATGTCCAAGGCTCTCTTGTACTGGGAGGCCCAGAACTGGACACAGCACTCCAGGTGAGGCTTTACCAATGAGGAGTAGAGGGGAAGAATCACCACTCTTGACCAGCTGGTGATACTTCACCTAATACAGCCAAGAATACCACTAGCCTTCTTACTAGCAAGGGCACATTGCTGATTCGTGTTTAACTTGGTGTCAACTTGCCAAGGCGATCGGCTCTGGGGCAGATGTGTTCTGCAGCGGAGCAGGGAATCAAGACAGGAAGGGCTTTTTTTCAGCATCGAGGCCACTCAAAGCAGCCGAGGGAGCCGCCAGGACATGGGAGCCCTCACGAGGGAGGCTGATGAGGCGTAGGCCTAGCCAGCAGTGCCCCCTCCCTGGCCACTCAAAGGCAGGGAGCACGAGTGACCAGGAACAGGATGGGCAAACAGGGCATGGCGTGTCAGAAGGGCATGGCGTGGCAGTTTGCACAGCAGTTCACGCAGGCAGGGCAAGCAGGGAGGGCCCCTCGCCACTCTTTTGTAGCTATCTTTCCCATCAAAACTTGAAACCTGCTTGCGAGAAACCTGGCCATGGTATCCACCAGACAGAAAAAAACATGGCCTCTGCATCTCTTGCAGCCTCTCCAGCCATAGTCACCAATGTGGCTACTCAGACAGAGGGCTCAGGGAAACACACCTCTGTCCAAGTCTTGGGCTGCAGGGTGTGCCCGAGTCTTCTGTTGGTATCCGACAGCAGCAGCAGTGGGTATACCTGTGGGAGATGTGCCCAGGTTTAAGAGCTGCTCAGTCATGTAGCAGAGCTTCAGGAGGAGGTGAGTAGGCTCAGGAGCATAAGGGAGTCAGAGAGGGAAATTGACTGGTGGAGGTGTGCCCTACCCTCTCTGAGACAGACTCACGAGTGTGCCACAACACAAATGTCTCCTGCTACGCAGAAGACAAAAGTTCCCCAGTGAAGTAGTCACTGAATGAAGCCTGTCTGAATTTAAGAAGCAATTGGACTGTGTGCTTAGTCACATGGTCTAAAATTTTGGGTAGACCTGTTCAGTGCCAGGAGTTGGACTTGATGATCCTTATGGGTCCCTTCCAACTCGGGATATTCTATGATTCTATGATTCCATAAGGATCACCAGATCCCTTTCCGCAAAGCTGCTTTTAAGCTGCGTGGTCTCCAGCATGTACTGGTGTCTGGAGTTGCTCATTCCCACATGCATGATTCTGCACTTCTCCATGCTGAACTTCATAAAGATCCTGTCAGCTCATTCCTCAAACCTGTCAAGGTCCCTCTGGATAGCTGCACAGCCCTCTGGTGAGTCAAAATTACACAATTCAAGACAATGTTGGTCCATTCATAGAGATTTCTCAAAGAGAAAAAGCAGCATTATTTTCTGATAAATACATGAGAATGTCTATTTACCAGCCCCAAGATGGGTATGCACATTTATCTAGCTTATTCATCCACAAATATTTCAGCACCATTGGCCTACCTAGACTTGTAACAACAAATTCACAGTATCTGGAATTCCATTAAATCAGTGGCAACCCACTTTGACACTGCTTATGCTTGATTTCTTCCAGAGATGATTCAGTCTGAGAGCAACTTTTGCTTTAATGTTTGTTTTTCATATGCATATAAGCTCAGTAGTTCAGTCTCTCTTTTCTCTCTCCTTTCTGTATGGTTTTAAAAAATACAGCCTGCGTTCTTGGAAGTAGAAAAAGTACATGGATCTGTCCTCAGTGAAATGTTTGCTCTGGGTGTTTCAATTTAATAATTCAGTCAATTAGAACTCTTGTTTTTGAAAATGTAAATAAGATCAGTCACTGGCACCTGAAATAAACTCCTGGAGCCTTTTAGTGTTTTAAAGATGTCACCTTCATTCAAGAAATTTGATTGAAATTAATGTTGCAGTAAGTGATTTCACAGCCTTCATTATTTCAGTGAAAAGATAAACAATTCCCTCTTTTTTTTTTTTTTCCTTTTCCTTCACTTGCTCCCACATTTTTTTTTTATCTGCTTTATTGTCCACTTATTTCCACTGCAGTAAATCATAAGCATAATCACAAAACTGGGCAGAGTAAGACGGCATAATTTATCTCCCCCTCTAAACATTCAAATAAAACATATGGAACATTTAACTATTGAATATTTGTTAAAAACAAACAAACAAAAAAAAAAAAAAAAAAAAAAGAGGCAACAAGAATGTTGGGGTGCTGTGAACCAACTAAACTAGAAATAAGTACTTCTTTCAGAAAATTTCAAAAGTCAAGATTCCATCAAGTATTTAAACCTGAGTACTTCAATTCAAGTACTTCAAAACTGCAGGACGGCTCCAGAATGACAGTGTCTTATTTTTACACTGAAAATGGCATACTTTCTTTTTCTTTTCAACAATCTGTTTCTCCTCTCCCTTTCATCCAGCCACTAACTTTCAAGAAGAAAAAGTTTTATTGTGATGAATAACATACTAGTTAAAATGTACTAAAACAGATAAAATTTGAACTTAATTCTTCAAGTTCCAAAAAAAAAGTAACTAAATAGAAGGCAAAGTTCAAAGAGAAAATGTCTCTCTGGGGGAGATTACTTTTAATTTCCCCTTCTGCCTTGGAGAATTTGAACCGTAGCTTCCGATCTTCTCCGATAATGTGCTAAATATATCCAATCCCACACAGAGGTATAATAAAATTTGCCCCAGTTCTTGTTAATTATACCCCTAGATGGCTTCACTTTCAGCAAGAGGGAATTAACCTGAAGTTGATCAACTGTGCCCTGCTGGAATAGTAATTGCTACTGAAGTGTCTATTACGTATTCACTGACCATCAGAAGTAGTGAAACCAAATATGTACTTCACTGAAAAATATTTTCTCCTTATGAAAGCAATTCTGTTCTTAGTTCACTAAGTTTACTCTCTCTGCATGCTCATTTTGTATGCATCTCAGCTTGACAACCTGATGGTCATCTTCAGAAACAACACTTACTCAAATTTCCTCAAGCAACAAATTTCTTCACTGGCTTCTAAGCTGTAGAAAACAAAATAATGAGCAATACTGCAGTGTGTCAGCATCCACCTATTGGACAGCACTGGTGAGAAATGCACAACATCCCATTCACAGGGAACACAAGTTCATAATGCCTCTGAAAATTAATGATAGGTTAATACTATTTTTTGTAGTATTTTCTTTTTCCTTCTTAACTCTCTTGGATGTGAAATTCTATGACTTAGGTAGAGCTCACTCACCTTACTGACATGTAGGTCAATTCATTATTATGCAGTCTTATCAAGAGAAAAATCTCTCTGTATTTTTTCTCCAAGACTGATCATACAATAAACCCTATCCAGACGCAATTCTCATGATGATATAGCCATTGAGCCCTGTGCTGAAGATGGCAGTGTTTAGTTTATCCCATGGCCTTCACTGTAACATTTAATAGCTACGTAGTAATTATTTCTCTGCTGCAAATATCCCTTTCCTAGCTTGCTCACTCCACCACATTTCCTTCTGAAGGCCTCAGGGAGTTCTATGACTTTACTGCCGTCAATAGTCCTATCTGCTGTCCAAATTATAAAAAGGCTGCTTGATAAACTTTGTCATTGTCTCCTTGGTTCTTCTGTGAAATAGTCACTCTGAGATTTAGCTCTGACACTAGATTAAAAGAGCTAATAGAAAACAACGTAGCTATATTTTATATTTGGTTTTATTTATCTATTTATTTATTTATTGGTTTCAACAAATCAAAAAATAGATTCTTCATTAAAAGAATACCATAAATGTTATGTATCCTGTCTCCTCTTCTCTGTCCCTTTTGTCAAATATTCTTCACAATATTGAAATGAAATAATCCATTCACAAATCAGTCAATGTCATCTAAGGTGTCTATATTACCTTCTCTCTGTGTAAGTTCTCTTCATGCAATCTTGCTGACTTAGTGAGTAGGAAATACACATGAATAAACCCAGAAATCTGACCAAACAAATAAGTCAGGATGCTTTCTGAAGTATTCCAGTGGTGTATTCCAGTCTGTGTAAACTATGTACCCTTCTTGTTTTGATACCGAATCTGTTCACCAACCCACTCTCAGAATGGTTTCCCTAGTAAAAGTCTGTGATAGAATAGGCTTTTGCTCATTCTACAAGCATTTTGGAAATGTGCTAGGGATATGGATTTTTAGTAAATATAGAGACAAACATGTCATAAAGAAAAACTTAAGCTCAGAAGTGTGTTTCAGATTGAATAAATACTTAGATTGAATTTATACATAGTGAAAGCAGCCTTAGGTACCCATAACTTCATCAAGCATTCAGTGCCTGTCACACAAATACTGACAGTGGCACCATCTAATAATAGCCATGTGATTCAAAGATGATGTTTCACTGGAAGTAAAAGTGGGCATTATTTTAGAGAAGTGACATGGTAATCTGATTTTATTTTATGCTTTGGCACCAAAGCACCTACTTTCAGCCTGCCGAAATTACCTATCTATAGAGGAAAGACAATAATTCCTTTTGCCTGTTCCCTTCCACTCACCTACCCCCCAATTTAGACCATGAGGTCCCTGGGCTGCTTGAATACACAAAATTGAGCATAACAGGTAGTAATAATAGTGTTTACTCAAAGTATTGCATCAAGTGCTGGCTTTATGTGGCTGCCTTGTAAAACATATTTAGCATAGAACAGTTTATCACATATATATACACACTATATTTTCAGCCTTTTTACCAAGGCAAAATGCATTAAGGCTAGCAATGGCTGTGAATTCCTAAATTGTCTTATTCACTTGCAGCAGTATACTTTACACTGTTCTCTAATAAACTGGGCTGACTATCAAGAAAATACAGAGGCAGAGAAACAAGAGTCATGTCGCTATAGTGCTCAATAACGCCATTATCTATCCAGCTACCTTTCAAGCTAATTTCCTCTACTTTTATGCTCACCCTATATCTTTTCCCCCTAAAATTTGAGAAAGCTTGAATTTTCCCTAGCTCCACTGTGTTACTTTTTATAGAGTGAGCAACACAAAATAACTGGAATAATTTCTGCTGTTGTGTCTCTGTTTCGATTTCCTTCTCCTAATGAGAATTTTGAGTTTCAGTTTAGGAACATAGTAAGGAAAACACAGAGACAAATTCTTCTGACTGAGCTAGCTGAAATGAGTAGAGATATATCTTCTCTAACAGACTTTTCTGTTAATTTGTTTAAGCCACTCTTCCATTTTTGTAGCTCAATTATACAAAGGTTTGCACATCATTACTCGTATATGGGAGATGGAACTAGTGCACTGTTGCACTTGAAGCCTCTGTTGATACAGCAATTGTTGTAGAAGTCCTGAAGTTTCCAGAATATAACAGTGAGTTTTATCACTGGATTGAATCAGAATATATTTTCTCAGCACTGAAAGATTTGATCATTGTGTTAAAAATCACATCAATTACAAGACTACATATCTCATGCAAAAGACTTTTAATACTTTGATCCTTTCAGACCTTAATGACCTTACTCCTTGTTTCCTTAGTCATGCTTTGCTGGATCTCATCACAATTCCCTTTCTCCATCTTACAATTAAATTTGGGGGCTTTAGATGCCCCACTTGTGTGATTTATTTTTCCAGACCGCATATTTGAATGAAAAGGACCTCTGAGAACCTCAGTCACTATAAAAACTAACTTTCTTGCTCTTCATACAGAAGAGCAAAGGATCTCTTCATACTGCTACAATGATAGTATGAGCACTCTTTTATCTGTGTTAGTATATTCCAGATTGTAGCTAAGCACAGATCCAGCAAGCCTCAAACAGGTTGCAGTTCTTCCTGCTCCAAAAGCACGAACTACTAGACTGAGATGATCTTGTCAAAAAATAAAAATAAAATAATAATAAAAAAAAAAAGCCAAGAATACTTTGACACTCTGAACAAGGCTTCACATTCCACAAAGTTCTCTAGAACCCTGCTTTCTGGAAATCATCACTTTTGATTTTTTTTTTTTTTTCCTGTGTGTGTGTGTTTGTGTAAAATTAGAAAACATAGGACTGGGTGTTTGTATCAGTTTGCCTGATGTGGTGTCTCAAATAAGAACTGAAGTAGATGATCTCATTGCTCTTCAAGATTTCTTAGTCTACTGTCTGATTCTTCTTTGTCTTTTTAACTTTTTCTTTTAACTTTAAACTCTTTAGTCTTTGAGAAGGTACCCTAGAACTAGAAGGTACCCTAGAAGGTACCCTATGTATGTGATACATAGATAGACAAGGAAAAGAGTTCAAGGGGAGGGGAAGAGGGATCTGCCTATCAACAATAGCAGTTCTGCATATGTATGACATGGAAGATGTTTATTGAAACTCCATTCCAAATATTGATGAAAGAATAAAACTATTGAGAAATTGAACCCAGATTGTGAAACATATATGTAAGAGCCAGATTTTTATTATTTTTTTTTAAAGAAACTAATCAGGATTTTACATACAAAACTAGAACTCTGGTATTTGGAAAATAAAATAATGCTTGTTCTGAGACAAGTACAACACCCACCAGCAGCAGATAAAACCTCAATTTTCCTTGATGCATATACCCTCATAACCACTAATGTATTTACATAACACAGAAAGCTTCACTTTTTTTTTTTTTTTTTTTTTTTTTTTTATATATGGTTATCTGTACAACTGGTTCAACAGCAGGGACATAAAACACAGACTTAATATTTTTAAAAAATTCGTCTTAACAATGGCCTTTGAAACAGTCCAGTCCTACAGCCTGCTAGAAAAACAGGGCATTCACCAGGGAGCTCTGAGTTCAAACCCAAGCTCCTGATAAAATGTCATAAAGCTGAGAAAATTTCCTGCTCAGTAGGAATAGCACAGGAGTTTAACGCTGAAATTAATAAATCACTGTCTCAACTAAAAAAAAAATCATACTTTATTACATGTATAACATTAACTACCCTTCAGAAACTAATTTAGAAAAACTCTTAATTAAAAACATCTTTTTTTCTTATGGAGGGGCTTACAAGCAAAATTTTG
Organism: Netta rufina; assembly: GCF_964035555.1. Taxonomy (NCBI): domain Eukaryota; kingdom Metazoa; phylum Chordata; class Aves; order Anseriformes; family Anatidae; genus Netta; species Netta rufina. Next base: position 103,262,864 of record NC_140124.1, read on the forward strand.
TCTAAACCAGAAAACTGTTTATGGATATATGTATTTTAGAAAGCAGCTTTTCTTGTGATTTTCAATTTTCTAGAGAAATAGGGATACAAGTTCATATTCCATGTGGCAGAAATATTGGAATATGTTGATTCATATTCAGATCTCAGCTGGATGTGGTTTAATTCTTGTGAATCAGATCTATCCAAGAAAACAGGGTAATTTACTAAGTCATTTCATATATAGCTCCTGAAATTGAACAACAAAACAAACAAACAAACAAAAAAAACAACTTAACAGCAACAACAACAAAGAACAAACGAAAACCACAAAACAGCAATAATGACAAAGGCATGATCTATTATGAGCAAAGTGCATGGAGTACATGGATAAGCTGGAGACTAAGAAAAAGCACAGCAATACAATTCCTTTCTACCACCATGCCTCCTTTTATTTATATATATTTAGAGGGAGCATGCACTATACTACAGAGCACTGCAATAGGTGAAGGACAGCATAAGAATCACTAATGTTCGAACAGAACAAAGTAGCTTATTTAAAGGACTATCACTATTTTCTAAACTGTCAAGGGACCAGTCTGCCAAGTTTAGTACTCTAGATGTGGAAAGTACTGTATTTATTTCGGTGAAGAGTGCTAGTTTTCCAAAACCAAACAAATATTCCTCATTGAATTTGTAATATGTCTATATGACATAACATTGTGTAAACAAAGATAAAATGTTAAAAATTACATTTTCATGACAAACAGATTAAAATTGGTCCAGGTTTAGAGCTTTATAAAGACTGACTCCTTTCCAGCTCCTTTCCCTCAAAACAAAAACAAAAACAAAAAAATAGCTGCTATAAAATTATATGGGAAGTCAGAAAGGTTAAGACCCAAGATTATCTTTCTGCTGATTCCAATTCCTTATTTAACCTCCAGAATATAGTGGCAGTTTCCTGAAGTAGCAAGGTTTTGCAACAGTTCATTAGAGTTAAGACATCTGATCTCAGAATAAATATGCATCTAGAGCTTGTTGGGAATTTTCCAACACAATGTCTTGTCACCTGAAAATAAAGTTACTGACAAAGTAGAAAGTGAGAAATATCTACAGGACTCAAGCTAATATCACAACATTTCCATCTTATTAATCAAGTCTAAATTCCTCATATCTATCCAGGGCAAGAATGAGACAATAATTTGACTTGTGCTTTGTTTGACTATTCCTTTTATCATATTCATTTTCTCTGACTAACTTCTGTATTTGTTCAATGTCCTCTGAAATTCCATAAGCAAATTTACTTGTGTTAAGTAGAATGAAATCACTTACATTATTTTCACTTAAAATTCCAGCCATTGCATTTTTGTCCAACAAGAATCACTTTTCTGCTTACTTAGCAAAGAAAAAACTGTTTGTTTATGATAAAAGTGATCAAAAAGTGGAAGAAAAGATACTTTTTAGTTGAAGAAAAGGCTGTTTGGTTTAAAATTCTTTTTAAAGTACAACTCACTTGGCCTTTGGTTACTTAAAACATTATCTGGCTGGTCTCTCATCTACGTCCTTATTATCCCATTGACTTGAATAACATTCTTCAGGTATAACTAAGAATCAGATTTGGCCTGAGGCGCATAGATCAGTAGAGGCCATTCTTTTCAATAAAAATTAGTATTTCACTTATTCCTTTAAGGTATTTCAAAAGCCCAACATCCAAGAGACTTGAATATTAGATATCTAATGTTGTTGATAAGCAGGACTTTTTAAATGACAGCATTCAGCTGTGTGAAAGATTTGTTTCATATTGCTCTGCTCATTAGTTTCCAAATGCAGTGGACCATCTGCCAGCTGGGAAATCCCACTCCTGTTTGAAATAGCACTGCAAATTCTATTGGTGTTCATAGAATAAAGTAACTTGATTTAGGGAGCACACTGAAAGGTTCGTGCAGCACTTAGAAATGACTTAAATTAATAAATCAGGCAGTATACGGCATTTTTATATTTTTCTTCAAGAATCTCAGACACTCTCTATGAATGAATTGTCGTTTAAAGTAGATCTGTGAAGTTATTATCTATGTTGTGCTTCGCACAGACGGTAAAGGTGAAAGCTTGCAGAATTAATAGCTTCACTTTTTTTTTTTTTTTTTTTTTTAAGTCAAACCTTTCCAGCCTAAAATGCCATTTTTTTCCCCCTGTGGTATCTTTCTGTAGGTCCCACCAAAGTTAGGACTTTATAGGCTCAAACACGTCACAAACTTTAGAATTCTAAAGGAAATTTCTAATCAGGTCTCAAGGCAATGCGCAGTGTTTCTCTCTAAAAGAAACAGCCGTAGTCCTTTTTAATAAGCATTCTTTCACAGCTCGTGTACATGGTCACAAAAACTTGATGGCAATTGGATTTCTGTTGAATCTTAAAATGTTAATGCTTCAAGGGAACAAATATTGATCATGAAATAATAGTTCTCATCATAAATTAACAATTACCATATCATTTCTTTGTAGAGAGCCTACTAACAGTCCAAATAAACTGTCACTTAAAAGTCTAACCAATTGATATGCTGTATAATCCTGAAAATTAGAGTATTTATTTCCCTAGTAAAAGATGATTAATTGACATAGGATGACTTGCATTAAAAAACTAATATATCTTGCTTGTGTGTACAGATAGAATACATTTATTTTATACTAATTTGGAAGAAAAAAAAATAAAACGAAGGGAATGCTTTCTGAATGGTAATACCATTATCAATGGTATATTAATGGTAATACCTCAGTTCTCAGTGTCTTCAAAAACAAAATCGTAACATTTGTTGTAATTATGTTGTACATTACATTTGTACATTACATATACTTCCTTGTTACATTTTAGAGGAAAAATCTTTTTTATTTTCTTTCTCTAGGCCACACACAAAATGCAGTCTCAGTAGGAAATAGACAGAGCATTAATGCAAAGATCAGCTTTTAGGTTGGTGGGCAATACCTCATTGACGATGAATACCTCATGGGTTTTCATCCTTATTAATTGTAAGTGAAAGAACTAGAGCCACCTGAATCTGGAAGTCCTGCGTAGTCAGCCGTGCATCTTTCTTCAAGGCAATCTTTACTGAACAGGTATGAACAAACACAGATGGAGTATTCTACATTGTTATTATTCTATATATTTATTCTATTATGCTAATATATACTACTTCCCTCCTCTCAATTTTCTCAAAAAGCAAGGAGACTGTTTTTCAAACTGTAAAAATAAACTCCTTTCTAGCCATTATGGAAAGGGATACTTCAACAAGGTCTAAAGGTTCAGTGTGCCACATAATGTAATACTTACATTTTCTTGAAGGTGACACTGAAGCCTCTTTCTTTCTCAAATCTTTGTCTTCAGTGTTGAGTCCAGGCAGCTGTAGTTATTGCCCGTGAAATTACTAACAGACAGATACTAGCTGTTGAGTGTGATGACTTGACTTTTATTTGCAACACATATGCCCTTCGTTTTTGTTAAGAGAAGGTGAAAGAATCCAAAGATTTTGCTAAGTGAATGAAAATCTGTTCACTGAAAAACTGTGCCTCACTTAAATCCTATTTAACTCTTGATTTGAGAAGTTTAATGTTAAGTGATGCCTCATCACAGTAGCAGCCTTTTGCTGAGGGCGCATTTTGCTTTGTGTAAAAGCATCTTACATTATTATTCCCATAGATAAAATATAGATAAAATACTTTTCTGTTTTTGACATTATCATTTAGAAAAGGGACTTTCTGCCTATTTAAACTCCTTTAAAAAAAATATAATAAAAATTAAAAAAGTATAATGCAATACCAATTTGGACATATTTCAAATCAAACACCATTGTACAATGTCACATTTCATTTTGTACTTTGATATTATAACTTGATTAACATCATTATACTAAAGCTTGTCCTATTGTTTAGCTAATGCATTTAACACAGAAGTAGATCAGGAACAATGGGTAACATATGTATGACAGCTGTATTTTGCATCCCATGGATAAGATTTGCATAAGTGTGGGAGTTGCGAAAGTCATGCAGCAGACCAAAACTAAATAAATGTAATCTTAAAACATAAAGCTCTCAATAAACTATTAATATTGGAAATGGAATTTTGACATTTATTATTTAAAGGCTTCAGCTTGAAGTGTACTTAATTCCTTACCTACTTTATAAATTACAACTGTACAACTTTAGTGCAAAGTTTCTTCATGACAGACAGCTACCTGCTGGAGGATTTTTATCACAGTAAACCCAGATTGTTGAAAGCTCTTCTACAGATGTAATGCAGATTTGAGGGGGCAATTTAAAAACTCCTGACATGTCAATGACTCTTCCCAAGAAAAGTTCCCTCAATAAGGGACTGGATGACAAGATCCGTGGACCATTTTGAACTGATATTACAGTTTGTTTATTTTTAATACTTTCAGAGGAATCTCACGGGACGAAAAGATCAGACAAGCTACCACAATTTTAATTGCTCTGCCCCACCCAGAGTCAACTCCAACACATGCTCAGTAAATACCATACCACTGCCGAAGGAAATAGAAGTACATTCAGCACCCATTGCTAAATTGCATGCAATTTGTTAATTGCAGCCCTAATTCACATCTGGGGAGTTAGGGTAGCACATCCATAATAATGTGTAAAAACACATTCTACTATGTTTTAGGGCTCATGAAATGATTTTGTGCAAGTTTAGTTCATAAGGTGTAGGATACCAACACCCATCACACCTGATGTTAGTTCAACACTAATGGCACAAAATTAAATGCAGTCAAATTATAGCAGTTTAGCAAGTCATCATTCTAGGTCTGAACTAGCTCAGTGTTTGTGTATCCTTTGCAACTATACAGACACACACTTTCAGCTCACCTTCAGAACTTTTTGTACAATGCGACTAAAACAAAAAAGTAAAGTGTTTTTAAAAATGAGCTTTGTTTCCAGTGCCAATCCAGCATCATCTCTAGTTTAAGTACACACAATAGGCAGAGCAAAATCCCCAATCAAATCTGGGATTAGAAAAGGAGAGAGAAAATATGTAACAAAATTTACTTTAGGAAAATCAAGACTTATTATAACCCCTCAAAACATTTCCAAAGTTGGAGATATTTATACAACTTATTTTTCTGCCAGAATTTTTTTGTCTTTAATTAAATTTACCTGGATGACAAATGAAATGCTAGACAAAAATGTGAGATTACTCATGCCACTTTTCTATAGCTTTTGCTGGAGACTGATATTTATCAAATTACATAGAGTTTAAACTGAGTACAGAGAGAAAGGAAGGTAAGATTTTATTTTTTAACTCTAAATATACTAAAACAGAAATGTTATTTTCAATTATTCCAGTGCCTCATTCAATGATTTGTCTTTTGATACATAAAATTGGTGTTTCTTTGTTTCTCTCAATGTATCTTCTTTAAAAATTAACTCTCAAGTTTTGTAAGATCAAGATGTTGATTGATATATATACCTAAATATTACTCAAAGAGAGTGCAGGCTTAACAAATATACTTCTGTCTTCAAAAACTCAGGCACAATTAAGAATTTGCATCAGCATTCATGCTGGTACTCAGCTTTATTTTTTTTTCTTTGTATCACCACCAAGAAGTCAGTTTTATACATAACTGTGTAAGTACTTCTTCCTCATATAAACTTTTGGAAAGATCTATTGCATCTTATTCCTGGTCTCCACATTCTAAGCCTGAATCATTTCAGGGAATGTTAACCTCAATGTAAAAGAAAGGGTTAGTTTCTAGAAAAGTGCAAATGTTAGAGTATCTATACTTTACATCTTTATCATCAAAGTAAAGCTTGAAATAATTTGATCAGTATTTGTCACATTAAAGTAATATGTTCCCCCTCCATCATATCCTCCCAAAAGCATGAAACTTGAAACAGATGTCCTGATTCTTTATTTTGAATCAGAACTTCTCACTTCTATCGACCATGTCAGCTTGAAAAGTTCCAACACAGGTTTTGCGTGGGTAGCTCTTGCATTTAGATATGTAACCACAATTCATGAAGCCAGTATTCTCATTTACTTAACAAAAGACACAGCCAAGAATCCATCAATACTGTGTGTATGACAGGCAGCCTTGAGCCATCCCATGCTTAGATATTTGCTTTGACATTTCCTAATAAAAATCTTTCCTATGAAAACTCCATGATGCTTAAGAGACCGACACTCAGGTTTTTTTTTTGCAAAGCCAACAAAGCTTTATGCCTTTATCCCAATTATCCCAATCCCTGTCAAAAGTGAAAATACACGTTCCAGTCCATCACCCATGGACTGGAATGTGTCCATGGATGTCAACATGTAAAACGCATTTGTTTATATGAAAAAAATTTAGTAGTGTGTACAGCAAACCCAGGCCAGCTGAGATTCAGTTCAACTATTTGTCTTAAACCAAGTCCCATGAAGAACAAAATCTGGGAAAAATTAATAAAAACATAAATAAGCAAGCAAGCGTTACTAGTTACATTTATGTTTTTTTGTTTGTTTTTGTTTGTTTGTTTTTTGTTTTTTTTGAGGAGGAGAAGCATTGTTCTGATTAGGGATAGGGGGGTATTTTCACACTTATAACTGGCATGAATAAGTTAGTGACACTATTTTTGCCCAACTGCATATCCTAGCATTGTAGATGAATAGATAGAGGTTATCTTGTCTCATTCAAAACTGGTAGAGTTTTGTAGGCTTGTCCCCTCATTTTCATTAAAAAAAAAAAAAAAAAAAAAGAAAAGTGTATTAAGGTGGAAGAATTAGTGAAATTGTGAGAGCCCTTAGAGATTAGTACCTTCCTCTTTGTATTGGCACTCCTATAATTCTTGGAGTTCCCCAATAAACACTTACTTAACTCAAGGCACTCTTCTCAGTGCATGATCAGCTTTTGGCCACACCACCACAACGTGGTTACTAGGGTGGTTATTCTTAGGGTAGATTTATTATTCATAACCTTTTGAGGATTTCAGTAAATGCTACTTGGGGAAAAAGTTATTTATTTTTACGTGGTGGCAGGTACCTCCAGAGCATGGATATTCGTGCTTGAAATCAGTTTGCAACAGCTTCTACACAACCAGTGAAATGCTTGCAGTGGACTTCAGGGAAACTACAGCAGTCTTGTAAATGCAGATGTGACCAAAATGGGGATACACTTGCAAAAAGTTTTGGAAATGTGGTACAATGCTGAGAGTTGTATAGGTGGTCCAGTGAGACAGAAAAAGCACTGATCAGGGATATTCAGGGATTTGACAACAGACTTTTTTTAAGGAGAGCAAAAAGAAAGAATGAACCAATTTAAGAGAGAGAACAAGAAAAAACTAGGAATCACACTCAGAGAAAACGGAATATAAAAGCATACAAAATAGATGAGATATGAGAATGAGCAGCTCTTTCTCTTCACTTCCTTCACCAGTTATCTGGTGAAGGAAGTGAAGAGAACTGGTTATCTCTTTTTCTGCATTTCTTCCTGACATGTACAAAAATCATAGCCTATGATCTTTTCTCCCCTCAGTACAAAAGCTTTGCTGTTTTGTCCATGAAAATCTGATCGCTCTTGAAACCTTTTTCTTTCGTTATTGAACAAATAATGTCTTAAACTATTAAATGTCTTTAAAACCTTTCCAGAGTCTCTCTCTTGGGCATCTTTGTGTTTCAGAAAGACTCTTCTTGTGTGCATACAGATTCATTTAATACACTGTCATACCTAAGGCTATGGGATAGTTTTGTTTCACTGATACCATTGCCCCTGACACAGTGAAGACTTAATTTGCACTTTGATCTGTTCTTTACTGTTTGGAAAACATCACACCAGCATTTCTGCTGTAGTAAAGGTTTCTCTTCTATTTGAAAACAGACCAGACCAGGAGTGCTAAATGAAAAACAAACAAAAAACCTAGTTCATTGGACACCACTGGAGACAGACATACCAGAGATACAACCCTCCTGAAAAAATAAGGTGCTTCACAAAATAAACGTTAAAAAAGCTTTGCACGCTCAAACAATACTTCTACTCATTTGCATGTACTTTAGGACTCTTGATATTTAAATAAACTAACACAAAGCAAGGTGGTAAAACTATTAAAATTTGAGGGGTCAGCTTAAGAATTTTATTCTAGCTAAATGAACATTTCTTTCCAATAAAAACTAAGTCTGTGACTGTTTCCAACCCTCACATCTAATTCTGGGTTTGCCCCTCCTACAAGTTACACACAGAGTCATCTTTCTCTATTGTCACTCCCTGGTTCTTTCTTAAAATTCTGGCAGTTAACAAGCCATGAGTCCATCCCTTCCAGGGATGAGTCCATCCCTTCCAGGCATGGGCACCTGGCCTTGTTGATAAATATATCATTGTCTGGAGTCCATCCCTCTTGGCAATGGATACCTGGCTTTCTTAACGTTGGAATGATTGTTTTTCCTCATATTTTTTTTTTTTTCCTGAAACGGTATATAAGTCAGGTATCTGCAATCACTTGGCAGAGAACAGGGGAGCAGAGGAAGAAATGCTGTCCAAATGTTCTTTCAATACGACTGTAGTTCATAAACCTTCTGTCTAACCTGTCTTAAATTTTACTTGGTTTATTTGCACTTGGAGTATATTTTCTGACACAAGTTACCATTTTTTTCTTTGGGGAGGCAGTATTATTGACCAAAGAGACAAAAAATTATTGACCTGTTACAGCTTGAATTTACTGATTTCCTTGTGTTAGCTTCTGAGCCAAAAAAAAAAATACAGCATACATGTGAACAGAAATCTGGAGTACAGTGTCCCAGGGAATGGAGGCCAGTGGACAAGGAAAAGCTATGTTCAGAAAATGGAGGGTTAGGAAAAAAAGAGATGAATTAAAATGTCTGTATGAAAGAACTAACAACGTAGGAGAAAAGTTTGCAGATAGCAAAGCCAGAAATTATTATTATGACAATCTAAACTGACCTCATAAATAACCAGGATTATAGGATTTACTAGAATTAATTGCAGCAGATTAGTTTGCTGAGAAAAAATGAAATTGGCAGAGATAACCAACCACAGTTTTGTCAAGGTACTCACTAGTTAAATATCTTAACTGTTAAAAATTGGAACCTTATTCTATCACTCTAAATTTGTCTTGCTTCAGCTTCCAGCCATTGATTTTGTTACATTTTTGTCTTCTGTATTGTAGAACACTTGATCAAAGTTCTGTTTGCCAGGAGATACAGTCAGTGTTTGCCAGTGTGAGAGACAGTCATTCACCCACACAAGCAAGCATGTATGCCCCACCTTAAATTTCTCTTTTATCTCTTTGATAGCAGATTTAAAACCTCAAGGAGGCATGTTTTCAAATCTTTTAATCATTCTCCTGGATTTTCTCCAAACTTTCTCCTATTTCAGCTACCACAAAGGGCACTGCATTCCAGTAGTGCTTGCACTTGTCCTAAAATGGTATTGCTCCCTAGTTTTACACAAGATTTCCTTGTCTATACTTTTAACTCTTCCTTTTGGGAACTCACATTTTGCTTGTTGTGCACTGCAAACATCTAAATTATTCTCAAAGTTGTCATCTGATGGGCTAACATTTCCCAGCTGGACAGTATAGTCTCAAGTCTTTGCCTGTGGCTGTACTAAAGTACTCTATGGAGGAATCAAGGTTGCCTCTATGTTTGGGGAGTTGGTGAGATGATACCTAAGCCTATAATCCATTCTTAAAAACACCATTATAATTTCATCTTCCTTATTTGTCCATTTTTGCTTATCACATCTTTCCCCACTGCATCTGTAGAAAATTGGTAGAAAAATCTTTTGTGTACTGCAAAAAAAACCCTCCAGTAAACCAGAATAGCATGATTTTACTTCATACCCATTACAAGTCCTCTTTGTGGTATTATTCTTATCTTTATGAAAAAAAAATTCCATTGTGTTGAGATACACTTATTTACTTTGAATAGGTGGAGAACTGAAGCATTTCATACATAATATAGTCATATGCCTGGAAAATAAGAATAGAGAGGATATCAGGTTCATGGGAAAATAAGGGCGCTCAGATTTTCCACCCCAATATTCAGCCTTTCTGTTCTACACAGAAACCCTTTTCTACTGTGGTGGTTTTATCCGGCTGGGCAGCTGAGCTCTGCCACAACACTCTCCCACTCTCTCCTCAAAGGAAAAGGAAGAGCAAATGCGATGAAAAGAGGTTAAGGAATGAGATAAGGATAGGAAGATCACCCACCAGTTATTGTCATGGGCAAAACAGATTAAGCGTAAGAAGATTAATATAATTTATTGCTTATTACTAACAAGCTAGAGCAGTGAGAAGTAAAAAAAAAAAAAAAAAAAATCTTCCCCCATCCACACTCTTCTATGTTTCCCCCACCCCCACCCTCAGCAGCACCAAAAGAATGTGGAATGGGGACCGCGGTCAGTCCATAATACTTTGTCTCCACTGCTCCTTCATGGTCACTCTCTGCCCCTGCTCCACGTGCGGATGCCGTTCTTCCCAAACTGATCCTGAGAGAGCTGCCCACAGGCAGCAGCTCTTCAAGAACTGCTCCAACATGGCTCCATACCATGGAGTCCATCCATCAGGAGCAAACTGCTCCAGAACAGGTCCCCCACAGGTGGGCGGCAGCTCCCCCCAGACCCTCTGCTCCTGCATGGGTTCCTCTCCACGGCCCAGGGCCAGCCCCTGTGGGGGCTCTCCATGGGCTGCAGCCTCCTCCAGGCCACATCCACCTGCTCCACCAGGGGATCCTCCACGGGGGGGCTGCAGCATGGACATCTGCTCCATGGGGGACCCATGGGCTGCAGGGGGACAGCCTGCTCCACCAGGGGCCTCTCCACAAGCTGCAGGGGAACTGCTGCTGCGTGCCTGGAGGACCTCCTGCCCTCCTTCTTCACTGACCTTGGTGTCCACAGGGCTGGTCCTCACTCCTCTCTCCCAGCTGCTGTTGTGCAGCATTTTTTTCACGTTTCTTAAATCTGCTTCCCCAGAGGCCCAGTCTGTTGCTTATTGGGTAGGCTCTGGCCAGTGGTGGGTCCGTTTTGGAGCTGGTTGAAGGTGGTGCTGATCTAACATGGCTGCTGGATTCTTCTCACAGAGGCCACCTGCAGCCCCCCATTACCAAACCCTTACCATGTAAACCCAGTACATGTGCCTTCATCTGTTTGAATTGATTCCTAACTGCAACATGCATAATAATAATAAGTATTTGATTCTATTGCATATTTGAATTTTCTTTGCTTTGCAGGCTCACTTGAGGGTATAGCTGGGGATAAAATTGTATTTGGTGAAATTAATCAGAGAATTGTACCTTTAATTTACTGAGCAGGAGGAAAAACAGGATCAAGTATGCTTCTGTCCTTAGGACTCTCCCTGAACCAGCTCAAATATTTTCCCTAGTTTGTGAACTTTATTGACTTCCTGAAGTTCTTAGTTAAGGATCAGAAGTCCTTTACCTTTGGCCTATCTTCCTTGTTCTTTAAAACGAAAATAAGAACACAAACAGGAATATTTAAAGTATACATATTAAGTTAGTGATTGTTTTCATCTAGCCAGGGTGTTTACGGACATAAGAAAGTTAAGTTCCGTAAGAAGAGAGAGCTTCTTTAACTGGGAGAACAAATACAGCTAGAAGAGTGGATGGATTTGATGACACACGTCCTCCGATAAGTTTAAAATAGACAGCTTGTCTAAAATGTTATTTTAAATGTTTTATTTGTAAAATGAGCAAACATATAAAAAAGTATTACATTATAGAAAGTTTGATTTTCTGTCTTTATATATGTATATGTTTAAAATAGAAAAATAACTCATCACCTAAACAAGCAAATTTAGGTTGCTTGTTGTACCATGTTTATATGATTTTTGATTTCTAATGCTTCACTCCACAAGTTTATGCTGCCTCGTGTAACTGAAGCATATCATATCTCCTTTCAGTTATATTTCTGCATTGCTGCTGACTAACTTACATAAAAGTTGCCAGCAACATTTCTCTTTTGAAGTGTACAGGAACATGGGCATGGAAGTTAATGATTCTGTTAATAAATAACAATGTTTACATATCTATCTCAAAATGCTTCATCAGTTACATACTCAATGTTCAGAGATTTTAGTGAACTGTTATTATGTAAGTGTTGATTTCCAACTATGTTCATACAGGCTTACATGCACTTTTTCATTTCCACAGAACAAATGGGAACTCAGCACATGCCTTCTAATACAGGCTCTGCTACCCAGGCCTGTTGGGGCTATAGGTGATACCCTGCCTACTTTCTGTAAGGTGATTGATCTCAGGCGGCTGGAGGGGATATTAATGTCCCCTAGCAAGGGCAGTTATGGCAGTGTGCAAAGGGAGAGAATTAATTGCACCTGAAGGAATGAAAAGACTGTGTAGAGGCTTTTGGACTTCTCAAGTCTAATCTATATTTCTAGCAGAATTAGGCAAAAAGAGTGTTTCCTCTGAAGTCTGTTGAAGCAGCAATCCTTCTCAGAGAAGAAGGACATCCCATCACAATAAGTGATGGGAAGCAGAATATTACTTCATCTAGTCATTATGATGTTTAGCCAAGGATAGAGAGACTTAGATGCTGGTCCTCACTCCCAAGTATGCATGTAGATTTTATCCAGTGTCTGTTTACAATAAATATCAAAACAATCTCTAAAGCACAGATACTGCTCCCATTTATCAGATGATTTTTTTAACCATTGGATAAAAGAAAGATGTATTTCTATTGTTCCATTTTCTTCTCACCTTTAGGCTCAGTGCCTTCTGCTAACAGCAGCAAAATAGAGAAGGAACTAACTATCTAATAATGCCATATTAGCCACACAATTTACATCTGAGCTGTTGTTCTAATACCTTTTCATTTAGCTATAAATAAGCCTTATTTTTTTTGACATGTGCAATGATTCTGTTCATAAAATAAAATTTTGAACTTTATGATTCCTGATGTGTAAGATTTAACCTTGAAGATCTGAAATATCTCTTCTATTTTCTTCTTTTTTCTTTTTCTCCTCTCCTCATGTCTGTTATAACAGATGAGTTTGTCCAAAGCAACTCTGTTAACGTCTTCACACATTCTGTCACAGGAGAGCTGGAGGGAATGCCTTTTCTGTCTGAGTTGTTGTGGTTTAGCCTTGACAGGCAGCTCAGCACCGCACAGGCACACCCTCACTTTCCCCTGGTGGCATGGGTGAGAGAATCAGAAAGGTAAAAGTGTGAGAGCTCACTGGTTGACATAAAGACAGTTTACTAGGTAAAGCAAAAGTCATATGCACAACCAAAGCAAAACCAGGGATTCATTTGCTACTTCCCATCATCAGGCAGGTGTTCAGCCACTCCTAACAAAGCAGAGTTCACCACACGTAATGGTTTCTTGGGAAGACAAATGCCATAACTCCAAATTCCTCTCCACTCCACCCCACCCTTCCCCTTTCTCCTCTTTTACCCCAGCTGTTATTGATGAGCATAACACCACATGGTATGGGACATCCCTTTGCCAGCCTGGGCCAGTTGCCCTGGCTGTGTTCCCCCACAGCTCCTGGTGCACCCTCAGCCTCCTTGCTGGTTGGGCAGCATGAGGAGCAGAAAGGTCCTTGGCTCTGTGCAAGCACTGCTCTGCAGCAACTGAAACATCCCTGTGTTATCACCACTATTTTCAACAAAAATCTAAAACACAGCATTGTGTGAGCTTCTATGAAGAAAATGATCTCCATCCCAGACAAAACCACAGCAGCAGTCATGAATTTCATAAGCCACAGGCCTTCTGACTTTCAGATGCTGGAGCATCATTTAAAGCAAAGAGTGGTTAGTGCATCTCCTTCACTGTTACTTCTATTTGAATGATTTACATGTTCTGCCTCCTCTTTCTACTTGTGATTATGTGACATCTTTCTGGCAACTACTGCAAGTGAAACAAACAGAAAAGTATTTGTGTATTTTTAGTTGTCTAGAATGCAATGATTTTGCTGTCACTTTTGCTCCTCATTTTGTCTCCCACGCCCATCTGTTCTGTTCCTCTGCTGCATCCTGTACATCCTTCTTTGCCACCTGATTCTCTCACCCACCTCTTCCCTTCAGTGAACTGGGAGCAAGGAGGGGAGATTGCCATCTGACCTATAAATTCCTTACAGACCGATATCAAATGTTACTCAGGACACGACCTAAGGAGTGCAGCTCTTTTCTCTCTCATTCCCCCAGTTATTTCAAAGCTAACATATTTGAGGTTAGTTTTTAGCAGTTTTAATTTACTTCCAAAGAAATATATTTGCTTTGTAAATCTCCTGCACTTATGCTTAAGATCTGTGTAATTGTTTATGTCCACTTTATGCACTCATCTGTGAACTGTTTCTCAGGTGAAAGGCTCATGCTTCAGCTTGATAGTAGATTCCAGACCAGCAGAAAATAACACTGTTAATGTGCTGTAGATTTCTTTCTTCTTCTATCGTGTCCATGAATTTTAAACGAGATCCTGAATCAGGACTATTGAACTAATTTTTTTAATTTTTTTTTTTCGAGAATATCTGACTTTCAAATATCATTATCCTTCAGATGATAGTCTCAGTCTATTCCATATTCCTACAACCTTTATTAGTTTGTAGGTGTGTGTGATCACCTTTAATGTCCAAAACAACTTGTGTCATAACTGAGTGCTCAAATGAAGAACAGATTTCTGACCCTTCTCTCCCCACTGAGTGTACCAAAATGGCAACCATTGTTATGCCAAATTTATTTATTTTTTTTTTCTGTCTTGAACAATTTCTAGTACCGTGGCTATAGCCATACAATTAATTTACTGATTCTTAGTGTTTTATTTTCTATGGCAGATAAATTAATATTCTTCTCAGTGATATTAAATTTGCGAAAACTGTATGCATTTTTTAAAATGTTTTTGTTTTTGTTTAAAAAAAAAGTTCAAGCACTTGAGAATACATTGCTTAACATCTTAGTTGATAAAATCTAAAAGAAGTTTTAGCCCTAGCTCTATAAATTCAGACATATTTTTGATCCATATTCTGATAGTTGTAAGGATTTCAAAGCCACTGTCTGATTTTGTGTAATCTGTATTGAGAAGCAGAACTTAAAACATTTGTTTTCATTTTCATCAAAGGAGCTGAACAAACTGGAGAGACATCCACAAATCACCAGGTGTTTTGTGAAAAAGTACTATGTTTGCCACTTGAAGCATGTTCCCTTTTCCCCATCATCTTCAACTGGCAAAAAGAAAGAAAGGTATTGTCAATTTAAACTCCTCCAGTTTTGAGTTATGCCAGTGTAGCAATATACTCGTAATGTGTACTCAGGCAACAATAGGGCACTTGGTGTGGCAATCACTCAAACACTGTGAAAAGAGCACATACTTACACATATGTCTCAGACAAAAAAAAAAAGATATATATATATATAATTTCTTTAGTACTTTCATTTCTAATCTAAATGATTAGATTTAATGTTATGAGTATTGCAATAACAGTGCTGAGTATTTCAGGAAAGAAAAAGGGAAAGGGGGTGGAAAGATGATCTTATTTATGCATAAACAGCAGAAGTCATTTTGTTTCTGCTTGGATGCCACATTATATGTCAGCAGTGCTCTTCAAACTGCTCTGCCCATTTTGGTGTGTGCACAAAAGCATGTATTTTTTAATGCATGTATGTATACTTTTCTAAGGTGTTGTAGCAAAAATAAATAAATACATAAATAAAATCATTCCAAATAAGTCCAGTCACTTCTTTCCAAATTATCTGTGTTTCTGTTACGAACCCATTGGATTTTTTTTGTGTGGCAAATTTGGAAGACTGTCTTCCTTTTTCACAAGTTATCTGCATGGTGTGCTATGTGCTAACCTTTCCCTCTTGAGGTCTGATGTTACTGTTTTGGCACAGATAAGGGTAAACATGTCTCATAAATCCTTCAGAAACATCTACACAAAAAGCACCTTCATGATAGGTAAAGTAGCACAAATGGTACTTCAAAATCTTACCACTAATCTGGTTTCTATTGCAAAAAGGTCTTTTTAGAATCCAGAGAAATCCATTTTGAAGAGTGAGCTAGTGTATAATTGTTCTGCCATGGCTTCACCCTTTCTTTATTTTTTTTTTGTTTTATTTTTCCAAAGAAAACCAGCAAATTTATTCTACTGTCATTACTCATCCATTATACTACATCTTTAACTGTTCGAACCTTCTAAAATAGAAAGTGTTTTCCTGACTATAGGCATAGAACTGTGCCCTTAAAAAACAAAGCAAGCAAACAAACAAACAAAAGAATTAGTGTACAGTGTTAATCTAGTATACTGAAAGGACAATAAGAACAATGAAACAGTTACAGATCTTCAGCTGAAATGATGAGTTTGTCCTTTAGCCTTGCGTCTCTTTGCAGATAATAAGTTTTTAAGAACTCCAGTTCTTCAGTTATAGTTCCTAGGAAATTTGTCCAGCAGGCAAATTTCAAGCCTACACTTAGCTGTAGCAAATATATCAAAGAAAAAGCAATACTTTTTTTAAAAAAGATATATTATATGTGGTATTTAGCAGGAATAGCGTGCCTTTAAAAATACATTCCAAGTTCTACCTACAATTGTTTATGTGAGTGTATTTGAAAGTGAGCCAAAGGGCTGGAAGTCCAAAAGACCTGAGTTTATCAAAGGAGTTCATTTACTGAGGAGTTAATTAGCCAAATGAAAATCCTTTACGCCTATTTTGCATTTTCAAGGAGATTCAGGTAGGCAAACCTTCAAGTCAAAGTGGAAACCTGGCCCTACAAAATGAATTCTGGGACAAAAATTACTGAAACCAAACTTACTGAAAAAGTTTCAAATGGGTAGAGAAACTACTGGTGAACCTATGTCTCCTAAATGTCCTCAGCATCAATGAGTGTACAGAACAGAGACTACCTGTCAGGGCAGTCTGCAGCCAAGAGGTACTTCCCAACATTTTTTCCAAAGTTATCAGGCATCTGAATAACTACATATTTAAGCAACGTGCTCTGCTGAAGCTGACAGAAAGAATGTTATTAGATTCAGGAATGATCACACCATTTCCTAGACTGTTTCCTAGCACAAATTACTAGATAAGTAATGCACAGCAAAATGGCAGGAGGTGACTCAGCCAATTTCAGAATTATGGGTTGTATTGAAACATCTTAAAATTTGCTCATGTGGTTTTAAGTGAATGTTTTTACTTGTGTGTTTTTGCAATCAGCTGAAGCTGTGAGAAAGAAAAAAATATGTGGAATATCTTGTCTCGCATTTCAGGTCTGTATTTTACCAAGAGATAAGAAGTTTGTTTTTTTGTAAGTTTGTTTGCTTAGCTGTATATGTTTTAACCCAGCTTTGCTTTGGTTGGCCTTGGGGAGTAAGAAATAGGATCTACTTTTGACAGTATAAGATTAGTATGTTCTTTTGTTGTTCTCTGTGCTTGTATAGCTAAACTTGAAGCCTATGTGACGGACAAAGTGAAATGAACCTAAGAACTGGTTACAAAATAAAATATAGTAGAAATTATTTGCACAGGGTAGTATTTTAGAACATGCTTTGGCAACTAGAAGAAGCATACTCATTTTCTTTGGCTATCATTCACTTACACTTTTTTTTCCAGCAGCTTGGCAACACTGAATATTTGCTTGTTTAGTAGGGGTGGTCTTCAAAATTTACTTTGAACAGCTTTTTGAAGCAGATCTGTATAGAAAGTTGTAAGTCAAATTAGTAATAGTATAGAAAATAGGAAACTAGGAATAGAATAGATTTAGACAGATTTTCAGGGTATCAAAATTATGTAGGACTGTGTGCTACTCTACTTCCTTTGGATCTGTTGATCCTATTGATTTTGGATTGGAGGATTCAACCTTATCACTGGACTGATTTTATTAAGTAAAATCAATCATGTGAATTCACTGTCCACTTTTAAGATCAATATGATGATTTTTTTCCTGAAGATTCCTGTAGTTAAGAGCTGTACTTTTTCTAGACATTAGAGTTAGCAATTTATTGTTTTATTCAAAGCAGTTTTCATGGGTGTTCATAACTTTTTGGAGTGCAAAAAGACAGTCCTATATCAAGTTATTCCTCTAAAATTTGTTTTGAGAAGTCAGAATTATGACATATGCCAAGGAACAGTCTTCAAATAAGTGTTAAACAGTCTTTCTAATTAGGTCTGAAAGCACAAGTGTCATAGAAGACATTCCTGTAGAGTTAGGCTACTGGGAAAGATGGGACAATGATTACAAAGAAACAAATGTTTTCTGCTAGTTATGTGTATATGCATTTGTGTAAGGTGCACTTATATGTTTGTGTGTGAGTATATATACAAACTCCCTGGAAAAGTAAATTATGTGGAGAATGCTTCAGAGGCTAATAAAGGTCATGTAAACATAAAAGTTTAAAAAACATCTGAACCTGCTTCAGTTATGCTATCAGCAGAGTGCTTGGGGAGACAGCCAGAGGTCACTTATTCACTAGTACTTACTGAATAGAGGGCTTGTCTGATGCAAAATGTTGTTCCTTACCCCTCCTAAGACAACGTAAGTGTATCTGACCTAAAAGAAGCCTTCAGTTTATTTGATCTAAAGCATTTTATCAGAAGAAACATTGCTTACTGTTCCTGCTCACTTCAGAAACCTACCAGAGAGTTCACAACTTAAACTCCAACTAAAGGCAATTGTTTGGATTAAGCCTGAAATATAAAAGGCTTTCTTTCTAAAGGAGTAAGGATATGGAGAGAGGAAGAAGTATGTGGCACTGATACAGGTGTATAATACATGCATCTAGAATCAATGTGCAGAAAATTTCCATGGCAGTAAGTTGCAAATAGAAGCAAATTTCTGTTTCACAATGCACTTAAAATAGACCGAAGACAGTCAGTTCAGGTCTCTTTTTTAAGGTAATGAATGCCAACATAAAATTCACAGTAAAATGGGATAACCTGATTTGTACAGCCAGCCTGTACAAGTTCAGGAACAGCTACATATCAGGGATGGTGTTTTCCTTGTGTGTATTTTTTAGCTGGCTCCTTGCAGATATGAGATTTCAGTAATCCTGCATTGACTGCATATGTCTATGTGAGTCCCTTTGAAAGGTTTCAAACCAGTCAACCATATTCAGGCACCTTTTGCAGTAGGGGAGATATGTCATAAACAGCTCACTTCTACCAGTTGTATAAATACTGAGAGCTTGCAGAGTGGAAAGAGGTCCTATTGGTGCCCACGTTAAGGAAAAGATAAAGTATAACTCAGCCCTGATCAGATTTAAGCTTGAGAGAGACCTTATAACTGCATCAAAGCAAGATAAAGCTTCATTTCTCATTTACCTCTTATCAGACAGAAACAAACCCTATGCTAAGACAGATACCCACAGGAAGCCTCACTCTATTCTTTTGATCACAGAACTTCTATTATACTTCTCACTGATAAAGTTGCAGTGCTTTAAGAAGTAAATCATTGTCACTGCCTTTCATTCTTGCAATATTGGGGTGTGAAACACTTTCCTATCATGCAGTGGGGAGATATGTTCCATACTGCAGCTGAGCAACATGTCTATTATACTGAGTTGGTCTTCAAGAAGTCACAGGAAAGATTAAAATGAGAGTTTAAGCTGCCAGATTTGTCTAAGTATATGCTAAACATATGCAATGAGCAAGTACTTGAGGCACGGTCACAGGAGTAAGATGGCTAAATAGTTATACAGTCAACCTTTGGATCCTTGTATCTGAACTTGAAGGATGACTTCCCTGTGTGTCGGACCAAAGCCATTTCTCAATGAGCTCTGTTTTTCAGGCATGCCAATTTCCAATGCCCACAGGTCTTAGAGATGGCATTAGGACAAAACAATGCCACAGCAGTCCTTCTCCAGTCAAACCATTAATGGGTTTATCTCAGGAGACTGAAAGATTTTTTTTTTCATATTTTTGTCTTTCTTTCCACTTTGTGTCATGAATTCTAAGTAGAAACATGATTAGAGAAGTATCTTGCTCTTTAGTCTCTCTCACTTACATTTTCACACTTGAAGGGTACTATGACAAGTTTGTACTTTGTCATGAATGCGTTGGGTTCACAAAATTTACTAAAAATATCTTTTAAATATATCTGGTAAAAACTGTTGGCTGTAAGCATACAAAGGGAGAACAAACAGACAAAGTGTTTCATGATTTTTAGGAATTTATTTTCCCCACTATTTTCACAGGCCTGTGTTTGGAATTTCAAACTGTCACTGAATATAGCCAAACTGTCAACACACATGTCTGACATTACACAGCTCAAACTTGATATTCTTGGGTAACTTGGGGCTCTAATTAGATACTTGACCTAAAATTTTCAAAAGTGATTTTAGATGTTTCTCTTGGGATGCACAGTTTAAGAATGTTTAAAGAGATTAAATCTGTATATGTTCCAAATGCTTTTTATATGTAACTACATGGATCTTTTTAAGAACAGAAAAATTAGGAGCAAGGTGATTTAAGTGCTGAGTAAGGACTTACTCAGCTTACCTAGCTGCATAGCTAGCTTACCTAGCTTACCTAGCTGCATATATATGTCATCTTGTGTGAAGTAGAGGAAAGCAAGTGCCAGTAGAGGAAAGGCAGTCATTAGGCTGAGCTGCCTAAGGTAAGAAAGCAGATATGATTTCAAGGTGCTGAAAGAGACCTAAACCAGGAGTGATACACTGTTTTATAACAGTTCTGACTGAAGGAATTTTACACATCTGGGTGGTGTCCAACAGCCCCCCAAATAATACTGATTAAATATTTCACAAAACTAGTAAATTCAAAACCAAACTCCTTCATTTATGGGAAAAAAAAAAAAAAAAAAAAAAAAAAAAAAAGGTAGGTCTTGTTTCCTGTATTTAGTGATGCCAAATTTATTTTTTTTCCCAAAATGTATTTTTTTCTCATTGAATTGCACAGAAACAAGTTGAGCAACAACAACCAAAAGGACCAAAAGTCCTTTGGCTTGAAGTAGCTATACCTTTAATATGACAGAAAAAATTAAAGTACTGATGTACTTCAGTAAAGATGAAAACTAGAATGCTTCTTTAATGTTTATCCAATTTTTCAAAAAAAAAAAAAAAAAATCAGTGAGTTCCTTTTGCCCTATTTAGAAGACAAATGAAATGGTACTTATTAGCCAGTATTATTCGTTCAAATATATATCTTCACTGTGTTATTTGATATTATTATAATGTAATCACTTTTGATTACAGATATTGCTATCATCTGCTCTGCTTTTAATTAATTAATCACCATTTAATTAATTTCCTATTATAATCTATCAGATGATATCATGTAATACCTTGTAATGCCATTTTCTATTAACCAGATTTGGTGTTATGAGCTGAAATTTATCCTTTAAGGATCCCAACATTCAAAGTTATCTCTAAAGAATTTTAATTCTCTACAGAGTTGTGCTACAGATTATTCAATCTGCTCTGTTTCATGTTTGTGAGATTAATTATTGCATATTGAAGATTTTTTTCATTCACTTTACCTATAGTAGTTTTGCTGTCAGCGGTAGTGTACTTGATGACTTTAGTATGTGTTGGGTCCTCATCCTGCTTACATGTATACATGGAAATAATTGTACCCAGACAAACAGTCTCATTCAACTGACAGGAATTCGATAACATTACATTTACTGTCAGAAGTGTTTGCAGTATCTGAGATTCAGCAAGTATCAAAGATTAATAAACATTATTAAAAATCTGTATGGATTTCTCCATTTCTTGTTCATGCTTTTAATTTTCTGGATTTCTTTGTAACATAAATCCTCCACATTACCATATTGCACTTTTATTTAATGAGATTAATATTAATCTACCTATATTTTGTAGATATGTCTGTCTCTGTCACAAGAACCTAGATGTTTGTGTGTATGTGTTTGTGTGTATGTATTTCCATACGCACTCAGCTTAGGTTTTTCCATTGTATTAGAAAAAACTTCAGGTATCTGCTTTTAGAGATAATTTATGCCTCAGTAGCAATAGGAATATGCCAAGTTCATCACCAGGATTTCATTCAATATTTCTCTATAGCCATGAAGTTACCTTCTGCCCAGTGTCAGGGTAGATGGTCACCATATTGTCCTGAAGCTGCCAGAGAAAGAGAGAGAGAGGAACTTCCCCCATGTTTCTGGAGGAAGAGAGTCTTCAGAGTCCTCTTCGGGAGTGTTACAGGACGCAGCACAGAGTAGCTTCCCCAAATTATGACCCTGCACATATTATTGGGTACACTGTGGCAGTAGTGCCAAGACGTCATCTCTTCCCTGGTCAGCTGCACATCGGTTAAAAAAATGTCTCTTGAGAACTTTCTCCTTTACCATGCCTTTGCCCGGGTAAATAGCTGATGAAAGTAATTTCAGTTGTGCTCAACATTCATCCATTCACGTTAGTCAGGCCAATTTCTCATCCTGGTAAACACACTGGGTCAAGCAGCCTTGCTTATTGCTACCCCATCAAGGCCCCTCATGTCATCTACTCTCAATCTACAATTTTATTTCAATTGCCTCTTAATGTAATTAATATTAATGTAATGTGATTAACTCAGTGTTAATGTTTCTGGTCTGTGGAATGGGATCTTGCCATTCATTCTGCACCTCCTATCTATGCCTTACTTTCTACATAGAAATATGCCTGTGAACAGCTATTTCATAGTTCTACGGTGACATTAAGAAAGAAACTTTTGAATGATGTATTTAACAACATCCCCCCATGCTTATCTGAAGACTGGACACCAGTATATATGTAGTAACAAAACCATTGAGATATGATTTTTTCCTAGAAGAAGAGGATTTGTTCACATTGTTATAAATGGCTCAGGATTCAAATTAGGATTAAAATAAAAATAGGATTTATTGAAAGAATATAAAGGAATAGAGGTAAGCAAACAGCGCTGGGTGCACCGGGAGTCTCCGCTCCACCAGGACGCACACCAGTTACATCAAGCAGCTGATTTTTATGCTCCTAGACTAATACATATTCATTACTACTTCTAAAAAAAATAGATTATTAAAATTAGCTTCCGGGGTGCAGTCCCTCCTACTGGAGCATGCGCAGTCTCCTCTGGGGTCTCTTCTGGGGGTCTCTAGGGGTCTTCCGTGCTGAAGGCTCGCAGTCTTCCTCTTCCCCTTTGTACTTACTGGGCACCATCCCAAGTTTACAGAACACCTTCTTCAAAACACCTTCTTCAAATCTTGTCTCCCAGCCGCTTTTCAGCTTCTTTCTCGGCCCCCCCCTAACCAGATACCAAAGATCCACATAGTATCCCATAACAGTCACTAGTTGTTATCAGTTGTTCTGAAACTCCCAGACACACGGGTAATTAAAACATTCTTCCCCAGCCATTCACAGACACATCTATAGCAGTGTTAGAAATAGAAGTCCGGAATAACAAAAGCAAACAGGTTCATAAATTTAAGAAGTGATAAATTGGCTAGAATGAGGAATGAGGGGGAGACTGGGACACACTGCAGCTGTGGTTCAAGCATTGAATTGCCAGTGCAGGGCCCAGAGGCAGACAGGATTCAAACATTTCAAACAGAATTGTTCTTTATGGACACGAATTGTTAAAACATTCCTCACAACATGAATTGAAGGAGGGGATGTTACCCAAAGGATTTTAAGTGCCTTTTTAAATATATTCTCTATTACTCAAAAAGGGATAAACAGGATGTTTCTATGATATGCAATAATAAACAGAAGCTGTCTCTAGGTCCTGATAATGACTGACTTTAGTAATACTGGAACATTAGAAGCAGAGGGATTTCCCTTCTGGAAAATGGTGCACTTGTAAACTGCACTCTGAAGTTGTAGCAGTCAAAGCAAAGAGGCTTTTTCCAAAGCTGTTTTACAGACAGATAATTTGGTTCTATGTACTTGAGGTATATATAAGAAGGAACCCCCTTTTACAAGCATACACATCAAAATGAAGTCTTAAGTCCTTTGAAATTAATAGGATTACAGTGTGTCATCAGGGTCTCACAAGACTGTATCTGCAGGACTGCAAACAAAACTTCTTATTACGATATATTTATTATGCAGTTATTAGTCAAATGTTAATTTCTGTATTTTTATGAATATACCATACTAAATTTCACTAAGCTATGTATACAGCAGGAAATAGATTACAATACAATCATATCACTTAACAGATTGCAGGTAATTAATCTAAATTTAGAGAAAATATGCTACTCTTATCAATGCTGAGGCATGCTTATCTTAAAGCATGTGCTTATTTATACCCTTTGAAGCCAGTGCAATGTCTGCTTTGGTACTGCTTTCTAAATAAGCTGCAAACATAGACTTTTGCTGAGTTAAGCTCTGTTGTTATAGACTAGCAGCCCTGTTGTACTGAAACAGAAAGGTAGATGCACAAATTGTTTTTTACCAAATTTTGATTAAACCACAATATATATATTACACTTACCTAGATATAGTTCACAAGAGTGGTTTGTTTTATTATTTTTTTTTTTTCCAGCTCTGAAGACTGTAACTAGTAGAAAAAATTTGCTACAAATTCGTAATCTACACATCATTTATCAGTGTTATATATTTTTATTTTAGCAATGGTATGCTTGTGCTTCTTTACTTACACATTTACAACATGTAGCTATAGGTTGCTTTTATCCATACACTTTAGGATGTCTACTTCCTGGCAAAGTGTATTTCTAACAATTCGTAGTCTCATAGTACTTTAGATGTGATAAGTTTCTTGAAACATATAAAGCTTTGTTCTTCGTCTATGGACTAGTTTATTCTTACTGATAAGCTATCCAAAAGCATATCCATTATTTCACACAGTCAGAGAATCATAGAACCATTAAGGTTGGAAAAGACACCCAAGATCATCTGGTCCAACCATCCCCCTACCACCAATATTACCCACTAAACCATGTCCCTAAGCGCCACATCCAGCCTTTCCTTAAATACCCCCAGGGATGATGACTCCACCACCTCCCTGGGCAACCTGTTCCAATTCCTAACTACTCTTTCTGAGAGTAATTTTCTCCGCATATCCAACCTGCACATGCTATACATTTCCAAGGCATATGGAAAACTTCAAGATAATGTGTTTCTAATATTTTTGCTTATCAATCTTTCCATTCATATCTATGCATAATTCCCAAGGACTATAAAAGGTACTGAATATACTGAAGGGACATAAAGAAATGACCAACTTCTCTCTTGAGTCTTAATAAATAGTGATGTCTTTAACATTCTGATACAGTGAAACAATATATTAAGTCAATTTCAGCAAGTAGGTACAATACACAGGATTGTCATTTACAATATTTTACACATACATACATAATACAAATACAATTTTACACCACTGTGCTAGGGTGAAAAAGGCACCACAAGTAAACAAATGTTATATCACTCTAAATTCTATAGCAGGCTAAAATAGTTTAAGTATAAATAAGAATTTTATTCATAATTTTATCTAAATGTAAATTTGCATACACATATAGATACGTTAGTGTCATTTGAATCTTACTGAGCAAGTATCAAGCATTGTGCTTGGGATACTCTATGGAGATGTGCTAAATGCAAAGAAATTGTAGTGAAAATTAGGTAGCAGAAGAAAAAAAAAAAAGATGTACAGCTAGTAGAGTAATAATTTGATCTTCTGTCCTCTGCAAGGGTATTATTTCATTACATCTCTCTGCTAAATTTAGCATGTATTTACTCCATAGTTTTGTTGCATTTATATAGAGGTGGCTGTTGTTATGGTTATAGTATACTGTGTACATAATATACTGTGTAATAAATATACTGTGTAATATATTATAATATATTATTATATAAATATAAATATATTTAATAATAAATATACTGTGTAATCACAAAACAGTGATAAACACATTTTATGTAAGTTTTCCCTGTCTTCTGCTCCTTACTTAACTGAAAAGGGCAAGTGAATAAAGTATGTACACATCAGTCTCTCTTTTTTTTTTAATTCTTTAACTTTTCAGGAAACAAAAAAATCAGAACCTGCTATGATCTACAGTTCATGGCTGATGCCAGGACTTATTGGGCAAGAAAGGCAAACAGTTTTAATAATTAAATAACCTGGTAATTGATTCTCAAAGAACTCTCTAACCTCTTATTACTAATCTAGAATCTGGATTTTATGATGTCTTTCTTAATTTTTCCCCTGGGATCACACCACATAGTGTAGATTGTGCATAAGATAAGTCTTTATTTTTATACGTTTGCTACTTGTTCCTTTATAAGAGCCTCTAACTCTAAAATTGTTCTTCTCCCCTGACAAGTAAGACTGTAATACATATTTAACTAAAGCATATATGTAACCTACCAACAACATGTGATATTTCTAAGAAAATTTTCAACGTTTGTGGAGCATTTTAAGATGGAATGAGAGGACCTTGTTCCATCACAAGTTGTTGTGGGTGAGGGAATCCGTAACATTCCTTCAAAATAAGGCTTTCAACCAATATTTCCTATTTTTCCAGTGATGCACAATGCAGGGAACACGTTCCCCTCCACCTACCTGGCAGTGAAGTTAGACAGATGAATAACACTTAAACCCATGGTAAGTTATAGAAGTAATTATGCACACCCAAGAACATCTGCTGGATTTTGTCTTTGCCGAGAAAGGCCCCTCTTGTCTCTCTATTCTTGGTAGAGCCCAGCTGTGCTTTAGCACTTAAAAAAGCTTAATTTTGTCCTTGTGTCTATTGACCAAATGTGTCATCATACAATACTATTACAACTCACAAGTATGCCTTTTTTTTATGTCTTTTTTTTTTTTAATCTACAATTAAGCTGTACTACGTGCATTCTTGCAGAATTTTTTTTAGCCACCACACCTACCACTACATCCAAGTACAGCTGTGTTGATTTGATTTAGAGGTCTCCTTCAGTATCAATACTCCTCTGTTGCCATAACAGAATATTCCATTTTCAGTAAGCACGGAACCATTTAGAGGAACTATTGCCTCTTTGTTCCATAACTTTATTCCTTTGTACTCCAGTCCAGAGTACATTGGCTTTTATTGACAGCATATCACATTGTAATTCATATCTAATATGTTGCTCACTAACTGTCTCCCAGCATTACTACTTTTGTGGATTTTCCCTCATATTGATTCATACTGCTCTAGTTTTAATGTATTGGTATGCCTTTTTTTTTTTTTCAAGTTGTGGCTCATTTTGTTATTTTCTGCCTGTATTTCTCCCTGGGGCCTTTGCATTATATTTCTGTCCTCACTAGTTTTTGTGACTCTTCATTTGTGAATTTCATTAACATGCTGTTTATTCATTCTTCCAGATTGCTAATGAAGATGCTAAATAGAAACAATCCTGAAAGTGCACCCTTCATTACCCTACTAGATATTTTTCCCCTAGTTGCTATCATAATCTTTTTTTTATAGTCTTTCAGCCAGTTTTAACCCACATGTTCCTATAAAAAACATTTCAATTCATTTTACACTTACAACTGCAAAAGACACTGCAGTGAAAAATTGAAGAACATATGGATACAAACTTTATCTTCTGAAAGTCAAGAAAATTGCTGGAAAATCACAGGTAGCCCAGAATTTTCTGAGTATCTCCATTAGATATCAAGGGAGAAAAGATTTTAGTGATCCCAGTGATGGTGGTGTTCAGGACTACATGGACTAATTCCTCATCTGGTCTTCTCACTTACTGTTGTATGTGCCTTCATATATGCAGATGCTTTCAAAGCCATTATTAATTCATTTTCTGAATTGTATAATGAAAGTTACATCTCCAGTGCAGCAGATTTCTTTTACATTCATATGCAGATGAGTTAATAAGTTCTATACTAATTTTAATCATTATCACATACTGTAGATCACTAGCTAGATAATGTGTGAAAAATAGCTTTTTGCTCTTTTATTGCATTGAAACATAGTACATGTTTAAAAACTTTTTTTTTTAACCTAATACTTGGCTACTCAGGATGAGGTAAACTGGATGAAAGAAACAGATGTACCATACTATGAAGCTTTGTGAGGAGAAGATTTTCACAGACCTCAGTTCACATCCCAGACTAAAACAAACTTAATTGTGTTTAGTGGGTCAAACATTTCCCTTGTTTACAGTGAAGCACCCTCATTGATTTCAAGCTCAATGTAACAGCAATGTTTAGGTTAGAGTAGAAAGCTAGTATGCATAGCATCCTTTATGAAAATAGAGTACATTGAATTTCTAACACATTGCTTTTTTTTTTTTTTTTCTTTTTTCTTTTCAGATAGTCTTTTGGCTTTACTTTATTGTTTCCTTACCATTAAGCAGTCCATCTATTCAACTATAAGAAAAAATGTACCACTTAAAAATGCTCTTTGGCACTTCAAAAGGCCATATATTACAGAACTAATTGGTACAGCTTTTACACTTTACAATCGATTTTTTTTTTCTACATTGATTTCTTCTTTTCTTCTGGAAACAACAGAGTCACCCTCTTTTCATTCTGTAATAGCCTTTTTATGATTGCAGCTGTTCCATTCACATAGACATAGACATAGACAATACTTCATGTTAGCTTAGGAGTGTGAATGATTGCAACAGTTTCCTCAGGACTTTAGCTAGTATTTCCTTGTAGCATAACTTTTCTGACTATGTTGTTGTTTCCACAGAATGTGTCTGCTGAAATTGTGGCACATGTGCACAGCAGACGCAGTTGAGCTAGTTTCAAACTAGTTAGCAGAATGGAAAATCTAGCTTTGGCAGCACAAAAGGCCAGCATGAGGAGCTAAACACCATAACTGTTGTTTTCTGTGTTTACAAGGCTAACTGAATAAGAGTACCCAACACAACTAGTTTAGAGTTCCCACATTTGTGTACACCATTTTACAGCCACAGTGACATTAACTGAACCCTAGAGAGGAAACCCTTTCAGAAGTTGATCTTACAGCTGAGTTTTTTGGCGATCATAGTTTAATTTCTAATTCTGCCCTCTATATTTCTGAGCAACCCATGGGAGCAAATATCGTGAACTTTGGGGTCCAGTTTCCAATGTTAGAGAGCTTCCTGCATAGTTTTGAGCACATACCGCTGTGTGCTTCCACATCCTAATACAAATACTAGACATAAGCAAATCTGAGATTTTGGGCAGAAGTTCTATTTCACGTGGAAAAAAAAAAAAAAAAAGGTGAAAGTATTTCCTTCTCGCATCTCGTGGCTGTTTCATCTGGTTAGACAGACAGTAAGCTCATTAGTGCAAGGACTGCACCCTGCATTGCATTACTTGAGTGCCTGAGTGCCTGTTCTAGGTGTTCAGATCTCTTGCTATTACTGTGATACAAATAACTCATTTTCACTCTGATTGGGTGTACATTCTTCCTTTCACACTCAAAACCTCAGTTCCCAAGAACATGGTTGTCTTCTGATTGTATCCTCTATACGGTATAGCCACGTGTAGCATAGTAGCTTCTCACTTCTGGTGTCCTTCCTCCTAACCGGCATTTTCAGTGAATTTGCAGTGCCAGAAGTTCTCTCATTGCAGCCCACAGAGTCACAACATCCTGTTCTTCAGAGATAAGGAGAAAGAGCTAGCTTTGCTCTACAGCACAGCAGGGAACAGTCTGAGTTGTGCTCATTGCCCATCCTTTTTCCACACCAGCTGTTTGGAGTCAGTGCTAGAGGGAAGGCACGCTGCAGTCCTCCAGCAGGTATCATTGCCACTGTTGCATATGGTTCTTTGTGCTTTTGGAGGCTGAATGCCTTTGGGACTTGCCACAGATGGAAGTCCCTTCTGCACCATCTCTTTCAATGTATCGTCGGCTCTAAAAGTTACAGTCTAGCTCTAAGTGCAAAAGGCAATGAGGGCATATATCTGGAAAAACTATAACTCCAAGTTTGTACAAAAATTTCTTCCAAAGGTAGTAATTTTAATAATACTATAGATTGGTTGTTTTGTTATTTTTTAATCATGGAGAGCTATATTTAAGACTCAAGAGGGAAATATTGCCCTAATCTGATGAAGCTCTTCCGTAATGGAATAATGTTAAGTCTCATTTCTACACTATTATGCATCTGTACATGCATAATAGGTATATATATATGTGCTTATTGTGTATCTATGTACACACCTGCATATGTTTGTTTGTGGAACAAACAAAGTAGTATGGAAATTATCTAACTTGGGTCTGTGATAGCCTGCAAATCTCTATATCATACTACATCTCGCAATGTACTCATGTCCTATCATGTCATTTTCAGAAATAATCTGCTTTGGATGCACTTCTTCCAGCCATAATTGCCAGGCAGATGGTGGTGGTAAATTAGGAAGTATTATTGGTAATAAAACCTAGAAGCTTCAGATTTTCTGAATGGCTTATACATATAAGGACTTTTAGAAACAACATCTTTAATGACAGAACTAACATCCAATTTCATCTTCCCTCCGTTTCCTGGAACATGTCACTAGTATTTGTTCTGTCTTGCTTTGTCTTTTGTTAGTGAATGTGGTGGTTGTGTTTTTTAAATACCACTTACTTCCAAATAACTACTCTCTGTTTACTTATCACCACCAGCTCTCTCTCCAATTGCTATTAATACCTATGCCCTGCAAAAGGAAAGCACACGAAGTTTCACATTTTAACACAACATAATACAAAAGCATTTGCAAAATAATGTAGGCAGCAATGCTTCTGGTTGCTATTACTTCCACTGCAAATAATGCCATCTGCTTATCACTATGCCCCAGTGCATGCTATCTTACATGTGGACAGGACTTGTAACGTGGTGTTTTCTCTGTAGTAAACAGCTTGAAAACTAAGCCCTGGAATAATGTCAAAAAGAATACCCTCCTGGCTTTTTCCAGATAATTTCTCAGTAATGATTTATAATAGAAAACTGTAGTTAAAAGGCAACAAATACTAACTTGACCTTTTAAATTGAAATTCCTATGTTTTTCTTTTTGTGGGAGGAAGAAAAAGAGGCTTCAGAAAAAATAAAATATAAGCAGTAGCCAGTAATAAACCCAGATTTTTCTTAAATAACAGGAGATGCATGTATTTTGCATTTTTGCATTACTATTTATAATATATATATATATATAAATAAATAATGTTTGAGGTGTTAATATATGCATGAATGCTGGGTTACAACTCTGCAAGCATCACAAATTTAGACATTGCTGTTATCTATTATTGTTGTTTAAACTTAGTGATGTGATACAGTAGTACACACTGTGTTAGTGATACGAACTGCAATTTAAACTCTGTATCAGAGGATAATGTTTATGATGCCATACTTCAAAAAGTTCAACTCAGTCTGGGATCCCAGTTGAATTCTTTTTTGCTATGTAATATTCCAAAATAGCTGAAGACTGTGTGCATGTTTTCTGGCCATATATAGTCTGTAAATAAGGCACACCTGTGGAGTTTTATACCTGTTCGTTTGTCTGTAGTATTCTGGCATTCAACAGCAGATCTTTGACATCTATCTGAAATTTCTGTTCCAAAAAGAATGAGGCAGTTCTCCAAAGATCATATTCAAAAGACAGAATCCTCCTGTCTTTTGAGTTAACAAAGTGTATTTTTTTCATTCTTCTGAATGAGAAAATATTTTGAATGAGAAAAAAAAAATAAAAAATGTGTCTTTCCTAACAACCTGCTGTCCTTGTTTACCCACTAACATATTTCCACAATTACAGAATTACTGTGCAGTTCTCAGTGGTCATCTCTCACCAAGCTGTGAAGACAAATTTACTTTGTCTGTTTGTGTAAGATTAAGGGTGTACAAGGAAGTTAGATTAAAGACTGAATTTCAGAGGTCTATCTCTGTTTTCCCCAGGAAAGCTCTGATTTGATTCCGCTTGAGATGAGGCAATAGTCTCTGGTTCCTGGTGAACATTCATCACATGAATCACAGAATGAAGCAGCATTTCTTACATGGTGTATCTTATATTTAGAATGTCAGAAAACTGCCTGGAAGATTTCCTGCAGGCAAAAATCACCCTGAACTGTATCTCTTGCTAATTTAAAATTTAAAACATTTGATTTTGATGTGTTCTGCAGTTTCCATTAGATGAAAATATATATATTATTTCTTCTTCTATAAAAAAGTTTCTGCTCTCTTGTAGAGTTTCTGAGCAATATTGTCTTTTTGCTTCTGATATGCTTTAAGTGGTGTGTTGGCTTTTTCATGTCCTAACTAGGCAGCAGGCAGTGATTTTTACATTAAACTGCATGATAAGGTTTTTGTCTGAATGAATCATTGCCCCATATTTCTTTCACCCACAATAATTGAGTTTTACTAAATAAAACTTTCTGAACATGTAATTTATCCATTTCTATCAAAATTAAATGAAGCCAAAGCTGAGCTTAATTAGCTCATACTCCAGAATGCATCAAAATAGCTTTCTGATATGAGTAAATCTCTGAAGTACTCAAATACTTTTGTTTTCAGAAATGTGCAGACTGTAGATAGAATTCAAGTCACATCTGGACCAGCTGTTTAGACCAGAGATTTACTGACTAGTAATTGTGATAACATCAAATTTAAGTCAGATTTCTGTTTACCAAAGAACTTCTGTTTTATTCCACCCCCTAGTACAGAGAGTGCTAAGCCACACCTGGGAGTCCTAGACACTACTTCATTATAAAGAAACCTGCAGAATACAAGCAACCCCTCTTGGACTGTTTTTAGGCAAAATAGAACATTACCCTCCTATCTGAGCCAAACAGACTAATGTGAATAATGATAGCTGGACCAAACTGTCCAGCTCTTGCACCTACAGCCTTCCAGAGGAAAAACTTTATGCAATTACTCAAGGTGTGTCTACAGAGACAGCTTGAGATGCATGCTTGCACTCTTCATGCTTGCAGCTGGTCAAAGTGAGCCCAGCTCAGTCTAGAAGCCACAGAAATGTACCAGCATGGTTCAGAACACCAGTTAATATGACAATGCAACCTTGGCAGAGGTTATTAACTAGGTCACAGCTCTGAAAGAGGTGCTACCAGTTACAGTTTCCAGGCCAGAGCTGGCCAGCACCCACTCAGAGGAGGGAAAACTGGATGTCCAACTGTTTACACCCAACCACATAGACATGCTGCAGTATAACAGACATCTTGTCAGTGTAATAAAATATTATCATCGTGGGATAGTGCCTTGCCTTGAAATTAAGCTCCCTTGGTTTAGCATTTCACAGAATCATGGAATCATTAAAGTTGGAAAAGACCTCCAAGATCACCTGGTCCAACCAACTCACTAACGCCAATATTATCCACTAAACCACATCGCTAAGTACTGCACTTTCCTTAAACACCCCATGGTGACTCCGCCACCTCTCTGGGCAACCCATTCCAGTGTCTGACAGCTCTTTCTAAGAAAAGTCTTCTAATTTCCAAACTAAACCTCCTCTGGTGCATCTTCAGGCCATTCCCTCTAGTCCTGTCACATCTGTGAGAAGAGGCTGACCCCTCACTCCCCACAACTTCCTTTCAGGTAGCTGTAGAGAGCAATAAGGTCTCCCCTAAGCGTCCTCTTCTCCAGACTAAATAACCCCAGTGCCCTCAGCCGCTCCTCATAGGACTGATGTTCCAGGCCCTTCACCAGCTTCATAGCCCTTCTCTGGACATGCTCCAGGGCCTCAATGTCTTTCTTGTAGTGAGGGACCAAAAGCTGAACACAGTCCTCGAGGTGTGGCCTCACCAGAGCTGAGTACAGGGGAACGATCACCTCCCTGGTCCTGCTGGCTACACAATTCCTGATACAAGCCAGGATGCTGTTCGCCTTCTTGGCCACCTGGACACACTACTAACTCATGCTCAGGTGAGCATTGACCAACACCCTCAGATCCTTTTCCTCTTCACAGCTTTGCCACTCTGCCCCAAGTCTTTAGCGATGCATGGGGTTGTTGTGACCAAAGCACAGGACCCAGCACTTGGCCATGTTGAACCTCATCCCACTGGTCTCTGCCCATTGACCCATCCTGTCCAGGTCCCTTTGCAGGGCCTTCCCACCCTCCAGCAGATCGACACGTCCCCTCAACTTGGTGTCATCTGCAAACTTACTGATGATGCACTCAATTCTCTCATCCAAATCATCAATAAAGATATTAAAGAGGATGGCCCCCAACACTGACCCCTGGGGAACAGCACTGGTGACCTGTTGCCAGCTGGCCTCAGCTTCCTTCCTGCATGGATTCTGCAAGTCACCTCCATACAGTCTGCACAGCATCAGAACCAGTAATATTAACCATCTGAATCATAATAAAAACATGAACATTTCCTAAGAGTTGCAGTTTTCCTGCTTCTTGCCTAGAGCCTTGATTTAGCATCAATACAGTTTTGAAATGGGAAATATGTAAGCAGCTTTTAAGAATAAGCTTCTGTTCCATTTCAGAAGAATATCTCATATTCAGCAATCCAATGTAAAGTTACAAAAAAAAAAAAAAAAAAAAAAAAAAAAAAAAGATTTGTGGATTACAACAGTAATGTTTCTGTGTTTTTGAACATGAATATTGGGAAGAATCACTTAAACAGAAGCCTATACTTCAATTACCAAATTTGTCATGTCCTGATGAAAAAACAAAGGTTCCTGACACTTGAGCAAATACATTTTGCTAAGGTGTACTGGTGGCAGCATTCTGAGACTAGAAGAACTCCTGAGAGTAAAATAATACTTTGCATAGGAGTCAGAAAAAAGGCACTGTTTCAGAGTTAGACTTTATGTGCTGCTGTATTTTAACCATTACTTTATCAAAGAAGTAATGGAAAATGTTTAGAAGTGATGTATTTCCTGCCAAACGGAAAGCTAATGAATTACAAAGATTTCAGTACTTAATTTTAGTACTAACAGACTCCTTTTGCAGCTTATGAATTTGGATAAATTTGAGATGCTTATTAGAATAGATACTCCAAACCTCTAGCAGTTTGACAACTAACTATTAGCTAGATAACTTCTGAAACTTTCAATACTTTCAAATTTAGAATATGTTAGGGACATTATATTTACATTTGTCAAACAGTACATTTGCAGACCAGCCAACACCTTAAGATGTCTTGAAAAATTTAATTCACAGAAGTCTATGAAGTAGCAAAATTTCACATCAAATTGTGAACAACTTAGGTTGCTACAAATAGCATCCTGACAAAGCATCTGATTCATGACTAAAGCACTGCTTAACCTGGAAGGTGTTTTACTTTTGGTCTGGCTAGCTCTGCTATAACATGTTGCTAAAGACAGGTACGAATAATCAGATGAATCAGACAATGCAAGAAACAAATGATTTTACTTTATACACTAAGGATTTTGAAGATTCATTTATCATTGACTTAACCCTTTATTCAGTGGTGAAAAGCCATAACACTTTTTCACTGGCTTGAGTGGAACAGAATTAAGCTGAGTGCTATCTGCCATTTATTATCCTACCAGATATATATTATCCTACCATCATAAAACTATCCAGCCTATTATCCTGCATTTACCAACTGACTGAATACACTTGGGCTTCTTTTCTGAACAAGTTACAAACACCTCAGACTAATGTGGTCCAAAACACAGCAAATTAAAACAGATGAGCTATCATGTTGCGTCTTTCAGGCATCCTGAAACAGAAGTAGAAATCTGATTTGGGCATTGTGTAGGTCTTTCCTTCACTGCTCTTTTGAGCATTATTTAAGTGTCCTGATCCATCCTTTGTAAAAGTATAAAGGTTACACTAAGTCTTCTTCTTCCCCTTGCTCAGCAGATGGCAAAATATGTACATGCCACTATTTATTCATGCTGCTAAGCACTCACTTGGCTGGGAGACTGGAAAATGCCAGCATCCTAATTAAAAATAAATGGAACCTAAAAGGATATGCAGTGTCAGAAAGAAGAAAATATTGCCTGAATCATAATTAAAAAGTTTTATGTTCATGGTCAATAGTATCAAACAGGGCAGTCTCATCCAGTAAAATTAATAGAGATAAATGGGCATAGACCATCAACAGGAGAAGATTACTCCTAGCTATCTAACAAGAGTGGTTTTAGTGCTACAGTTGAAAGAGTATTCAGAATAGACATTCTTGAAGGAAACAAAATTTATGATGTTTTCAGTGTGACATTCAGTCTCTTGAGGGCCTCATGGGTTACCATTGATTTTGGTGGATATATCGGATGTGGGCTCTCCCCAAATCGTTTTCTATAACACCTTGTCTTTCAGGACACAAGTCCATTGAAGCAGGCACTGCCTTATTTGTATACTGCATACTTTCCAACAGTATTACTTGTAGGCTAACTATGATATTTATCACATTCTCCTGTGCTTAGCCCAATGATTCCTAACATACATGGAGCTAAATCATTAAGACTGCACAGAAGCAATGTATTAATATCTATCCAAAATAATGAAGCAAACAAACAAAAAATGTTTACCTGGTAGAGTATAGAAGTCATGCTCTTCCTGAGAAGTATTCCCTAACATACAGTAAACTGGATTTATTAAGTATATTGAAATAATTTTAATGGAAAAACCAACATGGACCATCATAACAAATTCTAAATATTTAAAGAAAATCTGACTCCTTTGGCCAAAAACAGTTAAAAAAGTCACTCCTTTGGACAGTATTACTGTGCAGCCCTTTAGAGAGCCAGTAAGACACAGAAGTGGGTATTTCTATAAGTTAACTTTTGCCTTGTGAGGCTGCTACCTCTCCCTGAGATCCATCTGCAGACATCAGAGAAGAGAGAGTTGCTCTCAAAATGGCAATTCAGAGCTGGAGTCCAGTTTAACCACTTGTTCTCTTTGTGGAGATTTCTCTTTTGGGGAATTTTTTCTCTTCCCCAAAATAGCAGATCTTTTAGAAGATTATTAGCCTTAGGTAAAATGAAAATACTCAATTGAACAAGAAACAATGGGCAATCCCCATCAATTCAGATAATAAACTTGGAGCTCAGTTCCCCCTCTTTGATAGCATTGTTAATTTCATTAAACAACTTGAGAAGGAAATGAGAGGAGGACCTTAGGTCAGCAGTAGATTTGTAGATTTCCATTCTAACTTGATGCTGTTTAAATTCCTCCAACAGAAGGGATTTTTTGTTTTGTTTTTGTTTTTGTTTTGTTTTGTTTTGTTTTGTTGTTACGGAAAACAGAATTTAAAATGAGCCTTCACTCCTTTGGGTAAGATCTCATTAAAAGTATGGGTCTCTATGTTAACTCCCAAGAAATACTCACAGAACCTTTCAGACCTTTCAGTTTATTTTTAACTCATGAACTCATGAAGCATACCTTAAAGTAGCAACCAAACACCCCACAAGTTTACAGTGCTGCAGGAATTCCTCCTGTATTTAAGACACCAGGTAGATTTGACAGCAGCAGTTCAGCACCAAACATATTGTTTCCTGGCTGAAAAGACAGGCTGACATAAATCAGAGTCCCTTTAAAAAACAACTGAAGAAAAAAAAATTAGATGTTTTTTGTCAACGGTGGCAAATAGTAGATATTTTGAAAAGTGGAGAGTCTGCAGCTGGAAAAAGATTGCCATAATTGCCATCCTGTTACAGGTTTTCCATTTCTCAGTAAACCATTCAACTTTGCTTTAAATTGGACAGCTTAAGTTCCTTATATGTGAGGTCTTCTTCACTTCTCGATATACATGGATTCATGTGAACAACTATCAGGTCTAATGACAGCTAAAAGCATTAGTCCTTGAGTGTTGCTATTAAAATACTCTTCTTCATTTGTGTGTTCTATTAGCATCAGCATGGGGCTGGCTGCAGTTTCAAAGTGGTCTTCATCAGTAGTGAAAATTAATAGGTATTTCAAGTATCAATAAGCACAATTCACTTTCTCTAAAACACAGTTGTCAGGAGCCAGGGAGTTTTCATTTCTCAACAGCAGTCATAACACAGAGCTAGTCCTGGACATGTTCTCTGCTACAGCATTTCAAAACATAGGCTGCTAAGATGTCAGTGAGTCCCTTCATCAAAACCCTTTCAGCATCACCAGAAGCCACCATGAGCTGGCTAAGAACACTTCATAGGCATGGAAAGATTGTGTGGCAAGTTAAGGCAAGGTCTCCTGAATGTTTGTCTGATGATAGGCACTGCTGATATTGACCCCAAATATATAGTTCACTGTTCTCGAGTTAATCTCATGCTGTTAGAAGATGAATAAACTTTCAAACCTGATTTGATTTGAACTACATGAGTTGAGCATGT
Organism: Netta rufina; assembly: GCF_964035555.1. NCBI lineage: Eukaryota > Metazoa > Chordata > Aves > Anseriformes > Anatidae > Netta > Netta rufina. The sequence continues at coordinate 103,300,936 of NC_140124.1, forward strand.
TTTTCCCTGTAACACTAAGTAGTGGATAAATATACCAAAATTCAGGCACAGATCTGGTTTTACATCCAAATTGAATCCTGCTGATATCTGTGAGTGCTCAGCTCTCAATCTCCCCTAAGCAAAAAGCGATGTTCAACTCAAACAAACATTAGTGTAATGAGATAATTGTATGCAGTGAAACCACAGCTCTTCTACCAAGTAATGGTTCAGACATTGAGTTTTACCCACACTACTTCCATATAAGGAATTACTTGCAATAGGAACTAGGAACAATTTTGAGCTCTATCAAGCAAGTTATGAAATATAAAGTGTTCTATCAAGTTCAGACCTCTTTTTACTTAGCTATTTAATAGTGATCTCCTTGATTTGAATCTGATTTTCCTCTTAGCCACCAGTCTTCCACTGTGTGAGTTGTCACTGGTTTGATGGACACCAGTACAAAGACTTCTAGATGCACATATAACATAATTATACTTTCTGTTGCAAAAGCCAAATATGAACATGGATAAATGCTGGAATATGTTTCCTGCTCCAATTTTCTAAATGAGTGCATTGAGTCAGTTCTCCCCTCACATTAGCCTAAAGAGTATGTAAAACAGCATAGGTGGAGCAGAGATGATCCTATACTTTGTTGTGTCACATCTTTCTGTTCCTCCAAGTCTGAGCAATGCAGAGGAGTAGCCTGGAAATTTCTCGCCCATCCTATGTTTCTACATTATTAAAAGTGTACATATGTTTCCTTTAGTGCTGTAAGTGTGATAGGTAAGGTTCACTAAATTTGTGAAAATTGCCTAGGTTTTTCTGTCCCTCAGGATATCAAATTTCTATCACTTTGGAAGCAGTTCCTGTGTTAGGAGAAAGACCACCTGGAGCCTTTCAATGGGTACAGCAATTGCTTCCGCTCCATATGCTTTCACAATGACAGTGGTAGACTTCTTATCTCATCTCATAGGCAACACGAGATTTCTGCAATCACCAGCACCAAGAATTTCCTTCCCAAACTTGGTCTGGAGAGCAGTGGTTTCACCTTGAGTAGTAGTTTGTATTGTTCCCTCAGCTCCAAACTTCCACCAAAAGCTAATACCTGAATATACTTAGGGATAAAAAGCCCATCTCCTCTGTGTAAAATGTTGCCTTTGACAGACACAGAAAACCGTTGCAAAAGTTGATAGCACCAAATAATTTACCAAAATAATTGTCATTAAGCAAATGGTTACTATGCCATCTACTTATATCGTGGTTATGGTTACTAAGCCATCTACTTACATCTTCTAGGAGAAAGACACATTATTTTCTCAGCTCCTTTTTCCTTCATCCCTACTTCCTCTATGTGATGCTAAAGAAGGCAAAGTATACTGGCTCTGTGACTTTGATTTGTCAGAGAGGTGTGCTTCTTGTAAGCTGTCTTCTGTTTCAGTGTAAAATATTCCTGTTTCCTTATAAATTCAAGTAAGTGCATCACCTGTACTGTGATTTTGCAAAGCACATGACTTCGTTTTCCAAAAAGGAGGCAGAGATTAAAAAGGGCTTTTTTCTTAAAATAAAATGTATTAGAAGCTACAAAGGGAAAACATCATTTTTTATTATTTTTTCAGATGTAGCCCAGAGACAGATTTTTCTCTTCACAAAGTAGAAAATTGAATTATTCTATTTGAGTGCTCTCTCTTTCCTTCTCTCTCATCCTCTCTTCTTTCTACAAGCAACAGAAAAATCATTAAAAATACATGCAGTCTACAAAAAGAAAAGGAAAAAAAAAAAAAAAAAAAAGCTTGTGTAAAGCTAAAAGAAAGGTTTAATAAAAACGTTGCTTATACTTTTTCCACTCTCCCTTTTTCTTCTTCTTTCTCCCCCTTCGAGCCAGGAAAATGCATGCAGTAATAGAATTTGGGAACATACCACAAATCCCATTTGAGAGGCAGAAAATGTAACAATGTTAAATTCTGATGTTTATGATGCCCCTTAGTTAGTGAATGGTGGTAGTGGTAATTCTACAGTAACAAATGACATGCAAGAAGCTATTGGTTAGTGAAGGGCTGCTGCAGAATGTGATATATAAATGTCTTTATTTGCAATAAATATTTAAACATATTATTAAATAAAATAAAACAAATACAAATAAGGGTCTCCATTACCATGATTTGTTTTTAAAGAAGTTAAAATTATGTATCATTACTCTGGAAAACTAAAACACTGAGAGATTGTTGCTGTTTTTTTGTTTGTTTGTTTGTTTTTTGTTTTTTCTCTTCTGTTTTTCTTCTCTTATTTTTCTATATGGCAATACTTCCTACCACCTCTCATTTTCTGTAAGCCGTGATTCTTAGGAAATGTGTGCACAATTGCATTTGGAATAAAAACAATCATACTAGTAACTAAGATGCAAGAGGCAGAGGGATGAAATTCTCTGTTGTTTAAATCCTTATAATTTAATTGATTTCCAAAGTTGCATCACTTTGCCCCCACTGAGAATCTGGTCCCACAGTTCTAATAATGTATGAGCAGAGAAAAAATTATCAATGTGCTCTGAGAAACAAAAATGTTTTAATGGGGATATCCATCTCTGCAGCCTCACCAACAGTCACTGTAACCATAGGTAGAAAGAAAGAACTGAATTCTTCCACTTGTTCTCTGAAGAGGGTGGGAGGAAGAGGGGGAAGAGAATATGATTTCTGTGTCTGGAGAAAGGGTAATTCAGTGTGCTTTCCACAGCCCTCTCTGATTCATCTCTGTCTCGTGCTGCAGGACTGTGAAGCATACTGAGTAAATACGTGGATCAAAGCTAAAAGCTAGTTGTTAAGCCAAATGCTGCAGTGCCTGTCTTGGTTGCCTGCTCCTCTTCCATTCCCCCACTGTATGGGCTGTGGCACCCACCATCCCTAAACAGCAGGGAGACAGAGGCAAGACTCCCACAGTAAGCTGCCAACTCACATATGCAGTGTGCCTTTCTGGTCCTTCACCCTGGCCTCCAGAATGATGCCCCTATGCACTTGTGATTGCAGCACTCAGAATCCCAAGGCAGATTTTCAAGGACTGAGACAAATTATCCTTTTTATTTTTAAATGTAGATAGAAGAAAAGTCCCTCAACACATAAGCACATGGAAGAAAAAAATCATTAGTTTATCGGTATGTCCTGAAACTGTGAGATTTGTTTTTAATCTTTTTTTTTTTTTTTTTTTTTTTTTTTTGTCCAGCAGATACGTTTTATGAGACTGCATCTGAAGCAGCAGGCCACCCAAGCAGAGGTAATGTCCACAGGTTCTTCAACTAGGGATGTGCTAAAGTGCAAAAAATAGCCAGTAAGTCTTTTTTTCTGTAAAGCACAAACAACAGAAATAAGAATACAAGAACATGATTCAAGGATTGAATCTGTTTTTTATGCACCAAGTATCTACAGCACAGACATGTAAAATCTGTGCTACCTACAGACACTACAAAATATTTTTGACCATTCAGTGCAGGTATCTGGCCTGATAGTTAAATTCTCATTTTTTGCACACATCTTTTAAATGAGCTTTAATCAGATTAAGTGACAAGATGGAAGAGCTTTTGATCAAGTGTTCAGTATTTGAGTTGAAAAGATGACATTAGAATTCTTCCTTCAAAGCCTTCATCTGATATGTTACAGTTACCACAAAGAAATCAGCAATTAAAACACAAACTGATACTTTCAATATGGGAAAGGAGGGAAACCTAAACGCCATCTGAATTGCACTGTTCACTTGCAAAAAAGAAAACTAAGAAGCTACAGGTTTGTTTGCTTTGGTCTTTGATGTTGTGTGTCTTCTTTCAAAAAAAAAAAAAAAAAAAAAAAAAAAGGAGAGAAAGAAAGAAAGAAAAAACAAAAAACACTTGCATTTATCTTCTGAACAAACTTGAGTGCTAGACTAAAGCCCACTTTATTTTCCTGAGAGCAGAGATGATTATATGAATAAATTCAGTTCTGAGTTTAATAAGCTTTGGTTGAAAAGGGATTGAAAGTAAGGTGAGCAATGGAGCAAGCCAAGAAAAATCCCCAAATTAACCTTCAGTCTCCTCAGTAACACCTAAAGCTAGTAAAGGAAAGTTTTCAAGTTAATTTCACAAGGATGCAGCTCTCTGTTAATGTAAATAGCAAGTGGGAAATTACAAAGTAATAAAAAATAAACTGTGGAAAGCAGAGAACATTTCAGGCATTTTACTGAAGCTGTTTGATCTCTCATTTTAGGTGTAGCTTGTAGCCCAGGTTTTCTGTGACATAGACAGAGAAATTAGACCTTTTGTGGGGACATCTCATGGAACTGAGATCATCAGAGCAAAGTAAGAGTCAGCTTGTCCATCCCTAATTATCGCTTTAAGTGGATGTTATTACAAGAAGCCTTGACCCAGCCATGTTAATACCTGCACTACTGGTATACTGAAGGACCCACCTCCAAAAGAAGAACAAGGTGGAAGACAGAGAAAACAGAACTACTGTAATTAAAAATTCTATGAGAATTATGTCAGGAGTAAATGCTGTGCTCTTTTTCTAGAGTTAACATCTAGAAAAAGCTCTCTGGAACAGTGCTGTTCTAATAATAATGGATGTTTGTACATATAGGATCATGCCACATATTCATTCTGGTTGGATTTATAATAAAGAGATATTAACTAAGGAAAATTACTTGATGATGATGTCTAGCTGCAATTATACACACTCCTTTTTGGAAATAGACACTTGTTCTGAGGATAGTTTGCATTACAATGTTTCTCACATCTACTGTATACAGTCTTTGCGAAACCAGGTCAGGCAGACAAGTATATATGAATTCAGTGAAGTAAAATGCACGAATGAATAAATAAATAGTGTATTCTGCCTGCTAGTCAGCTGCTTTACATCCACTGGTACTTGTTTTTATTCTGTACAGACAGGATTCAATCACAGAAAATAATCTTCAAATCCATAGCTATAAGTACAGGAAAGTAAGAACCCAAAATTTCTGAAAAAGCTTAAATCAAAAACACTGTCACTAGGAAGAAACTGAGATTGGATTTGGAGAAGTATTTAAAAATAGTAAAATATATTGGATATATGTTATATTTTGGTTTGGAAGCTGCACTGCTGTTGAAGTAGCACTGGATTTTCTAGCAACATGTCCAGTATTTTTTCTTAGTCATACTTGGAAAAATGCAGAGAAGGACATTGTTGTGGTCATTCACTTTAACTGTTTTATGTTTCTTGTACTGAATAAAGTCTTTAATATTTCAATATGTCAGCAGTTTGTGAATGTGTGAATAGCATGGAGAGTCTTCTTTGTTTTAACTCAATCCAAATTTTCTATACAGATTAGAAATTTTTAGGGGTTCATCTAGAAACTTAATTGCATGCTCTTTACCAGGAGAATTACAGTCAAAAAAAAGGACCTTCAGATTGTAACCATTTCTTTATTTATACACAGACAGCTAAATAGCCTTACTTGCAAATTCTATATGAATCATATACATGTATAGCAAAGCAAGCAATTTGGTCATACATTCCTTCTGCATATTTCAGTGTGGACTTCCTAAGGGGAATCCTGCTTTTTCCCTCCAGAATAGTCACAGCAGTTTCTTTCTAGTGAAACCAACGGTAAAGTCTGAGGGGCATATGTGGGGCTGTGTGACATCTGATATAGTCACAATACTTCTTACTATGATGTCGGAATACCTGATTATATCTTACATTATTTTGCTGATTATAACTTCTTAGATAGGTATGTCTGATTTCATTTTACATGTGAAAAACAGGTATAAATTCAAAATTTGATGAATTATTCAAGGTAAGAGATTGGGGTTAAAGATGGATTTGATCCATACAGCCGTCCTTTATAACAAATCCATGCACTTAAGTTAGGTTACCACATTGAATGGTTGTATCCTGAAGCATAAAACATTGGGGGAGTTAAAAACTTGATGCCGCTATTGACCCTTCAGAAGCAGTGACTACATTGCTATTTCTCCCCATAATGGCACTTGCAAGAGTAACAAGACAGACTTTCCAGGGCTCTGCTACAGACCTCATGATATTTCTTGCCACAAGCAAGAATTTTGATTTTGTCTATGTCTAATATATTTCCAGGTCATTGATATGAACAAATGAGTATTTTCCTCTCTATATATTTCCAAAATTGCTTACTGCTTATACTTGCGTTCTTTATTATGTGCATACTCATCTGTTTTGAACTGTGTGAAGAAGACAAATATTTACTGTTTCCTCTGTTTGGTGGTCATGAAAAACCTTTGGCATAGAAGTGAATTTGAAAGATCAAATATGATTTGAAAGTAGAAAAGCCATACAACAGATTTTTCTTAAACTAGAGAGATTGCTGCTTTCACAGAACCCATAAAGCCTGCCTCTCCTTTTTTATGTAATCAAAATCATTGTCAAAACTCAAAAATGCAAACTCTGACTTCTTTTTCTCATCTTCATCCCTTAGGTCTTCTACTTGAGCCGAGATGGTATTTATCAGAATGAACAAGTTATTTTAGCTTTTGGACCAGTTTCAGTCTCCTTCATTCTTATTTCCTTCTCCCTATTGTAGCCTGATCCTTCTTTGCTTCAGGATGTAACTTTGTTCTGGCAATATAAAAAAGACTTTGAATTGTTTAATTTGCCTACCATAAAATGTCCAGTCAGTGAGATTCATTTGCCATTATTCAAATGTCTAGGGATGTTTTAAATCTAAGAGTCTATGTGCAGTTTCTCTCTACTAACCCCTGACCAACTTCTCATCCCTAGAAGCCTGTTCTGCATTTTTGGCATCCAAATCTGTAAGTACCATCTTTAAGTACCTTTACAACTGGGGCATCCCATCACACAGGTACAATATGCAATCCCTGACAGCCTAGGTGTCATACCCATGCCTGGTCTGTTACGATTAGCTCCCACTTCTCAGAAAATTAAATCTCCCTCTCTTCCACTCAGCCCTAGCTATGCCTATTTCATGACAATTTGTCTTAGCAGCTTACCACAAAGCCTCCAGAACTACCCATGGGATTTGATTATCATCTCACTCATATCTGTTTTGGTGTTAGCAATAAGAATGAGGTGAGAAAGGCAGGTAACTACTAAAAGCTGGATTTTCCCCAGGATTTTTAAAAACCATGAGTTCAGAGTAGTTGGTGGGATAAAGAAGACAGAGACCAATGCCATCAGGGCTTAGGGTAGTTTTTTTTGTTTTATAGCTGAGGCAAGTTTGGGAGCTATGCTTATCCTGAGTGGTTCTTGGGCAAGTGGTTAGAGAAAGCCACCGGGCTGTGATAAAGAAGATCCAGCATGTTCACCTTGAGATACTTCACCTCAGTTCACCAGGTGGAGGAGCTCAAAGGTGAAAACTGGGAGAAAAACAAAATAAAATACAACCCACAAGGAGGATACAAATTCTCATCACCCAAGGCAACTGTTCAGACTTAGGGAGTATTCAGTCTGCCCAAAAGGTTCTTCTACCTCTTGTTAGAGCAATGGGCTCTTCCTGACACAGGGATCAGAAGGAGCCCTGGCAGCCCTGGGTGTCACAGTAGTGTCTGGGAGCACTGGAGGGGAATAGGAGAAGGAAGTGAGAGATTCTAGGGATTATTGCTTTTGTTATTCTGAGATGTTAGGGAGCAAAGATGGCACATCTCTAGCCCTGTAGTCAAAGAGAGCCACGACAGATTTGCTGAGGTGATGGTCTTATTTGGCAGTTCAGGAGCACTGGGACCTACAGTGCAGTAGAAACGAGATGGAAGAGAAATGGGTAGTGTGTAGGCTTCATTTTGTTTGGCAGAGCTATGTCAGCCTGCTAAGTAGGCCAGGTCCCAGACTATTGCAATAATAGGCAGGAGCTTTGGTAGTATGGATGACACGAAGATGGAATTTTTTTTTTTTCCCACAGCTCATCCACCTATATCAGTACTGACCTCTATTTTACTCCAGTGTGTATTTGCACTGTCATCCAGTAACAGTATGATAATTTGTTCAGTTTCCAGTGTCTGTGCCTTATTACTGCTTGCTCTCTTCTGTGTTAAGGTGATTCAATAGCTAAAATAGTCTAAGTGTTGTGAAACCTTTGAAGGACACACCTGTATAAACCATGGTGTTTCCAGTCACATTCCTGATATATCCAGAAATCATAGGGATGTTCCCACAGGGTTCCACAACCCAGGCTCCCTCCCAGGGATGAGTTCCCCACAAAGAAGGGATATTTGATAAGGAGGAGAGCTTAGTGGGTGATTTTCTAAAGATTCACAAAGCTTCCCTCTCTTCTTTTCCCACTTAATGCATGCCAAGAAAGCACCAGGAGATCCTACAGAAAGCTGCATCAGTTGAACTGACCGTCTGTGTTTCCCGGAAACATAAATTATGTTCTCTGTTTTTACTCAGCAATCTGCCTGTGCTACAATCAGTGCTGATCCTACAGCCAAATTTTCTGCCTTCTGTTGCAACCTTGCACTTTCCCTCAGTGAGGCTTCTTGAGTGACAGTGACAACAAAACCTACTTGAAGAACTTGATTTGTCTGTAGGTTGAATAGTTTGTTGTAATGCCATTCCTGCAATGGGGATATAGGCCTGCAACAAATAAACATGGTTGCCTGTAAGGGAACAACCACTTAGTCTTTGTCCCAGGAAGAAACAAACAGCTCTCAACATACTGAGCAAAAACAAATTCCTCATGTTATCATCTCTGACTCTATCACTCAGCTCATTTGATCCAAATCAGAACCTCTCCAGGGGTTCCACCATATGCTTGCAAGTGCATTGTTTTTTTGTATTAAAAACTATCATTCTCTATTGAAAAAAACATACAGTAACATAACAAGAATCTCACAGGAATTTGTGCTGCTCAAAAAGCATCACAATGTAAGACAGTATCACATCAATATTTATAAGCACTCAAACTACTGTTGCAAGAGTGCTTCCACTCTTCGTACTTCAACCAACTCTTTCCCCTCGAGCAAGGCAGCTCTTCTCTCTGTTGTATCAATTTTGCAGGCTTTAAATAATGGGAATTACATTTATTCCCCATCTTAGTAAAGATCTTAAAGATCTACAGAGGAAAAGATTTGTATTAACAAATGTTTTTACTACCACATTAAACTATTAAAAGAATTTCCTGTTTATTTTTGCTGGTTACATTCCTGTCAGAACCTCAAATATGTGGCATCCCACATCGCATTAGAAATATATCTTTTATTTTTCCATAGCAAGGCTATAAGTCCTAAGTGATTCCTGGTCCCAGTGAACAGCATCAGATTGGATTAGTGTAGGAAACAGTAAGACTGTACTGTAGCCGAGATCAATACAGCTTCCTTCTGAACTCCACAACCAATCTCTTTGTCTACGTACAGTGATAAATAGACAGTCCCTCAGCTACACACTACTAGATAGTAGTTTTCTCACAGTGTCGGAAAGTAAGTGGTTTACCTAATAATATTAAAAAAAAAAAAAAAAAAAAAAAAAAGTTTTGTTATTCTAATGGGCTAGAACATTGTTCTAGCATCTGTATTAATTACAAATGTTACTAGTAGCTCATTTAGCTTGGATATTATTCTTCACACAATCTAGCAGTAGCTTTGCAAGTATATGCAAAAGAAACAACAAAACAAATTCTGATTTTGAAATGTATCACCTTCAAAAATAAAGCAGCTTGAAAAGAAAATAAATGGGCTTACTGCATACAAAATAAATATACTAAGGTAACAGAACTGACCTTAAAGAATTATAGTATGACATCAAAATACTGAATTGCATTTTTTGTGTGTGTGAGTTTTGTTTTTTTGTTTGTTTATTTGTTTGTTTTTAATGGTAAATATTATTTTACTCTGTTAATCTTTTAAATATTCTCTGACATTTTTCCCACAAACAAAAGTGTGACGGCAATTATCAAGCTCCAGCCACTGCGTTCTTCTGTTTCAGGTTAGTACAATCTTCTTGAACCATCTATGGCATAGTCATTAGTTTTACAATAAGACAACTGAAAAAAAATAAAATAAAAAAAAAATCAACTCACCTTCATAAAATAAGAAAGAGTTCAAAGATCAGAAACATAATGGCAAATCCTTCAAAGGATGTATATATGAGGCTGTATATACTGGTAGCTTAGTAGAAACTCAGCTTCCCCTCCTTTCTCCGTTCTCTCTTTGATCTCAAGCTAAACATCAGAACCCTGCTTTTAAAAAGACTTGAAGTGCCTTTCATTTTCTCTCAGCTGCCTGAGGAGCAACAACTCCTGCGTCTTACATGAAAGAATTTATTTCTCCCTAAAAATAACTTTTGTTTCAAATGCCCCCCACAAAGAGGTTGAAATAATTTATCCTCAACTCTGTGAAGACAAAAGAAGGTAATTGCATGGGTAAGCTATTACCTACAGCAGGAGAAAAGGCAGAGGAGTCATTACAGACCTAGCTGGAGCAGTAATAGAACATTTCCTGCTTGTCACTCTTTTAAGAAAGGAGTACAGTCCATATGTGGCAACCTTTGGGCCCCTCACACAAGGTTCATTAACACTAACCATGCTGGCTAATCTGGTATTAGATATAAGCTAATAGTTCTTATCCTTTTTTTTTTTTTTTTTTTCCTGTACCCTTTCTTTCCTGTAAACGCTGTGAGTACAGGGACTTTTTGCTCATTTGAACAATTATTTTTCTCTTCTCAGCTAACATTGTTCAGGGTCAGGTACATAGTATAAGCTTTTGCCTTTAGCATGATTAATTTAAGTCAACAGTGAGGGTACATTCCCACTGCTCATACATGTGCTTCCCTTAACTAATTCTTCTCTGTGTCATGACATGAGTCAGGTAGGAAACACCAATGCATGTGATGAACAAACCTCCAAGCTTAAATTCAGTCCAGTAAACTCACCAAGGTTCAGATTCTCAGTTGCAATACAACTTCTTTGTGGATTTCTGGACGGTAGATTCGTGAGAGATTTCGGCACTAATATTTGCTCATGTTAAACTAAAGAACACTATCGCTCCAACTAATATTTTCGTTCATAACAGCATGTCTTGTTCTGTTGTCACAATCAACGTACACCCCAAAAAATACTGACATCCAAAACATGGCAGAGTTTTCACCTGCTTTTCAAATTTTTGAGAATATCTTTCTTCAAAACGTCTCTTCACTCAGAAATCAACAGGCTTGAATGTAGAGGCTTGAGGTGGCTAGATGAAATTTCTTGCTTGTGAGCAAAGAATAAGACAGAACTCATAAATAGTTACATGATATAACATTAAAATATTTTTAAGACTACAGGATTTCCAGATTTTTTTTAATGATTGATGCCACAAATATGAGGATATGCAAAATGTTTTGACATTTCTAGCTTGAGCCCCATTACACATCTCCTGTGCTTTGTCTCAGAGGTGCATTTTGGCACATAAGGTTCTCTTCCAAGCCAGGAGCCAGATGGACCACTCCATGAGCCTTTACACTGCAAATAAAGTTTGGCCCAGAAAAGACTAGCAATTGTTGTAGGGACGTTATTGCAGCAATAGATAACAAAACAATGATGCATGTTGTTTTTAAGCTGTGTTTTTATTAGAGACTTAGGTGGCCTTTTAATTCCTTAAGGAAAATATTTTGCATAAACAGGTAACAGTTTAAATATACCAGCATGAGATTTTTCTGTCTAGGGACTTGCTAAACCATTTTCTGCATGGCATCATTGCAAAAAGCAAGATCCAACATGAGAGAAAGCTCACTTACTTAGAAACTCATACTGCTTGGTCCTGGCTTGACCTTGGCCCTCTTTCAGCAAATGCTTGTAACACCTGCACTGCTAAAGGAAAAACAAGCTCCAGCACAAGCAACATTCTGCAGTCCTTTTGTAGGGAGAACATGAAAACCTTTAAGGTCTGTGTTTTGGTCCAGCTGCCCATCAGGCACAATTTTTGAATGCTGAGTCTAAGACTGAAGAGCAGAACAGGTTGGCATAACAGAATGGGTGGAAGAGGCGCGGGGACCCCAAGGAGGCTTCAGGTAGCATCACTTTGAAGCCTACGGTGATCCAATGGATCACTTACAGAGACCCTGCCAGGAAACTGAAGACCTTAACTTTCTTATCTCTACTGTAAATTGAAGACAATTACTCCTACTCATCTGTAGAAGACTGTCACTTGACACTAACAAGAAAGCTGTCACAAATGCAAAGTGTCTGCAACATTTTAGCTTTTGTTAGTTACATGTGGAACAGATATAGAGAGAGGATGTGATGAAACTAGTGATGAAACTAATACATTGAATGGAATTCAGTGTAAATTGTTTACTAATAACATATAACTTTGATCTTAAAAACAACAAAAACAAAACACATCTTTAACATCATTATCATTTATTTTAGCATTTATGGCATCTTTAGGCATGCAGATTCCATGTGATGAAAAGTATATATATATATACATATATATATATAATTTTTTTTTCACATGTAGAAAAGCAGTCTTTAAAATAAATGTTTTTAACTCACATTTTTTACAATCACTTCACTGTATTTGTTTGTCTAATTTTCTTTTTGTAATGGTAACATGAAAAAAATGACCAGTTGCCATGCTTGAAACAAAACCATTCTTCATTGTCATACAGAAACAATTTCAAATGGAAATTTTGAAAGTCTTCATTCAATATGCTTACAAAAAAATTTTCATGTAGCATGGGTATATATACAGTAGCAATTTTTCTTGATACTAACTGCTTTAATAATCATTTTATAAACATCAGCAAACATTTTTTCTCAAACTTTTTAAAATTTATTTTTCTCTTTAATTTCTTTAGCTTCCTCTTTCTTTTAAAAAGGATGGTACATATGAAACAGAAATGTGAAGGTTTTAATGGGTTATTCCCTTTTCATTATAGAAAACATTTGTATCAGAGAGTCAGACAAACATTTTTAGGCCTACATGAAAGCAATTTTAATACCACTGTAGTCAACTGAGTGATCATATCAAGAGCAGATATTTTCCTCCTAGACAGAGGCTGGGGCTCTTCCAGCAAGATGGGTACCTTATGCAAAATGCTTGCTTATTAAGCAGATATTTTTGTTGTCATTAGCTTATTTGTCCAGGCTGTACAGAAGGGAGTAATGCAATGGAGGAAAATAAAAGAAGTAACTCCCTCAACACAGACCACTAGAAAGTAAGATCACTGTCCAAGCCTAAGGGCTGCAGTGGCCACAGTTGATTCTGCCTGGTTACAACCTCTAAGCCACCACAGCCTTAGTTTTTCTTATTTATTTATTTATTTATTCATTCATTCATTTTAACAGAGATGCTTCAGTCCCTGCAGAGTCCTAGCACTTCAGCCTTTTGATATTTGGTGGCTGAGGGACTCTTAGAACTCTGGAGAGTCATGGGGATTGCTGAAAGAGCCAGATTATGCTCTGCTTTGGGAAAGTAGGCAGCTACTTCCTTTCTGCTGTTCCTTTTCCTGCCTCCTTGCCATACTCAGATAATTATGGTAATAAGAATATTTGAGACGAGAATTTTAAGTCACAATATCATGCCAAACTTGAGTAGCTGATGAATAAACACTTCAATTAAGAATTTGTTATACTGTATGTACTATCACAGGAGTGTTTGCATCATAACATCTCCAGGATTTCAAGGAAAGAATTTGCATTAGTGAGTACTTCTGTGTTTTCCATCAGTTGATGAAAAAAATATAACTGGATTTTTATAGAGAAGAAACAACATTTTCTTCTAAAGGATCATCTTGCATAGGTGCAGACCAGCTGTCATAAGCATTAATTCTACTTTGTCTGGTTTCAAACCAGTGATATTTTCTGAGTGTAAAAGCAATGCATATATCATCTTAGAATAAAAAAAGGGAATGAAAAGCAAATTGCATTGCAGATATTTAGAAATGCGGTCTTGTGGTGCCTTCAGAGTAACTGAGACTGTGTATACTAACCTGTCTTGGGGAGAAAAGGTATATATTGGGGTGTCAGGAAAAGAGACCCACAAGAAGAAACAGTCCAGGAAGAAGACTGGGGAAAATACACTGAGCTAGAAAATACTGAAAGCAGAGAAAGCATTCATTATTTTTTTGTGGGCTTGGACTGAACCCTGATTTTCTCTGTCAATTTGAAGAGGAAGGAAAAGAATTGTTTTGAGGCAGTCCTGAAAAGACAAAGGCTCTTCCCTGTTAATGTTATAGTTAATCCTGGGAGACAACAATATTTTAACTGACAAAAATGATGTATCTGGAGGGTCTGGTGAAAACAAACAAACAAACAAAAAATCTTTCTTGATAATAGAACCATTCATAAGTGGAAGAAAGACTCTCTTTTGAGGAATGTAAGATTATCAAAGGAAACACCAATGGTACGTGTAGAAATCTTGTTTCACAGTTGTGTGGCTGCTGCTTTAGTTCCAGTTCAGTACTTCTGGTGTGACAAGTTTGCTCTTAAAGACTCCAACATGCACAAGTATCCAAAAAGACATGAGGGTACTGGGAATAGTGGTATAAACATGAAGAGGAGGCTTTGCTTTTATTGTTTGAGATGGCATAGGTCAAGCAACCTGGAATAATTGGTATTTAGCCACTGTTCTCCCCCTTCCTTTCTTTAAAAGATTGCGAGGATTTTAGTATTCCATAAATGAACTCAGCAGTGTATTAAAACTCCTGCTTGATACATTGCCCAAATACACTGCATGTTACTGTAATGGTCTCAACAGATGACATCTTTCCTCATGACAAGCAAAACTCAGGTGCTTCTCTGCATACTACTATAGTGATCAGCCTTCCACAGTTTCTCTAACAAATAATGGCTTAAGTAGGAGAGGATGTAAGAGATCTTTGGGAGATACTGCAGAGTAGTTTTCAGCAATTTTTCTCTCTCCAGTAGCATGCCTTAAGGATTTTGATTATTTTGTGCCCCCTCCTCCTTCTTTTTTAAACTCCCAAGAGAATTAGTAGACAAAGCAAATTCCTGGTTGTTGGGTTCATTTCTTGGCTTCTTTGGGGAGAAGAACCCCATACCTGAGAACTCACTTTGCTGGCTGAATTTTGACTAAGGTTTCATTCCTCCAAAACAAATAAAGAAAATCCCCTGTCTGGTAAACAGCCTCTTTCTAAAACCTTTTTTTTTTTTTTTTTTTTTTTTGGGTGGGGAGGTTGGGGAGGAAGTCTTGGTCTCTGGCATTATTGATCAATGTTATCCATCTTTTCATATATTATGAAAATCTTAGGACACAGTGGAATGGAAATGAGAGAGAAATGTCTGGTTCTGGAACTAAAAATGAGCTATGTACTGATACTAATTGACAGATGTGGTAAAACTAGATCTGCCATTTTAATAAAGATGGTGCCTAATAATCATTTCTCAATACCTTATGTACAGATTTTCTTAATTTTGTATCTGTTGTCAGCTCTACTATATGACAGTGAATTTGGGCACACTTTTTCTCCAGATGTCTGGGAAAACTATGCTGCTTATTTAGGAGGCTGATCTTGCCACAATGAGGAAAATATAGTGATATTAAGAGTGGAACAGAATCTTTTCTTAGAATCATAGAACAGCTAGGGTTGGAAGAGACACAGATATCTAGTTCCAACTGTACTTCCATAAGCAGAGATGCCACCCACTAGATCAGGTTGCCCAAGGCCTCATCCAACCTGGCCTTGAACAACTCCAGTGATGGGGCATCCACAACCTCTCTGGGCAACCTGTTCCTGTGTCTCACCACCCTCTGAGTGCCAGGAAGTTATACTAAATGTACTCTAGGCATCTTCTGGATTGTTAATGGCCTGCTGTGTAGCTTTCTCAGCAGACATCTGGGTGGTTGAAGTCCCCCATCAGGATGAAAGTGTGCAAGTGTGATGCTTCTTGTAGTTGAAGCAAGAGTGTCTCATCCACAGGCTCCCCTTCATTGGGCAGTGAGATACTCAGAAGCTGTCTGGAAATGGCTCTGGGCAACCAACAATGGGTGGTCCTGCTAGAGCAGGTCTCCAGCATTCCATTCCAAGATCATCCATTCTGTGATTCTGTGATAACTGGTCATGTATATCATATTACAGCTTTCATGTATTCTGTATATATATACAAAATTTATTTCATAAGACTGGAAGGGGAAAAATGGATTTCAGTTGGAAAACCTCCCACAAGTAGTATAGATCAATGTTGTTTGCAAGACAGTTGAGAAATGCATCCATTTTATTTTCAAATGAAAAAAATACATATATGAAGTAAAAAAGAAAAAAAAAAAAAGTGTAATGATTACTTTAACATGGACCACTGTATATGTGGAAGATTATGAGATGGTACATTATAATGAGACAGATCATTTACTTCAAAGTGTAATAAAAGTGTGATAGGAAAGGTTAAAGGAAAGAGTTAGATATTACTTGGATTCGTGTTGAAATTTGAAAGTTTTTTTTTTTTTTTTACTGTACAATATCAACAAGAGCTGACGAGCTTGAAACTGTTATGAGAAATATCTTTTGCACATTCCAGTATCAATAAAAATCTGTTAAGTTTACCGCATGATACCTTGGTAATGAAACTTCTATGACTCACTAGTGGTCACATATTTCTACTGTGATAGAATTCAGAAGTCTCACAATCTACGGGTTTCCTTGTGTGCATAAGTATTTGGTAACTGTTTAGGTAAGAAATGGAAAGACTGAAGAAAAATTCTAGGTTTTAAGATTCATACTTTGATTGTGTGATTTAGTTGCTGATTATTTCACCAAACTGCAAAATTTTCCTGTAGAACAGTGCATTTAAACTTAATTTATTATTCTTAAATCTGTGATTTGACTCTGAAAGTGGTTAAAACAAACAAACAAACAAACAAACCAACAGGTTTTCAGGAGCTGAGAAAGCTCTTGGGAGAAATCTAATCAATCTTCGAGGAGGGAGGAATTTAAACTGATGGCTTAGAAAGGTTTTAGCTCAAACCCAGAATTACTAAGCATGGACTTTGTTACTTTGTTGATATGGCATGGAGCCATTATTCTTCATGGTCTCATCTCCTCTAGTCAAGACTGGAAAATAAATGCTCACCACATCCACCACCAGGTCCTATTACAAAAATAAATAAATTAATAAATAAATAGATAAATAAACAATTCCAGTTCAGATGTCATTTCAGATACCAGTTCTTATAATAATAAACCATGAGAGTTGTAAAGGGTTAAATCAACCTCTATTTTAGAATTCTTCAAATTACAGAAATAACAACAACAGATCTATAAAAGCCAACAACTTCTGAGTGTTTCAGAAGAGAATCTTTACATATCTAAGTAAAATTAGTATTCTTTCTTCAGATATTCTAGTACTGTTTTATTTTTTAATACACCAATTACACTTAGGGGCAAGAGTAAAATTCTCTTTCTTTTTATGCTTAACTGTACATTTTCCTGGGTAAACTGTCCATCTACTTATTCTTGATATTAACATGAACACACAGAATATGGAAAAAGTATAAATGTATGGAAGTAATTACTGACTCTTCATTAAGGGTTGACTAGGAGTAGTTCTAGTTTGTACTTGGATTTGTCACTTTCAGTGACATTGGACATAAGAAGTTCAAGTCTCTCTTGCATGAAAGGCAACAAAGACTTTTTTGTGGATCTGGCCTGAAGACAGTGTCAATTTGCATCAGCTGGCACCGTGGCAGGCTGTGAGTAAGTGGGCATAAGATATTCTGTCACCAGAAAAAGTGACATTAATGTTGTGCCTCACCATGACCTATCATGGCCACAAGCCATTAGTTCCAATTAAAATAATGATTTTCTCTTTCAGGATGCAACACCAGACTTTGTACCAGGTCAGTGATTAACGCATGTTCCTTTTGTGCATTTAATGGTGAAACATAAACAGGGTAGGTTAATCATCCATCTTCAAAACTGACATTTTTAAGTAGGACAAGCACACACTGGGTGCAGACACTCACCTACCTACTCTGGCTGTTTGCTAAACAGATGTGTCTCTAGATGATCATTTGTCCTGTGTTCAGTGTGAGGCTTAAAGACAGAAGTTCTGAGAAGTGCCAGTTTCTGGTGCTGATTATCTATTTTTGTTGAACACAAGAAACCTTTTCTTCTGTCTTCAAATTTTCCTAAGTAGAAATTCTCCAGCTCTTTCCTTCCTTCCTTCCTTCCTTCCTTCCTTCCTTCCTTCCTTCCTTCCTTCCTTCCTTCCTTCCTTCCTTCCTTCCTTCCTTCCTTCCTTCCTTCCTTCCTTCCTTCCTTCCTCTTTTTTTTTCCTTCCTTAGAGAGACCTTCAGTGGATTTTACAGTGAGTTTTTCCAGACAATTCTTCAAGAGGGACTGAAGTACACTATCATGGTATCACTGTTTTAACTAGCTATTGCCTGTTGACTATGCCATAGTGTTACCTGTCTGTACTTGTTTTAGTTAAGGTCTACACAAGATAATAGGACTTACGCAGCTCTAAGAGAAAAACTTTGAGCAAAGAGATTGCCTAATATTTACAATGGGCTAGAGCTGTGTATCCACAATTATTAATTATTATTACTAGTTTAAGAATGACACAAACAAATCCTCAAAAAAAAAAAAAACCTGCAAAAACCCACAGAGATGATTTGTCATAACCTGAAGTTGTATAGATCAAAGCGCAGGTTTCAAATAACCTTTTGTAGCTATACTTCCGAAATCACATGAAACAATTTTTAGGGACAACTTTTTTAAGCTATTATATTCTTCAACAATTTCAGCCTCATCTGTGCAATTTTAATTCCATTTGTGCCTACAGAAGTACTGCAGTTAGTTGTCAAAGGGCACAGTGTCTAGTCACCCATGAGGCTGATCTAACATTTGCCTAATAGTATTCATTTGCTTTGCTTTGTACATACATATATTACATACACCTACATATACACATTATCCTTGCCCTAGAAGATTTCTCAAGTGTAAGGGAAGCACAGAACAAGTAAATAACTTGAAGTAGTTGGTTTTGGAGACAGTAACAAAAATACAGTAGTAGTCCCACGTTTGAACCATTCAGCAGCTAAAGCCCCCTGAGAGGAATGTGCTTTTGACTGCTGCCTCCCCTCAAGTGATGTTTGTCTGTTCTCTCCAATGCATTGCAGGTGGGTGGGTAGGTATGGCAGAGGACATGACCATGTGGGGCACTGGTACAGATCTTACAAGCTTGAACCTTGTCTTCCCACTTTTAAGACTGGTCAACTAAGCTGGGAAGCCAAAAGCACAGCAACCTTCATTTACAGGGTTTAGCATCCTGTTACACCCTTCCTTGTCACTAAATTGTGAAATGAAACCCACTGTGGACATATTTATCCTCTATCCTCCCTGCAGGTGACTGGGACCAAAGAAGGAGACAAATGGATCTAGTGAATGATTGCTTGAGTGTTGGTGCCATGCTCAAGGTTTTGGGTTCTATGACCTTGGATGCACTTGGATAACTTCCTGGTCTAAGTATTAGACAAACCAACCAGATGAAAAACTTTACTTGACCTGGTTCTCACCAACTTGGAAGAGCTCATTATAGAGGTCAAGACTGGAGGCTGTCTGGGTTGCAGTGCCCACGCCCTGGTTGAGTTTGTGATCTCGAGGAATATGGGCATGGCAAAGAGCAAAGAAAAGACTCTGAACTTCCAAAGACTGAACTTCAAGCTATTTAAAGACATAGTGGACAAAATCCCCTGCAACACTGTCCTTAGGGACAGAGGAACTGATCAGAGCTGGCAACTCTTTAAAGATGTTTTCCTTGGAGCACAAGAACTCTCTATTCCCCTGAGTAAGAAAGCAAGCAGAGAGGGCAGAAAACAAGGATGGATGATCAAGGACCTGCTGGGCAAACTGAGGCACATGAAGGAAATTCACAGGCAGTGGAAGCAGGGACATGTGGCCTGCAAAGAGTACAGGGATGCTGTCCAGAAGTACAGGGATGGGATCAGAAAAGAAGAGAAGGCTCAGAGAAGACCCCACTATGACCTTTCAGTACTTAAAGGAGACATAAAAGAGATTTAGAATGACTCTTTGCTCGATCAGGTAATGACTGGACAAGGGGAAATGGTTTTAAGCTAAAAGAGGGGAGATTTAGATTACAGGTTAGGAGGAAATTCTTAACTCAGAAGGTGGTGAGACATAGGAACAAGTTTCCCAGAGAGGTTGTGGATATCCCATCCCTGGAAGTGCTTAAGACAACGTTAGATGAGGCCCTGTGCCACCTAGTGGGTGGCATCCATGCCCATGGCAGAGGGTTTGGAACTGGATGTTCTTTGAGGTCCCTTCCAACCCAAAGCATTCTGTGATTCTATGAGTGTATGATCTCCAAGGAGGGAAACTCCACAACCTCTGTAGGCAACATATACCACCATTCAGTCACCTTCGTAATATTAAAAAAAAAAAAAATTGTTTTTTAATGTTCTGATGGAACCTCCCATGTTTCAATTTGTGCTCCATGTCTCTTGTCCTGTCAGTGGGCACCAATGAAAAGAATCTGTTGACTGTGTTAGTTTTCTGTCAGCTTACTTCTCCAGCCTGTCAAGGTCCCTTCAAATGGTAACACAACTCTCTTGTGTATCAGCCACAATCTCACAGTTTTCTGTCATCTAGAAATTTGCTGAGGGTACACTCTGCACCATAATCCAGATCATTAATGAAGATGTTGAACAAGACTGGACCTAGTATTGACCCCTGGGGTACACTGCTAGCTACCAGCCTCTAACAGGACTTTGTGCCACTGATCACCACCCTTTGGGCCCAGCCATTCAGCCAGTTTTCTATCCTCCTCACTGTCTGCTTGTTTAGCAAATTCATCAATGGTTTGTCTATAAGGATATTATGGGAGACACTCTCTAAAGCCTTACCAAAGTCCATGCAGACAAAACCCACTGCTTTCTTGTCATCTACCAGGCTGGTCATTTCATGATAGAAGCTCATCACGTTTGTCATGCATGCCTTCCCATTGGTGAATCCACGCTGACTACTCCTGACAATTTCTTTGTTGATGATGTACCTTGAAACAGTTTCCAGGATTCCCATTATCCCAACAAGAATTGAGAACTGTATTTAAGTAGGTGCAATAAGCTAAAACTTCTACAAACATCTTCCAAAATGTTCTTCCATTTTTTTAACTTTGAAAATGAGTAGTCCATCTTTGACTGACTATTCTTTTCCAGTAGTGAAACATGGAATGCAAAGTCCAGCCTTTAGCTCAAAGAACATTCTAAGTTTAATAAAGCTTGGGTTCTTATTTAAAAGTTATCCTTTCCTGGAACCACTTTAGGTTTGAGTATTCCCAAGTAACACTTTTACATGGCAGCTGTTCGGCCTATTCTTCTTAGCATTTCCTGTTCCCAACTGTCCTATGAAGAATTTACTTCTGAAACTGGATCTCCTTGTTCTTACCCCATTAGTGTCTTGAGCAGCCATAAATCACCCTGGAATATGACCAGGGGTAGTGGGAGAAGAAATCCAGTATATCAGCTTCACACAGTAATCTGAAAAATGAATCTGTGGACTGCTTGCAGGGGAAATTACAATAGATCTCATAAATATTTCTTTAGTGTATAATTCCATGCTTAGGCAAGTTTTCACTTTGGATCGAATTGTGGTCCATGAGAGGGCATTATTATTAAACAAAAAATAAACCCTAAGAAATTACGATGCTTTGTGAAATAGTGGAGGCATGGGGAAGTTATTGACTATTCTAAAATGAATGCAAGAGAATTCTGTGTTATATTCATTCACCTTCCCAGAGTTCATTGTTGGATGACAGCTTTGCTAACAGGGCATTTCTAGGCAGAGGTATAGTCTGCCCTAATAGAGCCATTATGAAAATAAATGATTCTCTTTATCCTCTCTCAACTGAAATAAGGGCTTATGAAGCCACATTTTGAGACAGTTTGAAGTAATGCATATGTTCTCCTTCTTGATTTGTTTCAAAGACAAATAACACTGAGAATTTCCATTTAAAAAGCAATAAAAATCATAGTAGACTTAAATCTAGGGTATGCTAAAACTAAGTATGTTCATGAAAAATAAGTTATTTTCTCTGGTATTTTTTAAAATATAATTGAATTTATTAGGGTAAAGTCTATTTTTTTTGAATGTTTGAAAATACCACCAGGTTCAATAGCAGTATTATTCAATATACAGTGGCGAAACATTTGACACCGTACAGTATTCTCCAGGGGAAAAAAAAAAAAAAGGCTCCTTAATGGCTTGGACAGATGTACCATTCATTGGGTGAAGAACTGGCTGGATGGTCAATCTTAAAGAGTCCCAGTGAATGGGAATCAATCTGGTTAGCAGCTGGTCACTAATGGTGTTCCCCAGGACTCGGTATCAGGGCCATATTTTTTCAACATTTTTCATCAATAGTCTGGATAAGGGGATCAAGTGCACTCTCTATAAGATTGCAGACAATACCAAGTTAGGTGAGACTGCCAATATGTTTATGGGTAGGAAGGCTTTTCAGAGGGATCTGGATAGGCAAGATCAATGGACCAAATACATGACTTTCAACAATGTTAAGTTGAAAGCATTAGGTTATAACTGCACTTAGGTTATAACAACACCACGCAGAGATACAGACTTGGGAAAGAGTGGCTGGGAAGCTGCCTAGAAAACAAAACAGAACAAAACAAAACAAAACAAAACAAAACAAAAAAGGGGTGCTGTTTGACAGATGGTTGAACATGAGCCAGCAGTGTGCCTAGGTGTCCAAGAAGCTAATAGCACTCTGATTTGCATCAGAAATAGAATGGCTAGCAAGAGTAAGTGATTGTCTCCTTGTACACAGCACTGGTGAAGTTGCACAAAAAATGTGTTCAGTTTTGGGTCCCTCAATACACAGATATTCAGTTGCTTGAACAAGTGCAGAGAAAAGCAACAAAGCTGGTGAAGGGACTAGAAAACAAGACTTATGAGGAGTGATGGAGTGTTATGTAGTCTGGAGAAGAAAAGGCTGATGGGAAACATCATCACTCTCTACAACTAACTAAAAGGAAGTTGCAGTAAGGAGGGTGTTGGTCTCTTTTCTCAGGTGAAAAGTGATAGGATGCAAGGAAACAGTCTCAAGTTGCATTAAGGGGAGGTTTAGATTGGCCATTAGGAAGAACTTCTTCAAGGAGAAGGTGGCCAAATATTGGAACAGGCTGTCCAGGAAAGTGGTGGAGTCCCCTTCCTTGGAAGTATTTAAGAGATGTGAGGACATGGTACTAAGGGACATGGTTTACTGATGGAACCATGTTGGTGGTTGGACTTGGTAATTTTGAAGGTCTTTTATAGCTTAAATGATTCTATGATTTTCTTAGAAAGTAAAAGGCAAACAGATGATTCTGAAAGTGGTAAAGTGCAGCTATACTTAATTTCCTTAATTTATTAAAAGCAAAACCAAAACAAAAAAGCAAACCAAACAAAACACAGCAACATAATTTGACAGAGAATTTCTGTGGAAACGTTTCATCCAGGATAACATGCCTTAACTTTATACCCTACACATTGCATGTATGTGGTTTTTTGTGTGTGTTGTCTAGCAGCTACAGCTGTACTTTCTGGGGCTCCGAAAGAGTCTATGAAATTATAAAAGGTTTTATGAAAAGCCCTTCATGCCATTAAATATTGAAATATTTGTAGCACTAAACTACTCAATTATTTCTCAGTTGTCTGACTTACAGCTACAGTTCTTGTGTCTGTAGGTGTACTGTTTGTGAATCCTGCAGCTGCTTTTCAGCCTCAAACTGAAAGTTCCTATCTGATAGTTGGACAACCATATTCATTAACACATCAGAAAAGTATATTCCCTGCTGTGGAGAAAAGGAAAACTGCTGTGGGCCTGTATAAAAATGCATGCTCTTACAAGATGTGTACTAGCACTTTAGCCTTCTAACCATATTCTGCTGAATGTTGGAGAAATAACAGAACATAAATATAGGAAGCTAGTCCTAATAGAAAAGGTGACTGATCTAGCCAAAGCCTAGAAGGATTCTCAAGAAGGTATCAACAAGATTATTAATAAGAAATGATATTTAATTCACTATGAAACAAATTGTAATTCACTATTTTAGAATCTGAATAGTAAATGGAAGGGGGAGGAAGGAGAAGAGCTAACTGTTAGGCACAGAAGTATTGCGTTGGCATGAAGATAACAAGGATGCCAATGGATTTGGGGATAACATCCTGTCACAGATTTGACCAGTACTGTCATGTCAAGTTAAAGAAGACTCTACAAGTGAGAATCCCACACTGAATTCAGTTTAGTCACTGGCTAAGCATCATGGCAAGATATAAGAAAATAGTGGTAAGCTATTTCATACATGCACTGCTGTGGTTTAAGCCAGCTGGCAGCTAAGCACCACACATCCTTTCACTCACATTCCCCCCCCAGTAGGATGGGGGAGAGAACTGGAAAAAAAGTGAAAGCTTCTGGGTTGAAATAAAGACAGTTTGATAGGACAGAAAATAAATAATAATAGTAATATTATAATAATAATGTGTACAAAACAAGTGATGTACAATGCAATGGCTCACCACCCACTGACTAATGCCCATTCTGTTGCCGAGCAGTGGGCCCCACACTGTGGCCAGCCACCCCATATTAATTGTTCAGCATGACACCATATGTTATGGAATATCCCTTTGGCCAATTTGGGCCAGCTGTCCTGGGTCTGTCCCCTCCCAGCTCCTGCTGCACGCCCAGCCTCCTCAGTAGCAGGGTGGTGTGAGAAGCTGAAAAGTCCTTGGTTTAGTGTAAGCACTGCTCTGCAACAATTAAAACATCAGCATATTTATCAACATTATTCTCATCCTAAATACAAAACACAGCACCATACCAACTACTAGGAGGAAAATTAATTATATTCCAGATGAAACCAGGACATGCAACATAACAAAACAGTCATATCAAGTAGATTTTGAGTTGAAAGTTTGGAAAGAGGAGAGCTAAGTGCATCAGCAGCAAACTTGATGATGCTTAAATTTGTCACATTAAAACAGAAAATAAATAAATAAATAAATAAATAAATAAATAAATAAAAAGTCTTAAATGCAAAAATATAGTTTTTGGACACTGAGGAAGCAAGTACTTTCTCCAATAAGAGCCTCTTGTAAAGCAAAATAACTTCCTGGTCTTAAACTTTTAGTTCCATTCATATATTTTGACAATCTTTAGGACAGAAATGACAAACTTTACCATTGTTACCCTGGGTCTCTAAACTGTCGTAATGGTTTCCCACCCCAGTCAAGACTCTCATTCGCATGTTTAATAGTTCTTGCTCTTCCAGTTCACAAAGTTATAAAAAAAGAAATTGCACTGCTGTAGAAACATAAGCCAGAGAGGATAAGTAACTAATTGCCACTTAAAAGTGTATTATTTTTAAAACCAATGAGATCTTAATGAGGGAGTAAAGATCTAATTGCTCCTACATATGGAAGCTAATTCAAAACTTGGATCATTCCTTTTCCTTTTATTTTTTTCTCTTTGTTTTCCTCTTTTTTTTTTTTTTTTTTTTTTTTTTTTTTTTTTTAGGAGGAGGAGAAGAGGAAAGCAGGCAGAGACCAGAAATGCATGCAGATATCAGGATGAGGTACCTTAGCCATTTGTACACATTCTTCTCCTAGCAAACAGAACAATGTTTATCTTTTTCCTCTTTCTTTACTCATTCCTAACACTTCACTTTGATTCATTGGAGTTTAGTGCTGCTGAGCCTTTCTATTTGTACAATTGGAATGGTTAAAATCAGCTCAAAGCCTTCCACCTGCTCTGTTGGAATTAGGCTCCTTAATTTAGTCAGCTGAATGATATGGTAACAATTGCAAGATGTTGTGACTCTAGTTATTGGAAGGAGTATTCTATTATAACAAGACATGAAAGATCCCTAAAAAATACTTCCCGAATTACACCAAAATAAAATCTGAAGAAATCTGGCCCACTCATGTGAATATAGATGTGACAAAAAAATAAAAAATAAAAATAAAATAGTCTAGTGAACTTCCTTTCAGTAAAACAAATACTAGAAAATAAGTGAACAATGTGAATTCACTCACGGTTGTTCTCAGTAGCAAGTGGACCATCATCAGGATACATAGTCTGCAATAACACTCACTCTTCTACTATATAACAACACTGCACTAGCACCCTGTTTGTCAAATGCAGCATCTTGATTAATCAACTGAAAAGCTAATTAAAACTCATGGAGAATATATCACAAATGCCCCCCAAATAAAAATGTGAATTAGAAGACAATTAGCTGAAAGCATTTTGGTACTACACATAAGGAGCCAGAATACATAGTACAAAATTACGGAAATGGAAATCGGTCAGAATTTTCAGAATTATCAGATTAATATAACTTTCTGAATGACACTGAACTACCCACCTTGGAGGAATGTAACTGAATTTATTTTGGGCTGTTTCAACACAGTTGAGCTGCTTGCCTACTGTGCTTTCTAACTCTGAGAAAGAAAATGCGGAGAGACTGCCCAACATTGACGCCCATTTAAAACTTCTTCAGTAAATAAAAAATATTCCTCTGGTCTATAAAAGCTGGGTTTAGGGTAACAAAAAGGATTAACTATGGAAATAGAAGAAACCATAGAGTTTTCTCTCCATGATAAGCAACATTTTACTGAACCAAATGTTTTGATAGAAGATTTCTGATCTTGAATGTAAAATAAAATAAATAATTGACTTAAATTAAAAATAAAATAAATAATTGACAGTTTAACTGAGAATGGTCAACTTAAAAGTTGAACACTTCTTTTATCAATTTCTTGTCTCTTTCACTCACCTCTTAAGGAAATTATTCTTGGACTAAGAATAAATTCAGAAAGTTTCATGTAAAGACTTTCCCGTCACCAAAGATAATGGTTTGTTTGCCTAAGGGTAAAAGAGAATTAATTGTAAGTAATACAAACCATTCTTTCTAATTTCTTTTTTCCCTGCTATATGGAATTTCTTTAACTGTTATCAGATGCAGTTTTAGCCCTATGGGGCTGTAATTCAGAACAGGAGCTCTTTTAACACCCAGTCATCCCTAGAAAGGTCCTCTGTTACAGAAACGTGATTTATTTTTGATGTGTTCCTCAAGATTTTCAGGTTTATTACACACCTGGAAATAAATAAATAAATAAATAACCTTGTTTCTGGTGCTTGCAAAATTTTAGTTTCAACCATGTCAAGATTATCAATAACTGTCAGTCAGAGTGGAGATTTAAAATAAACAAATAAATAAATAAAAAGCAGCTTTCAAATATATTCTCATGTGCTTAAAATAAAATATACATTTCACATGAAATTAATATATTAGGGTGATTGAAGAACATCATGAATAAAATAACAAAGGAAATCAAACAGACATATCATGAAATGCAAACGTCTCCAGTTCAAATACTGCTGTTGCAATATTTAATGACAATAAACCCTTACTTGTTTTACACTATAAGAAAATGATGCTGCTGCCAATAAGACTTTTGCTAATTATATGCGTGTGTGTGTGTGTAAATCTTATTTTGCTTTCACAGATTTTCAAGGATTACAAAGAGTTACCATGTCAGTGAGCTAATAAAAGCCCTACTGCCAGAAACAGAGGAGTGCTAAAGGTTTCAGTACCAGTGTGTGAAATAACTTTGAAAATAGTAAGGTGTTTTTCCACTTCTCATGCTTTCTAAATCTTCTCCCTTTCTTTTTTTCCCAGTACTACATAAAACCCTCTAAATCCAGTTCTGTAGCATTTCAGGCACCATACATGCTTCTTTATAAGGCAGTATAGAAAAGAGATTCTTGGAGAAACCGGAGTAAAAAGCAATTAGATCTCAAAACTGTGATGTCCCAGAAGTGGCATGCAGAAAAGCATGCTCAGAAATCAGCCAACGTGTAAGAATCTGTCTTTTCATATGGTGGGACACCAAGACTTCCTATGCATCTGTTGGAAAAAGAGTCAATGTCACAGTTATGTATTTTCAAACATATGAGGCAAGCATAACCCCAGAGAACGTGTTAGGTATACTTTGTGGGCAGTAACTGTTTGCCTCTGAAGAAACAAGGCACAAGGGGAAAGCATATGTACTGTGTCCATGCAGAGAAATGTGGGTCTAAACAGAGTTTATCTACTGCTCTTCTGTCTTGCTCCTCTCTCAAGCAGGGCACAAGCTGTTGTAAGGCTTTGAAGATCCACCTAAGCTTTGGATATTTGACTTTTTCTCTTAAAAAAAAAAAATATATAAAAAAAAAAAATTGGCGAGTCAGGGACTGAACTCTTGTTTTCTTAAGCTGTTGGTTTCCCTGGAGAACACTGAGGAAATATTGGCACTGTCTCGGCAAACCTACCAAGAACCTGCAGTTGTCTGACAAAACCCTTAGTGTCCACAGAGATTTTAATATGCTGTGCATTCATAAACACATGGGGAGGGATGGAGGAAATGGTAGAAAAATTTCAGATGTAGTAACACCCACTAAAGCTCTTAGTTCTATAAGC
Source organism: Netta rufina (assembly GCF_964035555.1). Taxonomy (NCBI): domain Eukaryota; kingdom Metazoa; phylum Chordata; class Aves; order Anseriformes; family Anatidae; genus Netta; species Netta rufina. The sequence goes on from NC_140124.1 coordinate 103,329,314, forward strand.
AGCTAAAAATGGAGGAGTCCAGAGGAAACAGCATGGAGGAAACAGCAATCATGGTTAAAAGACTTTGAGTGAAAACTTCTAGCATACTATAACATTTAATGCAGTTAGAAGCAAAAATAACATTTTTCTCACTCGCCAAAGTAACACCTCTCTTTGTCAGTGGAACAGTTGATAAATCAGTTGAAATAAAATGAGTTTTCCATCTGGCCACTGTGACACCCAACAATTCAAGCCAAATAGTGTGTAGCCTTTAAGGAAATATTTCTACCAAGCATAATTGTACACTCTTTTTTTTTTTTTTTCTCCTAGCTCAGTTTAAAATTCAAGATAATTACTAGCCTCATAAAACAAAGCTGAAGGCAAATACCTTTTTAAATAAACACTTTCCACCTTTGCATTAGTCTCTCCATCTATGAAAGACATGGTTATATTCTTCTCAGATTAGCCAAAGATAAAGGAATTAAATTAAGTAAATCTGAGTGGGTCTTTTTAGTTAAAGCCATGATTCTTTCAGTTAGCAATCACCTTTTTTTATGCAATTCTGAACTGATTCCTGAGATAAACAGATTTATACAAAATTAACATAATCTTGTACTAGGCTTTTTCTTTTTTTTTTTTTTTTTTATTTTTTCTTCTTGTTTTGTTTGTTAAGTGTCTTGTTTCTTTAAACTTGGTAAATTCCATGTGACCTTTCCTGTATATTTACTCCTACCTTGGTAGTCAGTGAAATGTTCTTCAACCATATTTTGACGGACAAGGTAATCCATTTTGTGATCTAACTCCTATACCAAAGTGTCAAAAGATTCAGTAGTTTAACATCTGGAGAAATTGTCATTACTTCTACAATATTTAGATAACACTTCCATTAATAATGCTTAGATCAGTGTTTCAAAATATATTGTTCTAGAACTTCACTTTGATCTGCTATTTATGTATTTTTAAAGACAACATTTGAGATGAATACATGTAATATGAACAAGAACTTACCTTTTCATCTAAAGCATTTTCAATACCTAAACAAGACATTTGTTAATGATGGAACAATAACAATTTCTGCATCATCCATTATATAGAAAGCATTTGTTTTGTCCTTAGATTAAGTGATTTTATTTCTGAGTACAAAACTCCCTCACTCCCCCGCCCCCACCCTACTCCACTTCTTACCTCTACCCTTCACACACACACAAAGTAAATAAAAACACCTACACAGTAGAAAAAGAAAAAAAAAAAAAAAGAAAAAAAAAAAAAAGAGTTTTCTTTTTCTCTAAATAGAAATGATTGGTAAAATGCTTGATATACCATACATCATGCATATAATTTCTTAAAAGGCACAGCTAAAAACAAAATTGAACTTGAAATGTCAAGTTCACTGAGGATGGAAAGGCAGGAAAAGTAAACTGAGATTAAGTATCTGAGTCTATCCTACCAGACTTCAAGCTTTCTTTGAAGTGTGGGTATTGTTGTTGTAGGGAAAGAGAGAAGGACTGATGGATCACATTCAAGAGCCTAACACTCCTGAAACAGACAAAAAGTTGCCACATAATTTAAAATTTTATACACTTATCTACTACCCTGTTCAATCTTGTTTTTTAGCAAACTTCTATTCTATAAAGATCACATATACACAAATACAACTGAGGAAAAATACAATACTACAGAGACTTCCACTGGATCCTGTGTTGATTACCATAAATAAATTATAAAACAGGTATCATTGTATGTCTGGTTTTTAGAGAAGAAGATATGAAGGTGTGAAGATGAAGTATGGGGAAAAGATGAAAGCAATAAAGTACCAATCACCTATAGGTGTGTAAGTAGGATAGATATCCCACCTTCGAAAAAACAGGTTAACTGCAATTTGCTACATTATTTTCTGTCTTCTAGTGTGTGGCTTCTTTCACTATGTGTGGCTGTAATGAGTCTTCATAGACTCAATAAGTGTTTAGCCACCCTGACTTTCGGGAATTGGTAAATCCATTACCCTCAGACTAACAAAACCTACCTTCCTTGTTTTTGCTATTTTCTATTTATTAGAGAAAAGAATATATCATAGCAAAACAACTCATATTCTAGGCATCTTCAGTGCTTTAACAATTCTTGTTCCAGGCCATCATGCCTAAAAATACATTGCTGTATTCATATCTCATTTATGAATTTAGCTTGGGCAATATAAGTTGCTAAATCTTTGGTGTAATACATTGCTGTATTCATATCTCATTTATGAATTTAGCTTGGGCAATATAAGTTGCTAAATCTTTGGTGTGGATAAAGGAGGAATGGTTAACTGGCAAAGTTGTGCCAGCCTGTTCAAGTCAAAGTGCAGTTGTGAAAACCATCCAATTCTTGTTACAAATAATAAGTAATTAGGTTGGTTCTGCTCAGCTCCCAGGAGACAAGAGCTGGAATCACAAATCCAAAAATCACAGCTTGTATTGACTGCCAGTACTGACAGCAGTATCAGCATAAAGAAGAAAACTGCTGGTGTAGGATATGAAAGCAACACTAACATCTCATATTATTTTGAGAAACCACTGCTGAAAAGAACTCTTGCACTCCTTCTCCTTCTTTCTACCCTTGATTTACATAGAGAAGCCTTTACTACTGAGGACAAAATACAATTTTGGCTTTAGAAAATGTAGGTTTTTCACCTTTCATTAGAAATTGAGCACAGGTAAATGAATTTCTGTAAAACTTTCTTAAAATGGAAGTCCCACAGTAAGCCATGGCACCATGATTTTCCTTAAAAAGAGCATGACACAGAAGGCCCTTAATGAAACAACATTTCATTCATAGTCTGGAACACCAACTAACACACAGCAACTTTAAGATCAAAAATCTGAATGACTAGTGGAAAACACTAAAACAAAAGGGGTAAGAATAAAATCTGCATGATGTACTTCTGTAATGTGGGGTCTTTCTCGTCACTCTTCCTCTTGGTTCACGATGTCTTAGTGTTATAGGATTGTTTGCATACTGCCTCTACACTTCTCTCCTATTCCAGAAATCGCATATTTTCTCTTTAATTTTCTTATTAATACCTCCTTTTCACCTCTGAGGGCTACCTGTACATCTTCCTCCTCCCCCCCCCCCCATATATATATATATATTTTTAAGACTTTCAGTTCATTTGCAATAAAGTCTTCAGCTTGCTGTCTTTCTCATTCTCCTTAGAGAGCAGAATACAGGAGGCAGAAACTGACTTTCTGCTTGAAGATGGATTTTTTTCAGGTAAGGAGGTATTCTTTCCCTCTTTTGGGAGATCTCTACCTGGCCCAGACTACAGCAGAGAAAAAAAGGCAAAAAGCATCCCTTTCACAGCTCTATCCTCTAACAGGACATACAATACCCACATACTATGCTGGAGATTTGTGTTGTTAATTTCAGTTGCAAGGAAGAAATGGTAAATGACCTTTTTCTTGTATTATTTTCCTCTCTAGCTGAGAACAACTCTCGTCTGTCACACAAACGTAAGAAGTATTTTGCTTTCAAACCTGAGAAGAGATACAAGACTCAATTCATATGACTATTAGAGTGGTACACATTGCTCTTTGAGCAGGTTGCAACAGGTGTATATTGCAGTAACTGAAAGTATTTCATGGTTGGTACTGTACTGGGTTTACATGGTAAGGTTTTGGTATCGGGGGGCTGCAGGGGTGGCCTCTGTGAGCAGAGTCCACCAGCTGCTCCATGTCAGATCAGAGCTGGCTCCATCCGGCTCCAAAAGGGACCCGCTGCTGGCCAGAGTCAAGCCTGCAAGCAATCCCATTGGGCCTCTGGGAGAGCAGATTTAGAAAACGGAAAAAAAAAAATGCTGCACAACAGCAGCTGGGAGTGTGAAGAGTGAGAAAATGTAAGAGAGCCAGCCCTGCAACTACCAAGGTCAGTGCAGAAGGAGGGCAGGAGGTGCTCCAGGCACAGAGCAGAAGTTTCCCTGTGGCCTGTGGAGAGGGCCCAGGTGGAGCAGGCTGTCCCCCTGCAGCCCATGGAGCACATCTCCATGCTGCAGCCTGTGGAGGAGCCCCCGGAGGAGCAGGTGGATGTGGCGTGGAGGAGGCTGTGGCCCATGGAGAGCCCCCGCAGAAGCAGGCTCCGGGCTGGAGCTGCAGCCTGTGGAGAGGATCCCACACAGGAGCAGGAGGTCTTTGGGGAGCTGCTGCCCATGGGAGACCCATGCTGGAGCAGTTTGCTCCTGACAGAGGGACCCTATAGTATGGAGCCATGTTGGAGCAGTTCTTGAAGAGCTGCTGCCTGTGGGCAGCTCCCACAGGCTCGGTTCGGGAAGGATGGCATCCCATGGAGGGACCCCAGGGGCAGAGGATGGCTGTGAAGGAGCAGCAAACATGAAGGATCATGGATTGATCCCATCCCCCGCTCCCAATTCCCCTGTGCAGCTCGGGGGTAGGAGGTAGAAGATGGTGGTTGGGGGGAAGGTGTTTTTAGTTTGGTTGTAGTTTCTCATTGTTCTAGTCTGCTAGTGATAGGAAATAAATTATACTAATTTCCCTATGCTGAGGCTGTTTTGCCCATGATGGTAATTTGTGTGTGATCTTCCTGTCCTTATCTCAGCCTTTGAGACATTTTCATCCTATTTTCTCCCCTTTTTGTTTGAAGAAGGGAAATGAGAGAGTAGCTATGTTGGTGTTCAGCTGCCCAGCAGTGTAAAACCACCACAGGTTCATGCTCTCACAACAGAATGGTAAGTTTCTCTCTTTAACTATCATCTGTGTGACCTCCCCACTGGCAAATTTAGTAAAAATTAATGCATAGCATCTCTCAAGTAGAAGTCCTTTTCTTTAGGAGAGAAAAAGGGAGGGAAAAAAACAAACAAACAACTGTCTACAAAAAGCAGTGCTGAAGAACATAAGATATAATAACCATGTCTGATTTTGTTATTATCTTAATGGTGTACAATTAAAAAGGTTATGCAATACATTGTAGAAGGAACCAATATTGCCTTGGAATCCCATGAGCATTTTTTAAGGAGCACAAGGCAAAATAATGCTGCTGTAGAGCTCCAAGCATAGCATGCTATCTAAGAAGTCTGAAATCACTTCAATAATATATTACACAAATGTATTTTTGGACTTCTAGGATCAATGCAGGGAGGTACTTCAAGTGAAAAAAAAAAAAAAAGGGAAAAAAAAAAAGAAGATAAGAAAATACAGAGGCAAGTCACAGTGCAAAAGAAAAAATATGTCCAAATTATAGATCTCCCTGAATTTGGCAGCATATGAATCAATTTACCTTGAAGATTGTGCTTTATACAATGCTTTTGGCTTCTTTACCTCTCACCAAAAATAAATAAGTAAATATATATATAGTAATAACGAATAAAATAATTCTCTCCTTTTCTAAATGAAAGAAATGTGATAGAAATCAGATTGTATACACTGAGTTATCCTTGAAGATTCTTCCTCTTCCTTAAGGTATCAGTATGCTAGCAGAGTTTTTAAAGAATCAGTTTAGGAATCACATGTTAAGCCCAAGTATAACATGTCCTTGACTAAAGGGCACATCAGTTAGCTGTGCTGATAAAGGATAAGTTTTAAAAGACCAATAGAAATTTGAGTACAAAGATTCAGAAGTGATGTATCTGTAACTGAGGATATACAGTTATATACTCACTACATATTTGCCAGAGTTGTTGAACCTCTCAAAACTTTAAGCTAGGAAATTCCAAGAGAACAGGTCATCTTTTCATGAGGCTTCTGGAATTTATGTAAGATTTTTGTTGAAATATTGCAAAGTCAGCATCAACTGTCTTTCATTTGCTCCTTCTACTTTAGGTCTCACAGAATACCAGCAAGCACATACAGAATATTTTTCCTTTCCCCCTTCTCACTCCTATCCCTCACCAAAGCATGATAAGTAATGCCTGCAGAGTAGTCTTTCCAATACCTAAATTTAGTTGGCTGTGCTGCTATCTACTCAGATCATAAAGTTTCAAATCCTGTTTTTAACTGAAGAAAGATGAGAAAACACATGACACAAACATGAAAGATGAGAAAATGCACAGAACTGCATCTCAAGAAACTGGTTTCTGTTTATCGTTCAACTCTTCATTATGGTATGCCTAAGTGCTACCCAGATGCTTTATAAATTAATAATACCTTTTCAGCTTTCCTTGAGGTGAAGTTTTAAAATCCTTGCTCCCAAAGAATATATGTCTTGTATTCTCTCCAAAACAAAATGCAATATAGGAATCATACTAATTTCCATATTAAGAACCCAATCTTTTGGGTTGCTTTTGTGTTTAAAAAAAAAACAAAAAAAAAAAAACAAACAACAAACAAACAAAAAAAACACAGCTTATTCCATAAAAGTGTTTTCAAACTGTGGAGCTGTCCTAGAATCCATCAATGTGACACATCTGTATTGAAGTTGGTGCTATGTCACTTCCACCTGCTTCATATTCACTCTAAAGTTGACAAGTATCGTGTACAGGCTGAATTTATACTATACATGTCAGAGGGAGTACACTTCAGTTTCTTCTACCAAAAAAAAAAAAAAGCTGTAAGAAGCAATGATGATGTGATGATGCTTAATTTAAAAAGAAACTGCAAGAAAGAAAGAGAGAGACAGAGAGCAGGCAGGAAGGCAAGAAAAAGAAAAAGTAATAAAGAAAGTGGAACAGGCAGGTAAGAGTTCTAACGTGTTTATTATGAATCTTATATGTTTATTTATAAGCATGTCGATTTCACTGCTATTTAGCTGTTCCTTCTATACCTCTGGAAAATATTGAAAATATAAGGAAGAACTCCCATTTTCTTCCCAGTTGTACAAGTACTACTAGCAATATAAGGTTCAAACATACTTTGTACCCTCGCAGATGCATGGGACAAATAAACATGTACATTGCATTCATCTACCCTATCATATTTTATTATATCATTAAATGCACAAGTTAGATATGGTAAAACAAAGAGATGGGAGATTCTTTTTTTTTGAAATTGGGGGGGTTCTTTTGGAATTTGGGTCTGATATGCTCTCTCAAACTTTCAAAATCTGAAGATTTTGCAAATGCAAGACAGGTCTCTTCATGGTCCAATCGTGCCATTCCATAAAATTGCTACAAAATATTATCTGACACTTCATTAGTTTGCTTCACTAGCTTTCCTAGAAATCACTTAGCAACACAGCTTCCCAACCACACACATGCGTGTCATTAAACAAAGAGAATTGGCTTTCAGCTCTAAGAAGGTCATCAAAATTGTAATTAAAGCAAAATGCATTACTATGTTGAGCTCATTTGTAATAATAATAATATATAATAATAAAAAAGATTTATGAAAGATGTAGCTATTCATCTCAAACATATTTATTTTGCAGCTTTCTTCCCATTTAAATGGTCTCAAACAAAATTTTAGAAACAAAGAAACATTAGAGTAAACTGAGTATGTATGAGGAAAACAGCAACATGGAGATATATGGAAATTAGTGTTGTTTAATTCAAAGAGATAACAACAGAACCATATGCTGGTATCAAACAAACTTTGCAAGTTAATAAGGAATGTTTCTGATTCCACATTTGAGAGAGGTCAGTCTCAAAAAGAGCTTTCATAAGTTTGGTTTTCTCAGCACTCCAAAATCTTGGTGAATAAGTAATCAGCTGTATGTAGAAACAAGCTCTAGATAAATAAATATAAAATGGATTGTGGATTTATGGAGTTGAATCCACCTTCACTTTCCTAATTCTGTCTCTGAGCACATTAACCAATTCATGCAATTTCATCTCCAGTCTAGCAAGAAGGTCAAGTTTTGCTTTCTTTCTTCATGTGTTTCAATACTATCAATTTTACTCTCCAACAATTGAAAGTCCATTTTCTTAAGAACATTAACCATATTGAATGTTTAAAAAGTGTGTATACTAAGTCAGTTCCCATCAGAAGAAAGTCAGTGGTAGGTTTCTGTTCACTTCAGTGATAGCTGTAACCCAGTAACTACAATTGTCTTTCCATCACTAGTAGAAGGCCACAGGCATTGTGTTGACTAATTTGTGTATGATCTCATCTGGATTTGTATGGCCTGAGTTGGATTTAGCTTGTTGCAACAACTGTCTGGTGAATTCACTGCAGATGTGTTAACTTCTCTGAGTGTCCTGTGTAGCAGTGGTCTCACAGGCCTAGGGAATCAGTGCATGACAGTAGCACTTTTTGTCAAAAAAAGTTGAGAGACAATGGAAAGTAAGCAGTCTGTTGTGAGAAAACTTGTAGAAACAAATCTGAGACTGAAGGGAAAAAAAAAAAAAAACCTCTCACCATAAATATTATACTGTTTCTGCAAAATCCACTGGGTACAGATGACTTATTATCACTACCCTCCCTCTACCAATTAAGAAAGACTCAGCTGTTGACTATAGGATCTGGAAGGATGTTGGAAAAGTTAGCATTGCAACAGAGAGAAGGGTGGGATATAACTTGTGTAGCAATTTTAGCTGTATTATTAGTCATATTTTTGTATTGTTTTGGACAATTAAACTGTAAAAACATCATTTTAACTAAAAATACATTCTTAGCTCCATATTTGGTGTGTTCCTTTTTCCCCACAACAAGATTTTGAGGGTAACAAAGTGTAACAAGAGTGAAATTAAATCATTATTGTCTCCTGAATTTCTACAAGACAGCAATTTGGTTTTATGTAAAACATCATGCAAAATTGCAACTTGTCTTTATGCAGAAGTGTTTATAAGCCTTCAGGCATTCTTCCAAATAAATCCCTCTATTATTGCAACTATTTGATTGTACACTGCCAAAATCTATCATAGAATCACAGAATATCCCGATTTGGAAGGGACCCACAAGGATCATCAAATTCAGCTCCTTGCACCACACAGGTCTACCCCAAAATTCAGATCATATGACTAAGAGGACGGTCCAAATGCTTCTTAAACTTTGATAGGCTTGGTGCCATGATTATGTCCCCAGAAAGCCTGTTCCAGTGCATGACAACCCTATCAGTAAAAAAAAAATTTCCTGATATCCAGGAATCATTATTTATTTATTTATTTTTCCTGTCAGAGGTCTTTCCAGCTGTAGGCACTAATGTACCTGATGAAGGACTTGCCAATGCAATATCTATATGGGGCCTAGTTCAAGAAGCCAAATATTATTCCTTTGGTTTAAACATTTGTAGTCATTATAACCCTTCTCTCAGCTTCCAAATCACAATATGGCTCCAATTAACTGACTAAACCAGAACAGTAGAACTGTCTCTCTGGTGGTGTGTCTGCATTTCAAGTAAAATCTTCTGGAAGTATGATCTCCCATTCTCTTAGAAAACTCTAGAAAAAGTTTTTTTAGAAAAAGTTTCTCTTAGAAAACTCTATACTGAATACAAACTCTTAGTTTTGCTTTATTTGTATCAACTGCTTGAAAAGTAGGTGTGACTTTGTAATTGGAAACCCTTGATCGGTAATGATTGCTGTGATGCATCTCTGCAGCTTTTCTGAGATCCTCAGCAGTATAAGAACATTAACAATAGCCAAGTTGTTTATATCTAAGGAATTGTTCTGCAACAGTAGGATTTATACAGTACAAGCATTTTTTTGCTGAAGCAAGAAAGAATTGAATTAATGCAGCAGCTGCATTAACTTAGATTTAACACATGTTTTGCATTTAGAAATGGCCAGCTAATGTTGTAGTAAGATCAATAGGATTGGACTGCTGTGAATTTTTGTAACTTCTACAATATACTCTAAGCTGTTTATTACCTAACCACAGTCTCTAGAGTGCAGAAGCAATCTAATGTCTCTTGAATACATGTTCATCTTTGTGAGGTTGAGAGCATTATATTAGATGTAGGGCCATTAATCTTTAATTTCAGAGAAAAGTATTGGGCACTCACTATTAAAACTATCTGAAGTAAATCCAGACTAAAGAACTAAAAAAGCTTTGTGAATCTACAATATTTAGATTTGATACGGGAAAATATGTGTGCTACCTGATAACTGATGACACATCAAAAGTCAGTCCCAATGATTTGGTGATAACTCCTACACCTAAAAACTCACAAAAATGTTAATAATAAATTCCTAAAAAATCTTAAAAATTATAATATCCAAAATAGTTTAGAGTAATGACTATGTCTGAATTGATGAAACCAACTGTTCTTTACTTCCTCAAAAAATATTAGTATGCGCTACTTCAAGTGCTGTTCCCTTGGATGGTACAAGAGAGATACATAACAGATGGTGTAAAAGGGAGAGAGAAGAAAGCAATTGAATGTTCAACGGTGGGTACACTGTGTTGAGATATGGCGCCTGAACCTGCCCTAGACCTGCATATCTTTTCACCTAGCATTCTGCTTCTAGAAGGGACTTTCCAAACAGCAATGATGCATGACCTATTTGTCTGCCATCAAATGCAAGCCCCTGTCAGGACTTTCACATCTGAGAAATGAAATGAAAAAAATCTACAGAATAGCTTTGCTATTGAAAAATTCAGCTTCCTTAATCTGGAAGCAGAACAGCATGCTTATAACTTTCTGGGCTAACAACTCCAGCTGTGGATGGTATCTACTCCAGAATACTTTGTATTAATGACACAACTAATCAGCAACCCAAATAAACTATCCCCAAATTAAGAAATGTCTGTAGCACTAACTTAATCACATTATGATTAAATTATTATGTTATGAATGATTTGCATTAATAATACATACAGAATAATTTAATTATGGCACTCTTAATTGCCCTTCTTCTTTGGAAATAGTGAATTTAGGGAGAGATCTTGTACAAATTGGATTATTCAAATATAAGAAATACTTCTGTACCTAATGATCATTAAAAAATAATAATCAATTATTTGTTCAATTATTTTCTAAAAAGAATAGGTCTATTATTTGGAATGTTATATTATTTCTATTACTATCAACTCCCTAACATCACCCTGTAGACTTCTGTTTTACTCTAGATGAAACATGCAATTTATCCTAATTTATCCTGCAATTTTTATAAGGATTATAATTCAAAATATCAGTAGCATTATAAACATTATTCTTTTCACAAACCACTTCTCAAATTTCATTCTCGTGATGTGGAGGAATAGAAGGGAAATAATCAAATGTTTTTTATGAAAATTTTTACATCCCAGTAGAAAAATAGGAACTACAAGCTTGTATTCATGAATGCACAGTTTAAGTACTAAAGTTCATGTACTTTGTGCAACTTGTATTGCATTGCACTTAGTACACAGTGTTCTGTGTACCAAAAATAAAAGGTTTTGTTTTTAGAGCCTATTAAAATTGCAGTTCTAGTCTATAAAAGAACTTGTAAAAATAGCATCACAGGAATAAATTTTAAATGTGTCTAGTAAAACTCAAAGTTTAAAAGAAGGAGAAAGAGAAGAAGCTATTCAATTGACAGGCATATTTGTCTTCAAAAATTAATTTACATTCTCAGTGAAGTATCTGATTTTGTTTAGTATTTTTATTTTCAAGGACTATTATCCACTCTTTCAACTGACAGTCATCACCTGTCATTCTCCAAATGATCTCTGTGCTTCCAAGCAGACTTGCAGCTTCAGATCAGTAACATGAGTGCACAGTGCCTGGCACAAAGTGTATCACTGGACTATCATCATCAGTTGCTTTCACCTCAGACTATCAACCTTGCTACTAATTCCCTGTCTCCATTTTTAACCATGAAAAGACATGTGTAAAGAGGGGCATGAATGAAAGTATAACTAAAATTATCAAAGAAAAAAAAAATCCTTTGTATACAACTAGGTATTTACAAGGTGTTCCTTAAAATCAGACCCATAATTCTTTCCTTTTTATGAAACCTTCTCACTTAACTTTCATTCAGTACTGGCTTTGGTTTTTCTTAAACTCAGCTATGCTATCTGTAAGTTCAACTCAGAGTCTGGGAGGTTATGAGCTGTTGAAAGGCCCCAGATTTTAAGCAGATGTCTGGTTTCTAAGAAGCTTTATATATATGATGCATTATAAGTCATATTGTTGTCGTATGTTTATGGCTTTTGTTAGGACGGGAAGATTGATATTTTAGCACTTGAAACATGTCTTGATTATATTTTTTTAAAATAGCTAAACACAAGAAGTTTACAAATGAAGGGTTCTTTTTATGGGGTGGGGGGAAAGGGGAGAAGGAGGAGGATGTGTGTGGAGATAACAGAAGGTCTGTAAATATAAATAGATTTTCAGTTTTCCCAACTTGAACCTGATCAGAAGCATCTCTGAGGAGAATTTTCAATTTCTCTGGAGAAAAAAAGGACTCAGATGAAAAACAAGTGTTTCCTCTTGCAAATATTACCTACAGTTGTTCATACTGTGTACTGGTCACAATTCCCATGAAGGTATTCTCCTAAATAGAGTAAGCTTCTCTGAATCGGCTTCATATCCAACTACATGGAGTCCCTTAGTTCTCATGATTGGGAATGATAACCTGCTCTACTCTGGTTACTATGTATTCAAGGAAAATGGCCTTTTAAAGCAAGCAAAAGATACCTAAAAAAATCAACTTCAAGAGGCGCCGGTGTGATATTTTTATAGAGGGCTTTGGGTTGTTTTTTGTTTTGTTTGGTTTGTTTTTGTTTTTCCCAGGCCTACTAGATCAAAGCATTCAGGGTGACAACAAACTATCATCAGCAGCTTTTAACTAGAGACTGTTCACAAGTATGAAAAGAATTGTTTGTATGGTGCCCCAGTTTTCTGTAGGGAATGTAGCTGATAAACCCTATTTGAATGCAATCCACAATGGCATCATTAACTACAAGATACTAGATTATGTAGATATGCAATTGATATCATCTATCTGGACTTGTGAAAAGAATTTGACGCTGTCCCCCATGATAGCTTTGTCTCTAAATTGGAAAGACATGGATTTGATGGATGGACCACTCTGTGAGTAAGGAATTGGATGAATGGTTGCACTCAAAGATTTGTGGTAAATGGCTCAATATCCAGGTGGAAATCAGTAACAAGTGGTGTTTCTCAAGAGTCAGTATTGGGAACAGCACTGTTTAACATCTTTGTCAGTGACATGGACAGTGGAATTCAGTGCACCCTCAGCAAGCTTGTCCAATGACACCAAGCTGTATGGTGCGGTTGACACACTGGGAGGAAGAGATGTCACCCATAGAGACCATGACAAGCTTGAGAGGTGAGTTTGTGTGAACCTCATGAAGGCCAAATGCAAGGTCCTGCATCTGGGCTGGGACAATCCCCAGCACAGATACAGGCTGGGCAGATTGAGAGCAGCCTTGAGGAGAAGGACCTGAGGGTGTTGGTTGACAAGAAGCTCAATGTCAGCCAGCAATGTAGGCTTGAAGCCCAGAAAGCAAACCATGTCCTGAACTACATCAAAAGTAGCATGGCCTGAAGGTTAAGGGAGGTGATTCTCCCCCTCTACTCTGCAGTTGTGACACCCCACCTGGAGTACTGTATTCAGCTCTGGGTCCCCAGCAGAAAAAGGACATGGACATATTAGAACAAGTCCAGAGAAGGGCCACAAAGATGAGCAAAGGGCTAGAGCATCTGGCTTCTCTTATGAAGTAAGATGGAGGGAGTTGGGGTCACTCAGCCTGGAAAAGAGAAGGCTCCAGGGAGACCTTATAGCAGCATTTTAGTACTTGGAGGGGGCCTACAGAAAAGCTGGAGAGGGACTCTTTGTCAGGGAGTGTAGTGATAGAATGAGGTTAATGGCTTTAGGCTTAAAAAAAAAAAAAAAAAAAAAAAAAAAAAAAAAAAAGCAGTTTTTTTTAAATATTAGGCAGAAGCTCTTTACTCAGACGGTGGTATGGCACTGGAACAGGTTGCCTAGGGAAGCTGTCGCTGCCCTATCCCTGGAAGTGTTTAGGGCCAGGTTGGATGAGGCTTGGAGCAACCTGGTATAGTGGAAACTATCTCTGTCTATGGCAGGGGCCTGAAATCCTGAAATTAGATGATCTTTCTGGTTTCGTCCAACCCAACCCATTCAATGATTCCGTGATTCTATGAAAATATTAGAGGAAGAAGTTAAGTAGGAGCAGGAGGGTGTCTGTTCCCCAAAAGTATGTGAGCAGGAAGCTGAGGACAACCCCTGTGGCCAGTCATACCCCTACAGGTGAGACACTGTCCCACCAGGACTGAGTGCAGCAGTAAAAGCTGCATGCTGGTAGCAGGGTCCAATGACATACCTCAACATGGCAAGCAGTGAACCAGGTCTGGGAACCAAACAGGGGGCCAGTCAGCAACAAAAGAACATGACAGACAGAGTCAGGGTGGCAAAAGGCTATAATGTGCGAGAAAGAGCCATGTGGGTTGCTGAAGCCAAATTACTATGACCATTTGGTTTAAGAAGGAAAATTCTAGTGTAACAGAGTGGTACCCAAACATACCTTAAATATCACAGGCTCTGAAAGTCTCTATGGCAGATTAAGTGGAAAGGCTATTGATAGAAATTCTATCTGAACTGAAAACTGCTTGAAAAAGTGTGGTGAATATATAACTTCTCTGTATTATGAGGGCAGGTGTCTTGCGAGTTGACAAAGAACTTTGATAAATAAGCTGTCTACCATGGCAAAGTTCCTGGCTATGGAATTGTTTTAGGGTATGAAGTTATTAAAATCCAACATAGTGAATGTTAATGTAAAATCAGGAAAAGAAATGTAATCTGGGCTTGTAGAGAGAGGAACTGGATTATCTAAATGTTATCATTTACCTTCCAGCGTTGTTACTACTGTATTTTCTTTTGCTTTTCAGACTAAACTCACCATTTTATGCAGACTTGGAATTCAGATACCAAGCAAAATTTAAGAAATGTAACTGCTGGACAGCCTGAAGCAAACATAAACACAAGGACAGGCAAGTTTTACCCTTTTTATTTTATTTATTTTATTTATTTATTTTCACACAGAGCATGTCAAGGAATGTAACAGAGAGGCTAGAGGCAGGGTGTATGGCTACCACCTTGACTACTTTGTCAGCTGGGGATAAGACAGTTGTCACTATCCTTTGCAAAAACACAAAGACGGGTTTAGTGAAGAATCAGCATTTTCCCTCTCCATAGATTGTGCCTCTCACTATCATTCATAGACTGTAGTGTTAAAACAGATCACATAAAATCTGTAGATATATTTTATAAAATTGTCCTTTTGTCTGGCAACAGCATACAAGATTCAAATTATTTTGTGGGTTTGGTCCTTTCTCTCCAGGTCACTCTTTTGCGTAGTACTTAAAAAGATCTGATATCAAGTTGTATTTCTGTGTGACTGCTACTAGCTCATTGTGTTTCTTGACCACACCTCCAGTCTTATGTTTGGTATGCATTAAACATAATAAAAAATCAAGTGTCAGATTCGAGGCGTTGTTACAGCAGCACTTACACCTGAACTTGTTATCTGTGATACATACTGAATGCAGAGAGAACAGACTGACTGCACAGTAATTTTTAGATGCTTCTGTAAAAAAAAAAAAAAAAATCTTGTTCATGTTGTCCAAATTCACTCATGATAAAACAGATGCCTAAGAATGCATTAACAGAGTGCTGGGATATTATATTTTAAATGTTGTTATCTTCAATCACTTTAGAAAAAAAATATATATATATTTAGGCATTGTAAGTAACAGACCTGATTAATGGTGGCATCAAAAGAGGTTTCTGATTTTTTTTCCCCTCAGAATGTTGACTTCTTCTGGGAATGCCAGTTAAAATCTGTTTTAGACTAGAGATGGACACAGCTGCAAACCTGAGAAGAAAGCCTTAATGTGGGTGACCCAGCTTATCTGTGATCACTGGTTTGCTTTTCCTTTATAGCAGGACAGAAGACATTAGAATTGCACTCAAAAAGGGAGTTTTATGGAAAACCCTACTTTGAAGTGGGTATTTGGCCTTTTGCTTTTAAAGGCAAGTAACTTTAAATTCTCTTTGAAGAAGAGTAGAGGCCTAGTTGTACAGCATTCTTTATTACAAAGATTTCTAGAGTCTGAGGCTCTACTAGCCCTCTCCTTTTAACATCTCTTACCAAGGTGGGACAAAAACTAATAAAAATAGCTGACGTCTATCTCAGTTTGAATTTTAAATGGGTTGTTTTCAGCTCCTACAATTTTTCCATTTTTCTTTCTATTGCAGTAAGAGGAGAGGTGTATTACTGAGGGACTATTAAGATTTTTTTCATATGCTACCAACTTTTTGATGTGATTTGGACTATGGTATTTAAAATCCAAGCCTTCAGCCACATCTCCTGAAATTCAAGCTTATTCTTTCACTTTGTGGCCATCCCTTTCTGGTTAACACACAAGGTTGATTATCTGTTTTCCACTGCAAGAATGAAAAAAAAAAAAAAAAAAAAAAGTGCTAACCCCTTCATGGTTACTATATGATTTCATGACTGAATGGCATGAAAAAATTGGTCATTTACACCATTTATTCCCTTTGAAGGTGGGATGGCAGGGAAGTTGAAATGTTAGGAGTGATGCTTTAGACAAGAACCTTACACCACATGACAGCCAGATACCTTGTGGTAGTGACTAGGTTAGCAGACATGGAGTAGTAGACAGCTAAGTATTTTGATTATTGTATGTTATAAAATATAAATGGATTTTTTTAACATCAGTCAGGACAGTGTTAATAGGTATCTCACAAGTGTAAAGATGATGCACTGTCCATAGTGAATGTTGCATTATGCTTATAGAATACATGTAAAAAGATACTGGAAACAAACTATTCAGTGAAATGCTTAAGACAAAAACGTCACTAGGAACATACATTTGAAAAATTGTAGTTCCAGGCCAAATCCCACTATGTGGTTTCAAAAAAAAAGTGGTATTGGAAAAGGAAGACAAGATTTGCCTGGAGCTGAGTTGCTTGGGCAGGGAAGCTGAGTTTTTGATTTGGAGGAGTATCTTGACATACCAAGTCTCTTACGGATGTGGCAGAAAGAATATAAACACTGGTGCACTACAAAAAGGGAGTAGGTATAATAAATGACAGATTCAACTGTGCTAATATAGAAATGGTATCAGTATCAAAACCTAAAGTCAAGTAATGTGTATCATTTAAGTAATCTGTATCATCCACCAATAGTGAGTCCATACAAAAAGAAATGCCTTGCCTGAATCTGGAAGAGTGTGTAGGTGATCTAAAGATCCCATCTTTGAAAGACAAATAATATTTATGCCACATGCAATTACAGATGTTAGCAGGATCAGCAAAAGCCATTACCATTAAACAGTAGAATAAAAGTGCTATTAGAAATATATGTATAAAGCCTTCAAACGGAGGAAAAAAGCTAGTTGTGTAATGAGAAAAATGAGAACGATCTTAAACAGCAGCAATTTAAACTGCTGTGTTTGTTTGTTTAAGGAAAAAATAGTTTGGAATACAAGTTTTTAAGGGGCTAAATAATAATAATAATAAAGTTAAATTTTTAGTAATGAATTGTCCAGTTTAGCTGGTATTAATGTGGTGTTTCTAGAGGAAGAGCTATAAGAAATCCTTAAAATGCTAATTGTGTTGAGTAACCAATGGCAGTACTGAGGGAATAGGGCTCTGAGAGAAATTGGGCAAACTAAAACCAACAAAGATGGTTTCTGTATTGAAAAATCTGGTACAAACTGTAATAAAGAGAAACAGACACATGAACAAAAAGGAGATAACAGAATAAATGATGTGGCATTAGAGTGTGCAGTGACTTGTAGATTGATAAGAGGTGTTTTGTTTTATTGTGTTTTGGTTTTGAACAAACCTATAAGCATAAGAAAAATGGTTATGAAGTTGGATATGGCATCTTAGAGAGGTGTTTCAAAACAAACACAAGATTAGGAGAATATCTCCACTGAATATTGAGATTACAGAATTTGCGTTCACAAAATGCTACTGCTATCTAAGTACAGATAGATTCAAAAGTGAAGTAGACAAGTTCAGCAAGGACTGTTGACCACACAGAAGAGGATGAAAGGACTAGCGTGGGAAATCCTTAAGCTGGAAATTTCTCATAGCTGAGATAATGCCCTTTATTACTAGCACTTATCTCTACAGATCCAGAGTGGCCAGAGTCAGAGATCAGATACAGAGCTAAATGGATACACACCTTTATTATCACTTCTTTTGTGTCTCAAATAAGTTGAGGAATAACACAGCTAGGCATTATTGAACAATAATAATAAAATTCTATTATACTCATTTTCTAAGTATAGATGCAGAACATTGTCAACATGCATTGTATAAAAAAGTCAATACTTATTGGTTTTTAACTTCTCACATTTCAAATTGCAGTCCTGGTTTCTTTCCATTAAACATTGTTAAAATGCTTTGAAATAGTTGGAGTGGAATGAGGTGTTTAGATAATCTATACAAATGAAGAAAACCTTGGAAAAATCACCTCCACTTCATATTGTTAGGCTGCCAACCATGTCATCTTTCCTGAATTGGTCATGTAACAAATGTGATTGTGTATACAATGCAGTCTTTGGTTCTCATTGGCAATATTTGTTTCAGCAGCTGCAATGCAGGTCAGAACAGGGACAAACAGGACAGTGGAAATCTGCACAAGAAAGAACTCAGAATTTGCAAGTATCCTTAAAGTACAAAATAGTGTTTGAGAGTAAAAGAAACATTTCCTACAGGGGACACATCTCTTCATACTGAAGTAGAAACTGTCACATCATGACATAAAGCCTATAAATACGTTTCATTTAGATATTTTCAGTGGAAAATAAACACCAAGACAGAGCTCCTCCTGTGATTTCTCCTTGTGTTGCCAGTAGGCAGAGTGGCAATACTCGATTGCTGGGCTTCTTCTGTACCGTAAAATTGTCGTGTTCTCAGATAAGGAGTTCCAAATATTCAAGTCTTAGCCTACACTTTTTGTATTTTAACATAGTTGTACTTGAGAATGGGGAGTTTGTATGTTGCTGGAAGTTAAGAGGAACTATGAGGTATATAGAGGTCATATTAAGTCAATAAGAAGTCATATTTCTCCATGTTTCAGAGAAAGTGATCTAAGTTTTATATTTTTAATCAATTTGGAGGACACGTCTTGATGTGGCAGCAAACAAATTGAGTTTGAAACATGAGCTTTGACCTCCATTTGCTGCAAACTTGATAGGGATGGATCCTGAGTTAACACAGCCAAGTTAAGGAGCAATGAAGCCCAAATATAACCATCATGAAGTACAGAGAGTTGTAAACAGGAAAAAGGAATCTCCTGATTCCCCTTCTTTTAACAGCAATGCCTATTTAAAATTGCTCAAGGATCCAGAAATGTTAAACAGTGTGGATGATTCCAGAAAAAAAATATAGAATCACAGGAGACAGTAACAATTCATGAAAAAACTAGGAAGTTTATGTACAGGCATAGAATAAATATCATAGCAATGCAATCAGATCAGTATTTGGATAAATATCGTAAGCTCTCTTTTCTGACAAAGTTGTTACAGTCTTTGCAGTAGTGTTCACCTGTACATATGTGTGATGTTCATCCTTAAAGCAAAAAAAAACACAAAGCTGAAGAGATATGAAACTAGACTGAACTTAGAGGCTGGTGCATAGTGGTATGTTAGTACAAGAAAGCTTTTCCTTGCTGAAACTACTCTGCAGCTAAAGGGAAGGTCTCCAGGATTGTAAGGCTAGCATTTTTCATGAGTAATTACTTCAAGGATAATCTTAAAAGAAAAATAAATAAATAAATAAATAAATAAATAAATAAAAAAGCCCATACACAGGCAGTACAGAGCCTGTGTTTAAAAGAGACAGAGTAAATTCTCAGTTCTGTGGGAGCCAAAGTTGAAGATCCCACTGGCTTCACTGAAGTGAAGTCATTTAGTGCACAGAGTATTTCAGAACATTGTTTTTTACTGGACCTAGATCTAACATGTACATGGTCCTGACACCATCAGAAGATGATCACATATAATTTGCATTACTTTACACAGGAATAGTGTGGATATCTGAGATTTCAGTGCAGGTCTCTACGTGAAAAGAAAGAAAAGAAAGCTTGGGTTACAACCTTGAGCCTGAGAGATTTTCTTCGATTTGCTTTCTCATTCAAGTGCCGATCAAATCTATCCCAGCCAACATGGGAAATTTCATGAGCTTCTTTGCAGACAAAATACATTTCACTATATTTAATATAACACTCAGCTCCAACATAAATTGGTGATATGTAGTGTGGAAATAGTACTTTCTTAGCGAAGGTAACCATGGGCTCCTCTCTGTGGAAACGTCTCTCCCATGTCTTTCCTATACAAAAGAATTCTTGATTAATGATTGGAAGGGGATAATTATATAATTTCTATGTGATATAGTGTGTTTATTCCAGCTAATTTATTTTTAAATAAAGTTGTTAATTTACAAACAATGCACAGTTATTTCTCTTAAACTTGTTTAAATAATCAGGAGGTAATTTGAAAAGTGCTCTCTTTGGTGATTCACATTGTTACACACAGTACTTGTCATTTTTGTTTGCAAATGATATATTATTCAAACAGTTTCTCAGTGCAGTCATGTGGTTACTTAATGTGTCAATCAGATAGGAGTTTTATTTTTTGACTGGAACTCTTAAAGTAAGATGAGCTTATGATCTTCAATAATCTTCAATACATGTTACTCTTTATTAGCCCTGAAAAGAGGAGAAAGACCAAATATATCAATAAATACATTTATGAAACAAATATACAAAAGAATTCTTGGACTATATTTGTTTTTCAGGTAAACTGTAAGTCTGAGGGAGATGTTCTTTATATATTACAGGCAATATAAAGCTTAAAGTGCAGATTTAAGATGATCACAGCTAATAATCATATGTATTCTCTCTTTTAGACAAACAAAAAAATGAAAAATGATTTTTTCTGTTCAGTTGTTCTGAAAGATGCACTATCCAGTTTTTAAATAGTCACAACCTAATAGATTGATTAAGGGTGGTTATTCAACTGTGTTCACCACAACCACTTTAGTGGAAAAATGAGTTGCAGTTCACATATTTGCATGTGTGATAAGTTAGGATAATTAATTCTCCCACATGAAATGAGTTATGATAAGGAAAGAGATACAAGTTTTAAAATTACAAGGAGATGTTTATATCCGAAAGAACTAAAGCATAAGAGATTCAGTTTCAACTCCATGTCCCTATCCTATTTTTAACAAAGCCTGGGCATTTAGAGAAGTTGAGTAGAACACACAGATAATGATGGATTTTTATGTGTATGTGTGTATGTCTTTTTAATATCTGAATCTGTTAAACATTTTTGAGTGCTTTTTGCTGAGGTGGCATTGAATCTTATGTTTGTGACATCTTATTTAGTTTTAAAAAGAAGAGATATCTTGTTTGCTTGTCTTTTTTGTTTGTTTGTTTGTTTTGTTAGTTTGTTTGTTTTTCAGTGACTAGAGTACCTACCAGCCTGAATAACTCATTAGTCCCTTCTAACTGTTTCCTGGAGCTCGGGAATTACATCAATTCTCTAAACTTATCTCTTGCATCACCTTAGCCTCATCCTACCCATGTTACATGTCTTGCCTCCACAGGGAAAATCCTGATACAACTACAATGGATAAATCATACACCATAACAAGAGGACCTTTGGTTTGTTCAGATTCTTGAAAGGAAGTACACGTAAGCCAATGAGGCTAGAATTGTGCAGTTTTTGTATATCACAAAATCACAGTTTGGCGAACATCCAGAACTGTTCTGCAAAAATAAAATTCTTTCTTTTATTACCTTCCTATGTTGGAAAATAATTCATTGAAATTTTGAATGCATTTTTAAGAAATATTTAGAAATGCTTATGAAAAATTATCTAAGAATTTTAAGATATACTTGTTGATGATTAATCATCTGCAAGAATAATAAATTGACTGTTTATGGGCTATTAGTGATGCAAATCTTGAATTAGGTTTTGATAAGTGTGGTGGTTTTACTCAGGTGGGCAGCTGAGCTCCACAACAACTGCTCTCACTCTCTTTCCTCAAAGGGAAAGGGAGAGAAAATATAAAAAGGGCTCAAGGGTTGAGACACGGACAGGAAGATCACTCAACGATTATCATAACAGGCAAAACAGACTCAGAGTAGGGAGCTTAGTAAAATCTATTGCCTATTACTAACAAGCCAGAGAAGTGAAAAACAAAGGAAAGGAACCAAAAACAACTTCTCCCCATTCACTCTCCTTCACTCCTCGCCCTGAGAGGCACAGGGGAATGGGGAATGGGAGGTGTGGTCAGTCCCTAATGCTTAATCTCCCCTGCTCCTTCACAGTCACTCTCTGTCCCTGCTCCATGTGGGGTCACTTCCACGGGATGCCGTCCTTCCCGAACTGAGCCTCTGTGGGGTTGCCACAGACTGCAGCTCTTCAAGGACTGCTCCCACATGGCTCCGTACCACAGGGTCCCTCTGTCAGGAGCAAACTGCTCCAGCATGGGTCCCCCATGGGCAGCAGCTCTTCCAAGATCCATGTTCCTGCGTGGGCTCCTCTCCATGGGTTGCAGCTCCGGCCAGGGGCATGCTCCTGCTGGGGCTCTCCATGGGCCGCAGCCTCCTCCAGGCCACATCCACCTGCTCCACTGGAGGCTCCTCCATGGGCTGCAGCGTGGAGATGTGCTCCATGTAGGACCCATGGGCTGCAGGGGGACAGCCTGCTCCACCTGGGCCCAATCCACAGGCCGTAGGGGAATTGCTGCTGCGTGCCTGGAGCACCTCCTGCCCTCCTGCTTCACTGACCTTGGGGTCTGCAGGGCTGGTTCTCTTACATTTTCTCATTCCTCACTCTCCTAGCTACAGTTGTGCAGCAGTTGTTTTTTTGAACCCCTTTCTTAAATATGCTCTTACAGAGGCACAAACAACATTGTGTATTGGCTTGGCTCACGCCAGCAGCGGGTTCCTTATCTAACATGGGGCAGGTTCTGGATTCTTCACAGCCCTAGAGTCACTGCTAACAAAACCTTGCCACATAAACCCACTACAATAAGGAACAGAATTTTTCTAATCTTTTACTCTCTGTTTTTCCTCATACATTTTTTCACTACTTCTGCCTTCTGGCCATGTGGCATGTGGACCCAATTGTCCAGCTCTTTATAAATGCTGCAAGTCATAGTAAAATGTTTTGTGTCAGAGTGGAAAAAAAGGTTTTGCAGGAAAGCTATAAAAATGATGTACTCTCCCAAAGTTTATAGCACATAGAGTGAGATGGACACTAAGCATCACTTATAGAATTATGGTTACCTTTCATGTTTCTGTGCAACTGGAAGAAGGATCACATTACCAATGAAACAGCTACTCATATGCAGCTCATATATCTACCAAAGAACAACTACTGAATTAAGAAAATTGAATATATAAATACACAGTGGAAATACAGCCCGAAGCACAAAAACTCTCATCAGGTCATAAGTCTTATTTAACATTTGTGTTCCATCTAGTTTAGATAGGGCCATATCCTAAAGTCTTTGTCAGGCAAAATTCTCACTGCCTATAAGTCAACAAGAGTTTTGCCAATTTACAAAGTGTAGACTTTGTTCAGTAACGAATAATTCTGTTGGCAGGTTAGAAAGTTATCTGCCTGCTATGTGGGAGATCTATAAAGCCATTTCATTACTTATAACTCTTTCTTTTTGCTCTATATTCTTCTTTTATGGAATATATTCTCTTATAATTACTAATTATTTTGTTACCACTTGCAATGTATGAAGCATAAAACCAAAACAAAACAAACAAAAACCTGAGAGCAGGATATACAAAATAAAAATAAATAAATAAATAAATAATCTGTGCTTTATCATCTAGTTGCATGAAGAAAAAGGAAAGTAAAACTGAAGGATTTCTTAAATTCTAGAAAGATAACCTCAGCATACCTATTACAGTCTAAAATAAGAATGTCAGAGAGGTAAAACTTCGGACAGTGATGTATTCTTGCCCTTGTATGCCCTTGACACAAGGTACAATTCTATATTGTGAAATATAAAAATTGATGAGGTTCTGAGGGTTGCACTGAACTACTTTGTATTTACAGGGAGTTGGACAGAACAGAATTTTTCCAAGCCTTTGATTTGATGGACAATCTTTTAAAAAATTGAATCATATTTTGCTGACCTGTTCTGTGTTTGTTGTTGTTGTTGATGATTATATTTTGATATGTTTTGTTTTGAATATGTTTTCTATCTGACTTTTCCTACTGCTTTAGAACACCTAAGCGTACACCTCAGTACATTAAGTATACTGGGAGATGCTGAGGACTTTATGTATTTTATTGTTTAAAAATCTTACCTGATAAATTAGAACTTGAAATACATGTTGAAAGCGCCTGTAGCACCACAGGTTCTACATCCTTTTTGAGTTTGTACCTGCCTAATTATTTTTGTAAGAATTTACTGGGAGCCAGTAATCAATACCAAAACAAGTATAAAAACTCTTCTACATTTCTTTCCTCCTAGTCTCATCTCCCAACCTATTCAATGGCATTCCAAAAAAAAAAAAAAAAAAAGTAACTTGATGAGTGTATAATTTTCCCAAATGCAAAATTATATTTATCCTAGATAACATATGTAATGTAATTGATACTTAAAGTCAGCTTATGTGTTCTCTATTCTAAGTACAAATTGGCATTTAAAAAGTAAAAATGTTCTATAAATCTTGTAGACTCTGGTTTCTGTGACTGTCCTGATGCAATATTTCTCATTTGTACTACAGAAAATGCAGGTTGAGTTCCTGACTGGCTGAAGAAACAAGGAGCACTATCTCTGCTTGTGCTCTGTGATTTATGGATAATATGCTAGCTCTCTTTCTGTCCATCAGCCTAACCTCATAGCAGCTTACAAGCTGCAATGTCACTAAGACAGTTGTTATTACTCTTTTTCTAAGCCCAGCAGTTGCACTTGCTTTTGATTCCTTATAACAGTCGATGGTGACAGTAACTATGATGTATACTTTCCCTTTGTACAGGAGACAGAATTTTGCAGCGCTGTTCATCTATCTGATTCCCTTGTAGGCTTTTCACCTACTGCTGTAATTTATTTTTCAGAAAAATACCTCTTGAAAGTAAACATGGATATAGGAATATTGTATTGTATGTGTGTGTTTGTGTATGCCCAGCTTCCTCTTTATATAACTTTGCTCTATGCCTGAAGCTTTCTTCTCTATATATAGCATATATCGACTTTAATCCATCACACTCCATTCTATAGGCTAACCTAATTCAGACACTTTTCTATGACACTCCATTAGGACACTCAGTACTAAAATACATTGACAGATTATAAAGTAAATTACAAAGAACAATCCATTTTATGGAGGATAGTATATTTTCTGATTATAAATATTTGTGGATCACCTATTCTGTTCTTTTCTTTTTGGGCTGTGTAACACATATGTGTTACAACATTAGTCTCATAGGCCTTTCTAGCTCTGTCATTGCATTAGACTTGATCCTTGTGGAACCCTTCCAACTCAGGATATTTATAATTCTTTTATATTATTTTTAGTGTGACGGTTTATGATGAGTAGAAATTTTCAAGGTCTTACTTTTGACTTTTTTTTTTTTTAATGAACTGGAAACTTCCATATGAAACTTTATTGAAGGCTAGAAACAGAGAGTAGAGTTAATCTAAATAAGACAGGAATAATTCCATCAGTATTTGAAAGTTTAAATCATTCTCTGCCATGTGCCATGTACATCTAGTCACAGCACATTTATGCAGAATTTACTGTTTTAAGGGGTTGAACAGAAGCAAAAAGTGATAATCACACTTGGAAAATATCCAGGTAACAGGAAAAGGGCCTGTTTCCTCCACCTTGTCTCACTCTGAAGGGTGGGAAGGAGTTACTCACAAAAATGCAAGAGACCTCTCCCTTTCCCTTTCCCTCCCAGTCAGTTTGAAGACTTTTGCATGAGACCAGCAGTTGCTCATTAGGACAGGGTGGATGTGGAAATCTCTGTGCTTGTATGAGAAATTCTATCACTTTCTGTATGAAAGACTACCTTTGTTTTTGTTTTGTTTTGTTTTGTTTTTCTATTGTGACTTTGTCTTCTGTTTTCTCCTTAAGTTTTTCACATTTGTAGTGGATTAGTCCTAGATAACAGCCAAACTCCCACCCAGCCACTAACTCATTCCCCCTCATCAGCAGGACAGAGGAGAAAATAGGAAAACAAACAAAAAAACAACTACCATTGTGAGCAAAACAGAGTAAACTTAGGAAAAAATAACCTTAATTTACTGTCAGTTAAAACAGATTCAATTAGTGACAAACAAAGACAAATGTTAATCCAATATCTTCTTTCCATCCTCTCCCAGTTTCAACTGCACTGTCACTTCTGTTCCCTCTGCCCCCAGTGGTGCAGGGAGGAATGAGGTGTGAGGGAGATGTTGCAATCTATGCATAATGGTTTCCCTGTAAGAGTCTTCCTTTTCACACTTTTCCTCTTTTCCAGCATAGGATCTCCATGGGCTGCAGTTATTTGACAGCTTCTACTCTGACATGGTCTTTTCCACAGGCTGTGGCAGCTGGAACACCTTCTCCTCCTCCTTCTTCTCTGACCTTGGTCTGACTGGTCTTTCTCCTGGGTTTTCTCCCTTCTCTTCTGCGTGTGTGGCATTTTTTGTCCTTTCTTAAATGTGTTTGCCCAGAGGTGCCACATCTATGTTTTATGGGCTTATCTTGTACCCTGAGGTAGGGAACTAGCTATGTCCAGTATGTGGCAGCCTCAGCTTCTCCTTTACAAAGATTGCCCCGCAAAGCCTTGGTCTTGACTCCTGGCCACCTACACCCAGTACAAAGTTCTTTACCTGTCTCTCTTGAAATGTTGTTTTGTTTTGTTTTTAAATTTGTGGTTTTATATGCAAGCACATTGCATAAATGAAAAAGTAGAAAGCCTAATTGTAAATAACTTGAATCCTGCCTTCAAAAACAGAAGTACTCAGGTAAGTAGGAATCTATATGTGTACTATAGGGCCCAGGGTCTACATCCCAACAACATTTCAGTCCACTGGAGGGTGCAACCTCAGCAGGTACCAGCTGCCTCTCATTTTAGCTCAGGTTAGGCTGCCCGGGGAAAGGAACTGAGAGAGCTCAGACACTGTCCAGTTGAAATCCTCTGCTATTCAGATGATGTGGGACAGAGGATTAAGGATGCACAAGTACATGCTTCCCATCCATCTAAATGCAAAACAGGTTGCTTTTACAAGTAAGCTTCAACCACATGATTATCTTAGGCTTTCCAATGCTGACGTGGAATATATTTTTTTATTTAAGATTTTACTTCCATTTCCCTAAGGGATTTGTTAGGCTCACAATTCATGGCCTTTTTCAACATTTCACCTCTTTATTTAGTGCAGCTTATAGTTATTGTGCCAATGGGCCTATTTATAGAGGTTAAACAGGTAAGACAACATAGTAGGGGCAGCAGGAAAGAAGGCAATATGAGAAATCGAGTCTCACCCTGTTGAAAGCCTGGACAGAAACTCACGGCTACTCAGTGTCTGAATAGTCTGCTCGGTAGACCTCCCTGTCTTTTAAAGAAGACAGGTCCTCTACCTTTGCTCTCTTCCTAGGTTTCGATGAGCTCTGTTCCAAGTAAGGAAGAAAGCCCTTCCATCACAACAGTCTCCTCTGAAGTGTGGCTTCTACTTACCTATTTCTTTGTACCTCTTCACTGTTAGATGTACTAATAAGGTCATCCTGCCCAGAATTCCTTTCTTCATAGGATACAACCTGGAAAAAGCCAAAGGGAAATGTCCATCATTTAATGAGTGCCCTCACTTAGGTTAAAAAATTATAGACCCCTCAGCTTCCTAACAGCTTCCCATTTAAAAATTTATTTTTAGTGATGATGTGGACACTTTCATGGCTTTCACAGATGTATATAACAACAAAAATATTTTTTTTCCCAATAACTTCCCTTTTAGAACTTTGTTCCTTTTTCATTTTATATCACAGCATCTTGAATATTGTTGCTGTAAACATTTGTGAGACGTAGTTGTGTTTCAGTCAGCCTTGCAGCTTTCTCATTTAGATCATCACAAAGTCTTATTTCCAGTGGAACTGACTCCAATTGAGGTTTCTTTGAAACCTCAAACTTTAAAATCCAACTTTCTCTCATTCGCTCTGGGCATCTGTATCTCACAAACACTCTCAAAGGAAGTGCATGTGTTGTTGTTGCTCTCATTTTTTCCCACATTCTCAGCAGTTTTCTCACAGCATAGAGTTCTGCACTACAGTAAGACATTCACTTTCTTGCTTTGTATATAGCTCTGTGCCAAGATATATTCTATTCTCATATGGAAATCTGTTCTTAGTTTTTCTACAAAATTTTACAGAAACATTAATACACTGGCTGTATGATAGAATTTTTCAATATGTCAACCTCTAAAAAATAATTTCAGTGTGTTTGTAAAGACAGCACGATTCACTGAGAATGGCTTTTCAAGTCCATGGAATTCTTTAAATAGCTTAAAGACCTCCTACTGTTCATATTTTATATGTGAACTGTAAGATACACTTCGTTCACTTTACCCAGCTTTTTGTTGTTTTAGTCAGCAGAGACACACGGTATAAAATCTAATAGCAGCCTTTGCAGTCTGATATATTTTTCATGAAGACATTGCTTTAAATTGTCTACATACAGCTTATTATCATCTGAGGTTTTTAACGAGTGATGGAATTATATATAAAAACAGCAGGAGTCATAAGCAAAAAAAAATACCTGTTTTATATATATACTTGAAAATAAAGGCTCTTTCTGTTAGTCAAATTGCTGTAGAGGCAAGTATACATGTACTTCATTTTAGCTACTCTTTGTTCTATTACTTTTTCTGTTTTGTTTTTAGTATAATCCTTTCTGTGCAACATATCTGACTTTTAAATATGCTCTTTTTGCTTGGTTTTCTTCCATTTTAATCTTACCTAAGCCCATTGCCACCTCTAGCTGGTGTAAATGGCCAAGTAAATGAGTTATACCTATACCACCTGGGAATCTTCCCCAGTATCATTTAAAATTACTGTACAGAATTTTTTCTTTTCATCTCTTTCCATAAGTAGTTTCCCTATCTGCAACATGCACTTAGCACACTTTTTAATATTCTGCACACTATTTGTGATATATTTCATATTCTTCATGCTTTCCCTTTTTAAAGTCCTATATTTCTGTACTACTATCTTTATGAATATTCTCTTGAGTGCCTACAATTTGATGTTGCTGCTCTATGATCACAAGAATCAAATCTTCACCAACTTTTATCTCATTTATCACATATATCTTATTTTCTTGGGGATACATCCAAAGACATGTCTGGCCTTCTTGACTGCTCAGCAGATTTAAAGGGAAATAGCTGTATTTTACCTCCAGAAATAACTTTCCATAGTCATTTCACGATTTTTATTCTAGTCTATGCCAGGGTAATTGAAGTCTTCATGATTAATGATGTGCCTCTTTACAAGAATCCGTTATGCATACAAACATTTCCTGACCTGTATCTTTTTTGCACTGTTTTGGATGTTTTTATCCATTTCTCTATAACTCAGTTTGTACTTTCTCTGTCATATGCCTCCATCCAGACCACTCCTGTTGTGGTATGCCATTGTGCATGCAGAATATAACTTTTGTGATTTTAAAGATATACTGTCCTTGACTTACACTGCATATACACTCTTGTTACTATGGTGTTTTCATAACTTCTTATTTAAAGTCTTGAGCCAGCTTTCAGTTAATCTACAGTAATTAAGTTATTTTTGTCTAAACACATATGGCTACAGATCTTCAGTTTTCTTTCTTTATACAACCCCAAAGAATTCATGCAAAACAACGCATTTCTTGATTCATTTTTTACTTCATTCTTTTCAGCAGTCTGCACTTTGTTACCTTAATTGTGACATTACAAAATAATTTCTGCCCCTTCTATTTTGACTGAGACCTGTGATGCTGTTGGCTCAGAGGCTTGCAGTGAACTGTACTGCAGCTCTAGGGGGCTCAGCAGTCTTAGCTTCATACAGAGTGAGAGATGGCCGGATCATTAGTTATGGTTCATGACTAGTGATGATGCATTCAGTATCCAGTAGAAAATTCAAAAAACATGGTCTGTATAAAACAAACAAACAAACAAACAAAAATAATTGTGGTAAAAGTGGGTGTTAAATATTCTCTTTACAGAATAATCACGTAGAATCAATAGTAATTACACATGAAGAGTAACTGGAAGCCTGAAAACAAAGTTTATTTTGAATACAAAGTTTGGAAGAGATTTCTTTGTCTTGATTTCTCTACCTGGCATTTTTCTTCCCTTGTTCCTTCAAACTTCTCAATCCATATGTTAGAAAGTAAAAATTAATTTTAAAAAAGGTCTATAAGGCTTTTTGCTTTAACTCACAGTCTCACCATCCACAGCATTTTTCTGCAGTTTTTACCAAAAGTCAGGAACAGGAGTGACATACCATTTGCTGAAGATGAAAACGGTGTGACTTCATTGTAGACGTTACTGGCAGGGGAAGGTGACAAGGAGGATAATAGATGGAGGCAGACAGATCGAGTTCACAATCCGTGCTTAGACTCTGGGGACAGTTATTTATATTTGACTGAGCTTTTTGAATAATTAATTGCTAACAAAATATCAGTATTTCATTCCTAAATCCTACCTTTAATTTGCAGTTAACCTGTGAGTACCATTTTCCTTTATTTAGAAACTGTAGAAGATACTGGTGAAATCATAATTAATGTCTGTAGCCTTTTTCTGACTCTGGACAACTCTTCACAACTACAAAGCTTCTTCTGCCTTGTGTTTTAAGTACATTTGTGTATTCTTTCCTTGATGTTCCTTACCTTAAGTAAATAAATAAATAAAGCCCTGTCCTATTGCCCATGCCCTTTCAGCAGAACATATTATCTATTAAGATTAACCATTCCTATATCGCTGAATAGCCATATTCACCAGTCCATGAATTTGTAATTTAGCCTGTTTACTGCAGTCCTGGGATGTGTACCGCTTAAAATGTTCACCAGGGACTTTGTCATTTAGCTGTGTCATATTATTATACTGTGTAATGAAACATAACCACATAATGCATGTAAATAACAAAGTGTCAGCTCCCTGCCAAAATATAAAGGGAATATAAAATGTAACTTCTATCACAATCCTAGATAAAACAGCATAGTAATCTTCTGGAGAAATGAAAAAGTTGGCTTGCTGAAATTCTTCCTGCCTTTTTTTTCAGTTAAATATAAATGAAAGGAGGAGGCTTTTAGTTTCATATTACCAAGCTTTGTTCCCTACGAGGTTTCTAATTCATGATTTTTTTTCTTTTTTAATATGCCCCCCACATATCTCTCTGTGTTGTATTCTATATTCACTTCTATACATATCCTTCTTCTTCCTGGCTCTTTCTCTGCAGTTGTCCTCTTTCTGTCTTCCTTTGCTGCAATCTTTACAATAAATATTTGTAATTTTCTTTCCTTTCCACTAGCTCGCCCTCAGCATTTAGAATGAGCTAGGCTAAAGAAGAATATCTGCCCCCAGATGTATGAGTGCACACAGCTGCACTTCATTTCCAGGCTCAGAATTCTGAAGCTCAAGAAATCTTTCATGTTCATTTATCCCTTTTTGTTTAGCTGTATTTCTCTCTCTTACCTCTTTCTCTTGTAGATTCTCCCATACTGCAAATGGAAGTTCTCTCCAGTGATTGTAAATGAATGGTGCTTCTGTTGTATTGATACTAAACTGTTCTAAAGCACCATTTCACACACATACATACACACAAAAAGAAATTACAATAATTAAGAGAAGAAAAAAAAAAAGGGAAAAAAAAAAAGAAAAAAAAAAAAGGTCTATCACACAATCAGCTAGACAAACATACTTAAAATCCAACAGAAAAGCAGAGTACATTGCAAATATGGAAGCAGAGTAAATTGCAAACACAGATGAAATGGCACTAAACACAATCAAAAGAGAAGTATAAACACTTTTGAGATAGGGAAGGAAGTAAAACACTCTAACAAGTAACAGTTCCAACAGAAAACAAGCAAGGATGCAGAATGCCAATTAAAACCTGAACTGAGAAGAGAAAGAAAAGATAGGCTAATTTCCTAATAGCCAGATT
Source organism: Netta rufina (assembly GCF_964035555.1). Taxonomy (NCBI): domain Eukaryota; kingdom Metazoa; phylum Chordata; class Aves; order Anseriformes; family Anatidae; genus Netta; species Netta rufina. The sequence goes on from NC_140124.1 coordinate 103,361,317, forward strand.
TCTTGGGAAAAATGCAGAGCAACACCATTTTCTTTTTCAAAGTAAATAATGATTTTCTTTTTTTCATCCATCTTTGTCTTTAGTTTCTTCCTTAATTTTCCAAGTTCAGGAGAATACTATATGATATGCTCTAATACTTGCTAAAGTTTCAAAAGCCATTATTCATTTTATGGCTGCCATGAAAATCTGCATGCCTTCCATTTAAGTTGAAAATCATTTTTGAAGTTGTACATTCAGATGCTTATACCAGAGTTGTCATAAACCTTATATATACTTTTTCATTTTACATTTCACTGTATCATGTGATCATCTTTACACATAGCCCTAGTGTGTAAGCCTAAAACATTGCTATTAGAAAAGCAGAGCTTCGACTTTCCCTTCACAAGCAGATCATGCAGGTGGTAGAAGGAAAACAAGTCTGACACCTGAAACACAGCCATAAAAATCCTACGTTAACTTGCTGATTTTAGAAATTATGAGTGCCAAAAAAAATCTTGTGGTCCAGGCAGATGTTAACAATCTGAAATATACTTTCTGTTCTTTGGCCTCCTCAGTCATATGCCTTTTCACAAGGGAAAATGTAACAATCAGACCTGGATAATGAAGCTATATGAAAAACTGCAACTAATAATACAGGCCCAACTTCCAATCTTGGATTTAAAATATTTATAGTATATTCCTCACTGTGTAATAATAGTAGGAAAGAAAAAGAAAGAAACCAACACTGCTGAGTAAAACCAAACTGCTAAATTCAAGAATCTTTCCACACGCAATTCTTGATCTAAAGAGACTAAACTCATCCATTAAAATGTTTGTTATCAATAATCTGTTCATCTCTGATCATAATAACAGTGAAACTCTTAAGAGTTGAATAAATTGTCTAATGTGATGGAATGTCTCAAGGGCATTCTGAACAACTGATTAATCCTAGTCTAGATGCTTTTATATCTGTCCATTTTGCTCTTCTCTGTCTTGATGTTTTATTTGCTTGTTGTTAAATAAATTAAATCTGTCCAACAATATAACATGTTCAATAATTGGTCCAATAAATTGAATCTGTCTAACCCTAAACCATTTGGAGGAATGGGAGAAATAATTGCACTTTGTTTAATATAGAATATAGATGGACACAAATATTCAGATATCTATTTTTTCCCCCATACTTCTATTCCCAAGTAACATTTTATCAAGAAGGATGATTAAGTATGTAGTCAATCACTTAGCTATTATTTAGGCTGATAGCAAACAGTTCATCTCCCAGCACTATTTTTTAGAGCATAGGAAATACCAGTTTATACCAATCTTGATACTGTGGCAGATAGTTAACTGGTCACTGTTCGATCTGGTGAAATCATAGTAAGTCAAAGGTAAGAACATATGCCACAACAAAACACAGGTTATTTTGTTTTCATGTAGACTTTTAAATATTTATCACCTAATATTGAGGACTTCGTTGGTCAAATTTTTCACCATAAGCAATTCAAACGTCAAACTTGGTCTTTTATTTGAAATGCCTATGAACAGTTGCAATTTTAGTATTACATTCAAATATTGACTCAGTAGCATTCAGGAATGGACACAAGCAGGTGAATTGCTCTCAGTTGTAACTGTCTGTTGTGGTCACAGACTCCAGTTCTGTCTAGAAAAAGGTTAAATAGGCAGGGAGCTTCTGGGAGAGAACTGGCCAGAAGAATGACAGGAACTGGCACTCTCACTCGTTCCAAGCTGGAAGAATAAATATGGCACTTCTTACCCATGTTGGCACTGACATCTTACAAGGGAATAACAGGAATCTCAACCTCGTAGCAGTAAGCCAAAGTTGATCTCACTGCTGTCTGTCCTAAGTGCTCAACTCGGGTTTAAGGACAAACCATTTTGTGCACTTACTTCAGCAGCTGGCTGTTGCAGTTCAGTGGACTGAAGAAATAAAGACAACAAACATAACACTATACTGCTAGGCCAACCGGCAGATGCTTCATGTGTCCTTGCCAAGTTTTAAAAGTCACCAGGGGATCACAAAGGAAATATCCCTTGAGGATTCTAGATGGAGCAAACTCTGTTTGTATGATATGGCATCAATTTTATTTTCAGGTAATCACACAGTATGAACTGATAGACCTTCATTGGTTTGGAGCTGCAAAGATGTGTAAATGGGGGTCCACAAATAAAAACACTTTTTTTCAGAAGTGGTCTAAAAGAGGGAGAAATAATTGGATATAACAGTACTGACTGGAGTCTAAAAGCTGACACTGTTAGACAGGATAAAAGAAGTAGGAATCAAAGGGTCGAAACGGAAAAAGGAGCACTTCTGTGAACTCTGTCTCACCAGAAGACCCACTGGAGTACCTACTAGTGAGGCCAAGCAGTAACAGGTCTTGAAGTGACTTGCTGACACTGTGGTGACAGACCATTGTGTCTGGAGCCAGGCAGCATCCCACAGTGACCAAGACAGAAAATGTGCAGGTAGTAGCCCAGTTTTCAAGAAAAGAATACACTACAGTTTTCCTGAGCAAAATATTTCATTTAACTTATTGTTTTGTGAGGACTACCACAGCCTGACTATAGTTATCTCAGTGTTACTTACCACCATTTTTTGACAAGCAGAAAGAAAAACACCAAAGCACTTAATCCATGTCTTTGTCCACAGAAATTTTGATTGTTTTGTTCTGTTTTACTTTTATATTTGGTTACCCGCAACTGATTTCTTCTATTAGAGAGCAAAGGCAACTGCAGTTGCTTCACAATTACAGTTTCAAATTACTTTTTTTGATATACACAATATTAAACTTTTTCTACTCTCTTGAAGAACATTTCTTTTTCCAACAGACCAGTGCACATCTCCCATTACAGGAAAAATCTTGTCCATATCAATTTTGAAATAATTTCAAAAGATCCTGTAACTGAGACTATAAATCCTTTTTAATTGATCGTCATGGTCACTCAATGAATATCACTGAAGGTAAATGCAAAAATGAAACACTGATTTATTTGAATTGATTAGTATACATGTACACGCACATTGTCATTAGAAGCATTTACAGTGTATATACAGATTTCTCCATTTATGGGTTTGGAATGGAACTGGGTGATTTATACAATAACAACAAAAACAAAAACAAAAACAAAAACAAACCATAATGTCCTTGCAAGTAACACATACTTGATTAATGACTGAAATCTTACAAATTGTTGCAAATGAAGGTTCAAACCCTTTTGAAAATATATATCTTAAATTACAGTGCTGATAAATGTGATCTAAATCAAAGGCTGATAGCCTGCCACTTCACTTCAAACTGTCATAGTAATGAGTTTTGAAATGTAATCAATAGTATTGACTTAGAGGTGATTTTCTTAGGTGTAAAGGCCACTTAAATAAAAGTTGGAGGAAAAATTCCTTTGTCTTTTTTTAAGTTGGTTTTATCCTGAGTCTGTTCATATTTTCAAACTTCCATTTAATAACCAATTTCTAATTCAAACCATTATTTACTAGTCAAAAGTGAAAGGCCAGAAAAACTATTAATTAATAATATTTTCTACTTTCCACAGCATGAAACCTGGCATTAAAATCTCTCTTAGATTTGTGATAAAGATCTGAATAAACATTTTCAATCCTCAAAGAAATATAGGTTGAATTAGGTTCAAGACAAAGAGTGAATAAAAGCATAGTTTTTGTTTTTTGTTTTATCTAAGCCTGGTCTAGCTATTTTCATGTCTGTACTCTATTTTTCTCTCAGGGCTAGATTGTCACAGCCCTTTTTAATCTTTCCTGCTGGGTGTAGCAGCCTTCATGCAATCTGAAGGAAGAAACACTGCAGGGAAGAATAGATTCACAGATGCATGGAGAAGCCCACCTTCATGCTCAGAGGTAAAATGCCTTCTCTTCTATTGTCTCCAAAACATTTTTCCTTGTAATTATCCCATTCATTTCTGATTCAAAAATTCAAGACTGCAATACACAAAACACATCAATAAAATGTTGTGACTGTAGTTCTAGGAACAATGTGGAAAGCTACTTTTAAAGGTCTAAGTTAAAAATCCAGGTAATAGGATGAGCTGAGCTCTCAGCTTTGCTTGATCCAACTCAGTGTTGCCTGGTTGAATGTGAAAGGATGATTAAAGCATGCCAATGTGGAGGGCAAGAAGGCAAGGAAGAGGTAAGCTACAGCCACTTGCTGCTCTGGGGTTGGGACAGTGCTACTGTATGCCTTCACCTAAGGGCAAATTACTTACCTTTCTCTATGTTACAGTAAAATTATTTCCTTCTTTCTCATTCTATCTCTAAGCAAACATTTAGTGGTTAATAAAACCAAAATTATGTGCTTTGTTCCAGTTTCTAATCATTCAGAAAGAGACCTCAGACTGCCAAAAACATTAGTTTGCTTTTCTGTGACTCCAAAAAAAGAAACTACAAATCTATTCACCCAGTATATTGTTCCTGTAGGGAGAGCATAAGGGAAAACAAGTCACTGAAAAGCTCTGTCTAGAGAAGTCCTCTGCTGTCAGTGAATGCTTACATCAAACTGTTGTGGTTGTTTGCATTAAAAGAAGAATTGCTTTGCAAACACAATTGTGAAAACAGTTCTGTTCTCTATCACATATTTTGGCTTGTCTGGAACTTTTTTTTTTTTTTTTTTTAATTTCAATAGATCCTGACTACATATCCCCACCTGTAGTTCTAATCAGTGGTTACAAATATTGCAATTAGCTGCTGTGGAAATTATTATGTTGTCACAAACGGAGGATTAGAGCTTCATAAGATGAAAAATCATCAAGAGAAGAAGAATGCCTGAGGAAAAAAAAAAAAAAAAAAAGAAAGAAGAAAAAAAGATCTGGATCTCATGCTAAGATTAGTAATAATGAAATAAAAAGCAAGTAGAAGCAAAGAGGGAAGCCAGAAAAGTATTACTGCTTGCCTTTAGTGTAATTCCCTCCCCCCCCCCCCCCCCCCAAAGATTATTAAAACCCATTGATTGTGAAATGTCAGAAAGATTTAAACTGATTAAAATGCACAGTGTATTGGGGATTAAACCTTTATCCCATGACAAAGTTCCTCTCACTGGAAACAGAAATAGTTGGATTCTGAAATTCTAAGAAAGTGATTTACTTTGAAGAGGAAAACTGTTTAATTTAATCAACACCAGTGCAAGCAATAGAGGACTGGCCCTGTTCTGACTTACATCTCCTGCCTAGAAACAATGTAAGAAGTGCTATTCACTAAGCAGTTTGCACTTTTCTAGATATAAATGATGCTTTTGTAGGGCTAATAACTCTATACATTGGCGCAAAAGGCTACCCTCTGTCAGGGTCTCAGGTAGCAGCCACCACCCATCTCTGCAATTATGACCCCTTGCTACCATTTCTGAAGTGAATATTCAATTCTCCCATTAAAGCTAAATTTGAACAACTCCCCCAAAATATTTTGATATAATTTACAGTTTGAAATCATTCTAATTATATGAGATACATTTTCTAAAAGTATTAATCTTCAAGACAACCTGTCTTTTACCTGAGTCAATGAAATTCTGTTAAAGCTTTAGCAGAATTACAGGAAATTCACTTGTTCTTGTTTAAAGCCAGCCATACAAGCAAAGGCAATTGTTATCTCTTGCAGACAATTAACAATAAGATGTCTGGTTCAAAAACAGCATTCTTCGTCCTGAGATTTGAAGATTATATTGGTTGAAGCACAACTCAATGATAGTTTTCATTGTTTTCTTTAAGGTCCCACCTTTAGTGTTAGCACTGTCCCTCAGTGGAAACATTTTTGTCTGAGATCAGATGGGACGTTTTTATCAGATTGAGATACACAATAGGTATTTCTAGTCTCTTGATCTATTAAACTATTTCAAATGTTGTACAAAAGAAACATGTTTGTCAGGACAGCATGTTCAGACTTGCTTTTTGGTAGGAGCAATAAATTGCATATGGTCACTTTCATCCAACACCAACCATCTATAAATTACAGGGATTACGATATATTTTAGCTAAATAGAAATATTTTATTGGAAAGATCAAAGTCTCCCTGTCTATTTGAGCATAATGTCATTCAGCATTTCTGAATAAATAGCCAACAATTTGTGTGGAGATGAGTAATGAGTGTTGTTCCTCCAGGGTCAGTATTGGGATCAGCACTATTTAACATCTTTGTCAATGACTTGGACAGTGGGATTGAGTGCACCTTTGGCAAGTTGTCCGATGACACCAAGCTGTATGGTGCAGTCAACACATAGCAGGGAAGAGATGCCATCCAGAAGGATCTTGACCAGCTTCAGAGGTGGGCCTGTGTGAACTTCATGAAGTTCAACAAGGTGCAAGGTCCTGCATCTGGGCTGGGGCAATCCCCAGCACAAATACAGGCTGGGCAGAGAATGGATTGAGAGAGCCCTGAGGAGAAGGATTTGGGGCTATTATTTGAAAAGAAACTCAGCATGAGCCAGCAATGTGAGCTTGCAGCCCAGAAAGCCAAGTGTATCCTGGGCTACATCAATATCTATATCCAACTATATCCTGGGCATGACCATCCTGTTAAGAGAGGTGATTCTCCCTTTCTGCTTTACTCTTGTGAGACCCAATCTTCAATCAACTCTGGAAGTCCCCACCACCAGAGGGACATAGACCTATTAGAATGAGTCCAGAGGAGGGCCACAAAGATGAGCAAAGGGATGGAGCACCTCTTCCATGGTGTCAGGCAGAGGGAGTTGGGGTCACTAAGCCTGGAAAGGAGAAGGCTCCAGAAAGACCTTATAGCAGCATTTCAGTACCTGAAGGGGGCCTACAGAAAAGCAGGGACTTTTTCATGGAGTGTAGGGATAGGAAAATGAGTAATGGTATTAGATTAAAAAAGGGAAAGACTAGATTATATATTAGCCACAAATTCTTTACTCAGAGGGTGGTGAGGCACTGGAACAGGTTGCCCAGGGAAGCTGTGGCTACCCTATCCCTGAAAGTGTTTAGGGCCAGGTTGGATGGGGCTTGAAACAACCTGGTGTAGTGGAAAATGTCCCTGTCTATGACAGGGGCTTAGAATTAGACGATCTTCCAGGTCCCTTCCAAAACAAATCATTCTGTGAAATTCTATGAAACCATTGCTTGTTTTGCTTATGAAAACCTCTTAACCTCAGGTAATTGAGTACATTGCACATGCTCTGCTATCCCTTGCATGTTTCTGCCATCTTAGCACCACCTGTTATTGTTCTAGACAACAAAAAAATGGCTGTTCAGCCTAATTCGATACTGAACTCATGCATGGGTTCATCTTTTACTCACTTTTTTTTTTTTTTTTTTAAAGCCTCTTAGCCTCTTCATCAATTTGATTTCCCTGTAGAATGCAGGAATCTTCAGATATTTCTAGCAGTTTTACGGAATAGACAGTCTATTCTACATGAGTTAAGTGGAAGCTATTAAACACATCAAGAGCTTCAGAGCTCTTTCTATTGTTAGAAAGAAGACTACTTTCTGAATCTCAGCCTTTTGCTGACATCCATTGCTAGCAAAGGCAAAGTGAAGTGCTGTTTAAAACTCTTCCATTTCCAGGGAGTTTAAACTCTCATGCAGCTTTTAACTGCCTGTTTTTCCACCACAGGTACTTTCCTTTTTGCTCCTTTCCTTCTTGTAGCACACAGTATCTACAGATCATTCAATTCCTCAGTGCTACTTTGCACTACTGCTCTTTCTTACTGCATGTGTTCAAACCAGCATGGCAAACCTGGACAACCCAGGCAGAGCCTAGGTTGGGACTTCTTCCCACTTGCATGCCAGAAAATATGAATCATCTTTGGTCAGACCAAGTGCTTTCAGCTCTGCGTCCATCCCTCAGAAGGAACAAAAGTGAGTGTCTTAACAGAGTAAAAGAACAGAGTTAGAATATAATTTCAACCTAAGTATCTGCCAAACCTCCAAACTTTTTTGCAGCACTAGTAATTCCTGAGCCAGATATGATTCCTATATATATTTAGAAATCCCTCAAGGATTTTTTTTCCATGACCTTCACCAGCTTTCCCTGGGATCCATGTAAACTTAAATAATTGCAGCATCTTCTGGCAAGGAGTAGCACAGCAAAACTACACATTGCAGACTGCTAAGTTAACCTATATGTTAGCTTTTTTTTATCTCTTCCTACCCTGGGCTCCTGTAAGGGAAGATGCAGTAAGCAATCAGTTCCACTCCTTACAACCTCAAATTCATTTATACCTATGCTGAGGCCTGCTCATCTCTTTTTCATACAGAAAAAGCCATTTTATTTATTTATTTTTATTTAGCCATTTCTCTTTGATAATCCCTCCTGCCTTTTTTAAACTGTTTTCAGTGATACACGTTCTAAATTAGAGACGATCAAAACAGTACTCTAACTGTACTGCATGATCAGGGGCCACTGTGATGGGTCATTCCTCAAATTTCTGCCATTACCACTTATCAAACAAGGCTCCCAAGGCACTCACTTCAGACTATATCTGAGATGGTCAGCTCAGTAGCATCATAACTCTGCCACCTAAAACATGTAGCAGAAACCTCAGGAAGAAGTAAGTTAAAACAATCAGATTTTAAATTTAAGGCATTAAAAGCATTTTTTCTTCACCTTGCAAGTGAAATAATTTTCAGCCTTTTGTGATCTCTTTCATGCAGACTTGTATTAAGCAGAGAATCTCTCCAGTGCAGATAGAAAAAGTCCTTAGAAACAGCACTAGCAGCAGCAGAAGGGAAGGTGTCACAGCAGCTTGCAGTAATATGTTCCCATTCTGAGTTCAGTACTGAACAGGACTCCTCATGCTGTAGTAATGTGCTATTGTAACTCAAAACCACAGTGCCTTTACAATACCTGTGCTGATATTCCATTTAATTACCTTCCTTTTCCTCTGCCCCTGTACATCTGTGTTTTCACTTGTTTTCTTCTGGCACCTGTTTTTTTGTTTGTTTGTTTGTTTGTTTTTGTTTTTTATTCCTTAGTTAGTTGGTTTGATTTAGTTTTGTTGTTTGATTGTTTGTTTTCTTTGAAGACTATTGATGCCTGTAAGACTTAATTATTTTTGTTTTGGCTTTCATAGGGGTCCTTTTCCTGAGAAGTGAGACTGATGTCTTTGGAGTCCGTCATGGACTCAGTAATCTCTGTAGTGCACAACTCAAAATAATTTTTAATATGCTATATTCATCTCTTTGTTAAAGAGATATTATTAAAAAATAATAATAAAAATAAAGATTCTTGTTTGCTCCTACTTGAATAAAGCTAAACACTATCAGCCATTCAAAGAAAAACAGTCAATATTTACTGGAATGCTCATTGGAAGCCACTAAGCAATAGCTGCAGCTATAAAACAACATGAGAAGCCATCTGAAGATATTGGCAATCAGAGATTTGGGGAATAGAAAATTACTGTAATAATTGGCCGTTGTGTTTGAAAATATAGGTTTTCTTTAGCAAGATGGCATGGTCTCCTTGTATTGATGGATATTAGATGCTAAATTAGATGTTAAAATTGAGTTAACTTTGTTATTCATCATTTAGCATCTTTCTCAAAACAAAAAACAACAACAAAAACAACAAAACAAAAAATCCTGCCATTTTGCAACTTACAAATAATTCATAAATGAGTCTCATGTTTGTGAGATTACGCAGCTTCAAGCATGCCACAGGAACCTACAGCTCTGCTGGTGTATCACCTTTCTCATCTGCAGGTTGCCCTAGGATCCCCTTTGACAAAGTGTATTAATAGTATTATATTCTTTGAAATTAAATTTGCTGTCTTTCTAAGCTCTTCTCTGGAATGGCCTGACGTCGCATAGCTGAAATTGTCCCTCAAAGTGCATTCTATATCACCTTTCACAAAGATTTCAAAATACTTTATAAATATTAAATCATAAGCTAATTCCAAACACTTGAAGAAACTGAAGAGTATTTATGAGCAACACTTTTTCCAACCTCTGCTGCATAAATCAGAAAACCAAATATGATGTAGTCAACCACATGAGACACAAGCTTCAAACAAGAACTTAAGCATTCTGCTTCTGAACATAGCTTCAGGAGGAATGTAAATCGACACAACATTGCAACTGGTGTTTTCCCTGATGTAGGATCCTTATGAGACTTTGGGTGATTAAACTTCTTGACTTGCAGCCTTTATTCCAGGAGTCAGTGCTCACCAGAGATGTATCAAGTGACAGGCTCAGTGTTGAACAGGGACAGTGGTAACTGTACAGCACTCCACACAATCACTAGCAGTACTTCTGTTTTCCTTGGAGTTTGACAGTCAAGCAGTCAACCTGTCTAGCATAGCATGTAAAACCTAGAGAGATCAGAGCACAAGGTGGTATTGCTGGAGGTTATAAAGAGAGGGCTGACTTTGTCATGTGTTTGAAAGGTTTCTTAAAACATAGATTTGTCATAAAGATCATCTTGAAGATTGTGGTTATTGAATACTGAGACACTGAAAACTAAAAATACAGCCTTGATTGTAGTTTTCTATCATTAAAGCTTTGATTTCTTATTATCATTAATAATAAAAGTGCACAAAGAGGCAAAACATCTGGGCATATCATCCTTGCTATCTCTGTATCATTTTGGAAATTCCTATTAACTTCCTGTCACTAGTGGATTTTCACAGAACTCCATTTTAGGGCCAGTTCTCTTCGATATTTTCATAAATGACCCAGATATAGTACTCAAAAGTTAGGTTGGAAATTAGGAGACATTTCTTCTCAGAAAGAGTAGTCAGGCGTTGTAACGGGTTGCCCAGGGAAGTGGTGGAGTTAACGTACCTGAGGGTGCTTAGGAAAGGTTGAGTGACCTGGTGCTTAGGGACATAGTTTAGTGGTTGACATTGGTGGTAGGGGTATGGTTGGACCAGATATCTTGAAGGTCTTTTCCAATTTTTATGATTCGATGAGTCTATGATCACAATGTTCATTCCACAGGCATCTCCAAAACAGAAGTTCTCAAATATTTAATGCAATATATTCTCCAAAATAACAAGGGGAAATCTGATAGATGAGGATAACGCAGGGATATTGGTTTTAGGTGGGAGGAGTAAAGAAGAAGTTTGGTTTTCTGCTATCTGCCCAACACCTAAATCCCTGTGATCCTGTTTTGTATGACCAGGATGCTAGGTGACATAGTAATACAGCCTCCGAAAGTATTACTACTATTGTATACTACTATTGTATAGTATTACTACTAATATTACTAATATTAAATCCAGGCTCTCTTTTTTCTGTCATTAATTAATGCCATTAATATTCTCCTATCCCTGCAGCAGCAACTATAGGACTGGGACACCTGACCTTCCACCCCTCCAGCCTTTGTTATGGATTTGTCATTTAATAGAAGAAAACTAAATTGACATATAAAGAGCTTAATGGTTCATACTTCCTTAAGACCAATGCAAGGGAAGAAAGACAGTACTGCCTTTAAAAAATGTCTGAGTTTCATGGTTCTCTTTTGAAAAATTCTGCCTTCCAGATCGTCACAGTTCTATTGGAAATGGACTCAACTCTGCATGAAACTGACCCAGTTTACTCTTTAAATGGCATTTTCATTATCTGTTGGTCACTTGTTAAAATAACTTGAAGAAGCACTTTGTTCATGTTGATACATTATTAGTAGAATAAAGGGACTAAGATTCCCTGCTTATTATGTCTAAAACACATTGCATTTGTAATGTCTTGCTTTGTTTGGAAGAAGTAATAGACATCTATCAAAATGCTTGTGTTAATAAGTCAGAATATACACGGAGTAACAGCCCGGGAATATTATGGTATATTAAGAGAGCATATGAAACACTTTCATTTACATGCAGATCTTCTTACACTTCCTCCATGTGACTGAGGTTAAGGTTTGATACAGTTTGTCTCCTGCCATTCCTTGCTGAACTTATCACAGACTCACTACCACTGTCACTTAAGGTCAAAGAACAGTTTCAACACTGTTTTCTGTTTTCTGTTTTTACTGTTTTTTCATGAGAAACCTGTAAAAATTGAGGTGGTTACCCCAATGATTGAACTCTTTTAATGTTGCTGCTGTCCAGGTAATCTTAACAAAATGAGTTCTCTTCTAAAGCTTCATACATTCCTTAACTAAGCCTAAATGGGAAGTTGTATGAAGTTTTCCTTGTTTGTTTACTTTTATTCATATCCACCTCTAAGCAAAAGCATACTGAGATGCTCAAAGAAAACAAGGGATAGAGAATATGCAGAGTACCTGTATGTTGGCAGGGGGATGGTTGGAAGAAACAGTACTGTTGCTTTACCACAGAGAAAGTGCTCAGACTGAAAAAATCATATAATAGAATTATAGGATCATAGAATGGCTTGGGTTATAAAGGACCTTAAAGATCACATGATCACAGAACGTTAGAGATTGGAAGGGACCTTGAATGATCATCCAGTCCAATCCCCCTGCTGGAGCAGGAACACCTAGATCACATCATGCAGGAATGGGTCCAGGCGGGTTTTGAATGTCTCCAGAGAAGAAGACTCCACAACAACCCTGGGCAGACTGTTGCAGCGCTCTGTCAGATGCACTATAAATAAATAAATAAATAAATAAATAAATAAATAAATAAATAAATAAATATTATCTCATATTTAAGCAGAGTCTCCTAGTTTCCAGCTTGCACCCATTTGTAGTGATTTTACATGGCAAGGTTTTGGTAGTGGGGGTGGCTTCTCCAAGAAAAATCCAGAAGCTGCCCCATCTTAGATAAGGGCCCCGCTGCTGGCCAGAGCCAAGCCAATAAGCGATATTGTTTGCGCCTCTGTGAGAGCATGTTTAAGACAGAGAAAAAAACAGCTGGGGAACAGAAGCTGGGAGAAAGAGAGGAGTGAGAAACAACCTTGCAGGTGCCAAGGTCAGAGAAGAAGGAGGGGGAGGAGGTGCTCCAGGTGATATAAAATAAAATGAAAATATAAAATAAAATAAAATAAAAATGAAAATAAAAGTGATGTTTTCCCTTTTCCAGTCACCAAGGATTTCATCTGAGTGCCAGAACTTTTCAGATATGATGGAGAGAGGCTTGGCAACTGCATCAGCCATTTCCCTCAGGACCCTGCGATGCAAGTTATCAGGGCCCATAGACATGTATTTGTTTAGTTTCATCAAGTGGTGTCAAACCAGCTCTACACTTGCAATGGAAGGGACTTTGCTCCAACAGCCCTCACCTGAGGGTTCAGGGACTCAAGATGTGGGAAGCCTGACTGACAGTGAAGACTGAAGCAAAGAAGTTGAGTACCTCAGCCTTTTCCATGGCTGTTGTTACCAGTTCTCCCTTCTCATTTATCAGAGGGGGTATACTCTCTTTGGCCTTTCTTTTTTGGACAATGCACCTATAGAATCTCTTCTTGTTAGTCTTTGCATCCCTTGTCAAGCTCAGTTCCGTCCATGCCTTGGCTTTCCTGATCCTATCCCTGTATTTTTGGACAGCATCCTTGTACACTTTGCAGGCCATATGCCCCTGCTTCCACTGCCTGTGAATATCCTGCATGTGCCTTGGTTTGCCCAGAAGGTCCTTGCTCAGCCATCCTGGTTTTCTGCCCTCTCTGCTTGCTTCATTGCACAGGGGAATGGAGAGTTCTTGTGTTCTAGAGAAACATCCTTAAAGAGCTGCCAGCTTTGTTCAGCTCCTTTGTCCCTAAGGACAGTGTCCAGAGGATCTTCTCCACTATGTTTTTAAATAGCTTGAAGTTTGCTCTTCAAATGTTCAGGGCCTTTTCTTTGCTCTTTGCCAGGCCCATATTCCTTGAGATTACAAACTGACCCACGGCATGGTCACTGCAGCCCAGACTGCCTCCAGTCTTAAACTCTTTAATGAGTTCATCTGCTTTGGTGAGCATCAGGTCCAGTAACACTTCTCTTCTGGTTGGTTTGTCTAATACCTAGACCAGGAAGTTATCCTCAATGCACTTCAGGAGTCTCCTGGATTGCTTTCTGCCTGCTGTGTATCTTTTCCAACAGGCATACAGGTGGTTGAAGTCTTCCATCACTGACAATATTCCCAGGTTCACTTCCACACTTCCATCAGTCAGTGATATATACCCTTTCCCTATTACATCTTGTTTAAAGACCTGCTAATAAGCTCAGCCAACTTATTGCCCTGAACAACTGTGCCCCACCTGGTCAGGTGTGCCTCATCTAGTGTCAGCATACTCAGTCTCTCAAAAGTACATGAAAAGAAATAAGCATTTAATATTTGGATGAAAAAAAAAAAAAAGGGGGGGGGGGGGGGGGGGGAGGAGGGATTATTAGGAAAGCTTACTATACCCTTGCTATTAAGAAAAAGTGCCATTCTAAATTCATGAGGCAAAAAGTAAATAATGAAAAGTTGACTTAGGATTACCTATGTTATACTTTAACTGTGAGGTGTGGCTTTTAGATATTTTTTTTTGAAGGAAATGGGCCTTGACCCTCAGTACTCCCATTACTGCATTAACACTAAGGTAAATCATGCTCATATAATCATGGATAGTTCATATGTAGGCCACCTGCACATTTGCCTTCCTCTTGAGACTATCAGGTGAACAGCAGGGAGTATATTTCTCCAAGTAAGCATGGGGGGAGGAAGGGTTGTTCACTGAAGTTTAAATCTCTAATTGCATTACCAGATTGCTACATCTCTAGTGTTTTGGGGATTTCTCAGCTTTACCAGCAGTAATATATAGCACCTCAGTGTATAATCTCTTTCTTTCCTAGATCCTATTTTAAAGTGTCTTTTTGCTTCTTTTCCTCTATTCTTCTTGCCCATGGTAGCATCAAAGTATTTGAAGATGATGAAGTGGAATGTTTGATCTTTTTGTAGCGCTTCTGCCTGGATACAGTGCATTATCTTCTGTGTCACTAGATAATAGCTGGGAAAAAAAAAAAAAAAAAAAAAAAAAAACTGAAAATATAAAAATAATAATATATGAAAGGATTTCATTTCACCTCATCACTTTCGAGCAAACTTAAACAGCTGCTGACAGCTTGAGAAAACTTTGAAAAATGTTTTTTTTTGAAACTATTCTGCTAATATACCATATTTTCTGTATATTTCACCATTCTTCTTCTTTCTTTCTTAAGACAGTTGCATAAGAACAGGATCTTCCTTTCTACCAGTTTAGTTACTTTAGCTGTTCAGGCTTTACATATTTGGTTTGGGTTGCTTGGACAGGTCATCTGTTAAAGCTTGTTTTCAATACTTACAAAGCTTCTTAATAGTCAAATAGGTCAGGGAGGAGGAAGTTTTTATCTCATTCCTGCAAGTTAGTGAAGTGCAGAGCCCATTGCTGTTCCCAAAAGCAGAATTACATATGAACTAGACCTGCCTATCTGGACTCTTCATGGTTTGATGGAGGCAGGCTCCTTCTAAGCACTTTTGCGGCTCACTTCTTTAAAGCATGCTCTCTTAGCCCCCAGGCTAATGCAGCAAAGCATTTACTTTACTAGTTAATTTCCGGTACGCTGATTAGCTCTTGTTGATTTGGGCCAAACACTCTATGTCTCATGCAAGATTGAGCTCTGTCTCTAATAATAAAGCAAAGTGAATACATTACTGTAAATAAGACCTGAGTTGCATTTATCACTCACACCAAGATCCAAAACTTCATGTGTTGCCCACTGTCAAGTGTTGAAATCTCTGATATTTATGGGAAGTTTTACTCTAATTTCATCTTTTTGTTTGTGCCTCTCTTTGCTTTCCGGTTAATAACCAAAAGGACTGAGAAACCTTAAGAAAGGCTGCTCCCTTGTGGTTTTCCTAGCAAGGGAATCACAGAATCACAGAATCACAGAATCACAGAATTTCTAGGTTGGAAGAGACCTCAAGGTCATCGAGTCCAACCTCCAACCTAACGCTAACAGCCCTCCACTAAACCATATCCCTAAGCTCTACATCTAAACGTCTTTTGAAGACTTCCAGGGATGGTGACTCCACCACTTCCCTGGGCAGCCTGTTCCAATGTCTAACAACCCTTTCAGTGAAGAAGTTCTTCCTAACATCTAACCTAAAACTCCCCTGGCTCAACTTAAGCCCATTCCCCCTCGTCCTGTCACCAGGCACGTGGGAGAACAGGCCAACCCCCACCTCGCTACAGCCTCCCTTGAGGTACCTAAAAAGAGCGATAAGGTCACCCCTGAGCCTCCTCTTCTCCAGGCTGAACAAGCCCAGCTCCCTCAGCCGCTCCTCGTAGGACTTGTTCTCCAGGCCCCTCACCAGCTTCGTCGCCCTTCTCTGCACCCGCTCAAGCACCTCGATGTCCTTCTTGTAGCGAGGGGCCCAAAGTCAGGACTTTTGTAAAATCTGATATTAAGCAAGTTTTCAGTTCAAGTTGAAACTTTGTTGAAGTTATAATCCCAGCAAAAGCATATATGTCAAATGCATTAGAGAAATCAGGTATCCTCACCATGGTCTGAGGTGTTCAAATGCTTTAGCAATTCTTCCAGTATTAAAATCTACAATAAGCTTTTAAGTCCATCATCTAAACTGTACAACATCTACTCAAAGAGAAAAGAACCTCTGAACCTTACTAGGTTTGTCATGTCTAGGGAAAACCTCCACTGTGTTCCAAGAGATGATTTCTAGAAAGCAAACCCTAGGCTGTGGGTCCACTGTCCGGGCCATGAAAAGAGTGAATCCACACACATGCCATGCCATTGCTGGCAGAGTGCTCTACCCAGGGTTTACAGGCCGAGGATTTCAAAGACATCAAGCTCTCTGTGACTGGACAGGCAGACAGGCCAGGAAATGCAGAAAAACTGAGGGCAAAAGCATCCATGAAAATATTTCCAAAGTTTGAGAGGTCTAAGTCTGAACACACAGGCCAACAAAACCAAGAAACAATTGAATATTCTGAAATCACTGGTACTTTGATTAATGGTCCTAGGCTCACACAATTTAATTTAGTAAGCTATATTTTTCATGTGTAGTGCCAAATCAACGGCATTTACCCATTCACATATACCAAGTTGTGTGGACTGTATGAATGTGTGTAAAAACTATTAAGCATACCTGAATTAAATAAACAGTTGGAAGCTGCAGGCTCAGAGACCTTGCAATACCATATGGAGTCTTTCAAATGTAAATTACCAGCTGAAATCCAGCCTGGGTCAGTAGTAACCCAAATTGTTGTGTTCTAATAATTGTTCAGTGGCCTATATGAAATTAGGTGATTGACATGTCTACAAATTACAAACACAATTGCTGCTGATAGAGCCTCTCAGGGAGACTGGAAATTGCATGGGTATGGAGAATGAGCTGCCAATTCATTCTCAAGGTGAACATTTCATGTCAGGAAGAGGAACCTAGGGGAACTCTGTACTGTTACTTTTCATGCTCAGACTGTTCTGATTAATTATTATCATTTATTATTTGTATGGTCCTCTATTGCTATATCACCTTTTTACTGAAATCTTAGATTATCCACTTTACCAGGAATGGCAAACACACAGTTCCAGCATCAAATCACCTGCACTTAAGAATCTACTCTGGAAAGCTACCCAGATCCTTTAGTATGAAGTAAGGTGAGACGACCAGGAGGTACGGGAAATGAGTTTAAGTACTGCTGACATTTAAAACAAGGTCATTTCAAGGAATCTATTTTCCACTATGTCAATTTGTTACTGTGCCAAAGCTCTAATATATATATGCAAGTAAAGTGTAAGATGAGCTACAATACATCTGCTACTTTTACAGGTTATTTTCTAGCGTGACAAAAACTATTTTGGGGAAGAAATTACAGATTTTATTTTTTTTTTAATCTCATATTAGTCTGCTAGGAAGGAAATGAGGAAAGAGGTTTTCAAGTTTTGGAAACTTTTACATATCAACAGGCAGATTAAAACACACTATGATTAATTTGGACTCCATCAGGAATGTCAACATAGTAAATATTGTTGGGTTTTCATAGAGATAAAAAGCACTGCATCGGTTCTTTTTTTTTTCCTCTTCTTTAGTTTTCTTCATGTTTAAAACAAGCTTCTGACTGCTAAGGAATGACTTTCCTGCTTTAACTCTAGTTTACAAATTTCTGTGAAAAAAAAAAAAAAATCTCACATTGGCATCACACACGTTATCATGTCCCTTACAAATTTGATAAAATATTCACAAAGATAATTTAATCTAGTGGGTGATGCAGAGACAGAAACAGCTGTTGTGGGACAGATGTTACTTCCCTTATTGCATGACAAAGTGCACTCATTTCTTCACACCATCCTACAACTCCAGCTCCCTTAGCTCTTTTGTCAGACCTGCCCCAGGGAACACAGTCATTATTGGTATGAAACAATGTAAAAAAATAAAATAAATAAATAAAGAGAGAGAGAGGGAAAGAAAGAGAGATTGGGATTCATTTGTAAGTTCCTCAGAATTGCCATCACAGTAAGCTGTTGAAACACACACACAAATTAACATCAGACCTGACAGATCATTGGGCATTTCTGCAACATTATACCTACTGATGTCTTGAAAATACCTTATATATCCAAAAAAAAGACAGAAACTGTTAAAAAGGTGGAAATTGAACATCCACACTGGAGCTGGCCATCTATCAAAGAAACTCTTTCCAAGAACTTCTGGCATTAACAAAAAGGGATTCGCGACTGGAACTTTACCTCTCACTGGAAAGACCTTCTGCTTAAGCAATGGCGAAATATCATTGTTCAAAGAAAGCAAGATGCCTGCCAAAACGCTCATGTCACATTCTGCTTCACATTAAAGTGTAGAACCCAAACTAATTCCTTTCCATCTGGGGCAGTATTGTTATGAACACCTAAAGTGCTAAGTGCTGAAAATTCTTCAAATATGTGAGGCTTCTTTGTTGAACATTGCCTCATCTGACAACAGGATGATATGCATCAAATACACTTTTTTTGGTTCATATATTTTTCTGACTGCTCAGGTTTCTTTTTTTTTTTTTTTTTTTTTAAACCTGGGAAGAGAGACTCGGAAACTCAGCAGCATCTCTCTTCTGTCCTGTTAGTTTTTTTTCTCTCAGTTTCTGTTGGACCTGCTGTCTTTTGTTTTAAAACATGAATTGACTGGCTTTCTATGCAGTATATTACAAAAATTAGAATTTAATTTGTCAAGGCCCCAGTGGACAAATATATTACAGTTATGTGGACTATAATCACAATTTGCCTCAAAAAATTATGCAAACATACCATATACCATACTATAATGATCCTATAGTTTATGATTCTGCAACAGAATTGCTAGGAAGAAGATCACTATTAGTGACAAAAGATGTGTTCCTCTGGAGATATGGTAATTGTCCCAAATTTCTGCTGAAAGCAGCGCAAAAAAAAATGTAAGAGTTGGCTTAGCACACCAAAAGAAGTCATCTTAGGTGTCTCAAAAAGTAAGAACATATTCAATACTTTGGCCACTACTTATGGGGGATCAGGAAGGGAGAGGAACTAAGGCTGGAGAAACTAACCTTCACTATTAGTGAAGGTGAAATGTGTTTTGTTCTTATATTTCAGTAAAATATTTGGCAGGAAAGGAATATTTTTCCCCCTTTAAAAATGTTCACAGACAAGTAAACAGGCATAGTTCAATAGTTACAATGCATCTTGTGGTTTATAAATGTTCTTTATCCCATTATCCCAAATACTTCTTGTCCATCTTGTAGTACAAAATTTGCCATTGTAATGATTTGTCTGTTTCAACAGGGTACATGTCTAGGGATGCTTCACCTTGCTTAAATTAGTCATATAGTTATGCTGGTCAACACAGTCTTGACTTGCTATGTAGTACTTTTAGTGTGTTCTCTGTATCAGAGATTTCCTCAAGATGTAGACATGTTTTTTGAGAAAAGTAAGCAACACCAAAATAGTAAGACCTACCTCAGTACATCCACTTCACTCACTCAGTCCACGTCTTTTTTCCCTCAGCCCCTTAAAAATGCTTCTGAACACAAGTTCAGTAGAAGGCCTGTTATATTCTGTTTAGCTTCCTGTGCTCAGGCATTCAATGTACTGAAGTATACTTTAAGAGCTTGTATGAGTGGCGCTTTTCTATAGCTGTTTCAAAAATATGTTTGCCCTCAATAAAATAATGTCAATAATAAAAGTCTTCACAATGGCACAAAATAAATATATAAATAAAAGCCTTAACTTATTTTTGTTTTGATTTACTTTTCTTCCAGATGCCTTCTACCAACAGCAGTGCTTATTAGGTTTTCCTCTGACAAAAGAAAAATGTATCATAAAACTGGAAAATTCAGTTTGATTTTATTATATTGCTATAGATTAGGGCTTCTGCCATATAAGAAGCTGGTATTTTCTATTTATTCAATAAAAGAAATGCATTTGCTTTAAGATGTCTTCTAGTATTTTACATTTGCTGGCTCATAAGCCACCTGAAATTCTTGAAGCCAAAAATATAAATTGAAGTACTGAACAAGGTCATTCCTCTGGCAGTCTTACCCAATCCAAAGTATGTGGATAGTATGTGGATAAATTATAAAGAAGTAGGAAATATTTTTTATATTTTTTAAGGAAATGTTTTGTCTTTTTTTTTTCAATTAAGGTTTCATTTATTTTGTTTTACTGCAATAACAGAAATGTACAGAATCTTTTTGATAAGGAAAAAAGGAAAGGAAAAACTGCTTTTGAAGTTAACAAAAAAATCAAAGAATAATACATTTTGGAGTTTTGGAGTTTTATGTTCTATTCTTTGGTCTGCTGCTCTCCTACAGAAATGCATTTGAGGATGAGTAAGAGTGTGTGCAGATGCATTACTGTTCCAATTGACTATTCTGTTTCTGTTTGCAGTACTGTTCAGGTCAAACACTCTTCTCCATACAAATGCTACCAGATGTAGGCTGATGTTGCGAGAAACATTCAGGGTTTCCTTCACAGGTAGACAAGGTATGAAGCATTTCTAGAGATGCTTTCACTCAAGAAATGGGAACCATTCTGGTTAAATCAAAAGCATATAAACCCTTTCATCTGTACACTCTTCTTCCAAAACAGCTTGGAAGAAAGACCTAATTAGAATGGTCAAGTTGCAATAGTATTAACCTTAGATGTGCCATGTGAACCAGTTTCCTGCTCAGCTTTTGGGTCTGGGATTAAATTAGAAAGACCCTGATCCTCACAGGGATGTGGGTGCTTAATTTCCACTTAATTTTCAGTGGAAACTAAGTGTTGTACATACCTTTGAAGACCTAAGTCTTTCTGTTTCATATCTCGAGGTGTGCCTGCATCACAGGCCTACATCATGGGTTAGAATTAAGATTATTACAATTAAATTCAGGAACAAAAGCATAAAGGAATCATAGACCCTGACTCCACACTAGATAACCCTTAGGTGGAAAAAAGAATAACTTACTGGTTCTGTGACTCAAAGTACCTGCACTGGGACTGACCAAATAGCTCCACATGATGCTTCACATGGAGGTACAATGAAATCAGTGCTAACTTATTACAACATGGTAAATGCATATTGTTGGTGCCATTTCCCATTTGTAGTATGGACCTAGAGTATTTATTTCACAAGAACATTATGAGGATGTGTTATACTGACAGTACTGAAACACGGTATGGATATGATTTTAAGACTGAACCAGCAATATTAATCACTAAAATTACTATATAGTGAAAGTACTGGATAAGCCCTGCAAATGAGATCATAAGACTAAACTGGGAGAATACTGGTTGAAAAAATAGTTCTAGGATAAGAGAAAAAAGAAACAAAATTAAACATGTATATATATATATACAGAGATAATTCTGGTAGTAAGTCATAACTTTTCTAGACTTCACTTTGCAGACTGCTTTCTGTTCCACAAGTTCAACAAGGAGTATGAAAAAAATGAAGCTTTTCTTAAATCCCCATGGAAGAATTAAAAAAGCAAGTGCAATAATCACCTACAAGTCTCCCCAGGCTTTGTTCTTACATAAAATGCTTCAGTTATAAAATTCAAAAGCTTAAATTCGATAAGGACTACTTCCAAAAGTATTTGTTACTTCTGTATCTATGCCTTCTTCCCTCTGTTTTGCTGTTGTTTTATTTAAAAATGAATGTGCAGAGGCGCTGGTTTTAAACACAGATGTTATCAATTATTTCCAGAATGCCAGACACTGCAATTGACAATGTTTAAGAAGCATAATGCATGGCCAAACTCAGGTCTTGACATACTGCATAGAACAAAGATAATGTAATAATAAACAGGGTCTTTCATCAAAGGATCACAAAGCATTGATAAAAGTGAATAAGTGAGTAATAAGGTTTCTGGTTCTACTAAGGAGGAAATTCTTCTTGGTTATTTGACTTTTTCATATTCACAACACTCAGCCCTGAGCGCACTGACAAAATGGTGAGTCCTGGGGAATCAGCCAACTCCTGCCCCACAGCTGTAGATTTGGACACATAGGATTCTCTAAGAATTTTGCTTCCAATACTTTGAAAGATCACTGAATCTGAAAGTGAACAACATCCTGAGTTCAACTAATAGGTATTCTCCAACAAAACTTTGTTTTCCTGGATAGCTTTCTAAATTTATTACTTTGTGCTCTCCTTCAAAAATGTTAAGGAAAATAAGTTAAGCACACATATGCATGTTTGTAAAATCAATGTGCAGGAAGCAAAGGGAAAACACTTAATAGAAACCTGAAAGATAGGTATACTGGATATGCCTGCTGACTACTCCTAGAGCCTGGCTGGTCCTTTCAGTCTTTATCAAAGAATTGGCCAAGTGTTTGGCCAATCAAAAAGAGTTTGATTAGCAAGAGTCATTAGTGTGGAGGCACTAATCTATCTGTTAAAACACTACTCTATCTGTTAAAATAATGAGATTTAGTGGAAAAGGTAGATAAATCTGCCCCATCAGAGGACTATAACTATTGCCTTGAAGGGTTGTCTGAAGTTTACGGAAGACACATGAAAGGGAGATTTATGTAAAAACTTTTGATCTGTGGTAACAATATTTTCCAAGGGGGAAGATGATCACAGAAACATATTGACTATCAGTGTGAAATATATGCCTTGGTAATTCTGTGAAGTACTTAAGCCAAGTTAAGATTCCAAATTCCTGAAAATAAGCTAAATGCTTATAAATCCTAAAAATAATTAAGTAAAATTCCTGGTGTATCTATATTATTAATATTTCCTGTATGCTTCTGACATCCCAGGCTGAGATTTTCCAGGAAGTCTAAAGGAATTGTGCACCACACCCTTTTGAAAATCCTAGTATCAAGTGACCGTACTAAGATTGCCTATTTATGCTACTGGTAAATAAGCAATATTTTGAAATAGTTAAGTTCAGCTGCAATATGAATAATTTTTATAGTCATGTGCAAACTAAAGAAAATTAACAAACAAACAAAAACAAAACAGAACACCAGTGTAATAAACTCCACTTAGGAGACTAACCTCCACTGTTGAAGAATGAAGAATGCCTAGAATGGTAGAATGGTAGAATGGACTTCTACCTCTTTCTGCCAGGATGCAGGAAGATTACATCAAGCCCCAGTTGAATTGGATAAAGGAGAAAAATAGTATATAATCCCTGTGATAAGAGAAAGATTATTTTTTGAATCTTCTTTCAGTGTTCGCTCATAACAAAAGAAAACCTTGCTGACATACACATTCAACCTTGTTTTCTGGTTTCATTGTGTTATGTGTCCAGACAAGAAAATGGCACTAATATTTCTTTCTCAAAAAAGCTATGCCTTAGACTTGTTTCTGTCTATCAGGTCCTTCTCTCTACTTGATTAAAAGGAACCAGTACTGACAATTCACATCTGCCCATTTTTACACAGAGGTGTCTCTTCTTCTTTACTTTCCTCACTTTTCTGAAAGAGAGGCAGACTAAGTCTTTATTTAACAATAATTTCTTCTTGTAGAAGGAAACTAATGAGATACTGGTCTACCTGTTCATAGCTTGTGAGAATTCAATGAGATTATCTTATGTTAAGTGTAAATCATGGCACATACTAGAACCTTTCTACCCTAGATATGGGAAAGTAAAATAAATAATAATAAAAAAAAAAAAAAAAAAAAACTTTTCTGCTTATATAACTTGTGCTAACTCCCCAAAAGTTTATTTAATGTTCTATGTGTGCATACTATGGTACAGGAATGTTGCCACAAAATTGATCCGTATGGCACATAAATAGAAGTGTACATTATAGTCTTGACCTCAGTAAACTACATTCCTTTATTTACCCAACCACAAACACCTGCAATAAAGGTGCACTCAGGCAACTACACTTCCTAAATTATCAGAGTGGCTGAGGGACCACCTTTCAGTCCTTGTACAAGTTCTTGCTGTTCTCTCAATACAGAGAGTTTTGAAAGAAAAGAAGAAAACATTGGCAGCTGACAGCAGCCTCCTGCCTCGTCCTTCCAGAAGTGCTAGATTATCCAGAAAATAATGTGTACAGCACTAAGTGAGTACAGCACTAAATGATGATACATTGAATATACTTTTTGTGACTTGCACATCACAGACTTCAGTAGTTTGTAAATTACCATTTTTTCATAAGAAAACAAACTCATCTTAAATGTAGAAATCCCCTCAAATTTACATCTTTTTTTTTTTTTTTTTAATGTGATTGTTTAGCAAAATAATTCCTGCAGTATAGCTACTACATTTCTGTTTTTTTTGTGTTATAGCTTCATAGTTTCAAAAATAAATACTCCACACACAGTGGTAGCAATCAGATTTCTGTCACACACATGACCACCTATACACCTACTTTTCTATTCATATGTATAACTATTCATAAAGTCACAATAATTTAAGGAGGCATTTAGATTAGAAATAAATAATATCATGCTAACAGCTACTTTTCTTTACAATAAGTAGGGTCTGGTAAGAAAAAACTTGGCAAACAGAAAAATGCACCATGACATTTCTCAGAAGCCAAAGTGCATTTTGCAGGGCATGCAGGGTAAATCATGTGCTCGTATATGAAGTGACTGATTTGCCCAGTTTTAGTGTTTGTAAAGGATGTGTCCTACTGGAATAGTTACAGCCTTTTGAAATGTTACAGAACTCATAGATCTAGAGGACAAAAGGCCAGTTTAGACATGATGGGATTAATTTAAGAAACAAAGATTTTTTCTCAGACATAGCGCAGGGGTTGTGTGAAGATGCTCCACTCTGCTCATAACCCCTGTAAGTAACAAAGGGTTCTCTTGTATGGGACACTATAACCTAGCTCCAACACCAAAACTGCTGCAGCCTTGTTATACAGATAACATAACCTTCTTCCTTATGTTTTATGAATATGAGCAAGCAAAGAAACTTTGCCTGGAGATAAGAGTGTGTCAAAAGTATAGTCCTGGTATGGTGTCCTCAGCAGAGTCATGTGTAATCAATAGAGACAGAGTATATGGTGAAAATGTCTCAGCACCACTTTTAGAGGCTTAGGCTGTCAACAGCTGTAATCTCTGTCTGTAAACATTTGAATGTTGCTTTTAAGCAATAGTGCCTTCAACAAGCACCCTCATTTGTCTTCAGGAAGATCTAATCTCTCTAATCTTGATCAAGCAGTGCTTTTTCCTCCTTTCTCCATCCTCTGCTCGCTGAACACACACCAAGTTATAGATTCTTTAAAAATTACATAGAGTAATATATTGTTGGTCATCAGGTTCCCTTGTAACATCTATTGTACAATCTCTAAAAGAGAAAGCTGCCTAGTATTTCGCACTTTGTCCAATTGTTTCCTTTCCTAAAGTCAGCTTCTGAGTGCTTCTATTTCTAATCTCTGCAGTGGCTGCCACAGATCAGAAAAAAAAAATGTATGCACAAATTAATCTTGATCATTACATGGCCTAGCTGATTCAACTGCATTGTATAATATGGACACATTAGATCATGCTGTGTATCATGCCTATCTACGGAGGAAAAAATATAATATCCTTAATAGGTGAATGTACTGTGCAAAGCAGATGTCTACATAGAGCATTCAAAATAATCCAATGAAGCAAGCTAGCCACTGTGAGAAACAAAGTTGTGTTTTTGCACTAGAACATGTTTTTGCAGTGGAAAATCCCACTAACCTTGCATATTCAAAAGTGATTGTTCAAGCATAATAGTGGCATAACAGTGCAGAGTATGTTAAGCAGATAAGGGGAAGGTCCCACTAACCCAAAATAAGGAGGATAGCTAAGAAAAACAAGACAAGCATTGAGAAATCAGTAAAAACAAAAAAATCATGGGCATTCATAAGAGAAGAAGGGGAAAAAAGGAAAAGGAGAAATTAACAGTTGGTCAAATAAAACTGCACATGTATGGTATAGTAATAAGTGTCAAGTAGTTTGTGAACCTGTAGTACTCAGCCCGTGAGGAAACAGGAGGAATCAAACGTCGGATAATAGGAAACATAAGGTTATGATATACTTCTGCTTTGTGCTCCTGTTTGCAGGCCACCCACCATTGCAATTGCAAATAAATAATGCTACTTCACTGAGATCCTTACCTGAGCCTGTGTTATTGGCTACAGATTGTTTCTCTCACCACTCATAACACTAAAATGCTGATACGACTTAAGGAATTGCATTATTTTCCATGTTCACAAACTTTTATTTCCTTTAAAAGTGACTGCATAGATGGACAATATAGCCTCTGCTGATGCTCTACCAGCACTCAAATATACTTCACTTAAAACACTTGGCTCTGTGAAAACAGCAAGGGAGAGGAAAGATTTAGGAAGGCACATGTATTGTGTATTCACCACTCTATTTAAGGAAAGTAAGCAAATATGAACTTCAAATATGCAGAGCTCAGAAATAGTCATCTAGTTTTTAAGTACCTTTTAAGATTTTGGGGTGTGTTCCTCTGCCTTTGTGCAAAGCTAATTTTACAGTTTGTTTTCTGCTTGCTTCTTCTCCATTCAGTTCTTGTTGTTTGACCTTCCCTGCTGTCCAGCAAGTACTGACTGGATCTTCTAACCTCTTGTCAGCTGCTCAGTTGGACATCACTGTTCAGCTTTGTTTCTTTCCACAGGAGAATGATCTCAGGCCTTCAGATAAACTCTTTCTTACCTTTGTTGCTGCCCTTTCTGGCAGCAACAAGGAAATTTCATTGCCATTGTAATGAAGTCATAACAGTACAGAGAAAATGTTTATGAATAGCATTTGTCTTTGCAGACTCTGAAAATGAAGCGATATAGCATGGAATTAGTTACTGATGTGACCTGTGTTCCTTCCTGTTTCTACCTGATGATAAGAAAGGTCTTCCTGACTGAAGTATCACTGTAGCCGTGGAACATACAAGACTTTATCAGCCACATACTGAACACAGAAGATTGCTTTCATTTGCATCCTAAAACAAAAAACAATTGACCCAGCTATGTCCAACTTATTCTCTCCACTGCCCTTTAGCAAGGGGAGGATAAAAGTCTTTGCACAAAAGAAGACAAATAGACTGTAAACAAAACCTGGCTCTATATTGCTGTTCATATTACCGCTTATTTACCAACCTCATGCCAAAAATCAAGAGGGCTGGTGAGCATTGCTGGTTTATAAATCCGTTTTTTTTTTTTTTTATTTTAACTGTCAGAGTTAATCTGGACATCTGTCAGAGAGTCAGAGAGTACAAAAAGAAAACAACCTTTTTTATTTACATTTCTGTGGAATTACTGTAGTTACTCAGGAACCTGGGAATAAAATTTCAGGAAATGATAGAATATTGGGGCAATTTTTCTTCTTAGTCAAGTATACATTTGGATAAGGTAGAAGCATTTTATCTAATTTTGTTCCTTGCTTTACTGTCTCATTATCTAAAGGTTACCAAATGACACTCTTGCTGATATCTGCGGATATTTCTAGACATAGATTGAAGTTCATTTACAATACAACTAGTTCATATAGTAATTTATTAAGGGAGGAAAGAGTTTAAATCACTAGATTTTATCACTTTCCTGCAGAGTGAGATTCCCAAGATATTACTAAATACTTAAAATTAGTAATCTCAGCAAATACAGGATTGAAGTAAGCAGCATCTGGCATAGACAATGAATGGTCTTTAGCATTAAAGGAATAATCAATATGATATGATCAGTTTTCAAATATAGATCTTATTGTCCCTGTGCCACAGACTTGTGTGCTCCTTTCCAGAGAAACCAAGGTGCGTGTATCTGGTGCACACAGTTACACTCAAAGTCTTGTTCTGGGAAAAAAAGGGATCACAGCTTTCATGCTGAGCCAAGAATTTATTGTTATTCTAATTAAAGTTATAACAGCTTAATCAAGCACAACAAAGTATTATTGTTCCAGTTGCAATTAAATTTAGACTAAATTTGGACTTTTAAAACTTATTGTCCAAATTACCTAATTATTACAGAAAAATCTCATTAATAACATTGCTACAGGTGTTATACACAAACTTTCCTTTTATCTGGTGTTATGTTCACCTTTCAGTGCCCTGCTGGGTACCACAATTCTTCAAGAAGAGTTGGGGTGGGAGGTACCATGATTCCTCAGCATGCTGACCTCTGACAGGAGGATTAGGAAAATGGTACTGTGGATGCTTCTCTATGTTGGGTTCACTCAGCATTAACTTTTTACATTATCTAATGCTTTCTCATAACTTCTTCATTAGTTTTGAATTCCACGTCATGCTTGTTTTTCCATTCTTTGTTAACACCAGAACTGATAGTCACCAGAACTGAATCTAAGGGTTGCATCTCTTTACTGAGCAATGCCTGAACATGGAGATTTATATTTTTTTAATGTCTGAAGCCTGTATCATATCATGCTATGTTATACTTTCTTAGGCTACATTTTTATTCTAGGGTCATCTAGGAGTTCAGTCCACATAGGATCACTAGTTATTAATACTGTGTATTAATTAATGCTAAGGATTGGACTGTGCAACTGAAAAAAAAAAAATAATTTAAGTAAGGCAACTTTAGGCAGTAGGTACCCAAGTGGTAGACCATACCACTTGGTATGATACCTAAAATAAGCTAAAAATCAGCTCAGGTCAAAGCAAGCCAAACAAGTCCTGAAGCACTGCACTATCTATTTGGTCAATACAAAGCCTGTGGCCTTTTACAAGGATTGTCAAAAAAATATTTGCTGGTCTGCAGCACGAGGCTAGTGATGAGTTGTCAGATGCTCTGGCATTCCCTCAGACCCTCAGGCCAGAGAACTCAAAAACATTCCTGGGTCTGAGATTACAGATGTAGCCTTCTGATTCAGGTCTTTACAAAACCTGAGCTTGTGGCTGGGAGCAAGGCTATCAAATGCTCTGTTGACCCTGGAGAAATTGTTGTACCTCAGTCAGTACCTTTAGGCTGACCAGCCATGATGTTTCAAACCAATTACCAACAGCAAACAAATACTTTTGCTATTTCCTATTCTTACTTCCAGGTATCTTTTTAAATATAGAAGTTGTGAAGGAACTGCATTACATGCAGTGGTAGTGTTTGTGGTGGGGTTTGTCAGTGATGTTAAATAGCCTACTAAACATGATTTCATGAGATGGGGGGGAGAGGGAGAGAGAGAAAGGGGGGATTTTCCCATGAACTAGAAGTTTCTCAAGGTGAAAATTTTCTATTAAAGTTGTGTAAGCTATGTTTGCCAGACATGACTTTCTTGACTACTTTTGGCCTCTTGACAATGTAGTGTTATCCTGGGATTCATTCCTGTCTTAACACACTTGGTAGAAGTCATTTATCTATATTTGTTACATGTCTATATGACCTACATTTAACAAGTACAGAATTCCAAGAGATCATGAAGATAATCTGAAGGGAGAAAGATTTTTTTAATCTATTAATTTGTAGTTATAGATAATGAATGAATGCTCTTTTTTTTTTTTTTTTTTTAATAGTTCTGGATCTAAGGGTTCAAATATTTTCAAAGGCTCAAACACTGCTGGTTGTTTCCTGGGACTGAATTCTGTCTCTCAGATCTCCAGTACAGACAAGACTGCAGGGCCAGTGTCAGAAAACAATCATTCCTTCCTTCTGTAGGGCTAGATGTCCTGGTCTGTAGCCCCTATCGTTAGGGGAAGTATTCTGGCTGCTCCCCTGGCATTTCTTTGTTAGCACATTCTGAATCCATTGCCTACTCACATACAGCTAACAGAGGTGTTATCATGGACATCTGACATGCTGGCCTAATCAATAAACAAGATGTGCACAAGCAGAGAATTCTCTGGAGGGTCTCTGCAGCCTCCTGCATTAGGAAATGTCTAATTATAAGTGACAGTGCCCACACTACTCCTTTCAAAACATTGGCCTGGGGCATACAAGAAAAAATGATTCCATTTTCTAGTGTAGCTATGTCTCACCTTTATGGGTGTACACCAAAGAGGAATAAAAAATAAATAGCACTTAATTTTGCATTTTTATATTAAGTTTGAAACTAAACACTGGGAAACCTTGTAAGCTCCTGCTAAGCTGATTCCAATTAAAGCTTCTGGCAGAGTTCCAGCTGTTTTACTACCTCAAATAGCACTGAACATAACAAGGTTTATGAAGCATTCAAAAGTCAAATACCCTATTAACATAAACATGTAGTGAAACCAACTCTTCTACAATTTTCAGCTTCCTTTCTTTCTTTCACTTACGTTGGACTAATCTAAGATGATGTCTGTTTTCTTAGTTGCATCTCCCTTTTTTCTGCTTGCTGGAATGCAAAACAAGATTTAGTATTTGAACAGTGTGTGATTTGCCCTGAGAACTTACTCCCTTTGGCAATTTTATTACAATGTTTTCTATCCTACTCTATTTCAATAGCCACATTCTGAAGGCTGGTTTCCTACGCTGTTATCTCCAAAACAGCAAGTGGTATATGTTTGCATATTTCTGTTCTGGTTTATTTGGGAAACCTTCTGCAAACCTGAGTACTAATGCCAACATTTTAAGAAGAGTTCCGTGCTTGATTTGATGTACTCATTATTAACAGACAATAAATAAAAAGGAAAAAAAAATGTTGTAATACTCAAAAACATTTTGTAATACAGCTTTGTCATTGTTTAATATTAAAGTCATTCCTAATTAAACTGAATGAAAATGCAACATATACTTCCTTGCATTCTCTGTAGGGTGAATGTCTGCTATGTTAAAAAACATTCAGTGCTTTTGGTCAGAATGCTGATTAAAGGAGTGGATGGAAGATAATGAATATACTGGAAACACACCATGCTAAAAATCTCACGTATATATATATATATATGTATAATTATAGGCATATGAAAGTGGGGTCATTAACTAACAATGTTGTATTCACACCAAGTGAAACCATCTATGATGATACTGACATCAAATAACTTTTGAATAAGAAGAAATAAAAATGTGAGATTAAGGTAGATTCTTCATAAATCAGTTATTGGTCACTATCACACTTTGTAAATATGGTTAGTTAAGATAAGAGTTTTATGGTGTTACTGGTCTCACTTTTATATTCACTTTGTAGTGCAGTACCTGATAAGTCAGTTCCACATTCTCAATATGTAAATTAAATTCTGTCAGTATATCATGCTGTTGTCACATCTGCAAGATTTACAGTGTCGCTTAACAAGTTTGTTTTTCTTGAGGTCAGATAAATTTTCTTTCTTCATATATAGTCATACAAAGACAATGCAAGTTTACTGAATGACTAATTTCTACAGTCTTTGAATGAGATGGATTACATGCAAATGATTTTTCTTTTGCTTCAGTTGAAATAAGCACTGTTAAACAAGAATCATCTCTAAAGACAAAATAAATACAACCCTAGAAGCTGTTTTTTGTGCAGAAATCAATCCATTCCTCTGAAGCTAGATAAATCATGTTCTCTTTTGCTTTCCACTTATATATTTAAACGAATATGTAATTTAGCAATTTTCTGTTCCACTTGTCTTATAATCTTGTGTTCTCAGTGCCATCTTCAACAACAGTTTTAGAAAGATGAAATCTAGCTGACTCCAGGAGAACCTCCAAAAATGTTACATTTTTGTTGGCTTAGAAAGGATATTTCTGGGAATTATGTATGATCCTTGAATTTTCAAAATACTTTCCTTTTTTTCTATTTTTCTTTTTGGTCAAAATGGTGACAATAAAAACAACAAAAACACAGCAAAAGAATCGTGCTCATTTTGACTTTTAAACCAGTTCAAACACTTGAAGATAAAGGAAGAATAGACTTGCAAAAACTTGACAAGAACACCTCAAACTTAGTACCTATTAGTATGTTTTAGTATACTGAAACACTAATATTAAGTACTTTAGCTTTGGGAAAAATAAAATAAAATAAAATAAAATAAAATAAAATAAAATAAAATAAAATAAAATAAAATAAAATAAAATAAAATAAAATAAAATAAAATAAAATAAAATGGTAATTTAAAAGTATTTTTAATTAAACCATAAAATTCAGGTTTTAGCTTGGTAAGAGCTTTCTGATTCTTGCCACTCAGAATTCATTATGATCCTCTTTGATACAGATAAGTGACTTTTTTAAATCCTAATTTTTCCTTTTTTACATAATTTAATGTCTTTTTAAGTTTTAAAATGACTATAAAATTTGTTGAGGTGAAGCTTTGTGTTTTATTCTGAGAGAAAATGTCTAATTCCAAGTAAATATTATAATAGAGTACTGCACTATTCAAAAAGCAGCAAGACCCTGACTTTTTTCTTAATATTGGAGGCATTTGTACTGAAAGGATAGTTCACTGTGCTAGAGTTTCCCTGCTGCATTTTCTTTCTTCCTTTTTCATTGATGGCAGCCTTCAAGGTGATTTTTTTTATTATTTTTTTTTTCAAAGGTGATATTTAATGCAAAGCATTCTATTTAGTTTGCATTCAGGATCTAAGAAAGAAAAGCTAGTCAAATCCTATTGGGAAGCCCTACAGTGTAATTCCCGTGCCATTCTATACAGGTTACTGCAAATCTTCACGGCTTTCTTTTAAGACTACCACACAGTGTTTCACACAAAGAGCTTAATCACTAAAACATGTCTTGTTATATAAGAACTTTGACTGTAGAAAGCACAAATAAGTTACAAGTGGTAATGTTTTAGCTAGAGTACTGAATAAATGCCAAAATGAATCCAGGTATTTTGCTTAAAATTTGGATTGAAATCTTTTTCTTAAAATGTTCCCCAACAGCCTTTTTAGAATATATCAACTATTTCCAAGAGGCAATTTGCTCTTTGATTTACACCCTCACTTTGACCAGGTTGAAAATTCTTTCTTGATTGTGTCTAAATTAATTAGTTCACCATTTTAGATTTGTTTGTGACCCCTGCACACTGAATTTATCATGGATTTTTATTCACATCTGCTAAATTGTTCACCCTACTAATCTAACACTTGCCACAAATCCAGACATCAGGATGTACTTAAAAAAAAAATTAAAAAAATGAAGTTAGAAGAGAGCAGCAGGACCTTGGATAATTCTGAGTTCAGCATAAAAAGGTCAATTAACCATGACTAGCTCCAAGTTAGATGTCTGTTGTTTATAGAAGAACACAGAGAGAACTATTATCTAAATATATTTTTTTTTCATTTTTTTGAATGATCAAGATATCTTATTGTTTGAACATTTATTTTCTTGGAAGATTACTCTCAGTAGTTTTCTGGTTTTTATTTTTGAGATTACTAATAATGTAAGGTATGTCATTTTAAGATTAATAAATGCAACATTCAGAGCATGAAGAATCATTAACTAGCAACGATGTCTGAGGGATGTTTCTGTGTTTCAAATGCTTCATTGCTTCATTGAGTAGTGAACACAGAAACTCACTTCAAGGCAGATGTTATGCCCGTACACATCGCAAATGCAAACAATTATCTCTAAAGCATGCAGAGAAAAATCAGACAAACTATGTAATATTCTGGAGGAAATAAAGAGACTGATTTAGAACTGTCAGCTTCATGTTGAAGGTGTTAAATACACAAAAACAAATCAATAAGGTCCATAACAATGTGTATTGAAAGCAAGGCTTTCAAAGTCAAACTCAGTGTTTATCTTGTGGTTTGAATGATTTGGGAGGAATAGAAAATATTCTGCTGAATCTATAAGCTAATTTTTTAATTATTAAAATTAAATGTGGTATTAAATATGGTATTAAAATTAAAAGTGGTGAGTAGTGAGAACATTATTTTATGTGACTCAATTGCTCCCTAGTTGTCTGTTAGTCACCACTAGAAATGTCCTGAAATAGTTGAAACAGGTCTAGTCAAAGATGCAGTACTGAAGGAGCTGTAAGCTATTGTGAGGCAGGCAAGCTATGACCTAGTCGCCACCACTGAAACATGGTGGTGGGACCTCTCCTGTGACTGGTGTGCTGCAGTGGCCAACTACAAGCTCTTCAGAAGGGACAAGCATTGGTCCCACTAATGGTGGGACCTTGTTGGCCAATACCCTGGTGGCATGGCTCTCTATATTAGAGAGTGTTTTGATGCTGTTGAGATCATTGTTGGGAATGATAAGATAGAGTCTCCGTGGATAAGGGTCAGGGGGTTGGCCAACAAGGCAGACATCCTGGTGGGGGTCTGTTACAGACCACCAAACCAGGATGAAGAGATGGATGCTCTATAAGCAGCTGGCAGAAGTCACTCAATTGCCATCACTCGTTCTTATAAGGGATTTTAACTTCCCAGGCGTATATATGCTGGAAATACAATACAGCCCCGAGGAAGCAGTCTAGAAGGTTCCTGCAGTGCATGAAGGTTCCTGGAGTGCTTCCTGACTCAGCTGGTCAGTGAACCTGCCAGATGGGGTGCCCTTCTAGACCTAAGAACACAAACAAAGAAGGACTGGTAGGGAGCTGTCTTGGGCAGAGTGACCATGACATTGTAGAGTTCTGCATTCTTGGAAAAGTCTGGAGGGTGGTCAGTAACACTGCTACCTTGGACTGCAGGAGGGCAGACATTGAATTGTTCAGGACACTGGTAGGGAGTATCCCTTGGGAGTCAGTCCTGAAGGGCAGAGGGGGCCGGACACTTCTCAAGAAGGAAGTCCTAAAGGCACAGGAGCACGCTGTCCCAGCATGCCATAAGATAAGACGGCGGGGAAGAAGACCAGTGTGTCTGAAGAGGGAACTTTTCCTGTGTATTTGGGAGAAAAAGAGAGTTTATGACGGGTGGGAGAAGGGACAGGTAACTCAAGGCAAATACAAGGAAGTTGCCAGGATATGAAGAGAAAAAAAATCAGGAAGGCCAAAGCCCAGTATGGGCTCAATCTGGCCACTATGGTTAAGGACAATAAAAAATGTTTTTATAAATATATTAACGGCAAGAGGAGGGCCAAGGAGAATCTCCATTCTTTACTGGATGCAGGGGGAACATGACTACTGAGGACAAGGAAAAGGCTGAGGTTCTTAATGCCTTCTTTACATCTGTCTTTACTAGCCAGACCACTTATCCTTGGGATACTCAGCCTCCCAACCTGGAAGTCTGGGACAAGGAGCAGAAGAAAACCCACACAGTTCAGGTGGAAACAGTTAGAGACCTGCTGCTCCACGTCGACTGTCACAAGTCCATGGGGCCAGATGGGATCTACCCAAGGGTGCTGAGGGAGTTGGCAAATGTGATTGCTGGGCTACCTTCCATCATCTATCAGCAGTCATGGTCATCCAGAGAGATCCCAGATGACTGGAGACTTGCTAATATGACACCCATCTATAAGGTGATAAGGATCATAAGGAGAACCCATGGAACTACAGGCCTGTCAGCTTGACCTTGGTGCCAGGAAAGGTGATAGAAAAGGTCATCTTGAATGCAATCACACAGCATATGCAGGACAGCTGGGGAATCAGGCCTAGTCAGCATGGGTTCATAAAAGGCAAGTTGTACCCGACCAACCTCATCTCCATCTATGACTTGGTGACCTGTCTGGTGGATTAGAGAAAGTCTGTTAATATAGTCTACCTAGATACCAGCAAAGCCTTTGACACAGTCTCCCACAGTATTCTCCTGGAGAAGCTGTCAGCCCATGGCTTGGACAGGTACAGTTTTTGCTGGGTTAAAAACTGGCTGGACGGCATCCTGGCTTGTATCAGGAATAGTGTAGCCGTCACGACCAGGGAGGTGATTGGCCCCTTGTTCTCTGCTCTGGTGAGGCCACACCTTGAGTGCCGTGTTCAGCTTTAGGCCCCTCACTACAAGAAAGACATTGAGGCCCTGAAATGTGTCCAGAGAAGGGATACAAAGCTGGTGAAGGGCCTGGAACACAAGTCCTATGAGGAGCAGCTGAAGGCACTGGGGTTGTTTAGTCTGGGGAAGAGGAGGCTCAGGGACCTTATTGGTCTCTACAACTATATGAAAGGAGAGCTGGGAGTCGGCCTCTTCTCACACGTAACTAGTGATAGGACTAGAGGGAATGGCCTCAAGTTGTGCCGGGGAGGTTTAGGTTGGAAATTAGGAGACATTTCTTCTCAGAAAGAGTAGTCAGGCATTGTAACGGGTTGCCCAGGGAAGTGGTGGAGTTAACGTACCTGAGGGTGCTTAGGAAAGGTTGAGTGACCTGGTGCTTAGGGACATAGTTTAGTGGTTGACATTGGTGGTAGGGGTATGGTTGGACCAGATATCTTGAAGGTCTTTTCCAATTTTTATGATTCGATGAGTCTATGATCACAATGTTCATTCCACAGGCATCTCCAAAACAGAAGTTCTCAAATATTTAATGCAATATATTCTCCAAAATAACAAGGGGAAATCTGATAGATGAGGATAACACAGGGATATTGGTTTTAGGTGGGAGGAGTAAAGAAGAAGTTTGGTTTTCTGCTATCTGCCCAACACCTAAATCCCTGTGATCCTGTTTTGTATGACCAGGATGCTAGGTGACATAGTAATACAGCCTCTGAAAGTATTACAACTATTAACAATAAAACAAAGAGATTAAGAAGTAGAAAGCTAGTGTGTTTGTTTTCATGCATCTTACTATTTTCATCAAGGATAGTGTGCATATGTACTTCAAATTTTGTCCCTGTAGTGCTCAAGGGACTCTTACATAAGTATAAAGTTACAGAAAAAAAAAAATAAAAATGGTTCTAACATTAATTTGTATTACCAAGATAAGATGCACAGTGCCAAAGC
Organism: Netta rufina; assembly: GCF_964035555.1. NCBI lineage: Eukaryota > Metazoa > Chordata > Aves > Anseriformes > Anatidae > Netta > Netta rufina. Next base: position 103,398,263 of record NC_140124.1, read on the forward strand.
TATCGTAGTTACAAGTGTAAGGGTTTAAGTTTCATAGTAATATAGCATCTTAGACATTTGAACCATCTTTAAACATGTGTTGAATCTCAAAGAAAGTGCACAGGAATCTTTTTACCTGACACGAAACTGCAACGACTTCGGGGGATAAGATGATATCTTTTAATAACAGATTATACCGAGCATCAGTAAAGGAAAGAAATTAAGCAAATGTAAATACTTAGGGGCTAAAACTACAATAACATCATAGTCTTATCCTAGCCAGGAGAAGAGAAGGCATGCTTTGCTTCTGAAGCAGACTGAAGTTCCTTCTGGATTTAAAGTGACCTCTCTGGCCTGCCTCCAGATCCTGATACTCTGCAAAGGCCATCCTCTTCGCTCTTACTGTAGACATGGCAGTTAGTTGCTGGGGAAAGTGATGGGAATGGGAGAGAAAAACATAACTCACGAATTGGAAAAGACAGCTCTGTAAGAATTCTGAGAAGCAGAAGTGTTGCTCTGTTAATGAGGGAAAAGCCAACCCTGAAAACAATATGAAAACAAAAGCAAAGGGGAAGACATTTTGACCTCAGAGCTCTGCTTTCCTCTCCAGACATCTGATGGGCCTCTAATCATCTTTCTAATATTGAGTATATATGTCAGGCATGGTAAAGCAAGTAATTTCAGTTTTGTAAAATCTTCAGTGCTGTCAACAGGCACAACCGAGCAGTAGCATAGAAATACCTGCTCTCAGTACCTTCAGTCCCACAGGACTATATCACATAATTTAATCACATTTAGAGACCAGCTCCATCCTCTTGACAGCCTCCCTTCAGATGTTTATATACATTGATGAGGTCTCCCTCAGTCTTCTCTTTTCCACGCTAAACAGGCCCAGCTCGCAGCCTGTCCTTGTAAAAAGATGTTCCAGTCCCCTAATCATCTTAGTAGCCTGGACTTGCTCCAGTAGTTCCCTGTCCCTCATTTAATCTAGGGTAAAATTCTGTCCTCTCTTCTTCTCAACCAGCTGGCAAGCTATAGATGCATGTCTAAGCTAAGTAGTCAGATCCCTTTGAATGTTGTGTATTGTCAGACTGCTTTCCCTGAAAGAAAGCATACTAGCTTTCATACTTGTTCCCTTTTTGGGAAGGTGGAGAGGGGTGCTTAGAGACTCTGTCACACTACATAGTCCCCATCTTGCAAATATTATTGATCTAGACCGTATTTGGGAAGCACTTTTTTATTCTCCTTCTCTTAGATTATTGACTGTCCTCTCCATTATAGAAATGGTAATGTCCTTTTGGAAAAGGAAATGTTATCTCCCATAATTGACTTAACAAATCATTAGTCTACTGGGGGATAAAATATCTTCTGAAATGTGGTGGGGAGTAACATGCCAATTTCAGCAGGAAACCTTTTGACACACTGAGTCGTATTTTTCACATTCACACATTGCAGAAATATATCGATAAGTACATATACATTTGCCATAAGACAATTTTTTTATTAAAAACTAAGTCAATGAAAGATTGATCATTCATGTATAAACTTAATTAGTTAATAAATAGGCTTTCAGAGACTAAAAATAAAACACTATGCTCAGGTCACCAGTTCAGAACACAGATACAAGTCAGAATGAACTCTGACCCAAATTCTGTAAGAATATTGTAACAGTGATGAGCTATGCTAGATGACTTAACTATGTTTTGTGCTTTGCTTCATTTTTGTTTGTTTTGATTTGTTTGTTTGTTTGTTTTTCTTTTTTCACTTTGGAAACACTTGTAAAAGCTTCACTTTCATTTCAATGCAACAGATTTGCAACCCTCAAAATCTGTTGTAAAAATAAAGTTATTATTTGGGATTAGTTTAATGCTGGTTGGTGAACACAAGCAATGCAAAAATAAATAAATAAGCAAATATATTTGCTGCTCAGCATTAGCAATGCTGTGACTGGAAGACAGACCATTCAGGCCTGGAGAAGTTCAGGCTTGCATTCATCATGCAGAATCACACTGCGTAGGTTAAAACGTTGTTCTCAGTATTAGTAAAATATGACACCACACTATGTACCTTGAAAACTGAAGCCTAGTAATTTCATAACATTGTAACTGACTAATTATTTCTTTTTCAAGAAGGGTGCTTCTGAGGGTGTGTGTATGTGTGTGTGAGACATTAAGAACACACGGAGGAGAGAAAGGCACATGTAGACACTTCAGTTCATCCTATAACCACTCCAGAGGCCACACTAGGGTGGGGTGTGTGTTGGGTGAATTTCTGCTTACGCAAGATACTCAGAAACGGTTGTAAAAAGATGAACCTCAGAAGTGTTTTTTTCTTGTTATCTTTCCATTCAGCTCAAACAGTAGTTCCAATGATTCCAGATTTCCTTTGGTATTTGTTATCAATAAAAATCAATATGAAACATAATAATTATTTAAATGCTTTTACAGTTAACTACAAAACTGATTATGTGGGCTAGGTCTACTTCTTCCATATAGATAACTTCAGATCCAGGTTGCAGATCCAGACTTCAGATTCCAGAGAAAAGTATACAAATTAAACTCAATAACCTGACTCTTGTGTCACTGTTACCAAAGTTTCAAAAGTATCTTTAGTTGAGAACAGCAAAACAAATACAATTTTATAATTATAATGTCTTGGCCAGGTAACCACTCATCTAAATATTTAGATCATTTCTTTTGTAAAACAATAATAGTACCTAGCCCGCAACAACTAAAGCCTGTTCTGTCTCTTCTAATGCTTTAGGTAAGGCTTCACAAGTTACACTGTTGAAAAAACAAAACAAAACAAAACAAAACAAACAAACAAACAAAACTTGCTGACATCTATTTTATTTCAAACATTTTCTTTTTCCGGATAACTGAGTATGTGGAGGACAGTAGTGATAAATGAGACAATTGAAACAAATTAGTATTTACAGCTCCTATCATTTCATGAAGATTACAGCAAGTAATAGTCAAAATCCGCAGTGTTGCTGTAAGACATTGTATTTGATTGTAGGAGGTTACCTACCAGGTCCCCTGGTTTTGTCCTAACATCATGACATGTTTTAATATATCCTTTCTCATTCGTTGTATATGCACAACAGTAATAGCAGCATCTAGCTCAGCTTGTGCTAGCAGCTAGGGATGGTGAGTCACTTGGCACAAAGCAGAACTTAAACCTCAGCATGATCACTACTGTTGCTGTGGATATCAGTTGGTCTTTGGTATATAGGCTGGTATCTTTTGTTTGAGAAGTTAAAGTTTGTCTTCTGTACTGTAAAAGGAAAAGTAATTGTCCTCCCTTAAGTAAATAACATCTCCTGCACTTAAATGGGAACACTGGAAATAGGGTTGATTGATAATAACTAGACATTTCTCCATATTTAGGACGTTATCTGTTCGTCAGATATGTACTTTGGTTTTTACTGTTGTTTGCCTGCTGTCTCTCAATCCACACACAAAATAAAATAATAATTAAAAAAAAAACATAAAATGCAAATTTATTAATGTTAGAGATAATTGTAGTTGTGCATCTAACATGTAAATGTAGATTGCTCATGTGTATTATATTAAGAAAATTAATTCATTGGATTATTTTGTTATGATAGAATTTGCCATGTGTATCAATTTTACCTTAAAACATAAATAAGTCATTCATATGCAAGGCAATCTTAAGGTCTCAGTAGGAATAATTTATTGAGTTCATCCTTGTAGAATTGTAAGGTGTTCTTTTTTGGACAGCACTAGAACTACAACTGTCATGTAAATATATGCTTCAGGAACACTTGAAGACCACTAGTGCTATCACTCAAAAGACTCAAGTAGCCCATGTAAAGGTCAATTAGTATAGGAAAAAGGATTAATAAAGAAGATCTGAAGCATGAGAAACTTAGGAGCTGAGATGAGGAAACATATGTTAATTGTCTCATCCATAGACCAGTTCAAAACTAAGCTTATTCATAATGCAGAACAGGTTGACTGATGTCAGAATACTATCTTAGTAAAACACCTCTGCCTTCTGAAAGAGAGCATAATTCTGTTTCCCTGGTGTATTTCTTCATTTATAGGCTGTCTGAATTGAAAATGCAGATGTTTTATTCTGGGAATTGACTGCAAGGGTGATTGATTTCAGGTGAAACACTTAATAAATTAAAATTCAGGAAGCAAGATAACCTTACTTAGGGAGAAGAGCTCAAATAAATAAATGTGGAGAAAAAAAAAAAAAAAAAAAAAGCCTGGTGATTTGTGTTACATTTCTGTGCCTAATTAGATAATTAGAAGGTGGAGACTGGAGGGTCTAGTATCAATTAGTTTTCTGAAAACATCTTCACTGAGAACAAGGACAAAAATACAAACTGAAAGCATTTTGGTGTGTAATCTATGCTGGTCACCTTTAAAAGCTTAACAGTGGTTTTAGATAAAATAATATCTCTGAGTTTGTGGTGCTCTTTAGAGTTTAGTGGAAATGCAATATTAACACGTGTGCAGCTGAACCCCACCGCAACTGCTCTCTCACTTCATCTGAAAGAAAAAGGGAGAGAAAATACAATGGAAAAGGTCAAGGGTTGAGATAAGGACAAGGAGATCACACAACAATTATTGTCACGGGCAAAACAGACTTAGCATAGGGAGATTAATATAATTTATTGCCTATAATCAGCAGATTAGAACTGTGAGAAAATAAAAGCCAATTAAAAACACCTTCCCTTCATCCACCTTCTTCTACCTTGCAGCGGTGCAGGGGAAGGGGGAATGGGGGCTGCGGTCAGTCCCTAATGCTTTGTGTCTGCTGCTCCTTCAGTGTCATTCTCTGCCCTGATCCGCATGGGGTCCCTCCCTCAGGATGCCATCCTTCCCGAACTGATTCTGTGGGGGCTGCCCACAGGCAGCAGTTCTTCAAGAACTGCTCACATGTGGACCTATACCACGGGGTACATCTGTCAGGAGCAAACTGCTCCAGCACGGGTCCCCCACAGGCAGCAGCTCCCCCCCAGACCCTCTGCTCCTGCATTGGCTCCTCTCCACGGGCTGCAGCTCCGGCCTGGGGCCTGCTTCTGCGAGGTCTCTCCATGGGCCACAGCCTCCTCCAGGCCACATCCACCTGCTCCACCAGGGGCTCCTCCACGGGCTGCAGCGTGGAGATGTGCTCCATGTGGGACCCATGGGCTACAGGGGCACAGCCTGCTCCACCAGGGGCCTCTCCACAGGCCACAGAGGAACTGCTGTTTCGTGCCTGGAGCACCTCCTGCCCTCCTTCTGCACTGACCTTGGGATCTGCAAGGGTGGTTCTTACCTCTCCCAGCTCCTGTTTCACAGCAATTTTTTTTTCCTTTCTTAAATCTGCTCTCCCAGACTCCCAACCAGTGTTGTTCAGTGACATGGTTCTGGCTCAGTGACAGGTCACTTGGCTGGAGCTGGCTCTGATCTGACATGGGGCAGCTGCTGGGCTCTGCGCACAAAGGCCACCCATGCAGCCCCCTGCTACCAAACCCTTGCCACATAAGCCCAGTACAACATTATTTGGCCATCCACTCCAAAGTTTCCACTCCAGATTCTGTGTGATATAGCAGCAGTCAACACTTTTTTTTTTTTCTCTCAAACACTACCAACCCTCATATTGCTTACTGAGCCAAGTATCGTGTATTGAAGTCTAAAAATAAATGGAGAAATCCTATCGCAGTCTTGTCTATTCAGATAAACTTTACAACCATATTCTTTGCTGTTTTATTTCTCTATCTATCTATTTATTTTTGGTCAGGGGATGTTAGATAGAGGTTTTCAGTGCCGAGATTTTTGAGAACATTTGTTAGTAGGCATCTTTATAGGTGTTTTAGACCACCGTAAACACTTAGAAGGGAAGTTTGCCCTCATTTCAGAACATAAAATCATCACTGGCCATGGTCAAAAATAAAATAAAATAAAATCCCAAATTGAAGCAGTGCTTCAGTATGCATACAGTGATGTTTCTATGATTCTCCTGAAGTTAATCCTGAACTAGAAGAAATTTCAGGGGCGATGAACTCTGAACCTGAGAAATTAAAATATCCATACACATTTATCAGCCTTCTAATGGTATATCATTGTATGGTCATACAGTCAAAGAATGGTCGCTGTATGGTCATACAGCCTCAGAATATGATATGTTGGTTATTCTACCAAAGTACGCAGCACCTGAACATTCAGATGCAGACAGACTTTTATCAACACAATGCCAGGGGATGAAAGTGGGAAAAAAAAAAAAAAAAAAAAAGAAAAAAGAGAGAGAGATATTTTAGAAGCTTCCAAGAACACTGTAAAACCTACTTCATGCAATTTTCTCATTTTCCACCATTCCACTTCTCATAATAAGTGGAAATTACAGTTGCCTTATCTGGATACCATTGCTCATGTATCTGATTTTCATCCAATACTCTGAAAAGCTATATAAAACACATAAAAAACATACTTTTTTTTTTTCCCCTGAGGTAGACACATGATATATATCTCTATATATGGAATGTAAGTTCAGTTTAATAAACTGATTAGTAGTCATGAGCATTCCTGTTATAATTAAATTCCCTAATAATAAGGAGATGGGAAGGGAAGGGAAGGGAAGGGAAGGGAAGGGAAGGGAAGGGAAGGGAAGGGAAGGGAAGGGAAGGGAAGGGAAGGGAAGGGAAGGGAAGGGAAGGGAAGGGAAGGGAAGGGAAGGGAAGGGAAGGGAAGGGAAGGGAAGGGAAGGGAAGGGAAGGGAAGGGAAGGGAAGGGAAGGGAAGGGAAGGGAAGGGAAGGGAAGGGAAGGGAAGGGAAGGGAAGGGAAGGGAAGGGAAGGGAAGGGAAGGGAAGGGAAGGGAAGGGAAGGGAAGGGAAGGGAAGGGAAGGGAAGGGAGGGGAGGGGAGGGGAGGGGAGGGGAGGGGAGGGGAGGGGAGGGGAGGGGAGGGGAGGGGAGGGGAGGGGAGGGGAGGGGAGGGGAGGGGAGGGGAGGGGAGGGGAGGGGAGGGGAGGGGAGGGGAGGGGAGGGGAGGGGAGGGGAGGGGAGGGGAGGGGAGGGGAGAGGAGAGGAGAGGAGAGGAGAGGAGAGGAGAGGAGAGGAGAGGAGAGGAGAGGAGAGGAGAGGAGAGGAGAGGAGAGGAGAGGAGAGGAGAGGAGAGGAGAGGAGAGGAGAGGAGAGGAGAGTTAAACAAGTATCATATATAATGCACTACTTTTTTCCTTGGAGCAGGCCAAGTAAAATATCTTATAATTTCAAGTAAATGGTACTCTTTGGATGAATAGTCTTTGGATGAATAGATATAATAAAACAAAGTAATCATCAATTTCCTCAAAAATTTCTAACTTTCTTTCAATTCAAATTATAACTATATACAAAATTCTACCACTCCAGTGTGATGCATGTAATTATTTCTTAGTGGCATAATCAATTTAAAATACTCAAAATGTGTTTATAAAACTTGTGATTAACATCAAGTCTAATGTACCTGTATATTGGATGACAGAATCAGAATTTGAAATGAAGTTTCATTAAAGGAGGAATGGTCTGGTGTTTTGTGGAATTTGATAAAATTTGGCAACATGCAAACAAGGCCAATAGAAGGGCAGTCAAATGAATTATAATAAATATTGAAAACCTACCAAAAAGTACATAGATGTAGAGTAGATTCCAGAATAAATAAGGAACAGCCATGTGATTCTGTCACAAGCCGTACAAGGCAAACGTCATTCTGAGATGTATCAGAAAGACAGCACAGTGAAAGAAATTTTATATAACTTCTTTGTTTTGTTGGTGTTGTTTGATTTTGGTTTTGGTTTTGGTTTGGGGTTTGGTTTTGGTTTTGGTTTTGGTTTTGGTTTTGGTTTTGGTTTTGGTTTTGGTTTTAATTAATGTGCTGGGGCCTCAGCTTGAGAAGTCTACCCAGCATAAGGTCTTTAAGCTGTAGGAGAAGCACAAACTATATAGAGCTTGGAAAAACAAGGAAAGGCTGACATTATTTGGATCATTCAATACAGAAAAAAGAAAAAAAAAAAAAGAGGGAGAGAGAGAGAGAGAGAGAGAGAGCCAGTACAGTTCTATAGTTGTTTAGAAGTTTTTGTTTAAAAATGTCTCTATATATATACCTTCTCCATATCCACTAAGAGTAAGATAATTATTAATTTCCATGATGGAAAAAGTACAATTGGAAGTATAGATGAACATTTCAATAGATTACTGAAGGAGGTATTAATGATCTATTCTTCATGATCATGATTTAAGAACAAATTGACTAAATTTCTGTGCAAGTATACTTGCACCTACGTATATGCAAAATGGACAAAATGTCCTCTTTTAACCTCTTAGAGAAATTATTCCAGACACCCTGTCTCATTTCAACCTCCAATATTCCTGCAACTCTTCTAAGGTAGAATTCTAGGTAGAATACCTAGAGAGCACAAGTTGTTTTATAGAAAGCAGAAAGGGTTTTGCAATGTGTAAAATCTCTCAGGGATCAACCTGATCTGCACTCCATTTCTTGTGGGATACCATATGACTGAATTTGGCTTTAGCAGTATCTTCAGTGACTACTGAAGGATGTCTTACTTTATCTTCAATATGTAATTTTACAAATTCTCATTAAAATGATTTTTCATTCTCCTAACTACTTCTTTAAAAGCTATTTTGTTTAAGGTTTCATCGGAGGCTACTAATGCAAGACACGGATTATTTTAAGTTCATAGCCTTCCCATGAAAGAGATGTAATTAAGCCTAACTCTCTCTGTGTTAAAGTAGAATGTCTTAAATCCCATAATCAATTATTTAAAATAAAACCATGTGTCCTCTGTTGCTTCTAGGTACTTCTGTTTATTTTTCTTACCTTATTTTTTCATTGTTCCTAAGTACTATGTGACATTTATTTTGTATTTCTTCACAAAATGCCAAAATTACATTATTGATTACACATAATCAGTGTATGCTAATTCTCTTTGCTTCTGTAATTGTAATTACTTTTGTCATTTTAAATTACATAAGCAAGAATTCATCATATTCATATACAAGTTGAAGCTTTACATCATCTTGGAAAAAAAATCAGGCCTTCTAAACACATGCTGCTTCTTCAAAGGAAGGGGAATAGGCTGGACCATTTGTTATGGACATTTTTCTTTCAGATCTACATAGCTAATTTTAACTCGTTATGTGCACAGATCTCTGAGCATGAAAGATATGTAGAACATACTATCAAAGCTGAGATCTGCTTGGTAGGATCTGAAAGAATATTGTTTTAAGCTGACTTTGTCCAAAGTGTCAAGATCTGAATGTAAAATCAAGCTCCATTTACAGTAAGCAAGGATATCATTTCCCACTGATGGCTTAGCAGAATCAATCATTCAGACGTTTCTTAGTCTTGTGAACAAGTGGCAAATTCAACATTCCAGAAGAATGTGTAGGTATTTTTTCTTTTCCTACACTCAAGTTGTGCCATACAAAGCTAAATGGACCAGCTGCAATGTTTCATTTTTCTTTAAAGTCAACATGAATTCTTAATTTTAGGCAAATAGAAGAGACAAAGAAAGGCAAAGAATAAACAAGTGCTGATTCTTATAGTTTAATTATTATCTTGTCTCACCAAATATATGTGGTAGACTCATCATAAAGAATCATCACGTCAACTTAAAATTTCAAGCATAAGATTCTAAAATACAATTGCTATAACACCACCATGCAATGTTTTCTGATCTTCCAGCATGCTTTTACCCCCTTTTTTCTTATATGCAAAAGAAAAAACTAAACATGATTCATGAGCATATATATTAAGGGTGAGCAGTTGTAGGCAGAAAAGAATGACCAATAATGGCACTGTGACATTTCTCTACAGAGCTGACTGATTAACTGTAAGGTCAGAATACAGACTGCAAAGCAAAGGCCCTCTATTGCCATAAATTGGTGTGCTTTGCCTGAAGAGATTTAAGTGCAGAAATGAGCAGGCGATGATATATGTAGTACATTACACTTATTGTTTAGGAATTGTGAAATGAATTTTCTTGATGAGACGTGGTTTCAGATTACCTTTGCAATGGAGAAAGTGTTGTATGGCTTGCACAGGGCCAATAACATACATGAAAAAATTTCCTCAGAAATACCGATATCTGTTATTCCTCTTTTAATACCTCTTCCTTCTTTCACTAAGAAATTAAAGACAAAAATGAGAATGCTTAAATATAAAAAGTAAGATAACTAAATATAAAGGTCAAAAATTTCAAAAATGCTGAGACCCTGGCAGTTCTTTTCATTAACTTTGATAGACATTCTGTCTGTTTACTGTCTTAAAAATTGGCTATACAGCAAATAGTTCTGGATTCAGATTTACAACCTTAGGAGACATCACTTAAAAACATGATATGAGCTATTTACTTTGGTGGAGAAGTAGAGAAATGTGAAATCATGGTACTACCATAATATGGTGATTTTAAGATCTTCAGACTTTGTTTTGAAAACTGAAAGTCTCCTGTTTTTTCATCTTTGCATTACCAATAATAAAATAGGAAAAGACATTTTAATGGTGTCTTCTGCCCTAAAAGGCAGTCATTCACTTTCCCAGTACTACTTACTACTATACCTAAAATTCATTTCCAAAGCAGAGTGTGACAGCAAATTGGGACCACTGCAGAAGTAATGAGTCTGATGAATGTTTACCCCAGGAGAAAGCTTAAAGCTAATGAAAAGGTGTTGGGAATCCTTATTAGCTTCATGGGCAAATAGAAGGCTTTTGGCTTGGATTGTTTTTTTTTTTTTCCGTAAAATGCTATTGTCAGGAATAATTGTAAAATCCGTCTTTGGGAACAGTTTCCACCACAGAATGAAAACCCTGTTTCCAAGGAATGTAGAGATATTAGACTTGAAAAAAATAACCTAGTACCTTCCATGTATATTGACTGAGTGAGCTAATCTCATCAGATCAGATGCTGTTACGTTGTAAATACACATAGATGAGCATATCAGTTGTAACAATAGAACCAAGTCTTATTGTCATACTGTCCAGACTGCTGTTGACATCCCATCCTAGAAGAATGGATGTGGTAGCAGATAAGAGGCAAGAACACATTCCACAAAATAAAATTTGATGATCATTTGCTAGTCTTGAAAATAACTGCTTTTTCATATCAATTTTGTCAAAATCCTCCAAATGTACCTTTGAGACAATGGTTTTAAAAGTACAGGTTTATGTTCTTAAAACAATGTGTCAAAATACCTAATTCTGATATTGAAGTTGGCTTGCTTAAAACACTTCCATTTATATAACTGTGAAGCATAAGCAAAGTAAAGAGATCAAACTACCTCCCTATTGCAAATTGTGTGGTGTTTGTGGTGTATAATTCAATCTAATTTATAAAGTCCCTTGTCATGGAAACGTATCAACACAATTTACACCCTGAAAGGAATTATACATCAGCTTAGTAAGAATTCATCTTAAAAAGAGTATTTTATCTTACTTTAAAAGCATTTAGCAAGGGAATGAAATAAATGATTCATAATATAGACAGGCCCAGAAGTCCTGCATATCTCTATGTTTTGAAAAGTCAATTCTCAATAAGGGTGAATCCAGTAGGGGAACTTTAGTACCACAGTGTTTGTTCAAGGCCTCTGTTGAATATCATGAATTATCTCCGTTCCTTTGTGATGATCATACATTCATTTATTGCTACGTAAGGTCACAAGGCTGACAACCCAGAACAGACTGAAGCGTTTGGGACTTCACTAAGTCCCAAGTGTGTCAGCAACATTTTCCACATCCTCCAAGCTCCATCAAGCTTATTTCAGAAGGGGCAACCTAATTCATAAAGTGGAGTGTGGGTAATCCTGTGTTCAAGATGCATTCAGTCACTAGCACTTGCTGAGCTACCAAACAGCATAATTGTGACACTTGTTTTTGCTGAAGCCTGTTGATTGAGAGCCAAGCAAAGCATACAGGTGAAATGTTGGCTCAAGTGAAAAAAATCTTTCCTACCACAGTGTTACTGCTACCATTTATATTGGTGAGTCTCATTGCCAATATTATGCTTGTTATAATGTGTGTTTACATGGTAGTGCAGCAAAAAGGTTCCCAGACCGATCTGGAGGTCAGTCATGATGCTCCACCTAGATAAATTCAGTCAACAATATCCTACTGCTTTTTCCTGTGGAGAAAAGTACCTGACACTTGGTCCCACAATGCTGTGGCTAAAATAAATGAACTTTGGTATGTACTGTGGCTTTGATACATGAACTACCCCATGCTATCTCAATACTTGAGCTATCTCAAGTATTACTGCGCCATAATGCAGTCTCCCAAGCTGATAAGACCACAGTCTTGACTGCCATCCACCCACACATCACTGCCTTCCTTCTGTTGAGCAGTAAAAACCAAAATGGGCTGTTGTGAGCTATCCATCAAAATCACTAAATAGCATTATTCCGTATGGTCCATTCCCTTTTTATGGTTAGCTGAGACATTCTCACAAGGACCTAAAAGCAAGGTAGTGAAAGAAACTATATATTAAGAGAAAGAGTTGTATGCTTCTGAGACCCTAAAACGCCAGTGTCCAAGGACTTGTGCAAGCCCTTAGAGGAAGATTAATGCCACTGGACGCGCCAGATCACAATGCAACACCAGTTTAGAATTGTTCTCCCTAGCTAGAACAAACTGGGATATTATACAGCCCAGAGCACTGGTACAGAGATTCTAGGTCAGCTCCAGATGCAATCTGTAGAATAACTACCTCATTAATGTAGTGTTGTACAAATTTTGTGTCCTGTCATTGAACCTCCAGCATCATTTTTAGTTTTGCAGGTTTGTAATGCCAGTTCCAATAACTGTGAATGGTACTGCACCATGAAGCTTAGACATGGTACAAAGGTGTTATAAGGCCTGTGTTTGTAGCTCTCTGCCACTCTTACATGTCACTTTTGGTGGTGAATTTCAGAGCTTCTGTGACATTTGCAAGGTCATTTTTACAGGAGTGGAATGAGCTTCCTGAATGTAGAAGTAATGGACACGTCAAATTGTGCAGCGCTGCTCAAATGTTTTTCTCCTCTGCTCACATGTCAAAGCTTTATCAGACATATTTTCCTCTCCTATGGAAATCCCACCATTTCAGGATCAAAACATTCTAATAACATATGAAAAAAAAACAAAAAAAAAAAAAAAAAAAAGAAACAAACAAACAAAAAAACTTTCTGACAGAAAAGAAAGTAACTATCCATTATTTCTTTTAGGCACTGTCACCCTTTAAGATCTCTGTTCCCACCACGACAGAGGTGAGTTAGCCACATTTAAGAACTTCTTTTATTTTAAAATTTATTTCCTGAGTCAATGTCTTTCATTTTCTTCCACTGGCTTTTTTTCTTTTTTCTATTTTTTTTTCAGTCTCACACATCTCTTTATTACTTACCACTTTTGTTTTTCTTGCTTCATCTCATTCTGCATTTCTTCACATTTCATAGGTCTTGTTGTTGTTGTCATTGTCTGTTGAATTGCTGATGCTTGACTTTTCCCTTAATTTGAGATGAACAGAGGAAAATGAATTATGTTCAATGTTGAACATATGTATACAATAAACACCCAACTTTTAAAAGATGTCATGAAAGCATCTGCTACACTATATTTTTATGACTAGTATAAAAATGAAATAATTAGTATTTACTTTTTATTTTCATCTTCAGATGTCATTTCTGCCCACACCCTCTATACCTACTTAAAAATGTAACTAACTACATTAAGGTTAAATCCAGATCCAAAAAATAGAGTCAATTTAAAAGCTTTTTTGAACTTCTGAAATCAAAACATTCCCAGAGTAAAAATAATCTTAACTACTGCAAAGTTTTATGCTCTCTCTTGCACTCTACACTCATTACTGACTATAGCTTAAAATCTATGTCATTAAGGCTTTTACTACCTGTTGGTGTGCATGTAAGTGAAAGGTATTTGTGTCTGACTGCTTAAACTGAACTGACATACCTAATAAAACAGGCATTGAAAACTCAGTAAAAGGTTTTTTGGCACCCCAGGAAGCAAGTGGGATCATAACATAATTAAAATACATAGAAGGCAACTCTGAGTCAGCAAGGCAGCTACAGTACTTGGTAATTGTCACTTGATTACTCTTGAAAGCTGATAAAAATCACAAATAGTGATTGCCCACCACAGGCATAAGATATCCTTGATACTTTAGAAAGATAATCACTGTGTTGCAGGAAGTCTAATCAACAGATACCTATAATCTCTGTGATAGCTGTAAAAATGCATTAATGAAATATTCATACAGATAACTGTCATAGGCATAAAATATCATAACCTACTCCTTTTGACTAATAAATACTTCATTGGGCTGTCCTGTTCCAACTTATATTTGTACACAAGCAATGCAGGTTGAGCTTCTGATTTTTTCTAGCCACCATGAGCACATCTCACCAAAAATATCAGTCGTGAACTGAACTCCTAAAGACGTAAGGATCAGATGTTGGAATCTACCCCTGGAGAAGATGACATGACTTACTGCCCTAAATGCAGCTCCACATTTTAGAAATAGTCCCTCTTGTTTAAAATATATTGACAAAGTTTTCTTTTGCAAGGGACAAGAGATTAGAAATATATATGAGTCATTTTTCCTCCTGCTTTCAATGCTCAGAGAAACATTAAAGAGGGAGAATTTTGTTCAGTGATGAAAATTAGGCTGACATGACAACTGCCTGCCAGTCTTGGGAGGTCATTTAATCTCTCTGTATCTCACTTCAGGATAATCAGGGAGACAATACTTCCTTTCTGTTTTGCTTACAGACAGAGTAAACATTAAAATAGAGCCATCACTATCTGAAGTAACCAGGCAATGTGACACTAATAATAGATTGCTTAAAATAATTAGTATAATACAGAGAGTTTGCAATGTGCAATCTGTTGAAACATATATATAAAATTAACCAATGTAATAATGTCTAATTACGAGGCTTTAGATGAACTGGAATGACAACAGGCAAAAAAAAAAAAAAAAAAAAAAAAAAAGTCTTTTAGTTTTTTATTAAGAATTAAGAATCCTACCCATCTCAAGACAACAGAAAGATCTTAAAAGACTGCAAAAAACTCAGACAGCTTAGGCATTTATTTGAGAAATACAGCCCATAATCAGTTTAACTAGGATAGAGATTATTTTGTGTAGAACAGACAATCAAAAACTTTGCTTATACAGCATTGCATATGAACTTTTAAGCCATTTTCCTGTGATTAGAACATTAAACTTTTTTATCTTTAAAGCCTGAAGTGATCACATCTTTGATAGAAAGGATTTAATTCTCTAATTCTTGTTGAATTTCATTTGTCAATTCAGTACCATTAAAACATTCTCTGTATTAAGCAAGGCAACATGGAAAATATATTTAAAGACAAGGAGTCTTCTGGATAAAATGTCCGATGATGGTAACAAATATACCTCTTGACTCACAATTTAGCCACCCACAGTTCTGCTGTCATTTCAATAGCTTTACCAGAATAATAGCACAAGATTCATCTGTGTTAGCTGATAGAATATCTAAGCTCCCCTTAAAGCATTTTATAATATAAAATACCAAACTTAGCTGAGAAGAACTTAAAGACAGATCCAAGAAATACATTCAGTAGCTCTAAGCAAAATTTGTAACCCTGCTCAAAAATAAATAAATAAATAAATAAATGCTTAGCTACTGCCTGCTCTGGAGATACCTACATGTGATAGATATTAACCATTAAAAGTTACCAGGCTACCTAGAGTTGTGCCCAGAAGTGTTTCAAATCACTGCAGCCATAAATCATGGACTCCGAGTTCAAGAAGGGCCCTGCAGCCAAAATTCAGCAGATCTCTGCTAGCAACATAAAAGCTACTGCAAATGCAACATACAGGAGCTCCAAAGAGCCAGACTTCTTAAACATATGCAAAGCAGCTTAAGTTCAATCTAAGATCATGATCAAGACCTAACTCTATATCATGGTCACAGTCAGGGCAGACTCATTACAGAGATGCAATTGAGCTGCCCAGGCACCTCCGACACCCCTTTGACTCTGCCACACTTCAGCTCTGTCTGCACTGGGTAACTTAGAACACGTCTCACACTCCATATTTCAAGATTCACAGATGAAGTAGCAAAGTACTCCTCTTCTGCTTAGGGATCTGCTTGATGTGATGAGCCTGTTCTGAAAATGTTACCACAGGCTTTTCAGACTGAGCATCACATACAAAACAGAAGAGGCATAGGTGGCACTGCAATTTTTCCCCGTAAGTTAGTACTTAGTGCAACAGTACAGTATAGGTAGGTTAAGTTTTCTGTTTTTTCTCCTAAACCAGGTGTCTTCTTTCCCTTGTGAATTGCTGAAAACTAGTTAAATAAGTTTAGATTTGTTGATGTTGTTCCCTCATTTGCTCACCTTCCTCATCCAGAAGACTCTATATTATTAGTGTGCAAACGCACAACTCATACAATAATAGAATCATACAATGGCTTGGGTTGGACACGACCTTTAAGATCATCTAGTTCCAACCCTCCTGCCATGAGCAGGGATGCCACACACTAGATCAGGTTACCCGAGGCTCCCATCTAGCCTGGCCTTGAACACTTCCAGCCACCACTTCTTGGGGCAACCTGTTCCAGTGCCTCACCACACTCATAGAAAGAATTTCTTCCTAATATCTAACCTAAATCTACCTTTTCTTCTTTTAAACCATTACACCTTCTCCTATGACAAAGGTGTTCTCCTATGACACTCCCTGACAAAGAGTCCCTTCCCAGCTTTCCTGTAGGACCCCTTTAGCTAGCTACTGGAAGGCTGCTATAAGGTCTCCCCTGAGCCTTCTCTTCTCCAGGCTGAACAAACCCAACTCCCTCTGCTCTTCATAGGAGACTTCATAGGAGAGGTGTTCCAGCCCCCTGATCATCTTCATGGCCCTCCTCTGGAATGGTTCTAATAAGTCCATCTCTTTCTTGTGTTGAGGTAACCAGAGCTGAACGCAGTAAAGTAAAACAGGAGAAGCTGGTCTTATCCACACACTGAACAGCTACTAGATCGGAATCTCCATCCTTCCCAAGGAGTTATGGGTTTGAATGTCATCAGTCAGAGAAGATAACATCTCAATTTTCTACATCCTCTTTGAGTAATGTAAATAATTAGTAAGATAGCTTATTAATGGCCTTTCACTGCACTAATTACCTCTTAAAAGAAAACTTGCAGCACTTCTGATATCCAGTATTAAAAAATAAATATATATGAGGATTAAAAGTGGGTTTCAAATTGTAAATCCTAAGAGGCATAACTCAAAGAGAACATCCCTGTTGGCCTGCCAATATTCTGGAAGTCCCAATTTCTCATCAGGCACAAATTAACAAGCTTAAATTTTAACAACCAAACATACTGAAGAGACCAGATTTTTCAGTTGATGGTCTGCACCAAACACAGTTGAATTCAGATGTTGATGTACCTATTTCTGTTCAAAAGCATCCATGCTCAATGTAAGTTGTCCTATATCTAGTCTTCAGTCCTTAGTTGTGTGTATGTTGAGAGATGGTTGGGCCAAGTTTAAAAAAAAAATAAATCTCTTTGATCAATTAACTTTTGCTATATATTCCTAATCATTGGGAAAAAAAAATCTGGAGACAGATTACTCAGTGCTTTCAAGAAAGAATGTCAGTATTAGTCCATTGGTAATATGAACAGCCATCCCATTTATGCAAAGCACCATGTAACAATCAACTAAATTTCATTAATTTAAAAAATATTTGCAAGACTTTTTTTTGCACATTTTTTCAAGATCATAAAGCAGTCAGTACCAACGTGTAACATGAATGGAGATTCAGTATTTTATTACCTTCACAACCTTTCTGCTCACACTCTCAGCACAGTAGCCTGTGAAAACATTTAGTTTGCAGAGAGCCAAATTTATGTCATGACAACCATGGACAGACCCCATGAGATGAGAATACAGAACAATGATGTTCAGGCTGTAGGCTTCAATGCAAGCTGTAAACAATTAAGCTTTTTTTCTTTTTGTTTCTGAAGAAATATTTGAATAATCATTGTTTCACAATTTTCTGGGCAGTCTAGGAATTTAGAACATCTGACATATGGTTCACATTTGACATGTGCTGTCACACGTCATTATGAGATTAACAATAAATCTTATATATTTGAGATTAGAGTTTATGAAATGTGCAGAAATGCTATTTTTCTGAACTGATGTTCCGTAGAACTAAAATTGCTGCCAGTAAAGTACCAAACATCTTTTTTTTCCCCTCAAAATTTAATAAAATATTTCAAGTAAATGTAAATATAAATAATGAAGTATTCAACAACAACAGCGACAACAAAAAGGTATTTTGTGTTTTGTTCTGTTCTAAAATTCATTCTGAATATTTTCATAAATAAATTTTGGAAAAATAAACAGGCATGCAAGATACATAAATGAATTAATTATCTTTGAGCAGTCAATCAAGAAAATATAGGTACCTTGGCAATATTATGTATTTTGAAGGGGAAGCTTCCTGCACTCTTTATACGTTGGTAAGGTCTTTTAATTTAAACTGATTGAGCCATGTAAGCATTCATTTGCCCCATGAAAGGACGATGGGAAAGGAAAGGAAATAAATATCTAGATCTAGATGTATGGTCATAACCTTATGTGGTCATATGTGGTTTTGTTTTGTTTTGCTTTGTTGGTTTTTTTGACTGCTCAGAATCAAAGCTTGTAGCAAGAGGAAAGAGAAGAACCAAAGGGAACCCAGTACACATTCACTACTGACATGACACCGTTTTTGTGTTTTGTATTTGTTTCTTCCCTACAACAGAAAGCTAGCTCTCCCAATCCAGAATTTTCAGGTTTCACTAAAAACTCTCTTGCAGTCTTCTTTTCTAAGATGTCCCCAGTCACTGCCAAATAAGGTGTTAGTTTATTTAAAAATAATAGTGAGATATGTTTATAATGCATCAACACTAAAGTAGTGTAACAACATGATCTTGTTGTTGTAAACTTCATCCTCCCATTCCAAGATGGTTCTAAAATTAGTTTATGTGATCTTCAAGCCAGCACAGTCTTTCTGCTTGCTCCACAACAGTTTGTGGCATACTTAAAAACAACCCAGCAGGATGCTGCAGCCTCTGTGGAGTTGTTACGCCAACTCTTCAGGCAGCCAAGACACAGATGAGACAGCAACAGAGATATAGGCTCCATGAACAGGCAAAGTCCTGTGTGCCAGTCTCCTCCATTCTTTGGGACATTAATTTCTCAGAAGGGAGGCATTTTCCACCCTCAGCCTGCTGCTCCAGGCTGGTTTTTATTCTGGAAGTCTCGCTATCTTGCAGTTAAGTCTGGATCCTGTTTTTGAAATAGAGATACTGAAAATATATATGTGCAGGAAATACACACGGGAGGGTAAGTTCTGCTCTTTATCTCTTCCTTTTTTACACACACATCATCTGCCACTTGGCTAATGTAGATAGATTTGCCTGTGAGTGAGGAGGGAAAAAATTCTGGTTTCCTTGGTCTTAATTCACCTGGTCCTGTCTGATTTAGTAGAACAGCTTTAGCCTTTTCATGCTCTCAGTCAAAGGGTAAGCACAATAATTATAACCAATACAAAAAGAAAACTGGACAAAAAACATCAATCATTTTAGCCTTTGGCTGAGCAGAAGGGCGGTAATCCCATTGGAATTCCCTCTCCCAAAATGGTACCTAAGGCATAGCAAATTGTTCACTGACACAAGCTTTCTTACAGAAGGGCACTTTATTGAAAACTCTGTGAACAGTCTACCATACACTTTCTGGTTGTTGAGCTTTCAGAGCATCATGTCTTTCTCTTTTACTTCTTATCCCTGTTGTTTCATTTCTTGTTTTGTTTCCTCTGCTAATATTCTTGGTAAGTGTGGTGAAATTAAACCAGAGTGACAGCATGAAAACATTAAGAAAATTGGTGCATTCACATAAAAACAACATCTGGTTTTGTTTTAACTTATCATTGGGTGTTCTTTTGTCAAAAAAAAAAAAAAAAAAAAAAAAAGTCTGAATGTTTTCTGCTTGAATTGTTTTTGCTGTGCCATTGATGGACAGCCTGGTAATGTACATTTCCTTAGCTGAGACTAGGGAATGCCAGGTGCTAAAATGACAATTTTCTATGCAGTCATATTTGCAAGAATTTCTGACATTACTTCAACTCTTTGTCTGGATGTGGCTGCTGCCAAATAACATGTATTTAATCCACGTGTCAGGTGGAATAAATCTTTCTCTGGTTTGTGTCCTCAATCTTTTTGATAGTCTACTGGATGTTAACATCCATTGAAGTCAGTTGTTTTGTTTTTCTCTAAAAAGGTTAATGAACATGCTCTCTTAAGTCATACTTCAGTTGTCTGTCTGTGACACAGCAGTTTGGCGTCAGAGAAAGTACCTGTCTCCTGCAAGATACAGCACTGTTGGGCTTTAACATTCTGCAACCATGGTTACATCCACTGTGCTTTCCTGAATTTCACATAAATGACTAACTAGTTTAGCACTGTTGGAGCAAGTAGGACCATTCATTCACCTGATCCTCTCATGTGTTAGTCCATTCTATTAGCTGCTTGTTCAAAATAGCTCAGATGGTGACGTAGATCATGAATATTTCTTGGTTTCTTTGGAGCTATATTTCCTTTAATATTAGAGGGAAACGGAAGTTTATTCCTAAATGTATGAGTATTAGGGGCTAAATTCAGCTTAATTTCAGAGATATTTTTGTATGATATTTGTAACATAAATCTGGTTTATTTTTTGTTCTATCTTTCCTGGTTCATATAACCTAAGTATTTGCATTCTGAATAGAAAATGTGGTAATAATTCAGCAAGTATCTAGAAAGAGAAACCAATGGGTGCACTTAACCCCCAGTCTGAAGTAGTGATTGCAAACCCTCCATTTGCTTTTAATGCTCGTAAAGCAGCCACAGGCCAGAGGGAGAAATGGAAGATTAATGGCACAGATGATCTGAGGCTGAAAGAGGTAAAGGTAACTGAGGAAACTCTCAAGGAACTGTAACAATTTCATTTATGTTCTGGCTTTGTTTAGCTCTTGGCAGTTAAGAGCAGCTGTCTCTGAAAGCTATGGTTTATTTTGGAATTGCAGATATTGAGAGGAGATTTACCTTTGCAGTCTTTTATCCCTGGCAATGTTCAGGGCTGTACAAGGTCTGGGACAGTCCCAGATTAAAAGAATTGCTGATTCAATCTATGATTTTGTAATTGCAACTCATTGTTATTTTCAACAGTATTACCACAAGTAAAGCTTGCATTGCAGAATTTCTTTTTCAGATATTTTTTATTATTATTAACAATAGATAATTGTACATTGTCATATTAATTTCTGAACAATGTACAGAAAGATTTCAGAAATTGTGATGTTTAGGCATGAGGTAAACCACAGAATACTAAATACATCAGCCAATACATAGTATGATTAAAAGCTGAAGAAGATCTAATTGTTGCTAAATGATTATAGGATGTTCTAAATAGTAGTTAGGGTTTTAGAATAAAATGCCTAGGATACAGTTGTCTAAATAGGAATTTTCATATGAAGAAATCTTTTTATGCGTATCAGAGACCCTAACTGGCTTCAATAAAAATCTATTAGCTTTCAAGGGGTTATCTTGCCCACATATTTTCATGCATCTCTTACATTGATGGAATTATGAAATGCCACACACAAAAATTGCTGCTGGGAAAAAAAAAAGAAAAGTGTACCGGTGTCTATGGTCATGACACGAACATGTCTGTATTCACAGCCCATAGATATGAAACGCAGTCATGTATAAAAGCAGTATCCCTGGGTATCCCACACTCAAAATCTTATCATACGTAAGGGGGAACAAATCTTACCATATAGAACGAAGAATTTATCACTGTCCTGACTAAAATATGAACAACATAATCAAAGTCTATAAGCAATTATAAGTCTAATTACAATAATACCAGCACCTATATTTCAAATTAATACAGTAAAGCTTTACCAGTGATATAGTTTAAATTGTTACTAAAAAAACTTTTAATTTACTAGTTTTGCTCTCTATTTTCTGCTGTGATGCTCACTCTTCCAGGGCCCACCTAAGTCTCAAGGCTGATGGTTTCAGTCTTTCCCAAAAAGAATGGAAAGGGGGATTTGCCACAAGCTGTTGACATCCTGAGATGTCTTCTGGGAGGTGTTCAGTGTTTGTGATGGGGTTCCTCCACAGTCTTGGGATCTGCTTGGGTTTCTTTTTAAATGTTTTTTCTTGCAGTTCTCCCCTCTCAAGGGCTCCCAGCTAAAGCCAGAAAGTGGCACAGTCGCCTCCTCTAGCCTCGGCTTCACTCCTCAAGGGCAGCTGCTTCTCACATGCTGACTCCCCACCTCAGTCAGGGCAGTATCATTCTGGGGATCGGAGGGTGAATCTAAAACAGGTGAGTCCACAGGCACTGCTCCTCTCAGCAACTTCTAATCCAAGGTGAACACAGTTGAGGATATAGAGTAGATGAGCCACTGTTGGATCAGTACGAAGCCCAAGATCTGCTACAAGTCATGACAAAATCATATTTACAAGGTTACGATGACAAGGATAGTATGATTAGAGATAACTGCTGCTGTAGAGTATGCTATTATAGATCACCACTTCCTTAAGGTGCCAGACAAGATGTGAATGCTGGGTCCTCTTACCAGATACATATCTTGCACCATCATCTTGGGCAAAGAGTCACCTCTGTCCACGTGCACAGTTCATATGGCAGTAGCAGGGGCTGAGCTGAGACACCTTCTAGGAAATCAACAGGTCACCTGCAGAAGCTAACATCCCAGCAAGAAGGAGGTAAAGGGAACAGAACAGGACATTGCTGGTATCTAGTGGGGAGAAAGGTTGCAATAAAAGCAATACTGAATGAGAAGAAAAGATTTATATTTGGGGAGATCACAGGATCACACAGTGATTTGGGTTGGAAGAGACCTCTAAAAATCATCTAATTCCAACCTCCCTGCTATGAGCAGGGACACCTCCCACCAGACCAGGTTGCTTAAAGTCCCATCCAACCTGGCCTTGAACAGTTCCAGGGATGGGACATCCACAGCTTCTCTGCGCAGCCTGTCCCAGTGCCTCACCATCCTCTGAGTGAAGAATTTCTTCCTTATATCTAATCTAAATCTTTTAGTTTAAAACCATTACTCATTGTCCTATCAGTACAGTCCCTCAGAGACTCCCTCTCCAGCTTTTCTGTAGGTCCCTTTTAGGTACTGTAAGGCTGCTATAAGGTCTCCCCTGAGCCTTACCCTTCTCCAGGCTGAACAACCCCAGCTCCCTCAGCCTGTCTTCATTGGAGAGGTGTTCCAGCCTGATCATTTTCATGGCCTTCCTCTGGATGTGCTCTAAGAGGTCCATGCCTTTCCTATGTGGTGGCTGTCCTGCACTCAGTACTGCTGAATGAAGCACTCCAGGTGCAGTCTCATGAAAGTAGAGGGGGAGAATCACCTCTCAACCTGCTGGTCATGCTTCTTTTGATGCAGCCCAGGATATGGTTGGTTTTCTGGCTCTCTGCAAACACACATTGCCAGCTCATATTCAGTATTTTGTCCACCAATATCAGGACAAGGTGTTAATGGGACTGTAGACCCCTCACTAAGATATTTTTTGTTGATGCTAACCTCTCAACACTGCAACTATGTTCATCAAAATGTAATACCACGTAGCTGTTCTGAGTGTTCACTGTCTAAACCCCTGCAGCCCTGGTCAGTGTCTGTTTTTTGTACTGAAACTCAAATAATAAATTATCACCATAATGATGAGTTCAGAATGTCCCTATGGCCTCAATATAAAGAAAATTCTAAAGAAAAAAAATAAAATAAAATAAAAAATAAGTCCAGTGTTTATTTAGAGAGTAACACATAAAATTATATGAGGAAATTTTGGTCTCAGAATATTACATTTAAATGGAAGGATTTACTGTCACTCATGAATATCAATTAATATGCTGCCTGAATTTCACTTTTACTGTGAACAGTATGAAAGTGATCTATTTTGTCTATATGCCTTTTAAAAAAAAACCAGATGTGTCAATTTACCATATCGAAATTTTATAAAACTGGTTCTGTTAATGAGATTTTGAGTGTTGGTGCTTTCAGATACTTCATCTGTCACAGAAAGACTGATGCAATACTTAGTCATGTAAAACAACTTAGGGACTAACCAGAAATCAAGTAACTAAAATAATGAGAACATCTGTTCAACATCTGTTGTTTAACTTAATTTGCTAGACCTGAGTACAGGACAAAAGCGTTCTCATTACTGTTCCATTGATAAATATAGTAATGAGAAATTGATTAGAATTATTAACAACTCCATTTCAGTTTAATGGGCATAAGCTATCACTTAAGTCTGACATTATATTTTTTTAATTCAGAATTTGATCATTTAAATGATTGCTTTTCAGCTATTACTGTTAGCACCAGTTCAAACATCAGAAGCAAGCAAGAAAATTTTCAACATATTTAAAGTGAACAGTATATAACGAAACTGTGGATTAACTTTCTTGGCACTGTAGCCGCTTGAGTTCAGAAAAAAATATTGCCTTTTTCTTCCTTACACAGCTCTGTGGAAATGTACGCAACACCATGGAAGCCAGAACTGTTCTAAAGAAACAATTTAATCCCACTTAGAGATCTAAGGAAATTTTTGAAATCTTAAGTAGCCATTTTTTTATCATGTTATCTACCTTAATTTAAGATTTTTGAAGTATGCAAGCGCTGTATTATTTCCTTTAACATATTAAAAGTAGACCATGTAGAATATAAGGTGAAATTATGTTTGGGCTTCAGAAGTGTAAATATTTATAAGCTTTATGTGAAACATAGTCAGCATTTATTGCTGATGTAGCTATTGATTAGTAAAATCTCAAGTGAAAAAGGTTGCATTAGTCTTGCATTAAAATGCTCTGAAATGGACCTTGAATCATCTTTTATCACCTTTCTTTTCTCTAATGGGACTGTTTTGCAAAGCATTTAAATTCATAAGCTCTCCCTTGAAGTTTTTTAATCACTTTCTTTTCTGTTACTGAAATAATTCATAACTGAGTCATATTTAGGAGGATAGAATCCACTCCTGCTAGAAAAGTACAGTTTTAACTCGAGGCCTTCACAGGAGCCAAAACTCCAGAAGAACCCTCACAGCTGGCAGAGGTTTTTGTCCACTTCAGTTTAAGCAGCATAACATATCTTGTAAGTCTGTGCTTCCTTCCCCCTACCAGCAGTTCCCACAGACTTGCCTGAGAAAGTGTGTTAACATCTGAGGGCAAATTAGACCTCACATATATGGTAGAAATGGTTGATTTCACATAAGCATGTGTATTAAGGAGAGTCATGAAAAGAACTGGAAATCCAACAGGTTTCAGCTCATTACAGTATGGGAAAAGCAAACAACTTTCTAACAACTCACACATCTAACAGGAAGAATTCAATGGGCTTTAGTAAGCAACAGTTCGGTATACAACAGGCTACAAGCTCAGTGCCAAACAGTTTAGCACTGCATTTTACTGTGCTGAATAACATAAATATGTGCCCAGACATGTAACTACTTTATCATGTCAGCTGGTTTCCCCATATTATTGACGTGCATGATCTTATCCCATTTCATTATAGACTAATCTAAGTGAAATTACCAAGAATAGATACAGGTTGAGTACATTCAAACTGGTAAATGATGCAGCTCCTCTGATAAACTTTCAGTGCCATGGTAATTTGTTTCTGTGTTTCCCAGTGCTTCACAAGCCAGTGTTCTTAACATACCCATATGCAAAATAAGCCAGATCAGTTTAGCTGGACATTTTGCAGGGAAGTGAAGCATTAGCTTCCATCTGTTTCCCTTTCTCGATGTTATTCTTCCCTGGCACTCTGACCCAACACACCAGACTGAGAGGAGCAGGAGGAACTGCTGTGCCCCACTAGACATGTGAGTGGTGTCAGCAATGGGACAGCAGGGAAGGGAGATGCCCCAGGCTTTTTTCTCCCCAGCTTGTGCCTGAATGAACGATGCTCCATAGGACTTGTGGAGGAACACACTCACCTCTGCCGTATGGCCTGACACAAGACATAAAAAGGCATCAGGATTTCCATTCACTTGCACCTTTCTCTTAGGCTGCTCATATCTCTTGATTTCCTCTGTAGCTCTGAAGTAAAAATCTCTGAATTAATTCTGAGCAGAGAAAAGAGAGAGGAAATTGGCCTTCCCATTTTGGAACCCATGGATTGAGGTGCTATCTTTATAAACAAAGTTTGCTAATCACAGAACAAGATTACACAGTACCTGCTGCATGCTATGCTTGGCTCCAGGTTGTGCTATGATTCTTGCATTTCAGCAAAAAAATGAATTTACAAAAAAAAATAGGGGGAAAAGTGAGGCAAAATGGAAGAGAAGCTTCAGACCATTACCAAAAACAAACAAACAAACAAACAAACAAAAAAAAAAAAAAACTTGATCTGCTTATCTGCCTTTTCTAAAGCAGTAAGAGTTTATTTCTAAGTCTTGTTTTACTACTAATTTGTGTCATGACCACAGTGAATTTCTACATTTCAGATTATTTTTGGTTTCACTGAGGCAGATGGAGTTTGCCTTTCACATGATGTCCTGAGGGTGAAGGTTCAGTAAGGATGAACTATACAATCTGCTTCACTATAACACATGACATACTGTTGATCAAAGAAGAACATGTTACGGACCAGATGCTGCAAGTAGTAATAGTATGTCCCAAGCCCTGTTTTTACCTAATGCATGACATGGTACATCTAAAAGATGTGATCAATAGGGAAAACATAAGTGAATACCACAGAAGAAATATCTCACTTAAAATATTTTTTCTCGTTATTAATTCTCCTTCCCTTTATTAATATTTTGCTGTAATTTCCCTATAGAGTTTAACTTTCTTCATCACATTTTTACCCCATTGGGATATTTAGTTTAAAATTGGATTGATAGCTATCTTTAATTTATTCTTTTCACTTAAAATGCAGGGGTCCATTTTTTCCCCAAAGGGTACAACAGTACTGAGAATTATTTTAAATCCTACAGGAAAGAAGCATGTTCCAACCAGTCAAACTCTCTCACTTTGTCTCAGTATGGCTGTTGAATTCCTTTCATTTTATTCAATTTTATTGAAAATAATCTTTGGAACAGGTATGCTACTAAGATATGAATCTGTTCAGGGGTATTGTGGGGTTAAGAGATGGAACAACAAAACTGATCACTGTTCCATTTCTCAGATTTGATGTGGGTTTCTTATGTGATGAGATATCATTTCATCTTTGTGTCACACTTTCCCATCTACCAATGACTATGTATAGAAAACTCACAGAACATAACTCAAAAATGTCTGTCCTGCTTTTTCAAAAAAGAAAAAAGAAAAAGGAAGAAAGAAAAACAACAACAACAACAAAGAAAAATAAAAAAGATATTTAAGCTGCAAGTTATCTAAGTCATGTTTTGGCAAGTCCTCAGCTATTTAGTCCAGTTTAAGGCAGTTCACCTTGACAAAGGTACAAACTTTCTAGAGAGTCCAGAAGATCAGAATAATCTAGAATATTAATAATAATAATAATTTTGAACAGAAAAAAAGAAACTATAATCTATGAGGAAATCTACCAGGATTGTTTGGCCTAAAGGAGAGAATACTTAGAGGAGAGCATGATAATGGTTTTCAGACACAGGTATTTGAGAGGGGGGGGGCATTAATCTTTCTTCCATGTCAGTGCTGAATAGAATAAGAAGAAATGGATTTAATTTTCAGAAAGAAAGATGTGGGTGAGAAAAAAAAAAAAAAAAAAAAAAAAAAAGTCTAATAAAAAAAGTCTAATAAAAAGGACAGTGAAGCCTGGGATATTATGGAGTACTTAAGTTCACTTTAGACAAATATCTGTCATAGAAATTAATACTTTGGGGACAGCTTTACGGACAAGCTGATCTCTAGAATTCTGTTTGCCAGACACATTTTCTAAAACTCTAAGTCTTTTCCTGAATCCTTTGCATTTTGTCTGATCCATAAGAGGAAAAAGTGATTCTTTCTGAAGAAGAATTGTGCCTGCCAGAGCAGCACAGGTGGGGACATGTATGTATCACCATTTATGTCTCAGAAATATGACTAATTTATGCATTACATCTTTTTATAGCTAGTTTATAGTCAATTCCTACATATACTACTTGCTAACATAGGCAAACATTACCATAATTTAAAAATAAAGACCGTCCCTTAACAACAATGTTCATAAAATGACTATTTTTCTGGAATATAATATGGGCTTTATGTATATTCTAATTCAAACCACAGTGCCATTTCATATTTTATGGTCATAATCCATCAGCACAGTCTACTAACTATCTCATTAGGGAATCAGGGTGGTTGAGAGTTCTTTTTTAATTTTTGTGTGATTTTTCTTGTCTAAAACAGCAGGACATTTTGGCCCTTAAGATGGAGTCTAGTTTGACTTTCTTAATTTCACAAAATCTGTCTGCAAACTTCACTTGCAACTGAGACAGTACCTACAGCCTTCTCCTGCAGCACTAGACTGCAGCTATTTTCATAACCACTGTCCTATCTGACATCTAGGCTGCAGGCACACACTTGTCCCTAGGCTAGAACATGTTACCATTTTCAAAGAGTGTGAATTCTCAAAAGGGCAATTTTAAATGATGCAGCAAGAGACATTCCTACTTATTCACATGGAAAATTTAAGGGCATGTACAGAAGCAGAGCTAAAGCTGAATTCTCTGCCACATGCTTGAAAGTCTCCTAGAAACTAGGATAGACAAAATATCTTAACAATTCATTATTGCACTGTGCAAAGCAGCTGAAATGCCTCCTTTGCACAGTGATTGTCACTGGGAAAAGAGAAAGGAATTCTCAGTGCAGTAGCCTCTTTTGCCCATGTAGCTACAGGGACTACTTCCTTTCTGAGTTGAGTATTCGTTATACAGCATGAGTTAATCTCAGTAGGGTCCACTGTTTGCAAACTGCTTCAGAGAAACTCAGATACATGTTAATGAGTGTGGCATAAAAAGATAAATAGATTTGGCTGCTGAACATCTTTGTAACATGTGAAAAGTAATGATGTTCTGAAGGTCTCTCAGTTAAGGAAAATAAAGAGTATGTGCTTAACATAACGTTAAAAAGATAGTTCATATTAGTATTAACATTGATTTTAAAAATGTATTTGCTTAGGAAAAATATTAAAGATATACCAAAGGAACATTTTCTGAACTCAGTGGGGAAAGGTTTTCATAGGGTTTAAACACCTTATCTTGACATAAATGATGCAAAGTTAACTTGAGATTTCTGGTACAGCCTCAATCAAAGTAATGTGAAATAGGAGTATGTTCAGAGAAATAATACTGTAAACCAGTTTGCTTTCCTCTTAATTCAAGAAGGTGGTTGCTGTTTGTTTGTTTGTTTGTTTGTTTTGTTTAGTAGCACAATAATATAGTACCTGTTATTCTGATTTAACTGGTCTGAGCAACAGAGGGTAGTAGTTGAATTTATTTTCCTTCCCAAGGCTTCTGATGTGATCTGGAATAGAGGGGAAAGTGACGTTTGCTCTGCACACCCAATTCCCCTCAATTTGGGCATCTCATACAGAATCATAAAGAGGATAGTTTATCTCTGAGTTATGCCATCTAAATTCACTCTTTTGAAGAGTTTAATAATACCAGTTATCCTCTGTACTAATTCTCCCCCTCAGTAAGAAAAATCAGTATGACTCACATTGTGTAAAACACGACAGAAACAGTGAGATGGTAACTCATGCAGTGGCATCAGAACAAATCAATCTGATTTACCAATTTAAACCTCAGTAGTTCACAGCCCCACTGTTTGTTAGCCAGCTATTACTAATACTCTGCAAAAGGTAGGCTTTTTGCTGCAGAGTCTGCTGGTAGTCTATGTCACTTCAATACTTTATTCTATCTGAGGCCAGAAAGTTTTTCATTATTTTTAACATGAAACTTCACTGCTGCAAGTTAAGCTTGTTACTTGCTAACCTATTCATTATGTTCTGTTCCAGTTCAGCATCATAGCTAGCTAGAAAATTTCCATTAAAACCCAATTTTGCCCACAAGATGAGGGAATTGATCATCAACGTTTTTCAAATAAATTTTAGCTATCAGTTTGCTCTGAGACCATTTTCCAAAGCCTGAGAAAATGTTTAATAAGTAACTGACATTAAAAAATATGCAAAAATATCTTAATAATCTAGCATTGCATTTAATTGAAGATTTTAATAAAAACTTAATTAAGGTTCCCACATTTGTACTTGGGGGCTATCCTGAACTCAATACCATTCAAATCCCATTACTGCTAATGGCCTAATGCCAAATGTGGAGAATATAAAACACAAAATTTACTTTTAATAACTCATTCATCCTACATTAAATATAAAACTATTATTAAAAACACATTCAAGAGGATTAACCACTATTATACAATGAATGTTTTTAATAATCAGTTGATATTTATTTAGTTTATAGTAGTCTAATTATTACACAATTATGTTTTTATAATGTCCCTGTAAATCTTCAGCAAATGAAATGTCTATCCGAAAACATTAATTTAAAAACTTTCTAAAATATATATATTTTAATGTCTTTGGCTCTATTTCTTTCTTGGAAAAAAAAAAGGGGGAAGGGGAGGGGGAAGGAGAAAGGAAGGGGAGGGGAGGGGAGGGGAGGGGAGGGGAGGGGAAAGGGAAAGGGAAAGGGAAAGGGAAAGGGAAAGGGAAAGGGAAAGGGAAAGGGAAAGGGAAAGGGAAAGGGAAAGGGAAAGGGAAAGGGAAAGGGAAAGGGAAAGGGAAAGGGAAAGGGAAAGGGAAAGGGAAAGGGAAAGGGAAAGGGAAATGTTTTTTTGAAAGAACAGTTAGGCAAGTGAGTTTTAATTTAGAGAATCATGATATACAGTACACACCAGATGTCCACAATAAGACTGCATCTCAAAACAAGACCAATATTTTAATGAAAAGAAAACAAACAAACAAACAAACAAAAAAAAAAAACACTTAAATGAAAAGAGTCAATCTTCTTCACATGAGATTTTAACAAATAAATGATAATCAACAAATAGCTATCAAACCAGAGGGAAACTGTATAGTAATTTGGACAGAATGCAGGCAGGAAACATGTTAGGCAGATGAATTTTTAACAAGGCAAACTTTTCAAGACCTCAAAAATAAATGACATCACTTCAGCTTTTGACAGTAAGGTGTTTAAAATGACAGGGAAGAAAAAAAAATAATAATAAAAAGAAAGAGAGAAAGAAAGAAAGAAAGAAAGAAAGAAAGAAAGAAAGAGAGAGAGAGAGAGAGAGAGAGAGAGAGAGAGAGAAGAGAAAGAAAGAAAGAAAGAAAGAAAGAAAGAAAGAAAGAAAGAAAGAAAGAAAGAAAGAAAGAAAGAAAGAAAGAAAGAAAGAAAGAAAGGAAGAGAGAAAGAAAGGGGGAAAGAAAGAGGGAAAGAGGGAAAGAAAGAGGGAAAGAAAGAGGGAAAGAAAGAGGGAAAGAGGGAAAGAAAGAAAGAGAGAAAGAAAGAGAGAAAGAAAGAGAGAAAGAAAGAGAGAAAGAGAGAAAGAGAGAGAGAAAGAGAGAGAGAGAAAGAAAGAAAGAGAGAAAGAGAGAAAGAGAGAAAGAGAAAGAGAGAGAGAGAGAGAGAGAGAGAGAAAGAAAGAAAGAAAGAAAGAAAGAAAGAAAGAAAGAAAGAAAGAAAGAAAGAAAGAAAGAAAGAAAGAAAGAAAGAAAGAAAGAAAGAAAGAGAGAAAGAAAGAAAGAAAGAAAGAAGGAGAGGAGAATGACTTACCATGAACCAGCTATAAATCATTTCTTATTCACGTCACATTTCTACATTTCTTGTCTAACACTTTTTTGTCTTGTTTCCTATTTGCTCCTTTAATTCTTTTTTTTTTTTTTTTTTAATTTAATTTCTTCACTTTGGCTGACATATTTAATTTCTTCACTTTGGATTGACATATCTGTTCCTTTGACAGACAGAATCAAACACATTTCTTAGAATTCCAACAACTTCTGTGATGGAAACACCAATTTCTTCCTGAAGAAAAAGATATGGTTTAATGAAAAGTTCATGAACCATATCATGAACCACCATCTATATGCTATTCTTATACAATGTTGGGTAAGTGTTATGTGTGCTAATACTCTTAGGGAACCTGTAGTAGATATGGCCCCAAACTAAATATAGAATGCTACACTACCCAATGTGATATGCAAGTGCACTCAGGACTAGCCAGAGGTAATAGAAATGTCTATATATTACCTTATAATTATCCTTATAAATCCACACCTGCCAAGTGACAGAAAATCTCTGAGAATAAGCGTGGTGTATACAATGAAATTTGTTTTCAGGAAGTTTATATGGTATACATACTCTGACCTTAAATTTACTGAAGCCAGTGTACATCTTTCCATTGACATGAGAAGGCTATGAGTCACAATTTATGCCATATGCCTGGTTTGTATTAATCACTTTAATGAGCTAAGGTTGTATTTAAAAGAAGAAAGGGAAAAAATGAAAGAAAGGGTTTGCTTTGACTTTGAAATCCTTTGATTTCACTGGTTTCCATCCTAACATTAAAGTTATTTAAACATGTTTTAATTGCTTACTTTACAAACACATAAGACTTTGAAATAGAGAATGTTAATGAGAGTTTTTACTATTCAGCCACAGCATCTTATGAAATATATGTGATTTAGCTTTACTTGGTAAAAAATAATCTCCAAAGTTTTAAAATAATTGAAAATCTTTTTTACTTGTTTTATTTATGCGAAATTCTAGGCAGCTTCTTCAAGTAAAAAAGACTCATTTACAATCCTAGGATTATACTTGAATCTCAAATTATTGACAGAGATCTTAATTTCACTTTAAAATGGGGATGTTATTTCATCTTCATACTATTCTTTTATATAATAAATTATCTGAGATTGTTCATTTTCTTAGGGAATCCTTATCATTCATTGCACTAACATAGTTCCTTGTTTTCATGGTACCATCCTTCTCTTTGTGGAGGTTAGAGCTTTATGTAGCTCTTCATATAATTAATCATAAAAAAAGTAATTTTGCATCAAACTTTGACTTGATTTTAGATTGTTGTTCTGTCAAAATATTCAACATAGCTGAATGCTAAACTGGTTTGTAAAGGGCTTTATGTATATTATGGGTTGCTAGTGATTTTCTTTGTGGATCAGAAGATGCTGAACAAAAGGAAAACAGCATTGGTATCCATCATCTTCAAGAGGTGGACACAGAAAAGGGAAGACAAAATACCAATAGTAGAGAAGACACTGAAAGTAAGTGATAGCATATGTCTTTATGAAACACCAATGCACATGCAGCCCCTTGGTCTATAATGCCTGGTTTTGAGATCCCGTATTTGTTTTTAAGAGACTTTTCTCCTTTACTTTCTGAGCGGTAATGATCCACTGTGACACAGAAAAGATGGAAAACCTTTGACAGATGACACAAAGATCAAAAATGATGACAGAGATAAAATGCTTAATGCCTTTTAGTGACAGTCTTCATTAAAAAAAAAAAAAAATCACTTGAATGTAATTAACAGCAAAATATATACATGTACATAATAAAATAAAATACAGTAAAAGAAAAAACAGGTTAGGAAATACAAAGTTAAATGTTTTCTAGCTAACTACGTCCAAAAAAGTTCACTCCTAAATACTTAAAAAATAAATAAATAAATAATGAGGTCATCTCAGAGCCATTACCGCTGTCTTTAAGAACTGGCACTGGGAAACAGCAGTGTCAAATGCAATGTCATTGTTCAGAAAGGCAGAAAAAGAGAACAGAGAAAGAAAAAGAGAACATTATACACCAGTTCATTTCAATTACAAAGAAAATTACAAATCAAATAATCAATCTAACTTATTATACACACTTGAAATATAAAAGATATGAATAAGAGCTAACATAAAGAAGAAATTATTTCAAAAATATAATTTAATTTTGCAACAAGCTAATATATACAGACTCAAGACCTCACAATTGCAAGTGACTCCCCAGGGCTGGGTATGGTGGGGGCTCCTCTAGGTCCATCAGGGCAAGTCACAGAATCACAGAATCACAGAATCACAGAATTTCTAGGTTGGAAGACACCTCAAGATCATCGAGTCCAACCTCTGACCTAATGCTAACAGTCCCCACTAAACCATATCCCTAAGCTCTATATCTAAACGTCTTTTGAAGACTTCCAGGGATGGTGACTCCACCACTTCCCTGGGCAGCCTGTTCCAATGTCTAACAACCCTTTCGGTAAAGAAGTTCTTCCTAACATCTAACCTAAAACTCCCCTGGCGCAACTTTAGCCCATTCCCCCTCGTCCTGTCACCAGGCACGTGGGAGAACAGGCCAACCCCCACCTCGCTACAGCCTCCTTTAAGGTACCTGTAGAGAGCAATAAGGTCGCCCCTGAGCCTCCTCTTCTCTAGGCTGAACAAGCCCAGCTCCCTCAGCCGCTCCTCGTAGGACTTGTTCTCCAGGCCCCTCACCAGCTTCATCGCCCTTCTCTGCACCCGCTCAAGCACCTCGATGTCCTTCTTGTAGCGAGGGGCCCAAAACTGAACACAGTACTCGAGGTATGGCCTCACCAGAGCCAAGTACAGGGGGACGATCACCTCCCTAGCCCTGCTGGTCACACTGTTTCTGATACAAGCCAGGATGCCGTTGGCCTTCTTGGCCACCTGAACACACTGCTGGCTCATATTCAGCCGACTATCCACCATCACTCCCAGGTCCTTCTCTGCCTGGCAGCTCTCCAACCACTCATCTCCCAGCCTGTAGCTCTGCTTGGGGTTATTGCGCCCCAGGTACAGGACCTGGCACTTGGCCTTGTTGAACTTCACGCAGTTGACCTCAGCCCATCGGTGCAGCCTATCAAGATCCTCCTGCAGAGCCTTCCTGCCCTCAAGCAGATTGACACACGCGCATAGCTTGGTGTCATCTGTAAACTTACTGAGGGTGCACTCAATGCCCTCGTCCAGATCATCGATGAAGATATTAAAGAAGACTGGCCCCAGTACCGAGCCCTGGGGGACACCACTAGTGATTGGCCTCCAAGTGGACTTGGCTCCATTCACCACGACTCTTTGGGCCCAGCTATCCAGCCAGTTTCTAACCCAACGAAGCGTGCGCCAGTCCAAGTCAAGAGCAGCCAGTTTCTTGAGGAGAATGCTGTGGGAGACGGTGTCAAAAGCCTTGCTGAAGTCAAGGTAGACCACACCCACAAGTCCTGACAGCCATCCCACCAGGAACAGGGCAGCTGGGGACACGGGCCGTCCCAGCCCCAACATCTCTCTGTGATGGGCTGTTGCCAGGCCAGGAGGTGGTTCTGAGGGTAGGTCTGGCTGGGAAAGGGTCATGGCAGAACAGGGCAGGGCTGTGGCAAGCTGGAGCTTGGCCCTGCTGTGGCCTCACTGCAGCAGGGGATGACAGCCCGAGGGGCTGACATGGGGTCTTGGGCCTGGGTGGGTGGGGAAGCCCCAGGAATGGTCAGGGACACGCAGTGCTGGAAGAGCCTCAGCCCTTTGGGCACAGTGACTTTGCACTGCTGAGGAGAGTCTGGCTCCCTCTTCTTCATTCCCTTCTATCAAGTATTTATAGACAAGATATATTTATTTTTATAAGGGCCCCCTGAACCTTCTCTAGACTGAACACTCTCAGCTCTCTCAGCCTCTCCTCATATAAATAATGTGCTAGTCCCTTCATCTTTATGGCCCTATGATGAACTTGCTCCAGGAAGTCCATATCTTTCTCGTAGTGAAAGGTATCTTGTCCCAGGGCTGGACACACTACTATAGGTTAGCTTCACCGGTGCTGAGCAGAGAGGAAAGGTCATCACCTTAGACCTGCTGACAACACTCTTCCTAATATAGCCCAAGATATCATAGGCTGTCTTTGCAGTGAGGGTGAATTGCTCATGTTCAACTTGTTGTCTACCAGGGCTCCAAGATCCTTTCCTGAAGAGTTGCTTTCCAGCTGGGTGTCTGTCAGCATGTATTAGTGCATTATGTTTCTCCAGAACTTTGAGCTTCAGGTTGTTGAACTTCATGCAATGGAAATGGCTTCTAGGAGGTTCTCCACCACTTTCTCAAGTATGGATATGAGGCTGACTGGCCTGTCTTTCCCCCACATCCTTCCTCTTGCCCTTCTTGAAGGTAGGAGAGACATTTGGTCACTTCCAGTCTTCAGGAACCATTCCCAATTACCATTGCTTTTCAAAAATAATCAGGAAAGGCCCCTTATAAACCAGCTCTCTTAGCACTTCTGTGTGCCACCATGGATTTATATATTTCCAATTTAAATGCTCCCTAGACTGGTCTGCCTCCACTGAGGGTGTCTTCCTTATTCCAGACTTTCCTTACGGTCTCAGTGGCCTCGAATTTGATAAGAAAAACCCAGTTTTTACCCCAGCCAACAATTCTGCAATCTGATAGTTTTCTTCGCTCTCCCTCTACAGATTCACAGGTTCCCCTGACAGACATAATTGTTGAAGGATTATTTGAGCAACTCCTGGATGTGTTCTTCTGGAAATGTTATTAATGCTGGACATGTAGGGGAAAATGGGAAGGGGATGGGTGATGAGATTAAGCACTTCTATATAAAGTGTATGTCACTCCAATATAACATAAAACCATTATATTATCAGAAAATAATAATAAAATAAAATAAAATAAAATAAAATAAAATAAAATAAAATAAAATAAAATAAAATAAAATAAAATAAAATAAAATAAAATAAAATAAAATAAAATAAAATAAAATAAAATAATAAAATAAACCACTTCTCTTCATGGATAAAAACACACATCCTCAGTCTACCAAAACTGACAGTCTGACATTCCAGTCATAAAATCTTATGCACAAATACGCAATCTGGTACATGAAGAATTGGACTGAGCATGTTCTGTCGTAATTCTAGTAGTGAAAGAGAAATTCTAGTGGGAAAGAGAAAGAATATAATAAAAATAAAATTATGAGCTTCCTTTTTGTATACATCACATTAGTTCATCATTTTATTTTGTATTCTTTCCTGTAAGTGCTGATACACTCCCTCTGCTTAGGGAGTTTCATTCTTCCATGGACATTGTTGGATTTTTATGGGAGAAAAGGTGAGATAAAAATAATGAAAATTGGAAATATAAAATATGGTAAATGTTTTTTGTTTTGTTTTGTTTGCTTGTGGAAGACATATATGAAGGATCTTTAAAAATGGTAGCTTGTAGACACAAATATTTTATTGTTTTTTTGAAAAAATGTTTTGACTGCTGACTGTTGGAAGATGATGTTTTACTGTCACTCAGATGGATTTGCCAATAGTAGCAGTCTTTCTGGTGAGCTGGAACAATGCTATAGAGGTTTGTTTACAACCTGTTGGCTTCTCATCTTCATGATTTTTTATTATATGCTCTTATATTTGTCCCTAAGTTTATACATAAGTCTAAGGAACTTCCATCGAGACCCCTGCAGAATGTGAGCAGGTCCAAAATCTTTGCACTGCCTGTGTGGATAAAAAAGAAGTAAACATAAAGACAATTTGAAATATTATGATCATAAACACAGTTTTTGCCAGCTACTGACTAGAAGAAAAAGCCATGGTTAAGCATTAGAATTTAAAACTAGGCACAGGAAAAAAAGACTTGGAGAAAAGTGTGCAGAAAAATCCTGCATAAAATTAAGGAAGTTTGACCTTCATACATGCCAAGAAACTAATTAAAACAGAAATTTCAGGCCAACAGTGGAATCACTATGTAGAAAAAATTAATATGGGAAAATAAGACTATTTTTGAATATTCTATATCAGAGGCCAAGACCTGGGTTGAATAATGGTTCTAACAAAAGAGGGATCTATTTTCCACTTTGTAACTCTGTTACTGGTGTTTAATAAAACTCCTATATAGAATGCAATTAAGTGAAACCAGTTGGGTTTTATAAAAATTATATGAAATTCTATATATATATATATATAAATATATATAAATTGATAAGCAAATATGAATTGGCATCTTTAGGCAGATAAAAAGATTTAATTGTTTAGAATGTCTTTAAAATTTTTAGAACATTCCACGAGCTTGGAGGAAATGACAGAATTCTTCTGAGCTGCCCTCCTTCTCCCCCTTCCCCCCACTAAAAAAAAACACAAAACTGTATAGTTGTACAAATAAGTATTTTCTGCATAAATCAACTTATTTCAGCTTTATAAAAATAGAGTTTTTATGGGTTCTGAGATACAGATTTCCAACACAATATCATCCAATACTCATGCATTTTGAAGTTTGTATTCTAGTCGTATTCACCTCACTAGGAGACCTATTTTTCTGGTATGAAATTTCAGGCTTTTTACTGAGCACTGAGAATAATTCCTGGCTGAAACACTGTGGGAATGGTGGCCTGCAAAGTCTGAGTCTTTTGGGAGATGCACCAACAATGAGGAAGCAGATTTGAGAAGCTTCTCTTGAATCAAATATCTTTTAAAGTTCTTTTGTTTTCTTAATATTTCCATTTATCTACACCTCCCAAAAGAAGAAATAAGAAAAAGTTACAACAAAGGCTGTGCTTAAAAGTTTTTAATTTCCAGCCTCAATAACTGAGTGAGTAACAGCTGACCTTTTCTTCTGTCTGGATCTAATGAAACTTCCATATCTTGATATACCAAAACTTCTTGCTGCATAAAACCCACATTTGCTTTTAATAACTTCAGCACCTCACACTAAATCTCCCACATGAATTATTTTGGTTGTCCAATGGGGATACATTCCAAAACAGGAGGAGAAAATATAAAGCAGATAAAATTTTGGAAATCCATTTTGAACCACAGCAGTGTTGGGAGAGACTGACTCTCAAGCCCTGGGGAAGGGGCACAAAGCTGAAAAAGAGCACACAGATTTTGATTTCCTGCTCTGTCTCCAGAGAAGAGCCAGCACCTGTGTTTCCCACATACCTTATCAATATCTCTCCTTAAAGGGACAAAGTCTATAAATATCTAAAATGTGAGAAATCCAGACATTTGTTCTCCATTTACCTCCATACCACAGCCTGGCTCCCCTTGTTACTGACCACCTGGCAATCCCAATTTCCCGTGAAGATGTGCTGAGACCCATCAGTAGTCTCTATGCAGCCCTTCAAAGTGCTGTGCATAGACAAATGGCTGTCAACATTGCTGTCCACTTGTTGTTTCTAAATGCACACTGCCAGAGAGTTTAAAGAGTGAGCTACCTTCCCTGTCATCTGATGCCATGGCAACCACTCCTCTGCTTTTTACCACTAAGCATCTGTTAGTGCTTTCATTGTAAGCCCATGTTTTTGAGAGTTTAAGCCTTGGCATAAATCATTGTTTCTACTTCAATTTCTTGCAATGGATTGTATTAGTTAGGAAAAAAAAAAAAAAAAAAAAAAGTCTCTTTCTCTCTTCTGCTGCTTAAAAAAACTAGTGCAGGCCTCCAACATCCAGTGCAAAACAAAGTCAAAGCAATTAAGGTTGGTAAAGGTTGCCATGGAAGTCTGGGTGGCACTTCATCTCCAGTTCCTACCCTCCTGAGATCTCAAGAAAGGAAAACCAAGTACATGGGTGATTTAGTGAAGGTGTACAACAGCTCAGCTGCTTACCTCATTCCTGCTTTTATCCAGTGTTGTAGCATCAGATAGAAAGTGCACTTCTAAGATGCAGAAAGCAGAGCAAGATAGGTAATCAAGTTAACAAGCAATGGACTAAGTGAAAAGTGAGAATGGAATGAAGAAGAAGATATCACGTGTTGAGTACAAAGATAGCAAGGCAAAGAGCTGAAACAGGATGGTTACCAGAAACTAGGAAGGAAGGATGTTGTCTGCTTTGGCAGATAACAGGGGCTTAAAGAGAATCATAGAATGTGTTAACAGGATTCACTTTTGACTGTGATAACCTGAAGTTTTCTGTAGATCATCAAGAAGACAAGTCAAAGGCAAGGAATGACTTTCTGGATTCAATGAAGGGAAGTCAGGATTAGTGAAGTAGCTTTGCTGTCACTAAAGAAAAAAAGTTTTTTCCTATTATTTTCTTTACATTGCAATTTCTAGAAATTTGATTTTGAGAATTTTAGAGAGGACACAGTGAAGACTGGACTGTTTTCCCAGGTAAATCAGAGAGATTTCCACTGTTAGCTTGAACAGAGTAAGAAGGAGTAGGAAAAAGATATCTACCTTTGAAAATTGTATAGGTCTAGTGAGCTGAAGGATTAGACGGCCGAGACTGTATGAAATGGTTTCTCCAGTATCTTCTAGGCCTTAATATCTTTCTTCATATCCATGATATGGAACAAACTTATTCCAAGATTATTTTTTTTTGCCTCTGTATAGCTCTTTGGTTCAAAAAAAGCAGCATGTCAAACCAAATTTGAGGTACACTGTCTCTTGCTTTATTCTGCTTTGGATTTTGGGGACTTAAAAATACCTTTACAGAGCTACACTAATTCAAGATTGATAATGATCAATCAAGAGCATCTTCTAGAGATCTCTGCCCTCTTTAACCACATATTCATCTCAGTTCCAGCACTGTCACTCAGGTGTTTTCAATTGCAGAACAGCAAGTAGTAAAAGAGAACAGTCTGCACTCATGCTAAAACAACTTTGTGGTAAAAACAGCAAGGGTCTTAGAAGTCTGCTACACCAAAGATGGTGTAGCAAGAAAAACATCCAAGAATATGGTTCAACAAAACAAATACAAATAAATAAATACATGAAGGGATTATGCAAAGAGGACAGAGACTTTATGCAAAGAGATGCTCTTTTCAGCAGTGCTCAGTGACAAGACAAGAACCAACAGACACAA
The DNA here is from genome assembly GCF_964035555.1 of Netta rufina. Classification (NCBI taxonomy): domain Eukaryota; kingdom Metazoa; phylum Chordata; class Aves; order Anseriformes; family Anatidae; genus Netta; species Netta rufina. The sequence continues at coordinate 103,439,072 of NC_140124.1, forward strand.
ACTGAAATACAGGAGGTTCCCTCTGAACATCACAAAATACTTTGTTCCTGTGAGGGTGATGGAGCAAGTGGCTTTGGGTGGCCCAGTTTGAGAAGAGGGTATGGACCAGATAACTGCCTGAGGTCCCTTAAAACATCATCCACTTAGTGATTCTGTGGCAAAATAAAAAGTTATTTTGGTCTAGCTCTCAAGCATAGCCTAAGTTCTTATGACAAGATGTTCAGTGGTGCTAAACAGAGAGAAGTTGACAAAATCCCTAAACTATATTTACTTTCACAATAACTTTAAAGTAACAGAAGCCAACCCAAACTGTCAATGAAAGATTCATCTCCATCTTCAGGCACTTGTTCCAATATCTGTACCTCCCCTCCCTTTGGCCACCAGAAAGCATTCTTGCAGCTGCACAGTCAGGAATGGCTCGAAAATATTTTTAGAAAAATGATTCTTTTGGCCACAGCAGTTTCTAACCCAAAGTACTGTTCTAAGAAAGGACAGAATTATACATAGAAAAAGGTCCTTCTACTTTCAGTGTGAAGTCATTTCTAAGTCACTCCTCAATTACCTTCAAGAGTTCGGATCAGCTTACAAATCAGTACCTGCCAGCAGCTCTCCATTGTAGCTGTTAATTCATGCTTTTGCAGCTGTTACATTAGCATGCCAAAAGAACTTACAACCTCCTTGAAATTTCCTTCAGCATAGTTTGAGCATAATTGAATATTAAGAGATTCAAAATTTAATTTTTGTATTTTCTTAACCAAATCTATTCAAATATGCCCTATGCAATTGGTCCCTTGGAGTATTAGGTGCAGAACAAGGTCAGAACTTTTACAACCAACCATTTCTGAGTGACATATAAACAAAGAAAGGTTGGAACCTTTCCTTTCTTTTAAAACATGAAAAGCCCAAAATGTTCCTAAGCAATTTAACATCCACTGGGCCATGCTGCCACCTGTCAGTCCAGTAACTCCTTCTTAGATTTATAAAGGTAGCAGAAGAATAGTTTAGTTGAAAATATCCTTCATCTAACTATTTGTCGTGGTTCCGCTCGAGTGGGCAGCCGAGCTCCACCACAGCCGCTCTCTCACTCCCCCTCCTCAAAGAGGAATGGGGAGAAAATATGTGAAAAGGGCTCAAGGATTGAGATAAGGACAAGAAAATCACGCAATAATTATTGTAACGGGCAAAACAGACTCGGCATAAGGAGATAGTAAGATTTATTGCCTACAACTAACAAGCGAGAGAAGTGAGAAAACAAAGGAAAAAAAAAAAACAAAAACAAAAGCACCTTCCCCCCATCCACCCTCTTCCACCTCCTCCCCCCGAGCGGCGCAGGGGAACGGGGGAATGGGGGTTATGGTCAGTCTACAGCACTTCTTCTCTGCCGCTCCTTCTCGGTCACTCTCGTCCCCTGTGCTGTGGGGTCCCACCCACGGGATGCAGTCCTTGATGAACTGATCCAGCGTGGGCTTCCCACAGGCAGCAGCTCTTCCAGAACTGCTCCAGATATGGGTCCGTACCACGGGGTCCATCCCTCAGGAGAAAACTGCTCCAACCTGGCTCCCCTACGGGCAGCAGCTCCTGCCAGATCACCTGCTCCTGCGTGGGCTCCTCTCCACGGGCTACAGGTCCGGCCCAGAATCTGCTCCGGCAGGGGTCTTCCACAGGCGGCAGCCTCCGTCGGTGCAGGGCCACCTGCTCCACTGTGGTCTCCTCCACGGGCTGCAGCATGGAACCCTGCTCCACCGTGGTACTCCATGGGCTGCAGGGGGACATCCTGCTTCACCATGGTCCTCACCACAGGCCACAGGGGACTTCTGCTCCGGCGCCTGGAGCACCTCTCCCCCTCCCTCTACACTGACCTTGGTGCAAGGCTGTTCTCTCACTCCCGGCTGCTGTGAGGCGCAGCGTTTTTTCCCTGTCTTAAATATGCTCTCACAGAGGCGCAAAACAACATCGCTTATTGGCTCGGATCTGGAAAACAATGGGGCCCTTCCCAAACATGGGGCAGCTTCTAGATCTTTCTCACAGAAACCACCCCTATGGCTCCCTGCTACCAAAACCTTGCCACGTAAACCCACTACACTATTTTTCATTCTAATTAGGAGCGTGTATAAACTTTGTCAAAGAGTAAAAAAGAAACCCTAAAATAAGTGCTTGAATAGGCAGTAAGGCTGCCTGTGCTGCCTAGGTGCACATTTATAACAGCTTTCATTATACAAGGATCAAATCCTTTCGTTAAATATTCTCATTTAAAACCAATTTGCATAAATAAGGGCCCATTTCTCAAAGAGCACGCTCATTCAAAGAAAATTAGATTTTACTTGGTAATACACACGACTCCAAAATTCTCATCATGTTCTCAGGCTGTGCAAAACATTTATTTCCAAATGTGTCCTACTGTGGTTCTCAGCCATTTTCCTCCCAGTCTCAGCAGAGCCAACAAGCTGCTAGGCACCAGAGTCTCTCAGAGCACCCCAGTGCATTATATATACCAAGGCAAAACCTTGGCAGACGCCTGCTCCTGCCTTGCATCAGTTTCTACCAGGTCCAACAACAGAATTTTTACCTTGTGTTGTTGTCATCAGAGAAAAGTGTTAAATAAATGGTTTGCAAGGCCTTTTTTATCTAATTCTCATTCCTTTCAGATTTTTTTAAGCCTGTAAGGCTTACTAGTCTCCAGTTAGTGGGAGTCAGGTTCTATCAATGACTCATCCAAAAACAAATGTCTCCTTTGAGCTTAATAATGGACATTGCAGTTCCAGTAATTCGGAGATATTTACTACGTACAACAAGGGACTGAAATTGTAAGTAGTTTTCTATCTGATGAAAATGTTAATGTAGTTTAAAACTCCATGAAAAAGGCATGGGAAAGTCATAGGTTCAACAGAAGCACAGCTGTAGCTATATACATGTAGCTACAGCTGCTACTGTATTCAGCAAGGAGCCCCATAACCAAACCAGTTTTATAGTTACTGTTTTGAGGACCACTTAAAGATGGAGTTGTCTGATGTTTCTGAAAGGGTTTAGTTGCTTTGGATGAATTTTTCAGGAGTGGATGTCAGTGTGAGACTGATTTTTGCTTCTTTTTATTGTTTGTTTTGCTCTTAAGCTGAAAGAGTTTAATTAGTGTTGAGATTAATATACGAGTCAAATATTGCATTTTGACTAATTTTTTAAAAGAATGATTGCAACCATTTATGTTGAAGAACTCCAAGACCTCCATGCTTTGACAGACTTCATGTTTGGCAAGTAATTCACCACATAAAAATTCACCCAGGTTTGGACAGGTTACAACCTTCAGATCACTGTTTATTTACAGTACATAACAACCACATTCTCTGAAGATTTCATATGCATGGAATAACCTCTGTCCTTTCACGGCTCCTACATGCCAGATCTACAATGACTACACCATCTCTATGATGAGTGTATTGCTAATGTGTATTGCTGATATTAGTGCTAACTAAGGCTTTTCCTCAAAACATTATCTAGAGTTTCTCAAAAATGAAGTTTTATCAAACTCTGAAACCATGAACAGAGAAACGTTTTATTGTGTTGACATAAATCCTCCCTACTAGCACATCTATCTTTTCCAATATGTTGTAAAAGTTCCAAAAATATGTTGATTTCCTTTTTATGTTATGACATAGTTCAAAATGTAAAATGTGTATCATATTATCTGGGTTGGATAGCTGATTGATTGGGTAGTGAAGTTTGGTTGTTTGGAAATAAATATACAGTGTTGCCCAGTCTTGTGAAATTAGGTGACAAAAGTTCATAGGTTCAGTCTTGTTTATCAGTGAGTATGAAATTTATATTAACTGAAAAAAAAAACGTGAATTCTCTACAATTTATTTAATTTATTTTTATAGTATAATTAAAATACAATAACAAGAAAACAGGAAGTAAAAATAATTTGGTGAAGTAAATCAGCTATGTAATAACAACACAGAATCTTTCTATTTTTTTTCCATTTTATGATATTTGATTATCTGATTATCCAATAATGACATTAAAATTACTTTATCTATTTCAAATGACATATTTACAATACTTGTTATAAATTTGCATCTGATTTAAAATATTTTATTTGCTTTGACTTTCACCAAATGAAATTCTTATTTCTTAAGAACTTTCTTAACTAATTTGCTTTCTCCTGTTTACTAACTGAATATTTGTCAGAATATAATTAACACGGATGTCGCTTGTGCCTAGTTTTCAGGTTCAGGTTAAATTTATACTACTGCATATGGAAGCGTCTAATTAGTTTGCTATCCAAAATGGTGACGGAGTTGCTATATTTTAGGCAAAGCCTTTTTCACAGACTATCTTATTCAGTGGTACTATTCAGTGGCTTTCATTAGTTGGCAGTTTCTAAAATGAGGCTTTCATATTAAGCACATCAACTTATGTACTGTTTACTGAACTGGAAATATTTGTAAATTAGACACTAATCCCCATAGACATTTGGAAATATTCAAAATTTTATAAGCCAGAGTTTTATAGTGGGGCAATTAAAACCAAGATCCTAAATTTTCTAACTCTTTGAGGTTCAGAAATCCAAATTCACTTCTTATATCTTCTACTTAAACATTATATTCCATAGATTTCTTTCTTTTTTGGCAATATTTTCAGACCTCCAAGAACTGGAATTTAGTATTCAGAAGATATGGCAACAAAATGAAATTATTCATTAGCAATAATCAGTGGAAGCTTAATGTGGCTCTGTATTGCTGTAAAAGCCACACTGGGTGTAGTTCCACCCAGGGAACTACAGGCTGGTGAGCTTCACCTCTGTATGGGGCAAGATCATGGAAGAGATCCTCTTGGAAGCAGTGTTAAGTCACATGAAGGACAAGGAAATAATCCAGGATAGCCAGCATGGCTTCACCAAGGGGTCCCAATCTGGTGGCCTTCTGTGATGGAGTGGCTGCATCAGTTGACAAAAGAAGACTGATCAACGTCATCTACCTTCTGGAAGGCCTTTGACACAGTCCAACACAACATCCTGATTTCTAAACTGGAGAAATTTGGATTTGAAGGGTGGGCCATTCAGTGGATAAGGAACTGGCTTGAAGGCTGCACCCAGAGACTTGTAGTCCATGACTATGTCCAGGTGGAGGCTGGTGATGAGCGGTGTCCCTCAGGACAGGGACCAGTGCTGTTTGATACCTTTATCAACAACACAGACAGTGGGATCAAGTTGCACCCTCAGCAAGTTTGCAGATGACACCAAGCTGAGTGATGCAGTCAATACAATAGAAGAAAGGGACTTGAACAAGCTAGAAAAGTGTGCCCACGTAAACCTACTGAGGTTCAACGAGGTCAAGTAGAAGTTGCTGCTCCTTTGTCAGGGCAATCTCAAACAGGAGTATGAACTGGGAGAAGAACTCATTGAGAGAAGCCCTGCAGAGAAAGACTTGGGGGTTGTAGTGGTTGAAAAGTTTGACATGAGCCAGCAGCACTGTATCAACAGAGGCATGAACAAGATGTTAAGGGAGGTGATTGTCCCCCTCTGTTCTGCTGTTATGAGGTCCCACTTGGAGTCCTGCACCCAGGTCTGGGGCCCCCAGCACAAGAAGGATATGGAAAGAAAAGGCTGAGAAAGCTGTGTCTGTTCAGCCTGAAGAGAAGGATCCAGGGAGATCTCATTGCAGCTTTTCAATGCTTAAAGGGGGCTTATGAAAAAGATGGAGAGCAAATTTTTTTCTTGGGCAGATTATGATAGGACAAGAGGGAATGATTTTAGCCTGAAAGAGGGGAGATTTAGATTAAATGTTAAGAGCAAATTCTTCACTCAGGGGTGGTGAGGTACTGGAACAGGTTGCCCAGAGAAGCTGTGGATGCCCCATCTCTGGAATTGTTCAAGCCAGGCTGGACATGGCCACCCTGGGCAACCTGATCTAGGGGGTGTCTTCGCTGCTCATGACAGGGAGGTTGGAACTAGGTGATCTTTAAGGTCCCTTCCATTCTATGCTGTTCTATGATTCTATGAAAAGATAAACTGTGGACCAAGGGTGGCTTTGATGTCCATTTCAAACTAGTTATGAAGATTTAGGTACAATTCTAACTACAGTATTTAATTTACTGTGAATTTTACATTCATACCAAAAAAATACACCATGCAGCAGAGGCAATATATATATGTATATATGAACATGTATGTATGAATATATATATAGCTTTATACGTATGCTTAATAGTGTTAATAGATAGTTAACTGTTGCTATACTAAAAGAGTCATTTTTCACATCCTTAGCAAACAATGACATTAAATAATAAGAATGAAAGTCATACTGATGAGTTTTAGCACAAAGAATTAATAAAAAAATGTATTTATCTTAGTGGAAAATAAAAAGTTAGTGGGTCAATTAAATTATATTACTTTTACTTAATATAGGTTGATAATGCACCCTTTCCCTCTTCATGCCTTTTTTCATTATTGAGTAATTGCAATAAATGATTAAAGTGCTGATTATATCCTGTAATCCAAATTACTGAATGTGAGCTAAAGAGGCATTCACAGATCTAGCCTACCAAGCAATGTTTTAAATCTAAATTGCCACTTCATATTTATAAGCAGTGATATTAAGTATGTTGCTCACATTAATTCTGATTTATAATCTGATGTAATAACTAAATCACAAAAATGGATTAAGTTCCATAGACTGGTGTTTCGGTGCTTTTTTGTTTTGTTTTGTTTTGTTTGTTTTGTTTGTGTTTGTTTGTTTGTTTGTTTGTTTGTTTGTTTTGGTTTTGGTTTGGTTTTGGTTGGTTTGTTTTCCTTTTATTGTTGTTTCAAAAGTGTGCCAAGAACAACTGACATTGCAATTGAGTCTTCAAGCTCTGTTGTCTTTACTTGCCAGCATTTCCCTACAGAATGTCAAATACCAGCTAGTTTTACTTAAGTAAAACACACATTGTTTTTACACTTTTTTTACACTTAAGTAAAACACACAAATAAAAGTGTGTTGTTTTTTTGTTTTTTTGTTTTTAATTGAGATTCCAAAACAAATAACCTGTTTCTCTATATGCACTTCAGTAAATGAATCTAGTAACTATAGATGCACTTCAGTAAATGAATAGCTGGTCACATACATCTATACATCTAAGAAAAGGAAATTCTCTATACATAACTATGGAATTAGTGGAGCAGCTAATTACTTACACTCAGACAAATGTTTGACAAGACAGAACTTCTCCTTAGCACTGTCTCAGTACTCAAAATCATCTGTTTGAAGCCTACATTAACTTTATTACACTGTGAATTTCATATATGGAAGCATATTATTACTCTGCAACTGTGTAATGGGAACATTTCCTGTATTAGCCAAGATGAGTGTTTTTTTAAACATAAGTATCTCTTAGAAATTTAGATTCTCTTTTAAAACAAACAAACATACAAAACAAGGCAATTTATTGAACAAGTGGGCATCTGTTCTGCTAAAACAGCCTCTCCCAATATGCTGGTTTGTTGTTTTTTTTTTTTTCCTTTTCAGTTTGTTCCACAGTAGCTCTGGATGCTTCTGTTGCAATGCTTTGATTACTGTCACTTGCTTTGTGTAGTAATGTTTCTTTACTTACAGAGAATGAGCCCTTTAAAAACAGGCTTAATTGGGGTTTTGTTTGCTTTCTTTATTTAAAGGACAAAATACTCCAAGAAAGTCTTGCACGTGTCTTTGTGGCCCATTAAATGAGCTAACTGGATTTCAGTTGTGAGATTTTCTGTCCATAGGCCTCAGTGTACCTCAGGACACCGTAGCAATGTAAGTAAATGTTATTTAAAGCAGTGTACTAATAATCTGTGTATATGATGATGTGCAAGAGAATGCCAACAACATTTTGAGCTCAGGAACTTTCCTCACAGCTTTCTTTTGCTAAATCTTTAAACTTTTAGGGATCAAATCTGCGAAAGTGATTGTTGTTTAACTGTTCTCAGCAGGGCTTGTTCAGGGACAAAATATCCTAGTACAATGTGAATACCTTTTTCGGAGCTCAGGCTACATCTAAATATCAGGTTGCATCCACATATCACATTACACTACTATGTTGTGGTGAGGTACTTGAGAAGAAATGAGAAGAAATAAGGTCTTCCTAAGAAGAAATGAAACATGGGGGAGTTAGAAATATTTATCATGATTGAATATGCACGGTCCCATTGTTGTCCATAAACACTGCCAATATGGAGATGATTGATATCCTAACTGACTTTGAACAAGTACCTCTTACAAGGTAGTTCACATCTGCTAAACTTTTGCCAAAGTAATGAAAGACTTTGGCTTGAGATTCCTCAAAGCTCAAAATTCTGTATTTGGTTTCCGAAATGCCACCTAAGCACCCACATTTCTGCCTTCATGCCACTGATTCTATCTAGTTTTATTGACTTCTTCTCATTCATCAAGGTTTTACAATCTCACCATTTTGTAATGAGCTGTCATAGTGCAGCAACAGACATAGTAAAGAAGCATCTACCACACCTGTGATTTTTTTTCCTTGATGCCAGTTAATTAGACAGAACCATGGACTGCAGAAGAAATACTTAAAACTGAAGACATCTAAATGATCTCATAGGTGGAAAGTTGAATCCTTTGGTTGATGGTTTCTAATTTACACTGTAGCAGATGGATGGTGTTGAAGGTCACAATTATGGTATAAGACCAAATTGTCTGTAGAATTTGAACTCCGTGTAGATAACTGTCTCATTTATACTGAATGTTTGTAGTGAAAACCTTTTGTTCTTTTAAAACTCTATTTCATGTTGGCAAATTACACCTCTGTAATGAAATAAAATGAGATTTGAGGTTATCTTCCATTTCATTCTTCATATTGAATCTGTATCTCTCTAATTAGACTGAAGAATTTTGTTGCCATCAAAGAAATGAATAGGTTATGCTACTTGCTTATTTGTGAAAGATCTGAACAGGAAACTTATTAGACATCCAATCTAATAACAATAAAAATAGAATACAACTCCATATTTAGCTAACAGACCAGAAACATTTTTTTAAACAAGAAAAAAATATCAGGTCAATTAAATTTGAAAACAGAACAAGGTAAAATTTTCAGAAAAATACAACTTGTTAAAGTGACTGGTCCATTTCTCCTTACAGACTTTTAAATGATATTAAATCCTGAATGCTCCTGTCTTTTTATTTCCATCTCTATAGGTCTGGTTATCTCTTTTAAGCTAACTTGAAATCTAGAAAATTTTAAAGCTATGATATGATGGAGCCTCATAACTCATTCTGGGGCCCTTTCAGAAAACTAGTCCAATTGGTAGAAATGTTGACTCCAGGAGCAAGTTCAGTCCTTCAGAGAGTGGTGCAGGTGGACCAGCAACAAACGTTCAAAGAAAAAGTAACTTCAGAGACTGCTGTGTGCTCTTTTGACACTCTACCCTCAAACACAAACACACACACTTAGAGGGATTTGAGCTTGATTCTTTGAGAAACTCTTTATTTCCTAAGCACTGAAACTGAGTAAGGTAGTACTAGACAAGCTCATTTGCTTCACTATATATTACTTTGCATTGCTTTGCTTAAATTTTGCACTAATTTCATAGATTTGTAAATGCTTCTGTGCAGCAGTGAGTCAGTGGCACACTGCTGAATGATACCTAGCCAGTTGTTTCACATCTCAAATGTGTGTAAGAGATAGATGAGCATGTACATTTAAGAAATAAGTCTGACTAGTTAAATATATACACATCATTAAGACACTACAGTGAAGGACAGAAAGGCATGCTCCATTCCTAGTGACTGTTATGTATATTTGATGTGTCACCATCAAATTTGGGCTGACCTATGTTAGCATGTAACACTAAATCACCTTATTATTATGTCACCATATTATTATGTCTTATCTGTTCACTCAGCTACCTGTGAATAATGATCTTTTCTTTTCCCTCCTTGTTTTCTGCATTCTCTATGTCCTCTGCAGGTCTCATTTTAGCAGTCTGCAGTTTTCTTCTTGGCTTCCTCCCAGATATCTCTCAGCATAGCAGAAGTGGTCTTCTTGTTTCTTCACTGCTTGAGCCCTGCATACCAGCTTAAATATGCAATCCTGAGCTGTTCACTGTGACTCATACAGGCTTCTGCTTAGAGTAACAATGCATCTACATTAGAGATCCCTTTCTTACCCTATAGTTACTTGCTGTTACATAATCATTAGCGAAGTCAGCAATGTTCTGCTACTTTGAGTGCAAACTGATTCAATTTTTCTTCATTCTCCAGTATACTACCAAACGAACTAACTAAAGGTTGTACAGGGCCAATAAAATATTGTTTTTTTTCAATTATGTGAGAAGTTTAATTTTTATTTTCCACATTAGTGGATTTTTTCATTAGCTTGGTGTCACTAGCTTAGCTACATGGCATTTAAAACATAACTTGTCCCAAAGTTAGAATTTAGCATCTGTTTTGGGGTGTGTATGGTGACAGTTTAAAAAAAGAAATCTAATTAATTTGTACCATTTTTGTATCCACATGCATGCATTTTCTAAAGATTAGTGCAAAATACCAATGTGTGGCCATTTTAAGAGCAAATATTAGCAGCAAATTCTGGATTTATGTTTCTAATTGTGATAGCAACCCAGGCAGCATGCATATCTGATCGAAGAAAAAAAAAAAAAAAAAAAAAAAAAAGGCAGTGTGACTGCTTTTTAAGTATCAGAACTTTTAAAAAATACTTTACTTGCCAAAAAGCAAATTATTTTCATCTGCTGTGACTGAATCCAGACTAGATCACTGGGGTTGTCATGACTTTGATAAATATTTTTGCTAATTAAATATACTGTATATCTGTAATGAATGTGAAATCAGAGATAAATTTTGAAAAATTAGGAATTTTCTCATTGTGAAAACTGGAGGAAAAAAAAAAAAAAAAAAAAAGTTAAAATGTAAAATCTGGGAAATGAACTCTCTGGACAGGTGGGACCAGAGCATGCACCAGACTTTTATCCAGAAGTCTGTATGAACACGCAGGTCTGTGGGCCAGAGGCAGGTCACCTATCAGGAAGGCAGGACCACAACGTGTACTGCAAAGTATACCTGCCCCTGTATTGTGAGAACCGTGTGGGTTGCCTGTGTATTTTATGGCACCCCATATCTAGATATTATAAAAATGGTGAGACGTCTTGTTTTCAGTGTCATGCACAGTTTTTTAAACGGTTTCTAAGCCTTTCCTCCAAAAATATCTTGACTGAGAAGCTGAAAACTTAGAGTTTCCTTGGGCAGAAAATGAACCACATACTCCATACGTGGCTTTAACACACTCTGGTATGGGATTTAGGGGGACTGGGGAAGGGGGAGGGAAGAAAAAATGCATCTTTATATTTGTTGCAGAGAGGTTTGTATATAACCAAAATCTACTTCCTCAGAATACTGTTTTATGCATTATAGTGCATTATAACGCAGGAGCAGAATTCCATAAGAATGCTTTCTGCACAGTTTTAGTGGTATTTGGGATATATTCCAAATATATATTTGGTGGTATTTTGGAATAATATATTCCAAATATATATTTAGTGGCATTTGGAATATATTTGGATTGTGAATTCAGAAGCCTTTGTTCTCTGTCATGCTGGGTCAGGTTCAGGAATCTTGAATCCTGGCAAGGAAAAGTAGCTGGGGCACATAAATGTCAGTTAGCCTGCTGCTCAGAGCATTGACCTGGGATAAGGGAGAACTATATGACAGCACAAGTCATCCAAACCAGGCAAAATAGAGAGGGCATTCAACACATCACAGAAGTTCCAAACACTTGGCCTTCCCTATTTCTGGCTCTTGTATGAGAAGCTGTTCCTCAAATAAGAGAAATCCTTTTAAAAGGAGTGCTATTGTTGTGGAATTTGGTTCTGCTCTTGCTCTATTTGCAAACTAACCTCTATTTCCCATTCCTTTTTTTCATTTCATATTGTAAAATAGTCGCAAGGAATATCAAGCACTATCGACCATTTTTTTTAATTTTATTTTAGCACATTTTTATGCAAGCTGGAGCCCAAAAGGGGCATTGCAGAGTTAAAAAAATAAATAGCAGCAGAGGGAAAAAGAAAAATGATGAAGTAATAGATGAGGGAGAAGGGATAGAGATTTGAACAGAGACAGAGGAGCAATGAAGCAGTGAGATACAGAAAGGCTGTTCCAGATGGCAGAAGCAGCAGTTGGGAAGGCTCTGGCACCAACAGTGGCAAGATTGCAGGCAGGGACAGTGAAGAACTGTGTGCTCTGCAGGGAGAGGAGGAGGACAGAAATACAAGGTCAGGGAGGCAGTCTGGCTCAACTGCATGGAAAATCATAAAGCCCAGGCTGCTGATACTCTGTCAACCACCCTTGTACAGCTGATTTACGCTTCTGCAGAACTGAGCAAATTGGTGACTGAAAGGTAGCAATCCTTCACCTCTGTAGCAGGCATCTTGTACCGGTCACTGGGAGACGAGTCTGAGGGATGCAGTTAGAGCAGGTCCTTTAGGAGGGATCTGCTCAGTGTTTGTGGGCAGAATGGGGTGAAATCCCTAGATTTAAGTGAAGGTGTTTACTGAAATTTTTCAAGATAATAATCATCTTTTCACAGAATCAGCTTTGAAATTTGCTGCCATATAAAGTGCTTTCACAAGAACACCATTGTGTTACACAGGTCATGGAACCATACCCTTCTGGCAGGGTCATTTCCTCCTGCATGCTGTGAAAATACTATGTCTGGATGACAAAAGACAGCTTTTATATTTTTATTTTTTTCTATATCCCAGGCAGTTGTAAAAGGCTTTTCAAATGTGCATACAGGAAGTTCCTTTATGTGAATTAAACAAGTGGTGCATTGTGTACAAAGTATGGAAAAAATCCCTTTGAAATGTCTGCAGAGGATTTTATAATGATAGTTCCACTGTCTGCAGTGCATTTTCACATAGATTAACCTACATGTTCTGACTGCTTCCCTCACAAATTTTGCCATATTACCACCAGAGATTTTTGAATGGCATCTGGGGTCAAGCTATGCTGGTATCTTAATTTCACCACCAATGACCTGAGTAGGCATGAATCCGGATCTGAGTGCCCAGCACATACAAACAGATCCATTCTGTGCTATCCCCTTGTAGCTGAAAAACAGAAGCACTGAGTATGCTGTTCAAATGCCAAGATCATGAATGTGATCAGGTTCTGTCCTGAGCCGCAAGCCCTGTCAGGCAGATGTCAGGCAGAGATGTGTGCTGAGCAGATGGATCATTCTTCTCCTGGCAAGACAGACCTGGGACTGAGAGCTAGCCTCAAAGTGCTAAAGCCTGAAAATGTTTAAAATTAACATCAGAATGCAATTGGTGCCATACTGCGTTGGACCAATATGCTAATAGATTTTACTGTCCTACTTTATCTGACAGTGCCTAATAAAAGATAGCTCAAAGAAGGCACAAGAAACTTTGCAGTAAGCATCTGGGAAATGACTCAAGAGGAAAAAAAAAATAAATCCTAACCTTCTTTTAACATTTTGTTATCTAAAACTCCTGTTTATTTGGGAGAACTTGATCATACCGCACTCCAGATGCTGCAAGATTTTTCTTTGATTTAAACAACAGTTAAATCAAGTGATTAATCTTTTTTCCTCAATTTTTTTGGATATTATTGGTTTGCACATCTGTCTAATCATATTGCATAAAATGCTTAAGAACACAGAAGAGAGAGAGAAGGAAAGGTTGAAAATATTAATTGTTTACTTAATCGTATTTAGCTCTTGAGAAAGAATTTCTCATAAGGTCAGTTTTTGTATGTGGTGTTTGCAGAGTACCATTCAGGATGATCTAAATCAAGTTAGACTCTGGGAATTGGCTATCGCTTATTCCACTTACTCAAACATTAATTCCACATTGTATCATTCTGGTAGTTCATCCACGACAGTGGTGAGAGGTATCTAAAAGCCTCAGCCTGATTAGTGATGTCAGTTCTGCTTTTTAAAATGAGAAGCAGAATGAGAATGTTATTTAAATAGAGAGAACAGTCATGTGCCTATGTATCCCATATGAATGCACAAACATATTTGTGATGTACTATTAGAAAAGGAGAGGAGAAGCTGCTATCTGGTATTTGACTTAAGTAAAATGGGCGTATAATAGGAAAAGTTCGTAAAATATCAGGACCAAATAATTTGCATGAAGGTGACTGGATGTAGTTCAGTTGCCAAGGGTTTGGTTGTTTGTGTCCACGAGAACTTGCATTTCTCATTGACTTGCCTAAGCCGATTAGTCTTACCATTCTTCATAAGAAAACTGTAGGAAAAATGGTGGCAAATCAACTCCTCAATTCTTTCAATTAAGCACCAAGGAGCACAAGATCTGTGTAGTAATGACTACTGTGCACCATGCATTTCATATTTTCACTTAATTCCCTTTGCCACTGTAATTTAATTAATTTCAGTCAGTCATTAATCTTCAGATAACATCTTGATATGGACGAGCATACAGCTTCATCGCATGCAACGGATTTGTTCTAAGCAGCTTTTTTTGAACAGCTTTTATCTCTTCCCTCAATGGAAGAGTATATGAACAGACGGTGCTTGGGTCTCTGAAATCATAATTGCTAATGTTATGCCTATAGCATCTTGTGGGGGAAAAAAAAAAACAAAAAAAAAAAAGTATTTATACTGCTTTAAAATATGATGCAAAGCCTAATCTTACTTTTTCTCTAATTTTGAAGTTGATTTTGACATTATCTACGGTGCTGTACCGCTGGCTGCCTACGGTGTTCCAGTGCCTGTTTGCCTTTACAGTGTTTCGTGAGCTGTAGCTATCTAATAGCGCTCTCTACCGATGAAGAGTATGAAAAAAATAAATTCATTTTAGTGATTTTCTACATGCTTTAAATTTTTGACAGAAATTGCTAAACTAAATAAGTATTTTAAACATCATGACAAACAAAGAAATTCAATGATTGGTGTAATTTTTTTGGTTCTGTACTTTATGTAATTTCATATGATTTTTTTTTTTTCCATATGTTACATTTGTGCATCAGAGCTACTGTTGTATATTAAAAGGTTTAAATATTTCCAAGCAGAACCTGAGTATTTTCAGAATTTTTACAGGCTGTTTTTCCTAAAGTCCCAAGTTTTTCTTGGCAATGCTTTCCCATTATTTACAAGTTGACATCAATTAAATATTAAACAGCATTCTTACTTTGCAAAGGAATATATCATACCATACACAGCAAGTGTCTTCTGAAAGCTAAGAAAGTGAGTGGCTGACTTCATTATTCCTTATTATTCTTATTAAGTCCTTACTGGATTTCAATTTTGTGACATGTTCAAGACACATAGCTTACATTTAAGTAATCTGATATGAAGTAAGTGGGAAGAACTGTTGCAATAAAATACAACTGAATCATAGAATCATTAAGGTTGGAAAAGACCTCTAAGATCATCTGGTCCAAACATACCCCTACTACCAGTGTCACCCACTAAACCATGTCCCTAAGCACAAGGTCCAACCTTTCCTTGAACACCCCCAGGGACTGTGACTCCACCACTTCCCTGGGCAACACGTTCCAATGCCTGACTGCTCTTTCTGAGAAGAAATATCTCCTAATTTCTAATTTAAACCACCCCTGGCACAACTTGAGGTCATTCCTTCTAGTCCCATAACTAGTTATCTGTGCGAAGAGGCTGACCCCCAGCTCTCCACACCTTCTTTTCAGATACCTATAGAGAGCAATAACATTCTGAGCCTCCTCTTCTCCAGAATAAAAAATAAAAAAATAAAATAAAAAAACAGTTTCCTCAGCCACTCTTCATAGGACTTGTGTTCCAGGCCCTTCACCAGCTTTGTTGCCCTTCTCTGGTTATGCTCCAGGGCCTCGACGTCTTTCGTTTAGTGAGGCACCCAAAGCTGAACACAGTACTCGAGGTGCAGCCTCACCAGAGCAGAGTACAGGGGGACGATCACCTCCCTGGTCCTGCTGGCTACACAATTCCTGATACAAGCCAGGATGCCATTGGTCTTCCTGGCCACCTGGTCACATTACTGGCTCGTGTTCAGGCAAGCATCAATCAGCACCACCAGATCCTTTTCCTCTGCACAGCTTTCTAGACACTTTGCCCCAAGCCTGTAGTACTGCATGGGGCTGTTGTGATCAAAGTGCAAGACCTAACATTTAGCCATATTGATTCTCATCCCATTGGCCTCTGTCCGTCAATCCAACCTATCCAGGTCCTTCTAATGGATTAAAAGGAAGAAACAGAAGAGGCAGAAAGAAAGAGAGGGTCATTTAATATAAATATATAAAATCACCAACTTAGAGCCTGCTCATAAAGCACTCCAAGACAGGCTGTCTTGGACTTCCTGCACTCAGCAGGTTAATGCAACACCAGGTCCAAACAACAAACTGTACTGCTAGAGATGGAGGTGAGACCACCTGTTTGCAGTGCTCTGCAGGGTGCAGGGTGGCCATGGTGTTCAGCAGGACAAGATTCCCTCTGGTTGTTGCCCACACCTTTCTTGATGCATTAACAATGTATGGGGTTCCTCTTTCCTGGAGGTGTTATTTCTACTGCTTCAATTTCAGATTTAGTAGCTGTCCATTGCATACTAAACCTACTTGGTGATCTGTTAAGAGCCTTAAAGCTATCTTCCATGAGGTTATATGCAAATAAATTGGCAACATGAGGCCACAATCATAATGATAGCATTCAATCATATTTTTTCAGATGTAGGATTTTTAAAGTGTGATTATGAAACACGACAATAACCTCATAGCCTTCCTCTAAATGGATTTAAATTGAGTGTGGGAAAAAAAAATATATATACTAAATACTGCCCTATTTGCAGTACAGATGCCGTTTGAATGTGTATTATAATTATTTCTTTGCATTGATTTTGGTAGTTTTCATTTATTTCTCTGTTGAAATCAATATAGAAAAAAATATCTGGATCATAATCCTTTTCCTTGAATAAGCTACAATTGCAACAATACTGAGACTTCTCCTTCCTTCTTTTCCCCCTTCTGGTGATGAATTTAGTCTCAAACTGACATAAATTGTTGGGTCTATTTGGAATTCATTTGACATTTTGTATGGGGAAAAAAAAAAAAAAACAACTATGAAATGCTGTTTTCTTTGTTTCTGTGATATAAATTATTCATCTTTGTGATGTATCAGACAGCTTTTTCATGTAAATAAGTATCCTCTCATTTGCTCCATAGATCACATAGCCTAAACAGAAGATGGGCTAAATCCAACAGAAAAGAAGGAGGCCTGAGTACCTATAGTTTGTGTCAGGATTATTAAAAGAAAAAGCTATGGCTCCAAACCTGCTTAACTTTTAATGAAGTTGTTTGTGTTAGTTGGTGTGTAATAAAAATGCAGGTAGTGCAGAAATGGATGTCCTATCTCCAAATGTAGCAGAGGGAGTTATACAAATTACTAGGAGAATACCTGTAGTCTAAGCCTTATAGAGTGGTCCAGAAGATATGGTGATCTCCTCTAATTATGTAAGGCACATTGAGGTGTACTAAATATCAGTGGAACAATTCACTTATTAAGAGGTTAAAAATTCTTCTACTCCTTTTTTTTTAGTTTATTTATTTCCTTTTGGAAGACACTTTAGAAGATTTTATGATTTTACTTTTTTAGGACATTCTATTTAAACTAAGTGGTGACCTTGGTATATGACTTGGGATGTGTGATTGAAGGACAGTCATGTTTGAACACACAGTTCTGGCTTAGAGAGTCCCTCAGTCACACATTTCTGAATGCTAGGGGAATACACAAGGAAATATCATCATGTGCTTTCCCTGATTCTTTACTCTTTCTTACATTTCTACTGTCAGTTACCGAGGCATAGCGGGGGGTAGCTGGACCATTAGCCTAAAGCAATAGTCACCTTTATGTTTTTGCATTTTGGGGGATTTGAACCAAATGCTGTACCATGGCAAGCATTAAAAAATATTTATTTTCTTCTGAATCTGTCAGCTTCTAACAGAAGTTTTGATACTTTTCTTCATAACCAAGTTAAAGCAATCTGTCCCACTGGCATTCTGTCACAGCAATCTCTACCACAGCAAAAAAAAGCATGACCTGTTCTTCAGCCTCAATGGAAAATGGTACTTGTCTAGGCAGACAGACTTTCTTGTCATCAAATATATTACTGTCTGCAGGGAATGATCCCTGACTTCAGCTGTTCCCAGATCCATACCTGCACTGTCAGGCAGGTTGCTAGCTAGCATGTGTCAAAATTGTGTGAGGAGATGGGTTATTATATACTGCCAGTAGTCAAGTTCTGCTCTATTGGCAATTAGGTTACTGATACAGATAAATGCCAGTAGCTCCAACAAATGGAAGACCAAAGATTTCATTACTTGAATAAAAAATCACCTAAATAATATATGTTATATATGGTGAAACAGAGGCTAGTTTGCTAAGGGAAATAACCATGGAGATAACGTCCCCTGTATAAAATCATGCAGGTTGTGTGCTTACTCCACAGTTTTCACTGAAGAGCAAGATAAAATATGTAAATAATATGCAGATAAAAATACGCTCCTGAATGGATCCATTACTTCTCTTGAACTCTGAAACTGCTGCAGTAGAAGCAGTTTACAGTAGTAGCTTCTGTTGCTTATGGCTTGGTAAAAGGCTTAGTTTCCATCACTAGAAATGGCAATAGCCATTCAAGCTACTGCCAGCTTCCACAGGAATATCCACCTGGAATTCCTGAAAAGACTGAACCTCATGCAAGCTGCATGAAAAGAACATTATAAGTGGAAAAAGTACAAAGTTAAAGGTGCTGGTGATAACAGATAGGCAAAAGTTTTTTTCCTCTTAATAAATAAATAAATAAATAAATAAAACACTAAAATGTTTCTATTCATCTCCAATTTTTTTTTTTTTTTTTTTTTTTACACATCTGTGAATAGTTGAGGTAGATAAAACTTGCCTCAGATTTTTAAAACATTAGCAGCAGATTGACATATTGGTCAGTAGAGGGAGGATATGTCCTCATGTACACATCACACTGGCACATTAGTGACCTCCAAGAAAAGCCTTAGGCAACACAGAATCACAGAATCACAGTCCACACCTCAGAGGTAATACACTGATTAGTGGTAAAGAATGGTTTTCAACATCACTGTGTGGAGAAGTGCACTTTGGCCAAGTGTTTTCTGTCTTATTCTTAATTTGTATGCATAAAATGGATGAAATAAAGAATCTATTGAATCATAGAATGGATTGGTCTGGAAGGGACCTTAAAGATCATCTAATTCCAACCCCCTTTCCATGGGCAGTGACACTTTCCACCAGACCAGGTTGCTCAAAGCAACCTAGACTCGAACACTTCTAAGGATGGTGAACCCACAGCTGCTCTGGGCAACCAATTCACCTCTCAAGCTTGTCCAAGTCCCTCTGAATGGCATCTGTTTGTTGACCTCACCATGCACTTTCATGTTGTTGTACATACTTGCTGAGGGTTCACTCAATTTCATTGTCCATGTTGCATGACATGCTGGATGTTAAACAGTGCTGGTCCCAATACTGACCCCTGAGGAACACCATTCATTGCTCATCTCCACCTGGACATTGAGCCATTGACCACAACTCTCTGAGTGTAACCACCAGTGGGTCCATCCATCAAATCCATGTCTTTCCAATTTAGAGATAAGGAACAGTGGGGAACAGTGTCCAATGCTTTGCACATGTCCAGGTAGACAATGTCAGGTGCTCTCCCCCTAACCACCAATGCTGTAACCCCATTGTAGAAGCCACCAGATGCGTCAGGCATGATCTGTCCTTAGTGAAACTACGTTGGCATCACCAATCACCTCTCTAACCTGTAAGGTAAAATGTTGACATTTAAAGTTCTTCCTGTGCAAAAGTTTTTCAACATGGTTTATATAGGCACACTTTGCAGAGGGCACTGGGTTTGGTTTCCATGTATGGCTGAACATACAAAATAAATATTAAGCAAGAGAGAACTGTATTCACTGCAGGTAACAGAAAGCGCAATCAGACCTTTTATAGCAATACTAACTTTGTCTCTCTGACAGAGTTCTGTAATGTCATAGACAGAAATGATTTTATGTCTCCTGTCAAGACTCCCTCAGATACACTGTTTTTGAATGCATTTTCTCATTGATTATAACTCTGCTAAACTTTAATTCCTTGAGGCAGAGATTTTCCATGCTATGTGTTTGCCTGAGGACACATTTTTAATTGATTTTGAAAGTAGATTAAAGCAGGTTTTTGGCTTAAGCAACTTGGCTATTTCTCAGAAAGAATCACAAGCAAAATATGTTTTACTCACATTAAAGAAAATAAAGAGAGACAAGTGCCAGTACATCCACATTTAGGCTGCAGATTCAGACAGCCCAGCACTGGAATCCGTTCAGACATACACATTGTCCTGAAAAATATTACCTGAAAAATTACCACAAACTCACCACTTTGGAAGTTGCATTTTTAGAAGATTTTGCTTACCTTAAATAAATTTCTTCCTACAGCTCTCAGAGGTTAACCCAACTTATCGTTTCTTCAGAACCTTTCAGAGTATCCTGCCTGGGGTCAAAGACAACTGATCAGAGCTTCTCCAGGAGATGAACCTCTACAGCTTCCAGGAGCAACACAAATGCAGGAAGGAATTGTTGGGTTGCTTTCTTCCTTGTTCTCTAAACATAAATCATAGTGAAAAACACTCAAATAAAATCATAAGGCTGATATAAAGGCAATGGAAATGGACAGAAAAGAAAAAAAGAAAAAAGAAAAAAAAAAAAAAGGAAAAAAAAAAGAAAAAAAAAACTTTAAAAGGGCAGAAGTAATGGGGAAAAAAAGAACAGGTACAAAAGATACAAAATTGAATGGTGACAGAATGATAAAAAGGAGTGTCAATGATAACAAGGATATTAAATATTTGGGAAAAAGTGGTAGGAGAAATCAGGACACAACAGAGCATTAAATTTAGTGTTGTACATCAGGTAAGATGTAGAGCAAACCATTTTGCAGTCAATTTTCCTGGATGGTGCTTGGGATGTGCTGTACTTTTAGGTCAAACCCGTTCAGACAGAAAGTGAAGTAACCACCTATGAAGACAGCCAAAATGCATGTGCTATGGAGATCTCAGAAAAATCTCAGAATGCACCAAAAAAAGAAAGCCCATTCACTAAAGACGATTATGTAACCAATCTGCCTATTACCTCCCCCACTTATTCCCTGCTGAAATAGGGTCCTATACAAAAATCAGTATACCTGTGAAATTGCTATGTCAGCATTTGCAGGCTAAAATAAACTCATCCAGGTAGTTCTAATTCTATATTTGCTAAGTTTCATAAAGCTGATCTTTGGCAACCTTATTTATTAAAGCAATTTTAAATACAAAGGTATTTTTGTGGGATTTAAGGACTAACCCTTCACGCAGGAAAAGACACAGGTGTTAATTGAATTTGAATTTCGACTACATTACTAGTTCAGTCTTCTTAGGATACCACCAAAATACAAATGAGTATAGAGCACACTGGGATGGTGTTAGGCAGCATGGCAGTTTCAATAGAGTTCCTAGATCTTAATAAGTATTTTAAACCACTGAATCCATCCCAGTTCCCAACCTTTTGAACAGTCATGGAAATAGGCTGTTCAGAGACTGATGAAGAGCAGCAGAGCTTGAATGTTATAACAGGTAAATGTATCAATATGGCTGTGGTTTCATGTTCTGGGTTATATAGATGAAAAAGTTGAGAGTGTCACTTCATTTATTTTCTTAGTACATCATGTATTCCAAAGCAGAACTGCTCACAGCAGCTGGTTGTGTTAGTTCCAGCTGGTGGTACTGTGGGCAGGCAAAGGAGAAACAAAATTGCAGCAGCAGATCAGTGAACACGACTGCATGCCAGGGTGCCAAGGCAGGAATATAAAACTGATTGTCACTGCAGTTTGGTGTCTGGGCTTTTCTACTCCACGTGGTCTTCATCTGAGTGACAGGAAGAAATGGTTAGTGCGGTGTTCAGTTTCTCATGATGGCACTGAGAAGGAGGGGAGGCTTGAGAAAGTAAACAGATGTTGGAATGATTTTTGAAAGGTATGGGTAATTGAACAGGTTTGGGATAATTATTATCAATAAATTCACTGACAGAGAAGACATTAGTGCAACTTATAAAAGCAGAAAAGGAAGATTATTTGTTGATTATCTTATTTTACCTATTCAGCCTTCAGCTTCTTGACAGTGTTAGTTCACCAGAACAAAGAAATGACTCCTTTGGATTTCTAAGGCTTTTGTCTTTCTTTTATCCGTACAATTCAAGTAGAATGAGTCACAATGTCCTATGTGATGTGGCCAAGCTTTTTGAAAGAAAAAAAAATTTGGGCATCATTTCCTTACTTACTTAGAAAACACTACATTTTAAATTAAAGAATATGGATATTTTACTTTTGTATCATAAGAAATGCATTGAGAAATCTTGTAAAATACTCAGATGTAGATTATAAGGATTCCCTCAACCATTCCTATGGTTATTGTCTTGCCTAAGAGAAAAATGGATAAATAGACTGTTCATGTATGCCTGTACCTCATAGCTGAGGCTTTTAATATTCATAGCTGTTAAGCAAAATAATTTATAGACATCTCCTATCATCTCTTTAACTCTTTTCCCAACATGACCTCTTATTTGTACCACCTAATCCCATGCTAATATTTTAATACAGTTTGTGTGTTACTGTAAGGTCAGTATAAATTAGTGTAAAATCAGCAGTAAGATCCAATCAAGGGTTTTATGGGATTTTTTTGCCCTTTCATTGGTGTGGTTTTATTTGTTGTTTGATAACTAATAAAATAAAATGTTTTTGATAAGTAATCAAACAACAAGCCTCAAAAATGCTAGACATGTTCTTCCATAATACTTGAGTTCAGAATTACTTATTGCTACTCAGATGGGCCCCAACACGTTCTTCTGAGATGGCTGCTGGTGAAGATTTCTACATGGTTGAGATCTACAGAGGTACATAGATGAGAACACGTTGCAAGGTGCAAAATGCATTAAATATGTGAGTTCCTGTTTCCCAAGGCCATCAGAGAAACTGGGTCCAAATCATACAGCTAGGGCTGCATAATATACAACAGGAATCAACACAGGTCAGTGCAGAGCATACAGTGCAGAGCACAGCCTTGTTTAAAGCCTTGTTCCCTTTTTTTATGGCCACTCTAACTATAAAAACAGCAGTTGAGGAGAGACTCAGTTTTATGCAGCCATATAACAGCCCTAAGAATAAATGTCATTGCTGAGCCTTTCTAATATCCACAAATAATCCATTTCATTAAACCTACCAGATATTATTTGGTGTAAAATGAATGACTTGTTTAGGACTGATCAGAAAAATGTTAATAAAGTATTTTGGAGTAGATAAAAAGCTGTTGTAGATAAATCATTTTACCACGATCCTTTACCTTTTTCTTTTCTGTTTTTTTTTTTTAAATTTCCCCAAGTACAAAATTAAATATATATGAAAAGTCCTTATTACCAATTTAAAAAAAAAAAAAAATCAAATAAATATCTCTATGCATTTTTTTTCATTCCTATTCTATTAGTTCTCAAATAGTCATTATTTTCCATGCAGCATAAAAAAAATTGCTCTCATGTTAAATAGAAAAGTGAATATTTTTGGCTATCTATCACAGCACTCCTATATGGGTAGACACTCAAGGAGTAGGTTTTCTGTATTTCAAAAAAGAAATCCTTTTAAGATATTTAGCAACATCTCACAACTCTGAATCACAGAATCACAGAATCACAGAATTTCTAGGTTGGAAGAGACCTCAACGTCATCGAGTCCAACCTCCAACCTAACGCTAACAGCCCTCCACTAAACCATATCCCTAAGCTCTACATCTAAACGTCTTTTGAAGACTTCCAGGGATGGTGACTCCACCACTTCCCTGGGCAGCCTGTTCCAATGTCTAACAACCCTTTCAGTGAAGAAGTTCTTCCTAACATCTAACCTAAAACTCCCCTGGCTCAACTTAAGCCCATTCCCCCTCGTCCTGTCACCAGGCACGTGGGAGAACAGGCCAACCCCCACCTCACTACAGCCTCCCTTGAGGTACCTAAAAAGAGCGATAAGGTCACCCCTGAGCCTCCTCTTCTCCAGGCTGAACAAGCCCAGCTCCCTCAGCCGCTCCTCGTAGGACTTGTTCTCCAGGCCCCTCACCAGCTTCATCGCCCTTCTCTGCACCCGCTCAAGCACCTCGATGTCCTTCTTGTAGCGAGGGGCCCAAAACTGAACACAGTACTCGAGGTATGGCCTCACCAGAGCCAAGTACAGGGGGACGATCACCTCCCTAGCCCTGCTGGTCACACTGTTTCTGATACAAGCCAGGATGCCGTTGGCCTTCTTGGCCACCTGAGCACACTGCTGGCTCATATTCAGCCGACTATCCACCATCACTCCCAGGTCCTTCTCTGCCTGGCAGCTCTCCAACCATTCCTCTCCCAGTCTGTAGCTCTGCTTGGGGTTATTGCGCCCCAGGTGCAGGACCCGGCACTTGGCCTTGTTGAACTTCATGCAGTTGACCTCAGCCCATCGGTGCAGCCTATCCAGATCCTCCTGCAGAGCTTTCCTACCCTCGAGCACATCGACACACGCACCTAACTTGGTGTCATCTGCGAACTTACTGAGGGTGCACTCGATGCCCTCGTCCAGATCATCGATGAAGATATTAAAGAGGACCGGCCCCAGCACCGAGCCCTGGGGGACGCCACTAGTGACTGGCCTCCAACTGGACTTGGCTCCATTCACCACGACTTGGCTCCATTCACCACGACTTGGCTCCATTCACCACTGGTCTCTCCTCAAAACATAGGAATGTAGATAAAATCTCTCTGTTTATTCACATCCAAAAATTAATGGGTATCTGGAGAAAGATAAATGAGGCTGCAAATGACTTCAGAGACTTTTGTAAATCTGAATGGTCATATGCTTGAAGGAAGAAGATCCGTAAGCAGTGGATTCCTTACTTCCAGATTAATTAAATATGCTGTTCTTAATATGAGAGTGTGAGTAGTGTTTTGGATGAAACACCATGCCATATACATTGTAGCTTATTATTTCATAAGAAGCAACAATCACTAAATTATTAATATCACTAAATTAATAATATCACTAATTATTAAAAATAAAAATAAAAAAATAAAAAATAAAAGGATCATACAACTTCTCTTTCAGTTAAAAGAAAAGCTTTCCAATAAATACTATCTGGCATTCTTAACCTGTTTATGCCCTTTTCACATTAATACTACAGAGACCAGTCGTCTACCACAGTTCATCCAAGTAAGCAATTGCTCTTTGAGATGAATTGCTAGAATTTGAAACACTGTCCAGAGGCTTGTAAGAGAGTTATTTAAGAGTGTAGAATTGTAATCCAAAGTATTTTTTCTGAGGCAAGTATATGTCATTCAGTTAGTGTATAACAGAGACTGTAAATATACTCAGTGTTCATACTCTGGCAGCACTGAAATGTAAATATCAGGAGAAGTTGATGTGGAAACATGATTTCATTCATTCTCGATTTAAGACATCCAGATGTGAAATGAGTAACAGTATATTATGGTTAATGATTTCAGCATAGGAATCCCCTTAGCAGGGAAAGGGTAATTCATTTTTTACTTTTTAGATAAAAGCTGTCCAAAGACTGCAGACAGGGAAAAGTTTAATTGCAGACAGGGAGAAATAAATGTAGAATGCTTTACATAAAAGAAAAAATGGAAGGAAGGAAGGAAGGAAGGAAGGAAGGAAGGAAGGAAGGAAGGAAGGAAGGAAGGAAGGAAGGAAGGAAGGAAGGAAGGAAGGAAGGAAGGAAGGAAGGAAGGAAGGGAGAGAGAGAGAGAGAGAGAGAAAAAGAAAGAAAGAAAGAAAGAAAGAAAGAAAGAAAGAAAGAAAGAAAGAAAGAAAGAAAGAAAGAAAGAAAGAAAGAAAGAAAGAAAGAAAGAAAGAATAACGCTAATCATTCAATAAACATAATCATTGTTCACTACAGCACACTTCATAGCTTTTTTGTTTGTTTTTAAGACCTTGTAGACTTTATGATTATGATTATTAAATGTATTATTACTATCATTATTGTTCAATTTCTCTCATACAGATACTATCTTTCAGTATCTTCCATTAGCATTCAAAGCTCTTATCTGACAAACAAATTTTTCCCACTTACTGTGCTACTGCTATGCAACATGGCTGTTGCTTGATTCTTTCCTCAGTGCTTTACAATTGGATATCATGCTTCCTTCAAGGCTGAAGACACCTAATGCCCCAGTGAGGTTTTGGTTTGACTAGTGTTTCTTCTCCACTGTGGGGTGCTGCCCTTAGAAGTTCCCCCTCTGGGGAATATTTTAACAATTAATAAGAAAGTGCTTTTTTGTTTATGTGCTCCTATTTTTCCTTGGTAAGAATTAGCAAGATAAGGAAATTCTGTACTACACTCCATCTATAAACTTCTACCACAGCATCTTTGTGCACAGCAGCATTCATATGAAAGCTTCATACAGAAGAAGAGTAAGAGAGAAGAAAACATACATTATGCAGTTGACCCATTGCGAGAGTGTGCCACAAGATGAAACCCTCTTCTTTAGCTAGTGATTCAGCCGTGCCTAGATCAAGGGACAAGAAGACCTTCCTTCATGTAGCCTATCATACAGTAAAAGGCAATTTGATATACTTGCTCTCTTGATGGCCACATTATTTCCTTCATCATGTCTCAGGGCACAGAACTTGACAAGATTAACTGTGATTCATTAAGTATATTTTCCAGAGTCAGTTTAAATAAAATAAAATAAAATAAAATAAAATAAAATAAAATAAAATAAAATAAAATAAAATAAAATAAAATAAAATAAAATAAAATAAATATATAAAATAAATTACATGTTTTTGCCTTATTTGTACATTGTTTCATTACTTAGAAGCTTTATAGCTCTAGCTTTGTTGATAAGGAGGATCTGAAGAGAATACTTCCTTCTCTGAGGAAGTGACTGGAAATTGAAATTTAGCAACCAAAATGATACCTCTCCTGCATTTTATGAAAGTCCTTCAACAAGTACACATAGATGCTGCATAGGTGGAAGCATGGGATCTACTCAAAATATAAAGCCCATTCAATCCTATGACTGCTGCTAAACAAATTAGTTTGACAGTTTTTAATTAGTTGTGTAATCTCCAAGAGGAAAAAATAAATAAAAAAAAAAAAGAGAAAATAAAAACAGCTGTTAAGCAGCTCAGTGGGATGTTTTAGAAATTATACACTAGGACATACAAAGAAAGGATAGGAAGTGACATACATGTATAACTATAAAATTTTCCTTGAACAACACTTTCAGCTTTCAGTACTCCAACAAAAGGGCCTTTTAGGAATAGGGATATTCAATAATAATCATTAAAAGCATGGAGGAAATAGGAACCTGCAACAAAAAGAAATAATTAAACAAATGTAATAACTGAATAAGAGAAGTTGGAGAAAAAATAAAAATAAAAATAAAAATAAAAATAAAAATAAAAATAAAAATAAAAATAAAAATAAAAATAAAAATAAAAATAAAAATAAAAATAAAAATAAAAATAAAAATAAAAATAAAAATAAAAATAAAAATAAACATAGTTTAGAAAAGTAAGAGACATGCTGAGAGTATGCAGTCATGTATGTTGTATAGCTTTTTGCTAAGAATATAAAATACACTCAAATAAAGGGGAAATATATTAATACATTAATATATTAAATTATATATTAATATATTAATATATTAAAGGCTAAAGTAGCTTTTGTTACAACTTGTTTTACCTGAACTTATTTTGGAAACCACTGTTCCCACCAGCTTTAGAGTATCATTTTACAGATGCTAGTAACTTCACCTCAGTAAAATAGAAATATTATCTTCAAAGATGTCTAAAGAGAGTATCAAGCACTGGCACTGCTATGCTAATTATAAGAACACCACCCGTACAAAAATTTTGGAGGTCCTCATGCTGACCTGGTGTCGTATACATTTCCACAACAAGCATGAGAGTACAAAATGTATAAAGACATGTAGCTCTCCTTAGGAAAACAGCAAAGTGGTAGTAAAATGGTACCCTAGTGCAAAGCAGAACTGTAAATACACTTGAAATAAGATACCGGAACACTTTCATAAAAGAAAAGTAGATCTGGTAGCCTAATAAATATGCATTCTGAGTTGATCAGCAAAGTAGACTGAATATTATTTTTAGATTTTTAAATGAGATCTAATTGGTCTGGCAAAAGTAATATTTATGGGAAAAGCATCTTGTGCATATTTCTGTACATCAGTCATTTAATTCTACTTCAGTTCTCCATTGCTATACAACACCAAAGGCTCTTCTTTTATTCACTGGGAAAAAAATGCAGGTTCTAGTGTAAGCTTTAACTTTCTTTAACAAAGTGGAAGGTATGCCTTGGTATTGAGCCAAGATGTAGCCTGCTACTTAGAGACAAGTAATTAGATTAAATCATTTGGATCAAGCAAAACAATTAATTAAATAACCACAAGGAGTCTGAAGCACAGAATTGTGCAGGTCAAAACTGAGAGCAATTAAGCTTTTGTTAAACTTGCAATGTGAACAGCTTACGTGCGGATGATCCCTGCATAGTTGATGGCATAACAAGCCATTTGTCCTGTGACAGTCAGAAATGGAGACTGAAATTACAGCCATTACTACTACAAATGTTCATATTGTCAGTTCAGTCAATTCAGTCCATCTTCATGGATACTACATGATCCAACATAGGGAAATCTCTTCTGGCATCATCTGGGTATGTAGTGTTTTCCTCTCACAAGACTTCCCAATCTCCAGAAGCTTTGTACCAAACCAGCATCCTGGAAATTAAAAGCAGCAAATATTGACTCATTGTTTTGAGATGGCTGGAAAAACAGTCTATCTTACAGAGTAAGTTACTGACCCTTGACATCAGAGCAATACGTAAAAATGTTGATAAACTGAATTAACAGGTGAAACAATCAGTTGCAATACACTGGTGCAGCAGATTTGAACAGGACAGAATCTATTATCTTTGAGATAGACAGCTGGAACATTTTCACCACAGCATGAGATTTTATTTATCTGGCTCCGTGAGGAGAAATGAAAGGAAATACCTAAAATCTAGATATTTGCAATGCTGTCTGTGGTGTCTGTGGTTGTTTCACCGTTATGGGCAGCTAAACTCTACTACAACCACTCTTTCGCTCCACCTCCTCAAAGGGAGAGAGGGTGAAAATACAATGGAAAAGGGCTCAAAGGTTGAGATAAGGACAGGGAGATCACAAAACAGACTTAGTGAGGGGAAATTAATATAATTTGTTGCCTACTACCAACAGACTAGAGCACTGAGAGCTAAAAGCAGACTAAAAACACTTCCCTCCACTTCCACCCTCTTCTACATCCTTCTCCCAGTCAGTGTAGGGGAGCAGAGAATGGGGGCTGCAGTCAAGCCTTAACACTTTATCTCCGCTGCTCCTTCACAGTCCCTCTCTGCCCCTGCTCCAGCGTGAGGTTCCTCCCATGGGATGCCATCCTTCCTAAACTGATCCTGTGTGGACTTCCCACAGGCAGCAGCTCTTCAAGAACTGCTCCAACATGGCTCTGTATCGAAGGGTCCATCTGTCAAGAGAAAACTGCTCCAACATGGAAATGGTCCCCCACAGGCAATGCATTTTGGGTGCTGTGTGCAGTTCTCATCCTCACATGACTAAAAAGGATATATAAGAACCAAAGGATATATAAGAATCAAAAAGAACCAGAAGCTTCCATAATATAAGGAATGTCTAAATGTAACAGACTTGTTCTTTCTGGAAGAAAGACAGCTGAGACAATATGTGGCATGGATCTATAAAACTGTGAGTAGCAGGAAAAAAGATGATTAGTCATTTTTTCCAGTACAGAGCACAGGAGTACCATGTGAAAACAACAAGCAAAGAGTTCAAGCTAGCATCAACATAAATAAATAAATAAATAAAATATAGATTTTATTTGTACATGTTGAGATCAGCTGCAGAAATCCTTGCCACTGGGTGCTGTGAATGCAGCTTTTACTGCAGAATTTGCACAAAATGATGAGGAAAATCCACAAAGAATTGAATAAATAAATAAATAAATAAATAAGGACTTCATCATCAGAATGTCTCCTGTCTGTGAACTGTGCAAGTCTGTTTTACTAGCAGTATCCAAGCATTTGTAACTGTCCACTATTACAGGCAGGACTCAGGCAAGACAGGCTAGTTGTCTGGCTATATAGCCAATTCCTACACTCTTCTGTTGAATTACAGAATTCTGAGTAGCTGAAACTTTATTCATTTCATTTATATTTCAAGTATACAAATACACATTTTGCATATAAATTCTCATCAGTGTAGGGAAATGCTCCAAAGCTGGACACAGTCTTCTCCATGTAACAAAGGTTATTCAGTTATATTCAGGCATATTTCATAGTTTCATTAAGCCAATGGGATACACTTTATACACTTTTGTACAAAATGAGCAGAAGCAAGATGAAAACTTATCTCAAAAGTACTGGAAAATACAACCAATCTTAAAAAATGTGTCACACCTATCAAATATATTGTTACTAATGTAGTATACTGGCAGCAGGAGAGCTTCTTAATATATATAAATGCCATTGTCATTGAATGCTTCTCTCTTAGCACTACTGGCAATGCTGAAAAGGGAGAAAGAGTCTGTTTTCAATGAAGCAGGAAAATGTTGACCTTGATTTAAAGCAAACTGTTCAAACACTGGTTGTATGATAATAAATGATTACCAAACCTCTTAAAAAAATATTGCAGCCTATACCCCACACCTGATTAGAACGGTATTCATTAGAGTGAAGCATCATACTTTTTCTGTCTGAATATTTATCTCTGTACTTAGCAACAGATGCAAATAAGATGGAGATACAAAAATCTAATTTATTTAGCATATTTACTTCTTTAGATATTACAAAATAGACTTTGTTTTCAATTACCTTCACAATTATTGATATGTACTTCTCTACCCACTGTATAAAAAATACCCTAAGGCTGCCCAAAACCAGTGTGCAATGTTCTTCACTTCAGTCAATGAGCTTTAACAGAAGCCAATGCATTTTAACTCAATTTTTGTTTATCTCAAGCAGCACATTTTAATGAAATCAATACATTCTTGCTGAAAGCCTCGTGAATCCATTGGAAAGAATGCATTTTTACTGAAACCAATATACAGTTTTATAATGTCTGTATGTTTTAGTGAAAGCATGGCAATACATTTCAGCTGAAACCAATATGTTTCTCCAGGGCTGATACAAAGAAACCCTATTTTATAGTGAAACCAGTGCATTCTTACTGAAACTTATATTCCATATTCCCAAGCCAACACTGTCAGGCTAAATGAAAGCTATGTTTTATCTTAGTGAAGGAATCACATACTTTCAAGATTATCTTAAAGCAGAGAGGTTTGCAAAGCTTATATTTTAGTATGTACATGAAATAAGAAGCACATCATAAGGAGTCATTCCTAGTCTTCTTGGTTTTACATTTTATGTAGTCTTGCAACATATATGCATTCTCTCAAATGAGTAATGATATAGATAGGCGTTTATTTTCATTCTCAGTAGACTGTCACTAGTATTTTTTTCCACTTTATATGCAAACTGACTTAAAATAAGTCAGCATTATGACTGATTTGCACTTCAGAGCAGAGGAATGAAGCAGTAGTTAATGATTTTATTGTAGACTAGAAGTGATTTATTATGTAAGATTTTTTGTAAGAATTGTTTTCAGTACATCAGTTTCAGTATTTTTCTTGACATTTTGACAAGATGTGCTGATCTGCATTACTTAGAAATATTTTGAGTAGTCTGGTATATGTAGCTAATGATTTGTGATCCTTCTAAGTGATTTAATCGATGCAATTAATGTGAATTAGAAGGCTCCATCTGAATTTCAACGAATCTGAAGAAATGCATAATCTGCTTAAAATTTAGATAGAATTTTTCTTTCTTTATCTCTTCTAGCAGGAGGGTGACTTTCAATTAAACTCTTTTAGAATTACATGATACAGCACAGAACCATAAGGCAGTTAAATAAGAATGACAAATTTTACAGAATTGCTGTTATCACTACAGCCATATCTAAATATTATTTTCAGTTAAACCAAATATAACATCATTTTCTAATGAGAACCCAATTATGATGAAAGATTACAGGAATTTAACATAGCTAAAAATTTAGTTGTTTGACTGTAGTAAGTTATGGGCTAGAAGTCCAGATCCTAAATCTGATCATCTACAAACTAGAGGACAAAGGGTTTCCCCAATTCCCAGATAAAATGTATTGAATTTTTTCGGCAGTAATTACCTCAGAGCTGCAATTGTTTTCCTTAAGATGACCTTGACTGTGGAATTATAAGGAATTTTTCAATTTCAGTATCCACTTGCTCATGGGCAGCTTGCTGAAATACAAAAGATATGGACCAACGTGAAACACTCCCGACTCATCAGCTGCTGTTCAGCATTCCTGTCCATGCAGATGAGATCTGGATATTTCAGAGACTAAGGAAAACATAGCTTAGCCATAGCAAAGATTGCTTTAGCAGGATTGCTGGTTCACAGAGCTCACCCACTTATAATTCTCAAGAAAACAAAATGGACATTTTATCTATGAAGTTACACCTTATCACATTGTCAAAAAAAATGTTTTCCACTAATGATGTTGGAGAAATAATGAATAAAATGTAAATGCAATGTAAAGTAAGAGAGGGAATACAATATTGAGGAAAATATATAGTCCAATTAAAATGATTAGCACAGAAAATGGTAGTCTATATTCCTGCTGCAGCTGCTCAGTGAATAGTTTTCTTCATGAACAATAGGTTGCCTTGGGGGTGATTGATCTGCTTCCAGAAAATATAATCACTGGTTTCCAAAGAATCTGAAAGACAAAGTGTAACAAGACCATGCACTATACTAGTATTGAATTTTACCTCTCCTCATTATTTAGGTCCCTCTGGCAATTTTCCCTTAATAAGTTCCTATAGTGCTTTGCTGGGTTCCTTTTTTCTATAACATATTTTATTCTTCCAAATGAGCATGGTCCACTCATCTTGACACATCTTCTACATCATCTCTTTCTAATTGCTTCTCTTGGTGTCATACCATTTCTTGCAAGAATTATACAATAAGTGCTGTTCTTATATTTATTTTAGAATTCCTACTTTGTCCGCTCATTTTTCCACCCAATGAAGAAGGATAAAGTTAGTTGCTCAACCACATCCTTTTCTATGTCATCACTGTAACACACTCGATTTTAAAAAGGAATTAAAGTGTAGGATTTGGAGCATAATTTTAACATAAATAACCATACAACAGATACTTTTAAAATGCTGCTTAACTAAAACCAAAACAAAATAATTTCAATACTCCATTGGAATTTCAAGTATCAATTTCAGGTTTTCATGATCACAGAAACAAACAAATTTTAAATTCATGTTTAATTCTAGAGGCATTTAATAACAATCACATGAAAATTGGGCATCTGGCTTCCATAATTACATAAGTGTATGTTCGATTTTAATGATTTGTAGTGATGGCATACAAACAAAATTCAAAGTCTTGGTTGATCAAACACAGGACATATGGACATGTTATGTATACTTCATGGATGTAATACAGAGTACATGAACAAGGTCATTAATAGGATATATGGTCACAGCCTACTGTTGTCATTCTATCTATCTCGACAAAAAGAAAAAGTTGTACTATGTATGAGATCTTGAAGGACTTACGTTTAGATTAGAGATTCTAGCGTGTGTATAGAATCATAGAATCATAGAATATCCCAAGTTGGAAGGGACCCACAAGGATCATCAAGTTCAGCCTCTGGGTCCCCAAAGGACCACCCAGAAAATCAGACCATGTGTCTGAGAGTATTGTCCAAATGCTTCTTGAACTCTGGTGGACTCGATTCTATGACTGCTGTCCTGGGTAGCCTGTTGCTGTTCCTGACCACCCTCTGGTCAGGAGGTGAAGAACCTTTTACTGATATACAACCTGAACCTCCCCTGAACCTTCAAGACATTTCCTTGGGTCCTATCACTGGTCACCAGAGACAAGAGATCAGTGCCTGCCCTTCCTCTCCCTTCATGAGAAAGCTCTAGACTGCAATGAGGTTTTCCCCTCAGTCTTCTCTTCTCCAGGCAGAAAAAAACAAATGACCTCCGCCATTCCTCATACATCTTGCCCTCCAGAACCTTCACTATCTTTGTAGCCCTCCTTTGGACACTCTCTAGCAGCATTATGTCTTTCTTATACTGTGGCACCCAAAACGGCACCAGTTCTGCAGGACTGATCTCCAGCATCTCATCCCCCAGTCTGTACATAGCCAGGGTTACCCCTTCCCTGATGCAGAATCCAATGCCTAATCTTGTTAAACTCCATATTGTTGGTGATTGCCCAGCTCTCTAATTTGTGTAGATATCTTTGCAAGGCCTCTCCACACTTGACAGAGTCAACAGCTCCACCCAATTTGGTATCTCAAGTAACTTGAGATCTTGGTAACTCAGTTCAGTTTAGCAGATATATTAGTTTCTCCTGCTGTTGATAAAAATCAACTTCTTCAAAAGCACTTCCATAAAGTAGAGCCGTTAAGAATTATAATCAAACAGTATTAAGATTCAGAGAGCACTATACTACAATACTTCAAAAGTAGCTGGATATAATGAATCAGGAGGGAAATTCACTATCCACATTGTCTGTTTCGTGATGCTTTAAAATTAGTATTTAACTTAGAAAAGGGTTTTCTATATTTACTTATAAAACAGTAATTAATTTTAAGCATATTTATCCTCTGGGATACTTTTTCTGAAGTTAATTTAAAAAAAAAAAAGGTAGAAGGACAGAGATGCAGGATATCTTTCCTACCATGTACCATGCTACACAATAGGGAAGACTGATCTTCTTGTTCATTAGCAGCTTATAACTTATGACAGTTATAAACTGAACTCCTTAACCATAAGTGCTCCTACAGACTCTTCTCTTACTCACAACATTATTTTTTTCCTATCATCAGTTGCAATATCATTACCCTTTGATGTTCACAACATTAAATGATTCCCCTCCCGAAGACTTACTATTTGTAAGGGAGAGAAAAGTCATGTCCTCTCTCTTGTGCATTTTCCTTCACTAACACTTACAGCAGTCTGATCCAAAGGAAAATATATTTTATTCCTACATAGTTCATGCCTAAGCAAAATCTAAATGAAAGACCTACTAGGAAGAGCTAGAGGTCATCAAGAGCAACAGGAACACCAAGAACTATTGTCATTCCCATGAAAGAGAGGTTCCTTCACATTGTCCTTATCAACGAGCAGCTGGATTGCATGGAGCAGGCTAGGAATGGATGAAGAGCTGACAGAGAGATGATGAGTCAGGATTAAAGGGAAGGCAGGACATTATAGTGGGGGTCTGCTACAGGCCACTTAATCAAGAAGAGCAAGCAGAACAGGACAGAGAGAAGCAGCAGCATGTTCACAAGATCTGTTGGAGGGACAGCACAGAATGTTATAGGTAATCCAGGAGGTTCCAGGAAGGAATTGATGATAACTTCCTTCTCCAAGTGACGGAGGAGCCAATGAGGAGAGGTTCTATGCTGGACCTCGTTATCACCAACAAGGAGGGTCTGGTGGAGAATGTGAAACTCGAGGGCACCCTTGGCTGCAGTTATCATGAAATCATGAAGTTTAGGATCCAGAGGGCAGCGAGGAGGGAGCACAGCAAGTTCTCTACCTTGGACTTCGAGAGCGCAGACTTTGCCCTCTTCAGGGATCTGTTTGGTAGATTATCAAGGGACAAAGCCCTGGAAGGAAGAGGGGTCCATGAAAGGTGGTTAATATTCAAGGATCACCGTCTCCAAGTTCAGGAGCAATGCATCCCAACAAAGAGGAAGTTGGGCAAAAACAGCAGGAGGCATGCGTGGATGAACAAGTAGCTCCTGGCCAAATTGAAGCAGAAAAATAAGGCCTGCAGAGGGTGGAAGCAAGGACAGATAGCCTTGGAGGGATACAAAGACACTGTCTGAGCAGCCAGGGTTTGGATTAGGTAATCCAAAGCCCTTTTAATATTAAATTTGGTCTGGGACATCAAGGGCAACAAGAAAGGCTTCTATAGGTATATAAAAAGAAGACTGGGGAAACTGTGAGCCCTCTCCAGAAGGAAATGGGAGACCCGGTTACCTGGGATATGGAGAAGGCTGATGTACTCAATGACTTTTTTGTCTCAGTCTTCACCAAGAGAGCTCCAGCCACATAGCCCAGACCCCACAAGACAAAGACAGGGACTGTGAGAATAATGAACCCCCCACTGCAGGAGACCAGGTTCAAGATCAGCTAAGGAACCTAAAGGTGCACAAGTCCATGGGAACTGATGAGATACATCCACAGGTCCTGAGGAAAATGGTGGATGTAGTTGCTAAACCAACATCCATCATATCTGAGAAGTTGTGGCAGTCTGGTAAAGTTCCCACTGACTGGAAGAGGGGAAACATAACCCCCATTTTTAAAAAGAGAAAAAACGAAGACCCAGGGAACTGCAGGCCAGTCAGTCTCACCTCTGTGCCTGGCAAGATCATAGAGCAGATCCTCCTGGGAATTATGCGAAGGCACAGAGAAGATAAGGAGGTGATTGGTAAGAGCCAACATGGCTTCACTAAGGGCAGATCAAGCCTGACAAATCTGGTGGCCCACTACAACAGGGTTACAGCATTAACATACTTTTCCCTACAGGTAAGGAAAGAGCACCTGACATTGTCTACCTGTATTTGTGCAAAGTATTTGACACTGTCCCACATGATATACTTGTCTCTAAATTGGAGAGACATGGATGGGATGGATGGACCAGGATGGATGGTAAGGAATTGGCTGCATGGTCATACTTAAAGTGTTGCGGTCAAAGGCTCAATTTTCTGGTGGAGATGAGAGGTGTTCCTCAGGGGTCAGTATTGGGACCAGCTCTGTTTAACATCTTTGTCAGTGACATGGACAGTGGGATTGAGTGCACCCTCAGCAAGTTTGTCCAATGACACCAAGCTGCATTGTGTGGTCAATATGCAGGAGAGAAGAGATGCCATCCAGAGAGACCTTGACAGGCTTGAGAGGTGGGCCTGTGCAAACCGAATGAAGTTCAACAAGGCCAAGTGCAAGGCCCTACATATGGGACGCAGGAACAAATACAGCACAAATACAGGCCATGCAAAGAATGGGTTCAGAGCAGCTCTGAGGAGAAGGACCTGGGGTGTTGGTTGACAGGAAGCTTGACATGAGCCAGCAATGTGTGCTTGCAGCCCTGGAAGCCAACTATATATGCTGGGCTGCATCAAAAGAAGTGTGGCTAGAATGTAAAGGGAGATGATTCTCCCCCTCTACTCTGCAGCTGTGAGACTCTACTTGGAGTACTGCATTCAGCTCTAGGGCCCCCATCAAAAGAAGGACATGGACCTATTAGAACGAGTCCAGAGAAGGGCCACAAGGACAATAAAAGGGCTGGAGCACCTCTCCTGTTATGTCAGGCTGAGGGAGTTGGGGTTGTTCAGCCTGGAGAAGAGAAGGCTCCAGGGAGACCTTATGGCTGTCTTCCAGTACCTAAAGTGGGCCTACAGGAAAGCTGGAGAGGGACACTTCATAAAGGAGTTTAGTGATAGAACAAGGGGCAACGGATTTAACTAAAAACAAACAAACAAACAAAAAGGGTAGTTTTAGATTAGATATTAGGAAAATATTGTTTACTGTGAGAGTGGTGAGGCACTGGAACAGTATCAGTTGTGATCAGTTGTGATGTGCCATCCTTGGAATTGTTTAAGACTAGGTTGGATGGGGCTTTGAGCAACCCGGTCTGATGGAGGGTGTCCCTGACCATGGAAAGGGGGTTGGAATTAGATGACCTTAAAGGTCCCTTCCAACCCAAACCATTCTATAATAGCCAGTATCAGAGTACTTTTCTTCATCATTTGTCATACTCATGCCAGAGGTAGCCTCTAACACTATTGACTTTCATTTCTGCTACCAAAAAGACTGTCCTTGTTAATGAGTAGTCAGGAACAACACTTGCCCAGAACAGTTATGTGATTTCTATATCGCTAGTAGTACTGGTGATAGGTTGCTTTGCAGAGGTTAGATTCAAGGCCAAGATCACATAAAGTTAAATGTGTGGATGAATTTCAGAAGTAAGGGAAGCAGTGACATCTCAGATGCACCTGTGAAAGTTTTCTGAAAATAAGGTTTATTGGCTTTGACTTGAACGGATAAACACATCGTGTGGTTATGAATGACTGAACTCATAAAAAAAAAGTCGCATATTAGGAAACCATGCTTTCAGATTATCCTAGATGCAGAACTATTGCTCATAAAGTGCTCCTTTATGAAGAATGTAAATTTGGCAATACCATGAAAGAGAAATAAAACTTATCTTAGGTTAATGTAAAACTATGTAAAGCATTGTGAATATAGAAATTGGGATCTAAATTAACAACCTCTAATAACGATGCACTGTTTTCTTTAAAATGTTGAGTGTGCTCTGCTCTGGTGAGGTCATACCTTCAGTGTTCAGTTTTGTGCCCCTTACTACAATAAGGGCATCGAGGCCCTGAAGCATGTCCAGAGAAGGGCTATGAAGCTGGTGAAGGGTCTGGAACACAAGTGTTATGAGGAGCAGCTGAAGGAACTGGGGTTGTTTAACCTGGAGAAGAGGAGGCTCAGGGGTGACCTTATTGCTCTCTACAACTACCCGAAAGAAAGTTGTGGGGAGCTGGGGATCAGCTTCTTCTCACAGAGAACTATCTATAGGACCAGAGGGAATGGCCTCAAGTTTCACCAGGTGAGGTTCAGTTTGGAAATTAGGAGATACTTCTTCTCAGAAAGAGTAGTCAGGCATTGGAATGTGTTGCCCAGGGAAGTGGTGGGGTCACCATCCCTGGGGGTGTTTAAGCAAAGGTGGGACCTGGTACTAAGGGACATGGTTTAGTGGGTGACATTGGTGTTAGGGGTATGTTTGGACCAGATGATCTTTTCCAACTTTAATGATTCTATGATTCTATAACCCACAGAGTCCTTTCTAATGAAGTGTTAACACAGTAAAAACTATCTCCACCTAATAGAAAAATTGCTTTGATACTCACTATTTTTACTTGGGGATGCTCATGTAAAGGTACATCTAAAGGGGTTCTGATAAGACAGAACAGTCTTTGTCAGTAATTAAAATCTCTATTAAAGGCTGAATATAACCCTCCTTAAAATCAGTGAAAATATTTTCATCACCTGTATCCAGCCACAAGTGAATTACATCATTTTATTCCTCTTGTTTTCTAATGGATTTTTAATAGAAACAAAAAGGCACATGGCATCGTGTCCCATGTTTTACATGGAGTATTCTCTGACATTTCTTGTTCAAAGAAATTGTCCCCAGCTGAAATGCACTTTTCAGTTTTTTGGTGCCTTTATAATGTCATCTGTGCACATCTAAGGCTCAGAAAAATTTGCTAGCTGGCAAAGCCTGGTGACAAACAAATCAATGTTTTTTTCATTTTGCTGTTGGCATTCCTGACAGAATACGTGACTATCAGATGTCAGATTCTTTTTAGGCTGAATTTATTGATCAAGTCTATCCAGAACATTTAAAGCTTTCACTTGTGTTTTGAACTATATAGAAAATGTCTTAGTTGCAAGGTTCCATAGAAGCTGAGTTTTTCATTTTCACTTATGATTAGTGTTCTTACTGGCAGCTGTATGGTAATCATGTCTTTTCTTGCTTTCAGCCAACTTCTGTCAAATATCCTTTCTCATACCAATACACATTAAAGGTGCTCACACAGGGCTGGTAAAATGTTCTGAACAAGGTAATTGGGGTTTCTCTTAATAACCATCTTTTATGGATCTTTCTAATATGTCCAGAAGAACTAAGAATATTTTGTAAGAACAAAGGGATGGACTGACAATAATGGATTTGTTTCTTTGTGTGTTCATTCATAGGCTTTGTTCAGGATAAAATTTTATACTTTTCTCACTAGGGAGTAGAATCTAGAATTTCTTTTGAAATTCCTGCCCTCTGGCATTTTCATTTTATGTCAGATTAGTTGTCAATCTAATTCTGTTATTAAACACATAGTAAGATGCACTGTGTCAGTCAAGCCTGCAGCCAACAAATCATTTGTTTGTCTTGGGATTTCAAGAAATAATCTGAACCTGTAGCAACAAACTGCATCTTTTATGCTCTGCCTGCTTGACTTGGCATTTCACAAAATGATCTGTATTTCCAGTAAGCAGCACTACTCCTGTAGCATGTGTTTAATCAATAGGACCATGAAGAACAAGGTATATCGCATACCATAGTCATTCCACTCATGCTGGCATGTGGCCTGAGATTTGCCAGGGTTATCCCATCACTTACTTCTTCTCAGGACTCACAGATAGCATTTAGGCACGTGGACTTTCTGCCTTTCGCATGCTGTGTGCATATCCTTAGTGTTCTGTAACTTACTGCTGTCTTGGCAGTCACTGACAAGGATGAATTCAAACATTTCTGTGGTTTGATTTCTTTCCAAGAACACATAAAGGTGAGTGGAAGGTTCACACAGAAGAGCTGGGTCATTCCATGTTTTCTGCTAGAATGAGATTAGATTTCAAAATTTTGAAATCATCCAGAAAACAGTTTATCTTTCCTATCTAGGAACTAATACTGCATTTTCCAAAACATTTATTGAATAAAATTTTGTGTGTTTGACTCTTCACAGAAAGCAGATAAATATTTACCATGTCAAAACAGGTTCTCTGTGAGATTCATGAGATTAACAGAATAAGTAGTGCAATTCTTTTGGTTTCACTCTTAATTTTAATGATTCCATCAGAATTTTCATTTAGAAAATAGATACAATAACAGCTAGAAAAAAATGTTATCTGAGTGGCTGTCCATCTCTATGATAATGGTTCCATTATGGTTGAGTACCTTGCCCTGTAGCAGGAACTAAATTCAAGGAGGTCTGTGAAAGTGGAAAATATTGAATCCATTTGGAAGTATCCATGTTAAACAAAATCTACCATATATATATACCTTTGTATTGTAATAGGATACTGAAAGAAGAAGCAAACTATTTCCCTACCTCCTCTTCTATCTACCTATTGTTATATTAGATGAGTTAATATTTGTGTGGCCTTGGGGGACCTGAGGGGCATTATGCACCTTTCAGCCAACTCAGAGTGCAAATAGAGTGGCATTGCATTCATATTGTATGTGATTTTTGGGGTGACAGTTTTAGAGCTAAGTACCCCCAACACTTGGGGCATGAGCCCTTTCAAACCTGTCATGAGGCACGGGATTCATCCCCAGTGAAAAGCACCCATTTCTGAGGATGGTCATCCCAGTCTCCAATTCAAAATGACATATTTACTGAAGCAGACAAGGATGGAAAATCCTAGTTTAAAGCTCATATTGTTCTTCGTGCTTCCTATTCACTGAAGAATTATTTTCCTCAAGAGTCATAAATGTTCAGATTCTCCACTCTCCAGTTTTGTTGCACAGACAAAAAGACATACATTTCTCTGTGGCTCACCCCTCTAAAAGAATAATCAGTAAATGAAAGATCTGTTATTAAAATTACAAATAAAAGAAAAAAATAAAAAGGAAATAAAGAGAAAGAAAGAAAGAAAGAAAGAAAGAAAGAAAGAAAGAAAGAAAGAAAGAAAGAAAGAAAGAAAGACAGACAGACATACACTAAAGGCAAGTAATCCTACATTATAAAAATATACATTTTAATACATACATATATGTCTTTCACATAGTGAAAGGATATTAATGTTTAAAAAAGTAAGCATATAACATCTCTGTGGTACTGCTCTCCAAACTCTAGATATATATACGTAAATTACTGAGCTTGTTCTGCTATGCTGCACCATAATACCAAATTATTAAGTAAAAATGCAGGAAAAAGAAAATACATAAAGGTATAGAGCTTGATGGGTTTCAAACACTTCATTTTTTTTCTGAGTTTATGAAGCTACTTAGAACAGAGTAATAATATTATTTTAATGCATAAATTATATTCGATTATATAATGAAAATAATGATTCCTTTTACCTTTTTTGTTTCTGAATTATCATGTATTTCTTTTATAAAGACAAGCCCATGTATGTACTGACAAATGGTATTTTAATTTAGGGCTAAAAAAACGTAACTTTTTTGCTAGATGGATAGTTTGTGTATGTTCCATGTATTGTATCATATTTGTATGTATTATACTGGATTTATACCTTATCCCTAATTTTTCTATAAACTCTATTTTTGAATTTTCTCTGAATTTGCTTTTTACTCTGCACTTAATTTTTCTATTTTTGTCTTCTCATTACATTTATTCTCACTGTTCCTTGTCCATTTCAATTGTTTAAACTCTCTTTACTGAAATGAGGGCCAAGTAAGAAACTCTGACCAACAATTTTGAAACTACTATGTTGAAAGACTTTCAAAATAGGCAGAATTAGCTTATTTGTTCAACAATGCAAAACGACTGGTAATTCCTGGGTGCTTCCAAATTCCTGCTACTTCTGAGCAAATTTCTCACATTTAGCAGGCACACCGTGCTAGAATTGCTTGGAAAATATTTTTCTGATGTGTTAGCAAACTCATTGATATCTAGATCATCAGAAAAAATATCAGTGTGGTGACTGCAACTTTACAAATGATGCAATGGGAGACAAGAGACTGCGACAAATTAGCAGATAGAAGATGGACTGGAAGGAAGTCTGTAGTATATCAAGAGGTCCATAGAAAACATGTTCAGTACTGTATAGAGGAGAAAGTGAAGCCTGATAAGGATCCCAATAGAGTAATAAAAATGTATTATATTAACAGAACACATGGTTCAACTAATGCTTGGCACCTGACACTATTCTTAGATTATAGTTAAAATAATTAACCAGTGTAGAAGTTCATGAAAATTACCAGTTCTGGTAAAGAACTGGTAAAACGCACACAAAAGGAGATATGAAGATTGCATG
The DNA here is from genome assembly GCF_964035555.1 of Netta rufina. Lineage (NCBI taxonomy): Eukaryota > Metazoa > Chordata > Aves > Anseriformes > Anatidae > Netta > Netta rufina. Next base: position 103,482,089 of record NC_140124.1, read on the forward strand.
CTGGGCTTTCAAGCTGCTGGAAAGCTCAACCCTTCTGAGTGATACCTGGTGCTCTGTACACAATGGTTTCCTCATTCCCTAGAATGTTGTCCAGATTAAGGATTTCACAGTTCATATGTTCCACATAGTTTAGACATAATTTTAGTTTCACAGTTCGGAAGCTACTGACAAAAACTAGCTTTATAATGGCAAGAAAGGTTTTATAAAAGGTAAAATTCCATAAAAATTACACCACACCCTGAGGTGCTGAATTCCTTTTCAAACTCCTAACCAAATGCAGGGATGTTCAGAATTAACTTACCTTAAATCAGTCTCATCATGCTTGTTAGAAGCCCTGGATATCTGAAAAGAGGATTTTTTTCTTTGTGTCTGAATTGGGAAACAGAATCCCAACATTTTCTGGAGATGTTACAAATAGCTTTCTTGTATGTTTATTAACCCATAAAAGTTATTAAAGTTATTAAAGTTATTAATAACTTTATTAATAAGTCTTAATTTCTTGTTTCCAGAGGCACTCTCTTTTGCTTGTTTTTTCCTTTAATACTCATTTTGCAATTTTATGTTATAAATATTTATGTCAGACTGTAATGACCAGATTTACTGTTAGTTATTGTAAATTTACTCGTTAAAAAAGAGTAATTTTATGCATACAAAGCACCTTTTTAAATGACTACTTATAGGGTTTTGATGGTGCTTCAAGTTCAATGAACCTGCTCTTCCAGTATTAGAACAGAATCAACAAATAGAGGGTGATTACTTCAAAAAAAAAACTTCAAAACTTCAAAAAGAAAACTTCAAAAGCAATTCTTTTAAGACAACTCTCTAAATATTTCAGATGAACTTTTAATTTCTTTGTGATGTTCAGAAAGATTTCTTGCACAGATGCACAGGTACAGACCAATGGTGACACCAAGTGGTGATTTATATTTTGACTATTTGAGAATAGTCACAGTATCACTGTAATAAGACATTTCCTCAGAGACTTTTCATCTGTTGATAAAATCATTGTTCAGAATATTACATACATACATGTTCATCCATCAATATTTGGTTACAAAATAAGGATAAGGGATGAAATTGTGGTTTGTTTTTGTTTGTTTTTGCTTGTTTGTTTGTGTGGTGGTGGTAGTGGTTGTTTGGTTTTCACTTTCTGCTTTACCAGAAATGTTCTTTAAGTTCTGCATCACCCACCCAAAAATGCTGTTTCATCCAGCCTGGAAGTTGACTGCATATATCTCCAAAGATACCCGTTTGGAGCCTTGACATTCTAGAAACTACATCAAATGCTGTTTTCATTGGTCTTGGTAGTCCTTATCAGGAAATTATAAACTCGGTGCTACCATTTATAAGGAGAAAATTACTCTTTGTGCAAGAATGAGAACAGTGGGTCTCAGTAAGAGCTACCAGAGGGAAGAAACATAATTATTTATCCTTTTGTATAGTATAGGAATGAACAGGCAACAGAGGGCACTCCCGATATTCACTGGTCATTGCAAAAATGGGTAATGGTAATTTGGCCTGGAGATGTGTCAGTGAAAATTCTGCATCCAATGACATCCCTCACAGTCAGTTCAACCATCACAGTAATACCTTTGTGTTTAAGTATTAGTAACATAGCAATCTGAAATAAAAATTAATGTTACATAAAGAGGATTACCAGGCAAAGCAAAGTATTTCTTTTCCTAATATTCCAGAAGGAAACTAACTGAGGAGGTATACAAAAGTGATGAGAAAGCAGAAAATTCTCTGTGGAAGTCTTAGACTTCCACTAATTCTCAATTAATATTATGGAAACACCTGGTCAGATTCATCTGGGGAAAATTAGATGTTACAGTCCACAGTGCCCCAAGATAAAGTGTTAACTTCTGTTGCTTTAACTGTTAGAAATCTATTCTTTATTCTAAACTGAATTTAACTCTATTCTAAACTGAATTTAACTCTATTTTCAGCTTCTCTCTATAGAACTTCATTACAACATTAAGTAGCTATCTGACAAATAAAATCTGTTCCCATATAGATACCTGGGGACAGTGGCCAAGCTGGTTTTATCATTCTCTTAAGTATATTTAGACTGAGCTTTATCAGCTGTTTTCACAAGGCAGGTTTTTGCACTTCAGTTCATTCTTCTCAAGCACTCCCAATAAATCTTTCATCAAAAAATTAATTGTCTGTTCTCAAAGAAGTTGCATTAATTTTTCCCTGAAAAAAAAAAATATATATATGTATGTATGTATGTATATTCTGAACATTTCTATCAATAAGAAATAATGAGTGACAGTGGGGTACTTGTAATCAAAATCAGTTACTGAAATATTTATTTTATTAACAGAAGACATAACATAAAGCTGCAGCATAGAGGAACTGATTTGCAAAGCAAAAACATTTATTACTTTGAATGGCAGCAAGCCTAAACCTCAACAAAGGACAGTCTCTTTGACTTTCAAATGGTGGAATATTAGACCAATTTCAGTCTATGGCTAGTCTGTCTATCTAAAATAGTGACATACATTTCCATTTCTTTTGCCCATTAATATCTCTTCTAGACTGAATCTGATGCAGTGATACATGTGCAGGTCTGACTACCAGAACTTTAGACCCCTGGGGCAACAAGCAAAGTCCTTTAGCTATTCTATTAGCCATCTAGGCTAATAGGCATTCTGTACTCTGCAGCTACAGAAGTAGAGGGTGTTCGTAGCAAAGTTCATGTATTTACATGGGACCTGGTATAAGCACCAAAATCCTCTTCATAATGTTACTTCCAGAGGAGATGACTCTGGGAGCTAGGGAAGATACATGAAATCCCAGTAACAAACCGCTTGCCCTCCATTACCTCTTTTGATGAGTAATGGAAAGTAGAAACTAAGTGACATGGAAAGTAGAAATTAAGTGACAGAACAAATTCATACCATGCTAAAGGGCATCCCAAAGTTTATGTACCATTCAAGCCCTATCTTGAAGGCTGAGGATGGGACTTAAGTAAACACAAACCCTCCTCTACCCAGTTTCTTTGAACAATGTGAATAAATTACCAAGAAAACTATACAAAATTTTAGGAAAGACCAGGACATGAACTTGTGCTGGGTCTGGCTGGAATGTAGTTAACTTTCCCTTCAGAGGCTCATATAGTTCTGTGCTCTGCACTGGTAGCTAGAACAGCATTGGTATCACACACATGTTCTGTATATTGCTGAGCAGTGCTGGCAGAACATCAAGACTCTCTCCAACTTCTCCCAAAGAAGACTCTCTCCAACCTTCTCGCAAAGTTGAGGGTGGGCAAGAGGTCAAGAGGCAGGGCATCAGGGGCCATCATCAGGGCAGCTGACCTAAACCAACCAAGGGGATATTCTATACCACATCTCATATATCTTTGTCAGAGTAGCAGTTCCAGACATGAAGAGTACATCCTCCAAAAAGAGAAATAACAAGAAAACTTAGGTGTATGGCGGCATCTTGATGTGCAATGGCCAAATTCACATAGATCAGGAGTAGAATAAGAGACATTCAGCAAGGTACATCACCTTTTCTTAGCTATCTCCCTAGATGGCTAATACAACAGCCAACTTTCAAGGCTTCCTATTGCATTCAATGTGATGTGAAAAGACACAATAGACTGAGTCCTAGATATGCAGCTGTATCTATCCTAATTACAAAGCTCCTTACCAGGAGGTGGTGTATGAGCAAGAAAGCAAGAGCAAGTATAAGGAAGATTAATATTTTCATAACCTAAGATTTTAAATATCCCTTCATGCTCCTAAAGAAGCAAGTAATGTTATAAAGGAAGTCTGAAAAATTTTGTGACATTTTCAAAACGTGCCTTAACACAGGTATGCAATATGAAGGTGACACGTTTAGATATATGACTATATTTAATTGTGTTAGCTCAATTTTTTTGATTTGTTACCTGGCTTTTCTGACAACTTTATGTCTGATTTTCTTAGCTTTATTTCTAGACCCTTGCTTGAGATGCTGTAAATTTCATTGCAGCTGCACAACTTATTTTTTAAAAATCTATTGGTGGTGATATATATAATACCTCTTAAAATTGGCTTTATGGTACAGAGTTGAAGTATTCCTTGATAGTCTGAGAATTAAATATTACAGTGGAAAGTGCCATGGGAGATTGATTAAAGACAGTAACTTTTAATAATGAGCAAAAATGTTAATATAGAACAGTAACTCCTTTTTTGTTGTTGTTGATGTTGTTCATGAAGAGGATCCAGCTGCAGAAATACTGGTTTTTAACTAAGGAACAAGATGAACGGAGGTTTCAGAACTGAGTTTTAAATAGCAAGTTCTTGATTTAGATTTTACGTTGCCCGTCTCCTTATATTTATTTCCACAAGAGGGCGGTAGTGAACTATAAATGTATATTATGCCGGTACTCGACAGAGTGGAGGTTGTAGTGAAATTATTTATATTTTGAAACAAACCGTTGTCACACCATTATAATTCAAAATTACTCTCTGAAATTAACAAAGCCTACGCCTGTAATAAAATCTTCCAAGAAGGGGGAAAAAAAAAAACCACACACACACACAAAAAAAAAAAAACACACACACACACAAAAAAAAAAAAAACAACTAGGTATATAGGAAAAGTTTTCAGCATGTTTCAGTACAAACAAGGAAGAATCTGAGATGGCAGAAATTAGAGATACACCAACTACAGGGCTTTACTCATGTTTCTACCAACTGCTGAGATATGTCATTATTTGTTCTGTGTTGGATTTTAGTGTTTAGCTGGTATCTTTTTCTATAATTATTTAGTCGCATGTTGAGATTTTTATTTATTTTAAGCAAAAATTTAATTTATCCCATCTATGTATTTTTAGCTCGATTTCTATAGACTTCTTTACATCTTCTTTTTTTTTTACATCTTCTTTTACATCTTCTTTTTACATCATCTTTTTTTTTTTTTCTTGCCTCATGTGTTGGTATCCAGTAATTTTTATAGTTGTTATGCATGTCTCAGACAACCATATTGAAAATAGGTGTGTATATCTTCCCATGGAGGGAAAAAAGCAATACAAGATAGCTATTGTGAAATTTGAGCTGGAACAGCACCCTCCCCCTCCCTTCTCCTCCCCCGCCCCACCCCCCCCTTTTTCCCTTTTTTTTTTTTTTTTAACATTATCAGGGACAGAAAACCTATTTCCCAATTAGATCTGTTATAATATGTTTAATAATTAACAGTTCACTCTTGGAGTCTAGAGAAACAATTTGCAATGGAGAACAATTCTTTACTTAAAGTTCCTTCCAGGTATCAGCTCAATTTTAAGCCCTTGAGTAATGCTAGTAATATTCTGCATAATTAATTTTCTTGCTTTCATTTTTATTATTATAGGAAATACTATTATGACTGGTTTACCCATACCTTTGATATATATTTTTTGAAAATAAATCAGTTTGGGAATTTGAAGTTAAAATGGTAAGATCTTGCAATTAGCCAAACTCATTCAAACTCTGATAATTCTGTACTTTAAAAAAATATATATATTAACTGTTATAAAAGCTAACTCTCTGTGGGCATCAGTAAATTTATGAGAAATGATATCTTGGGCAGAAAAGGGAACAAAAAGTTCAGAGAATGAAAAGAAAACGAATGTACTACTACAAAAAATAAAAGAAAGAGAGTGTAAGAACTAAAGGAGGCAAGCTTTTTTTTCCATGCAATTAATTTTATATTGTATTTTTGTATTATTTCATCTACTACAAATAAAATCTTATACTGTAGTTTTCAAAAGTTCCTGAAAATTCATATCTACTTCATGGTTCAGCAGAATGCAGCTCAATTTAAACTGTATATTGGAAATATCTGACAAAGCTGATCCACTTTTTACCTTTATTTATTTATTTATCTATTGTAATGTATTTGCACTGGAAACCCAGAGTTTCTGTTGCTTTATTTCATTGTATCAGTGAAAGAAATTTTTTCAGTCTAAAAGGGGGTAACAACTTTGGCTGTGTTTTCCACTGTTTCAGGATGTCTTTTTGCTTTTGATAAGGATTTTAAAACCACGTGTAATCTTGGCATTCTGTCTACATGGGATGAGCAATGTGGTTCCCTGGTGTAAGAGCACCACTTATATGCTTATCAATCCTGAAAGATATCTTTGAATATTTGAAAGAATTCTGTGGAATAGCTGTGCAGCCAGGTTTTCTGTATGCTTGATTCTTTTAGAATTAGTCTGAACATCACCTGAAGATGATGTAACCTTAATCATATTTTAAGATATCTATTGAAATACTTGCTTTAAAAACAAACAAACAAACAAAAAATACAACAAACTATGAGGTGGGGCACTACTACAGGAACTAACCTTAGACCAAACCATGAAATATAAAAGCAGTCACTGAGCTTAATAAAATATCTCAACATGTTTTCTATTACATTGAAAAGTAGAACTTAAAATGCCTATAAACATACAGCAACATTTATAAATAAGAAAGACAACTCTTTTGCCCAACATGGCCTCTCTACAGTTATAGAGCTTTCCAGTCCTGGTTTGCCTAACCCTTCTTTCAAGCATTCATTGGAAGACAAAAGCAGTCGCGTTCTTGTTGGTAAGCTAAATTCACATAGTGATGCTGGCAAATTGGGGCAGAGAGGTGTATCTCAGAAGTATGACGAAAGGAACATTTGTGATAGTGGAGGAGAAAAAGCTTGAGAGGAGTGGAGTTCTGTGATGGGAGATCTTGGTGACCTTTAGAAGGACTGAAGCATTTCAGTGGTGCAGCAGAAGTGAGAAGCTGAAGGCTCAACAGAGAAGAAAGGGAAGACTTTCAAGTGCAGAGTCCCAGGAAGAGGGACTTTGGCACCTGAGCCTCTTGTAGGTCCTTCAGCTCCCATTCAGATGTCTTGCTGACACTTCAAGTTGTCCCTGCTCACTTGAAACCTGTCATGAAAACATACTCATAAGGCTTTCTTTCACTTCAGAGTGTATGAGAGTGCAGAGAGATGAGCACAGGGTGACTGACATTTAACATAAGAGGACAGAGACTTTTAAATTACTTATGAATGGACAGAGTACAGAAGATCAATAGAAGCAAGAGAAGCATACTGCAAAGATGAAACACATTTCAATCTAGTCATGGAGAGAAAATATTTGAAGTAGAATAGTGTCATGTTTTAGAGCAGGCTGCCTCATATTCCGTTTCATACTCCATTTTAGGAAGACATTTTCACAAATGAAAGAAACAAGCAAAAACATGAGTATGGCAATCAGAACAAATTATTAGACTGATTGGGTTTATTTGGATATTTTTAACATTTACTGCTGGGTGTACAGTAGCTAATTGAGCTGTTTGGTACTCTCTTTTATCAAAATCAGAGATAAAGATGTTAGATATGATGAGAAATATAAACACAGCCCAAGGATGACTGATAAGGGAGAGCACAATAATTTTTTGCATGCAAGTATAAATGACTAAGAAAGGTAAGGAAGACATCCACGGAAATTTAAAGGATGGGGGAACTGAATCAGAAGCCTCTATGTAAATCATTTTATAAACCCAGTCAAGTTACATGGAAGTTGTAAAAATCTCTGAATGGGTAAGAAATAAAAATCAAGAGGAGATGGTAAATATATGGAATATATTTATATTGATGGTTAATAGAAGGAATTCTGATACAAAGGAAGAGCTTAAGGAAGAGGAATGTACAGGTTGGGAGCTTACCTGCTAGAAAGCAGCCCTGCAGAGAAGAGCCTGGGAGTCCTGGTGGATGGCAGGCTGACCATGAGCCAGCAATGTGCTCTGGTGGCCAAGAAGGCCAAAGGTATCCTGGGGTGCATTCAGAAGAGTGTTGCCAGCAGGTCAAAGGAGATGATCTTCCCCCTCTACTCAGCCCTGGTGAGGCCGCACCTGGAGTACTGTGTTTGGTTCTGGGCTACCCATACTATAGGGACATGGAGCTACTGGAGCAAGTCCAGAGGAGGGCTATGAAGACTGGAGCATCTCTCATATGGGGAGAGGTGTAGAGAGATGGGCCTGTTTAGCTTGGAGAAGAGAAGACTGAGAAGGGATTTTATCAGTGTGTACAAATACCTGAAGGGAAGATGTCAAAAGGATGGAGCCAGACTTTTTTCAGTGGTGCCCAGCAACAGGAGGCAACAGGCACAAATTGAAACACAGGAAGTTCCAGCTGAATAAGAGAAAACATTTATTTATTGAAAGGGTGACAGAGCACTGGAACAGGTTGCCCAGAGAAGCTATGGAGTCTCCTTCTTTGGTGATATTCAAAACCCACCTGGATGTGATCTTGTGCAAAGTACACTACTGCTTGGCATGGGTGTTGGACAAGATGATGATCTCCAGAGGTCCCTTTCAATCTTAACTATTCTGTAATTCTGTGAACGGGCTTCAATGTAGCCCAAAGTGACCTTGTCTGTGGGCAAAGAAAATTATCAACCAGAATTGCCCAGGCAGTAGGCTCTCCCTTCAAATAATAGATAAATTATTCCATGGAAATTATTCCAAAAGCCAAAATATTGTCATTGGGAAATATTGTTCCATTGATACCATAAATATACTTCAGGTACTTTTGAATCAACTTCTCTTTTTGTCCATTTTGCATGTCAGAATATATCTCTGTAGAGACAACAGGCTTCTCCACTGATGAGGAAAAGCAAAATATTACAAGTTATTGGCCAAAATAATTCACAATGGAATTTAGCCTAGTGTAAAAGCCTGTACTAGAAAGCATAGTCAAGAACAAGCTACCCATAATACAGTTCCTGCACTAGAACATCATCCTGAATCAACACATTTCAGCCTTAATTAAAAAATAAAATAAAATAAAATAAAATAAAATAAAATAAAATAAAATAAAATAAAATAAAATAAAATAAAATAATAAAATAAAATAAAATAAAATAATAAAATAAAAATCAGTTAAAAGTCTTTCAAAGACAATAAAATCGTAAAAAGCAATAATGTGTTTTGTAAGACAGCATTCACTCATACATAAAAACTATATATTTAAAACAATACTAAAGTGGGGGAAAATAACTTTTTATGCTTAACTCTGTTCAGAGTTTCATGATTGAAGTAACATTAAATTTGCTGTTGAATTTAAGTTCTGTATAGCTGTGATACACAAGGAGAACACAGCATATATTTACCAGAAGCAGAGATTTAATCTCTTTGGGGGTCAAAATGAATATTATAAGGATTTAAAATTAAATCAATAGCATGATTTAAGTTAAAACTGCTTTAAAATAAATTAATGGTACCATATAGATCCAGCAGATATCTCATGTGGATAAAAATCACTAATATTGAGTCTCTACTCAGATAATACAATTATTTCTTTTTTTTTTTTAAAGAATTCGTAATATTTTCTGTTGCTTAACTTTTCTTCTTTGTCTTGTTAATATCTTGTTCTTTGGATTTATTTATTTATTTGGATTATTTCCATTAAATTAATCAAATGTATTCTTTTATTTTTCTCTTCCTTTCCAATACAAACACCTTTTTTTTTCTCTTCCAAAATTTTGACTACAAACTGACACTTGAAAGAGATCACAGGTACATACAATTGAAATTATACAGCTTCCATTTGACCCCAGTGACACTGAAGATAGGCTAGCTTCAGGGAAAGTAATGATTTTCAACATTACCAGCATCCCTGTCCTTCCCTAAATTTACTCTTTGTGTGTGCAATCAAATTTAGAAAAGAAATGTCACCTGAATTAGAATAGGGCTGATACCAGATTTTGGCACAGGCTAAGAATTTTAATACAAAATAGCAACAAAAAAAATGAAAACGAAAGGTTTGCAGGGACAATAAAGGACACCGTAAGGTTATATGTATTACCTGCAATTTCTGGCTGTTGAAAAGTTGTGAGTTAACAGATATTTGTGAAATATGTTTGAATGACAAATTCTGTTGTCATACCTGTCACATCTCTGCATAAGTTCTCCAGGAAGACTACATCACACAGTTACAGAACTGGAGAAACAGTTTATCTCTTGGAAGGCTTCATAACAAGGAGTGTTAGGTGGGAGAAAGACCTTATGGTTAGGTGGAAGAAAGGCAGTGGAATCTGCCTTTGCGTAAGATAGAAAATGGGCATATTACCTATTAAAAAAACTAAATGGATAGTACTATACTAACATATCTTAATGAATATAAAATTTTCAGGGGAAAAGAATAACAAAAAAAAATGCATTTTTTCATTTGTGAGAAACAAACATAAATCATCAGATAAAGAGTATTAACAAGAAACATAATGGTTGGAGATTATGAGAGGCTTTTTCCAACCAGCAGAAAAAAATTATCAGGAAAGAGTTGTTTACACTAAGGATAATTCTATTATAGGAGCAAGATAGTATAAACCAGTCATTGTATAATTGTATTTATACAGAGCTTACAGTTCTGAGCTGAGTGAGGTCAGCAACAGCCTTACAGAAGACATAGTGAGGATGAAAGTACCTAACCAGCTTTAAGACGGTGCTATATATGTGACAAAAAATAAAAGGTTACCTTCAATAACAAAGAAATGGATCTACCTGCTCCAGATGACTGACTTCCATCCAATATTCTGTATGCTTATTATCACTGTCATATGCAAAGCGTCCTTGAAAAGCCTATCTTCTACTGTCAAGTAAAATATTTAAGTGCATGGATAACCAGGCTGATCTATAGGCAGTGGTAATTATCATACTAACTAGAAGTGAAAGGGATTGTGAGACTAGTTATATAAAGACTATGTCATGAATGGATTATTTACCAATATGTTTACATTAAAACAGCAGCCAGTTTTGATATACACTTAATAAAATAACGATAGGCTATGCATTCTCCATTTTACAATGTTATTTCTCTTCCTCTGATTAAGGTACATATGCCTTTAAATGATTCAATGAAGGTTTAAAATATATAAAAGTCAGCATATATTAAGTGCGTATTTTTAATATCATTCACCTTAATTGTTTTTAAACTGATAAACAAATATGGTCACAGTAAAAATATTATACTGCTTAAAATGTGATCTAATTACAATCCCAGTTTTTATTGCCTGTGTTCACAATTCATTTGGGAGTAGATGGTATAGGCCATGAGTGCAGCATAGAACATTGTCACTGTTCAACAGCATATATGATCATGCTGGAAATCCAGAAACTTTTCTGGGCATTCTAATTTACTAGTATACTTACTGGCTTTTGTGAGAGCTCAGGAAAATGCTTATGGATTACCATGGGAGGGGAAAAAGACTATCCCTTCTGAGTTTCAAGCTCTAAAGCATGTACACACTGATGACTGCCAAACCAAAATGTTCATTTTAAAAGTATTTTCTTGTTCTGACTTAAAACGTTTTAAAAGTTCATAAACAACTGAAGATAAGGCTTTGGAAGAATGAAATTCATACTACAAGTCCCATCAAATAAATGTTTCATAATGTGTCCATTTGGAGGTATATAGTAGTGTCCTTGAAAAAGACATGAGTCAAATGAGTCAGACTGATTGTTTTAAATGCAGCTTTAATTTTTTTAGTATGGAGAACTAATCACATTTTAAAGTCTGCTTGAAAATACCAAACTATCTTAATACTAGCCTAGGAAATTAGCACAGGCTAGAGACTTGCCTGGGGTAAATCTATGGAATTCATTTGACTTCAGAAACTAGACTCCAGAACTGAACTTGATTGTCTTTTCTCTTTTAATAACTGCAGTCCTCTCAAAGAAGTCAGAATATCAAACAGAAGTGAGAGCACTAATGTTGAGGAAAGTAGAAAGTGATAAATCTTAGCATCTTTGAGATCTTCATGGAGCAAGCTTTCTTTTTTTTTAGAAAAACATAAGTTCTATATCTAGTATTCAAAGCAGGGAATGAAATCTTCAGCTCCTTCTGAATGACATGTATTACTTTGTGTTTTGTTGTTGTTGTTGTGTTTGTTTTTGGTTTTTTTTTTGTACTTCTTTAAATTGCCTCCTTCCTTCTCACTAATTTAAATCAAGAGCACATACACCAAATTCAGTGTTTTCATTGAATTCAGTGGATAAACATCTAGAAACGAAAAGGAAAGATAGGCACATTCAGTACAATGGATAAAAGCTTTCCTTTATGTTGTCTATTATTTTCTTAATTTGATGGGAAGTAGAACATGAATCTGGCTTACCAATTTGATTTTAAGTACTTTAGAAAGAGTTCAGATCTGAAGGATGTAAATATATACGAGCTAAATTAACGGCTGGCAATGGATCTAAATAAAAGTGCAAAATTAAATTGGATTAAAACAAAGTTCTCTAGATCAGTGTTTGCTTAGATACTAGATTAATGTTCAACTGATAATCTATCTTTCATGAGTAGGACTTTTTCTAAGAGAAGGAAAAACTAAAGAAAATCTGTTTTTCTTGAGAAAGTCTTTTAATATATATATATATATTACAAATTTCATATTAGCATAGGGGAAAAATAAATGTCCTAGATTTCAGTGCTTTAGGTCTTCATGAAAACTTGTCCAAACTCTGAGTTTCCTTTTGTCCAACAACCTTCCCATGTTCTGTGATTGCTCAGAAAAATGGTCAACCAAGCATGTAGAATACATTTTAAAAGATCAATAAGGTAAGAAAATTATAACATATAGAAAAGAGTAGTATTGTTACAACTTTGTAAAGACAACTTCCAAATAAAAGATACAAAAGATACAAAAAATAAAAATAAATCAATATGAAGCAGAATAATCTCCAAACATGCTGAAAAGAGTACATGAAGGAGTGGAATAAGTTATTAGCCACTTAAAAATGTATGGAAGAGGTGTAATCTTTCTTAACATATTTTTTTTCTCTTTTGCTATATTTCCATATTGATTAAGAAGCAAGTTATAAATTCCTTTGAAAATCCTAAAACAAAACATATAAATGTGCCACCAGCGTGGCACATTTAAATCTGAAGAAACTATTCACCTTTTATAAATAAATGTTCAGCGTTCAAGTTCATTTCAATTATGTGAAATTATAGCAAATAAATATGAACTAAATTTGATCAATATGCTCATAGTGAAAATAATAGATTCAAAGAATCGCAGAATAGTTGAGCTTGGAAGGAATAGTGAAGGTCATCTGGTCTAACTTCCTTGCTTGAGCAGGGTCACCCAATCAGGTTGCCCAAGACTGTGTCCAAAAGGCTTTTCAATATCTCCAAGGAGAAAGACCACAACCTCTCTGGGCAACCTGTGCCAGTGCTCCAACACCCATACTGTAAACAAGTGTTTCCTAATGTTCAGAGCAAATGACCCGTGTTTCAAGTTTGTGTCCTTTGCCTCTTGTCCTGAAATCACAAATGGCACCACTGAAAAGAGCCTGGCACTGTAGTCTTTGCAACCTCCCTTGGGGTATTTATCGATATACTTGAGATTCTCCATGAGCCTCCTGTTTACCAAGCTAAACAATCCCATCTCTCTCAGACTTTTCTCATGGGAGAGATGAGCATTTCTACTGTCCTGTCCTCCTCTCGATCCTGTCATCATCTCTGAAGTCTTTCATTACGCGCTCTCCAGTCTATGTCTCTCTCATACTGGTGAGCCAAAAACTGGATATAGCACTCTAGGTGTGGCCTCACCAGTGCTGAATCAAGGGGAAGGATCACCTCTTTTTACCTCCTGGCAGCACTATGGCTAACGCAGCCAACAGTACAACTGACCTTCTTTGCAGCAAGGTCACATTGCTGGGTTATGTCATGACTGTGCTTATATTATATTTTCAGTTAGTCTTGCTGGTTGTGAATACAGCAGCAAGCAGATACCATTGGTAACCAGATTCGAAAAGTAGAGGGCATGATCTTGTCTTTCTTTGTAATTCTAAGAAAAGCAGCTAAAGCCTGGTTAAGCACATCCACAGGTTTTCCAGTATGAACTATTCTGCTGAAGACAACCTATCTTATCAATTAGAGGTTTCCAGGGCTATATTTTGAACGGTAAACAGCATATGTTTTATCACATTCCTATTTGATAATGGTGTGTTTGTACCAGGATAAATTGCAGAATTCATGCAAGAGCAATATTTGGTCAATATATGGTCAGTAATTTTTGAAGCATCCATATTGTCTTCATTACCTTTTGTGGCAGAACTGCTTACTGATTTTCATTAAAAAAAAAAATAATAATAATAAAAAAAAATAGAGTTGAGTTCAGTTCCTTTGCAAAGAGGTTAGTTCCTTTGCAAAGAAGAGGTTTTGAGCTTTCTCCATTACCCCAAATGTTGTGAATGCCTACAAAAAAATAAAAAATAAAAATGTTGTAACAGGCAGGCTTACATCAACCAGCACAGGGATGACAATATCCTAGGAAGACCTGGGGGAAATAAAAACAACTAATCCAAGGTCCATGAAGAAACAGAAAGGAGGAAGATGATGAACAAACCAAAAAAGGCTCTGAGACAAGGAAAACTCCTGAGACATGGAGTTCCTTCTTGAGGACATTCATGGTATACAGTAGGTGTGTCATTTAAAAATACCTATAGTAAGAGAAGAAGAAATATGAACTTTCAGAGGAAAAAATGTACCTTGTAGAGGAATCTGACCTATAAGAATTGGATTTTGGCTGTATATTGTGTATGAGCTATAGCTTAGAAGAGCTGGATACCTAGATTTCACAGGAGGCCTACCTGCTGCATCATATAAATAAAACTGAAGGGTAAATGACTGTTATCTAATAAAATAATAAATAACATAATTATGAATAAACAATAAAAATAAATAAATCAGAATTTGAAATGTATTTGGAGTCATTGTATCATTAGTAAGTCTGCCTGAAAAAAACAGCATTGAAAATGTTAACAAGAGTATGTATGCTTCTGGTGGCATAGACCTACTGAATCCAACACAAATACAGTAATCTGTGTTGCTCATGTCTAACAGCTATTCTTGAGCAAAGCAATCCAAGCAGGTTTATGAACCTTAGCCCGAAAAACTGTGAAAAATAAAAGCAAATTTGGCTCACTGATAGAAGGCAAATGACTGTGGGTCCCAGTCTTGAAAAAAATACACAGGGATAACGTGCTTCAATTTTAAAGCAGCAGTTACTTCCACCTCCTCACAGTAGGGTGTATTCTGCATACAAGACATATAGGATCCTACAAGATATATATAGGATCTCATCTAACAGAATGAGAACAGATTTTGACACGTTTAATAAGGAACTTTACAGAGTAAAAATGCAGGGTTTAGCATTTTCATGAGACTCCTTGAACTGTGACTTATTACCCAAAGAGACCCTTTAGATACCTAGGAATGCACCGCTTAAGGATTCAGATAGTCTAATCTATTCTATCAATGGTTATAGATAGACAGTGCTGGGCTTTTTTCATATCAAGATTGTTTCAAGTCAGGAAGCACTGGTCTAGTTCTTGTATAATCACACTACCATTTTGCCTCCACCTGCCACAGAGCAAAGTGTGAATCAAAGAATATTTTTATTATATGGCTAGAAAAGTTCCCTAGCAGCAGGAATGATCCAGGTGCTGACATTAGTAGCTAGCACCATTTAATATAATTTCTTGTGCTCAAGACATCTGCTTGGAGATACACCACAGCAGCACATGAGACCACAGCCATCTTATGGTGGAAATTGGTAAGCATAGAATCACAAATTGCATCAGATGCCCTTTTGGAGACTCCTGAATCACAGCCTCTGTGTCTTACGTATGCCTCAAGGGACAGGACTGAAATGAAGGACTTCAAACCAAGGCATTCACGTCACGTGGTAGTGGCATGTCCCTATTTGAAGTAGATAAGCAACAAATCATCAGTGATTTCAGAAGTGTGAAGCTGCTTGATGAGTTGTGTCATTCTCACAGGCATAACAGGAAGCATGAGGTTATCATTAGTGAGGGGGAAGATACTGCCTTAGAGTTTAGTCACTTGGGAGCAGCCCGAGGTTAGCTGTGAAACAAGAGAAAAATGAAGGTAAGAGCGTGGAAAAGACCAAGAAGTGAAAAGCCTGGGCAGCAAGAAGATATTGAAGCCATGAGGAAAAAGTTAAGGAATTTTTAATACAGCATGTACAGTGAAAGGAGATTAAATTGCCAAAAAAAAAAAAATAATAATAAAATTGAAGACATATACAGTTGTTCGAGTGTAGTATTGTGTTGGGTCTGTCTGAGCTGGAGTCACCTTTTCCCTGCAGCAGCCCACACAGTGCTGTACTCTGCACTCGTAGCTGGAACAGCACTGATATCACTCCAGTGTTGTGTCTATTGCTGCATAGTGCTGGCACAGCATCAGGACTCCTTCCAAGCCCCCAAGAGCCAGCAGACTGGGGGTGGGCAAGTGATGGGGAGGGGACATTGCTGGGGCAGCTGACCTAAACCAACCAAAGGGATATTCCATAACACCTGATGTCACACTCAGCAATAAAAGGGGGGGCTCTCGTGGGGGAGGGGGCTGTTCCTCCTGAACAACCACTACGCGTTTGGGGCCCTGCTTCCCAGGACGTGGCCGAACACCGCTCGCTGATGGGAAGTAGAGAATAATTTTTCCTCTCTCTGTGCTTCCGCGCGGACTGATTGCTTCTTTTGTCTCTGTTTTTTTTTCCCCCATTCCCTTTCCCTTTAATTAAACCTTTCTTATCTCAAACCTCGAGTTCTCTGTGTTGTATTTTCTCCCCCTTCCTCTTTGAGGAGAGGGGGAGTGAGAGAGCGGTTGTGGTGGAGCTCGGCTGCCCACCTGAGTAAAACCACCACAAGTATCTGCTTCTTTCCACAGGAGACTAAAAGCTGACAGCTCAGGTGTGTAAGAGAATTAAGGGGCTCCAAACTCATTGCATTTCAGTAACATTAAAAACTTACTTTCCTGAGACCTCTTGTGAACTCTGACTTCTAACAACCCTGACAGAGATATAAACAGTGCATATTTACATACAGAAATTACTGTGCTACATCTGACTTATGTGCATCCTCTGGCACTGTGCAGTACCTTTAGAGGAAAGCAAAAGAACCACTGTTACAAAAAACTGAAATAATTTTTCTGTATGTGGAAGTTGTTTTTTACTTGGTACCTATGAAAAAACTTTGCTTCCCACAGAAATCTTGATCTTATGGCACTGGTTGATATACTCTAGAGTTGTACAAATATTACAATGTGAAATGAAATATATTAATCAGAAAATGTTCTTCTCATGACTGACAGTTGCATTTTCTCATGTGTCTCTATTGGATAAACTGCTTCCTACAAGCTGTACAATACAGTGCAGCAAATTTTGCTTAGTGAGAAGCCTAAGATGAGACGTGTTTGTATAATTGTTTTTTTCCTGAAATTCTGTAGTATTTGATCTTTTATGAAATATGGAATATAATGCTTCTTTTTTCCCTACCATTTTGTCTTCGGCTGTGCTTTGTCATAAGGTAAATTTTCTTCTAGCACTTTATGTTTTTCAACTAAGTTTTGACTCATTCTGGAATTATACTAACCTCAATGTCAGCACTTTGGGGAGTTTTACAAAGGGCTTTTGATAATTGTATTTTATTTTCATATATATATATATATGTATATAATTTATATATATATATATCAAATGTTTTTAAATGTTTGTATTTAACATTTATTTAAACGTGTATTATTTTTTTCAATAAATAATAGACCATTCTGTGGCTACCGGATGTGTATTTGATATGCTGAATTTACTTTGCATTTCTGACTGAGATGTGTATATGTGCTGTGGCCATTTCTGACCAATCTACATGCCTAGGAGACCTGGAAGCCTGAATCACTGTCCAAAGTGGAGGACTTCAGTGCTTTTAGGGGCAGTGATCAAACTCAAGAAATGGTAGGGCTGCTTATCTTGCTTTATTTGGGACCGGAGATATAATTGTCATTACTAAAAGAAAGCAGTTGTGTGAAAGGCTTTACATTTTCAGTCTAGATCAAGGATTTGGATATGGATACCTACAAGCAAATAAATAAATAAATAAACAGATAGATAAGGAGAATGTTGGCCATCTAACTCATAGGCCTTAGCCATTCTTGGGAGTATTTCCAGTGATTCCACTCACCAACATGATCAGCTCCAGTTCAGCATGTTCAGCAGCTGAGCAGGAGACTGTGGTGTGCAGAGTGGTTCCTACGTCAAAGCAATCCCAGGGAGGGAAGGAAGCTTCCAAGCTCTGGCAGCCCTTGCAAGAGCAGCTGAGGAGGCTTGGGCATGGCCAGGAGCAGTGGCAGCCACCCCCACGCATACAAAGGCAGCCTGTGGAGATCACAAATGACCAGAAGCCTGGTGATCAAGGTAAGTAAACAGGGCTTAGCACACCAATCAGGGCCTGGCGTGGCAGTTTGTGCAGCAGTTCATACAGGAGGGTGGAAGGCAGGCCACTTTCTTCTATTCTGGGAGCAACAGGAAGCAGCCTCCTAATGAAATAAAAATGGTGTCCACCTGCAGCAACTGCTGGGCTGAGTCTGAAACTCAGACAGAGGGGATGCAACCTCCCCATACAGATGCTTACATCCAAACAGACCTCCCGAGGACCAAAAGTGCTTCCCAGAACCTCAGTTGCTTGGAAGTCCAGAAACTGGAAGTTCCCCTAGCGCCTGAAGGCAGAGGCTGGTGTCATGGATGCAGGTGTGCCCCACTGGACAAACTTTTCAAGCAAGTTGCCATGTTGCAAGAGGAGCTCACGAGGCAAAAGTATCCAGGCATACCAGTGAGAGATCGATGTGTGGTTCTGTGTGCTGACACAATCTGAGCAACAGCCCTGCCTTAAGTCCTTGCAAGGAGAAGGTAAGCTAACTTCCAGCCCTGAGTTGACAGGCTTGACTGACTGACAAGGCAAGGGAGGCTGAACCCTTTTCTCTGTTCAGAGCAGAAGGAGTACCCACCTGTTGTGCCTTACACAACAGATAAAATGCTCTAGAGCTGGAAAGAGTGTATGAGCAATAGTCAAGACCCAGGAAAGGACTACCATGCAAAATTGGACCAGCCTACCACATGCATTAGAACCAGTGCCATGGAAAAAGTCATTGGAGATTCCTTGCTGAAAGGCACTGAAGCACCCAGTTGCCATCTGGACAGTTTCTCTAGAGAGGTTTGCTGCCTGCTGGGGGCCCACATTCACAATATCACAAAGAGGTTACCAAGGCTGGTAAAGTCAGGAATGTGAGGACTACCACACATTCCTACTTTTTCATGTAGAGCCAAATGAGGCTGCAACGAGGAGACTGAAATATCACAAAAGACTTTATGTCCCTCAGAAAGACGTTGAAGGGATCAGGAGCGCAGGTATTGTTCTTTATCATCCCAGTTGAAGACTGAGACCTAAGAAGAAGGAGACAAATGGATCAGGTGAATGATTGGTTGTATGGCTGTTGCCAGGCTCAGGGTTTGGAGTTCTACAATCTGGGACACACCTTTGAGAGACCAGGCTATTTGGCACCAGATGGGGCACACCTGAGCAGGTTGGGCAAGATTGTTCTGGGCAGTAAGCTGGCTGGACTTATTATCAGGGCTTTAAGCTGAGTGACAGAGAAGAACAAGGGAATACCAACACTTTAAGAAGCAACAGGAAATTACCTGTAAAAGGTGATGTGGCTGATAGCCCAGCTGAAGTACCTCTACACCAATGCATGCAGCATGGGAAACAAGCAGGAGGAACTAGAAAACATGGTGTAACTAGAAAACTGTGACCTAACTGTTATCACAGAAATGCAGTGGGATGAATTACAACTGGAACACTGCGGTTGAGGGCTACAAGCTTTTCAGAAGAGACAGGCAGGGAAGGAGCGGTGGGGATGTTGCACTCTATGTTAAGACATGGTTAGATTGTGAAGAACTGCCTCTGAGAAATAGCCGTGAAGAGGCTGGGAATTTGTGGTTAAAAATTAAGGACCAGACAAATAAGGGACACCTTGTGGCTGGGGACTAATACAGGCCATCTGATCAAGGCCTTCCTGCTTCAGCTGCAGGAAGCATCATGCTTGCAGGCTCTCGTCTGGATGGGGCATTTCAACCACCTGGATGGGAAAGCTACACAGCAGGCTGTAAGCAATCCAGGAGACTCCCAGAGTGCATCAAGGATAAATTCCTGGTCCAGATATTAGATAAACCAACCAGAGAAGAAGCATTACTGGACCTCACTACATGCTCCCCTTTTATATTCTAACCCTATGGATGGAGCTTGCAGACCTCAATCCACAAAGTTTATTTGCAATAAGCAGGAGAAAGCTCCTCAATTCCCATTTGCCCAAGGCTGGTGCTCATCAGTGACACTAACAAGCCTGAGTATTCTCCACACATGCATCCCATCTCTTTCCATTTCCATTCATTGAAAAGTCCTGGCAGTCAGGTGAAGTCCCTGGTGACTGGAGAAAGGGAAACATCACTCTGATTTTGAAAAAGGGTAACAAGGAAGACCCAGGGAACAAGAGACCAGTGAGCCTCACCTCTGTGCCTGGCAAGATCATGGAAGAGATCCTCCTGGAAGCAAGGTCAAGGCACCTGGCAAGACAAGGAGGTAATCCAAGACAACCAGCATGGCTTCACCAAGGGCAAATAATGCCTGACCAATCCGGTGGCTTTCTATGATGGAGTGACTGCATCAGTCAACAAGAGAAGACCAACTGATGTCATCTACTTGGAATTCTTCAAGGCCTTTGACATGGTCCCACATGGCATCCTGATCTCTAAATTGGAGAGAGATGGATTTGAAGGATGGACTATTCAGTGGATCAGGAATTGGCTGAATGGCCACAGCCAGAGAGTTGCAGTCAATGGTTCTATGTCCAGGTGGAGGTTGGTGGTGTCCCTCAGGGGTTCATCTTGGGACCAAGCACCCTCAGCAAGTTTGCAGATGACCAAGTTGAGTGGTGCAGTTGTTACGATAGAAGGAAGGAATGCCATTCAAAGGGACCTGGACAAGCTGGAGAAGTGGCCCCATGTGAACCTAATGCGTTTCAACAAGGACAAGTACAATGTGCTGCAACTTTGTCAGGGCAAACCCAAACATGAGTACAAACTGAGAGAAGAACTCATTGAGAGCAACCTCTCTGCAGAGGACTTGGGGGTTCTGGTGGATGAAGAGCTCGACATGAGCTGGCAGTGTGCACTTGCAGACCAGAAGGCCAGCTGCATCCTGGGCTGTATCAAGAGGCATGAACAAGATGCCAAGGGAGGTGACTGTCCCCCTCTACTCTGCCTTAGTGAGGCCCCACCTGGAGTATCTAGGTCTGGGACCCCCAGCACAAGGAAGATGTGGAGCTGTTAGAGCAGATCCAGAGGAGGGCCACAAAGATGTTCAAGGGGCTGGAGCACCTCTCCTTTGAAGAAAGGCTGAAAGAACTGGGGCTGTTCAGCCTTGGGAACAGAAGGCTCTGGGGGAAACCTTATTGCAGCCTTTCAGTACTTAAAGAAGGCTTATAAAAAAGATGGAGAGAGGCTTTTCACACAGGCAGGTAGTGATAGGAGAAGGGGGAACAGTTTCAAAGTGAAAGAGGGGAGACTAGATTAGATGTTAGTAGGAAATCCTTTACTCAGAGGGTGGGTGAGGCACTGGAAATGGTTGCCCAGAGAGGTTGTGGATGCCACATCCCTGGAAGTGTTTAAGGCTGGGTTGGATAGGCCCTGGGTAACCTGATCTAATGGGTGACATCCCTGCTCATGGCAGGAGGTTGGAACTAAGTGAATTTTAAGGTGCCTTCTAACGCAAGCCCTTCTGCAATTCTATGATTTCCAGTGATTTAAGGAAGCAAAGAACACTAATAAATGCCTTTATCTCTCTCTGCCTACACCTGAACTTCCTGACTTTTTTTCCATTCATCTAAAATATTATCAACCCTTTCTGTAGGGAATTTTGAATGATTTTCACCGTCTCTAGAGCAGCAGGAGGCAGTCACCATCATTATAACATAAACCTCACTTACTAGCTTCCTTCATGGGAAGAATGCACAGAAGCTGTCAAAATTACTGTGGCGTATTACATGCTGAAAATATTCTCTCCACAGCTGACTCTGTTTTGTAAAGCTTGTTTATTTAATAACAGAGGGAATACTGGTGAATGTGAAGAAGCAGAGAACAAGAACTTTCCGTATGTTCATCTGCATGAATGGCAATCTCTCCAAGGGAGCAAACAATGCATTGAGATGAGATGTGTGAAAAAACAGAAACTTTTTCAGCCATAGTAAATGAAATACCTGGCTCATACAGCCCCAAGAAGAAAAAGAAAAAAGTTAAAAAAAAAAAAAAAAAAAAGAAAGTTGTTTTTCTGTAACATAAAGAGATGCTCTCATAACAGTTCATTAAAACTATAAAATTCACTTGCTAGTTACTGACAATTTTCTGGGAACATGAAAACATATTTGGATTTCTGAGAACAGGAATTCACTGATTTAATGATGTGAGAGAAAATACAACTCTTGGTTGGAGGCCCAGTCTCGAAAGCTGCACACTACCTGTTCCCTAATTTTGTATTAGTCATCATGCTTAACTGAAAAATATACAGCTAAGTGCTTAAATAGTATCTAAATTAGGCTATGGATGTGGTCTAAGGCTGTGGATGTGGTCTCAGACTTTGGATGTGGTCTACCATGACTACAGTAAAGCCTTTGACACTGTTTCCCACAACATTCTCCTCAAGAAACTGGCTGCTCGTGGCTTGGACTGGCATATGCTTCGTTGGGTTAAAAACTGGCTGGATAGCTGGGCCCACAGAGTTGTGGTGAATGGAGTCAAATCCAGTTGGAGGCCGGTCACTAGTGGCATTCCCCAGGGCTCGGTACTGGGGCCAGTCCTCTTTAATATCTTTATCAATGATCTGGATGAGGGGATCAAGTGCACCCTCAGTAAGTTCGCAGATGACACCAAGTTAGGTGCATGTGTCGATGTGCTCGAGGGTACGAAGGCTCTGCAGGAGGATCTGGATAGGCTGGACCGATGGGCTGAGGTCAGCTGTATGAGGTTCAACAAGGCCAAGTGCCAGGTCCTGCACCTGGGGCACACTAACCCCAAGCAGAGCTACAGGCTGGGAGATGAGTGGTTGGAAAGCTGCATGGCGGAGAAGAACCTGGGAGTATTGGTTAATAGTTGGCTGAATATGAGCCAGCAGTGTGCTCAGGTGGCCAAGAAGGCCAACAGCATCCTGGCTTGCATAAGAAGCAGTGTGGCCAGCAGGTCTAGGGAAGTGATTGTCCCCCTGTACTCGGCTCTGGTGAGGCCGCACCTCAAGTGCTGTGTTCAGTTTTGGGCCCCTTGCTACAAGAAGGACATGGAGGTGCTCGAGTGAGTCCAGAGAAGGGCGATGAAGCTGGTGAGGGGTCTGGAGAGCAAGTCTTACGAGGAGTGGCTGAGGGAGCTGGGCTTGTTCAGCCTGGAGAAAAGGAGGCTTGGGGCGACCTTATTACTCTTTAAAGGAGGCTGTAGTGAGATGGGGGTTGGTATATTCTCCCACGTGCCTGGTGACAGGACAAAGGGGAATGGGTTAAAGTTGCGCTGGGGGTGTTTTAGGTTGGATATTAGGAAGAACTTCTCTACTGAGAGGGTTGTTAGGCATTGGAATGGGCTACCCAGGGAAGTGGTGGAGTCACTATCCCTGGAGGTCTTTAAAAGACATCTAGGTGTTGAACTTAGTGATATGGTTTAGTGGAGGACTTGTTAGTGTTATGTCAGAGGTTGGACTTGATGATCTTCCAACCTAGACAATTCTGTGATTCTGTGATTCTGTAAAGACAGAAGGTGTACCTGCAAATCGTCTTTAGATGAAAGGTTTCTTCTTGAAAATAACAAAAATTACAGACATTAGTTCAGGGCTTCTTTGTGGGTAAAATAATAATAATGATAATGATAATGGTAATGATAATGATAAGGATAATAATAATAATAATAATAGATTAGATTAGATCATTTATGGCCTTATGAAAAAATCAGTATCATCTCAACTCCTGTTTATCTGTTCTGAATTATGAAAACTGAACAGAGGACTTTTTTGTCTGTATATAACCAAGTAAACATGACTTTTACCTTCTCTAGTAACAAGCTGCAGACCATGTAATGCCATGGCAGTGCAGGGTTCATTCAGGCTCAGCTTGGTTTGGCAGTGGCAGAGAGGAGCAGTGCCTGTGGGCTCTCTTGTTTAACATCACCCTCTGTTCCCCAGCACAGCACTGGCCCAACTGAGGGAAGAGCCAGTGGGTGAAAAACAGCAGCCCTTGAGGGGAGCTTGGCTGTGAGAAAAAAAAAACATATAGAAATAGCCCCAGGCAGACCCAAGACTGGGGAGGAAGAAAGCACCAGCACTGACATCATATTCCTCCCAGCAAAGATCTCAGATACTGACAATTTGTAACCCTTCCCCATTCCTTCTGAAGGGACAGGAGGTGTCGTTCTCCCATTCTAGAAGCACACAAGAAGGTTGAGAATTCACACCAGAGTAAAGGGAGAGATTATAGTAAATTTTTCCTGCATAACCATTCTAAGGATATTAATAATGAAGTCGATTTTTTGCATTTATTCCTACTCTGATAGTGCTCATATTATAGTAGATGGACTGATAATAGCTATTTGTTGCCCTTTGATTAGATTGCTAGTATTTCTTTTAAGTTAAAAATAAATTCTTATATCCATACATGTGCCACATCCTCATTTGCCACTAAAAGACCTCTGATGTTACATATTCAATTCAAATTACATCTTAATTTTTCATATTTTTCAAAAAGTACAGTTATTTTTACAAGAAATGAGGTACTTTGTTTTATTCACATCCCTTTTACAAGAAAACAGAAATTACAAAAATGTTCATGAGATGAGATGCTATTAAAATCTTATTTGCCTGTTTACAGTATTGTTTTATTATAGCTTACTGAGGAATACTGTAAATTGCATTACCTATAGAATGCAATAGAAGATGGGAAGTTTTCTGAAGTTTTCTGAAGGACTTATCATTTAAACATATGTCCCCAATGGAGCACTTGGCTCAGTTCAGGCTTCCAATGCTGCCACAACACAATGATGCAAAACAGCTTCAATAAACATCCAGCACTACATATGTAAATTCTTATTCTGTATAAGTACTCTACTTATCAAGTTCTAAACTGTATTTAACAAGCACTAAATTGTACGTGTTAAGAAAGAGAAAAGGAGTCAGTAATAAGAAATATTATTACGGTCAAAAGTGAAGCTACCAGAATCCTCATATGAAACAAACACAATGAAACTTTTCTCAGCCCTCTGATGAACAGCAGATTTGGAGCAGTTTTTCATAACAATGGTAAGAGTTTCACTGCATCCAACCTTCACATGATTCTGGTCAGACTCATCTAGCTGACAGTTTATGGTAATTTCCTCCTCCCTGGTTGTAAACAGTGCTCATTCCAATTATAACTATACTTGATTATATTAAACTGAGCAACTTGATGAATAGAAATGATGTTTTCAAAACAGAAAGATGAATGAGCTAGCAAATGACTGGTTGGCAAGGAAATTAACAGATTAAAAAAAAAAAATTAAAAAAAATAAAGAGTGAAATGTAAGTTGTGGCATACATCAGAGTAGGTGCTACTGAAGAGGAAAATGGATTGTACTTGGAAGTGATTAAAGCTTGATACTACAAATTTTTCGTTTTTATAAGGGAACTACAGGCTGTTCAGCCTTGCTTTGTTCCTTTGTTCCTTGGCAAAATTGTGGAGTGAATCCTCGTGTAGCACATCTCGTGCATGTGAAAGTAAAGAGGGTGGCTGGGAATAGAGAACAGAGGTTGACAAGGGCAAATCTTACCTGTCCAAGCTGATCACTTCCTCTGAGAAAATGACTGGACTTGTGGATGAGGGGAAGAGCAGTGAATGACTTTTACTTTGCCTTTTAGCATGGCTCTAATGCTGTCTCTGCCTGGTTGGGACATGGCTGGGACATTATGGTCTGGATGGGTAGACAACCAGATGGGTAAAAACTGGTAGGATAATTGGTTTCAGAGAGTAGAGGTTAATTGATAGTGCTCAGTAACATGTGGAGTACAACAGGGGTCTGCACTGGGACCTCTTGTCTTTAACATCTTTACCCAGAGGAGGTAATGGAGCACACTCTCATTAGCACTGTGGATGACATCAAATGGAAGCAAGATGCAGGGGGAGCAGTCAAAAACATTCAGTGGCAGAGCTGCCATTCAGACACACCTAGGCAGGCAGGAGGAATGAACCAACAGCAACCATATGAAATTGACTAAGGACAAGTGTCAAGTCCTGCCCTGGGATGGAGGAGTCTCTGTAAAGAGACAGGACAGACCTGCTGGCCAAGGACAGACCTGTGGGAAAGTCTCCAGTAAGCAGCAAGCTGATCCTAAGCCAGCCATGCATCTTCACAGCAAAGGTGGCCCACAGCATCCTCAGCTGCATGAACAGGAGCATGGCCAGCAGATCTCATGGAAGGGGTTATCCCTGCCGACTCAGCACTCATCGGACTGTATTTTTATTCTATGTGCAGTTTTGCCCCACCCTGCAGTATAAGAAAGACTTCAGCAAACTGGAGCAAGTTTAGCAAAGGACTACCAAGATGTAATTGGAGCAGAGAGGCTCAAGCATTTTTTTTTTTCAGGGAGGAATTAAATTTCTTCAGCCTTCAGAAGGATCAGCTTCAGGGGCACCCAAAAGTAAACCCTCCACCTAGCACCTACAAGGAGATTTACTGCTGGATCCAGACTCTACACTACTGCATGGTGGGAGGATGAGAGACAGCAGGTATAAATTGGAACATGTGAGGTTCAGACTGGACATCAGGAAAACCTTTTTCATCACGAGGACAGACTCATTGACCTTTGTTGTCTAGAAAGATTGTGTTATCCCCATCTCTGGAAGTTTTCAAGACCTAACTAGACAAAGCTCTGAGCAACCAGGGCTGGCCTCAGAGCTGGCCCTGCTGTGAGCAGAAGGTTGGAGTGGAGACCTCCTGAGTCCTGAATTTTCCTTTGATTTATTACCCTATGAAGTATATATCTTATATAGTTGCCTCTGCAAATGCTTTGCAGATATCTCATCCATGCTGCTTTGCTGTGTTAAGCATTATATTTTACCTGAAATTTTGTTTCATTTCTTTTGCTTTCAGATTTTTTGATGATTAACAGCTTTGGTTAGTCAGTCTCCAGTGGTATAAGACCACTATGGTCTGTTACAGAGCTGTCATATAAAGTAGAAAAAGACATGGAAACTACTGTACCATGCCTCCGGTTCAGGATGGCCTCCCTGCCTGCCTGCATGTTGTACCTCATCGCACTGATCACTCCAATGTAGCCCACTTAGTTTTTCAGCCCCCTCATTATAACACTTTTATAACATCGTAACAAGTGGGATCTTTGCTTCATTTTGGACAGTAGAACTGAAAGGAGACAAAGCGTCAATTTTTTAACCTTTCTATTAAGGATATTTTTCCCTCATGTTTTTATCAAGAATCATAGTTATGTATCTGCTTGCTTGGAAGCCCTTCTGGCTTGATGTCTTATTCTCTTTGAAGAGGTTTTGGCCTATCAGTGTTTCAGTCTTTATCTGTTATGTCAGGCTAGCAGAAAAAATAATAATAATAATAATAAAATAAAATATGGTCACTCTATGTTCATCTTGAAATTGTTTCTTTAGAACGAATTTTTAATGTAAATTAAGGCTGTTGGAAATAGCAATAACCTGGGAATAATTACCAACAGAAAATACAAATAAAAATGGCAAGAAATTCAGCAAGCATCATTTTAGTACCATCATTTTTTAAAAGATAGTTTATATTGCAGAGAAAAAGTTTGTCTTTTATCAAATAAACAAACACAGCTGTTTTCTGTCCCAGTCATTGTTTATTTTAATTTACTGGTTGACTGCACACCTCACCTATATCTTCAAGATGCATCAATAAAATAAGAAAATATTAATCCAGCTGGTACTAGGGCCAAGAGAACATAAGGATAGTCAATATTTGGTGACTGAGTTCAGCTCAAGAAATGTATTGCTGCAGTGAGGTAGTTACTAGTGCAGGAGTTCTGCAGAAACACTTCTGAGCTTTTTTACTGAAAATAAATATTTTATCATTGGATGTCAGAAACAATAACTTCAAAATGTTTATAGGAAGTGAAGCAATTCCTGGGGTGGGAGGAAGTATGCAGGAGCACAGCAGGCTGCCGTACAGCTGCCTGACTCATTCCCCCATAATTCAGATTGGAAGGTGCACAGAGAAAGCATATTTTATAAGAGAGTGTGAAACTTTTCCAATTTCCAAAATGAAGACAGTATGTACAATTATTAGCTATGAGTGAAGACAGTCTGGTGGGCTCCCACCAACAAGAGAAAGCATTACTTAAGCTGAAGGCCACTGCTGTCCCAAGAAGACCTGCTGCAATCTGCTCAGGAAAACAACAAGGTTGGAAGTGGCATTCTTCCAGTGTTGGAGAATCCAGGACAACCCTCTAGCAGCAGTAGCCAATTTTAAAGCATTTTTTGATGAGATTAGGGGAAGAATTATATGATGTCTTCCCCATGAGAGAGCTCAGTGGTGCTATCTTCCATTGCTCTGCTCAGGGCACTTCTCATACCCACATGCCTGACTACAGTTATTTTTTCTCAGAAATAACTGTTTGCTTTTCTCACTGGTACTACTCAGAACGCTGCACTTCCTTGGTGAGGTGGGATGGGACACGCGGCTGAAGGAAAAGTAAAGCTATGATGCTGCTAGTTCTCAGATGTTTTGTTTTCCAGTTCTCAATTTCTGTCTTTCTTACTGTTTTCATGAGTATATTCATTACCGTTTTCATGCCTCTTGCAGTAGAGAATTCTTTTAGAAACTGATGTTCATTTCACCTTACTTAGAAGTGCCCCTAGTGGTAGTTTCTGCCTTTGTCATGTTTTTCTGAGAGTATCCTGCATAACCTACACTGAATATGAATCCTGTACAGTCTGAGGAGCCTGAGCAGAAGAGATTTTTAAAAATCACATATGAAGATGTCCAGAGAAAACATGCTGTTATCCCAGGTATAATGGAAGGCAGTTCAAACACATAGGTAACAGCATCTTCAGTAAAAAGAAATGTAACAGTTTAACGGTGATATGAGAACACCAGAAAGATAGCTGAAGTTTATCCAGTGGAGGTAAAAGGTGTGTTCTAGCAGCTAAGTGCTCCTCATCCTGTTGTGATCAGACTACAGAAAATACAGAATAAATATATCATCAAATAGGAAAAAAGGGAAAAAAAGGTATGAGAAAAATGAACATAAGTTCATCTGCAGTTCCTGATAGTAAAATGCATCTCTGTTGCTATGCATTTCTATTTATTTTTTACTATGCATTTCCATTCATTTCTTGTGTTTCATGAAAGAAACATAGGTGTTGGGATAAAGGATTTAAAAAAAAATCTTGTAAACGTATTTTTGATTTTTCCACCCCTTTTTAAAGTCTTCAACCACTGGTATCAGTCTGCAGAATTCCATGCAGCTTTAGCAACTGTGCAGCATCAAAAAAGAAAAAAGAAAAAAAAAAAAGAAAAAAAAAAACTATGACCATAGCCTCAAACTATGGCCCTCAGAAAGCACCATATAGATATACATGTATGTGTGTGCTGACATCAGTGTACCTTAAGCTTTTCCCAAGTGCAGGCATCTGTAGAATCACAGATTTACAATCCTGTTTTTCCAAACACTGCTTGAACAGCAACATTCAGCTTTCTGCAGGCCAGAAACGTGAGCAAGAAACAAAGTGCAAAAACATTACAAGGTAATGCTGACACTTTGTTTTTAGACCTGGCTTTTTTTTTGATTTTGTTTGTTTTTTTCAGAGTGATGTTCATGGTGGGACAGATCCTCAGCAGTGGAAGGACAGTAGGCAGGTGAGCAGGCAGCCTGCCCCTGCTGCAGTGAGCATCTCCAGAGGGGATGTCTCTCCGGCGGTGAAAA
This sequence comes from Netta rufina, assembly GCF_964035555.1. Classification (NCBI taxonomy): domain Eukaryota; kingdom Metazoa; phylum Chordata; class Aves; order Anseriformes; family Anatidae; genus Netta; species Netta rufina. The sequence continues at coordinate 103,511,920 of NC_140124.1, forward strand.
GATTGGTGATATCAGAAGAAATCACTGTGACATCTATTTCTTCCCAGATTCAATTGTGTAGAGGTTGACTGTATCGAACTTGAAAAAAAAAAAAAATAAAAATCTTGCTTAGTTTCAGTGCAAGGTGTTACTCTTTCTGTCCACTTTCAGGGAAAAAAAAAAAAAAAAAAGAAAAAAAAAAAAAGGAGGAAAAAAAAAAAAAAAAAGCTTTTCTGCATTGACCTGTACTTGAAATAGTAGGTAAATGATACTGCCTAGACCTACTGGAGTAAAACAATAAAACAAAACATCTGCCTTCTTTAAAAGTAAGCCTGCTTACATCCTCAGAACAGCACAGACATGACTAACAGAAAAATGGATTATGGACTGCCTGAGATCCAGAACTCAAGTTCCATAGGAAACTGTAAAATTGCTCTTGTTCTTATGCAATTTGGTAGCTTCAGTTTCAGATTTTTTCTTTTCCAAAGTGCATGGACTCAACTTTTTTATTATTAAAATAGCACAATGATATCTATTTTTCTTTTAATTTGGAAACAAAAATAGTGTTTTCCTGCAATCCAGTATCACTTTTTCAGGCTACTGACCATAAAATTTGCTTCCAAAAATGGCACTGATGTGGTTTAACCTGGCAGGCAGCTAAGCACCATACAGTCATTCACTTGCTCCCTCCACCCGAGTGGGATGGAGGAGAGAATCAAAAGGAAAAGAAAAAAAAATAAAAAATCATGGATTGAGTTAAAGAGAGTTTAATAGGATGGAAACAGAATGGAAAAAAAATAATAATGATAGTACTTATAAATTTATATATATATATATGTAAAATAAGTGATGCACAATGCAATTTCTAACCACCTGCCAACCGATGCCCAGACACTCCCTGAGCAGCAGTCACCCCCCCAGCCAAGCCTCCCAGATTTTATTGTTCCACATGATGCCACATGGTGTGGAATATCCCTTTGGCCAGTTCTGTTCCCTCCAAGCTTCTTGTGCACCCCCAGCCTCCTCACTGGCAGGGCAGTTTGAGGAGTTGAAAAGACCTTTACTTAGTGTAAGCACTGCTCAGCAACAACTAAGTCGTCAGTGTGTTATCAGCATTATTTTCCTCCTAAATACAAAATATGGCACATACCAGGTGCTACAAAGAAAATTAACTCTACTCAGATGAAACCAGGACAGGCACCAAGATTGCTAAGCTCCTGACTTTGCTTGAAGGAAAGCTGAATATCATTCTTATTTCTACCTAAAGACCTGAAGAAATGGACACACATGCTTGCAGGAATTTGATTTGTCATTGTGTGAGTGTGCACTGTATTTTAAATGTGTACTTCGTTTTCTCCTCAAACCATTCCCCAAATGTACTGAAAAGTTATTTTGGTGATAAATTATCTGCTAAAACAACTAAACATGATGTCAGTAGAAGAGGGGAGTCAGCATCCTCAGGCACTCTTGAAAGCTCCTCAATCTAAGTGACACTTTCAATATTTCCATGTATTCACGCACGAACACCAAAGCGGTAGACACAAGACCATGAATAATTATGATGAATTATTCATTATCCTCAATTCTATTTCTTCAAAAAGATCTTTTACTTTTGAGCTCTTGAATACCCTCTTCCTGTACCCTGGATATTCTCCTTTTCTTCCAAAACCCAATAACAGATGTTCCTGCATCAACCAAGAAGCATTAGCAAAGTATTTTATACTCTTCCTGGATGCTTCAGCTAGACCATTCACATCCAGGTACTACAGCCTATTGTAAAATATATGCTGTCAAGTGAGTGGTTTTTAACCTAACTATACAATAGCTCATCTGGCTTGCTATCATTTCCAAACAAGTAGTTTAAATGAAAAAATATCAAGTATCTGAAATAATGATATGATGTACTTCTGATAGAATTACCACACACATAAAAGTGCTGGAATATATGAGGGTTACAGAATTATCCATAGTTAACATACTTTCTCAATTTGAAATTGGTTAGCTTTCTCATTATTTTACAGCAGCATTCATATTTTTGAGTTCAAATGCTTTCTTTATGGAACAAGAAAATATTATTATAATAGGCTTCTAGGAAAATGGAAATGTCTAAATATTTGTCTAGGAAGGGCAGCTCACATTTTGTTTCAAATAATAATACAATAAATCTACTTAGAGTTTAAGCTTCACCACTCTCCTATTCATACAGGCCTTTGCAGTCCTGATTCAACCTGTGTTGAAGTCTAGAGACAATGTCCTATAGACTTGAATGAATGAAATTCTGTATTTAACTTTTTTCATTCTTATATTTTATTCTTACTAAACTAGATTATTTCATTAGATAGCTCCACAACTTCAATGATTTCGTTTTTCTATTAAAAAGGTCTTCCATTAAATTCTCTCTCTCCAAGCACCCATGCAGCTCTTACCCCATATCTTCAGTGCTTCCCTGACATTCCTGTTTGTTTGTTTGTTTGTTTTGAGTTTGTAATGTTGTACAAGCCAAGCAGTTTCACTGCCTTAATATTCAGTATGGGTATAAGATAATTATTGTATAATTTTTGTTAACAGCATGGAAATACTTTAAAATTGACTTTACATATTCTTTCTTTTCCATTTCTACCTGACCAAGACGACACTTAAATATTCAAATACTCCTGCATATTGGACTCTTCCAACCTCAGTAATTCCATATTTTTAGGATCAGGGTTGCAATGATTTCTTCTTCAATTTCGGATGGAGATTAAATTTAAAAACAACAAAGGAGTACATACAGAAGAGTACATAAAAAGGAGTAAGAAACATCAGCTTCTCATCAGCAAAAGGAAGCTATGTGTATCAAACAGTCTCAATGAGTTACCTGGGAATATAACAAATGTAATAAATCTGCAACACAATCTCTCAATTTAATACGTAGTGAGGCCATACAGAGCCACAGCACACTTGAATCAACAAATTCTGTTACATTCCTTCATTGCAGCACACAGATAAGGGCTGGAGCTAGCTGCAGCTGTAGGAATTAGGGTAAGCTTCTCTGTCATATCTTGACAACTGAAGTTTGAGAAGCTGAATTCCAAACTTCTTGCCCACATTAATGCATTTCAGCCTTGTGGCGCTATGTGAAGTTTTCAGACTGCCAAGTTACCTGTTATCTGGACATACATGCTTGTACACATGCCTCAGATCTATAAATAACAAGAACTTTAAAAATTAGTTCACTAGAACAAAAGGTCTTTCCTCCCTGACCATGGGAGGAATGAATATTAACTACAATAAGTAGTTAATATTCTCTGCCTTCATCACCTATCTGCAAGACTTTCAGTCCTGGGAATAGTTTTCATGGTGTGCTTTTTCTCCTTGTTTTGTTTTGTTTTTTTTCCCCCTCTTTTTTTTTTTTTTTTTTTAATTTTTGGATATTTAATTATTCCCTGAAGCCCTGCCCTCGGAAGCTAACATCCCCTTGGGTAATAAGTTATTTGAAACTTTTTTAAATGTGTGGTTTTGAGTTACTTCTGAGCAAACATTAAAAGGTTTGAAAGTTCAAGCTCCTCTTATGAATGTATCATGAACCTCAGTTCAGTGCATTCCAAGTCATCTTATCACTGGTTATTTTTTTTAGTGTGTTTTTCAGGAAATCAGAATTTTGTTGTTGTTTGCATGAGGTTTTGTTTCAGAGGGAAGTCAAGATTGCCACATGCACCCACACTGAAGATATTCTTAGATATTGCTGTCTACAGGGATATTAAATATTAAGGGCGGAACATCAGACTGGTTTGCAACTGACTTTCAAAATAATAGGCAAACTAGAAATAAAAGGATAAAATGAATAAAGATGTACTTTGTTTCATAGATCTTAGAAGGATGATTTTCTGAGTAGAGCTTGAAACTTACTTCCTCTTGATGCTTACCAATAGTTAGGAAAAGCAACATTAAGTTGTTTGGTAGTAGATTCAGGATGAGGCAGTTGTTTGGGTTGGTTTGGTTTGATTAAAGAAGATGTAATGGAAAAACACATGAAAATAATGAAACTCCAAGTCCTGAAGGAGAAGAAACTGACATATGGCAGAACACTTTCCTTTAGAAAATAAAGACCTTGAATTAATTCTCTAAGTACTGGGAAGTTGTCATCTCTTGTTGGCAATAACAGCCAATCTCTAGGAAGAGTTTAGACTCCAACAGCTGTTAATCTTCTGCAAATCACAAAACATTTAACAGGAAAGTCAACAGAATGAAGGGCTTTAGAATGACCAACTAGCATGTGCAAATCCACCTAACATGTAATTCTTTTCTACTCCCGATTTTTAAAGCATCAGCTCTCCATGAGTGCCAATGAAGTTAGACTTCAGTGTTCTTCATATGTAAAATAAATACTCTTCCAACAACCTAAAAGAGAACCATAGAGTTTCTTCTTGAGATGGGGTTTAAAACAGAAATAAAGAAGTCTGGGAGCCTGAAGTACATTTGATGATATATGGAGAAAACTATGAATATTTTTTAAAACCACTATTGAGGGTCATCTCTCATTTGAAAGTTGTTACATCCACCCTTATAGCACATGTATGAAATATAATGCATGTTATATGAACTCTTTAAAGATGGAGAGTGGGGAAAAACAACAACAACAAAAAGCATTTTGTTTTGCAAAAACTTCACAATTCTGTCAATAAGCAACCTGATCTTCAAAATCTTGGAGCCTTTGGACTCATAGCCGACTGTTATCTTTAGTTACAGTAAAAATGAAGGCTGTGGTTTGTACCCAAGTAAACACAAGTACTGGAGTCAACAAAGAAAATATTAATTTCATAAAGTTCCTGCTGTCTGCTGTACTTTTTCCCCCTGACTCCTAGCTAGGTGAGACAACAACATACAGACTTCACCTAACATTTGGGTTTAATTTTCTTTTCTCTTAAATAAGATGAACAAGTACTATTTTTTTTTCCCTCTTGAGAAGAAGGAGAAATCATATGCTTTCATGATCCATACTTACTTCTATTACCAATAGGCTGAGAGATTCAAAAACAAAAACAAAACAAAACAAAAAACTATGACTGGAAATTTATTTTCTCTGTTATTAAATATTAAATATGTAACTATTACCTGGAAAAGAAATTTCTTTTGCAAGAGTATAAAGATCCAATGAACAAACCTAGACGTTTTAGCATTATGTAGTCATGATATTCTCCAGTCTCTGCCCTGGAAGGCTTACAGTTCAGTGACTTTAAAGAAAGATTAACAGGAAAAATTAGGAAGCCGGGCAATATAGATAAATAAATAAATTATAAATAAATAAATAAATGTTTTGATGCAAGGTTTTTGCATCAAAAAAACTACTTGCTTGGAATAAGGAATGGCTGAATTGTAAAGAGGAACTGCAATGCCTGGGTATACACCATATCTAAGTATTTAAACAAAGCTATGTAGGATTTTGTTAATGAGTATTTCTATAACAACAAAGTTATATTCAAATCTTGGGTGGTGGGAGACAGGGCTATCCATAAATACATTTTGAATGGCTCTTTTTCAAAAGTATTCTTCAATGAAAGTTTCCCTTTCATTTTCTGTTCTTGCTTGGCCTTTGAACATGTCATCACATCTAGTTCTGTCCAGGAAGTCAGGTTTTGATTTTACTTCATGCTTGTGTTTTTAATGCCAGCTTTAGAGCTCAGTTCTGTGTGTTCTCTTTATCCTCCTGTTATTCTTCAGTTACATGGTAGTTTGTGATGCAACTGATGCCCTTCCATTATCTTCTTTTTTTCAGTGGAGTCCTTGATGTTTTTCTCTGAGCTGTGTTCTGCAGCATTGCTGTAATTGCAGTTGTGGTTGTAGCTGCAGTTGTTGTAAAAGAAACACACCTTCAAAGAGTGAGTTGACTGTTTGTGTTTCCATAGCAGCTGATAAAATCAAAGGAAGCATAATGATTTGTTGTTGAGCTCTTCCTCTGACACTGCAGAAAATAACACCTAACCCTACAATGAATTAGAGCAATCAGAAATTTTAGACCAGTTTTCATAGTTCTATTGTAAACACACAAATCTTTATTATCTCTTATCTTAAAAGAGGACATATATATGCTCAGTGAAGTATCTTTCAATGGTAGCATCATATAATTGGCTGACATACCCTGAGAAAAATGTGAGAATATCATAACATTAAAAATGTGAGGGTTTGCACTTGATTTCATATGCAGGCAGGGTATGAAACAGTTTGCTGAAAGATTACTAGATTAAAAGACATATATATTTCCAGTAGAGCAAATGTGCTTACATGTGCATTAATGGAATATTCTAGTTTACTGTTTTTGCTTGCTCAAAATAAATCCAGTGAAGACCATATTCTGTAAGAACAGGAAAAACATTTCTCTCTTCCATATTCCTCCTGGATTGTTACTCTGACAGACTTTCTCTAAGAGGGAAATGTAAGGCATTTTTTCATAATAAGTTTCCATATGCAAGGCTTCTAATGTATTTTGGTGCCTTTGAAGAACAGTTCTCATCTCTATAATTTGTGATGATTTTTGCCACTATGAGAGAATGGGAACTACTGCACTTTCACATTTTGAATGCAGGTGTCTTTCAATAGATTTTAATAGTAAAGTCATTTATTGTTCCCCTTGACTTTAAATGTTTCTAATTTTCAATAAAATTTTATGAAATAAATTTTTAACATCATGTATAAAAAATCCAGATGTCTAAGAAACAGCATACCCTAAAAGCATGTAGATAATAGGTTTCATTTTCTCTGTTCTCTGATCTTTCTCAAACTCAGTTTTGGACACTTCACTGAGCTAGGAAACAACTTTCACTTCTAGGTTTGAAAGCACTATAGATTAATAATGACTGAAACTCCCTTAAATCAAATTGCTCAGAGATTAACTGAGGCCCTGGTCCTTGCATGATAGCCATTCATTTAAAATAAATAACTAATCTGGCTGTAAAAGAAGGGTGGGTTTGGACCAACTTTTTTGGAAGTACTTCTCTGTCAATTTCTGCCAGAATACTTTTCACTTTTCTCTCACAATTTTTTCTCACTTTTAAAAAATATTTTTTCTCAATTATTAAAAAAAAATCCATTTGAAATGTTCAGAGATAGATATGACTCATGAATAGCTGCTAGCAGGGAAGACTGCTAGCAGGGAAGATGACTCTTGATTTAATCAGAGCAAAAATGTATTTCAGTCCCTTATTCATATCACTTATTTTCAGTAAAATCAAAAAAATAAATTTAAAAAAAAAAAAAAAGAAAGAAAGAAAAAGAAAAAGAAACAAGAAACGTAGACTTTCCCTTTCTTTTCCTTTCTTTAGACCTTTGCTAAATACTATCAGTTTAGGTAACTCTTAAATGCCAGCCAGAACTCAACTCAATCAAAATACAGCATGCCTGCATTAGTGAGAAGTAGAGCAGAGTTCTTGTAAGTTTTTATTGCTGTTCACAATGTCATGTGGTATGAAATATCCTCTTGGTCAGTTTAGATCAGTTGTCATGGCTGTGTCCCTTCCCAGTTTCTAGTGCACCCCCAGCCTCCTTGTTGGTGGGGTACTGTGAGGAAACAGAAAAGGCCTTGACAGTACTTGATAAGTACTACTCAGCAATGACTAAAATGTTGATATGTTATCAACACTGCTTTTGTCACACATCCAAAATGTAACATGTTACGAGACTAAAATAATTAACCCTATCTCAGGGGAAAAAAAAAAAAAAAAAAAAAAAAAAAAAGCTTACCTACATGGACTCAGTGAGTGGTCTGTTCCCAAGCAGAATGTGCTCTATTACATAAAAAAGATTTTGTTTGCAGAATAATCCAAAGTCTTTGTTTTCTTCACAACACAAAGCAAAAATACCCCAAGAACAATCTAAACCTTTAATTTTTTCAGCAAAAGAAAATCTTCGCTCTCTGTCCAAGGTTCACTGACTACAGGCTTTTAGAATTGGTAGAAAGACTGCTTCTGAGCTGAACGTTAGATAAGGCTTTCTTGGTCTATTGGAACTGATACTTTGAATATGGAATTAACAAAACCACAAATTTTTTTCAATGCCTATAAACATCAGGAGGATTTGTAAATTAGCAGCATAGGAAGCATTGTATATGTTACTTTATTCCTAAAACTGTTCTGAATAACAAAAAAACTCTCTATAGATTTTCATTAAAATCAAATTGATATTTTTACATTGCACCCTGGTGCATTAAGGACAGAAAAGGACAGGACAATCCAGATTGGATGAGCCAGAAACTACTGACAGAGCTTAGATGGAAAAAGATGTGCAGAAGGTGGAAGCAGGGAAGAATTTAGTGACAATGTTTGAATGTGCACAGATGGAGTTGGGAAAGACAAAGTTCAGGAAAAGCTGAAGTTAGGAGAAATGTGAAGGAAAGCAAAGAAATGCTGCTGTAAGCTCTTTGGCAGCAAAAAAAAGTCCAAGGAAAACTGAGCCCACTGATCAGAGGGATAGGGTGTCTGATTACAAAGGACATGGAAAAGGCTGGGTTCTCAATGTTTTCTTTGCCTACGTTTTTCCTGGTGTGGTCTGCCCTCAGACATCTCAGGTCCCTCTGCTTTATGACTGTCTAGGGGACTGAAACGGGACCCATGTTGAAAGGGGAGGAACTATCTGAGGAAGCTGGACATACACATGGCCAGAGGACCAAACAGGCTGCCTTCAAGGTTGCTGAGGGAGCTGGCTGGTGTCACTGTAAATTTTAGTCACCTTTGAGAAGTAATAAAAAGTTGGAAAGCTTCCTGATGGCTGTAAATAGACAAATGGGATTATGAGTGCACTTTATAGGTGGGGTCTTTACGACAATTAAAGCTTATGAGAAACTTCAGGATCCTTACAGTTGTTTTCAGGTACTTAATGGGTAATTGTAGTAAAAACAGAGACTCCTTGGAAGTCCACAGGGACTGGATAAGAGGCAAAAAACACAAACTGAAGGAGAGAAAATTCTGATTATGTAGAAGAAAACTTTTCTCACAATGAGGATGGTCAGCAACTGAAACAAAGACCTGGGGATTTTCATTATGAGATATTCAAAACCTGACAAGTTCCTGAGCAACCTACTGTAATTAGATCTGTTTTGAGCAGGAAATTGGACCAGATCATCTCCAGAGGTCTCTTCCAAAATAAATTATTCTATGATTTGCTGATTCTAAAAGTTAGAAAAAAATATGAGCTCACACTTAAGGTGAAAAGTATTAGAATTCTTCAAAGTATAAGAAAAATCAAGGTTGACTTTTCATATTTTAAAAACAATTTTATGAGAGAATACATTCCTTATTTATTCTCAGGTTAACAAATATTAAAGATTACCAAAACCAGGAGACTCTTCAAAAGCAGTCCTTGGGAATCCTGATCATCTTTCACAAAAGCAGATATCTTATTCAAAGCCTGCAGAGGTCTGAGGATGCTACTTGTCAATAACTGCAAAAAACTTCAAAGCTTCTCATTAATGACTAAACTATAAATGAGAAGGCTTGTGCTTTAACAAATAAAACTTATTTTTGCAAAAAGTTAAGAGCAGGATTTTTGTCTTCAGGTTGAGGCTCCTTTGAGGATTCCACTTAACAGTGACTAGGAAAAAAAAAAAAAAAAAAAAGTTTTCTTTATGCAGAGAAACCTGGAATCTTTAATTTTCCCTTTTATTATATGATCCCTATGATTATTTCAAAGTTTTTACTAGCATAACTTACTATGAATGAGTTCTGGATATGAGGTGCTTCTGGGCAAGATATTTTGCTTATGCAAATGGCATTGATAAGCATATTATTTGGACATAGCTCTTGTCTTATTTTTCTTTTCTCAGAAACTATATTTCTATACTGAAAACTTTCCCTTCATGTCTTCTGTCATGATGAGTAATAGATTACTTTTATAAACAAAGATACTGACTCAGAACCTACTGTATCTTAGGTACTAATTTCCATGGTGATATTCTATTGTTTACTTCAACTGAGTCCAAATTCCTCAGTACTCAATAGCAAATTTAAAAGCAATTATGATCCACATGGAAGTCCTTATTTGTCTTACAATTTGTCTTACAACTAAGGAAGTCCTTAGTTGTCTCTTGCTCTGGTTTAAGATGTTGCATGATCTATCTGATAAAGACCTGAGGCATTTCAGTATGAGAAGTGGTAAATATCTCTTGAAGCCCGAGAAGACAACATGAATGCTGCTTACTTGAAGGCTAAGTGCATAAACAATGGAGCATGCAGAAAAATCTTTGCCCTGTGCACCTTGCTCTCATGAACATGTGGGCTTTATTTTCCCCTCTATAGATATCTGCTAAGCAGGACCACATATTTGATGATACAGTCTTCGCCAATGTAACAGATGGAAAGAAGTGTGATGCTGTCCTGACTGTCACCAGTGGTTTCAGGAAGGCATTGACATACTTTGGTCTTTCCCAGTAAAGTAATGACGTCTTTCTGCAGGAGAAAATAATAATAATAATAATAATAATAATAATAATAATAATAATAATAATAATAATAATAATAATAATAATAACAACAACAACAACAACAACAACAACAGCAACAACAGCAACAACAACAATAACAATAATGCCTCTATACTTCCAATATGCACTCCAATTATATATTTATATATACAATAAAATATAAAGTATATATGCTATAAAATGTAAATTATATTATATATACTTCCAATTGCACTTGCATTTGCAGCATCTATCTTGAAGAGGCAAAGACAAGCTGAATAGAAAATTCTGTAGTCTAACTCCTCAGACACTTATGTAATAGAAAAGGAACTTTTATCCTTTGATTGATGCATAAAAAATTTGATCTTACATTGGTCAGGATATCCTCTTTAGAGATCCCTGCAAGTCATCCTCTCCTTTGCCAAAATCTCATTCCATATTTTTTAGCAGAATGGTGCTTTAAAACGGTTGATTCCTCCTGCTGCCATTCATTGCAAAAGATGATAGGAACCATATGCTTTGTGATTACTTTGTCCATTTCTTAATAATATACGCTTTCCACTAAGTCATTCCTGCTCACGACTTTCACTAAAACAAAATACAAACGGATACAGAAAAACATTTCCAAGCACATATGAAATTTCAAATTTGCCCAGTGTTACCAAGTGCAAGGTCCTGCACAGCACTTCTTTCTTTGCAACATGACCATTCTGCACAGTATCTACATACTAGCCCTGATTCATTGTGTGTGCTCAGGGTAGTCTCAATGTGCATGCACACTTTAGACAGTAGCTGGAGTATCATGGGTACCATTGTGTACTGAGAGGTAACCTACTGAATGTAAGTGGTAAAGTTGGTGTGTCCACAGGACTGTCACTGTATGTACAGCCTGTGAAGCTGCACACACAGATGAAAGCCTTTCCTCCATATGAGCAGGGGGAGATGTTTGCTCAGCATTGTTACTGTAAATGAAATTTTAAAACCAGGCTTAAAAACCAGCCAAGCAATAAACCACCCAATCTGAATGAGAGACAGGAAAGGGCCTCTGAAGTGAAAGAAAAGTGGTGTACAGGGGCCAGATAAGCTTTCTGAGAAGCCAATATTTTCCCTTTATTTCTTATTCTATTTGCAGAAATGGTGTAGAAAAGAACTGATAGCTTAGTACCTGTGCTTGTGACTTGGGAGATCTGCTTTGAAAACCTAGAATTGATCAACCATGGGCCAGGGACTGGAGACCCATGAGGCACAGTCTGGGTTGTATCACAACTAACATGCCCTCCCACTGAGCCAGCAGGTAGTAACAGATTAATCTTAGCCCTTCCTAGTCAATCTATTCCATTCTGTGTATATATATATTTAAAAAATAATAATAAAAAATAGAAATTAGGGATCAAGTTTTGGCATATTAGAATTTAATTTCATCTCGTCATTTACTCAATTTCTGTATTTCTTAGTAACTGAAAATATTTGCTCTGTTTAGCACCTTAATTTATGAAAGTGTGCATGTCCTACATTCCTATCTTCTGGTTATGATGTTTATCTAAAGGATTTGTGATATCTGGTAGTAGTAGTGTTGAGAAAAGATTTGGTTATAATAAACTGGACAAATTCTAGTCAGCGTAGATTTGTAGAGAAAAGTTGGTAGCTTAAATATGTGCATAGAAGTGTCTATACTGAATAATCCTGAGAGGATAAGAAATATTTAGAAGTGGGCATAATCAGGAATTCTAGTGTGCACAAGAGTTTAGCCTTGAAGATTTACATAAAATGAAGCTGCTACATGTTTTTCATCTGTCTTAGATAAGCTGTATGTGGGGGCAACTTGGGGATTTTTGTAAACAGGTGAAATTATTTTCAACTGCTATATTTCACTGTTACTGACATTTGCAATTGGATTTTCCTTTTTTGCTATCTAACAGGCTCTACTACGGCAGGTAGAATGTATGAAGGAATATTCTTTTCTATATTATTTTTTTTTTAATAAAATGGGATAAAACATAGTTTGAAAAGTGTTTTTATTTTTGCATCTTGTTTGAACAATAAAATTTTAATTCATTTAATCTAAAATACCTTTGTACCAACTGTAATTCTAGATAAATTATTTCTTTCTCTAACATTAGGGTAAAAAAATGTCAAAAATTATTCTCAGAGGAAAGGGAAGGTGTTCTGCGATTGTCACTTCAATTGTGTCAGCTGATAAATTTATTTTAGAAAAGATAAATCTAAAAAACATATCTGTTTTCCATATCAAATTTGCAGCTCTCCATAAGCAATAATCTGGAAGCTTTGACACAATAAATGTCATCAGGACTCATTTATCATGTAAGTGTATTTAGTTATTTTTCCTAGAATGACAGTAAATAACATGTTCCTATTCTGTCATTTGTGTCATCTTCTGTTACAGAAGTAAGTCTTTAGACTTCAGGTTGCAATGGCTGAGGCAGTTTTTAGAGAAATTAAGACAACTTAGCCCTGACATTCTCAACTTTTGGGGGAAGTTAGAGGGATTTTACTGAAGTTCCAACAATGCATAATCACTCATTAAATATTTCACTTTACACTGAACTTTTCAATTTCTCTGGAAAGTTAAAGATATTTGCTGAGGTTCAGATAAATTGTAATTACATATATTTGCTTTATATTGTTTTTTGCTTACTCTGGTTTCCAGCTGGAACCTGAAAGATGACACTGGTTGTTATACACCATTTTCCGTCTTCAGTGAACCAAGATGTCTTGAGGATGAAAAGATGAATAAAGATTAGTTTCTCAAGACATCTCCTGTGTATGAATTTCCCAATCAAGATGATGTCTGTCACATCTGCCCTAGCTTCACTAAATTGTCATGCTGGGCAATGTTAGCGATCATGTCAACAAAGGCTTCACTCATTAGTTGTGTGTAGCAGTCATGAGAGATGTTGACTGGAATTCAAAACTAAAACAGGGTCATTGTGACTTGTTTTTTATTGGGGTCACGGGCATGTGGATTCTCTGTTTTGTTTTAGAATTAAGGCTGGAAATAAATGGGAAATCCCTATTTGCAATACATCTTTTTTGTTGTTGTTTTGCTTTGTTCTCTTTTGTTTTGTTTTCCATAAGGCTGAGGGCTGAGTTCACTGTCATAGTAAAGGGACACATATTTACTTATTTAATTTTCTGAGAAAGTTGAGCCTATCCTAAAAATAAAATATATGAGTAGTCTGTGTCTGGAATAATGTTGTTTTTCAAATTTATAGTCTTCTATTTAGGCAATACTGTCCTCTGATGAGGTATCATCCTATTTTCTAACCCCAAACCACAAAATGCTGTTCCATCCATTGGTGAGCAGAATCTGTGGTTTCACCATTTCAGTTTCTCAGTACATCAAAACACATAGTGTATGTGGCTGACCCTCTATACCCACCCTTTTAGCAGTCAACACCTTTTGAGAAAGATTCCCCAGAGAATCATGATTTAGGTGGATACTACAAGTGAAAAAGTTCATATAGGACTCCCAGGGTGCAGCAGGGTTGCAATGAACTTAAATTCTGTCCTCTGTAGTCTGAGGCAGAAAGGTGTGATGAAGGAGCGGCAGAGAGGAGCCAATATGGACTGACCAGAACCCCCTGTTTCCAATCCTACCTGTGCCATTCAGGGAGGTGGCTGAGGGTAGAGGAGCTGAGAAAGGAGGAGTGAAGTTGAGCCTGGGAAAAGACTTAGGAGGAGAAGGAGGTGTTGGTTTAATGTTCAGCTTTGTTGTTGTTTTTTTTGCACTACATAAATCCCGGGACCCTAAGTATTCCAGGGGTCCTAATGGTCTCATATGCACTTCGAAGGAGTTAACAATCTATTTTTCTTGTGTAGTTATTGTGTTGTTACTGTTCTATAATATGTTTCTACCAAATCCATCATTAGTTGTACAATTCTGTCCAATGATTTCAGCTATGCTTATTGAAAAAAATAAAAAAATAAAAAAATAAAAGGTTTTAAAAATTTACTGTTGAAGATTTCTAGTTAGCTTTTGCTTTCTTTTTCTTGAACTATTTTCATTTCACATATGCCTCATATTTAATTCTGTTCCATTCTTCTGTTTGATTAAAGTAGTAATTTAAAATCACACCAAGAAATTTGCTGAAGTGTATTTGCAACATACATCTCTTCTGTTCATTATCAGCCATTGTCTGCCAAATTCTGAAAATATAGTGAATAAACAAGTGTTTGTATTATCCAAACAAACTAACAGGAGGTTAAGGATTTTTCCCAATAACTTCCTTTCCTCCTGGATTTTGTGACCTGTATGAAAAATCTGCCTTACTATGGTTTTATCTCATTGTGTAAGGATGAAGCTCAACATGACACTTAAAGCCCAAAAGAAATTTCTAAGTGACTGTTTGACAGTGACATCTTAACCCATTGTCCACCAGGGCCACTAGTCAGATCCACATTCTCCAGTAGTCCCAACCTAAAATGTCAGATGCCACAACCCATATGAGACACAACTCTTAACATATGTTTACAGCAAATATACTGCTGCAACTTTGCAGGCTTTTTCAGTATGTGTGGTCTGAGCAACACTACTGAATACACAAAGAGTTCCAGACAGACTTCACAATGTTCAAATTACAGTTGTTGTCAGAGTTGCATGATTTATACCTCAAGGGCAGCAGAGATTCTAAAACAGCACTATTCAAAATTGTTAAAATGGCCTTGGAGTTAACTTGAGCTCATGCAGAGCATGTTGCAACCAGAAGAGCAAAGGCCAAGATTACTAGAATAAAATCTTCACTTGAATGAACAATTGAAAGAACAACTTCTTGTACTCGCACTCAATTTCATGTCTTTTTCTATTTAAAAAGTTGTGAGCTGTACAACATAGAGGACAGATTGCACTTTTCCAAACAGATATTGAATTTCCTACAAGGTCCTAAGGCAGCCCCATTGTCTAACAGGTTCAGGATACAATAGACACAACAAAAGATAACAACAGCTTTAAATAAAAACAGTCAATTTCTAAATAACAGGATAGCAAAAAATACAAATCAGCAGTCAGGATGGGTTGACTTGCAGCAACAGCTAAGCCCCCACCCGGTCGCTTACTCACTGCAGAAGCAAGAGATGTCATGAGTCAAGGTAAAGGCCATTTAGTAAGTGAAGCAAAAGATGCATGTGTAAACAAAGCAAAATAAATAATTCATTCACTACTTCCTATTGGAAGCAGATGTTTAGCCACTTTCTGGAAAGCAGGTCTCCATCACATGTAATAATTATTGAGAATACAAACACAAATATCTCCAATTCCTCCTTCTTTCCCAAAGCTTTTGTTGCTGAGCAGGGTGTTGTATGGAATGGATCATCCCTTTGCTCAGTTTAGATTATCTGTCCTGCGTATATGGATATATCGCCTACCATCCCCCAGCCTACTTGCTTTGGAGGGGTAGAATGGGAAAGAAGGAAAAGCCCTGACATTGTACAATCATTGTTCAGCAATAGCTAAAACACTAGTGTCTTATCAACACTTCTGGTAACAAATCTAAAACACAGTACTCTATGAGCTGCTATGAAGAAAATTAACTCAATCCCAGCCAGAACCAGTACAGCAGTACAATTGCCCAGATCATTCCAGTTGCAATCTGGGTTAAAACAACAGCAAATCCAGTACTTCTCCAATCTTGCACTAAACAATTCACAGGTGCTCAAAAACTTACATAGGCATGGTTATCAGGCAGTCCAACAGCAGGGCAGAGTTTCTTTGTACGGGCAATTCAGACCAGACAAGAATCAGGATACTACAAATTCACTGTTCAGACTGACCCACAGGACTGTTCCCTCAGCCGAGAAAAGGTCTGTAATGCAGCCAAAGAGACTCCGGGAGAGGATATGAAGTTGATAACAGCTCAGAGACACCCCTGAGGGGAGTGTCAAGGTGGAGAGCTTATCTGGGAACTTGAGCAGGCTGTGATATATTTGGGCAGCTGAGAAAGACTGTTAAAACTGACTAATTGGAAAGCAAGATTTGAGTAAAGGACTGCTACATGAAGGAGAATATGGCCAGAGAGAAGACCTTTTTCAGACCTTCTTTATATGGATCTATCTCATTCAGAAGAACTGAACGTCTTCTGATTAAAAAATAGTTTATTATTAATTAAAGTTTTATTATTTTATATGCTAGCTCATACAAAACTATGAAGATAAAAGACCTTTTCATAACTTCCATTCTTTCACTTTGAAAGGAATTAGAAGCAGATCCACCTCAGAGACCTGGCCAGCTCTGTCTCTGCTTGATTATTTTCTCATTTGAAAGATAGCATTACTTCTCAACGTAGACTGAAGTTAGAAAGAGTGGTCTGCTACTGTTTTATTAACAATTATTATAATAACAAATTTCTAAAAAAAAATAATAAATAAATAAATTGACATTTAATTCATAACAGGAAGAATACATTTGATATGGGGCAGGATATACACTCACAGGAAACTACCAGCCTCACAATGCACAATATATGTGCCACTGTGATGACATCTGAATCTTGTGACTCATATTTGAACATGATTAAATAAATACAGTGTAATTATTTGTGGTATTAGAATCAAATTAATATATTCACAGTTGACCCCTGGTTTTATTATGGCTGTGGTGCAGAAATGCTGTAGAGGATTAAAATAAATCATTAAAAGAAAAGCACTGCTGATGAGATAGATCATAGTCAAGCAAGATTAAGACTGTTGTCTCAATGCATAAAAGACACATTTCAGGACAAAGAAAGGAAAAAAAAAAAAAAAAAAAAGGACAGAGAGAATCATTGTCCTTGAAGGGATAACAATAAATAAAATAAAATACAATAAAATAAAATAAAATAAAATAAAACAAAACAAAACAAAACAAAACAAAACAAAACAGTAAGAGAGAAGCTTTTAAAATTTCCTTCAAAATATTATTGTTTTAAAATGTCTCTTTGAGACCATCTCTGAAAATCACAGGATTCTAAAGTGAAGCAAGAAGAAACTTTGAAAAAATATCCTGAAGGAGGAAGAAGAAAGCATGACTTCACTGAAAGAAGATGAAGAATAAAAATAAGCAGGATGAAGATAAGTGCAGCACATCTGATGTCAAGAATTCTGTTCATACTTTTTGGCAGCCATTATCACGTCTTAAAATGTATGAAATTGGAGTTGGCTCACTGAAATAGTGTTTTCTAGGAGCAGAGAGCTGTAATTAAAACAGACTGTAAAAGTGAGAAGTAAGACCCTGAGCCCAACCTCTAATATCATCAATTCTATAAACTCATTTGTACACTTTAGTAATTACAAATATATTTACTTATTTAATTTATAACATTGGGTGATCATTCATATATAGATATATATATATATATATATATATATATAAAATTTTAACTTAGGATATCCATGTATGTATTACAGCTATGTGCTTTTCTCCATCCCAAACCAGTGAATATAATGCAGAATATATGATATCTTGGATATGGGTGGAAGTTTCAGATAGATATCAGTGGAAATTACAGAAAACACTATGCTAGTAAATGCTGAATTCCTGAAGACTGGTATATGTACTATCTTTCCTCTGGTAGATATCTGCTGCTACTCCAAGCTTCCCTATTCTTTTATCAGAATATCAGGATTTGTGGTAGCAAAAGGGATTCCACTGCATGCCCCCCATGACAATCCCTTTCGTCATTAGATAAACCCAACTAATGTCTTACAAGCTGAAAAGGACAACAGCTATTTTTACTTTCACTCCTGCTTTGTAATGAATCAATACAATGTAAATCAAGATTTTTGCCATATTAAGTATGAAATTATATGTTTGTTATTGAGGATACTAATTGCCTAATTTGTGCTTCCACTTCCATTTGCTTTTCAGCTATGAAAGAGCAAATTGATATTCATGGAAAAGGACAAACAAAAGAGGGTTGCCTGAAGCCTTGTAGCATAGCTGCTTTAAAGTCTCTCAGTTTAACTATTTCATGTGAAAATCAGCATAAAGATAAAGGAGATAGGATATAGTAAAAAGGTCTGAAGAAAATAAAAGCTACAGACTGCTGTAGATCAGCATTCAAAACAAAGAAAAAAAAGAAAAAAAAAAAAAACTAGATATATCCCAAACTTGTAGTAGAATATGATTCTGAGATGACATAGCCGTTTAAACTAGAGGTCTTCAGCAACTTCACTGTAGATAATATATATTGAAAGATGTTTATACTCAGATACAATGTACCTGTACCTTATTTTTTCAATATTTGGACCTATGTAAAGATATTTCTTGTAAGAAGTTGTCCAAGTCACCTCACTAAAATTTGTGAATGTTAATTATGCATCTGAGTGTCTGCAGGGATCAAAATTTAAATCTCAGTTGAGCACTAGTGCAAGCTCATCAGAAATTAACATTTGTTTCAAAGTGAAAATGTAAAGATAGATCAGCACTGTGATGCCTGTGTGTTTACAAGATCAAAGGCTTCTTTTTCAGCAGCAGTATCTCTTACCTTGAAAATAGTGGTGTACATGTGCATCATAACTTAATAACCCTAAGTAAAATCTTTCTGAATCTCATTTCTCTAAATGCAGAAAATGCATATGCTAGCATTAAGACTAGCACCATAATATTTCAGTAAATACATACCAGATCAGGCAGATTTCTGTAGCAATGTATAGTGATGAGTGTGTTTTTCCCTGACTATCACAGTCACGTAAAATTGCAATGTGACAGCTTTGACTGAGAATGATAAACAAAGTGTAGGAGAGAGTCTGAGTCTCAACATCCCAGCTCTTCCGTGCTTTCATTTGTAAGGTGAGCAATGAAGATTTGATACTTAACTGTCTCCATCAACACCCACTTTCATGATGAAGCAGAAAAAAAGTAGAGCCTAAAAAAGTAGAGCCTAGTTTGATAAATGCATTGCACAGTAGCTTCCCATGGGAATTTCACTGCCTTCATGGGGGTGTGGCAACTGGACTACACAAGAAAGGTGGTCTGCAGGAGAAAGCATGGTGCTTCACAAAATAATAATTTTATTTTTTCCATAGATAAATTGCTGCAGCGCAATTATTCCAAGATCAAGGGAAAAACTGCCAAAAATTTCTATGTCGAATCATGAATCAGGTATTCATGTGTGCTGAATAAGCCACTTAAGCCATGTAGTATTTTATTCTTTTCTGTGAAATGACTGTTTTCTTCAAGAAGGTGTGCTAGTAGCTGTTGTCTGCTATTTTGGAGAAGCAAAGCAGTCTTGAAAAACATTTTTTTGACATGCCAGTTGCCATTACATTTAAATGGGTTCAGTGTTCTCCAGTCACCCTACCAGTGCCATGCTTTATATGAGGTATGCTATTAAATCCAACATCATCTCATGTAAACCATTGTCAGCATTCTAACCCACGTCACATTGCTGTAGAGGAGGTTACAATTTGTGAAGCAGAGGATTATCAGGCCAAATAAATTTTTATTAAAAATAATTTTTTATTAAAATTATATCAGCCTGTCAACAAAGCTGGCACTGATGTGAACCATTACAAACAAGACACAGATAGCACCCAGCTGTTGTGAATACATTAATTACAGATAGATATTTTTTTCTCACCTTATAAAGCCTATAGTGATTTCTGAAAAGTTTTTCTTTTCAATCTGCACAACACTTTGGCACTAGGAAAGCTGTCTAGGAAAGATGGGAAAGTTCAGTGAAACCTGGAATGTCTTCCCTCACCAAATAAACAAATTTCCAAATGGTTACTGCAGTAATCCTCAGTCATCCTGCAGGACATTTTCTGTTTTGTATAACATGGAATAATAAGAGAAGAGTTGAAGCAAGGGACCAGTATTAACATCTTCAACACACTGTGTTGGTATTCTAGCCAGCAAGAAATTATGTACTCATTTATGACAGATAGGTGTGTGCCTGACATCTGAATTATTTTGTCTTTTTCTTATTTAAAATATTTCTTATTTTTTGTTACCATTACAGAGTTTCCTACATCTAAAGGAGAAAAAAAAAAAAAAAAAAAAAGAAAAAAGTAACTAATAAGATTACTTTAAACACCAGAATGACTGTGTTCAGTTTTGGGCCCCTTGCTACAAGAAGGACATCGAGGTGCTTGAGCAGGTCCAGAGAAGGGCGACGAAGCTGGTGAGGGGCCTGGAGAACAAGTCCTACGAGGAGTGGCTGAGGGAGCTGGGCTTGTTCAGCCTGGAGAAAAGGAGGCTCAGGGGTGACCTGAGGCTCTTTACAGATACCTTAAAGGAGGCTGTAGCGAGGTGGGGGTTGGTCTATTCTCCCACGTGCCTGGTGACAGGGGAATGGGCTTAAGTTGCGCCAGGGCAGTTTTAGGTTGGATGTTAGGAAGAACTTCTTTACCGAAAGGGTTGTTAGACATTGGAACAGGCTGCCCAGGGAAGTGGTGGAGTCACCATCCCTGGAAGTCTTTAAAAGACGTTTAGATGTAGAGCTTAGGGATATGGTTTAGTGGGGACTGTTAGCGTTAGGTCAGAGGTTGGACTCGATGATCTTGAGGTCTCTTCCAACCTAAAAATTCTGTGATTCTGTGATCAGAAATGTTATTGTATCTTGAAGATGGTTTGGAGAGAAAGGGTGCGTATTTCTAAGTACACTCTATTTTGCTTCTTTGTTCTTTCAGTGACTAAGCAAATGAAGTAGCTTCCAAACTGTCTTGTCTCCATCCCTGAAAACACACACTGAAACACTCAGAGGGAGATAAGTTACTTTCGGTCCTCATGAGTAATTATCAAAAACTAATAATAATAATAATAATCTTACAAACAAAACCAAAAACCCTCTCCCAATAGTACAGATGAAGAAGGGAAGCTGTGGACAAAAGCCTGGGGAAAAAAAGTGAAAAACTCCATCTCTTTTCAACTTAATGGTTCCCTGAATGAACGTCTGCCCCATATTTTGAGTCTCAATGCAAACTCTTTTATAACTAACCACTATCCAACATTCATATCCAAAACAGGGACTTTAAAGTAGCACAAACCAGGTAAGCCAGGAATTAGTATTCAGGTAGCTTGGATAGACAATGTGACCAAGATAAACACTGAAACACTGGAAGAGAAATAAGGGCCTTGCAGTCCAACTACCAGTATCTTCTGGTAATACCTGTACATAAATATTTCCCTGGTAGAGGCAACAAGGACATTGATTATAGCAGTATAATGGGAAGACTACATATGAACAAATATGTACAAACAAATATGAACTAACTATGCTGGCAAGTGTGTGAAAATCATCTAACTCATAGGAATTCCAAACTGGCTATAGTTTCAGGGGCTCTTAAGTATCATCGATTTTTATCAAGAACATAAGAATTAAATGAACTTTTTATATAGTATCGGTTAAAAGAAAAAACTGTGAGACAGCATACATTCTCTTTTTTTTTCTGAAGAAGCTATTTATTTCTGTAATCAACAACTTCAACAGTGTCAGAAAATGAAAAAAGTAAAAAAAAAAAAACAAAAACAAAAACAAAAAAAAAACATATTTGTATTGATACAATTCCAACTAATATTTGGTGATAAGAATATTTCTCAGTTAAGCACTCCGTGCCCCTAATATTTTTCCTCTTACCATTTGCAAATCTATATGAAAACAGAAATGTGAAGTGACTCACCATTACTGGCAGATCCTGTGTACTGCATTTCTGTAATAAAGGAAAACTTTCTTTCACTCAAATTTTGACTGAAACTGGACCCAAAACAATGTCATTTGGAAAATCTTATTGTCAGCATGTCTAATTCTCTTCAGAAAATTGACTTTTTTTCACTAGAGAGAGTACATGAAAAATTTTTCATAACATTAGCCTTTAATGTTTCTACTTAGACTTTTCAGTCTTTGGAAGAAGAAACACTTTCTGCTTTCCATTTGAAGCTTTGAATTTTCCATCCAGCTTCTAAATTTTTATCTTGTTGTTGGAGCTAATGAGATGGTGAATTTTTCATGGTTTTCCCACAAAAATAAAGAAATTGAACAGTTTATTTTATTTCATTTAGACACATCCCACAAAGATAATTCTCAGTCTTTCAGGAAAGAGTCTTTACCAAAAAAAATTAAAAACTAAAAAGGATTTATAAGAGTATAATTTTTATTATAATGAAAGCTGTCATAGATATGTTCTGCAGAGGACAATGTAACAGAACTTGTTATTTCTAATCCTGTCAATCTAATTTGTTGTTGCTATTCCCTGTAGTAGAATTACTGCCAGAAAAACTTGCTAGGAAATCTGCATACAAGTAAATTATTATCAGAATGGAAAAATGAGGAAGAAAGTGATCTATACAGGTGTCACTTTTTTTAGAAGACAAAGTGTGCTTGCATCAGTTGACATCTTCAGAAGTAAAGCAGCTTTAGGGCTGGATTCACCCATACATCACTTGTTAGTTCTTTGACATGCTGAGGATAACTTCAAGACTTGAAGGAAGCTCACTGTGTTTGATTCTGGTCTGTCTGCAGCAGACATTCTGCTATGTGGTCCTAATACTAACACAAAAGATCATGTCTTAGCTAACTCATACTGAAGCAGCTCATGTCTTCACTGTCAATAAACTGTGTTTCAAAGTCCCCTGAGATTGGTTTCATTTGTGTTTTTTTTACCCCCATATGCTTTATGGAGCAAGTTTAATGACGCTGAAAAGCAGGTAGAAGAAACTTTTACCATGACATTACAAGAATGCTGTCATAATACTGTAATGCAAAATAAAACACAATAATATCTGCAATTGTTCTGGTCATCCTAGAAAACTGGTCTTCCAAAGATATGATTACAATGTTTACTATTATAAGGATAAAAAGCAATCTAAGTCATCTCAGAAATCTTTTATTGAGTTTTCTTGACTTTACTGCTCTCAGCTGTATACTTCAATAATATCCAAATCTCACTTTTCCTTCTTCTTCCCAGATACAAATATTTCTTTTATTTTCTGCTAGCTGCTTACCTGCTGATGTTAAAAATGTTGAGCAAAATCTAGTTTTGGATATGGTCCTGTAGGATGGCCAGACTGAAACACATTTTGTTTTCAAAGGCACCAACCTCATAATAATGGTGTTACTTGTCTTTTGGGATCTATTTGATCTCAGTTTCTAGCAATTTTCCATTGCAAACATCACGGGTTCAGTAGTCCAGATGAAGATTGATGGCCAGTAAGGGTAAGGTGGTACATCACGGGGGGGGCGCCACAAGCAGTTTTTAAGATAAAGACAGTGTTTTTGAATTCTGTAAATCACTGCAGAAAGAGACAGGCCTGACAAGATACCTCCCATAATGTTCTTTTATCAAGCTAGAGTTATATTCCTATATTTAAAGCAGGGCTGTAGGCTTGCTGTGAACCACCTCGTAATGTCCAGATATGCAGACCTAAAGTGTTTAGCATTGGTGATGATGCATTTCAGAAGCCTCAGAGCTAAATGAAAGTCTCACAAGAAGGGAGTTTTATACTAAGTATGGATGGAAGAGGGTATTTTGAGGAATTAATTTGTTCCTAAAGGCTACTTCAGTCAGACAGCTTTGACTTTTCTTGTCATGAACTGGACATTGTAATTGAATTGTCCCTCAGGTTTCTTTTAATAAGACAAGAAAACAGGCAGCAAAACAGCTCATATTGACATATCGGACTACACTTGAGGGTGCCACTATTTCTGTTGGCCTCCAGCAACAGCATGACCCATCATCCTCTCCCCGCAGCACTGGGCTCCTGAAATAGCTGACAGATTTCCTGCCAGTTGTCATGTGCAACTGTTACACTCATTTAGCCCCACAGAGCTACAGAGGGAGAGGGCACATTCTGCCACCTACTGGAAAAAAATAACAATTAAAATAATAATAATTATATATATATATATTATGCAAAGTATATTTACTATATATATATATTATATATATTTTCTATATATATATAGCAAATATATATATAGTAAATATATATAGTATATATATATATTACTATATATAGTGTATATATATATAATGCAAAGTATATATTATATTAATAATATAATATTCAGCAGAGAAATGGAAACTCTTTTATGCAGCTAAACACTGCCAATATTTTAAGTTTTGCAATCACCACTGTTTTAACTCCTGCAAGGTTCTGGTTGTTTTTGCTACAGCTTTTTTCCCTCATACTCCCATTGTCCAAGAATTGAAGTCCAGTTGCAACAACAGATATCATCTTCCTGAAAGCTACTACAGGATGGAGAGAGGGAAAAAGAATGTGTCTTTCTCTTACTAATTGCTGAATTCTCCATTTCAAGGTTATCACCTGCTTAAATAATTTAATTTTCCATAGGCACTCTAAAAAACCCAAAATCACATTTTATAATGTGCTTATCCATCAGATAATAAAAGTGTTTGTTTGTTTCACTGTACCAGTGAAATCCCTCCTTACTTACCATCCTTAACATTAGTTTGCATGCTTTTCTCAGACAAAACTGACATGAAATAAAGGTAAATGACAAAAATAGCAAAAGGTGATACAAATGTCAGGAGTGTTTGTTTGTAACAATTCCATATTATAACACAATCAGAATTGGCTTGTCTTCTAGCTATGGATGCATGAAATCTGTATTTGATAAATACACTCGCTGAAATAGAAACTTCCTGCAAAATTAGAAAAAAATAAATGAAAAATGTATCTTCTTTCAATGGCATCATTTTTACTTATCACTGATCCCCTGATACAGGTTTGTAACAGTATTAATGATTAGTGTCACTCTTACAAGGCTTACTGTTACTGATATTATCAGAGAGATTGTGCTTGAACCAGGTGGCAAAAGACAGACCAGCAAGATCTTTGCAGTTTCTGGAATAGAAACGGTTCTATAAAGAGTCTTTTCCTAATTAAATTTGAGATGACATTTCTAAGTCAAGTGATATTCCTTGGAATATTCATGCCTCTATCAAGGAACCGAGTGCTATGAACAGTGACATAGAATTACATTTAGAATGGAATAATTTGTTCATTGCTGCTGTGAATGAATAGAATGTCTTCAAAGGTTAAATTAGTTAAAGTGATCCCAGTCATGCTATTAAGGCAACTTTCAGATACACTGGCAAAGGAGCATCCCATTAAAAGGACTCAGTCTCATTAAAGACTTCTGCTTTCTTGACTGGAAAACAGGGTGAAGGGAGTAAAAATGAACTCTAAACAACTGCAACACAAAATATTAAAGTTCAAAGACCTTTTTTCTCTACTTTGAAAAACTGTATTTCATGTCACATGCTTTTTCTTTCATCGAAAATTTCTTTTGACAAGACTTTGGTCCACCCTTTGTGCACAGTGTATGTACATGCTCTTGGCCCCCATCCCTTTTCAGATCTTAACTGCATGTGTCCCCAGCTCTCATGGTCTCACCACAATAGGATGTGTGATTTAACGGGGCTGGTTCACACTATAGCTTCAGCCCAGCTTTAGCACAGCCTGTCGATCTCCTCAGCTATCTGAGTTGCCAGCATGGCCTCGTGGTTGACAGAGACATCTCAGCTCAACTGTTGCTGAAATTAGCTAGACCTCACTGTGCATAAGTATATCTATATATGATGTGAACCTTCTATAGCTACATCTCACCTCTAACACTGGGGAGGGGGTGTAAAGAATGCATGACCACCTGCAATTATTAAGCTTGCTGCTTTCAATCGTCTTCCCAGAAGCTGTTTTTTAAGAATGCCACATTTTCTGCTGGTAGTGATGGATAGATATTTTGACTGAAAGCAAGAGAAATTTGTGAGTTCCTTGGTTTCCATACTGTATATGAAGAATGCGGTGCAAATTTTAAAAGTTTAGGGCAAGTTCTGTAGTTCTTGCCTGCTGTTGGTGCAACTTCTGTAAACATTATGTCATGCTGTAAAGACGTTAGTTACTAAGCAAGGTTCTGTAAACAGTGACCAATCGTGACAGGATTTAAGCCATAACAAGATGATCCTAAAATTGATGTATTTGCAACTGCATTGCAGTTCATTGTGCCTAAACTGCTTTATAAATATTAATTAAAGCAAAAACTCTGCTGATAAAGCAGCATATCTGAGTTCTGGAAAGATGTCATTGTACCATGCTGTTATAATTTTATTGCAATTTAATATAATTTAAATTGTATTATATAAATAATATAATGTAAGAGAATGTATAATATATATGTATGTATTAAAAATAAATAAACTAGATTATGTGATATGAATTGAATACAATTTTTGGATGGAGAGCTCATCAGCAATATGTTAGCTGTTCACCTGTCCATAAGTCCCCCACATTGTCATCCCCTCAAATGTAATTTTGTTAAGTTATTCATTAAAGACACTTTAAAGATTAGAAGCTCCCTTTTATACATAACAGAGAATACCACGAGGAGATATTGTGTATGTAAATCTTTTAGATTTCCCATATTTGGGAGCAAACAGACAAAGCTTCACTGTTCTTCTTTTAATCTTTGTAATGGTCATACTAAAAGAGTCACATTTTTTAAATGCCACATTTCACATGTACAGTCTTTTAAGCAGTTAGGACCACAGGTGAGCCACAATCAAATTTAGAAAACCCACAAAGCATGCATTCCTTTTCATATCCTTCCACATTCCACACACAAAGGCAAACACACAAGTAAAACAGGGGAGGAAAAAAATGCACTTTTTTTATTTGATTGCAAATGAAAAACATTATGGCAGCTTTGTATTCTCACACGATATATCCATTGTTAAATTAGTGCAAAGACACAGGGCTTTGCAATACAATTCTGTGATTCTGTAGCTGAAATATGCAGGAAAAATAATAATAACAACAATAACAACAAAAACAATGTTAAAACTTTAAGCCAAATAAGCAATAGTCAATATTCTTGCCAAATATTTTAACAGAGAATACTTCCATTTCAGTTTTGAAAACAGTGACTTGAGAGAAAAATTATCTTGATAGCTTTCTACCTGAGAGGAAGTTTTGCTCAAAAAATTAAAAACAAGATGTAAAAACAAAATGAAGACTTCAGGAAAAAAAAAAATGTTGGGTTTGAGACATCAAAGAGAAATTGATATTGTGACATTTCCTTATCTTTCTCAAAAAGAGTAAATGATAAACATAATATATTAAACAGCCAAAACTTGTAAAATGGACCATTGTTTTCTTGCTCTTCAGAACAAATTTGGATATTGCTATTTGATAGAAGGCTGTGAAAAATTATTGGTTCTTGATCCACCATTTAACCATAAAATAATAAATATCCTAAAGAAGAAAAACTGCTTACTGAGTTATCTTTAGATAATCCTGAACTTAAGAAAATAAAGAAAAAAATAAATAAAAAGAAATAGAAACTCCTTATCTTTTGAATTAGACTGACAAATAAATCATTAAGTGTATTGTTTCCAATTCCAGCAGCTTTCTTGTCTTTCCCCACACCCTGTCATAGTAATTATAGTAGCATAAAAAGAATCCACAAGAAAGTTCTGTTGCTGCAGAGCAACAGTTTCACACATAAATTTCAGATTATAAATCAACAAATTTACATTAAAGTTGTATCTAAAAGGTGTACGTTAGCATTTTAATTATCCATAATTTTTAATTAAACTATCTAAATTTTTAATTAAACTATCTAAAGTATTAATTCTGTGAAGAATTATAGTAGCAACTGTCACTACATCAAGAAAATCTTGATTTCTTAGCTGTCATATTAATTTCCTAAATGTTTAATTTATCACCTTTTATCTCTTTCCCTCCCTTATTCTGCAACCAAGTAATAGTTGATTTTTTTCCCAAAGAGAAAAGACGGTAGTCACAAAGCACCATTCAGACATGCTCTGCTGGAGACTGAAATGCCTTTGATGTCGTATGACAGTTGACAGAAAAGTATTAAAAGAGATGCTTTATTTGCCAAATATCAATTCTAGTCTTCTACAGGCAACTGCCTGTGCTCCAATGACATTTTCCACTAAGATGTATTAAAAAGGAAGTCCCTTGCTTTGGCTTATTAAACTGTTTGGATTGCATAGAGGGATAGGTTCTATTGATATTTTTATATTTCATTTTATTTTATTTTTACAATGAGCAAATCTTGTGACCGTACACCTTCAGTGATTCATCTTTTACTTCTAAGTTAAAAAGCAGGAGCTTTCCTCTATGAATCATAGAATCATAGAGTCATAGAATCATAAAATCATAGAATCATAGACTGGCTCGGGTTGGAAGGGAGGTCATCTAGTTCCAACCCCTGCCATGGTCAGAGATGTCACCCACAATATGAGGTTGCCCAGGGGCTCATCCAACCTGGTCCTGAACACCTCCAGGGGTGGGGTATCCACAACTTCTCTGGGCAAAGCTGGTGATCCCAGCTTTCAGAAATCTACAGAGGCTCCCTGTCTTTTGGGAGATCTATAATCTTTGACTACTTCTGGAATGACTACATCTTTCCTTTACTGAGATCAGAGGGCCATTATTTTTTAATCTGGGGGACTGTCTCTCTTTCTCAGTGTAGTTACTACCCAGATATATATTTCACACATTGAATTGGCAGGCATCAGCTAATTCACCACTGTAATCCCCAAATTTCATTCATTAACTAGATTTCCATCCATTCATTTTGCACTCTAATATTCACTCTACCATGGTATCTTTAAATAATTGAATAATTACCCAGTTTTATTCCTGAAAGCTCATCTTTTCACTCCTTCCCAATGGTTGCTAAATATCTTCTTGCTTATGAAATTTGTCCTTGAAAATACTCACACTGTAGTGCTATTATAAGAGCCACCTTCAAGTATAATAACTTGGAAACCAGAAATAATTTTACCACTGCAGAACAGAGCTTTGCATGACTTAATTTATAATGTCAAGAAACATCATGGTGCTCCAGTCTGCTGTGCCAAGTTCATTTCAGAATATAAAAAGCCTCCTTTTTAGTAATGCAGTTATGTGAAGAAAATAGCTGAGGTAGCATCACCTTGATAGAACATATTAGTGTTTTGTGCTATAGTAGCACTTAATACATGTCCCTGTAATGTCCTTGCAACTAGGAGAAGTATACTCATGACTGCTATAAAATTATTTAGTATCTTAACCCCACTGCAAATCTGATAAACATTGC
Source organism: Netta rufina (assembly GCF_964035555.1). Taxonomy (NCBI): domain Eukaryota; kingdom Metazoa; phylum Chordata; class Aves; order Anseriformes; family Anatidae; genus Netta; species Netta rufina. Next base: position 103,541,386 of record NC_140124.1, read on the forward strand.
ATTCCAAAGAACATCCATCCATATTCAGTAACCCTATTTACAAAGTTAATGTAGAGATTTTTATGTGCTTACTACTGTGCATTTTCCTGTACAGAAAATACTCTTTCAATATTTTTCCATTATGCAAACAAGTGAAATTGCAACTCCAAACTGCACACAGGTGATTTGTTACTGGAGTGTCATGGCTGGAAAATTAACATGGAGTGGTCAAGTGAATTGTCTGAACTTTTGCATGGGAAATATATATTTATATATATTCCTCCTCTTCTCCTGCATTATTTCCTACAAGGAAGAGCCATTGACTTCTAACTCAGTGATTAAGGCTCATTTGATCGGAGGCTCATGTTACCATGACAACACCAAGGGAGCAAACTCAGTTCTGTGAAAGACAACCAAGCCACCTCCTCACAGAAATCTAGCAGTGCCTCCAGCAGTCCTTCGCCATCCAAAACACGTCCGTGCTTCTCTGATACTCCCATACACACTGCAAGGGCAGGCAGGTCCTTCCAGGCTCACAGGACTGCATCCTGAGCAGCATCAAGTGAAAGAAATCTCTGGAAAATGGGATCCGAGGACTGCATGATATTTCATACTTCTCATATTCATACCTTGCACACATTAATTTCTCTCTGTACATTTTTTTTCTATGAGTCACTTTCCATTTGTATTTTGAAATGGGTGGTCAATGTGCTCACCAGCTCCTAATGACAAACATTTTATCATAATGTTTTAATTTGTAGCTTCTTCCTGAGGTCACTGTATCTGCTTTTCATATCATATGCAAGAAAAGTGTGGATAGAAAAATTTAATGTATACAAATGTTTTATCAAGAAAAAGGTAACTGTCACCTCATTGTCCTAGAAACAAAGGTGGAAGATAAAAATAGTAGCCTCCAGTCACATTTTAAAACTATTTTCCTAACCTCAGCTTGTAGCTGGAATAAGACTGATTATCTGCACTCTGTAACACAATAGACTCCCTGCAGCATGGTTTTGTTTAATTAAATAAAGAAAAATTAACAACTTAATAAAGAAATTTTTCAGTATGATATTTCCAGAGACAAAATTTCTAGTTTCGTTTGTTGAAATTAGGATCTTATTGTAAAGTAAAAAAAATAAATAGGCCACATCTGGAGTGCTGTGTTCAGTGCTGAGTGCTGGGCTCCCCAGTACACAAGAGACGGACTCACTGGAGAGAGCCCAGCAAAGTGTCATGAAAATTGTTAAGAGCTTGGAGCGTCTCTCATACGAGGAAAGGCTGAGGGAGCGGGGATTCTTCAGCCTGGAGAAGAGAAAGCTCAGGGCGACCTTACAACCTTTTCAATATGTATAAGTACCTGGGGGGTGGAAGAGGAGGGCAAAGAAGACAGGAGAAAGTTGTGTTCCAGTCAGTCGTGATATGGTTGGTAGTTCTGCAATCAATGAAGCTTAACTTTTACTAACACTTGCAGTTTTCAAGGTGATTTGATAAGCATAATTAAACTTCAGGGCTTTACACATCAAATCACAGTACGGAACAAGAGATATCACCAATTCGTAAAGATGCATATATCTGAAGAAATACTGAATTATCCAGGGCGTTATAATCTGATCCAATGTAGAAATGTACAGGATCTCAGGAAGTCATTTGGGAAAGCTGCTAGGGAGCCACTTCTGATTCCTTTACAAATAGTTGATCTCCAGCTCAGATATCAGCATAATTTAAACTCGCTCGATTTGAACACAGTGGAGAATGAGTCACTCCCTTGTGTGAGCATTTTTTTGAAAAGCATATTAAAATCAGAGCTTTTCTTATAGCTGTGACCACAGCAGAACACTTCTCTTCTGCATTTAAGTGTTGAAAAGAAGAAAAAGATCTGGTAAGAGACCATGTAATTATAGAAGATAAAGAGAGACAAAAGGTAGGGAATGAACAAAGAAAAAATACAGGGGAAGGAAAGCAGACAAAAAAAATATAATTAAAATGGAAAACCAAAAAAAAAGATGTACAAGGGAGATTTAGAATATTTAGATATGAAAACAATGTATATTATAAATGATGCTACCAGCAAACCAAATACATGAAGGATTCAGTCAGGGAAAAAAGTGAGGAAGTGATATCATGAAATAAGCCAATGCTTCATTAAAAAGAAAATTTGAAGAAGAATCAAAAGAGGTGAGTAAGATTTAACTCTATGAACTAAGGTAGATAACAGTCTTTGTGATTTCTCCATGTTGTCATCTGCAGTAGGGATCATTTGTTTGAACCTCTACTGTAGGATTAAGGTTGGAATGAGGACACAGGCCCCTGGCAGGTGTCCAGCAACACTAATAAATTTAGAGTATTGGCGCATGATCTTAAAAGTTGTTGAGATATACAATTCTTTCTAATCCATCTGAGTTGAGCCCTCATCAGGTCGCTAACTGAGCAGAAGAGCTTTTATGTGTGTAATGACTTTGAGTTTCCTGAGATGAGGGAGCTCCTGAGGGAGTTAGATCTCTTAGTAAGAGATCTAGCGCAGTGGAAGAACTGGGAGCAGGGCCATCTGTTCCAGTAGTTAGTAGATGACTTTGCCATTTTCTGAAAGTGTATCCCAAGTTCTTGCATAAACCTATAGCAGAACAAATATATTGTTGATGTTCCTAGTACATTGAAGGTGACGTCATACAGGAGAGATTCAAATACCTCTGTGGATTGCTATTATTCTCTAATAGCAATCAAAGAAGAAAACTACCAGAAAACTGATTTTACTAACTTTGATCACACAAACGAATCTCTGTGTATAATGGCTGCTTCTACATTATGCAAGAATCCATCTGTGCTGAAAGACTGATGAGTTTAGTGGGCAATAGGTCACTTCTAAGAAAGAAAGAAACAAATCTGAAATGTGAATAAAAGCAATATGTATATGGAATTACATTTTATAGTTATAAAAACAACTAAACCAGAATAACAGTACAAGCAGAAAATGTGACCTCTGTACTAAGTACCAGTAGATAATCTGTTAGTATCTTGGAAAATTTTAGAATTTACTGCTTTCCCAGTCTTTCTGGAAAATGACAGCTTTAAGTTTCCCCATGCCCTTATGCTTTCTCTGAGTCTGCTTCTGTTTCAGGAAAAATGGTAGGATTTGGAAAGCATAAGACTTTTCATTCTTCAACATGTTTCTTATCCCATCATACTTGCAAGAGAGTCAAAGAAAACAGATAATATTAAAACTGATATTTTCAATTGACAGAAAAAAATAAATAAATAAAGTATTAGAAAATGCTAATGTTTAACCTTGACTTAAAGAACAGAAAGAATTAATATTATTACCATATTTTTTCCAAATTGCCACATGGATTAAAATAAACTTTTGTTTCCAGTAATAGTACTCATACCATTATACTTATGTTTATGAGCTTTGGAGTACATTTGCCCCACCTTTTAGATACTTCTTCTTGACATCCAAACAAATAGTATTCATGCTACATGTATGTAGTTATGAAGAACAAGTTCCATACATACTCACATAAAGTAATTCTCTACTTCTAGGCCTGTGCTTAGAATGCCAGATATATGGACCTAAATTTTTAGAAATAGTCAGCCTGTCCAGGACCTAAGATCACTTGTGGATGCTTTTAGAATCCAGAAAGATCCAGTAGTAAATGCTGACAATGAGAATGTTTCCAAAACTGGCTGCTGCAATGATGGTGAGCTGCTAGCAAGTACCTTTATTTCCTGGGGACCCATAGCCCCAGCACAGATTTCTACAACTTGTCAACCCCATTTATTCTATTGTTCCACAATTACCAGTAAAACAATACAACACAAATGTCCTAAAGTTGTCTAGCTCCCATGTCACAGAGCACAAAGCTCCACTTGAGTCCTGTAGATAATTGTTTACTCCAAAACAATTTCTCTGAAAATGTTCTTGTTTTGGAACAGTGCATTCCAACGATGTTCTGTTTTCCAAGTTTTTGTGCACTAGTCTAATTGTAGCTAAAAGGCTCAACCACCTGTTATGCCTTCTGCACATTAGCAGTATTTATATGAGGAATTCATTAAGCTGTTTCTGTTTTAGTGGTTTGAAACTCAGCAGAAGACCTACATTGTCTCTGAAACACCACAAAGCAGGGCACTGGTGTTCATATGTATGTCCTCCTGGGCTGCTGTGCTTTTTAGCTGTGGTGCAACATTCAGCTCTTTTCACATAAATTCTTTAAAAAGGGGAAGAGAGACTTTAATAGACTTCCAGGCTGAGTTGGTGGAGGAACTAACTTAAAACAGCTGGAGTTAAATGCTGTTCCTTTTTTCTTAAATGTTCTAGTAATCAGAACAACAGTGATAATACTGAATGTATCATTATTGGTCTCAAAGCTAGTACACAACAAATTGTATATGTCAACTCTGTGACTCAAACCATTCATTTTCATACCCTGAAAAACATTTTCAACTGAATGGTAGCATCCAGTTACCTTTAGTCATTTTTCAAGGTTTTCTATACAACTGTGACAACAAAATATTTCTTCAGTTCTTTGTTGTGTGTGTTTTGTTGTGGTTTTTGTTTTTGTTTTTGTTTTTGTTTTTAATTTTTTCCCTTTTACTTGATGACAGGTAACAATTAGAAGAAAGGCTCATGCAGCAGCTAATATGCAAAACCACAACATCTCTGACGGACAGGGAAAAGAGAACAGTGTTTGAAAGTAGCAATGAAGACAGGAATAAGTATTTCCTCAATAACATTTCCACATACATTATCAAAAAGTGTTTAAGACCAGGTTGGATGGGGCTTTGAGCAACCTGGTCTAGTGGGAGGTGATCCTATTTGGAATTTGGGTTGGAATTCGATGATGTTTCAGGTCCCTTCCAAATCAAACCATGCATACATGTACCAAAATCCCATTTACATCTGTAGAGAAGTGGCTTAATTCTTTTAGCATGCCAGTTTACACAGGATGAACTAGGTGAAAGGTACATAACCATTGTCATGAAGAGCATGATTTAAACAATTTTTTATTCCATTTGGAGTATTTTCCCTATTAGACTGGAGACAAATGACTAAGCGTTCTTAAATACCCTTGCGTATTTTGGGGGAAAAATGTATAGAAAGCTCCATTCTCTTAGCACATTAGAGATAAATAGCTGGTAAAAGATTCTTTATTCAGATATGCCACTACAGGGAATCCTACATCCAAAAAGATGAGCATCTGTGCTACTTCTGCTAGCACCTGCATTTTCAGTTGAGAAAACCTTGCATTATTTATATTTTATTTATCATATCACCAAATGCCTCAGGCTCTTTCCTCTCTGCATCTTTCCCATTGCCTTTTCTAAATCAAGAAACTCAATTGCTCCTTCTGTTAAGACCGAAAGATCATTTGTTACCTGAATTCATTTTATAAATGTGATTTTTTTCTAGATGAAAAAAGTTATGCTAATAGCCATTAACTATTTTAAGCACAAGTTGTTTTGTTCAATTCTTTTTTTTTTCTTTTTTTTTTTCTTTTTTTCTTTTTTTTTTTTTTCCTTTTTTTTTCTCTAGTATAGTAATTGCAGTGAGCTCTGATTAAAACCATTACCATTAGGCTATTCCAAGTAAGCAGTTCAGATATTATAACATGCAGGGAAATCCTCTGCCTGATTTCTTTGTGGTAACAGATCACTCCATATTGTGCCCATTTTAGGGCACAATTTGACCTTCTGACAAACTGAATTAGGTTTTTAATAATGTGTTCATTAAACAAACCAAACCTTTCTAGGTATGAAAAGTCAGCAACTGTTGCAACTGCTGCCATATGGCACTGTGGAGTTTCAATCCTTTCTTTATCAATTTACTTGTAACGTATGTATTGAATTTCAAAAACAATATGATTCAACATAGGACTTTGCAGGAAAGGACTATAATGAAGCTGATTTTTAAACCAGTGATGTGGGTGTGTTCATGTATAAAGAAAGAATATATAAGAATTTTAAATAATTAAAACTAAGGGGGTTCTTGATGTGCAAATTTCCATACTGTCTAGGCTCAAACATTCAATGTTAAGCAAATGTCCTTAGCAACAACAGCAAACATACTGCAATTTTAACTCATTGAAAAATCTCATATAATTATTATCTTATTTTTTCTTTTTAATTAAGGATTAATGCTTAAAGTTTTATAATACGTTTGCATGGAACTGGGGCTGAGTTCAAGGCACAGTCAATCACCCTAACTCAAATTACTTTCAGCACAATTTCTTAAAATTTGTAGGGTATCATAAATTGACATGGGAGGAGATTGGCATAACCTTTCACAGCAGTGCATGAACATTCAGAATAGAAGGAGGATAAACTAGATGTGAGATCTTAGCAGCACACTTTCAGTCACTGTTTGGTGATGTGTGATTTTCTGCTGGCTTTTAGTAGCTCTTGCCTCCCTCTAGAGTCTTTACTCTTATACTTACTTCTCTCAGAAAAACTAATTCTTTTTTCTTTCTTTAAAAGTGGACATGAAATATTTAGAAAAAAATCTTTGTGAAGAAAATATACTGAAAATGTACACCAGTGACTGCACAATAGACTACAGGTCTCATGCCACTTCCTCATCCCTGACATCAACACAGCTACTTGAAGCAGGCCTACATGTAATTAGGTATTGTGCAGGCTTGACCAAAAGTTAACATTGACCTGATTGGTCAGGACTGGACAGTACATACTGTATCCAAAGAATGACCAGGGAAGGACTATAGTAACTGAAGATATCCTTTTAGAAACTTTTACTAAGAGTTTTTACATTGGATTGGCAAATTTCAAGTTCCTTTCATTTTCCAAAGAGAAAATGCATCTGCATTCCCCCGGAGATGAATTAAATTTTAGAGTAGGAATAAAGCCCTCCAGGTGGGACAACTACAATTATCTTACTCATATATATAAGCATATTCTAATGAAAAGCCATGACTGTTTAATAATATTTAATAGTTTGCATTTAACACCAATCTTTTTGTCATTTCTGAAAGATCCGTCTCTTGATAGTGTAAAGGTCAGCATACTTATATCCTCACAATTTTATACGATATAGTATGCTAAGTTGATTGCTGTGTAAAATCACCAATTAACTTTGCTTTTTTACAAAGGACAGGAGATTTCTGTTCATAGTCCTTACATTAGATACTGCACAGGTGAAAGTAAAACATCAAGCGTGGTTCTCAAGTACTCTTCTGTTGCCAATGTGTGTGCAGATTTTTTGCAAGCAGCAAGAGGGTAGATCACTATGACTTGAAACTCTTTCAATTCTATCTCACTCAGACTTCTGAGTGAGAAAGAAATACATTATTGTACCTTGTAGTAGAAGCAAAACTTGGAATTTATAAACTGCAGTATAAATCTAGCATGCTAGATTTTCCTTATTCCCTCCCTACAATCAGCTTTTTTAAAACCCTCTTATTCCAAACATTTTTTTGTTTATTTTATATATATTTTTATATAAGACTTTCACAATTTATTTATTTTCATTGTGAGTTCTCAGGGACAGGGTCTATTCACATCTCTTCTCCAAAGGATTCCAAACACACTCTTCACATGTAACAAAAAGCAGAATGCCAGCTGTCTGCCTGTCCTGAAATGAGAGGTAATTGGAATGTCTTCTTGCATTATTATTCTGTTCTGCAAATTTTCATTTACATATTTTAAAAGCAAGCTTGAACTGAGAATCTAGATCTGTCTGTGACTCCAATGTTTTCCTATACACCTGAATCTCAAGAACAAACATGAAACCTCTAAATTTTCAAAATTTAATTTATAACTAGATATTGGAGACCAAGTTCAAAATTTGTATTTTCTAGGTTTAGATTCAATGAGTCTCTCTGTTGTTGTCATACTGGGTGACAGATTTATTTTTTGTAATTATTGGTAAGAGAATCCTTTAATACCATTTGAAATTTGTCTATCAGTAATTCATTCAATGAAATCCACTTATATATTTGCAGAGAAAGAGAGAATAACAATAACATATAAAGGAAACAGTGCACATGAAAAAATAAGATTTAGGATAATTTTTATTAAAGACATGGAAGTACTAGTGGAAGGTCCACCCAAGAGGGACTGTAGCAACAGTCCTCAACAAAGAGAGCAACTAGTTAGTCTGCATTCAGATTTAGCACAGCTGACCATGAAAACTTGCAGGTCAAGTAAATGAAAAATGCTTCTTCTTAACACCAGCATCACCAGCATGATTTTTGCCAAGACATCTCTTGTAGAAATTAAATTTGTCATTTATTAGCAATGGAAAACACAGCCTGGTTTCTTGTTGGAAGAAAGGGCTAGTGAACACAGAAGTGCAGCAGCCTGATAGCCCAAAGCAGAAGCCAATGATTGCAGCAGACAGACTGAACATTGACATAGAAAGTAAAGAACAGGAAAAAAATGCAAAGGAAAAGTCAGTCTTGTATCAAAACATGTTTCCTGATTCAGAAATTCTTGGGAAATAGATTACTTTCACTCAAGTTTTTTGCTTGAAGATATTCAAGTTCTCATTTGTCATTTTTATACTCAAGTAATGGGGAATAAGTACTTACAGACTGAGACACATCTCATTAGCAACCTCTAAAAGTCATCCTGTGTCTCCTGAATGTATATAGGTTTAAATCAGTGCTGATGTTTCCTGACAGTCCCTAGCACAGGCAGTTCTCATATCCTTCCACCAGACAGCACAGCATTAGCAGGCATTCCACACATGGACTTGTTGCAAGAGATGTGCTGCTTTTCCTATCCTTAACTAGTTCACTTTGCTAAATTCAGCTTGAGACTATCTTTCGTAGTTTCAAAATAAGACCACTATATTTCTTCATTTCTGAAGCATAACTTAACTATTTTACTGTCAAAGTATAAATCATGTTCTTGTAGTTGAAATCAAGAATTCAAATTCTCATTATTTCATGTAGGTAATTTCATAGAATCATAGAATCATAGAATATCCTGAGTTGGAAGGGACCCTTAAGGATCATCAAGTCCAACTCTTGACACTGCACAGGTCTACCCAAAAGTTCAGACCATGTGCCTAAGTTCACAGTCCAATCTCTTCTTAAATTCAGACAGGCTCGGTGCAGTGACCACTTCCCTGGGGAGCCTGTTCCAGTGACAAAAAAAATTTCTTTTTTTTTTTTTTTAACAAAGATCAAAACTGGCATTTACTGTGAAGTTAGCAATTATAATGTATTGTAAATGTCTACATCAGCAAGTGTGAATAGTTTTTTTATTCCTATATGGAAAACAGCATTAAGGCAAGAGTTCCTTTACTCTGTGACTGTCTCTACTGCAGTTAGACAGGATAGCTACCAGACACTGGAGTGAAGCTGCTTCCCTAGTGATTTGAATTCCTCACTATAATGTTCTGCAAAGTGAGGAGGTTTTTGAAAACCCACATTGTGCTCAGAGATCTCCCATGTTTTCCAGGCACCTTGCTGAAGAATCAAGCTAGGACATCGGATTGTTACCTGAGTTACAACAAACTCATATCTGCCTGTGTTAAACCTTTCCAAAAGAAGTCGAAAGCTCCTCTTAACCACCCGAGGATAAATGATGTGGATCAGAGATGACTCATTGTGAAAATAGGCTCAAGACCCAGGCTTTCTTCAGAGTATAGACACGTGCCCTTGTATTTATTTCAATGCATCTTCGTAACTGTAAGTGTACCCTTTTTTTTTTATTTCTTCAGATAACTATTGATCCTCAGCAAGCATGTGCACTGCTCTCTTTCCAAGCAATTTACGTGGTTCTGCCATTCACAAACACCCACTCATCTCTGTAGAATGCCAGTCTTTTTACCTTCTGCTGGTTTCAATTCAAAACCTCAGCTGATTAAACTGCGTATGTTCCTCCTACTGTAAAATTTACCAGCAGGATTCATTTTGTTTCCTTCTTTCTTTCATCAGTTCTCTCATTTTTTCTGAGTTGAAAAATGTTAAAAATATTTAATCAGCCAGGAAATACCTACCCATCTAGATACCATTATTTAGCATAGCAGCTACTGAAATAACCCATACTGTACTGGAAATAGTCTACCTTATTTTTTTTCCATGCAGTATACTTTTTCTGTGAGTTATAGGACTAAAAGTTACTCACAGAATAATTAATATTTTTATATTTATAGGCCATGCAGGTTACAAACAACAGGCCAAATCCCTACCTCTTCTACTTTGTTTCACTTTGGCAATATTCTCAGTATGATTAGTCATTTTTGCAACAGAAGGTCAGATCTTGAGATCCTTATTCTTTCAGGTGAATTCACCTTTTCAGGTGATTACTAGCTGAAATCCACCAATAGAATAGAGACCAAAGGATTACATCTGATCCTGAGTGCAGTCTCGAGCTTGATGTGTTTCGTCTTTAGCACTGGCAGGTTTGCTCTTCAAGCAAAGATATTTGAGCTGACATTCTGAAACAAAATTGTAGAGCCTGTGTCTTCTTTCCACAGAGCCCAGGCCTGGTGGCATCCTATCATCTTCATATTCCCCATGAATCTGAGTTGGGTCCCTGAGTGGATATAAGCAGGTTATAGGGCTATAAGTTTTCAAATATCAAATGCAATCCCGTGATACCATGTGTGATAACAGTAAAATCCCTCTCATAGGTGTAATGACTGTTTTCTTTGTGTTCTTGTGATCCTTAGCAGTAAGATCAACCTAATGAGTCCATATAGAAAAGGTGCATGCTTGGCTTTTTCTAGTGGATGCATTACCCATAGGCAGAAAAGATTACATCTTTTGATCAGGAAAAATTCATTTATTATTCCTTGATCTTTTTTCACTTTTAGCATTTGAGATTTTGAGGTCAGAAAACAGAGCCAAAACAGTCACACACAAGACTTTTTATATTCTCCTCTATATACCAGAAATTAGATTCACAGTTTCCTCAGCCCTCCTGCTTCTCCACATCTTCACCAGATGATGGTCTTGTAATGCCTGGAGATTGCCCATATAGGCTGGGTTTGTGGCCTGTATGGTAAAATGAACTAACAGAGTGACAGAGGTCTGTACAAAGGTTTACAGAACTAAGATTTGAAAGAAGGACCAGTACGGATAGATAATATTGATGGGATATTTATAATTACATGATAATTATTTATCAAGTAAGCATAAATAAACAGAACCCACTTTTTTTGTTTGTTTGTTTGTTTGTAAACACCTGGTGGATAAAAATGCAGTCCCTATGTTGCTGAATTGTTTAATTTTGTTTAATTTATTTATATAAAACATCTGAGAAGGTAGCTCTCTATCTTTAAAATCCATTGAATCTGAAAAACCTATTTTAGCTACTCAAAATGTTGAATTAATTCAGCAAGCATAAATACCTGCTAGTTAAGTTCACCTTTCTTTAATTCTACCTCCAACAAAGGCTCTATTAATGAGAATTTTCTATTTAGTAATGTGTTTCCCCCCAGGATCTCTAATTAAAGACTGTACACATGTTTTCTCCTACTGAGTAAACTGCAGTATTGATAGCTACTCTTGCCACACAGATACATACATCTAACAAACATGCCAAAAAACAATGTGTTTTTCAAAACAACAAATTCTACCCAGGCAGCAGCTAATTGGAATTTAGGAAAAGATTATCAGCTTGTGAGGACTAATTCATAAAAATGAATATAAAAAGAATGATACAAAGCCATTTGGAGTTCAGAGATAAACAACTGTGAGGGACAGCACCTTTTGGGTACAATATATTAATTTTAATTTTACATTCTTTTTTGTGCCAAAAGATACACAGACTTTTGCTAGATACATGGAATGTATTAAATGGGAAGAACCAGATTCCAGTTTTCAGCAGTTTCCATTATCACCTTCATGAAGGAAAGCATGGTTTGTAAACAACATAGATTTCTTTTTTCTTACTCTCTACTTTTTCCCTTGTTTGAGAAATATCCAAGGCCAAATTACCCAGCAGCACAGACTAGCTGTTGTGGCAACCATAGCCTGTGCCCAAGTGTGTCCAATAGTTTGTGGCCACATGTATGTGTCCAACAGAATGACTATACAAGTTTCTGGTAGTTGTTTCTCTTCCTCTCCATTGCTGTTGACAGGTAGTATGTAAGAGTTACGGGTTTTACTGGAGACCAAAGTATGCCTTAAACAGAAGTAGAACAGTATTTATATAATACTCATGTATTATTCTTAAAGGAAGCAAATAAAGTACTCTGGCCCTGCTCATGAAGTACTGTGTAAGTGAAGACTGAAGGATGAAGTGCAGGCTGTTACCCAGAAAAAGGTTTATCTCCAAGTCATACTTTTCCAATAGTATGCTGAGTTTGGGAAGGTTCTTCCAAAACTTATTAAACCTGTAAAAGGTTATTCCTCTTTGCTGAATATATCATGAAGGTCTTTTCTAAATAACAGTAAGTGATTCTTTTTTCAAATTTGACAGCTAAGAAAAGCATATGATTTTAAAGCACTGAATCTCTTTTCTGCAACTCAGGGGGTTCTAGTACAGTGCGAACAGTTTTGAATACAAATGTGCAATAAACTGCCAATTATGAAAAGAATCCAATTAGCTTGTTCTTGAACACTGAATATTTGCTTTGCATACACTTTCTTTATTATGCATTTGAAGAATAAGAAAAAGGTAATTGTGGAGACCACAGGAGGGAGGATTTTTTTCTTGCTTTCAAAAGCAAAGCAGATCCAAAAGCTTTGGGATACATTTGGCTCACAGTGATGGGGGTGGGGGAAAGAATGAAAAAGAGAAAGATAGCAGGAAAACAGTGCTATTACTAGAAATGTCTGAAAGGGCCTCTGGTTTTGATTTAGGTTTAGGATTAAGTTTATATTAGAATCCAAGTTATTGCTGCTAATTGGTGGACCTGAAGAATTGGGAACAAAGCTAGGGTCCTGATTCAGATGTTTAAATTAATGTTTGTTTGTTCTTTGCCTAGATGTGATCCTTGGTAGATGAAAATTACAATATTATGAAAAGCTAGTTTGAATATTCCCTTTTGTTGATGCATGGCTTTGCACAGGAACATTATAAAACTTTTCCTCTTACAGTTTACCTGCAACATTCCTGTTCTCATCAGTTTCTTACCTAAGACCCACCTCTTTTTTAACACAATGCATTGAATAGCTTTCTATCAATGTTGCCTATTTCCTTTCCTCTTTTATTTAGGTTTGTTTGAGAGGTCTTTCAGTGCATCTGGACTTAATGTGCATTCTGAAATCTACTGTAGGTATTTGGAGTAGCTTATGAGTAGTTCATGAAAAAGAGCAGTCACATTACTTATTTGCATGCCTGGACCATTGGTACTACTGTATCTGTCAATCCTCCTGCTTACTTTGTTGGGGAAATAGGAACTGTTTACTTTATTTACCAGTGCTACTATACAAGCAACCACTAAAATCTCAATAGTGCTTACACACACACACACACACAAAAAAAAAAAAAAAAAAAAAAAAAAAAAAAAAGAGAGAGAGAGATAGAGAGAGAAACCACTGCTCTTAATGTCTGACAACTTCAGTGGGAGAAAAGGGATATGTTGTTTATCCCAACTTTATCCCAAAAATACCTGTGTATTTTTATCTAAGTGAAGCCACAAATATTCTATCATCTCTGTTTTCAGCAAGACTTCTATGTCAAAACAATCTGGTTTTCTGCCTCCAGATGGACTAGCTAAGCTCACTAAATTCTTTTAAGAGGTAATTAAGTTAGCATTAGGAGTATTAGGAGCTGCATATAATACTGCGGTTACTCAGCTTCTATAAAATATTCATAGCAAGGAACTGACAATTTTTGATTTAATAGTATAGGGGCCAAACTTCCAAACTGAGCTCTAAAATTAGTGTCAGTAAATTTTAGTGCCTGCCTGCCTGCCTGTCTTTTCCAAACAGGAAAAAGCACACATGGTAGGAGAACTAAGCTGAATTCTGCTCTACACCTGGATAAATCCATTTAACTCTGAATGATTCATTCTGATGCATGTCAATGTAGCTTTTGACCTGTGAAGCTGAGGAGTGAAAGGGAAGCATGCTCTGCTGTTAAAAGCAAGCTGTATCTGCCAGAGACAGACTCCTTGTTGCTTACCATCCTTGCGTGCAAATTAGGATGGCCATTTCTAACACAGCCCACACAGCCTGCAGAGCTGCACAGCAGATGAGATTCAAAACGACAATGATATAGTGTTTTAGAATGAGGCAAAAGGCAACAAGATCAAAACTCACAAACAGAAGCCACACTGAATGAATTATACTCCTGAAAAAATAAACTTAACTTGTTGCTTGACAGGTGAGTATGAAAATAAAATTACCTCGTAGATCCGTCCAGTAACAGGACAGATAGGAATGCCATGCTGCTGTGTTCTCCAGATCCTGATGGATTACTCAAAACTAGGCCAGATACGCAGACTGAAGCATCTCTTGTATTATTTTGTAGGTGCATTAATAAATGCAGAGGGACAGGATTCCTCCTTAGAGGTTAAGTTAGTGCCAGTGCAAATGGAGGTCTCCCTGGAGCCTTCTCTTCTCCAGCCCTCTGAGCATCTTCGTGGCCCTCCACTGGATGTGCTCTAACAGATTCATGTCTTCCTTATTCTTCAGGCACTAGAGCTGAACACAGGCTGAATACAGCTGAACCCCATCTGGGGTCTCACAAGAGTGGAGCAGAGACAGAGAATCACCTCTCTGGACCTGCTATCCACATTTCTTTTGATGCAGTCCAGGATACAGTTGGCTTTCTGAGCTGCAAGTGCACACTGCTGGCTCCAGTTCAGTTTTTCATTCACCAAAACCCAACAAGTTATTCTCCACAGGGCTGCACTCTATAAATTCTTTTCTCAGCTTGTATTCATGTTTGGGACTGCCCCAAGCCATATTCAGGACCTTGCACTGGTCTTGTTGAACTTCATGAGATTCACATGGGCCCACCTCCTGAGACTGTTCATGTCCCTCTGGATGGCATCCTTTCATTCCCATGTGTCAACTGCACTACTCAGTTTGTGTCATCTGCAAACTTGCTGAGGAAATATATCATACCAGAACATAAAATGTCACTCTGTAGACAGGACTGGATCATGGAGATGAAGAAGTGCTTACCCTCAGGCTGAGGAAGATTACAGCAGTAATGACAACGGGGTTCTGCAAGGCACCCAAAAAAATATTCAGTTTCTATTCATTGTGTAGGCATCTTTACAGCCATCACCGTAAAGACAGACACCATCTCTATCTCTAAGGAGTAGACAAAACTTTAAAAAAATGTGTTCCTTTTGAACAGAAATTAATTCTACAGGACTGCTGAACTCCTTTTGATGTCCAAGTAACAACACTGTATTAATTTCTCACTAAAAGGAAAATACTAGAAGAGGGAAAACCTCCCATGTCAAGGAAACTAGGAGATCTACTGCAAGCCTATATCTCCAAAATGCTTTTCCTGCTTCTGTCGCCAGGACATTCAGAATACTGCAGAGTAGCCCCAAGACCTCCATTTTCTGAGTTAACGCTAAATCCTCTTGAGATGTTGTTGTGGTTTAACCCAGACGGCAGCTAAACACCACACAGCCGTTCGCTCACCCTCCCCCCTCCCTCTCTAGGATGGGGGAGAGAAACGGGAAAGTGAAGCCTGTGAGTTGAGATAAAGACAGTTTATTAAGACAGGAAAATAATAACAACAATAGTAATAATAACAATAATGTCATTGATGTACTGCAGGTGTTCAGGAGCTTCCCCTTGCTTCAGTGCAGACTGGATCAGTCCATGGCAAATAGTAGGGCCGTGTTTTCACCCCTGGGACAGCCAATTCCAACTCCCATCCAAGTGAAAGCAAACTGTGACCTGCACTCTGCTGCTAGAGGGATGGAGAAAAATGCATTAGCGATATCAATTGTGGTGTACCACTGATGATAATAGTACTAATAATAATAATGTGTACAAAACAAGTGATGCACAATGCAATTGCTCACCACCCACTGACCAGCCTAATACTGAGTAGTCTGCCCCCACCCCCACCCCGGCTAGCCACCCCTATATATTGTTTAGCATGACGTCAGATGGTATGGAATACCACTTCGGCTAGTTTGGGTCAGCTGTTCTGGGTCTGTCCCCTCCCAGCTCTTGCTGCGCCCCTACCCTGCCCATTGGCAGGACAGAGTGAAAAGTTGAAACGTCCTTGGCTTGGTGTAAGCACAGCTCTGCAATAACTAAAACATCAGGGTGTTATCAGCACTCTTCTCATCCTAAGCCAAAACACAGCATTCTACCAGCTACTAGGAAGAAAATTAACTGTCCTAACTGAAACCAGGACATATGTGTTTTATCATGCTCATGCTACTTCCCTTCAGCTGTTTTTAGGGGTGAGTTTCCAAAGTGAAATCTTTAAAGGTTGCAGAAGATTAAACTTTTAAAGGTTTCCGTTTGTCCAGGATACAGTTGATACAATTAATCACTACTGAAGAAAAATTACCATATATAAAAATTTCCCTGCTCAAATGAAAGATTGCACCAAAGATTAATAGTAGCCTTTCTAGTCCCCTGTTCTTTGAAATGTATGGGGAGGACAGAAGCATGTGAAAGCAGCCTTAGGACTAGCAGCTTCAAAACAAAGACTTTCAGCAAAGATGTATACTGAATATAATTGCTATTATCTATGTATATTTCACATTTTTACACTTCTAATCTTTTGGTTGTTTTTTAGGCAGAACTGAATTCCATTCCACACTGCAACTTAAATACCCCCCATGTAATGACATTCAATTCCTAGCAGTTTTCTTATTTGATTGCAATTAGCACAGACAAATGAATGTAAACAGGAGTGTTTTTAACAATAGAAGTAGGCTTTGTATAATACACCACCTGAGAAGATAGTAATGTGCAATTACACACAGAGAAAAATGTAATTTATTTGGAATAAATATCTGAGGTGCAAGATTAATCCTGTCAAAAAAAAAAAAAAAAAAAGAAAGATTGTCAACTAAATTGCACCTTTTTATGTGCTGCTGCCTTGAGACTGATATTTTATATTAAAAAAAATAATAATAATAACAAAAATAAAACAAACACACAGTGTTGCTCAAATGACAAGAACTGCAAAATCCAGAGTGCCACAATTTCAGTGCTCACAACTGAGACAGAGCTCTTGAAATCTGGCACTTAATCTGTAAAGGCTTGGAAAGATTTGTGGACTTTAGACCTGGACCAGAAGAAGATGTACAAATACATGGTACTACAGAAAGAGTTTAAACGGGAGTGTCAGTGATTGCAATGCCTTTAATTACTTCCGTAAAATAAAAGCAAAACAAAGTTACTTCTATATGCATATACAAAGAGAGGCAAGAAACTCAGACACAACTGAATCATCTACACCTTTATTAGTATTATTATAGTCTTTGGTAGACTTTGGACTGTGCAAATTTGTACTGTCCCAAATAGTTCTTAGGCATGATTTTGGTCAAAACTGCTTGCCAGGCACTGACCCTTGTTACAGGGTTAAAAATATTAATTAATTATGTTAATTAATTGTGGGGCATACCCTGACAATCGATGTTAGAACCAGAGGACAGTTCTGCACCTACTTCATTTACTTGTGTACACACAGACCAACAGACTTAGACAAGACAAAAGAATGAAGCACTTGGGGAAGGAACTTAATTGACACCATGTGGTAAATCCTGAATGGGGATTCAAGCCACAACATATTCTGAGCTCAAATCAATTAGGGTGTAATCAGGGTCCCGTATCAGCCCCCAACACAGAGCACAAAACCTTCCAGCTCGCATTAGTCAGGGCAGTAGGCAGTCTTGCCCGGCTGCCAGATCTCACTGAGCCACCCTCTCACTCCCGTTCCTCTAAAGGATAGGGTTCCTTCCACATCTCTGCCTCTGGTCTTGCTATCTGCAAGGCTGTTTCTCCCATTTTTTCCCCTTTTCATTTTTGCTTAGGCTTCCCAGTGGCAGTGTAGGGTGCAACAGGTGTTAACATCAGTACAATCTATTAGTGCACAGTGGTTGATTTAAAAGACTAATTTTTTTACCTTGTTTTGTCACAGTACAACAAATCATTCTCAAGATGTATAATTATTATTAATAATGCCATTAGTGTTAGGAATCTCCTGGGCTTGCTGCCACTGTTTGAGCAAACACTGAATAAACATTAGCATGTCCTATTGTGCATTTCCAGGGTTTCCTACCAGTCTCAAATCTATTAGCAGAAAATACAAAGCTTGAGTCAGTCCAGAAGATTACCTTTAATCCTTGCAAAAAATCTCACTGAAAAATACTGAGCATCTGTAACATTTTTAATGAGAGAAAATGGGATAACTTGGTCTACAATTGAGATTAGATGGAAAAGTAGAATACGTTGGCTTTCGATGCAATGAAAAAACACTTCACTTCACGCTTCTTTATTAAAATATTCCAATACTGTACAGACATAAAAACTTAGGACTAAATAAGGTTTAACTTTATTAAAGCTGTATCTTTATTTCAGTTTTTAAATGAAATAAGCTAGTAGAAGTAATGCTGTATAAAAATAAGTAAAAAGTATATTTAGCAAATGTTTTCAGAGAAACAAGAATAGCATTTGGTATTATCTGTAGATAAAAATGAATGCTCAATTTAAAAGTAGCTTTTTAAGAAAGAAAAGAAAGAATGAAAATGATGCTTTAGGCTTTTCTATTACACTGTTTTAAATTGATTTATGAAAAAATGGACAAGAGGAATTAGTAAACTTTTTTTAAGAGAGATTTTCTTTTAAAAGTATGTCTTGAAACAGGAGGATATTACACAAACTGATCATCAGACTCACGCTTAACATTATAGCCTGGTGAATATGATTTTGCCATTACTAATAAAGACCTACATGTCTCTTAGTGACTTGATATTTGCAAGGTCTTAAGACTTGTCTAGGCTAGTTTTGGACCTGACAAAGTTAAATTTGTTTAGATGTGATAGCGGTTGTCTACCAGACAAGTAACCCTTGTCTGAATTTATTTTAATTTAGGTTTAATCTACAGCAATAAAAAGCAGAGATTCTGTGTGATTGTAACTCAGATTATGGAAGACAAGGTGGTGGGGGAGGGTTCAGAAAGATACCAGACAGCAGGAGGTACCAGACAGCAAACACTAATCACAGTGGTCACTACAGGATGGCAGCCTTGTGAATTAGTACCAACTGGTTCTAGAGAAAAGAAGGAGATCAGAAAACAGATTAACTGGGAACCAGTGAAAATAGAGAGCATGTAGGTGCCAGGGTTAAGAAAAGAAAAAATAATATTTTATTTTTTTTTTTAAGAGTAGAGTTGAGACTGAGAAGAAAGAAAATCAATCCAGGAATATCACATTCATCCCTGAGATGTCATGATGCTGCTAGCTCTTAGTAAAACATCCTTCCTGATCTTCCTGGGGAAGGCTGAAGCATACACCTTGGGACCCAGAGCAACATTGGAAGGCAAGCATGACTTCAGCCAAATTGAAGGGAATAGTGTTAGGAAGTTTCGGAATAACATTTTATGGTGTATTACTATTGATACCTTTCTGGTTTAATTTGGATTTTAAGTATTAGTAACATTGTAACTATTTTGATGATAACTCTGTATTCTATCTTGATTACGCTGTTAAGATTGTAGTTACAATAACATAATATCTCAGCTCCACATACTAGTTTTAATCACTTTTTCCCCTGCCCTGTTTGGAAATGGGGAGATCATTGTGCTGATGTGATTTCTGTTCCTGTTCCTGCTACACATTGGTGCGACTTTTTTGTAAAAATTGTATGAACGTATGAAGATTTTCAGTGTAACAGTATCAAGATGGACTTGATATTGAATATATAAGATTACTAAAAACTGCTTTTGAAAAGTTACAGGGGCTGTGAAACTGACAGAGAAACATGAGAAATATACATGATAAAAAGCTCTCAAAAAAGAGATGATTTAGCTTCCACCATTTTCCAATAAAGCAGTAGAAGAAATAACTGGAAAATTATGTCCAACCTCAATCACTTGGTGATTCTGTAATACGCATAAACATCAAAGTGATAATCAGATCATGTTCATTAAAAGAAACAATGATGGAAATTCTTTATCACTGTTAATTGTGTATTTCTAGAAACAAAGGCCAGCGAATATGTGATTGACAGGGCAAACTGTTCTTATAAGAAATACCTGAAATAATATAACACAACAGCCACAATTTCCCTATTTTATCACAGAGCTGATGACTGAGCTTGGCCCACAGAATCTCAAAACCAGTAAACAATGACACATATTGACTCACTCTATCTAAAAACATTATATTTATATTGCTCTTCTACAAGGTCTGCCAAATGGACTGAACTGTAGTTCAGAACGGCACACATATCCTGATGCTTCAGTGAATCAGTGAATCATTTAACTGGAAATGTCTCAGAGAGTGTAGATAAAATGAGTTTGATTTAACATTTTAACCAGTGAAAAAAGGGGGGAAAACAGCAAATTAAATGAAAAATATATAAATAGATAAATAAATAAATAAGAATTGAAACCCGTGCTTACTTTCAGCCTATTTCAATTTGAAACCATGAAGGGAAAACAAACAAGTACGAGAAGCTTTCTTATACCCCATCGCATTATGCAAAGATCACATGCAGTCATAATCTTTGTACTCCTATGGCCAATCCAGAAATTTCTGAAGTTAGGTGGAGTCCCTGCAGTGGACAGAGTCAGTCTCTGTTTGCAGAATAATGTGGCTACAAAGGCACTAGCTACCCAGTCCCAGGCTTCTGTGTTGAAATCTTCCTCAAATTTCTCTGTATGGTCCCAGAATGTTGCTTTTGGACATACCCTGAAAAATGTCTTTTTTTTCCCAGTAAATGCATATGCTTCTCTGAAAATCTTTTTCTTTTTTCTTTAGAAAGCATGTTATGACTCTCTTAATTGTCCTTTGTAAGAGAATGCAGCAGGTAAAGGTTATTCTGAATTTTATCCAAGCTCAAGTACTTAGTATTTGCTAGCAGCCATTTCTGAATGAACAGAAAAATCATTATGACATCACTCAACAGTGTTGTTGAATGAGCAAGTTAAAATGTTATATATTTTTTCATTTTATTTAAGTGAATACTTTTCAGGCATCACTTGAATCTCTAAAGTATTCTAGGACATACTGAGAAAGACTTTGTACTCAGTTAATAGCAAACACAAAAACATTGCCCGTGTTCTATCTTGTTCTAGCCCCCATGATTTTTCAGTGGATTTCCATCTTTTGGGTTCTGCAGTTCTTTTGAGACACCTTTGCGCTACACTGTTCCTGTTAAAAAGCTTGGGAAATTTTGCAATAATTTAAGAGGTTATTTTAAATTTCTGTAGAGTATTTCCAACCAGTAACACTGGAAGAGTAATTTTCATCCCAAGATGGGGGTTTATGATTAGGGGTTCTGCTCACAACTTAGCCAATCTGTTGAGAAATACTGTTGAGAGATACTGCTCCTTTGCAGTATCTCCCCCTACAGTCCCTTCAAGACAGATATCTTTCCTCATTTTGTGATACATGACATTGGATTTATCACAAAACAGATGACTTTCACACTTACGAGACTGAAAACATATGTTCAGTTGAAGCAAATAAATTAAACTCAATCTGTGAAGTTCTGAGATTTTACATGAACATAAAATTCAGTTAAACTTTAAGATGTCCACTACAGCTAAAGTCAGGAAGTGAGTCCATGATGAGGCAAGCTCAGAATCAAAGGCCTGACATCAGTGTAACTTGCAAGGATACCCTGAAGACACAAATATTCACAGTGTGATAGAGACACATCAGTCAACTGAAATGGTAAGAAATCAAATAACAAACTACAGAGTTGTTCAGCTCCAACTGCTCAGCAGCTGCCTTAATGAAACCTCCAACTTGCAGTTCTCTCCAGAATGCAGAGAAATAAATAAATAAATAGATAGATAAATAAAAAGGGGGGGGGGGGGGGGGGGGGAGGAGGGAAAGAAGAAAAGAAAGAAAGGAGACAGAGATAGAGAGAGAGGAAGAGTATTTCATATAAATTTCCCAATCAAGCTGATATTACAATTGGGAAATGACATACATGTAATGTATATATGGTATATGCAGGAATGATATACAGGAAAATAATGCCTTTCAAGAATATTATTATGGCTATACCTAGGGACTGGACACTTTTGAAAGATATTATAAAACTATAACTTTACATACAAGGACATGATCCCTGCCATCAAGCAACAGTTTACATTGAAAGAGAATTGATATGCAAAATGAGAGTGGAGGTAGACAAAATCAGCTCTGAACAAAATATGAATTAGCTGTGGGTGTTGTTATTTTAGTTCTTGAGAGGTTCTTACTGTCTGTTTTTTTATCCTTAAACCATAAATATTGTTGGATAACTTTGTGCAGCAATGTGAAGTCCTGAGAAGAATGCATTAAAGAGAGGGTAGCATGAGTCTTCTATATGGATTGCTATCTTATAAATCAAGATTAAGGTGGCAAAAGATGCTAAGATTTTTGTCTGAAAGGCAATGGGTAGATAAGAAAGGAGTTTGGGGCCAAAATAGAAAGTTAGCAATATTAAAGAAAGTACTTAGGCAGAAACAGAGTAAAGAAAGTTCTTGAAAATTCGCTTGACTTTGTTCTGCTGAAACAAAATGAAACAACTGTGGGATTCACAGTGGCTGTAGGACAGAAATAAGCTGGTTAAAATAATGCATAAGAAAAAGTGCCTGGTGTCAGTGAAAGTTGGAGCCAGAAAGGTAATGAAAATAAAAAGTTCTTGAGACCTGATAATGAGGGTTAGACTGTTTGGCTCACAGTACAGAAAGAAAATGATGAAGGCTAGTAATAGGGAAGGAATGTGCAGCTAGCGCTCACTACATGGTAGAAGGCACACAGGAACTGTCAGCCCTTCCTTAGGTCCAGTAATAAGAACTGCATTGTTGACAATGGCAAAGAATTGGTGTAGAACAGAATGTATAGTTTCAAACTAGAAATAGATTAGGAAAGATATGATCAGCTTATGGACTCCATATGAATGGGATAAGAAAATTAATCATACAGACAACGTATCCAAGCTATCGTTCTTAATCCATTTATACTAGCTTGGCATTCATTCAAATGTGTATTTTCAAAAATTTTGTTCACAACTTCATTTCTCTGACAACTTAGTTATAAACTTTATCGGTAAATGAAAATAACAGAAAAGTGTTTTGTAATCTAATGTATTAAATCAGATGGCAAACTGATCAGATGGCAATCTTTCTTCCTTCATTGCTTTTTTACACTTGAAATCTACTTTAGGTTTTTAGAATTAATAAATTCAGTAATTCAACACCATTTACATAATATGTAAATCAATTCAAATATATATTTTGTCATCAGCTGGGGTAGAGGTTAAATTAGAGACATAGTCTAAGTAATTAAATTAGTTCTCTACATCAGGAAGAAATTTCTCCAGACAAATATTTATCCACCATTAAAAAAGTGGTTGCGAAACAGTTATTTTACCAAAGGGCATATTATCAGCTGTGCAAGTGTTCATAATTAGGAGACTACAATGTTTCTTTTTTAGAAACAATTGCCAAATTCCACAAAAACAAGGAAGAGTTTATATATTTCTCAGTCAAAACAATCTTTATGAAAAAGTTCATGATTAAGATCATCCAAAATATACATCTCAGGTAGCAAAGATAAGACATTAGAGAAGGTAAACACTATGAAAAAGAGGCATGATGATGTTCATTCACCCACCATGAAGCTTGAAGAATGAATCTCTGAAGGCAATATTTCTCATGTCACTGAAAAACAGACTAAGCAAGGTCATGTTTTTCTCCATTCTGTGGTCTGTAGCTCAAGAAGAAAGTCTCTTCCTGCAGGAAATAATTTCAGCTGAATCACCAGTTTACCAAGCTGTAACCTATCTTGACAGCATTAATAATAAATTCCAAAATTTCTTATTCTTTCAAAGCACAAACTTGTATGCATTAGTTGTTCTGTAATTTCCTGTTTTATAGGCTAGTTGTCTACCCATACTCTATACCTTTTGACATACATACTTTTTTTAAGAAATTTTGTCTGGATATAAACAGACTTTTTTTTTTTTTTTTTACTACCACTATTCAGCAAATGTAACTTTACCTGTTTTAGCAGGGCAACCATTTTAGAGTACTTAATGCTGTGAGTGATATCATGAAAAAAATCCTTGGAATTTAAGGGTGTAGGAGTGAACTTTTCTCTATAATCCATTAGTTTTTAGTGGGAACATAGAAAACATTTAATAATGATATATCACTCTGGATGTGGGTGTGAGTACATGTGACAACTTGGAAGTAGGAGGATTCAGATGTGCAATTCTACATGAAGAAAATGGAAAAAATGCTATGACAAATCACAGTGCATTATGTCAGAATGCTTTGAAGACTTGATAAATTGTTTTGTTCTTTATAGGCTTCAGCTCACTAATGACTGTGTTTCACACATTACAGAAAGAGTAGTTCTACTGTAGGGTTAAGATTGTGTGTCAGTTACTACTGTGTTAGGCGTTTTCTGAAGACATGTATTCCCTGAGTTATCTCTTGAACTGAAATTTTGTAATAAATACATGAGTGAAGATATTTGATGTCATAATTTCTGTGGTAGCTCTAAATCTCCTAAGAGTTTTTTTACAGGCAGGGAAGAAAGTGATTGTTTTCATATTACTGAAATGTGGTTGAGGTTGCTGCTCAGCTTAGTACATAATATGTGTCCCACTTTAGAACATGATTACCTCATGAATAATGTTCAGATACCTTGGGATTTGCTGCCAGAACAAAAATGCTAGTTCATTTCTCCAGCTGATGTGGCTTAGATGGGGTAAAAATGGAGGATGTTTATGCTGGTGAAATTAAAGTCCTGTAATTTCAAATGAGAGCTATGTAATGACATACTACTTGAACAATAGATCTGAAAAAAGGAAGGTTCACATCTGAGGCTTCACCTCATTAGCCAATTGATGCACCCTTTCTTCTCCTGACTATATTAAACAAAACAGAAAGACAAACAATATTTATGTAAATAAAGCAACAATGTTTAAATCCTGTCAGCTTGTAATATTGCACAATACAACTTCGGGGAAGATAAAACTCCCAGTAGTCTTGAACATAGTAATACCATGTTCAAATTAGATACACATAATTCTTACACGGATTAATAGGTAGCTATGTAGATAAATAGATTAAGTTTGCTGTCATTTCAAAAGAAGAAAGAGTCAAACTGACTTGAGCAAATACTTACAGCTATTTTGGAGTTATATAGGCTTTTTTTTTTTTTTTTAGAAGTAAAAGTGCTTTAATGATTGGCTTTCCCCTCATGTTGGAATTAATCAGTATACAATTGAACCTATTCATGCAGATGAAGCTTGTGAAAGCTTCATAGCTACTAGGTGGGTGAAAGTAGTATTTTCATGTTTTAATATTTATAAGTACTAAATGCACTACCAAGAAGACAAATTATAATACCTGATGAAATACCTGATTTACATTCTATCTTATATTTCACAATACCTTTGTACTGTCTATTATGAAGATGTTATTGTTGAAGAACTGAGTTCAAAACTTGGAACTCCATTAGACTGGGTATTGTGTATTTCTGTCACTCAGAGTTGCAATTTAGCACCTAATTTCTGCATTTACATTATGTGATTGATAACAACAATCAAGATAAGAAAAGATAAATTTTCTTCACTGTAATCACAATTTGTAGACTTATATCTTTTCTTTTCTTTTCTTTTTTTTATGCTTTGTTATACCCTGAAATGGAAATATAGTAAAGTCAAGCCTTAAACTTTTGTTACTGAAGTGAGCAAGGAGCATTACCCTATGTCCACCCAACTTCTTAGAAGAACCAGAGGTAAGTGACTTTTAGTAATAAATACAAGAGCCCTGAGACACTGGAAAAGATTTGTCTTTCTCAATTTATGTCTCAGTTGACAAAAATCCCAGAATATCCCAAACTGAATATCCCTCCACATTGAATATCTCACCAGAATATCCCTCTTGCCAAGGGAGAATCTGGAGTCACACAGGGAAACACTCCTAATGATCTTCCCATGTCAAAGGATCCTTCTGGCTGCTGATGTGGGTTTCAGTTCAGGTTGCAAAAGTGCAAGCACTACTATTAATGGGAATGCATATAGAGTTGATAATGAATCAGTTTAAAAAATATAATAATATGAAAATCTCTAATAACTACAGATAACATATTATGTAACAAAGTCACAGCCTAAAAACACCATGTTCATCATACTTTCTTTACAGAGGCGTAATTTCTAAGCATGTAAATAGCATCTCTTAAACCAGCATATAAATATTTTGAGGCACAGCTTGACAATGAGGCAATGGGCTGAGTATTAAATGATTTTTGGTGTTATCAGATTGGATAGTTGCATCTAAAAGAATGGGCCTGAATGATGATTGCATTGCCTGAAAAACACAACTGAGGTTCAAGCAAAATGAAGTGAATTGCACATAACACTTCTACTAAAAGAAGTTAGCCAGGCATCTTGTAAAAAGATATACAATGCTCCAGACTTACATGAAGAACCACAACAACAAAGTTCTCTTCTGCTGACCTTTCCTCCATAGAAGCACTAAAATTGCCACACTGTAGAGGAGAGTAATCCAAAATTTCCTGGCTCTGATCTTCGTTCTCTCTCTAACATTGTCTCTTCATTCTCTCTCCTCATTTTCTCTCTGTTACCACTACAATACATCTACTTTTGTTGTCAGTGTATATATATGTGGTATTAGAGGCAGCTTCTGAATTCATTCAGAGCCAAACAATTCATTTACAGTAACCTCTGAGCAGCCTTAGGACAAAAGAGGCTTACTACCATGCGATGTACTACAGTGTCTTTCTTTTTTTCATCTTCCTTGATTCTGTATCTCTACTTCTGCTGAAATTAGATCTTAAAAAGGTGTTTTTTTCAGAGTAAGAAAATGTAAATTGCCCATAAATTGCCATATTAATTAGCCTGGACAAATAAAGAAAGCGTAGTAGTGAAAGATGGTCCATCTTTAATCCTTTAATTTACAGCTAAATCCCTTATTTCCAGTTCAAGCATACAAAATGCAAGAAGCAGATGGTATAATCAGCAATAATATGGAGTATTAGTTGCAGCAAAGGAGCTAGGCTGTCTTCATCTTCATGGTCATCTGCAGGACTAATTGTGTTCTCAGTGAATGAGTAGTATCTGCAAGCTACTATCATGTAAAATTTGCTTTGTTTCCACATGCCATTATTTATGTATTGGTTGTACCAGATACATATAAAAATGTTTCTTTCCTCATGAGCAGAGAGAGAAGAAGGCACTGGTAAGGGGAACCTGGAGAAACCTAAGAGAGAAAACTAACTAGCAGAATGTTTGGAGCTAAACAGAGTGCTGGAATGATAAATTCATTGGAGAAGGGCTAGGCTTGATCATCCCAATGTGAATGCACATTCATTCAATGTCAGCAGTCAACAGCAGAAACTCTGGGAGAGCTTTGCGCCAAGGCAATAAACCAAATAAAGGAATGGAAACTGTATCTGAGATTTAATCTGTGGCATACCAGTAAAAATAAGCTTGCTTCCCACATCTGTTCCTGTTCTGTTATTTAGAAATATTGCTACAGTATTTCTAAATATATATAAATAAATAAAATAATTGAATGGAATGTGATTCACTTGGAAACTTCAGTTTGCCTGTTGCAGATATTCATAAAATCAAAATATGCATCAAGTAAAACAGGAGTTAGTAAAATTGGCTATGTACTTACTTCAATTGTATATTTAGTTAATTATATCATATAATCATATCATATTATTAATCATATAATTAAAATAGCAAGATGCTGTTTGGAGAAAATCACTAACGTAAATCCCAGAGAGTCTAGAAATACTTTGCTTGGCTGATACTCCAAATATACTTACAGGTATACTTTGTGACCCTGAAAACAAACATCTGCATTTGAACAGTTTCATTACATGACAGATAGATAACGGAATCTTTCCTTAACAGACAAACTTTATGAATTTTATTCATGAGGTGATCACAGTAAAAATTGGAAGCATCTTTAGAACTCATAAAATAACATCTCATGGAAATTGGCTTTCCTGAAACAAAATCCTGTGGGATCCAACAATTTCTTGTTTATTTGTTTTACAGAAAATGATGTTTCATCACATTTTCAGCAGTTTTCATTTAATTTTGTGAAGAGCCTCCCAGCCACAAGCTGTGAGGTAGTACGCATAGATAATTAGAGAAGCACATTTACATCCATTTGATTTAAATGAAGTGACAATCTCTTTAAGATTGATGTGTTTGTCAACAAAAACAAATGAAGTGGGAAAGGAAAAGAGAGAGAGAGAATCTTGGCTGGGCTCAAGTGAAAACATGATTTGA
The DNA here is from genome assembly GCF_964035555.1 of Netta rufina. Taxonomy (NCBI): domain Eukaryota; kingdom Metazoa; phylum Chordata; class Aves; order Anseriformes; family Anatidae; genus Netta; species Netta rufina. Next base: position 103,569,714 of record NC_140124.1, read on the forward strand.
GACTACCTGTAGGATATCATCTCACTGGACATGTTAAGTTGCAAAGACTTGTTAAGTCTACAAGACTTGTTAAGTCCAGAGCAGAAGTGCCCAACACCCTCACCAGTACTGCAAGAACAAGCTAGAGATAGAATTAGCACTGCACAGTACTGCCGTCACGGCAGGGATAACGTTAATAGGTCCTACTGTTCACATAGAAATAACTTGGTCAGTCTGTAAAGCTTTGTTTTCCCATATTCCAGCATGCATTTCCATGTTTGTGTTCCACTGGGATTAACCAATTTATCACAATTCCTTTATTTTTACCAAAAAAAGAGAGAGAGAGAGAGAGAGAGAGAGAGAGAGAAAAGAGAGATCAGATTCTTCAGCTTTTGCTTTTTCTCCATTGCTGTACTTGCACTTATTTTTGCCAGCAGCTGCACATCTGCAGTTGTTATTGATATTAGTGCTGGACATCTGCAACATAAATGAGAAAGAGTTTCTCAGAAGACCTAAGACACCTTTGTGAAATACTATTCCACTATATTTAACACCTGTTTCATTTAAACTTGCTGGAAGGATAAATATTGCCCAGAGACATAGCCTGGTTTCTTCCCCTGCTAGTATAGCATTTCTAGCTAGATCTTTGAAAAATATTCAGAGAGAAGATTAATAGAAATTCCAGCTAGTCCTAGCTAAAGAAAGTATACCCCATCATATGTCCCATCCAAGATGCTGATTTCCATTTCTGTCACAACGAAAGTACAGAATATATCTGGATTTCCAGGGGATTTTTTCTTTTTTTTTTTTTTCTCTTTTTTTTAATTTTTATTTTTTTTTAATAATGACAGATTTTCTCTTCTTTGTGTGAAATTAGTTCAGCTGTAGATGTAATTTTAGTAGAAGTCTTGTAGAGAGTGTTAATGTGATGTAGATTGCTCAATTTAAATCACAGAGAATCTTTGTATGGAAAGGATGTGATCATTTCATGTTGCTGAGCAGAACAGAAGTTTGTAATGAATGTTTGATTAAATATTAATAAGAGCAGTCTGTATCTTTGTCCCTTGAAGAGTAAGAAACTGCTCTCATTGCTGTACTGTGTGAAAAATTTTACTCATACCAATACCCTACACCCAAGATTTCTGATTGAGTAAGGCACTGTTCGTTTGAATAAGGCCAATCTAAACTAGAAAGTTTTGCTGTTAAAGCTATATGAATGTACCTCAGGGGGAAAGCACCCTCTGTAGACTCAATTTGTACCTGACATGTTCTGTCGTTCTGGGAGATAATTTAATTATCCCATAGAAAAGATTCCTTTAATGGGTACAAGCAGCTGCTCTATTAAACATATAACAATTCTAGTGTAACTATAAACCAGAGACTTTAAAACATACGTAAGCACTGTGTTTTTAAACAATAATATTTGAAATAATAAGTATATAGGTCAAAAAGAAAACATGGACACTAATGGAAAATAATTTTCCTTGTTACAAAAATAATAATTCTATGTTTGTAATTTTTAACAAAATGAAAACCTTTTTTTTTCACAACACCATTCCTGAGTATTTTTAGTTAACATGTTCATATTTATTATTTAGTTGACTTATTTAATATATCTCTGAAATTGTTTTCCTATTTAATAAAAATACTATCTACATCTGAAGATGAATCTCCCTAATTTCTATGGAAAGTAGGGTCTTTTTTTTTTTTTTTGGAGGGGGGGAGGGAGGGGAGCAGGGAGGCAATGTGTATACTGGGAAGGTTTTTCCCTCCATTTTTTGTTCACATTTTAAATAAGCATCTTTGGTGACATTTTATTCTCACTTACATAGAAATTAACTTCTTATTGTTTTCTTACATATATTTCCTGCACATGAAGATAATACCTGTCATATCACCTTACCCTCTTAAACGTGAAATGTCATTTACTCTGACATTTATTATATCAGGCTTTCATTTCTCCTATACTTGACTGTTCTATCTCTTCCAGTAAGTGCACACAGAGAGGGACAGCATCATAGCAGAAGGAGTCATAACGGGAACCTTGGTACAGAGATAAAGAGTGAGTAACTTTAACCTGAAAAACTGCACATTAGCTGTTCTAATTAGCAACCAACTAACATTAACTGAATAAAAGGAATCCCATGGAGTCACTGGGGAGAGGTTGGACACAACAGCCCATCTGCCTCCTATTTCATCCCAACCCTCCAGCCCTTCCTCGTGGCTAGACAGGAGGCCCACTCCCCTCCTCGCACGGCACTGGCTATGGTGCTGAGAGAGTTTGCTCAGCAGAGTCAACCCCATAATGTGGAATAAATATATGCATTTTTTAATTGTCAAGTTTGTTTTCTGACAGCATGGTTAGCTGAACCACTTTGGCACAGCAGAGGATCATCAGGACCAGTAGAAGGCATAAGGAGGCACTGAGGCCAGATGAGGGATTAATTAGCTCTGGCTGCCAGGTATTACTTCACACCCCTAAGTGCACTGCCTGCTGAACATACTCATACATGTATAGAGCTACTGTCATTTCAGACAAATCAGTCCCTGAAAATGAGCCACTACTAATCTGCTGTGAACATGGAAATAAAGTGCATTGTTAAGGGTACTGTTCTGGCTTCTGGCTGAGAAAACATAAGCTTAATCCTTACATCTTCTCTCTCTGCCTCTGCTCTGTTTTAGGTCCTCCTGAAGAGATTGATGACAGCAATACTAAGGTCAGTATGAATGAAGTATAAATGGAAATGTGCATGTAAGCACCAAAAGAAATAGCAAGAAAGAAATACAAAACAACTCTGTGAGGATGAGAGCACCAGCAGCAAACTGAGAGCCTATCATTTCTTGACAGCCAATATGGCTGCACTCTGACAAGACCCTGTTGCAAACAACTCTTAGTGGAAGACCCTAAGGCCAGCAGCAGGAGGGTGGCAGCAACTTTGCAGCATGACACACACACCCTTCCTTTCCCTGTGCAATAGAAAAAGCAGCTGTGAGCTTACACTTGAAATTCACATTCCAAACAAGGAAACAAAAGAGGAGATGGGTAGTAACATAGCTTCAGATATTTGGAAACCAAGGCAAGCAATATTCTGAGGCAAAAGACCACCCTATAACAGTTAATGATTCCTTCAGGGTATATATATTAAAAATAATAATAATAATAATCTATTCAAAACCTAGCTTATCATCACCAATCAAAAGGAGCCCAAGGTACGTAGTGAGAACTTTAACAGCCAGTATCCCATCTTCCACAACTGATCCAGGCCAGAGAACTTCAACACAAATGTCTTCGACCATGAAAGTATGCAGGGGCAAGGGTGTCCAAGTTCAAAATTGTCTTGGAAAGTTTATACATTCTGGGAATCCCCTTCTACAAGGTCTCACACTTAATCTTATTGTATTAAATTCCCTAAAGATCCCAACCTCACAAAGAGGTAGAAAAGGTTCAGTGTGTTGAAAATACTGTTGCTACACAGAGACCTGCTATGGATTTTCTGGTTGCCAGGCCTAAGCCAGTCAATTTTAATTTTCAAAAGGATTGCTACAAGCAATATCTAACTCTGATATAATTGAGAAGACTCAGATGGTCTTTAAGGCTTTGGGAGAAAAAATGTTAGTAAATGAAATATGTCTTCAGTTTGGTTACATATAAAACCCAAAAGTGTTACTCTATTTTTAGCAACACCCACTAATTAACTCACATTGTTGGAACTACATTGCTTCACTAGACTTTGCTCAAGCCACTTCTTTTGTTAATACTAGTACAACAGGCTCTTCATGTCACAAATGCAAACACAAGTTATCTCAGGAATAATAGCAGGGGGGTCCACTTCCCAGCTGTTGAACCGGCAAGAGTGGAAGTGTACTAGGCCAGGCATAGAAGTATGCTGAGGATCTGTGCATTCAGCACATTGACACAGCCAGCACTGAAAGCAAGAATAAGATGTGTGCTGAGCTTTCCAAGGGATGGGTGAGAGGCATCCCAGCCAAAGTGATTGCAACAGGAGATAGGAAGACACCGTCTGTGTACTCACCATAGGTGGGCTTCAGCTCCATTGGGCAGACTTCATTTGCAGAGTCAGACATTTCAGTTTCAGCATTTACAACACCAGCATTCATGTAAGCATCTCCGTTTTCACTACAGTCAGTGGCTAGCCTAGTGTATCCTAGCATGCTGTTCAGCAGTCCACTGGCAGCTGTGTTTGTTAGGGTGAGCTAAATACCTCTTTAGGTCCTGCTGCAAGGACTTAAGAGCTTTAGGGCAGGACCTAGCTGCCCAAACATGGGTGCTTGCTACCATCAGATATGCCCATCATCCATGTAGAGCTGATAGACATGATACAGAGCCTGAAGCAGTCTGCTTTGTCCTGGAGTCATAATGGGGGACTTGAAATAATGCTTTACACCACCACTTAGACTAACACTAGGCACGTCTGTTTAGATGATTGTTTCCCTTGTTCCCTTTCACAAGCTTGAGATTAATCCTGATTCTTGCCAAACCTGGGCTATCTTATATTTTAAGGGCTATTCTGAAAAGAGATACCAGTGTATACAGTTAGAATACACGCCACTGGTTCATAACTATTTATTGCTCACTAGGAACATCTTCAAAACAATAAGGCACAGCAGCCACAGTCGAACATGTTTTTCCTCTCTCTTACTACTACCTCTGCCTGGTAAGAGAATACTGAAAAATGCCAAGCTGTCTTTCAGACTTGAAGCAGAGTAACAATTCTCAAACTTTAAAAAACTGCCTAGTCAGTTGACAGCTTCTGCCTCCTTAAGCCAGGAACAGCTGGAGAGTGACAACCAGCTAGACCTTGCAATAAAGCAGTGATATCAAAGCTCAGCTTTTTTCCTAGGGGAAGGAAAAAGGCATCTAGGGACTTGGGCTAGCAGTTAATTTATTCTCTCTCTCTCTTTTTTTTTTTTTTTTTTTTTTTTTTCACCTGTTGGGTCGAATGGATAACACTCTTATGTAAAACAAAATCCAAAACAATGCATTATAAATCATACTGAAAGTTCTTGCTTAGTTAGTAATTTCTGGCCAGGCAGTTGACATTGCAATAATTCCACAAGCATCTAATCATCAATTTATGGAATTAACAATATGACTGTAACAACATAACAATGACTGTAAGGTTTTCAGGATCAAGACCCAATGCAATTAGATTCAGCACTGTCTTGTATAACTTCTGCCTGACGGCCTTCAGTGCAGTGATAATAACTTATAGTAGGCATCTTCAGCAACCAGTGGAGCAGGAGTTTGCAGTTCATCTAACCAGAAGTAAAGTTCACGGGAAATGACAGGGATTAATTGGCACAACAAAGCTAGATATTTTTCAGGTGGGATATATGAGAGCTGCTTCCACATATCAGCAGCAGTTTGACAACCAGTGGTGCTTCCCAGGGAAAATTACTCCCCAATTCAGTCATAGCATATTTGGAAAAGGGAGATAGATATTTGCTGGATTGCCTTCTGTTTTTCTTCAGCTTCTTTAGTTCTTTCTGTTTGTATTTACTTATTTTTTTTCTCTTTTTTCTTCATTTTTCTTTGGAACAAAGATCAGACCTCTGTGCTGCTATAAAGTAATAGACAGAGCCTGAAATGTCTTTTTTTTTCCTTATCTCTAATTCTGATGTTACCATAAATTGCCCCAATAGATCACTACATTGTTTAGGAGTTCATAAACCCTGATCTTAATCTGTTGCAATTTAACATTAAACACTCACTTCTGCTGCTTAATTGAGTCACAATGGGAGATAATGGATTTCTGTCTCAGATATGACAACTGTGGACAAGCATCTCTTCTTTATGATTATGTTGCTAGTTAGAAAACCTTCATATTTTTTAACACTTTCTGATAAATTATAGCTTTTAAGTGTTTCAAGGGGCTTGATGCTCTCCTATGAATTTTGTATCATTAATTAGTTTACCTTGAAACATAGATTAAAAAAAAAAAAAAAAAAAAAAAGAATAATGGACTTTTTCTGGTGCCAAAACTATACAAACCCTAGCAAATTTCCCAGTAATGATTTTACATTTTATAAACAGTCAAAAGAAAAAAAAAAAAAAAGTGAAGGCTTTTATATAGGGCAGAATAATGTACCCTGGCAAATTTAGCAATCATTGCCATCCAAAGAAATATTTTAGCATCGTACTACATTAAAAAACAGAAGATGAAACAATATTCCTTTTCTCTTTACCCTGATATACACTTATGACACATACAAGTCCATTGACAAACTCTGAAATTAGTAGGCTCAAATTCATCCTTTGCAATATCAAGTAGCAGATAAACGATATGCCATCTGTCATTCTTACAGAGGTTCTTTTTAGAGTATCATTGTTCAGGAATGAATCATAGAATGAATCATAGAATGGTTTGGGTTGGAAGGGACCTCAAGGATCATCTAGTTTCAGTGCCCCTGCCATAGGCAGCAATGTCACCAACTAGATCAGGTTGCTCAGGGCCTCATCTAACCTGGTCTTGAACACCTCCAGGGATGGGGCATCCACAGCTTCTCTGGGGAACCTGTTCCAGTGCCTCACCGCTATCTGAGTAACGAATTTCCTTCTAAGCTCTAATCTAAACTTCCCCTCTTTTTGTTCAAAACCATTGCCCCTCGTCCTATCATTATCTACCCGAGTAAAGAGTTTCTCTCTTTACTTTTTCTCATCCTTTTCATAAGACTCCTTTAATTACTGAAAGGCTGTGATGAGGTCACCCTGGGGTCTTTTCTTCTCCAGGCTGAACAGCCCCAGCTCTTTCAGCCTTTCTTCATAGGAGAGGTGTTCCAGCCCTCTGAGCATCTTTGTGGCCCTTGTCTGGACCTGCTCTAACAGCTCCACCTCCTTCTTACACTGGGAGCCCCAGACCTGAATGCAGGACTCCAAGTGGGGCCTCGCAAGGGCAGAGTAGAGGGGAACAATCACCTCCCTCCACCTGCTGGCCACTCTGGTGATGCAGCCCAGGATGCAGTTGGCCTTCTAGGCTGTAAGTGTGTGCTGCTGGCTCATGTCAAGCTTTTCATCCATCAGACCCCCCAAGTCCTTCTCCACAGGGCTGTTCTCAGTGAGTTCTTCTCCCAGTCTGTACTCACACCCAGGAATGTCCTGGCCCAGGTGCAGCACCCTGCATTTAGATGTGCAACCCCACTATTCTCTGAATGAGGTATTGTTTAGTCCTAGAGATTTCTGACCTCCCACTAGGTGTACTGAGCAAAGTTATATGGGAGCCAACACCACTTCACAGGGGAAAAAAAAAAAAAAAAAAAAAAAACTCCAAAATAACCTGACAGTTTTTGCCACTCAAAATAAGCTGCCTGGACAGAATGTTGTCCATATTTAATGAGATGCCAATTTTATATTTATGTCTTCAGCTAAACAAAATATACATAAGCATCACTGTGATTTCAGATGAGCACACTTCCCATTTTCCATATCCCAGAATAATTATAAGAATTGGTTTCCAGGAGTAACATGGCTAGAAACAATGTTTTGTATCCAGAGTTACAGAATTATTTTATGGCAAAAGAACTAGTCCCATACAAAAAATAGAATCAGTGAAAGGGTATATTTACAGGGTGCTGCAACAGTCTCTCCAAAGCAAAATAGTTCATTGTCCTGTGTTTGCACTTATTTTTTTCTCTTTTTTATTTTATGAAAGGAAAAAAAAAATGAAAAAAAAATATTGTTCTGTTAGAAACCTAACCTGTCAAAACACAATTTCAATAGAGAATTTTCAACTCATGCTATTTTCCATATCACTCTGACTTTAATTGCAACAAAGGAAAATTGATTTACATATGAGGAAACACCTTCATCTTGCATTAGTGAAAAGCAACACTGAAAGGAAAGGTGGGACATATCCAGAAGCAAAGGTTTCTTACGAACCTCCTTAGAAGAGCACCTGTGTGAAACAGAATAGTTACAGATGTTTCTACCCTGAAGTCAGGGAATAGCCTAGCTTTCCCCTATTTTCTGATTATTTTCTGTAGTTTTATTGAGTTAATCAAACCAACTGCCAATGCAACTCAGAAACCTTAACACAGCAGACTTCACAAAAGATGGCTATGAAAGGCCTACAGCTATAAGAATTGTCAGAGACATATCATCTGTCACTCTCTTACAATACAGAATGAATGTAGTGTTAGGGCAAATTATAGAGGACTTATGCAAATGAAAAAGTCAGCAATTATCTAATTATATTAATTTGCTAGAGGATTGGTATTCTCTATACTTAACTATTGTGACACTGCCTCAAAGAGCTTTTTTCCTTTTTTTGAACTATTTATATATGTTTATAATGGTACTTTTTATGTGTCACATCTTGACTACCAGATCTGAGAAAGGTAAGTAAAAAAAGGTGATTTTCATTATATTCTATGTACATCTCAGGTATTCTGAACTGATTTACCATAAAGTAAATTCCACTTAAACGAAAAGGGGAAAAAAATTTAAAAAATAAAAAAGAGCATTCTATAAACAGAGAAACAACCTATGTTTTTGATTAAAAGCAATCATCTCACCATAAGCTAACAACAGGTTTCAGCAGGTGAGAGAAGCCAACAGAAGAAGCAGTAGCTTTCTGTTTGCACATTTCACTTTGATTTCATCTGTACTCCACAGCTGTAACTTCCATTCCTTAATTTCAGCAGGATCCTATCCTGTGTATAATTTAATGTTTATAATGCATAAAACTAGAAAAGAGCAAGTCATTCCCCATCACTTAGAAACACGGATTTGTGTTGTTTGGTTTTTTAATTAAAAGTCTGGACATCTTTCTAAAATACAAGCTTTAACATATCAAGGATAAATAGATCTTGTTTCAAGAATCATGCGTGAATATGCCTGCACAACCTCTTGCAGACAGACTCAAGTCAGTTTTCCCTGTTCTTCCATTCAGCCAGATGTAAAACAACTGCAGACTGAGGCTATCAGCTTAAATCCAGCATCCAGCTAACGCATCACTAATACTTCCAATAGAGAACCAGTTCTGAATGCAGACAGAAAGTGAGCTTGTTTCTGCCTGCAATCTTACCTCATGTACCTGTTACAGCCTCATACAGGAGGTTGAACCATTGAGGCTTTCAGATTCTGAAGAGAAAAGGGGATAGGAGAAGGTAAAAGTGATGTGAAACAAAAACTTGTACCGAAAGCTAAAAAGGTGGTGACAAAAGGAAAAATTTCATTCAGTGTCATGTCTCCTCTGTCCATGCTGCAGATACGGTAGCACTGCACACATTTCTTCCCCACCCTGCAACAACAGAAGGCAATCAACGCTTGTCTCTTTAATCAACACATAAATCTGTTTAGACATTATGGTTTGATTAAACAAATACTGCAATTCCATGACACAATCCATCAGGGAATGTGACATCTGTAACAAAAATCTGGTTGGCAAAGAAGAAGAGTGTAGTGGAGGAGGAAGAAAACTGGTATTATCAGTAACTGCTCCCAATACAGTAATTGTTCACATTTACTATAGCTCAGAGAAATTCCCCAGCTCACCAGATCTGCATAATAACCAGTGTGTGAAATGTAAACCTCTTGCCTTTCCACATCTTTCAGAGTTTACACATACAGTCTTCCATTAATGGTACTGTCACTTTGTCTCAAAGCAATGAATAGAGCAATCAACCCCAAGAAAGGCAGGAGGCAGTTTATGTCAGTAGAAATGCTTAAAAATCTAATTTCACACACCAAATGCTACATAAATGCATCTCAGTTTGCGAGAGGATGAAGTTATTGAACTTTACTATTTATTTCAGTTGCAACCCAGTCTTGCCACTGTGCACAAGTGCTACCAAAATGCTTGAGAAACAATTTAGACACAAACTAAGTCAAAATAAGTCAATTAATGTAATAAAATAGTACACAACTGTTCATCAAAGTAGCAACTCAGAAGTCAAAATTATTATACATTTACAGGCTAGTACCTTGGGGAACTGTGATTTTTGCAAAAGCAGGCATCAACAGAACATTAAAAAAAAATCCTTCAGAAATCCACCTATAAAGGTCTTTTTGTAGACAGTTAAGAATAATAACAAAAACTCACCCAACTTCATAAATGGGCATTGAAAATATCTAGAATAATTTTAAACATTAATATTATTTGACAGCCTGAACCTTAAATAGAGACTTAGGGAATGATCAAAGTAGTAATAAGTTTTTTCTTAACAATAATTTAAGTGAAATTTGTAAAACTGACTATAGTGGTAGAAGTAGTCAACTGAAATGTATTTATTTCACATAAAGAGCCCAGTACTGCAAACACTGTTCATGTAAATTAATCTTTTTCCCAAACCGAGGGGGAGAAAAAAAAAAAAAAAATCAGAATTACTATGCCAATGGAATTGCCCTGAGAAACCCAAAAATTCATTCCAGCATGTGGTCATTATGAAGCGTACCTGTAAACTATCTGTTTTTCTATATCCTATTAAAAAGCTCCCAGTAGGTTTGGAAAATAGGTTTTTAAAATACTGTGCAACTGTAGGTGGTTCCTAGAGGTGACTGCTACAGAGCAATACCTTGCTATATTTGCATGTTGCATAAGCAGTAGCTGTTGGAGAAACGCCTATTGCAAAAATGCCTGCAGAACATTCTGACTCTGGACTCTTCTCTGTGTTGAGTGGGATGAACCCAGACTCATATTCCCATTGAAATCAGTAGCTAAGTACACTTATGAATATGGTGTTTATGGTTAATAACATTGGTTGGAACAATAGCTAGTAATTAATCTGGGTTGCAGTGGCCATGTATCCTGGCACCCTGCACAGTACAGGCCACAGACCCACTATGCATTAATTGTTTCAAGTCTAATATTTGTGCTCAAACAAGAATTTTTGTTTTCAAAACCATTGTCCATATTGTTACCTTTAAAATAAACAAATAAATAGGGTCTGAATATGACCATCTTCAACTTTCACCATTTGTACCTTGGTCAGATGTTTAAAACCCTCTATTTTGAAGCTTCTGCTTGGATTTTCCTATAGGCTGTGTTCAGATCACCCCTTAACCATCTGTCTTGTAGTCAGAGTGAATGAACTAGCTTCTGGTGTTACATTGCACAACTCTTGTTATGTGGCTCAACTCTTTGTAGGTAAGGTAAGGTTAAAAAATATTTTGTACATATCTTTAGAAGTTGCATATTTCAGCAGATACTTGACACATAAAACATATTAGAAAGTGATGCCCATGCATAGCATTGTGGATCAAATTTCAAAAATATTTGCAAAGCATTGGTGTATTTAGGCTTCTTGAGCAAGCCCTGCACTGGTGGGTATCTAATCCAAGGACAGTATGTGTTCTGCTTTTGTACAAGAACCTAACTGTTCCTGGAGGACAGTCTGCAGGTGTGACATGATTTATTTCTCTGTTTTTCAGTATAGTGCTTGTAATGCTTTAGAGTTTGCATGCCCTTTGCAATGCTGCTATTAAAAAGTTTATAAATAGAAAAGAAAATGTCATAATGTATAGATTATTTTTTTTAAGACCCTTCATTGTTAACATAAAGAATGGCTATTTTACTTCTTCTTTCTAGCTATTGCTGGGCTTCCTGTATTTCCCCATTTAACACAGAAGCCTCTTAGTACGAAGATAAAATAATTCCCTTGAATCCAATTAGCAAGTACCACTATTACACACAGATGTGTGTTTGTTTTGTATTTTTTTTTGTAGCTGTGCATAAGCATTTTCAGGAGCATGGATTTCTCACAGACTGTAAAATGCAGTCACTCTTCTTTTTACTATATTATTATCCTAAAAGGTGATAATTAAAATGATTTCAAAGTTCAGATTTAGATAAAAATTTTATTAATTATGGACTGCTTATAATTGCCGTATTTTGAAATCTCATTAGCCTTATATTACATAATCAAATTATTATTATCATTAATAACTCTAAATAGAAGTAATTTTCATAGTCTATACACTGCATATGTCAAACTGTAGAAATCTTTTTTTTTTTCTTTTACTTTCTGAACTATTCCATCTTTTCAGGCTTAATGTAATTATGCCCTTCTTTCAGAATAAAAAGCAAGCTATTTTGAGCTCTGTCTAGAACAAAAATAGCTGGTAAGTGGCCCTGAACTATACAACAGAATAAAATGAAAAGTTAAAGCACACAAAGTTTGCTGAATAAAAACATTTTCTGATTAAAATGGGTAAGGAGGAATTACAATTCTTTAATTGTAATACATAACATCAGAGATGAAGAATTACAGTCAATGTGCAAGAATTCTGTATTAGCTCTCCATATCAATGTGATCAATACAGATGTTTTCACTCTTTCATTTATGATTAGGTGTATATAAAACTGTTTGTAATTTAGCTATTGCTTATAATGCCAGTAGGAAAAAAATCTTTTCTCCGCTGATTTCTAAAAGATGTATTCAATTCAACAACTTTAAGATCACAGTCAAAACTGTGCCAATGTTTCCTTACCATAACTGGTGTCTGTGGCATACCCATCTCGTAGATACATCCTGTGTTCCTACTGTGTAAAAATTGTATCACAATGAACAAACTATGGAGCTCTTATGTTTTTTTAGGATGATTCAGCTACACTAATATTGGAAAAGAGAGGGAGGATGAGAATGGTCTGGTCTCCCTTTTGGATCAGGAACTGCCCCAGATGTGGATGTGTGTCTTGTCTGTTAGGGAATGTGTATGATAGAATCCCTCTTGGAGCAAAGTGTCTCCAAAACCATGCTTCTTGATTCATGGACAATTCAGGTAGTTTAGGGTACAAAAGAGAAATTAAATAAATTCCATTTCCAGAGCAGTTATTTATGGGAAAACTGTGAGGTATTTGCATGTAAGGAGTTTGACTGGAGCAGGCTCCAGCAAAAGTTTTTCAGTGCAGTTTTTCTCTCTCACCCTGCCTTACAATCTGCCTAGAACCCCAACAAGCAAGTTAACAGAAGTTGTATTGACTGCTGTGGCCATATGCAACATCAGTCTTGATCAAGAATCATTCCTTGGGACATCCTTACCAACTGCAGTGATTGTTCCTGTCGCAGGATCCTTACCATCCTTTTTTAATTTATATATAAATAAATACCTCTGAAAATCTGTGATTTTTTTCATTTGCTACCTATACGTTGTTTTAGTATTGATGACTCATTACATGTAACTGAGGAAGATTAAAAACCAAGAATCACCACATTTCCAATCTTTGGTTTCTTTGTTGCTTTTTAATTACATTTGGAATGGAGTTCCAAGGGCTGACGAGAGACCATAAACAATATTCATTAAACCTCGACAGTCTTGCATTTAAATGGAAACAGTCCCTTGAGCAACAAAAACCACCAATGCCACCAAATCACAAAGTATCTGCTAGTTATAAGATCACTGGGTACAAAAGTGAGACCCTTGACCAAAAAAAAATACCAAAAACTACACAGAAAGGAGGTCATTTGGCAACAAAGAGACAAATCCAAAAGCAATCAGCTTTTTGCAAGAGTGAGAGGAAGAGTTAGAGATGAAAAAAAAAATAAAAAATGCACAGATCCATAGAGATATAAAGATCCCGCACTCCACAACTGGGTGTGACAGAAATTCAAAGAGTACTCAGGTGGTAGGTGCGGAAGAGGCCAGAATATATTGCCCACATTACTGAATGTCTAGAAGAGATCTATGCATCGGTTTGCAAAGAAAGATATTTATATTAGAAACTATTTATAGACTATATTTGTTTAAGCTTCAGTATTCTTTATTCCTGGATGCTTATAGAGTACAAAATTCCTGGAGGTTCAAACAGCTATAAATGTGAAACCCTTGCAAATGTTATGCTGAAGTTACAGAAGGTATTCCAAAACTCATCAGAAATCCCAAATAAGAGGAAAGGCCTAATCTATGAGCTCTCAGGAAAAAAAATAATAATAATAATAAATAAATAATATATATATATAAATAAATAGATAAAAAATAAAAATGAACTCCAGTGCATTGTAACCTGTTAAAAATAATAATCATCTCATTGTCAAGCAGAGGAAGAGAATTTACTCAAGCTGAGACATCACCCAAAAGGAAAAAAAAAAAAAAGGCTATATTTTTCAATACGTTATTATCCTTGACTTCCTTCCCCACCAACATCCAACTTGTCTTTCATAACTGAAAAGAAGATCCATATTCTACAAAATAAAAGCAGTACGTCTTTCTCACATGAATAACTCCCGCAGGTGATAAACCTGCAGAACTCATGTTAAAAGAAATCACTGAAGACTAGAAGATTATACGAACACCAAGGAAGACCAGACAACTCCTCTAAATAATAATAGTAATAATTAAAAAAAAAAAAAAAAAAAAGCTTGCTACTGAAGCTTACAAAATAACCAGAAGCGAAATCCTATGAACTGAAACACTTGGAGTATTGGTCTTGGGGCATCCCCCAGCATTTACTCCTATGAACAAAACATTTCACCAGCTGGACCTTTGGTTTGACCTGAGCTCACTGTGCCTATGTCCTTACATGCCCTCATGGAGTTTGGTGCCAGCACTGAGGGTGATTGGTCTCTGCCAGCTGATAGCCACCACCAGAAAAACCTGTGGTTGGTACTGAAAACTCCTGTTTCATCATTATCTTCCCATCCCCCTCCCTCTGTGCTCCCTGTTGTAGTCTTTGATGGGGAAGCAGCCCAATAAGCTCCAGCATCTGGTGCAGTCTCATGCAAGCCCTTTTTGAATGAGCAACAGCAGGTTGCTGTGAAGCAACCTTAAGGCTCAGGTGCCCATGCAAGCCCAGTTTCCAGCACAATCCTGTGCAACCTTTGCTGATCACAGCAGCTGTGCTAATACTGATAGCTAGTCTAAAATTAGCTCTGATGGGGCTCTATTTCACTGTAAATAGGCCCTAAAAGGGGCTAAAAAGCTGCTGTGTGATTCACCCATTTGCAAAGGCAACTCAAAAAAAAAAAAAAGAGTTAAGACCTTTTTTTTTTTTTTACCTCAAGGGCACTGTGCAGATAAACACATTGAAGATGACAGTGTGCAGGCATTGCAACAGTACATGCCAAGCTAATGTCTGCTTCTTTGTTTGCTTTACATTGTCTTCTTCTATCACCTTCTTATCTTGAAGCTTTGTGCTACAAACCCACTCATTACTGGATTTGTTTTGATATGTGAACAGAGTACAGAAAATATCTATACAAGATAAAACAAAAATATATACAAAAATAAAAGTCAAGCTTCCACAAGATAAGATCCACTGTTTCCACCTCCTGCCAAGACAACCACACTCTGGCTTTGGACATAAATTGAGATTTTTTTTAAAAGTGGCGTTGGGGGGAGGGGGGTGTAACAGTCACTCCCTTTTTCTTTCTTTTATTGCTTAGTGAGTCCAAATGACACTTGCAAAGATTAGTATGGATGCAAAAAAAAATCAATTTACTGATGCAAAGACTTCCAAGTTTTTGCTCCAAGACTTAATTCCTATGCATGGCTGAGAATGACAAATAAATATAAGAATCTTTTCAATTATACATAACAGATAACCAAACATTGCTTATGGGAAATGTGCTTAGTTGGAATAATAGACAGGTAGAAAGGAAAAAAAATACAAATGCCTCAAGAAATGCTCTTTTCGTTCAGTTTCTATCCTGAGCTTAAACCAAAATCTGAATATTAATGTCTTAAAAGAGGAAAAGCAACAAACAAATATGTTGATAGTTATATCTGTGTTTGGTGTTTTTTTTTTGGTTGGTTGTTTTTTTGCACATCAAAAATGGTAAGTATGTTACTTCAGATAGCAATCTTTCCATACTACACAGAATAAGAAAGGTACATAAAATAGCACCTAAAAAATTGCCTGTCTAATATTTAAGGCAGCCTTCCCCTACACAGGCACTGTATTAGAGGCATTTTAACACTGAGATGTTCATACTCCAAAATTCAGTCTTCCTCTCTCCGGTACTGTACTTCCCATTCAGCTTAACTCTATTGTCAAAGCTTCCAGTATAAAGATAAATCAGCATTTTAAATAACAAATACAGGTGGTCAGGTTAACTACAGCTACAAACCAGGTATTGTAGGGATGCTGCTTCAGCCTGACATGAAGTCTTCATATACACCATTACCAGCACTCTTCACAAAAGGAAGAGGAAGTAGGAAAAATAAAAGAACTTCAACTGGCACTATCAAAAGATTGCACTCTTCCCCCTTCCCACCTCCTTCTCAGAACCAGCAAAAGACAGACTGCTGCTCTTGCCTTCACATAGTCCCACTGAGGGCCCTGGGGCTCCAGTTTTTTCTGAAAAAGAATAAAAGTGAAACAGCTGAAACAACACCTCAATCTCTGATTTATCAGCTAGAGTTTTTGATAAACTGATTAATGATTTTACTGTGTAAAGTCTTTTAGTAATACTTATCCGTCATTACACATATTCATCTGCATGTTTTCATTTCCTACCTTAAATTAGAGACACTCAATGGAATATTCCCTTACATGAAACATATTTTTGCTAACCTTAGTGTGATGCATGTTTTACAATTAAGCATTAAAATACAGCTTTTCATCAGACAACAAAAGATGTTTTCGATAATGGAAAATTGTATGGAAATCATTTAACAAATGCCTCCTCTAGGTTTTTTTTTTGTTACAATTTCCCCCAGAAGTTCTGTAAAGGGAGAAAGCAGGGAAAGCAAACAGTAATTAGAAGAGAAAAAAGGTAGGATGATCCTAGACAGCCAATCACACTTGGAACATACACTCCTTTTGATGACTTTTATTGGAACTTTTGAAGAAATCGATAAAATAATATTGCAAGACATAATCTTGCAATGTGACTAAATTCTCCTGGAATACTATTGATTGAATGTACTGAACATCCACAGAAAATGCTTCATTCATCTTGCATACTAGTATTTGAGGAGTGGTGTCTGCATGAAAACTGTATTTCAAGGCAGAAGCAATGCCAGCTTTACGTTTTAAAGCTATTCTAATCTTTCACATGAAATAGCAATATTATATATAAAACACTATAATATAACACAAAAATAACAAATTCAAGTATTTGAAAAATTGGTATATGTTAACAGTAAAATAGACCATGCATCTGTAATTAACCCCTGTGTGTGCTAAGTCTAATGCAGTCCATTATTATGTCATTGTCGGTTCTAACAAAATGTTATATACTTTTTTTTTTTTTAGAAATATCAAAATGGACCAAAAAAAAAATTCTATTGCATGAATTTGCATTTATACACACAGGAGGCATTTGAAATGAAAAGCCATTTAGATCCACAGTGCACTCTTATGACATTTGAGCTGACAAAATTAGCTGATACTCTAAATGAAGGCTGACCCCAGGAGTGGACTGCTCTTTACCTCAGGGTAAAGAGAATCAGGAAAGAAGCGTAAGAGAATCAGGAAACTAGGTCTCATTTTCAGTCTGAAGGAGAACAAGATCACATATCCACCCTTACCTCCTCTCACCTTCTTTTATTACTCTTTCCACCATGGAGACGTTGTTGTTCCCTCACCTTCAGGCTGCTGGTTCCCAGCTTTGTCCTCTCCCACACATCAAGCACAACCTTGGAGGTCTCCTCCTTGTGTGCTCACCAAGCACACAAGCTAGAAGGTCTCCTCCTTTTACCCTCACTCCAGTACATTAGGTACAGCTACTTAATGAAAGAAAATAAGACCACTGCATTTGATATTGCTGCAGGTATTTATGATTAACAACAAATCAAGCTTCCTAGAGTGTTCAGCTGTGAGGTGCTGTGAACCAAGCAAGAGGTGATGGCTGGAGGCAGAAGTACACCAGTGCTGCACCTCAGGATTCTTTTTCTAACCCAAATTCATCCAAAAATTCCCTACTAGCATTTTAGTAGCACCTGTTATCATCACATGCTGTATTTCAGTGTGCAAAATAAAGCATGTTAACATCTGAAAAAATTGGCTGAGCCCTTTCCTGTTGAAGATTTGTTTGACCATATGGTACTGCCTTAGGGATAAATTCACTACCAGAGTGCCTCCAGAAATTCCCTAAAACTTAATTTTCTGTCATATTTGCCAAGTCACTGAAAAAAAGAACAAGTAACATCTTTTTACTAATATTAGATTATCAACAATAAAAATGCAAATATTCACATATCCTTGATTTACAAGCCAATGACAATTAAGCTGTCTTCTGCCTAAGAAAAATCTGTTTTCCTGCTAATGTCTTCTCTAGCAATCTGTCCTCAAAAAGATTATTATTTGCTTTCTGATGATGGAGTAACTTAATAGTTTCCTTTTCTCCAAAGCTCCAAGTGATAAGACATTTTGTATGGCATGCTGAGAATGTTATGGAATGCCACAGTTGATCTGTTGCCTTTCTACTGGATGGAAAAATTGTGTAGACTGTGGAAATAGTATTTGTGCCTTTCTTGGCCTATCTGAGGTCCCAGTTTTCATGTACTCCTCTTCCAGTCAACATTGCTGATGATGTCTTCTCCTTGAAAGCTCAGTTTATTGGAAGAGCTATTAATTGCTACAATTTCTGTATCTCTTTGTCTCTTCACATGTGAAAATACTTTGTTTCCTGGTGTGCTTTTCAGAATTGAAACACAGTGGGATGAAAACAAACACATTATGAGTATTAAATTGGCTATAGTTTTGTAAGTGCAGAAATGGTAAAATCATTGTGAGATGATTTTCAGGTGATAATGTCTTTCTCTAATTACTTTGTATTGTCAGCCTTCAAACTTGAACTGTCTTGAATTCATATCTCAGTTGATAGAAATAATATATTTTATGCAGTGTGATAACACAGATTCACTTTTCAGATTCATATGAAATTCTAGCTGTTTTTATTATAATTCATCATAGTACATTTGTTTTACATAGTACTGTTTTATAGGAAAAAAAAATGAAAAACTCTTGGCCCCTCTCTGATATGTTATTTCATATCAGAGTGTGACGGGAAGGTGTGTATTCTTACATCACAAAACAAAACAGAATTAACATTAGAAAAATTGATCTGCCTAAAATTATAGCACATTGTGCTAAGGTAGATGGTTTGTTAAGGAGTATTCAATTTATTTCTTAACTCTGAGCCTCTGTGGATCTGATCCACTCCCTAAATGCTCACGGAACCTTCCAGAATCAATCCCTGATTACAAACTTTACTATTACCATTACTATTACCTTACTATTACCATGCTTGTAGAAACATTTGCTGTAAATTTAACCATAACATCATACATTTTTGTTGAGCCTACACAGCCAGGTTAAAAGTACAGTAAATCCAGATTAATCTTTTTACTGCTGCAGCTTTGTACTTGATATGCCTCCTGGAGGCTGAAAATATTATTAGCTGCAGCTGGAACCAAAGTCACAATGCTGTCTCTCGCACACCCATGACTGTTGGGCTGGTAGGAATACCATTCTCATTACATCTGAACACAGATATATGAAATATTAGTAGAGGCATACTACAGTGTTAGCATAATGTAATCTGAAGACTTCTCTGAGAGCCTTCTGCTCTTCTCAAAAGCTTTACAATAATAAAACAATCATAGGTTGTAGCATGTTCCTAATTCTTTTTAATAACCTGGTAAAACACCAGAATACAATAAAATCAATGTAGAGCTGTCTGTTGACAGCAAGTACCTTCTGACTTTCTAGACTTAAATAAAAGTAAAAATTGAATTTCTGTATTGTACATGACCATAAAAAATAATTATTATGAATTCTGACACTTTCAAAGTGGACACGATCCAAACTAACTTGTTGCATAGGGCCAAGTGAAGAGCTTCTGTGCCTCCAGTGTGTATCTTTTCTCTGCAGCTGAAATAAAATGTAAGCACAAATTTATAGACTTTTTTATTAGTTGTTTACTACACTTTATGGTATCAACATTTTTGTGCATGCAATATATTGCTAGATTGTGTATTGAACTTTTAGTCTAGGAAAGAAATTCACAGCAGAAGAAGTGAAGACTTTCCGCAATTAACTTCCAAGGCACTAATGAGTGTCTTCAGGTGCAAATAGTGTAAAGGACCTGAATGAGGGCCACCTGACATGATACAGAATTAGTATTTTTGAAGCTGGTCCTCAGGAGCAAACAGCACAGGTGTATTTGGAGGAAACTATTCAAATGATAGGCAGGGCAGGGGAAAAGAAATCAAAGAAAATATTCTGCGCTCCTGTTACATAGTTGTGTTGGTTGTGTCTTACTCTTCCATGCCATGCACACTTTCACTAATAATTTTCTTCATGTATCACAATTGCACTCAATAGGTCCAAGTGTTCTAAAGGAATGGAATTTAAAATGCAAAGATGAAAACTATGCCATTGAGGGTGGAAAATGGGAGTGAGGTTTTTCTTTTTTCCTCCTTGGAAAAATTGATGATGCTGCAGTATGGTGATGTATTCTATTTGTTAAAGTTTTTGTTTTGGTTTGGTTTGGTTTGATTTTCTTCTTATTCCTTTCCCTTGGATGTGATGCTAGAGTTTTTCACCTCCAATTTTTATGTGGCAAGGACCCACACTGGAGCTGTCAGTCTGCGAGTTACAGTTTGAATTTTCACCAGCCCTGCATAGAGGTGAATGAAAATCTCTGCTCCTAAGAATGAATGTACCTTTTCTATAAGGTTTGAGCTTTTGTTTACTTCCCTGGCAGCAATCAAAGTTTCTCTGTTTATACTGTTAAGAATATGATTCTGCTTTTGGGCATTGCTATCTCCAATCTCTTTTAAATAGATCCAAATGTGAGGCCTTTCCCTAAGGAAAAAATAGAATACTAACTTACTTATGTTAATCTCCAGTTTGTTTCAGAAACAGGGACTACCACCTCTTAGGAAACATTGTTAAAGCTCAGTACTTTTTTTTTTTTTTTTTTTTTTTTTTTTTACACCTCATGACCTGAATTGCAGTTCTCTGTCATGATCTCTTAATTTTGTCCAGTCTGGTACAGTTGGTGCTTTCAACCAACACTTTCTCTGCCTTGTTAGCTTGTCATCTCTGCTACCAGTTGTGTCTTTGGTAGAGGTCTTAGACTGAAAAGCAAACGCAGTGACAATCTTCTTGATGGGCAGAAAACATCCTATGACATCTTGATCAACTACCAGAGCGTTTAAACATTATTTATAATATGGAACATGGTCTGTTTGTGAATAGACTCTTTGATTTACAGTCTCATAAATATTAGGAGGGAATCTTATAAAGATCATGAGCTGGTGAAAGAGTAATTCTGCTGAAACATAGAGCATTTTCCCTTTGACTTGTGCATCTTTTCTTTCTTTCTTTTTATTTTTTCATATAAAAATTCTCAGAGAAAGTGGATAATTTATTTTTAAGTGACCCTAATTCAAGGTTATGCCAATAAGATAACTGTCTTTCGCTTTGATTTAAATGTTCCAGACTTTCCTTTACGCAAATACTATGTTGGCTTCATTTCCTTTATAAGTAATCTTGCTCCCAGCATTACCACCACACTGGCTCACAAGTTGGTTCACAAGCAGGTAAGTGGGAGCTTACTAAATCTATGTAAAACTCAGGAAGCCTGCTTGGATAAACTAATGAAAGATGCAATATTATTCATGTAATGAAATTCTATATTTGTAATGATCCCTAACATTGTTCATTTTGCAATATTATTCTCTAACATAAAATTTCAGAAGTTTTTTGCTTTTTGTTTTTTTCCTCTTTTGTGAAGCTTGAGTAAGATTTTCCTCTTTACAACTTGAGGTTAAGCTTAAGTACGAAAGCTTCCACTGATATGTTTCTTATCTTCTGGATACTGCTTTTCCCCAATTCAAGTCATTTTTTTCACTGCATCAGCCAGAAGTCACACATCTCTTGCTAACTTTCCATCAGTGAGTCTTCTTGGATCTGGACTGGAAATGATGCAAGGAGTGCTACTCCTACCAGTTACAGCTTTCCAACATTCACTCTGCTACAGCAAGACCAAATTCTGTTTTCACTTAGTCTCGTGCAGGTATTGAGCAATTCCATTGCATATCTGATACTATTACAGATATTCAGCGGTGTAATTGACAGAAGACTGAACCTCAGTGCACCCTGATTGCCAAAACTCTTAGATATTTAACCCTGTGTTAGCCTGCAGCACGCAGCTGAGGAAGGCAGAGCATAGCATAAGTTTGTCTCTGAAGGAGCTTTGAAGGAAAACCTGGGCAGAGTAAACGCCTATATTTAACATACATTATTGCAGATACCTGCGTTAACAGTTATTCTTCTACTATCCTTGTTACTTTTTTTTTTTTTTTAGACTATAAGCAGAATCCAAATGACACCACACATACACACATATGTACGCTTAGTTCTGTGATACCTGTGCAGAAATGGAAATACTTGTTTACGACAGCACCATTCCCATGGAGCTCCAGATCCTAATGCGTGGAAAAGACAAGCAAGAATGACCTAATCTGGCATGTCTTTCTAAACTTCTCACACCTTTCCAGAAGTGGGTTCAGATAACAGCACTCCTTTTTCAATGAGACTTTGGCTACTTCTACCTGTAGGAGAAGTTGCATCAGCACTGGATGCCAACACACAATCAGAGTGAAGCTTCTTGTGGCCAGATTTTGTGGACTTGCAGAACTGGGGTTTGACACTCCCCTTATTTGTTTTCTTATCCATTACTTCTCCCTCCCAAACAGACAAGCATGAAGACAGCTCTTAAAAGCAGCATCTCAAAGAGATGTTTTCTTCACCCTGCACCCGTCATATAGGTTTCCCAGAGAAAATAATCACCTGTTGAATTAATTTTTAATCACTGTCTTTTCATTATTTTTACTTTTTAGCATAAAGAGATGTAAGTATATTAGTTCTGTGGCAAGATAAAAAGCACAACGGTATTTTTAAGTAGCTCGCAGGAAAGAAGCTCTTGTTTCTTTTGTGCATTTTGTCTCAATAAGACATATAGGTTTACAAGATAGTGTGCTTAAACAGGAGTGAATTCAGTGTAAATTCACACTCTTGTATTCTGTCATTTAAAAATACAAAATATTTTTCTAGTAGTTCCATCTATTTTAATCTTTGTTTTATTTGCAACTACTGGAGCATTCACAGACAGAGAAAAAGATGGATGGCTCCTAAAAACCACCTTGAAGACCAGCTTTCTGTAGAGCAGAAACATAGAACTTCTCTTTCAATAAATGGTTAATGCTTTGTTGTACAGATTTCCTTCATGCTTGTTAATAACAACATCTCTGTGATGTCAGTAATAGTGCCAAACTTAATGATTTACTGGAAAGAGTAAGAACAGAGCAGTGGCCTCAGAAATGTCACTTGAAGGCCTCTTGATTGATCTTTACAATGATCCCAGAGAACTATTTGTCCTGTATTCAAATTCACTATTATTTTTCATTCCTTGTAGGAAGTTACAGTTATACATAGGCTTAAAATTCATTTATTCTGCAAGTAAATAAGAAATAATAGTGTAATAAAAGCAGTCTGTAAAGTCTGAAGCACAGTAACTAATGCTTCAGAAAGAAACATGATTCAACCTACTACAATCTTAACAAAGAAACATATATTCAGCTGGTGTAAATAATTGTAACTTGTCACCAAGTCATACCAGTGGATTGAGACTGATACAC
Organism: Netta rufina; assembly: GCF_964035555.1. Taxonomy (NCBI): domain Eukaryota; kingdom Metazoa; phylum Chordata; class Aves; order Anseriformes; family Anatidae; genus Netta; species Netta rufina. The sequence goes on from NC_140124.1 coordinate 103,593,244, forward strand.
TAGAGTGAAGGATGTAACCCAATGGTACAAGTGCATCAGGGTTTTAGGTTTTTTTCATAGGTAGATTTTGTTGTTACAAATTACAATAGACATATTTTTTCTTTCTTTTAAAGAAAACAATTTTTAAACAATTTAAAACAATTTTTAAATTAACAGTTCTTAAAAGGAATAGTAGCTTCTTGGAGAGTAGGACTCCATGTATTTCAAAAAAAATAAACTCTCATGATCACATCTACTGCCCAGCTACAAAGATGGGGAAACCTTCACCGAATTTCATTCACTTCTCTTCTAGCTGTGTACTAAATGACTTGTAAATGTTCCCCTCCCAGCACAACATGTTGTGTGCCCTGATGAGAAGGCCCCTCAAAAGCGCGAGTACTGGACAACGAAACAAAACCAGTCACTAGTGTATTCATGTGTTTACAACCTTGATTTTGTTCAAGTTTTATTTTTTCTTTCATTTGATTGCTCGTTCTCAATAAATTGCCCATACATTTGATAGGAGGAGGGTTATTTCTGCTAATGACTTTATGGGCATTCTGGCATTATTGCCATCTCATGGCAAGGAAAATATTTTTATATAACCATCAACTTTCATGTTTTGTTTTTTTTTTGTTGTTTTTTTTTTAATTCTAGAATTCTAGATACTTGAGATAACAGCATTGCTTACAGTCTCAGCAATTGTATGTGAAAAATTATAGTGCCTAAAGGAGTTAATCAATTAGGAAACATTTCATGACTTTTCAGCTTTATTTTATTTTTCTCACTGTCATTTTAATGGTCTTTCTTATTTCCCTCATAAATATACTAAATAATTCCTTTTTTTTCTCTGCTAATGCAAAGATTTTAAACATATTGAGAACTCAGTCCATCTCTTCTTAATCATTTTTATTTTTCTTATTTACAACATCTTTGCAGGGCTTGCATAATGTTTTGAATGAAGCTGCATGCATTGTATGGAGAGAAATAGTCTTGGCCAAAATAGTTTCTGCATAACCTAGATGTATTTTTCATTGTTGACAGCAAAGTTGTGTCATATCATATATACCTAAGCTTAACTATGAATGAGGAAATCTGTGTTTCATGAAGTGACATTTCTCCTTATTCAGAAAACAAACATGTAGCTGTATTATTTCAAAGCTGATCTTATGGGGAAAAGGAAAAGATGTATCAGTAAGAATTAAACCTGTCTTTTAGATTTTCTTCATCTGTATTCTTTGCAAGGCCTTCAGTCTGTCCACTTTCTGATCCAGTCAGAAAATTCCTTTGTACAATTTTGAAAGTCAGGAAAAAACAAATTATATAGATTTCTGTTCAGCATATATGTACATATATGACATTTAAAATTCCAACAAGAATGATTTGCAGCCTAATTTCACTCTAGAAATTCTGCTTAATGGCAAGCCATAGCATAACTGTATAAGAAACATTTTGCTAGTAATTAGTCCAGTTAGCATACGTGTGACTTTAGGTACAACGTTATTTTTTCTGTATTTAGTTTGCATGTGTGTACATTTCCCTTTTATTTTATCATTGCTGTCTCTTATGTCTATCAGTGTAAAGTTATTTCTATGAAAGTACTCGACATTGAAATCATATGGAACATACTCATTATTCTGATGCACCAAGACACATATATAACAAACAATTACCTAGGTCTGATGCCAGTTAATGAAAATGAAGTTAGGCTACATAATGTTATATAGTGTCCTGGGAACATGTGAGAAAGCAGACTAGCTGTAATCAGCCGTTAATATCTATTTCGTTGAACACTAGAGGGAGATCAAAGCAAAAGAATAAATGATCTAATAGCCCATGGTTGCTAATTGGACTTGTTCATAAAATTTCAATTAATGACAAGATGAAATACCAGATATCATCTTAATTTTTCACTGTAGTTTTCTCATGTCCTTATTTAATATTGTTTTAACTATAATGTAAAACATTCTAGTAAAATGTTTTTTGTAAAAAAAAAAAAAAAAAAAAAAAAAGACTGCCTATATCAATATCTCAATTAATACATTCTGTATTAAATTTTTCATATGAGACATATACTTCAATGAGAAGATTCATTTTAGCAGCTTCAAGATGAAACATAAACACACAGTCTATTTGTCTTACTGCTCTCTGAACACACAGGACTTTGTTCTTGTATGTGCCTGCAGCAGCAAGCAGGGAAATGTTATTTTTCTACCTTTGTCAGAGAGAGTTCTTCCTGTCAGACCTAAAGATAAGCAACTAAGTCTGCTCACATTCTGAACAGAATGGAAATTGGTGCTGTCACTCTTTCGCAATCGTAACTTCTGTTTTGTTTAGTGTTTGCTGAACAAAGTTTGTAACATAAAATGTCTTTTAAAATGCAGGTATTTGTTAGTTTTGTGTAAAAGAAAGTTATCAAATGCACACTTTTCTACTCTCCCAGTTACTGCTGGGAAATACGAAGACTTTCCATATGATTCCCAAAGGAAAGGCCCATAGGGCGTTGAATAATTTCCTTAAAGGAAGGATCTGGTTTATCAGGCCCTAGCAGAGGAGAAACTCTGGCATCTGAGCTTCAAAACCAATAAACTATTCATGCTGTAGCCTGCGCAAAACCTGTTATGCTGCTAGGAATGCCTGAGCTAGATGCAGACAGCAAGGTGTTGGGACTGGTTATTGAAAAAAAAAAAAAAAAAAAAAAATTGTTCACAGAAGGTTAGGTCACCTGAGTACTGTCACTGAGCACCACACTCCTACTGCTCCACTTCCTACACATGGTAATACATGTGTAAACATGCTATTGTTATTTAGGGAAGAAAAGGTTTGTCTAGGCTCGAGGGAGATGACAGAAGTGAGAGGCAGGAGCAGAGAAACATGGAGGTGGGAGAGGAGAGGTGGAACTCAGCCTTTCATCACAGCAAGCTGCTATAGTGGCTCAGGGCTTGCTGTGAAACCATAACCACTCAGTGTCACCAGTCATCTCTCTTCCATACAGGAAAAAAAATAAAAATAGAATATTCCATGTTTTGTTCACAGCTCAGTTCAAAAAGAACAATATTTATCCATTATTAATAACAAAACTGTGAAGCCACCCACAAGCTTCTTGTTCACAGTGTTCCTTACATGTGACATCTGGGAGAGAAAAGTTTTCCTCTGCTGCTGCACCACAGCACCAACACATCACACGTTCTCTGTAGGTTTGGCAGCTCGTGTAGGCCAGACACTCAGGAAGAACTGTGCTGTCATTAAAGTTAATCAGCATTTTCTCAGATGTTTCCTGCACACCTTGGGCCTGTCCAATAAATACTGAGGATGTTTCACATGTGATCTATTGCTGTTTCATCAAGCAGACATAGGGTTGATTTTTTGTTTGTTTGTTTGTTATTGTTGTTTTGTTTTTGTTTTTATGCAGGCTATGCTGAGGTACTTTAATCATGGTCACTTAGAAGTCAGTAAAATACTTTAAATGCTTTGTAGCAACCAGTAACTCTATCTTCAGCTATGGCCAGAAATCTATTAGACCATATATTAATAGAATCATTAAGGTTGGAAAAGACCTCCAAGATCATCTGGTCCAAATAGAGTAGAGCCTTTAGGAATCAGCAAGCATAATTCCTCTGGCACATTTACTTTAAACATATGTAAAGAACTATGCAATGTCCTTTATTGCAAAAGGAAAGACAGAATTGGACTCTGGGTGCTGTTCTTATTCACTTCTTGTTCAGGGCTAAGCACACCTGGTAGACAAAAGGAAACACCCATTAGAAAGTGTAGGGAACAGCCTGTCCTCATAGCTTACCTTCTGCTAATAGGCACCGTCCCCTCCATCACCATGAAAGCCATTGCTTACCTAATGAAAAACAAACAAACAAAAAAAAAAAAAAAAAAAAAAAAAGAGTTGTTCTTTCATTTGCTTTAAACACTAAATCTCCACATCAACATTTTTAAGTGGCATGTTTCCATCTTAAATGCATTGTACACATGGAAAAGCTAGAAACAAGCAAAAAGGTAGATATTTGCAGATTTTTTTCAAATTTATTTTGATATAAAGTTGTAATGGCTTGAATTGAAGTCACTGAAAATGTATATGGCTCCCATCCATGGACAATCACATGACCTGTACTGTCATTTTCAGAAAAAGAAAGCAACACCAGGCAGCATAACCAGCCACACACTCCTTGTCCAACCATGTCCACAAGGGATTGATGTTCCACTATGACCAAGTTCTAGAAGGGGAACCATGCTGAACAGATTTCCAGGTGCCCTGATGCCCAAGGTACTTTTACTTAAGTGAATGAGAGTTTAAACACCAGACAGCTTTCAGTATGAAATGCTTGAGATAAAGACATTGTTAGACAGTTGTTAACACCTTAAAGATTTTTTTTTTTTTTTGAATGAGAAAAGACCATGGTATTTTAAATGTGTGTAGGGCAGGGGGGGCGGATAAGTATCTCTGTATATACTGAATGAATTATGAGGTATACTTTATGTACTGTGTCTGAAACATGCCACACTTATTCTTCTACATTCCTAATACGTGACTTAAGGAAAAAAAAAGTCAAAACATAGAATCATGGGGACTTAATATATTTCAAGATTCTAGAAACAAATAATTGCATCTACATAATTGGCCAGTTATATAAGCTGCATTGTGGAGTTCAAAAGCTGGAGAATACTCAATACCCTTTCAATTTTCAGTTACCACCATCTGTTTAGAAAGCAAATACAGATGGGGTCCAATAGGGAGAGCTGTGGTTTTCTAGTAACAAATGAATAGAGAGCAAAGAAACATGTGAAATGATGCAGTATTTAAAGCATGCAATATCTTCTCATTATAGTTCACAGCTAAAATTATGATTATTGTTATTCTGCTGACCAGACCAGTTTATTTAACATGTTGAGATTGAAGGACGTGCATTATTTATTTATTCAATGAATAACTGTTTATACAATCAAAACAAAAATCAAAATCAACTGCAAAGTTGGTTACTCCCAGACCTTTCAGGTGCTAAGTCACTGCATTTCTACTGCACAGAAAATTGAATTTTGTTATCAATAGGCACTGGGCACACAGGAAAGAATTATGCATTTTGCCCAAGGCTAATCCTGTACAGTGCTGAGACTGCCCAACATCCACTGTAGCTTTCTAAACATTGTCATAAGCTGAAGTACTGGCACTGGCTCCTAGCTGTGCAACATATACAGTGCAAACATGCTTTGCAAGTGTCAGAGTGTTATAAAGAGCTAAACCATAATCACAGTGAATAAATACAATTGACAGGTAATCCAAACTATTGGTTTCTACAATGCTGTCAGTATATTTTCCAGTCCTGGCTTCTAGTCCTCCGGTTCCCTGCTTCATGATTCTTTAGGTAACTACAAACTAAATAAAAATTGCTGGTAATATTACAGATGTACGGATTTTAGTAACTTCACTATTGTTGCCAGCTCATTGACCATTACCCTAGCTCAGAAGACTGCCACTTTCTAGATAAAAAAATGTTTCAGACTATCCAATATGACTGAGCTGTTGAATTCTCCCTCCAGGACTCAATTTAAGCATGCGAAGAAAAGGCTGGAGGTTTTTGTTGGTGTTGTGATACTTATCATTCAATTTGCAAATGTGTTTCAAACTTAAAGAGCCTTTTTTATATTTATTGCTTTTTATTCTTTAATGTTTTTTGCTGCAGTCAGGGAAAATTATTATTAGATTTTGAATGACCTCGAGAAAGGGAAAATCCACATAGTTCAGCCACTGATGGGAAAAAAAGATTATTGTGTAAGTATAGCACTTTTATTCTTAAATTGCTGTGTCCTATTTTTAACAATTCTGACACATAAGCACTGGCTTTGAAAGGTTGATTCTGCAGATACCTGCAAAAGATAAACCTGAGCACTACCAGAGACTGATGATGGTGAATGAAATGAACCCTCTTTCTAGACAATACAATGATGTGGCAAAATGACAAGGCATTGACAGTGGAGAGGAAGTCTGTTGCATCCAAGCTGTCTCTGGTAGTGCAACCAACACAGGAAGGTGAACTATTTTCACCTGATGACCATTCATAGTGTGGTGTGAAATGACCTTGGTTCTAATTCCAGTTGCCTGTAGAAATACACATCCAAACACCAAGATATTCCTGTCTCTTCCTTTTTTGTTAGCTTTTACAACACTCTGAGGTTACCAATCATGTTCACAATAGCTTTAAGTCCCGTATGTACTCTGTCTATCCCAAGCTGTTCAGAAGTGTTAAACTACTTCACACACTGTCCAGTAGATTTGTAGAGGCAAATGAATCCCATAAATGTGAGACTTACTACAGAGGTATGATCAAAATATGCATTGTGTAGATCAAGCACTGGATTTACTATCCATGTACAGCACTGTATATACATAGATATTTCTGTCTGGGAAGTCTCAGACAGAAATAGTGTTACTATTTACTGCACTGAAGCATCAGACCAGGAGACAATTGGTAACATCCTTCAGGGAGTTCTAATAAAATAGACTGCAATAACCATATGCATGCTGGCATGAGAATCTCTAAAACAGTTTCTTTTTCTGGTTTTCTATTAATTGCCTGAAAACAACGTTAAGTTATTTGTAACATAATCATTCAGTTTGCTGTAACTGCTCACAAGCTTTTACAAGATCTCTTCGCTAACCAACTGCTGCACTCAACCTCAAGTTAATGTAAAACTAGCAATCTTTATATTTGTAAAAAGCAGCAAATATAATGTATCATGTCATTCCTAATGTCTTATTGTTTAAGGAGCCATAATGATTATCAGGCAGGTGATTTCAGCAATATGATGTACCAGTAAAGCATTACTGAAAAAGTGTTCTGAGAGAATCAGGGCGTAACAAAGGTATTTTTGCTAACTGATTTTTCCTGTTAAAATCCCACTGAAGTGAGACTGTGTTTGGAATGTCCATGATGACTTTCTATTAAGAGTGAAAACCAAGTTGTTAAACAAATTTCTATACTAGAAAACATAAAACTTAACTAGGACAGTAGCTCTAGCTGAGAATAGGAAAATCATACCAATGCAGAGACATTGCTGAGTCTCTTGCACATGCTGACAGATGTTGACCTAATTGTCTTTGGGAATGTCTACATGTGCTTCACTGAAATGCACTAAGTTATTCCACTACAGAGCTTTTGTTTTCAAATAAGTATGGGCACTCACTTCAATGCTTTCTTTTAAGACAGCTAGTAGCTTCCTTCAATCAAGTTCATATTTTCTGGTGGTCCAGGTCTCAGCACTCTTCACCACACATGAAGCACCTTGCTGGCAATCTCAGCAGATGATATTAGCAAACCTAAATCACAAGCCTGTTTTCCCTTAAAATGTGGCTAAACACAGCCATCTGTAATAGAGTTGATCGTATTCAAGCAACAGTTCAGCTGCGCCATTTACAGATAGGCACCAACATTTAAAGAGAATGTTGCATACAAAGTAGTTAAAACTTTTGACTTCATCCTTTGAAAGGGTGTCATGGCATTTGCCAACCCTGACTATGAACAAATGTCCGAATGCATTTCAAGAGTGCCAAATACTTAAAGGCTGTTTTGAGCTTAGAAAACAGGGGGAGAATATGCCAGGTCTTAAAAAGGGGGACATTCTGAACAGCAACTGTATCTGTGCATTACAAATGGATTCACAAATAAAGATTACAAGAAAAAGTGAGTTTTATTGTCTATGGGTAATATCTGAGCCAAATTAATATCATATATATTTACACCTTAACGAATAGCCCAAGAAGCCTCATCTTTTGGTAAGATTCTCATAGGCTTTCACATAATTTGGATCAGGATCGCTACAGAGAAAAAAAAATAACTCCGATGCTTTTATAAAACATTTTGTCTTTTGGATAGTTGTAAATACAGTCAAGAAAATATTTTCATTTAAATCTTAGTCTCTGTTAGAAATACTTTCAAATCAAAAGAATGTTTCAATTTGCAGGAAAAGGCAGCTTATCACTAGTATCTAACATGCTTCTGAAAAAACATCAATATTTACAAATGTTCAAATCTAAATTAAGGGCATTTTGTTTCACTGTTAACAGTGTGGTGGTAAATATGTTACTGCTCTGGACAACAGCTTATCTTGGCATTAGTCTCATTTGTATCTAATAATACTGCAAATCTTGTGAGAAATGCCAGACTTTCTCAAAACAAACAGCTGGCCTGTAAAGACTGCCAAATTCTCGAAGTCTGTGAAATCAGTTTCAGTAAACATGGGATGTTCATTAGTAAAGAAAACTATACTATACTATATTTTTAAAAATTCCTTTGAAGCTAACAGAGAATTTACACTTTGTTTTCTTCTGAGACACTGCAACACTTGGAGCCATTCATTTTATACAAATCAACTTTGCCTCACTCAGATGATGGTATATGTTCATTCCACTGCAATAGCTGATATTTCAAATGCTTATTTTTGACATGGCAATTTTCTTCTTGATGTTTATGCTTGTATGTGTTTTATTGTAGGAGAAATACAGAATATTTCAGTTAAGTCTTCAAATTGCTCCAGTTGAAGGAGAAAGCTTTCATCAAAAGAAGAATGGTCTAACTGACAGGTCAGCTTCAGAGTAAAGCCAAGCCTGAGAAACAACAATCCAGAATCTTTCCACAAACAGAAGAAATGAGCACTGAAAGACCTTTCAATCTAATCAAACACCTAGGGCAGACAAGTATTCCCTCCCTTGAAAATATAAGTGATTTTTCCTTAAATGTCACTGACTGTACACAGGTCGTGGTGCCAGAGGAAGTTTTTTTCACTGTTGCTGCTGCTGGCATATTGGAAAATCTGCTTGTCCTAATTGCTGTCATCAGAAATAAGAATTTGCACTTGCCCATGTACTTCTTCATTTGTAGTTTAGCCATTTCAGACATGTTAGGTAGCTTGTACAAAACTCTGGAGAACATCTTTATCATCTTGTGCAAAATGGGGTACCTGACACGTCGTGGGGACTTTGAGAAAAAGCTGGATGATGCCATGGATTCTATGTTCATTCTGTCTTTACTGGGGTCAATTTTCAGCTTGTTAGCTATTGCAGCAGACAGATATATCACTATTTTCTATGCTTTGCGGTACCATAATATCATGACACTACAAAGGGCTTTGATCATCTTGGCAATCATTTGGACATTCTGTGCAGGCAGTAGCATTGCTATTGCCCTCTTCTCCTATGAAGCAGCTACAGTCATTCCCTTCACTATCCTGTTCCCTTTAATGATGTTTTTTATACTGTGCCTCTATGTCCATATGTTCCTCCTTGCTCGATCTCATGCTAAAAAGATTGCCTCACTGCCCACCAGTGCAGTCCATCAGAGAACTAACATGAAAGGAGCCATTACACTGACTATTTTCCTTGGAGTCTTCCTTTGCTGTTGGGCCCCCTTTGTTCTTCACATCCTTTTAGCAAGATTTTGCCCACATAACCCTTATTGTGCCTGCTACATGTCCATATTCCATGTGAATGGGACCCTCATAATGTGCAATGCGATCATTGACCCTATGATTTTTGCATTCCGAAGCCCAGAATTACGGAGCACATTTAGGAAGATGTTCTGCTGTGCCAGGTATAACTGGAACTGGTAGATACTAAACAAAAATAACAATTACAAAAGCACACGCGTTGTGGCGTTGTGCAATGCAAATTCACAGTTAAAAATACTAAAAGTGATGCCCAAAGTAATATTATGCTTGTAGAATACTGCCAGTGATTTCAAGAGGTCTACTGAAGAATATGCATGAACTAAGTATGCACATAAGTCTTTGCTAACCAAACACCCAGAAATATTACTAATTAAGTTAATTCTGCTAATAATTTTCATGCAATAGTCTAAAAGTAACTGCAACAATTATCTTTTATCATTTCAGAAAAACTCAAATATAAATCTTTGGCAGCGAGTATTTTGTCACCCAAGAGATTAATTTATGCCGACTAATTTTGTACCAATAATTTCAATTTCAGGTGCATACTACTTTAAAATGTTGTTGTTTAAATCACAAATAAATGAATACTTGTTTCTGAACTTCATGTTTATATAAAAGTTTATGATAAAGCAGAAAATATGGACATGCATATGAACTTTGCTGGTAAAGTGAACTCATTACTTTGTTCTTTAACATCTACTCTCCTTAAAATCATGCAATTAGTATGCTCTAAGTGTCAAAAAAAAAAAAAAAAAAAAAAAAAAAGTTTTGGAGTGTAAGTCCATGTGAAGTTATTTTGGTTTAAAAGTTATTCTTAGTGACTGAAGAGTTTTTTCCAACATGAAGTCATTCTGGTAGAAAAGAATTTTGAAAAGGTTTTGAATTTTAAAACACCAAAGCCAGGTCCGGACTAGCAAAGAGAATTGCTGGCCATGTCAGCTCTCCATTAGAAGTCCCTGGGCCAGCTTCCTTTAATAAAATAATAGGTTTCACAGACAGTGAAAGAACTTTGATAAAGCCATAATTTTCTAAACATACCTCAACAAGGAATTCAAAAATAAAGTACCAGACAGACAATTCAAAGACCTCCAAGAAAGTCAGCCACCTGGATGAGGAACCAGCTAGCCAGTCTGGAAGGATGCTACAAAACAGTTTGTAATTTACAAAATCCTAGTGAGAAAATTTTGAATTGTCCTTGCCAAAATAATACTAAACTTGCAAAACTGTAAGGCAGAATAACTTTCACAGCAAAATATCCTAAAGCAGTTCAGAGCATATGGTGAGGAATTAACCTCAGATTAATTCTGTACAGTTATTCAGCTGTGCCAGAGACAGAATATTTAGTAAGAGACAGCCATGAAACTGAGGAAGTCAAAGTATGGCTTGAACAAGAAGGAGAGGAAAAGAGAAAATCTATTAGAATTCATAGATAAATAGAATTTGCTCTTCTGATACACTAATAAAAACAGGAATTTCAAGATATGTGGAATATGGATCAAAGTACAAGTAGTCAGGGGGACTTAGGCTCCCAGATAAAGATGTAAGAAAGGAACCAATGTACCTGAAAGCCTCTCCAGAACGAAGCAAAGAAAATATCTTAAATGAGAGAAGGGATACCAAAATGAAAAATTTTTAAACCTATATGCTTATTACAGAAAATCATTTGTCGATAAAATGCAAGTTCAGAAAGAAGTTCAAATATAGTCAAATTTTATTCTAATAAGAAATTACTCTTTCCATCAAAAGCAGAACAAATGTGTATCTGCACAGCAACAAATGACTGTTAGAACTGAAAATAACAATAATAATAATTATACAACATTAGAGACTAGCAAAATAGAAGACTTAACGGTACCATAATACCTTGTGTACACAACTGATGAACTTCACGATGATAAAAAGTATTAGAAAGAAAATAATGATTCAGGCAGACCTTACGTTAAATCTGCAACACATGAAATACCTACAAAATGCACTTCCCAGTCAGTCCCAGTCCCTGTCCAGCAACCCTCAAACTGCTCACCAAGCAGCTGGGCTCACTTCTTGACCTAAGAGCCTAAGGGCATCTAAGATACATAAGACTTTAAGATACAAAATCTGTCCTACAAGCACACCTTTCATCCCATTCCTCTTGGCTGTATTTCAAGGGTTGAGCAAACTGGCCTCCAGTAGCCCAGAACCTGTTTGCCCCTTGCCAAGCTGTCCCATCCTTCACAGTGCCATCTCCAAGCCTCCAGCCATTTTTATCCTGCAGAACATGGGCTAGAAAGTACATGAGCTCTCAACATGTGTCCTGCCTGAAAAATATCTTTTGCTGTCCTTTCTGCCCTATGCATCTTCTCTTAGTAATACAAAAGTCTGAAATGCAAGGCCATTACTGTTCTGTAACACCAGTGGTCCAAAGAAAAATAGATTGTTATCTTTTGGGACACACAGACATAGGTTATGGCCCAGTGAGACACTTTTTTACCATCCAGCTTGTTATAATAAGGAGTCAGAAGTATTTCTGCAGTTAGTAGCATTGGATCTCAGATTGCCATACTTTGCCAGCAACAAGTTCCCACCTGATGTGACCGGGAATTAGCTGCCTATTCCTTGTATCCTACCTGCATTTGTTCATGCCATGATGCCCGAGCAACACCTAATGTTGTGGCTTAAGGTTATGTCTTCAAACTGGTTGTAGAGACCTGATGGCTGTTGCTGTTAAGCAGTGTGTCTAATACCCAGATAGCCAAAAAGATGAGGAGAAATGCTACATAAGGGGATCTAAGACAAAACAGAGAGAAAACAGGCTTGTAAATTGTAAGAAAACTACACATTTTTCTTCATTGTTAATAAATTCAAGACAAGAGAACTTACCACATTCTACATGTAATTATGTAAGAAATGCAGATCCTATGCATTTGCCATAAACTGAAATCTGTGACAGAACATTAGATCTCAAGATGAATCTAAAAATTACATAAAATAGTATACTTTTTCAAAAAAAAAAAAAAGTTAAAATTCAAAAAACACATAAGAATTTTCTCCCAGTTTGCACGAATTCTGTTGAAATAGAGCATTCATTTGAAAATATTTCTTTTCTGGGGAAACAGTGTCAGAAAAAACATAGTCTTGAATTAAAAAAAAAAAAAAAAAAAAAAGTTCCTTAGGCAGATTTTGCTTTTGAAGTCTATCAGAAGTCTATCAGTCCTTGTTGCATGTCAGCATATACATAAATCTCCATGTGTTACTTCCTAATTGGATGTAAATTTGGCTTACATTTTAGCAGTTGAGCAGTCTCTAAGAGTAGTTTCTCTGTTTCACATCTTGATATCTCTATATATTTCCCTGTGTAGGTCTTTGAACAGATTCTTTAAGCCAAGATTTGTGAAACCTTCATTGTGTTGTACTGAAGTTGTTCTTGAAACTCTGATAATATTAATGTATAACAGTGAACACTTCTTAGGTTATGTGATTTTCTTTCGTTTGCCCAGTGTTAATTTACAAGTATTTGGGAGCCAGAACTGTACCTTAACTTTGGGAGAAATAAGTACATCTTGGATCCCACCAGAAACTGATAGGCCTAGAAGAAAAAAACTCTGGCGCTTCGAAGATCGTGTCACTTCAAATTGTAAGCAGTACTACAATCGATGTTTCATACAGAAGTGCCCAGAGAACTTCCTATGTCTGTTTTTTTTTGTTGTCGGCAACAAAACTTTTCCTGGTCACTTACTGCAAAACCAGAAGCTCCTCCTCTGTTTCTGTTATTCTGTTTTGAACTGAACTTTATGTTCAGGAACAAAGTGAACAAATCTGATAAAGTCACCCAGGGGAATTAATTCCACTGAAGCAGTTGGTATGCCAGTGAGGGACAGACTTGCATAGCAGTTTAATTTTGTTCACAATAGAGCAAAACAAATAGTTTAACAACTGTAAGAAAAATTCTGCTTTCTTGAATTATGATCCTGGGCAAGACTTTCAGAAAAAATAGGCATCTTGAACTCTTATTATCAGAACATTATTTCATTTTTTCAAAAATATTTACATACTTGAAAAAGAAGTTTGCATTGAAGTGCAGAGTACTTCAGAGTGCTAACAATACTTAATTATAATATTTGTTTATAACAAGGGTTACAAGGCCAATATTAACCTTCTCTTTTTTAAAATCCCAAGCAAGAAACTTCACAATCAGTCAGCTAGAATTGTGATTATGTTCACAACCTTCCTAACTTTTGGATTTGTTTTAGCTTTGTAGGCTTGGAAATAACTATTTCAGTACTACACACCTACATTTCAAACTAATGCTTTCTTAAAATGTCTCTTTGAGTCAGTTTGAGCTAAACTCTTCAAACAATACATCTATTCAAACAATTTAGTCCCTAAGGAGGCATATTTCATTCTGTCAAGGTAATTACAGCAGATAGCCATCTATTAAGACATTATATGTTCATCATTCAATAGCACTTTGATACAGCTTTGATACAACTTTTGATACAGCTTTGTTTGAAGTGTCACTTCTACAGAAGACACAATGCCATTGTGAACTTCTGATTCAAAGAGGATGATTTACGATATAATTCTGGAGAAATGAGCAGGACTATTAAAAAAAAAAAAAAAAAAAAAAAAACTTTTCATATCCACTTGAAAGTAGCTTTCTTACGCTTGAAATTCCCCTCAAATTACTGCTATAACACAAAGATCATATTTTCATATTTTTGAACTGTCACCCAGAGTCTAATGACTATTAGCTTGCAAGTAAATCTGGCTAAACCAGTTGGAGTACAAGTGTCTAGTGAGTAATAACAATTATCTATTTCTTTCCATAGCTATTTATATATAAAGACCATGAGATGGTTTTGTCACACCACTTTGAATTGCTTCAGCAGCACCTTCACACTATCATTTATTACAATTTAAGCTCTTCAAATGTTCTTCCAAAACCTCGTATGAACCATCTCAATAAAAAATAAATAAATAAAATAAATAGAAATAAAAAGAGCTACTCAGAAACCATTTGTTAATGGGAGGAGTTACTCTACTGGCAACTTCACATCCACTGACACTCTGACTGAAGTTGGAGCAGACAGAGAACCTGGCCTGGGCAGATACTTGTATTGACAATTTGGTTGTAAAGTCAGATGCATGTTTTACGTAGATAAACAAACAAGCCTTTTATCAGTGTTGGTGTACAGAAGGGTTTCCAGAACAAAAACACAGGGCCCCTGACCCACATGCCCAGGCCCAGGACCTCACATCAGCCCCATGGCCATCAGCCCCTGCCCCAGCAACACTGCAGCAGGGTGGGTCCAGCTCCCCACAGCCCTGACTGGCTTGGTGGTGGTCAGGCCCATAGCCTAGCCTCTCCTTGGCCCTGCCTGGTGCCCAGAGACAGGACTGCCCCAATGCCACCTGCTGCACCAGTGCCCCCAGCTGCCCTGCTCTTGGTGGGACAGTGGTACTGAGACTGGCAGCCAGGACCTGCTCTGAGGGACCTGTGGGAGCCCTAAGCCCTCATTGCACCCTGACTAAGCTCTTAGTTGCAAAAAAGCAGTTAATAAATCATTTGTACATTTACACATCTTGCCTGCCCTGACCTCATCCACCCTAACACCACACACAGTTTGGAAAGATCCAGCACACCTGCATGAGCCACTCCCACAGAGGAGCCTCTGCAGCACAGTGTGAGAGCTTTCAGTGCCGCAGGGAGCCTTGGTGCCAGGGTAATGCTGAGTAGTTTAATACAACCTCTAAAGACAGAAAGAAATATCTCCTCAGCTCCTTTGAAATCCTATCACATTAGTTATTCTGGTTAATTGTCCCTTCCTGACAACTTAAATTTGGAATCACTTTTTGGTGGCATTAGAAGTCTAGGATAGATGTCTTCCAGCCTAGCTTCACAGTTCCTGACACTGCTACAGCTACCCACTTTCAAATGAATTGATATTACCCACCATACTAAGTATGCATTCAAGTTTTCACTTGAATTTTAAAGAATGATTTACAGACTCTGCTTCACTGGTGTACTGTTTCAGTCTAACAGTCTATAGCCTTACATTTTCATTTACCTGAGAAATGAAACCACAGCCAAGCAATTCGGGTAATCACATCATCTGGTCCAACAGCTAAATCTGTCTCAACTGCCAGTCTGTTCAATAAGGAAAAAAGGAAGAGAGAATAAAGAGCTCTTCATCCTGACACAGAGCAGCCCATGTCAGAGAGCAAGCCAAGAAGAACTGATGGAGACCTCAGGTCTCTCATCTGTGCTTAGCTTCCTCTCAGATTACAGCAGAGCCTTCGAAAGAGGGGGAAATTTGGATGAAAGGCAGCTACTGCTCCTGGATGATAAGGCAGATGAAAGAAACACAGCCTTGCTGGCTGGTTAATAAGGGGTTGAAATTGGCAGCACTTCCTATTAGAGGAGTTGGCACCAGGGTTTGTTAGAAGTCTGGGAATAGGCCCAAGAAATAGAGTCAATGAGAAATACTCTTTTTTTAAAAAATAATGGAGTTGAACAAACTATATCAATCATTTAGTATTTTTCTGTATATAGGGATCTTTACTGAAGGCTTTTTCTGGAGGACTCGGGAGTATCTGGAGCATGAGAAAGCTCATTGGGTGGAGAAGACCTTGGTCCCTGAACTACAAGTGAAAGGGGAAAACCACAGGGGAATAAAAGGGCCTGTGGTAAACTGGTTTAGTGAACTTGCACCAGCTTTCTTAGAAATCTCAACCTGAAGCATCCTTAGAGCTCTTACACTGACATGAAAATGCTAATTAGGCTAACTGACAAATAAATCACAGATTATGATATTATTCTCTGTTCTGTGCATAAGCTTTCATTTGATCATCCACTTACCTGAAAACATTGGGATAAACACAAAAAATCTCTCATCCCAGCTTATGAGAGTAAATTTTGCAGGTACACATGGTTTTGTGTGCTGAGCACCATCTGCCAGCTTTCTGCCATCAGATGGTGAAAACTGGAGGAAAACTCCTCTGACTGTTTGAAGGCTATCTGAATTAAACAGAGGGGTGGTAGTAAAATGTCCTTAGAGGTTACCACTATTGCCTTTATAGTGCCAAATATCTTAAACACTCAAGAATAATTCTTTATACTGAAAATGGATAACAGTAGCTTTTTATAACAAAGTAATTCATGACAGTTGCTTACAAGTGTTCAAAATTATCTACATTTTTATTGCTGGTTTAACTGTTGTTCAAACTCAAAAACCTGAAATATTTCTGGAACAAACCTCAGTCTTGGCATGTCAAAGACAAGATCTTCAAGCAGTAGTCAAACAAGATATAGAAAAGAGGCAGAACTGACATAGCTTGTGAAGCAGTTATTTCTGCTTGGTATATTAATGCAAGAACTGCAGTACCACATGGCAAGTAGAGCACTTGCCTCAGAAATTCCAGTGAAGAAGTAGCTAACAGTGAAAAATTATTTTGAGGATGATCTACTGCTACTGCTGCCAAGGAGGAAGGACATCAGTGGTGGCGACAATTAGGAGTGCCTGGTGCCTGGAAGGAATTGGCAAGGCTGGAACTGATTTACCTAGATCTCTTGGTTCTTCCCAGTATCATGCCACAAAGTATTCATAGGTATCTTCACAGATACATAGACAGATTTACTTTCTTTATATTGTTTTCTTCATCAAGGTTTTTTTTCAACTCAGCCACAGAAGATTTCAGTGTCAGTCCTGCATCCATTTGATTTAGTGACCAAAGTCTTAGAGTGCATTTCCTGTGTTATCAGTTTGGATAGTTCCCTGTCAGTCTTCAAGAGGCATTTGGATAATCCATTTAATAACATGCTTTAACTTTTGGTTAGCTCAGAAGTGGTCAGGCAGTTGGATTTGACGATTTTTCTAGGTCCCTTCCAACTTTTTTCAGGAGCTCTGTGACTATAGGCTGCTTCACTTAAGGAAAAAGAAATAAAATAAAAAAAAAAAAAAAAAAAGAATTCCCCAGGAAGGCAAAACTACAAGTCCCTCAGGTAAAAGAGAGACCAAAATCCATCTTTATATACTTTTAGAGGGGTGGTTTAAACATTAGGCTATTACATGAAGATTATAGTCTTCCAACCAAGACAATGACAGCATTTTACAAGAGTGATATCTATTACTCAGTACCTTCAAAAAGGAAGGGGTTGATCACTTGCTCCTGCAAGGGAAATTCAGTACGTGGTTCCATATCTCACACACTGATTTGAATCCTCCCTTATCACTCTGCTCAATACTTCTACCATGTTTTGAGACACCTACTTAAACTTATACCTAAGCAGTGCTCTGGATTCCAATTCAGAAAAGAGTATAAAAAACTACATAGCCCCAGTGCCCACCTGCAATCTCATCTGAAAAAAAAAAAATTCTGAAAAGCGTGAGCAATCCTGATTCCCCTTTATTACAAGAAAGATCTGGTTCTGAACCAGTTAGAAAGTAGTTTATTTTTGTAAAGAGGTTCTCTCCATTACACTAAGTCTGCAACGGAGAATTTATCCCCTGGAAAAGTCAGGCTTAACTTTACTGAATGATCTCATAATGCCTTCAGTTAGCATCCTAAATGCACAGAGTTTCAGTCCTGAAAGAAAGTGATAGGAAATGAGGGAAAAACAAAAGATCTTCTGATTTAAGTAACTCTGCTCTACTAGTCCTTCTGGCTATCCTGATGACAAAGCCTCCCCCACAAGGAATATGCTTTACCAACTGTCAATGTTGTGAAACAAATGCCTAGAATAAGAGTCAGAAATGACATCTGGAGGTTCAGAAGTGCGTCTGTTCTGTTAATGATACTTTCAGCTCAGTATTTTTGTGTCATAGATGAAGCTGTATGGAAATGAAAGTGTTGTTTTTAAATCAGTTTAATTCTTCTCACACTGATTTCCAGCTGAGACACACTTATTTATTTATTTATTTAGTCCATTGCCAAATCTCTTCAATAAATATCTGTGCAACTCTGCTAAATAGGTTCTGGAAATATACAATTGAGCTGTTCTGTACACTGTAAGACAGATTGTCCTGCCCATGATCTCAGGTGCCCAAAGCAGAGCTTTATTCATACAAGACAGAAGAATAGCAGCCAGTACAAGAGACCTTTCCTACAGATGAGTTGTTTGGTACTTGCTAGCACCTTCAGGTCACCAGGTGATGTCCTCTCAGGTTCTAAAGTGAGTAAAAGAAGACATGCTCTCCAAAATGCACAAGCCCCCGCAGCAAAGCATGGCATCCACTGAACAGTAGGCTGCTAGAGCTGAGTGAGTGACAAAGAGCACCTGCAAAGAGCAGGTGAGTGACAAAGAGCAATAGCATAAGAGTTTCCTGCAAATGTAACCTTAAAGAAAGTAAAGGCAAAGAAACCACATGATGCATTTTAGTAGTGCATTCTAGCAACAGTAGAAATTATGTTATGATTATCAAGAAAAAAATAATATTCAAGTAATAAGAAATGAGAAGGGAGTAAAGATAAAATATTAGGAATTAAATTTAAAACAGCATATAATTCAGTAGTGGTAAAAGAGGGTAATAATTCCAACATTTCTGCTTAAAGCCTAGCAATCTATGAATTGTGAAATGCACACTTATTTTTGAGATGTTTAGCTTTTGAAGGACATTCTAATATATATTGCAGCTTGCATTTTCTATAATCCTTTTTATCCCTCAATATTAGAGACATTTTGCTGCCCTTTAAAAATCATTATTTCAAGAATCATAGTGTATGCTTTCAATGCCTGTTCTTTGCTACTAAATCTTTACTCCTTTTCTCGTGGCCCACACAGCACTTTTTTTCAACCAGCTGCAAGATGAAGCCTTAGTATTACTCTTTTAGACTAGTTACCTCAGAGTATTTTCTTATATGACATTACCTGAGTTTATTGCAGTAACATGAGATACAAGGAAAGTTTCATGATTAAGTAACAGAGAAACACATTGAGGGGCATGGAGGCCATATTTTGACCATGTAGATGAAATGTTCACATAACAGGAGTAAAAGCTCTTTCATGCCTTCCTCCATAGTAGCCAAGGTGGGCCAGTAATAACTGCAATGATATACCAGGAATAGCTGCAGAACAGTTCATCCTATCCTCACCATTGTAGCTGAAGAACCCCAAGAACTAGAAACTCAGTGCTAACAACATATGCACCCACTAGCTCTCTACAGCTGAAAATTTGTTCTTTAAGTGAATTAGTACATGAAATTAAAAGGCAGGATCCTGATTAGTTGGACAGGAGACTGTATCAGGTTATCTGCCAGAATGCAACCAGCTTCCATTTATGAGGAGGGGGGAGAGAAAACAGGAGGCCAGCCACCAGCCAATATTACAGGGAGTGAAGAAAACAACTGTGAGTCAAAACACAGACACAGTTCATCCCTGCAGGAAAGAAGCTAAAGGTAGAAAAATCTCCCTACAACAAACACAGCAGTGAATTAATTAGTTTTAGTATTTTGCGGTGTAAACTGACCTCTGTGTGGGTGTTTATGGGATTTTGGTCCTTGTTTAAACCACAGGAGCCTTCAAATAAGATTGTTCTTTTTCTTAACTCTTTGGCTTTGACTCTTTTGTTTTTATCAAAGAGATATAACAAGAGTAGTGGATTTACTGTGTGGAATTTAACAGCCTGTACACTAGCTTCCCTAAAGGAATACTAGCATCCCTTCAGTAGAGAACTGTTGTAGCAAAACATAATGTCGAGAGTAAAGAACACATACTTTAAATAAACTTTCAAATATATGTTTCTATGGGAGCAAATTAGCTATAATATATGGAAGGACTGTATCCACACTACAGCCATTGTGTCCTCCCCTTTCCCTGGCCACATCTTGCTGTCTGCATTTTAAATGTCTGTGTACATGTTCAAGATTCAGATGTTTGTCCCCAGCTGACTTAAAGGAAGTCCATGAATTATATTTGACATGTTCTACAGACCATTTGACAAGTACTGCATTACGAGAACCAGTTTCATATGCTTGAAATAGAATTTTGCTCACTCCTGAGGCTGAGTAGGGCAACACCTGAGAAAAATAGTCTAAGATAAAGGGATTCATCCACACTCCAGAAACTTTTCTTAGAGCAAACATCAGGGAGAAGAAATGAAAGTAAAGCCTGTTTTAAGATGTGAGGAAATGGGAAATTTATAATCCATCAGGATAAGAGGAAGAGCTGACAAGGACCACGTCTCTTCTCCTAATGCACAACTTGGTTAAGTCTATCCTTAGCTTTCTAACCCATGACCTTTGATCTGTATACAGATGCCTGGTGTTCAGTGCCCTTTTTGTTCTAGGAAAACTTCTTTCCCAACTATAGTTCCCAGCTGGTTGCACAAGTTTCCTATAAAAGAATTGAACTATTACAGCAGTATGGCTTTATGTCCCTTAGGAGAGGTCACAAGCTGCTGCGCCAAAGGGGACGAATGAGAAGAGGCAGAAAGATACAATCCCACACAGAACCTGGTCTAAACAGAGGCTCTCAAAGGAACCTGTTACAGAGAGCAATTCTCATGCCTTCATTTAAAGACAGTGAGCTCTCTCTGCCCTGGAAATAAGTGAAAGGAAATATTGGGTGACATCAGCATAGAATCATATGCATATCATAACATATCACTAGTCATCACACAGATTTAGTTCCATGAGACTGACGGAGTTTTTAAACCTAACAGTTTTGTTATCAACAGTCTGTACATACCTGTGATGCAGGATGAATTTCCACAGATCTGTTTGTACATGAGGGAAAAAGAGGAAAATAAACAAAAGCCACCTTAAAATTTTGATCAGGTGTCTTAAGTGTTTCACAGCCTGTTAGCATTTAGCTCATCAACATATAACACTTGTCAGATGAGTAAAGAAAATGATATATAGATGAATAGATAATCGTGTTATACCTTTATTATGTTCTTTAGCCACTTTAGAAGCAAAGTTAGCAACTCAGTACAAAAGTCTGAGATGACAGCTGTCTGACAAGAAAAAAATATATTAGGGGGGGAAGGACAAACAGAAATATCCAAATTAATGAGGCCAATATGATCAAAGCACAAAATACAATGACTATTCCCACTAACGAGTGTATGTGAAGGTATGGGGTGGTGGTTTCCAATCAGGATAGGAACTTCATGTTCTTGTTTTTAGTATACAATAGAGGAGAAACAAAACCAGAATTAGTATTGCTAACTACAGCACTGATGAGGTCTAAAACCTTAATGATAGAGGAAAACCTCTAAAAATCTGAAGTACTAATTCAAATGGAGGGAAAAATATGGAATTGTAGAGTCAAACAGTTACTAACTGTGACTATAGCTTTTTTTTACAGAGATTCAGTGAACGTACTGAATGATATTACTAATGAAGATGTCTTTCATGTTAGTGCCAGAGAACTGCAGTCTAATAAAAGGGCCAAAATTTCTCAAAATTGCAGTATAAAGCTATGTCTTATATTTCCCACCTCTTTTTGGTAGAGTTTTTTATCTGTCAGACTGTAAGTGACTTGCTACTTCACCTCTTGAACAGACAGGACCGTTTCCCAGTCATTTACTGTAGTCACTGGTTTTGGCAACATTGGCTTCTCTGGATGGAAAAAGCACCCATTTTACAGTTGAAGGTAAGCACAGTATAATTTTATGCATGTCAGAATTTGTTGACTTAAAGCCAAGGGAATGATTACTAAAAGAAACCTCTAGAATATTTTGCAGACAATTCGCTATTTTGTCTGGCCTCTGAAAGATCCACTGATCAAAAATTTGTATGTCTTACAGAGAAAAAAAAAAAATACATTAATTAACCAAGGAACAGTAATAGAATCTCCATTAAAGGGAGGAATGTATTCTAAACTCTTCTTAAACATGCATCCCAGTGTGGCTTGTTAACAGATGCATAACATCAAGGGGAGATCTCACCTAGGGAAGAAGCCTTCTTTATCTTTCACAGAAAAATTTATCAAATCTACCTAAATCAAAGGCCATAGCAAAGTAGTAGTTTTTTTACTTCCTTTTTGCCATATCAGCTGAAGAAAAACTCATTTCTCTACCTAGTCATCTCAGATTGAGCCTAAGTATTTACATAATGATTATCACCATGGCAGCTATATTTATAGTATTTTTCTTCACTTTCCCAGTGACTGTAGCTTTTGTTTTGACAAATAGTGTTAATAAAAATAAAAATTGGTCAAAAAAAAGCTTTGTGTCTTCTATATAATTTTACCTGCTTCCCAGCTAATTAAAACAGCATTCTGAAAGGAAATTACTTTTCTTTCAAAAAATACCCTCTGATTTTATTTTAAAAAGCTTATGGGAAAGCTAAAATGTTTCAAGCAGAACCAGTCCAAGACCTGCACTTTCTTTAGGAGCTAGAAAACTGTAAATGTTACCTGAGAAAATAAATGGAACAAGGACAGAACATTTTGATAATGTGAAGGCAGCTATCTTTGGGACAAAGGTTGGTAACTGCAGTCCTTTCCATCACTAGTAGTTGTATAACTAAAGATTTTGAAAGAGAGTAGGAAAAAAAGAAACAACACATAATGTTACTGCCAAAAAAGGAAGAAAAAAAAAAAAAAGACTAAAATTGCAGAGAGCCAGAGTGAATAGTTACTAATTAGTCCCTTACCCAGATAGAGATAAATATCTGTATTTCAGGGAAACAGGTTACAGCTTCTTTTTATTATTATTATAATTACAGTGACTAATTGAGGATTCACGCACAGAGTGTGTTTGTAGGCAATAGAATAAATACATGCAGTGAGCTCCAGAGAGATGACGGCAAAGGAAAAATAGTAAGCAGGCAGCTGGGAATGTCATGTATTTCACCCTAGCAGAGTGTTTGGCATGGTACCTTACTGCTGGCTGATGACCAATTTTCTCATTAGAAGATTTGTTTTGTTTAGGCACAACAGCATAAATAAAAGGTAAAGTATTGCACTTTCAGGTCCAGGTTTGCCTCCTCATTTCTTCCCACTCCTAAAGATTTTAAAGGTACATATATTTTCAACACAAGTGGGATTTCAAAGAACAGACCTATGCTCTCACTCAGCAATCACTCCACCTTTGATGCCTGATGTTATTATTCTGCCGCTGGGAAATTAAGCCATGGATGGATGGATGGATGGATGTTGTGACCCAAATCTAAATAAACAGTATATCCCAGACAGTACTTATTCCTCTACCTCTTACTTTTGTACTACCAGTGAGATCTTCTCCCAGCTGGCACCATAAGAGTAAAACCAAGCTTTATGACCTTCCCAGGACACTTGCTCAATGGGGGACAGGAAGATGTGTGTAGTTCATAGATGGCTCCTTTCTTTCTCTGTAGACAGACTTGTCAGTGTAGCGGATCTACCTAACACAGCTAGAATATTCCCATATAAGTCCACACTTTCTTGCCACACAAAGCCAAGCCCAGAGTAAGAATAATCTATAGTATCTTAATTCCTTGTGCCATTTCTACTTGCTGGTTTGAATCTTCTAGACAAGTGACTTACATGGTGTAATCTTGTGTCCTCTAGACCACAAGGAACTTACATCACCAATAGCTCTCCATGCAGTAGCTATCCATATGCACTCACATGTGAAATGACATAGGCCACAGGTGAAAATGTAGTCATTCTCTTTCAACCACATTCTGATTGATAGATGTTCTTACGTAGTATCTCCACACATGAAACCAGAATTCCTTGCTTACAACACCTGATCAACATGTGGAAAAGGTTATAACACTCTCCCATCTACAGGGAAGCAAGGAAGAAAACAGCATGCTGAGATACAGCTATGCTAAGATAGGAAACCCCTTCCCAGGCAGGCTTCCTCCCCCAGTTTGTCATCTGCCAGTGTCTGACTGTATCATTTCAAGTGTTGCATGTCTAGGAGGAGTTAATCCACCATGTTGACCTCCAGAACTTACAACTTTTAAACTAATAATATAAATTCATCATTAACTTTGTGCTCTTTTAAATTGCTTTAAGCAGTTTTGCACTTTTTGAAAGCTGAGGTGCCTGTCAAGACTTACTGGGGATCAGAAGAAGAATCCTGATATTGGCTCTCCTGGGACTGATGGAAAGGAGAACACAAATTTCTCTCACCTGCAGCTGAAGCACAGGCTTGCTCCTCCCATCCATTTCCTTTTCCCCAGACAAGTTAATACGGGTTGATACTATCTCTTGCTGGATTCTGCCACAATTGCTAACTTTAGAAATCTCTGTCAACATCAACTGAGGTCTCAATGATTTTACTTCATGGCAGACTTAGAAGCTTTGTTTTTTTCCCTATCTAATGAGATGAGAGACCTGGTAGGTAAGAAGTGGGGCAGTTCAGCAGGCTTGCTTGGAAAGGAGAATGGACAAATGCCAGCTGAGGAAAGACAGCTTCATTTCCAAGAAAATGTATTAAACCGGCATTTGTAAGTGTAAAGTCAGCACAACAACTCAAGATCAGATTGGTTGCAGTAACCTGACCACAGCTGTGAGTAAATTCACAGTGATGAGCTGCAATGAGCTAATAACCTCTAAATCCCTGTAGTCTCTGAATTGTCATAAGCTTGCACAAAAACAATTCAATGTATTTAAAAAAAAAAAAAAAATTGTGATAAAGAACTTGGCAAGCACAGCACAGGTTGCCAATGAGAAGGTGGTAAAAAGTCAGTCAGCCTCTCAGCCTGTGCTGGGATGCTACCTGCAGCTATGTTTGCCATAGATATCCTAATAAAGAGAGAACTTAGTTTTAAAAATATGTAGAGTTCTGATGTTGTAAATATGTAATCTTAATTGACCTTGTCATAACAGGATGATGAAATGAGTTCATTTACAATGTTGCCTCCATCCTTCCATGAAAGTTAAGTCAACCCAGTCAACACAGTAACTTCTCTGCTTCTTGCTGAACTTCTTGAATCATCTTTGACAGCTTCACCTTTCATCACAGAGCTGTCATTTGGATTGCTCAAGCTGATCAAAACTGCTTTAGGGAATCTTTCTCCTTTTCACCTTGCCAACAGAACAAGTGGGAATGTGAAGTCTGAATAAACTCCAGTGTCATACCTTCAGAATAACATGGGTCACCTGAGAACTGTGCAGTGTTTCTGTCAGTGTTTTAGTCTTGTGGCAGTGAGATTGTATTCAGCTTTGTATCTACTTATTTCTATGTCTGCAAAATCCCCTTACCTCCACTGCACAACAAAGGCTTTGATTAGCACAGAAACTCCTTTTTGACACAGACTGCCACAAAGAGTCAAAGAATTTGGCAGAGTTTTGCGACATATGCTCTCAGTGCCCTGCAATATTTAGACCTGCAGCAGTATCATTTGCTTTAGGAAAATGTTCTTTCACAATTTTTTTTGGAATTAGATCTTCAGAGGACCATAGTGACATCTGGAGTTCATGCACTGCACATTTCTAAGTAGAAGGGCAAGACTGTTGTTTTTACACTCTTCCACTTCTGCCAGATATGACTCAGTCTTGTTCTATTCTAAGTAGTCAGTGTCAACAAATTATATTTGCTTTAACTATAGAAAATATGAGTAATTTAAAAAAAGAAGGAGAAGGAAAAGAAGGAGAAGGAGAAGGAGAACAAAGGAACAAGAACAAGAGATATTGAGCAACCACTGTAAGTAAAACAAATAAGAAAATAACATGAACCATGTTGGACCTTTAGTTTCATAAAATACCTAAACGACCTTAAAAGAAGAGAAAACATGAAAAAATATGTCATTAACTTTCAATCCAGAATTAGTCTCCCAGGGTCCTTCTTTGCTTTTAAAATTGGAACTTCAAATTTTAAGCTATCTATGACCTTTCCATGTGTATTTTTTTATATATACTACATTGCTATGTAGTAGAATTGTACTGCTTTCCAAATAGAGCAGTAAAATACATTAAAATGCACTCAGAAAGGGGCAGAGTTATAGCTAAGTTTGTATACAGAACTTTGGGGGTTTTATATTTTTGTGCTTATACATAAACATGTTGTTGTTACAAATGAAGGCTTTCTGAAGAACGCATTACACAGGAGGAGCAAAAATTCTTTTTGTTTATATGAACAATGCTTGCTCAGTTCTTTTGTTCTAACTTCTGCCTCTGCTATATAGAAACAATTAACACTTAGCTGAAGTGAGCTTGCAGGAAAATTCACTGGAGTGGAGAAGCAGGATGTACGTTCTTGTTTTGGCTCCCACTCCTGTATCTCATTTTCAACCACGACATTGAGAACAGTCAAGGGCCTATACTTCCTAATTTGTCAAGTGAAAGAATCTCATATTTCTGGGACAAGACACTCAAATGCTCATGCATAAAAGAAATAAATACTATCATCTTTTTCCCGTGACCCTTAAGAGACTTGCGTTAATACAGTTCAGGCAATCTAGCAGGATCAGCACTGGAACAACATGTATTTTTGCAAATTTGGATTAAGATACATTGGCAGAACTCCACAGCAATGCAGATATGCTCATTGCTATCTAAAATCTTACCATGTTCATCTAGAGCACCATTCCTTTTCAAAGTTGCCATTTGTATGAAATTATATATATTATTAAGTCCTCTTGGGAATCATTTTACAGATATTAACTACTCACTGAAACAGAATTATTCAAAAGAAACAGGTAGGCTTCATGTTTTGACTCTGTTTCCAGAGTCAAAAAAAAAAGGTTGGTCTTTGTTGCATAATCTCTCTCTACAGGTAAGTCTCCGAGATTCTTCTCTCATAGCACCAAAGCAATGAAATATCAAGTAACACCATCTCTCACCTAACGTAAAAAGAGATAGCACAGGAATAAGCCTGAATACATAAAAAAGTTTGTAATCCATTCCTTTAGATCTAAAAAGCTTTGGATCAATTTAAAAATCAAATCCCAACTGGCTTCATTGGCCCTGTCATTATTGATTTTTCTAAGGAATAGATAACACAAGACTGTACTTCAGTGATAACATTCTTTCAAATGCATTTGCAGATGAGCTGCACTTCCCCATCAGTGTTTCTGCAGAAGAGATGTCTTACACACACACAGAGAAACCTCTCTATGCTCAAAGAGTTCAGAAATACTGCTTTCAGCATATAAGACAGTTACTGGATGGAAATGTTTTATTCCTGATAATTGCGTGACGGAATCAGAGGCTCAACATGAGCCTCTCCCGTTGGTATTTTGAATCATCAATTGGGTATGTAAAGTTAACACTCAAATTGAAAGTTCAAGTCTGTAAGAAGAGATCCAAAGTGTTTTTCCTTTTGACAGCTGTTGTTCAGATGTTTGGATGGCTATTCTGATGTTCAAATAAAGCTTTTCAGTTATGAGAGTGCTTATTGTAACATAGTATGAGTTATAGCAATATAGTCTTAACTCCTCCAGAAGGAGCAAGCTGCTACATGAGACACAATCATTTGGCTAGCTACAGCTGAAATAATTTTGTATCTTGTAGAACTGGCAAAAAAAAAACTAGCAAGTGCATTTGGAGAAAATAGTATTAACATTTAGCCCACACAAAATATAAACTTTTATTTAAAGATAAAATCTTTTGAAAACAAATAAAACAATTCCTTCCTTTCTCATTCTTTTTTAAACTTTTATTTTCACTTCTTTAAGCTTTGTAAAAGCAAGTTTGAAGCTGAAATTAGAGTGGAAATTATATTAAACAACCACCTTTTATCCCTTTTCAAGAAAGCCTTTTGCAGAACTGTTCTGTACTTCTGAAGCAAAATAGTTTTGTAGAAGTGTGTTCATTTCAATGGCATTCAAATTCTGAAGCCAAAGTGTTTCTGTTCATTTTGGAGAGGTGAAGGAAGTGACAGGCAGAGTGTGGGACCATAAGCCCAAAACCGTAAGCATTCTCTTTAAAAATAATCAAAGAAAAGTGGATAGGGGAAGGGGAAAAGTGTTAAAGAGGAAAGAATAAAGAGAAAAAGGGAAAAGGGGAAAGGGGAAAGGGGAAAAGAGAAAGTGGAAAGTTTATAAAGTCTTGTGTCCTGGGAGTCTCTCTGAAGGTGCCACTTCAACAGACAGCTGTGCCTGCACTGGCCTTGCCACCCTGTTTAGATAGCGTGCACATCTGTGTAATTCCTGTCCACCCCCTCCAACCACTTTCACTGACTGTTATGCCCCTGTTGCCTTAATCCCATACTTTGTCTGTTATTTCTCAGACAGACTATGTAATTGAATCTTTCCTTCTTCACCCTTAAACCAATCCATCTACTTCTTAATACAATGTTGGTTTTCTCTGTTTGGAAATGATTCCAATGTATTAGATTCCCTGCTAATTAAGAGCTCAGAGAATACTTACAAGGTTGGTAAATCCTGAAAATCTTCTTTCTAAAGCAAGAAGGCAACACCATGAACAAAAATATGAACCTTAGAGGAGAAAAAGAGCTTCTGAGCAAGTCTGTGTAAAATAATGACATTGCTTTAAATTCAGTGTGAGCCTGCCCCATACATAGTAGCACAAGAGGCTGGCAGAGACAGAAGAAAGGGGTGTATTGTTTTCTCTAGTCATGAAAGTTTTCTGATTACTATACGAAATGTATTAAAACCTTAAGTCCCAGTTATTCCTACTCCTACATTGGTTCATCGGTGGTTAAGTTTCATGTGTGAGGTGTCCAAGGCCAGGCTGGATGGGCCCCTGGCCAACCTGATCTAGTGGGTGGCATCCCTGACTATGGCAGGGGGGTTGAAACTAGGTGATCTTTGAGGTTCCTTCCATCCCAAGCCATCCTATGACTCTGTGATAATACATAAAGCAGGAAGGTGAAGACTGCAATAAGAGCATTTACTGAAGTATCTTTATTACAATCTTAATCCTGATCCCACTTTCCAGGCCAACTAGCCCAGTGGCACCAGATGGATAAAGAGGAGCCCTGGGAGGACAGCCTTCAGCTCAGTGCTGTTGAGCTCCTTGCTTGTCTATAACTGGGCAAAATGACTTTCCACATGACTCATCATTAAGAAATAAGGCAGTACATCTCATGTCCCTTCTCTGACACATGCAGAGAATGCAAGAATATGGATGCTTGATTGGAACGAGACAAAAGTCAATCAGAGTTTTTTTTCTTTTTTTTCTTGGAGTTGTGCGGGTGCCTTCATCTCCCCTATGGCCAGGCTACAAAGGAGGAGAAAAATCCTGCTTCATATGCAATTGACCTCCAAGTTCTTGAACTGGAATACGCAGAATAACACATAATATGTGGCACATCCCTTGGCATTATTCAAGTAATCTGCCTCTTCATCTCTCCATTCATTTGAAAAGGCCATTGCACTCCCAAGAAATCTGTTGTTAGATTAACAGAAGTGCTTTCAGATATTTTATGTCTAATGGTGTTCTACAGCTGAGAATGTCTTCAAAAAATTCCTACCCTGCATTAACTGCATTTCCACTCACTTTTAGCTTGAGAAATGAATCTGAGGCATAATGGCTATTTTCATTGATTCTCTTTTTAGTCCGTTTGGGGAAAAATGAAAAAAAAATAAATAAATGTAAAAAGAAAAAAAAAAAAAAAAAAGAATATTTAACACTGTAGTTAGAGTTTTAAAGAAATAGACATAAGGAGGAAGAATATCCCCAGAGTCCACAGAAATGACTGACTTTTATTTTGTAGCCAAACTATTGGCTATCTAATGGTGTATGTAGCATGAAGATCAGCATAATTCCATTCACATCAGTTAATCAAGCCCTTTAAAATTCTCCCTGTCTTTCATCTTACCTGGAAGAAAACAAGAAAAAAAGAACCATCAGAGGACATCTGGAACATGGATCTTCCTTCCAAACATCCCTGCCTGCTGCATAAAAAATTATGTTTTTATAGATTTGCCAATCAATTTTTTAGCCAGATTGTATTGCACCACCCCTCATGGCTCTATCCTGTGTCAAAGCAAAAATATGCAAGGTGTTGGTAGGTCCTAAACCCCATGCAATCCCTGCTGTGCACACAGACTGCATCGGGGAGTTCAAACCTAGTTTATGAGGAGCCATTTTAAAAAAATAAAAATAAAAATAAAAATAAAAAATAAAAATAAAAATAAAAATAAATTAAAAAACTAAGTAAATAGAAACTTGCACTGTAAAAGCACTAGCCAGTGCTTTTACAAGATATCTGTTTTAAAATAATTTGTAACCAGCTAGATTATGGGGCTACTAAAAAGATATATGGCTACCAAATACATTAGTTTTAAACATTAATTTCTACTCAAGCCAAGTAAAATGCAAAACAGACACTTGAAAACTTCAGAACTTCTCTAGAAGCCACAATTCATCATTAGTACTTATCCCAAAGAAGTTACCCATTATAACCAGGAACTGTTCTATTATTGAAATTTTACAGTGTTATTTATACAGTTTACCATCCTGATGGCTGAATGAATGTCTATTCCAATGACAGTGTCCCCTTTTTCTTGAGAGAATTCAAAAATGAACATGGGCAGGCATGAATTTGTGGTGATTTGTATTATTCCCATGCATGTTACCTCCGCTAAAGTTTTTAATTCATCACTACATATACTAAATATTTTGGAGGCAGCAAAAACACACAAGTAACCAAAGCTCTGAATGATTGGAGATGCAATTAGCAGAATTAATACAAAACTAAATAAGGTTAATCATGGCTGATTCAAATAAGATTAAATAATTCCAGGAAACTAATTAATGAATGAAAAGTGTCATGCCACTGCTAGAAAATTATTTTTAACATAAAACACAGAGAAAATGATCCAGCTCAACATTTCAGTCAGAGTACATCCACCTCTTGCAATGGGCCATGGTGCAGACATCTCTGAAGCAGTCCTAAACACACTAGTGCCAAGACTGTGGGAAGCACAACAGGCCTTGACATTGCTGTCAGCCACTGGCTGGTACAATTAGCCCAAACACAACACCATGTTGAGGTGGCTAGATTGCCTGGGAGCCTCAATTCAATCTTTTTGGCGTATTTGTTTTGTTCCCCAGAGATATTGGTCTAGTCATGGGATCTGTAGCACCTTCCTGTTGCATCCAGAGTCACCAAGTGTAATAACAGTCCTACAACTTCGGGAAGAGAGTTTGCACTTGTAAAGAGCAGCTTGTTCTTATGTATTTGCTTGACTTGGAGACTAAATCAAGAGTGCTGCAATAAAGTTAATGAACAGCAAGTGCCAGCCAGCTACAGAGCTTTTCAAAGGAAACCCTGCAAACTAAAAAAGATGCCCTCAAACCATCTGACTGCAGAGAGACTAAGGGGATTTTAGACCAGATGGCTACATATACAGTGAGTAATCAAAGACAGCAACCTTAGTAAAACTAAGGCATTTTTAAAAGCTTTACTTGTTTTCATCCATCTCTGATTTTCTTTTTTTTCCCACAGGAGGAACTCATTTTAAATTTAGTCTGTTTCTGCAGTGCAGAGGAATGTGTTGCTGCAGGAAGCACAAGCAATGCTTACCACTGGCTGCTGTGGAAGTCTGTATTTACTTAAGGAAAAAGTTCTTATCCTAATACTACTAGACTGAAGCAATAGATTGGTGAAAGTGCAAAACTGGAAAGCTGCAAAAAAAAATTAAAAAAATAATAAAAAAATAGTAGTGCCTCATCTGCAGCACAAGCGATACAAAACAGAGGCAGAGGGTCACTGACAGTTTGTCAGCAATAGACCTAATGCCCCTAACAAATTGAGAGCCAAATCTGCCTAGCAGAAAAATATAAAGGATTTTGAAGTGATTCTTACTCTATAGAAGAAAAATCCCTCCTCTTGGTTTTACAGTTGCCACAAGTTTGGACAGAATATTACATTAAAGATACGGATCTCATTAGCTAACCTCCTATTTCTATGTGTTTGTACATTTCAAGAAAAATAAATGGCTTTTCCTATTCTAGCTTCCTTTTTAAGGAGAATTTTCTAACTCCCTCAGAAAATAACAGGGGAAAATTAACACAAGCTTCTCTCCCATTTGTCTTTGTCTTGGTTTTGTTTTTGCCAAGGCACTTGCATAACAAATAATGTTTTTAGACTATTAAAGTAAAACAACCATGGGAAAATACAGAAAACCCTCAAACACAACTTTTAAAGTATACTTCCCCCATGGCCTGGCTTAATAGAAAAGCAATGGCAGTTTAAGAAAGCATTACCTGATGTATCAGCCAAGACTGTTGTAAATATGCAAGTCAGCAGTAACTAATATGAAACTCTTAAGGCCTGAAATCCTATTGACTATAGTTATTCCAGTTAATTAATAAAGAAAATGGGTTGTATTTGGTCTGTTATCAGAAGACAATGCTAAGCACTACAGGCATTTCAAAGGACTCAGGATGCATTAGGCAGGCAAAGTTTGCAAAGTGCTCTTAAACAATTTGAGAAATCCTCCAGACGTTTTTGTGTCCTGCAAGTCATTGTGTTGCACTCCCTGTCATCAACCCATGCTTAAGCAGTGTATTGATTTATTCAAGCTCCATTCATTGCAGTGATCATAGGTGCAGCTTCAGACTTTCTTATGTTGTAAAGAGGTGCAGGACCTGTTACAAACATGCCACTCAATGACCATCAGCCAGAGCCCAGTAATGAGAAAAAAGGGGAATATACTCAGACTTTTTTATTGAGATAACAACCTCAGCAGCAAACATGGCACTGGTATCAAAGTGTTTTCTCCTGAGCCCTCATTGTGTCTGGGCTCCAGGAGTGAAGAGAAGAGGCAGGGCTGGAAACCTGCTTTTTCTGCTGCCAACAGACAGCAGGAAGATGTAGGTGGGAGCAGGAGATGCCCCGCCTGTCCCTGCAGCCCAGCGAGGACTCCAGAGTCACAGCTGTTACTGCAGCACAGGGCACAACTTTTTTTCTCAGCTGTGCTACCAGAGGAAATTAAGCTTGGGAATATCATACTGCCCCATGTGACACTGTGGATGTCTTTTTTGTGTCTTGAAGCTCAGCTCTTCAGACTGTGTGATGACTTCAGGGCAGTACCATTTAACATCAATGAAGCCAAACCAGTATCTTTTTAGCTCCACTTTCAAAAACAGCTCACCTCTAGCTCCCTACCTTCACCCTCAGGGTGAAGCTATGCTTCTGCAAGCAGTCTCACAGCAGTGGTTTGAGATTTCATTCATTAGTGTTTGCAAAATACTTTGAGATTCTCAGAAGGGAGATGCTACTGAATTCTAAATATCTGTTTAATTAGCTCTGTTCAGAAGTTATTTTACCCAGCCAAGCTGAAAGATCAAAAATATCATAGAAACTGCAGAAGGTAACAAAACATAAATCAATCTGGAGGTGGTTAACTACTTCCCCATTTCTCCATGAAGAGGGCTCATTATATCTCCTCCAAGGTGTATGACCACCTTCTCCTGGGGCTGGGTGCGGGTGCTGGGGCTGGCTCTGCTGTGAGGTGGTGGTGACCTGGGACAAGGTCTGTGAGCTGCCTCAGTGGGGTCTCTCCTCTTCTCATGGTTGTGCTGCAAGGGTGTCTGTGTCACACCACCTTCATGCTGGCCTGGCTCCTCACCCATCCATTTGGCTGGGCATATCCCCAACCCCATCCCCACAGCCCTGCCTGGACATCCCAGGGCATCCCAGGGTTATGCCCGGCCCTGGACCTTGGAAATACTCATCTCCTGCTGCCACAGCTGAGCCAGCTGCTGCCTCTCACCAGACAGAAGCTTAGGGGTTGATTGTGAGCAATAATTGCTCTTCTTCACCTTTTTTTTTTTTTAATCAAATCAGTCATTCAAGAGGCAAAGTCGACAGGCTGCTCTTTCTTGCAGTACAGATTTTCCCACCTGTATCAACCCCATTAGTTCACCACAGATTTCCTTCGTTATTATTAGCCATATTCTCATCAGTGGATGCTTTTTTCACGGCACTAACAAGCCTGATTCATAGTGCTTGACGGGCCATTGTTAATTCAGCAAAGTCTTAAAGTAAGTGTAATGTCAGGTGTCCAGCCCCCCCGGATCTTCACTCCAGTTCTTGCCTGAGCATTAAACCTTTTTCATTATTCCATCCAGTTATTTATTACCCTCTTTATAAATTCAGTACGATTTTCTAACTGACATTTTCAACGAAAGGTCATCTGAAATACACATGGTGTTCCTTGTATTGCCTGCCTGCCCCTCTAAAGGTTCGCCAGAGCTAATGTTGTACTTGTCATCTATTTACTCGTTACGTTGTGCAATAGGCCTTTGATCCCCCGCTCTGCCTGCCAGGGCTATCTCCCATGAGTGAACTCTGGGGTGTCTCTCCTATTTTCCATTCCCTTCTAATCAAGCTGGACGTTTTCAATATCCTCCCCCCCCCTCCCCACATACAAGCTTAATGTATTGCTTAAAATGCCACAGCTCAGATCAGTTATTAGTCACACGTGGAAGGCGTGCCAGGCATGTGGCCAACAAAACCAAGGGGCTGAATGAGAAGCCAGGAGCCTAAAGGCACCTGTCACTTGTTGAGCCTAAAACCCACCCACCTCCCAGTCTCCTGGAAGCTGAGCACCTCTGCTTTATGTGGATACTTCTAGAGGCTGCAGACCACAGATCCCATCTTAGAAGTAAATCCAGTCAAAATTCATAAAACAAAAAAAAAAAAGTTTCTGTCTTTTGCTGGAGGCACGGAGATTGTCAGGCTTTCCCACAGTGTAACTAAAATTGCAGGCTGCACAGCAAATACCATTTTTTTCTTTGCTAAGTTTTCCTTCTGAAAGCCACCTTCAGATTCAGAGGTGGCTGTGCCAATGCCCCTTTTCATAGTGAAAACTTGAATATTTAGCAGCTTCACCATGAGATGAAACACCTGGACTTCATTCAACAACTTACCTCCTGCCTCTTCATTTTTAATGCACTTTATGCAGGGACATGAACTGTCATTGGAACTGCACTTCAAAACCAAGTGATTCATCTCTTTCCTCTGACATTTGAAAGAAGGGCTTTTTAAGTACCTGCTTTACAAACTGTGATTACCCAGCAAGGCACTTAAGCCCAGGAGAGGCTGAAGGTTTAAACCATGTGTTCCAAGTGGGTTAGGGAGCTTCCCTATGAGGTGACTTTGCTGAGACTCCCTTGGTCAGGACACTGGATCCTGCAGGCGACTTTCTGGAAGCCTGACCCAAAATGAAGAATGCAATCTCATAACTTCCACCTGTGGATGGGACTGAGGGACTAATAACAGTAAAAGCACCTGAACTTGGCCACTCAGTGTCATGGAGCCCACATTCAACTCAAGCAGCAAGCCCTTTCATGACAGAAATTTGCACCAAAACCCATGAACCTGTATCTGCAAATCCAGACATTAAGTAGAAGTAAATGTACTTGTTGACACACTGTTTGTCCACCAATGGTTCAAATATTGGTACTTTCCAGAGGAGGAAGGAGCTAGAGAGCTACCACATCCTGAACTCCAGCTACACATCTCTGTGAAGTCTTGTAAGAGACTTCAGTGGAATGGGATCCATTTACACTGGTGAGGATCTTGCAGAGACTTTCGGTCAGGTTTCCAGTGCCTGCTGACTTTCTTCCTCTGAAACTGAATTTGGCATTAGTTCTACCAGGACATTTTTTCATACAGCCCAGTCCTCACAGCAGGAAAAGGCAATTCATCCTCATCCTCTGAAAGAGTGAGCTGTGAACGCAGACTGAAAATGCTTGCTCCCAGGCTCTACCACCTATACTACCACCTCATAAGCAGAAAGCAGGAAGTCTCTCTTTGCTATAGTCAGAGTTCTTTATGCCCTCTGGGGAGAACTTTTGGGAAAGAGCTACTTTTGGCTTCAGTGATGTATCTCAGAGCTGAAGTCAGTGTTGTCAGCACTAATAACTATGTTGCTGTAGATTTAAAATCAAGGTAAAGTACAGGAACATTTCCTCCTACCCTTTGAAACAAAAAATATCCTGGACATATTCCACTTACTATAAAGACACGAGGAACCTGTGAAGCAGAAATAGTATATTCACTATGAACTGCTGGGGTACAGAAATTCAGAGATTTTGGTCCTTATTCAAAACCCATGCAAAGCTTCCCATAAAACAGTTCAGGGCAGAGCTAAGACAAATGAAAGGCATAATACAAAGATGATAGGTATTCCTATGGTTCTCTTTTCAGGGTGGTTGAAGTAAGCACTAAGTTTCTGTGCAAGATACAATTGCCAATGAAAAAGCCAACTTGCAGGCAACAAACTCATTACTTGCCAAAAGTAACTTCCTGTTAAAAAAAAAAAAAAAAATGGCAAACTAGGGAGAAAAAAGAAACCATTTTTATGTTTTATTTTGTTGTTACTAATTAAGGTGTTCGTGCAGCAGGCCATCAAAACAACTCACTTGATACCTATGAAAATCATCTGGAACCAGCATACAAAGCTTATAGATCCAATTCTTGATGTTCTTTAATCAGGCATAGCACCAGCCTAATTGAAAGGAAAGGAGTGACAAATCACCATCTGGAGATAGCTGCTCAAATGAGATTCTTACCACCCTGTTCAAAGGAATGATGGGTTTCCAGACAAAATTTGAGTCTGGACTGAGGGTCCTTGATCCTCTGTCACCCAAAGCATGGCCTGGACATGCTGAAAGCCCCTTCCAGCCACTGTGGCCAGGCTTCATTCCCACCAGAAGTGGGGGAGGTGGAACCTGTGTGTCTCAGATGAGTTATGTTACAGAGCTGGAACACAGCCAAAGCGTGTGCTTGGACCCAGAAACAAAGAAACACTCTTAAGCTCCATATTTTCAGCATATGTTTTATATGCTGTTATATGGCTGAAGCTTTAGCCGTTGAAAATGTAAGCTTACTTGGAGAATAGAGAACAGATGTTCCCGTGAGCACTTGCAGGGAGGTAATTCATTAGAGATACTGCCATTTTCTGAATTATGAAGCATGCCGTGCTAAATAAAAGTATATTCCTATATACTGATAAGAAAATAACAGAGAACAAAACATGAAGCATCATTTGGCAGTGCAGAAATCTATTGTTCACCTATATCTGGATTATCATATGGTCATTTGGTCTCCTCCAAGTCAGAAGAATGTAGCAGATCTGGGAAAACAACATAAGGACAACAAGGTATAAAATACCAGGAGAAATTACATAGGCTAGGATCCTTGGATGGAAAAGAGAGGCTTTGTAGGTGGATATGAGAGAGTAGGATGATGAATGGCATAGGTAAATTGAATGGGAACCTGTTATTTCTCTTCCTTACAGCATAAAGATTCAGGGGAATTGAGGAAATCTCCAAACAGATGTTGTAAAAGAGAAGGAGGGGAAAAAAAAAAAAAAAAAAAAAAAAAAAAAAAAAGCTTCCACATAGAATATCTAAACTGTAAAAGTTACTGATGAGTATAAAGAGATCCAAAAGTGATTAGATAAACTAATATAAGAAACACTTAGAGCTACCAGTCACAAAGCTATAAACATAATCTCCTGCCCAAGAAGTCCCTAAACCATAGTTTGCTGGAAGCTCAGAGGTTTATCATGCACATATCCAACTTTTATATAATTCCCCTAAACAGCTGCTGTTTGTTTTGGTGGAGACCCTTCACTCTCATCACTCAGTACAGCCAGTCACACATTCTTAGGGGTTTTTGGACAAGCAGCTAAAGAAGAAACTGTCCTAGGGATAGTACTTAAGGACCGTAAGATTTTTAATTTCACTGGGTCTTTGGTGTGGCAGGCGCTGAGGGAACTCTTTGTTCTGACACACTGATTCACTATCATTTTCAAAAATCTCAGGATGCAAAAAACACTTGAGTTTTTTTTCTTTGTCTTCAGATTTAGATTTCTGCTAGTTTGTTCACAGCTGGAGGAAATATTTGATAAAAAAAGATGCAAATTGGAAAGCAGTGTAAAAAATAACTGGATGAGAAAGAGCAGAAAGTTTAGGGGAAAAGTAGAAATTATACATCCTCATATTTACTTCATTTTTTAGTGTTGATTGTGATTGTAGTCTATATTTAGGAGTAGGACCTCATACATACATAGGCATGCATGCAATTAGAGACAGACCTCAGATTCTCCCTTCCCATCCTGTATGAAGACCCAGCTGGATCCACGATGCACATAGCTGAGGTTGCAAGGCATAATAATAGAAACAGAGAAAGCACATCTCACCTGGAAAAAAACTAGCACAGAAACTTATGCAGGCAATTCCATCCCTGCCTGCACGACTGTCTATCTCTGATGTGGGAATCCCCATTTCCACATCCCCATTCCCTGATTTGTTCACTCACCTCACCTGACAAGAAGGGCACTGTGCAAGCAAAGCATGGCTGAAGACTGGGACTGTTCATTGCAAACCTGTATGCAGTAGTGGTCACCATAAACTGGTCTTCTGTGCAAGAAGCTGACCAGCAGGAAAAGAAGGATTTACTACAGGAGAAACAGGAGAACTCCAACCAAGGCTTTGGAAACAAAACAGAATCCTTTGAGGTTTTAGAGAGCAGACTTTGGGAGAAGGTTGGCTGCATTCCCACTGATGCATATACTTTTTCTGCCTCCATAAAGTTTGTATGTGCAGGAAATTCCTGTGATTTCTGAACTCCTTTTGCCCAGGATTCCTGAGGAATGCAACCGCACTCTCCAGAGAGTCACTTGGAAAAGGTGTTTCTAAGAGGAAAAACGTAAGCAGCAGGAAACTCCCAAAATGGAGTTGGGCTCTGGTTGCACACAGGGCACAGGCCTGTCATAAGGCTGAGAGCAATCATCACTCCCAGCTCAGATGCAGAGACAGCAGTACTCAGTAGTGAGAGCCCTTTGTGACACAACTGTGCCCATTTGGGAAGCTGGGTTGGCCCAGATTTTGATAGCGTAAGCAGAAGGATCATAAAACCACCTCTTTACTCCTCAGCTAATGTTACAGGAGACGACAAGGCTCTTGGAAAGCTGTTTTTTCCATGTACTTTAGAGTGGCCTTGGCCTAGAGAAGAGTTTCAGGCTTTCCTAATGCTAGTATAGGAGCATGAAGGATATGGGATTATCCAGACAACACTGTTTTTAGCAAAAAACATTCATCCACTTCAGTCTACTGAAGCAAGAAAAACTTAGATCAACCATAGAAGTACCTCAGTGTAAGCTGGAGACAGAGTAATTTTAATTAAATTAAAATAAATAATTCAATTAAAATAAATAATTGCCTTCCAACAACCTGATCCTGCATTATTTGGGGAGAAAAATATTATTGAAAATATATATATAAAGTACTGACACATGCTAGAAGCAGCGAAACGTTTGGTCATCAAATCAGTAGCAAGCAAAGGAAGTTGGTTTTGAAGCTCTGGGATAGAAATAGTGTGATCTGAACTTCTTTCCAATGACTGATAACAAACCATAAATATCTGGCAGCATAAGAAGAGCAGTACCATTATCTGTAGGAACACGGTGCAACAACAGCCTAGCAGCTGATTTTTTTCATGTCTGTCCTCTGACAGCAAATTTCGTACTTAAACCATGCTTGCTTCTCCCAGTCTATCAGAATGCTTAGTGTTTTCCAAGAAGTGAAAGCATGCTAAACATTGCTTTCATTCTCTAGTTAAGCTGGAGAAATAAACCAATTAAAATATGTCATGTCCTCACATGTGTTTGATATATGTTCCTATACTGTAAACAGTATTTTTCAGGAACTAGCCTGTTCTTGAAAATGCTTTCATTTACCCCTTACACTCGCATGGTTTCCACCTGGAAAGCTTATAATGGGGAAACGATGCTGACACCTACAGGAACATAGGTATGAGTGTAACCACATATATAATGAGAGTAACCACATATATGAACCTGTGCTCTTTCAGAATGTGTTTTTTTTTATCAAGGCACTTGTTTAAATTGAGAAGTGAAAGCCTAGAATGCAATATCCCTTCTGTGAATAAACTACAAAATGTAGCAGATCTGTTAACAATGAATAACCAATAATAGTGAGTTTTCCAACAATCCAGTTTAATAATTTCTTCATATGTTTGTGTTTTTACATCAAATAAATTTCCAACACAAAAAAAAAAAAAATGTAATGTACAGTTCAAGAAAATACCCAAAGCCATTACAGTTTTGGCTTCCTATTTGTTGATTTACAGTTATGTACAAGAATGTCTTATTTGTAATAACCAGTGAAGATTTAATGATTTATTTACAATGTCAGCTGTTCCCTTTTGCTATGCAGTTGAATTGTCTCATTTTTGATATTTACATTTATAGTAGCAGGAGACCATTTCCAAGTCCCATTTATGGATACAGTTAAGAGGTGGACTGAAGGAAGGCAAGATTCTTACTACCAACAACAGACGTACCTCTGAAATCCCATTTTTATATAAAACTGAAGGAAGAATCCAGCACCAAGTGCACTGATATAACCATTATATTGACAGTCAACATAATAAAGTGTCTCCACTGAGAATAATATTCCACTCATTTCAGAGGGAGGTATGTGCAAGCTGTAGGCAGTACATATTTCAAGCTGCAGCAGACAAAATGTACAACTCTGATGGTAAAGAGGCGCCCTACTTATCCTGCCAGAGACCTCCAAAGCAAATAAAAACACAGAGTATGTTTTGTTTTTAAATGTGTGACAATATGTCATAGTTCTTACACAGGAGATTAAGTTGGGGGGAAAAAAGCAAAAAATAATTGTCATAATACACAAGCTGTTTCATAGAACCACAAAATATCTCAGATCAGAAGGGGCCTGGGAAGGTCATCTGATCCAAATCACTCAAAGCAGGGCCAAGTTCAAAACTAGAGTTAGAGTGGGTTGCTCAGAGCTGTGTCCAGTAAAGTTCTGAGTATCTCCATATTGTGCAACCACTGGGTACCCATTCCCATGTTCAACAACCCTTATGATAAAAATAGATGCTTATAACACCTGATGAGAATTTCTTACCTTAGAAAGATAATCTATTGAGTCAATCATAGTCCTTCTATTGACAACAAGACTTAGAGTACCCTTAGATCAGGATTATTCTTTCAGCATTTTGAAAGAAATCATTCATTTTTTCAAGCTGTTTTGTGATATCTAGTCAGGAGGGCATATCTCTACTTGAAATATTTACCTTGCACATATCTCAGTGCAATATATGTATCCATTAGCATTAAGAAATCAATGCCACAGTTGCACTTCCTTTATCTGTGACAAATCCAATATTTTGCACATCACACAGAACAGCATGCTTATGAGAGCATGACTAGATGTGAACTGCTCACACAAAATGCATGAGGGGTTTCACCTCTGAATCCTCTCAGCAAAGACAAAAACAGTTTGTCTGGGGAGCAAAAGTTAGTACTCCATGTTATAGCTGCACATGCCTGAGTTCGACATCCCTGTTTTGTCAATGCCTACTATCCCTCCTGATCATCAAACTTGATTTGTCTCCCCCAGCTTGAAAAATGCTATCTACAGCACAGCTTCCTCCAATAACAAAAGCTACTCCAAGCTGAAATGCTTTTCTAAGGTCTATACAAAAGCAGCCACTCGTTCAGTCATTCTTTCTCTTCAAAAGCATATTTCAAGTTAGAGGCTGTGTGCCCTTTGCTTTCCCAGCCCTGGTGAATGAGCAAAACAAACTAGAATCATCTCAGTCTTCATATTCAGGCTAAAAATCAGGCTATGGTACATCTTCCCACAGACACAGTGATAAGAACACATAGAGTCAGATATGACAACACACAGTATGCATCCTGGGAAATTTTGTGGGAACAATTTTCTCTTACATAATACACATTTTATGACAGTAACAGTCATGACTACAATATAAGACTGCTGATACATGCATATTTATTGATCATAACTGTATTGAGTGAGGCATGTGAACCTTGATAATTGGAACTACTCCCATTTTATGACTTTGGAAGAAAATAGCCCCCCCCTCCAAAAAAAATAAATAAAAAAGTGTTAATTCTGGTCATCAAAATAAGTCATGCTGTATATAGAGAGACAAAGAATATTGAAAGAAACACGTACTGAGAAGCTGATGGGCTCATTTACATGGCAGATCACACATCACATTTGGTAGAAAGAAAAATAAGGCTTTCCCTGTGCAATCCTCTTATAAGATCCAGAGTCTTCGGTAGGTTAAATGAGGTTCAAAATATTCTTTCTCCCCTTGATGTAGATGCACAGAGTAGCTCCTACCACCAGTGTGAGAGGTTCATGGAGGGCAAGAAAGGTCAAATCACATTTAAAAAAATAATTCTGATTGCCACATAAATCATTACAGCTGGATAGAGGAAGCTATTCCATAGGCCTTTTAGCAGAATAACAGGGTGCAGCAAAATGTTGCAATTCAGTTCTCTTCCCTGGTTTTGTTTTGTTTTGCTAATATTTGTTTGATAATCTACAGGCCATTCTCAGGCTATAGCAACAAATGATCTCTTTGAAGGTCTTCCTCATTTCCTGGCTACGAAAGGCATAGATCAAGGGATCAATCACTGAGTTGCACATAATGAGAATGAGGTACATGTTGAAGTGAGACATGAAGCAAACACAGTAGAGGTTTTGAGGGCAGGAGATCATCAGGATGAGGTGGAGGAAGAATGGAGCCCAGCAAACGATGAAGATGCCAAGAAGCATAGTCAGAGTGATGGCTCCCTTCATACTGGTTCTTTGATGGACAGAGTTGTACCCAGGCAAAGCAGCTATTTTCTTCACATGAGTACGAGCCAGAAGGAACATATGGATATACAGTGAGACCATGAGAAACAACATGGTAAAAAACATAATGATGAGACAAATTATAACATAAGTTGATTCATAATAAAGAATGAAGATAATGCCACAGCCCGTGCAAAAGGTCCAGATGCATGCAATGATAAGCCCTGATCTTTTCACTGTCATGATGTTGTGGTAACGCAGGGCATAGAAGATAGTGATGTATCTGTCTATTGCTATAGCCAGCAAACTGCACATGGAAGCCACTACAGATATGCAGATCATTGAATCAAAGACATTGTCTATATGACGGACAAAGGTATCTTCCATAATAATATGCCTATTGTTTATTAAGTATATTGTTATGGTCTCCCATGCATTAGACACACTAACCAGCATGTCAGCCACTGCTAAACTGCAAACAAAAAAATACATGGGTGAATGCAAGTTCTTGTTCTTAACTATTGCACATATCACTAAGATATTTTCAAGGAGGCTTACAATGCCCAGAGTGAGGAACACCTCAGCTGCAATGACCACTTGCTCACATGGTGATGACTTGCTCTTGACAGTAGGCACGGTAAAGTTGCTGCCAAAGGCACTCAGGTTTAGTTCAGAAACATACAGTTGAGAGGACGTGTTCATCTCTGGAAGCAAACACGT
Organism: Netta rufina; assembly: GCF_964035555.1. Lineage (NCBI taxonomy): Eukaryota > Metazoa > Chordata > Aves > Anseriformes > Anatidae > Netta > Netta rufina. The sequence goes on from NC_140124.1 coordinate 103,636,841, forward strand.
TCTGTTCTCTCTGAGGGACTTGCCAAGGAGTGTGGTAAATGCATTTTCCAAAAGGCAAAAGACCCTGCCAAAAAAAAAAAAAATACAGCATGACGAGAACAGGCAGAAGTTGACAAAACAAATATCAACCATTTCTACGTAATTTGGCTTGTACACATCCTGCCTCTTCCACACCATATTCCTCTACAGATTCTAAATTAACCTCCAAATGCCTCAGAGTTTTTCTACTCATCCTTACTGGGAAATTAAAACCACAAAATAATGAAGAGATTCATGCACTCTTCAACATTTTCATTTATCCTATTTGGTCTCCCAGAAGTGAGCACAATATCCTGGAAATTCTGCTGAACACAAAACAACAGTTTTCAGAGCTTGAGTTCTCAGAACCCTGAAATGTAGGAGAACAGAGTGTTAGGTTGAGCAGAACCTGCTCACTTGAATGTAATATACAGAAGTTGAATTGCTGCCACAATAAAGAATTGAACATTTCCAGTAAAAAATAAAAAATAAAAAATAAAAAAAATACATGCTTCCTGACCTTTGTACTTTTTAAGTTTGCATGATCTGTGTTATAAACAGCTTGTCTGTGCAATACCGACATTCTCATTTTAGGAGCATAGTATTAAACCACTAACCAAGGCAAATCCATACATTCCAGGATAGAGTGAGGTTACAGAATTTGTAGGGGGAAATTCTGTCATAGAAATATGTTTTCTATTCCAGATTGAAAGCATTTTATTCAATGCTTTTTTGGTAATGAGAATATTCAAAGCACGCTGTAAACCATCGGATTCTTAATAAGGGGCACACCTAAAGCTGATTGTCAGTGACTTGTTGCAAGTAAAATTCAAAGCTTCTCAAGCTAAATCATTTTCAGTTTTTAAAAGTGACTTTTTATTTGTAATCAAGAATTAACTGTACCTATTTACCAGAGCTGCTCCTTCAGCTGCTCTTCCTCTTCATCACCCGCAACCTTTCCTCCAGAGAGCAGAAGTTTCGTCCCCTCTTCACCCGACATCTGGGGCTGGGGACTCCTTGGTGGGAACAGATGACATTATAGAAGAAAAGGAATGAGTATATCCATAGAGTCAAGGCTGACCATGTATAAATTACTTACTGTGCAACTGCCTTTTTATAGTCTCCGAGCAATAATGACTTCAGTACTCAGGCTGTGGCTCCTCCTCCCCTTTGCCCTGCTGAACTTCTCTTTTCACAGATTTTGTTAGCAAAGGCTTGGGTTTTTACCACCATCTAGTGGTTTTCAAGTGTCTTTATTTTTAACTCGACAATGATTCTGATCTAAAATTGAGGGTGAGCTTTTTAAAATTCTTGCTTTCTAGTATATCCTTTACGGAAAATGATAGTAAAGAGGAAAATGCTTTAGGCATGCTTCTTTCCAAAAACATCTCTTATGTGAGTGGGTTTTTGTTGTTGTTGTTTTCTCTGCTTTTGCTAGTTCTTGTCGACAATAACTTCATATTCTGGAAGATGTAAGAGTAGAAAACCATTATTAAAGTGGAAGGGTTATTATTCTTATAAACATTTTTCTTATATCCACAGTTAAATTTTATAAGAATAAGAAGCACACCCTCACAAAGCTCAGAAGAGAACATGCAGTCAACCCTGCCACACCATTAACAGAAGAGATAAGCAAAGTAATTTCTATGAAACAAAACAAAACCAAAGAGAAAAAAAAAAAATAGAAAAAAATAAACAACTACCTCCTGGTCCCCTTGCTAGAATAGAGATTTTGATGCAGTTGAGGAGGAGTACACACTACTGTGCTGGGAACCAGGGCTCCATGAGGTGGATGTGAACTCCCCCAGGATTCACAGGGTCCAAGAACTGAGAAATTCAATTATCAGCATTGCAGTATCTGGAGCCCCTCTGTGGGTCTAGCAGTCAGGCAGTCCATACTCATTTTGGGCTTCACCCAAAAGATGGCAAAATTAGTGCCAGTCTCTTCTTTTGCAAAGGGGCTCTGCTTCTGCATGCAGAAAAATCCAAAGCACACATCCTACAAACACTGGTAAATACCCTTTATGTTATCCACTAACTAGCCAGTCAAATACCATGCAAGGTTTAAAGTTAACTTGAGATAAAAACTCTCTGTTTCTCCAATTGCCACCTTTCCGTAAATCAGGTGGTTAGATTTATTTTTTTCTTCTGTTCTATATAACAATTTCAAATACCTATTTTTAACTTACAGTATTTCTCTTAAGGAATCACCACCAGAAAACACAAATTTTATTGCTCTGTGCTGTGCCATTTTTGAGTTTTCAGAGGACGTATAAATAGAGTTTATAGTTAGAATGCAGCTAAGTCTGTGTGTCTAATTATTATATTCCATAGAAGCTTCCTTTATTGTTACTGCCAGCTTCACACTAAGGACACTCGAAGACTTGGGCCATTGTGTGAAAGGTTCTTATGTATGAATAGTCCCTGCACCAGAAGAGATAGCAAAAGCCATTTTGATTCATTTGAGTAAAAAGGCTCCTCTAGCACTATGCGGTTATAGTTGGGAGATGAACTTTGCATGCCCCTTCTCCCTACTGAAGCAAAGAGAATTTAGGTTATCATAAAATAGAGGCAGCAAACTATGCTCAAGTGCAGCTGTTAGATCTGAGCAGATAATGGCAGAAAGTAAACAGCAACACTCTCTGCTGCATCTAATTTCTCCATGTGATAAATCTGAGCTCATAGCTCATTGCTATGCCCCAAAGAAAAGAACACAGGATGTTCACCTCCAGTTCTCTTTCTGTCCTTCAACGTACAGGATGTTTTGGTTCTTGTAGGTTATCTTTAGGTATCTTAGTTATCATTTGTTATTATTCCCATAGTTTCTTATTTTCCCATTGCAGACCTTGGAAATCATATACCTACAAATAAACTTTTACTTCTTTCTCAATTCCTATATCTACCAACTATTGTGCAGACACAGTGCTCTTTCCACTTATTTTTTTTCCATCCTAGTACCCTAATTTTTGTTTTATTGCACTCTCTCTAAATTCAGTTCATCTTCCGATTTACAAATTCCTCTGTACATTCAGTTTAATAAAGTTCTTTGTGGCTCAGCTTAGCTGTCTTCACAATAGTTCTCTCTGTACCTTCAGCAGACTGGATTATTACCAGAAATAAGTCATGCACCAGACTGGATGGTTTGGTTGCTATTCCTCAGCACAATGCCTGGTCTCTCATATATACATTATGAATCAGCCTTTGGATTCTTCTGCCACAGACCAGACACTGAAGGCCAGAACCCTGATATAAGTGGCAATGCTAAATAAAGAAATTCTCCTGTTTACAAAGTGAACAGACTAAATGACCTGCCTGGAAACTGGGACAGTGATGTAGGCATAGTTTGGTTATGGTAGAGGATGAAATGAAGAAATACTTTACTCATATTTCTAATTTTAATTTGTTTTATCGTAATATTGCAGCAGCAAACAGCTATAAGCGTAACACTTTGAGCTGCAGGGGCATCCAGTTAGCAGCTGGTGGAGGGAGGTATGCAGGTGAGTTATACGGATTGAAAGTAAAGAGGCACAGCGACAGATTTTTGGATTCTCCCAAGGTTTCCCATGAATGAAGTGCAAACATCCAGCTGCAGCGTTCCAGACTGACTAGCTTAGTGTTTCAGGTGTTCATGATTCTGGTATTCAGCTCTCTTGTTTCTTCCATTAATTAAATTTTCTGTCTCTGCAGGCAGGTCGGCACTCAGTGTTTTCCAGGACCGCAAAGAACATGCCTGGACTGCCAGTGGGGACAGTCATTCATGCATCACTGTCATTGTGTAGCTATTGGGCTGTGCCAACTCACAGTTATTGGGCTGTGCTGATCCCTTGAGCACACACAGAGGAACACACTGAAACCCCTCTGCTGTCCCCAAAACAGTGTTCTCTTTCCACAAAGGGAAAGAGGCAGGGAGCAGCTGCATGCTGAGGTGGAGGCACTTGGACCTGCAGATCTGGGGGAAGCCTGGAGCAACATCCCTTGGGCCAGGGTTCTGGCTGAAAGGGACCAGAAGGTGAACCTGACCAGATGGGCCTGACCCAGTTGTTTAAGACCTGCACTTTGAGAAAGCTGGACTCAGCCCCAACCTCTCTTCAAAATAGAACAGCTGCCAGGACGCCTGTCTGTATCACTCATTTGTTTTCTCATTGAATTAATGTATATGACCCCATATCAGGGATGACCCTTCCCACCTGACATTTGAATGTGTTTCTGCAAAGGGCAAAAGTGAAATTGCACACTGCGTTCATGATGGCAAGATACTGATTTTATCAATGAATGCATAAATGAGGCCAACAGTACAACGTGCCCCCAAAGAATTTTCTGTGAGAAGAGTTTATTACACACAGATGAATTCAGCTATTAATCTGTGCTAATCCTAATGGGCTCAGAGTAGAGTTTTACTGAAGCCAGTACAAATCTACCCAACTTGTCTGGTGCTAATACATCAAAGCAATATAATTCCAGTGTCCTTCTGTAGCTATTTTTATTGGTTCAATGAAAATATATTTGTCCTTCATAACATAGCTTTAGATTTGTGCTCTTGGCCTGTTTACAAAATCTCTCTTCTGTCTATTCCTTGCCTGTGCTGTCATTAGCACAACATTTCAGAACCACAGAGTATCCTCTCAGACTGCTCTCTGCTCTAAGAGATAATCCATGGATCCAGGGCAAAAGTGAAGATCGTGGCCTTCTCTGCATGTGGATATATTATAATATAACAAGTGTCCTCTAACAGCTCAGACGGAAACAACTATTTCTCTTGACCTCTGCTCTGAGTAGCATTGGCTGAGCCCCATCAAGGTCCTTACTGTTACCTCCTCGAGTATTACCAAAGCAACAGCATTTAGCCTTTAATAAAGACAGGCAATTAATCCAGTTCAAAAATAAAAGCCATCAATCCTTCCTGCTTTAAAATAAAAAACAGTGGATGAAGTGATGATAGACCCTTTGTAGTTCAATCCCATCTCCTGCGCAGGGTATAGCTGAAAGACTAAAAGTTATGCTTTGCAGTAAGCACTGTTATAGTAAATATGTTTTTACATCCTGGCATTAGTTTTCAAATCAACACTGAAATGTCATTTGTGGGAACAATCACAGGAAAGCAAGACTGAAAGAGACATCAAAATATCATGTAAGCTATGCCCTGGAAAAGGGAAGGATCAATCACACTTCATATGACTGCACTGACACTTCTCACCATTGTCTTTTTCATTGGAGTGCACCAAACCAGCTTCAGATAATCTCTGGCCACTCTCAGTACCTGTCAGCGGTGCTTTGCACACTAGAAGAGAAAGCTGAGAAAAATGCAATGCAGTATAAAAGGCACTTTAGAAAGACATATCCTTGTAATCTAAACTAGCTCCCTACACTGTAAAAGGGTAATAAGAAGTTCAGTAACCATCAATTTCATGTGCTTTCTAAGGAGAACCATTTCCAGCAATGAATCATCCCCTAACATTTTGTTAGAGCATGGGTCAGCAGTACAGGCCTGCTAGATCATAACAGCAGTGCTAGCTACAGGCCTTAAAAAATCACAGATGATCAGTGCTAGAAACATTTTTTGACAGAAAGGAGGGGTAATTCAATAGTGAACAAACTGAGGGGAAAATAAAAATAAAAAATAAATTTAAAAAAATCAGCTTTCCCTTGATGTCTCCTTCATGTCCTTTTGAGTATAAAAATTATCCCACTTATCTCTCATAATGAGTGAAAAAATAATAATTTCTGGGTGTTTATGAACCCTGGGAGCTCTGTTCTCCCTGTCCTGGACTAGTTGCTTGGTTTGAGCTGAGAGCTCTGAGAACTCAGTTTCTCTTCCCAGTGCTTTCTTCATAGTCAGTTTTTGGCATTTAAGCTGAACATGGGTTTTGAAAGATGAAAAAGCAGCTAAAGGGCAGCTTCAAGAGGATATAGACAGTGTGAACAATTATGAAATCACTGTATCCAACAAGAGTTATACAAAATTTCATGTGAAGCAATGTGTGCATGGAGTGCCTATCTTGGCAAGTATTGTGTTTGAAGCTAGAATACTGTCTTCCATAAAGAAGTAACAAGTGCATTCAGTTGTGCAAGTGAGAAGCTAAATCAGTTGACACTAAAGCATTGTCCCCACAGCAAGCTTAGCCCCAGTTCAGTGACATACAAAAATCAAGTGACTCGTAAGCCCTCCAAATTCATGGCATTTAGAATGCCAAACAGCAAGTATCATGTGCCCCAGTGTATTTAGTGTCTAAGCCAGTATTAAGAGTGAAGAAGAACCTGAGAAAATTCTTGTCATAATGGTTAGGTGAGCAGCAACTCTGTGGCTTTTTGGGCTTACATATTGCCTGGCTATAAAAGCCCAGAAGAGAATTTATTTTTGGCAGGTTTTGAAACCTGAGGGAAAAAGAAGAAATATGTCATTTTTATTTGAAAAAAAAAAAAAAAAAAAAAAAGAAAAAGAAAAAGAACAGTATGATTTGAAAGAGATGACAACCTCTAGTTCAAGCTCTGGTTCTAATGAAAATAGATAAGAAAGCCTATTGCATGGGTTAATCCTTCAAGCTAAAAGGGATGGCAGATTTCTGTCTCTGAGAAATCAGTTGCTATTGGATCAGTTGGAAAATCAATTACTGCAAGAGTTAGGCTGTACTATGCCACAGTTTCTCAATTGAATTACATTGCTGCATGCCATCTCTAATTGTTGCTAAATAAAAGAAGAAATTGCTTGACATCTACAATCTTTCTTACCTCCTCTCACTGAGCTTCTCAACTACTGCAGTATGGAGGTCAGTGCTGGATAAACATCGCAGACTGGTGAAAAGCTGGATCTTTGAAAAAGTGAGCTTTGTGCTTATTAAAGATTCTGAATGCATGAAATGCACCTCATACTAAATAAAAGAAGAAAGCAGTCTATGGCTAGCTGAAAGCTAGGAGTGAAATATTTCCATTTAGGGGATGAAAGACAGATGCTTCAACATCTTCTAAATAAATAAATAAATAAAGGAAAGGAATGAACCTTTAACTTAAGGAAAAATCTAACTAAATTTTTCCCAGCGATCAATTTTGAGTTGCCACCCTTCATGGTCTCCAGGGATGACAGATGGAAAGTTCAAATTCTTCAAGAAACAGAGTGGGCAGTGAGGAAAGAAGATGCAGCTGTGTAGATCTTAGAGCAGAACAACACCAAGACAGAAGCTGTTTCTCCATGTAAGTTCATATTAGACTCATTGCTGGACTAGCAATTCGATACCACAAAAACCCCATGGCCCTCTAGTTCTAGTGACTACTTTTGAACTCCCTGTATTCACATGGAGAGCCATCACCTATGTTATTCCATAGGTTTAAACATCAAGTACTGTGTTCATTAGCACAACTCCATAAACATCAGTAATGTTACAGAGCTAAACAGAATGGCTCTGATTCACAAACCCAAGTGTATTTTTGTTGGTGCATCCAGGCGAGTCAATGACTAGCTCATAAGTTTCCTGAAAGCCAAGGGGGTGCAACCAAGGTCTGAATACCTACTTACAAACACACAAAGGAGTAAAAAAAAAAAAAAAAAACTGACTACTGATATAACTGATATAGTATTCAGGGAATACTATATCACAGTAGTCAGCTTATCTATATGCAAATATAAATAAATTGCTGCCTTCTGATTTTTTCCATAGAATAAATTTGCAGGTAGGGCAAGTTCACTGGCACTTATTCAAAGAATAGGATGAAATAAAAGAAGACTAATTTCCAGCAAATGAGAAATAAACATACTTTGTTACCACACCTCTTAATTTTAGTAATAGAATTAGTATTCAGTTCTGGTATCGACATTATCAAGTTCAATGATAATATCACTTCTGAAAAACAGGAAACACAAAGTATATTTCCCAACACAACCTGAATTCACTGTAGGACATTTGGAGCTTTGTCTGAACACATAGCAAGAAACAAACTAGAGAAAATGGGTCATCTCATTCAGTATGTTCAGTTAATTTGTGGTTTGCAAACAATACCATTTTCAGTGGTGAGAGTTAAAATGAACTGCAGTGACAATAGTAGTGAAAATAATAAAATAAAAGTAAGCCATACTTTCCTTTTTCATTTTCCTTTTTCAGATTTATAAAAGTCTATTCTCAGGAGACTAAACAAGACTAGGCGCTTCACAGTTATAAATAATACAACAATTGATTAAAATACAAAGGCAAATGAAAGTTTAATATTATTATAGAATTGTTAATGTGAGAGAGAAATTAATCAACTAATGAAAATGCCATCTCTTCATCTTCATTAGAGTCTTCCTACAAGACAGTACAATTCTCAGTAACTAGATGCTTCTTTTCATCTTCTTACATTATTTGAGATTAATATAGTGAGCTTTTAAAGTGTCAGGAAGGCCATGGGAATTTCTTATGAAGACCTGCTCCTGTGAAGTAGAGAGTGCTGCAATAAAAATTTTGGGACAGCTTATTCAGTGGAAGTGATAAATTGAAGGTTTGTGCTAGATTTAGCACACACTTCAGAGCTTTTGGCCTGCAATAGGATGGTCAATACCTGATCCAAAATAGAATTAGAATAGAGTAGATGAGCAATTCAAGTACTTCCATAAAATATGCCAGTATTAAGCTAACCCATTAAAATTGTTTGAACTAATTCAAACCAGCTGAAAGAGTTTGAATTGCATCCGAGATTTATATCATGGTTACATTTCTAACAGAGGATCAGATCACTAACTTTACTGCCCTGCCAAACCACAGCCCTTACAGTCAGGGTCCTTGCCCATTTTAATATTGCAAGTTGACAGCTATTCGCAGTTGAGATAAAAAAAACAACTTCTAAATGAATGTGTGTCCATTAAACAGACAGCCAATAAAACCAAAATATATTAGATCTTAATATTTTAGCCCTGTCTAAAGATTTTTCTTCTATCCTTTCAGCTCATTTTTTAATTTTATTCTTCACCTTTGATTATTTGTGTTTATTGAGGTCATCCTCAGCAATCATTGAATTGCTTTTTCCAAAAGACATTCCAGAATAGATTTCCATTAGCAAGAGAATGATAATTACCTTCAAAACTTAGGACATTCAGGGTGTTTTATAAGTACCAATTTAAAAGGCTAACTCCAGGCACACAGTTTAGAAACCCTGTATGTTTTCCGGCCTGGAGTTACGAGACTGTATTGCGAGGCTGGGGCCTGGAGGTTGGTTGTGGAGTTTTTTGTTGGTTGGCTGGGTTTGGTTATCTGAAAATTATACACTATTATAATATTATAATATTGCTACTACTACTGTTATACACTACTAATGATATACGCACATGAACACTAGAAAATGAAACCATGAATCAAGCATACACACAGTGTGCCATGACTGGAAATCCATTTATTTCCACAGCTATTATCCCTTAAGCAGCCCTCACTTGCCAGTTTGACCTTCACACCAGCTATGATAGCAGGAAGTCATATAACAAACTGGATCAGGGAACAGTTCTGAGTTTTAAGAAAGTAGTCTCTTAAAAGGATGAATGGCTATTTTTCTGCTAAGTTTGGGCTCTGGTCTATGGTCTACATAGAGACATATTTAATGCAAGTAGGAGGGGAAAATGGCCAGTGGGGGACAGAAACTTGCAGCCAGCAAAGGTGCTAAGGGAAATCTAAGCCAAACCACAGAAACCAAAACTGTTCTGCTAGCTTAAATGATTTTCACATGCAAATAAAATAAATACAACTGACCTTGCTTGTTGATGTATGTTTGCTAACAAACTAAATCTCTTAAGAGAAATACAGATGCATAGCAAATGGTTTCCATGTTTACTGAAGCACAGCACAATTAACAAGGGGGTAAGCTAACTCAGAAAAAAAGATCTGAACTCTGAGTGAGTTAGTAAGTAGATGAAGGGGATGAGGTGGCCTCCATGAGCAGCACAGTTATGAAACCTGTTTATTTCTCCTCTTCTGGCCCAGACCTAATCACAGCCTTCAGCTGCCTGAAAGACTGCATACTTATTCAAGAGGAAGAAGGAAGGAAGAAGGAAGAGGAAGAGAAAGAAATATATTGTTGTTTCTAATCCAACAAAGATAAAACACTTTGTCCAGAGAACAAGGTCAAAAACACCATCTTCTCATCTCTCAGATGAGGGTCCTAATGAACAGCTGCTATTAAGAGGCATGGCTTTGGTGTAGCTTCAGCAAAAGAGCATCTTTGACTGGAGTCCCGTAGTCAGAAGAGCTAGGAATATTGTGGGGGAAATTGGGAGGTTTGGGGTTGAAGCCTCTGCCTCTGAGTGGGCCTGCAATGGAGGCACTGCTGCCCTGAAGGTCTGGGCACCAAGGTTGTCCAGGAAATGGTAGGCACCTCTTTTAACACATCACTGAAGACTGGGCTTAATTACAGGGCTTAAATTCAGCCTGATGCTATATTTATTTCACCTACAGAATTCATAAGTTCAGTGCAACCTCAATAAGAAAAATGTCAGACAGGGTGCAATGGTTAAAAAGACAAGCTCCAGCTTCCCTTCCTATAATTGATACAGGGCTTCACCCTCAAAGTGACTGATGTTGGCAGGGCAGGAGCAAGACCAGGAACAGCAAGCTATAAATAATATGCCTGTGTATCATTATCCTTTTGCAGCTCTGCCTTTGAAGGATGGAAATGCACACAATTATAACAGAAAAATAAATGAATAAATAACTCCAATAACTTTTCTCATCTAGTTTAGAGAAGAAACATCAGTTAGAGGTGAGACGTCTTTACTAGGATAGTTTTGGCTGGCATGCCTGGTTGCATTTGCATGGTTAGAGACGTTCCTGTGTATAACACTTGCCTTTTTCCATCAATAACTGCACAAATAAACCTCCAGCAGGAAGTTGTACTGTTTTCATGTAACTGATGGGACTAATGCAAAACAGCTGCTGTGTCAAGGGAAGTTCTGAGTGAAACTGAGTATTTGCATTTAAATGCTAACACACAAGCACATAGAGGAGAAATAGCATATTTGTTCAGCATGTTGCTATTTGCTATGTGTAAAAAAAGCCAGGAGAACTATGTCAGCAAGGCGCTCTCTGAACTTGTTAAAGGGTACAGAAACTTTTTAGGTTTGATGTTGAAATCTCAATTAAAATACCCCATCCTTTTGCTTTTTTGGGAAAAAAAAAAAAAAAAAAAAAAAAAAAAAAAGGACTCTGGCATTTTCACCTGAAATCAACAGTGTGTGTATCTTTTTCCATGCATTAAAAAACATTTGATTTCAAGCTCTCTACCCTATATGCCTCCTTTGCATAGCTTTGAAAAGGATGCATAGGACAGTCTTTATTTGTTTCAGACTAATTTTAAAGTTTTTAATTCAAAAGAGAATGGCAAATTTGCTTTTAATAAAAGGCAGATATTGTTCTAGAGTATTAGTATAGCTTCAGTCATGTGGACGACAGTCAGATAACAGATGTCAGACAAACAACATCCGAAGATCATTTTTTGGCCCAAGGACCAGAGTTCAGTCTATGGTATGAAATGTTATTTAGGCAGAAGGAAATTCCACAGGCTTTTCTACTACCACAGTGTACCATGGGGACCAAAACCTCCAGCTCCTCCAGCAGGAAGTGTGAAGACTTGAAACATGCAGTTAAGTAGGGATGTACAGGACCAGGGCAGCTGTGCAAGTCTCCCTATCTACTTACCCATCTTGGAGGGTGCATACTTCTTTAAAGTGCTTCTCAGGTGATTCATGTGAGATACACATGAGATATCACACTGTGATAGAAACATGGAGGAGCTGAAGCTCACCAAGGAGTGGATTTCCAGCTCAGTGCCTGCTCAAGAACATGGCAGAGCAGAGGTGCAGTGAGGGCTGTACCATTTCCCAGTGTGGAGGGCTGGTAAATGAGTACTGGTCTGAGGTCCCAAGAGCAGTGGGGAAAAAGCTGTGGGGAAAAATTTCTATTATGATACAGTACACAGATGCATCTGGAGGAAAAATTAATAATAATAATTTAAAAAATTACCTCTGATTTGAAAATTAGGATTCTGGATTTAAAGACAACAGCTTTTCACACTAGCCTCCGATTGCTGATATATCAGATATTGTCTGTCATTTCTTCTGATGTCCTTAACACCTTAGTTACTATATTGTAACTCTTCAGTTGATGAATCCAACTACAGAATAAAGGCCTCTAAGGAATAATCAATACTGGCATAACTGTAGTGATTTAAATCAACTCCTTACCTCCTTTCAGGATAATCCTCTAATGCAGATAATCCTTAAAGACATGGCGGTTGGGTTTTCAGATCATGTATTTCCTGAGCCCTTCCAATAAGAACAACTGCTTTCCTCCCCAGTTCCCTCCAGTATATACCCACACACTTGTAACTTGCTCCGTACACAACCTTGGGTCATAGCATGATCCCCTCCAAGTCAATAGCATGCCTTGTTTTCCAGTTGAATTTTTTTAATGCAACTGTTTCTCAGTTCAGATTTCATTTTCTCCATCACAGTGAAAGATATTGACCCAAATTAAAAAGGTACTTCACAAATGATCTCTTTTTCAACTACCATTTGGGAAGCCTATGCCCTCCGCTTGATCCACATGGAGTGAGCTTTTTTCCTAGCAACAAGGTGAATACACTGAGAACATTTCCCTAATTCTAGGCTTCCCATCAGACAAAACTCTGCCCTTTGCTTTCAGACAGGAGAGAAACTATCATATTTAAGTATACAAGAGTAATTGGCCTTCTTTTAAAGATTTGGGGATTTTACCATTAAAGTGAAGTCAAATACTTTAGAAGATTTTCAGAGAAACTTTGAAGAACAGTGCAAGATAGCCATACTTTTCCTTACCGCATTTGCCATGAATTACGAGTTTATAGCACATCTAGTTCAACTGATACTGGTAAAGAAGGCACAGTGATCTATCCTCACACACAGAAATACTGACTGATTTCAGAGGAAGCTTTGGGAGCTCCCAGAATATCAACAGGACTCAGCTTTAATGAAACTTCGAGCCTCCAGCTTATGACTAGCGCTCCCTACCTAATCTTTTAAGCACATAGTGTTAAATTTGGCCACAAGTAGTTCAAAACAATTTGTTTTCTAATGCAACTTTTTCTCTTTGAGGGCACTTTGACCACAGATTAGGAAATTCTGAAAAATTCAAGGAACAGATTCATACAGTTGGGAGCTGAATGCCATACTGAACAGGCAGCTGTGATTTTCAGGTGTGAGAGAAATATCCAAAAATTCACCCCTCTTCAACTGCCCTTCTTTTCCTTCCCTTTGCTATTGTTAAAGGTCACTACAGCACAGCACTCTTTTCCCCACTGAATATTGGAAGTTGCCTTGACTGTCCATTGCAGATAATTACTCAAAACCTTACTGACGTTTTAAAGTTTGATATAATTGAGTATGTGTGGGCACCATTAACACATGGAAGTGTAAAATCAGATATTCTCTTCAATAACAGGTCATTATTCTGATGTAATGGTGGTAATGCAGATTTTATTCCTCATCTTTTTAGATTATAAAATTCAAAACAAATATTTTCTGCACAGCATTTTCTAATGAATATGTAAATGGGAAAGTAAAAATGATGGCTACTTCACTTTTTTTTTCTCTTGGTTGGTTGTTTTTTTGTTGTTTGTTTGTTTGGTGGGGATTTTTTGTTTTCATTTTTTCCTTTCTGGGTGTGTAATGAATGAAAACTTAAATAAAAAGCCTTCCCAAAAATCTACTTCTTAGAAAGTCAGCAGTGACTAAAGACTATTAAATATTGTATTTCTATTGCTAGAGTCTGAAGAAGAGTGAGTAGAGTAATATTGAGGACAAATTTTCTACAAATCTGCCTACACCATTGAAGCCAGCACTGAACTCACATTACAAAATCATCAAAAAACATCTAGGCTCTTCTGTAAAAACCTCCTGCACTGATCCAGCTTAGCAAAAGCAAACAACTAGGTTATGCGTTGAAACTGGCAACAGTAATCAGCACCTTTCCCATCCACTGTTAATTGCCTGCACAGAAGCAAGAAATATAATCATGCTGTACTCTCACTCTGTCACTTGGTTATACTAATGACACAGCCATCAAATTTTGAAACTTAAATCAATGTAGTGATAAGCAGAATCTTTAATATTCAGTGCAAGTGTTTAATTGGGTCTCAAGAAGGCACAAAATCACGCTGTGTATCTGTGATAAAGTAGACCACTGTAATGATTACACGCATTTGAGAAAAGGCAAGACTGCAGAAGTTACAAAAGATCACTCTGTATTACGACACAATAGATGGAGAACAAATCCATAACACAAAGGTAACCATGATTATCAATCTTGCCCTGTAAATACTTACTTTGGCATCAAGAACATCTTTAGACCCTGAAACTTGTCCATCTTACTACCATGTTACTTTTGTTATGTGGTGCGCATTGGCATTTAAATACCAGTGCACACAAATCAGTTTAGCAGATTTACACGTGCTATTATGCCCAGGATATTTTAAGAAAGACTTTGCATGCTGTCTTGCAAGGGTCCTGATTTTCAAAGACTGCTGAACAGATCACCTTTGAAAAAATCAGACCTTTTCATGTTGTTTCCAATTAGGTTCCTTAAAACATAATTTCTGAAAATCAATAATCTTAAAATTCAGCTTTGTTGTACTGTGATGGCTTGACCCTGGCCAGCAACCAAACATCTACACTGCTGGCTCACTCTCCTCTCCCACAGTATGGGGAGAATATAGAAGGAATGTGCAAAGAGTCATGGAACAAGACAAAGGCAGTTTGATAAAGAAAGCAAAATCCATACATGTAATCAAAGCAAAACAAGGAATTAATTTAATACTTACCATAAGCACCAGATATCCAGCCAATTCCAGGAAAGCAGGGCCCCAGCATGTGTAACAGCTATTTGGGAAGACAAAAGCCACAGTCATCAATATCTGCATGTCTTTGTCCTTTCCCTCATCTTTTATTGCTGACCACAGCATCATATGGTGTGGTCAGCTGGAGCCAGCTGTCCCAGCTGTGTTCCCTCCCCATCTCTTGGCCAACCCCAGCCTCCTGGCCTTTGGGGCAAGGAGAGGCTTGGAGGAAAAGCCTTGGTGCTGTGCACACACCGATCAGACACCAAGAAGCTGGAGTGTTATCATCACTCTTTAGTTGCACATGCAAAGCACAGCATGATATGGCATGCTATGAAGAAAATTAACTCCATCCCAGCCAGGCCCACTACAAGTAACATCCATATTTGATTTCTCTCAAATTCCTATAGACTTGAACTGTACTGTTTTTACAAATTAATATTTGTGCTCTTCATCTATAATTTTTGGCACATATGCTGATTGTAAATTCACTGGGCGATGAAGTTAATTCTTTTCTAATGAACAGTAAGATAATGCACACAAAATTCAGCATATGAAGGAAAGGGATTTTAGTAAAATTATTTAGAATACTTATCACATAATGATATTGTACTTGAAAAATATCTTAAGTCTAGAATATGTGTTATAATACTTTAATACTACAGCCTAATTGTACAACCAAACTCTGCTTTTCTACATTTAAGAAAAATCAAAATGGTTAGATTTTATCACACGTTAATTCTGGGACTAAAATATATTACATGAAGAGGCAAAGACAGCAACCTTTACCTTGTTCATGACAGACTTTTTTTTTTTTTTTTTTTTTTTTACTTGAATTGAGCAAATAGTCATAGACTTAGAGAACTCTTGTGCAATGTTGGAAAGAAATCTCTTGGTGGATGGGCATTGCCTCAAAGCAAGTGTTTTTCATTTAGATTAAACAAGGGACCAGTTAAATATGGTTTGTTAAAATCTAAGTTATATTCAAAGAAAGTTTTCCTGTTATGATACTCAGACAAATCTGGATTGCAGTTGCATGACTCCTCTGAAAGAGAAACATAAAAACAGAACATAGAGGGAACAACCAGATATGCAAAAATACCTGAAAAGAAGCCAAAAAAAAAAAAAAAAAAGGAGCTTTCTATTAAAGTACTGGCTTGGAAGATATTTAAGACTGAAGGAAGCAGTCATTATTTGATTACTACTACCCTTGCTGAGGAAACAGGACATTCTCAGCCTTTTTTTTTTTTTTTTTTTTGTGAATAAAAAGGACTTGTACAACTTAAGTATTCTGGCAGTGATGGACTTATCTTGGAAGAGCTGTTCCTCCCTCTGAATTAAAAATAAATAAATAAATAAATAATAAAAAAGGAAAAAGAGCTTTCTGGGATTGTTCGACTACCAGTTGACTTCCAAAAACTCAGGCTGAAGTCCAGTTAATATATTTTATCTTTTTACAGGGAAGAATTGATTTTCTACATCATCACCAAAGATCATGATGATGGCTTCAACTATCCCTCTGCAATACTCTTTATACCTCTGTATGGTATAATTTTGGACTTCCTCAGAAATAAGGCAAAAGCACAGGTCAGCAAGCTTGTGCTGTATCAGCTGAGAGATGTAAAGAATCTATAAGACAACATAGCTCTCATTGCAAGGCTGGCAGCTGAGGTAACCCAATTCTCAAGTGTAGTCTTAGCAAGGAAGTAATAAACACACACTAATAAAAAATAAATAATAAATAAATTTAAAAAAAAATTACAACTCCTCTGCATTCTCCATAACTATTCATTCTAAGTGGAGGGGCAACAGCAGGCTCTGTACATTTCCTACAAGTACCATCTTTATACATCATCTCTTCACATTGTTGTGCAGGTGTGTACAAGTGGCACCTGGGTCACTTGTATTTCCTGGTAAAATCATTCCAACCTTTGTGAAGCTTGTGAGGACTTTTGATATGGAAAAACACTCAAAACCATAGGTGGCCTTAATACCATACCCTTTCCTGACAGAGGTCTATTCTGTTTATAACCAAATTTTCAAGCACACTGAACAGCATCTCAAACTTCATATACATCTCCTCACTAATGTAACAGCCTACATGTTCACCTGTTGTGAAATAAATTATAAAATTTGTCTGTAATTTTGAGCTATTTTTTGCCTTTCTTAAGCAAAAGAATAAGAGCAATTTACCTTTGACTTGTGCAGTTAGAATAATTTCTTTATTCTGATTATATTTGACAAAGGCTGCAATATATGTTGCAGGGTCAGTGCTTGTTGCAGAAAACAATCATCATAACTGTTATATGATTGTGCTGTACTAATTGAAGCTGGAGATATTTCCTGGGCAGTAATGAATAATAGGGAGACTATAATGAGTAATAGGGAGGCCCAAAATGCTATAGCAGCCACTAATTATTCCTTTAGTAGCTGTCCCATACTAGGTCTGATTTTGACAGAACTACACAAAATATCAGATGAAAACAATCATACGCTGCAATAATATGATCTTTAACATTTTTCCCAACACAGAAACTTTTAAAGGTGATTTTTTTTGCATCAGTAAAAGCCCCATAGTGCTCAGATCTGCAGAATATTTTCACTTTTAGACTGGTATTAATTGTTGGACAAAAGACCAATGTCAAAACCCCCTAATATGCCTCCTTGTTTCACAAGGGATCAGATGATGATAAACTCATTACTAATTTGCTTTACTTTTTTCCACTTTAACTTTCCTTATGAAGAACAAAATGATTGTGAGATTTTTTCATAACAAGTCAGTGTTTATGATGGAAAGTCCTGCCAGACACATGAAACAGCAATTTCCCTCCTGAGGTGCATGAGTTGGGGGAAAAAGGAGTTTTCTCAGCTCAGAAAAGCATCTTATATTTCTAGACTAGTGGGCTTGTTTCCTGCTCCTTCTCCTCCAAGGAAGGTGTTGCCTGTTAGGTGTGATGACTGATGTTTCCCACAGGGTGACTTACCAGCCACAACCAGCTCTCCCAACGAAAGCCAGTCAGGAAGGACAAGATGGTTTGTCTCACCCAAAAAAAGTAATGCAGCAATAAACAGACCCAGCCTTAGGCAGGGTAAAACAAAGCAACTGCTAAGCATGATGTCACTACTGCATCAGAATAATATATATCCAAACTTGTTCTGGTAAGGCTGATCTGCTGCAGATTCTTGGTGATAGGCCATGTTTACTCTGAAGTTATTTTTCTTTCTATTTCAGCCCTTTAAAGCCAGATGCAGACAAAGAAATCCATGAAGAGATGTTTGTGATTCCCAGTGAAGCAGAAGGAAATAAATGGCTACGCTGAGTAATATGCACACTCTATCCCTTTTCCTACATTTACTCAGACGTATTCAGCCAGAACACTGGTGTTCTCTGTGTCATTGGGGAGTCAAATTTACCTCCATCTCTGAAGGAAAAAAGAAAAATCAACACAGGATATAGGCACAAATACCCTATGCTATAAATTAATTTATATGTTTCCTGCCTGCATTTACTGTTTTCACAACTCACTGCTACCTTTTGGCCACCACCTTCTGTACCAGCACCAAATAAAACACTGAGGGATGCTCCTGCTGCATTTGTGGGTCACCCCAAAGGAAAACCAGGCAGGCAGACCAGGTGTTGCTCTTTGTGTGGATATCTTTTCTCTGCCAGCCTGTCCCTTTCCCCTTTCTGATATCAAGGGACAACAGTAGTCTTGTATCTATGCCTGGATTCTGTATGAAGAAAAACTAACTGGATCCTGTACGAAGAGGAAAAAAAAAAAAAAAGCAGAGGAATGCATTAAATTGTGCAAGTGATAATAGATTGCCTAAGAACAACATTAAGTTGTTCAAGTGTGTGCAGAAGAGAGCAACAAAGGTGGTGAAGGGACTAGAAAATGAGATTTAAGAGGAGCACCTGAGGGAACTGGGGCTGTTCAGTTTGGAGAAGAGGAAGCTGAGGGGAGACCTCACCACTCTCTACAATTACCTGAGCAGAGGCTGCAGCAAGGAGGGTTTTGGTCACAGTGCAGGTCAGGTTGACAGTTGGACATGAAGATCCTTTGCAAATTAAGTGATTCTACGATTCTAACTTTTGCTAAAATGGGAACTATCTGGCAAGGCTACACACAGGTTTGAGAGCCTTCCACCTCCCCACCCCTCCACTCCACTCATTGAGTAATCTTTTTCTAGTGAAAGTATGTTGCCCCTGTTAGTGGTCTGCATTGCCCCCCCCCCCCTTTTTTTTTTTTTTTTTTTTTTTTGGCAGAGTCAGCTTAGAGACAGGAAAGTTATCCTGTCTTAGGAGCATACAGCCACTGTCTTGGACTTCAGTGGCATAAATCTTCAGTGCAAAACTCTGGGAGGAAACTTGTCACTTGCCTTGGGCTGACAAAGGAACAACTCAGTATGAAACAACAGTACATCATGGCACTCCCAGTTCAAGCATCACTGCTTTTTCCTTCACTAATACTTTGACAAAACATCTTTCAGATGCGATAAAACATAGTGAAGGGACAAAAACAAGTGCCAGAAGAGGAAAAATAGTGTATTTGACATTCACATCAGTGTAACCACCAGACTGCTCAGAATTAATAGAGCCATATGATAAGCTTGCATTCTGATTACAGCCCTTCTGTGCAAAATCAATACCAAGGAACAAACTGATTTGTGAACTACCTTTAACGAATAATTGCTCAGGCTGATTAAAAACCACCTTCTTGGATTGCCACACCCTCCCCAGCAAGAACATAAACTAGTTCCACTAACATGCTTAAGTTAACAAAAAATAGGCCACCTCTGTCACAAGACACGTGTATTTCTTCACGTTTATTTCTTTATGTGTATTTCTTTGGTAGCACCAGAGACAGGAAAGGGCAATGACCTCTGGAAAGAAAAAAGAAAGGAACTTGGAGAAGGATTGGGAATAAAATTTAGTGGAATGTATCAATTAAATCTTTGGTGACCCAAAAATGACTTTCTTGGTCTGGATCTCTCTATAGGCATTGTCCATTGAACTAAGTCACAAACCTATGAACTTGCAAAAATAAGAGTAAATAAATGCCTTAATTCTGTTTGATGTAAAATTGGATCTGAGATCATTCTAGTCATTCTAGCAAAAAGTAATTAAATTTTACAGATACGGTGTCTTATTTCATGTTTTATGTATGAACATTTATGTTCCTATTGGGTATGAACATAAATGAATTCTTTGGAACAAGGACGGCAAGATGGGAAGGCCAGCCCAGATCTACTATCTCCCAATGTTTGACACAGGCAGTAAAAAAAAAAATAAAAATGTTACTTTATAAATGTAGAAGCAGAAAAACAGAAGTTGAAAATGCACCACACAGATTTTAAGTGATCCTTGATGATACTGAAATACTACAGAGTACTGCTGCTGTATTCTGTGAACCGGTTTCTGGTTATATCAGACATCCAGCCAGGAATTCACAAATAATCTTGTGTACAATATTGCCCAGAGCCTTTGCTGAGTCACTCTGAATTTTTCTTGAATTGCAATATCTGCTGATATTCTGCTAGACAACTACTTAGTCTCATGTAGCCATATTAGCTCAGCATTTCCCAGACATCTTTTGCTGGTAGTCTGCAGGTCTACCCTGCCTTCATCCTGCTGCCTGCCTTACCTGAATCGGTATGATTGCCCAGCAGAGCACTGCCTGCCATGTCTTATTAACATTCTTCAACTACAGCAGGACTGAATGGCATGTCATTTACGTGTAGAAACAATTCACTGTCTATTACAAAAGTGATTATAAATTAATCTCTAAGCTTTGACTTTAGCTTGTACCTGACATTTTTATAGACATCTATACTTCATTCTGGTAGTTCATGACAACAGATCCCTTTGACTAAGCTTCTGCCCTAATAAGCAATCTGCCCTAATGCATTATCTCACACTTTATTAAGCATAGGTAAACAAGAGCCTGTAATTTTTTTATAGTTTATTTGACCTCTTAGTAAATGTTCATGCTAATTTGAGCTATTCTCCCATTTAGTTCCTATTTGCTGATTTCAATGACTAAAAGAAGAGAAAGTGCTTTCAGCTAGATATGTACATTTTCCAATGTAAATACAAACTAAAGCATTCTTCCTCCATATTGGCCCCTTTACCCTACCTCTCATGCTGCTGCTTCTCTTTGCAGAAAGTGATGGTAATGAAGTGTGGTGGTTTTACCCTGCTGAGCAGTCAAACTCCGCCACAATTGCTCTCTCACTCCTCCTTCTCAGAGGAAGAGGGAGAGAAAATACAATGGTAAAAGGCTCAAGGGTTGAGATAAGGACAGGGAGATCATTACACTGCAGTTGCCCCTGGTTAACGAGTCTAAATCATCTTTAGAGTTAACAAAAATTGACAACAGGAATGATGACTGAAATTTAAAAATTTATTATAAAAGCAATGTCAGAATGGAAGAAGGTAGTTAATACACAGTTAATACACTTCTGTCAGGCTGGCTGTAGTTGAAAGTCAGCTAACAAAATAATATTTTAGCTGGTCTATTAAAAGGGGTTAAACTAATATAAACTCCACTGTTACATCTTGAGATTCCTAAATAATGCTATGAGAATGACAGACCACAACACTGCAGAACTAATGGACTTCTATTAGCAGAACTTCATAGAATCATTTTAGCTTGCAAAAGACCTTCAAGATCATCAGGTCCAACCTCCACCCACCTAACAGTGTAAGTCCACTGCTACACCATATCCCTAAGTGCCACCTCCACACATCTCTTAAATACATCCAGGAATGGCAACTCTCCGCCCTCCCTGCGCAGCCTGTTCCAATGCTTGACCACCATCTCCACGAACGAATTTTTCCAGATATCCAATCTAAACCTCCCGGGGAACAACTTGAGGCTATTGCCTCGGTCCTATCACTTGTCACCTGAAAAAAAAAAAAAAAAAAGACCAACACCCTCCTCACTGCAACCTTCATTCAGAGAACTGTAAGGGAGACCTCGTCGCTCTCTAAGTTCTCCATACTGAATAGCCCCAGTTCCTTCAGCCACTCCTCTTAAGCCTTGTTTTCTAGTCCCTTTGCCATCTTTGTTGCTCTTTTCTGCACGCACTTGAGCAACTCACTATCCCTCTTGTAGTGAGGAGCCCAAAACTTAACACAGTACTCAAGGTGTGGTCTCGGTGCTAAGTACTGAGGCACAATCACTCACTTCCCTACAACCTTTCCTCTCTTCTCTTCACTCTACAAGAAACAGGGACGCGATTTTGATTGGCATATAAACACTGAAGGCAGCCACCTAATTGGATATTTCATTTCCATTTACCTCAGGAGCCATCAGAAAGGAAAATTATTTCATTTTCTTCTGAAAAGAAAACACAAATTATTTTCCACAAATAACTGGGTTATTGTATCTACTAAGTGTCCTAGGTAGTCTTAAACCATTTTACCAGATCTCATTGTCTCCTCCTCATCCTTCTGTACCAAATATCACAGCCACTGCCCTGGTATTTATAATCCTGGTCTCAAGAGCTAATGTGCCTATTATTTTCTATTGTAATAAGCTCTTGATAATTACATGGTTATGTGGTGGCAAGAATTATAATAAAGTGTCAGCTTTTAACACACTCATTGTTGATGTCCTTAAATACCAACATACTATAAAATATTTTTTTAGCTCCAATTTGCCAAAATATTCTTTAAAAATTACAATAAAACATCAATTCACCTCTATTCAGACACAAGCACATAGTTGAAGACAAAAGTCCACTCAATTAGGGGAATTAGAAAACCATTATCTTCTGATTTAAAGACCACTCTTCGGAGCAAAAACTGTTCTTTCTCATGTTTGGACAGCATCTAGCATGCAAGTGTTATCACACCACTAACAAGCAATAGAGCCCACAGGCAACATGACAAATTTAACCTCATCACCAACGGGTATATATATCTCCAGGGCAGCCTTACAACTATGCCTTCCTGTCAGACTGTGTCCTATTTTATACCAACATCACCTGAAAAAGGCATTAGAGAAGCTGTACACTACATAATCAGACCCTCAGTTATCACAGCTAGGGCTTCCATGCTTTGCCCAAAAGCTTCCTGTGGGTCCAGATTCAGAGTAATCAGCCTTGGTCCCCCAGTTTCTGAGGTCCAACAGCACATACCATTATCCTCACAGTGCAGGGGGTCCTACACTTTCCTAAAGCAGCCCATTTTTTCCATGAGGCTGTTGTTTCTAGCTGAATAAATGTTTAATTGAATCTTTCATGAATTATGCAAGGAAGCCAACAATTTCCAATCCTGTAATTGTTGTTATTTGTTCAGCTCTCTCATAAGGAAGCAGGCTTCATTTCCACCTGTCTGTTGTACAGATATACACTGGCAGGTGTAAAGAACAAATGAACTGAGGAAAGAAAAGGACTACCTAGACCAAAGAGATCAGAATAATTCTGCTACCTGAGAATTACTACTCAGAGCAGTTTCCTTGGACTGTAAAAACTAGAGATTTCCAATCTGTGTTTTATAAATAAAACAAGACTTTGTGCTTAGTATTTCACAAGTTTTTTTGTAAAGTCTTAAGTCACCAAACAAAAACTTCTTTTTTTCTTCCTAAAGTCACTATCAAATTAGATAAAGTACAGAGATGGAAGCTGTTACTGACTAGGAGCCAGTAGGTCATCAGCTAGATTTCCAAAACTACAAAAAAGCCTAAAAAATTAAGAACAGCCAAGTATCTAGAGTGAGGAAGTATCACTCCAGAAAATATGAACATCTTACCTCTGAACCCCTGGAGATGTTCATTCACATGCTGCAAATTTCCAGCTTAACCAACATTAGTAATTAAGAGGCAGCAAAAACACACCCTTCTATTAGACTGCATCAGAAGCACAACTTGAATTCATACAAGACTGCAAGACTCAGTCTCTGCAATTCTTTAGAAGTTGTCTCTTGAAACAATATGGTCTATGAACTAAAAAATTATCCTTTCCTTGATCTCCAACTATTATCAGTGCAGACCAGTCAGACTAATATTCAACGCCCTGCCCTGAAAGCAAATTTCTGTTGCTGGGAGACACACTGAAGCAGGTAGAAAGGCAACAATTTTGAGAACCAGCTTTAATAAAAAGAAGAAAAGGTAACATCTTGAATCTAAATGGCATTCATGCACCACCAGAAAACCTTTAACCTATCAAAACCTTGTTTATCGTTGGTTTTGTTCTGTCTTACATCTGTTCTCTAAGTAGCAGGAACATTCAAGGCAGTACATAAATCTATGACAGTGATGGTTTACCATAAGGGAGGTCAAAGGAAAGACATTTTACCAGCACTAGCACATCTATGTCAAACACTACACACTGAAGCTACAAAAAAAAAAAAAAATCTATATTAACAGTTTTTAGTTCAGAACAAAGTATTCATAATGCCATCAGGATAAGGATTCAGATTTCAGATTTTTTAAGTCACAAATGAGGTTTCTTGTTCAAAAAACACTTAAGCTATTGTGTCCATGCTTCTTGGCACTTAAATGACCTGATTTTTTGAGCTTTGCAATTCTGAAAAATCAGGACACTTATTTGCACCCCGAAGTAACAATCCAGATTTCCTCACTTTCTCACAGGCAGAGACTCTCATTTGCAGCAGTCAATGAACACTGGAGACTGAGATTACAAGACAACTAATAATCCTGCTTGATTTTAGACAATCCATTTCTCCCCCGAGAAGCATTATTACTTTGGCAATAAGTGACTTGAAAAAGTGGATTCATCAGCAGCCACTGATTACTCTGCAGATGTTTTAAATTCATCACTACCCAGCTTAGTGTTCCCTAAATTAACTGTTTTCAAAGTCTTTACAACAGTTCAGCAATTAGAAGATAGCATATAATTACTCTTATTAATAACAATAGATATCAGAGGAGAGAGTGATTTATTAAACAGAATATGACTCAAAAGAAAAACACTTCTAGTCAAAGGACTGAGATGTTCATTATGTAAATTAAACTACTCAAATATTGTAAGCGGAGTACATGTAAGGTTTGCAGCAAGGCTAGCTCCTTAAGTCAATCAGTAGATCCTACCAGGCAGAAAGCCTCCTTAAGCACTTGATTAAAACTTAAGTACAAAATACAGCACATGCTTAAGTGATATGCAGCAATTTTTACCACACTGGCCTGTAATTCATAAACGTACAGTCATACCATGTAGCATTAATACAACAGCAATGACAGAAGCATGATACGCTTTCTGCACAAATAGTGTTTCATGTCATGATTTTTTTTCTGTAAGGCTGAGGAATATCCTAAGCCCCATACGGAACGATTGATTACCTGTTACTAACTTTGCTGGAGCAACTTCATTGCCACATGCTGCAGGACAAGGAAACAGTATGTAACTGCTTCTTTCAAAAGTGAAGACAGAAGGAAAAAAGTTAGGACAAATATCCACTTTCAGCCTAGTCCTCCCCCCCCTTTTTTTAAAAAATAAAAAAAATAAAAAATAAATCTTCTATTCTTACCTCAGCAAGTATCTTTTATGAGTACTGAATCCATCTTAAACAGAAAGTGCTGGTGTTTGACTTTTTATCAACACACTATTACACATATAAAGCCCCATAGTCTTGAACATACCAAGCATTAGTTAAAATGGGATTTTTATACTTCCACTTCCAAGGAGAATTGATTTTTTTCCCGAGACAAGAAATCTAAGTGTAAAGTAGTTGAAACAATAATCACCTGTAAGCCAGAGGGTTCTGCTGCTGTCCAGGGGGACTTTGACAAGCTGGAGAAATGGGCTGATATGAACCTCATGCAGTTCAACAAGGAAAAGCGCAAAGTCCTGCACCTGAGGACAGCCCCAGGGACCAGCTGGGGGCCACCCAGCTGGAAGGCAGCTTTGCAGAAAAGGTTCCTGGTGGACACCATGTGGAACATTAATCAGCACCATGCCCTTGCCACAAAGGAGGCCAATGGTGTCCTGAGCTACATCGAGAGCAGTGATGCCAGCAGGCTAACGGAAGTTACCCTCTCTGCTCAGCACTGATGAAGCCAGACCTGGAATGCTCTGTCCAGTTCTGGACTCCCCAGTACAATAGAGACATGGACACAATAGAGTTCAACAAAATGCTAAAGGAACTGGAGAATCTCTCCTACGAGGGAAGGCTGATAGAGCTAGGACTGTTCAGACTAGAGGAGAGAAAGCTTAGGAGTAGATTTCATCCATGTATGCAAATACCCGAAGGAAAGGGTGCAAAGAAGGTGGAGAAAGGCTGTCTTTTCAGTGGTGACCAGTGACTGGTGGAAATGGGCACAAAATGAAACACAGGAGGTTCCACCAGCAAACACTTCTTGACCGTGTGAGTGACTGTGCAATGAACACAGGTTACCTAAAGAGTTTGTAAAGTCTTCTCCATCCTTGGAGATATTCAAAAGTGATGTTGGACATAGTCTTGGGTAAACAGCTCTTGGTGACCCTGCTTGAGTAGAGGGGTTGGATCAGACAACCTTCAGAGGTCATTTTCATATCTTAACCATTCCGTGATTTTATGATGTTGGAATTTGCTTAAAAGAGAAAAGACACTCCACTGTATTTCTCCCCTTTTTATTATTCTGATTTCTTCCAAAAATAGCATAACTATGTACTTTCAAATAAAACTTGATATAAGAAATCTAACAAAACTAGCTTTGATGCACACAAATGAAGTTCAATGAAACATTTCAGCACTTCTAAATTGTCAGCATTTTTCAGCTAGTTTAAGACTCTTTTCTACTAGATATAGTACTTGTTTTACTTAATTTTAGTAGCATCTACATCCCAGTGAAGGTTACAGGTGATCTTCCGGAAGATTTAAAAAATAATAAAAAATAATAATAATAAAAAATCAAGAATCAGAGGAAAGAGTATGACCCAATTACAGAAGGAAGGCTATACAACTACAAACTCAAATAACTTGAACGTTTAACAGGTATGTTCTTTCCTAGATTTATTACAGCTTTGCAAAAATACTTGTGTACCATCAAGACTTTATGATTTAACCTGTATGTAAAATACAATAGCCATCAGCAGCAAAAAGCTACTGTTAGCCCCAAAAGGGAGAGAAAAAGCTTGAAGAAAGTTACTCACACCCTCTCAGGAGTGGGTAGCTATAGGCATGTTAAAAGCAGAGCAAACGCCATGCCAAAAATCCCTAAGCCAGCTCTAAGAGACTGACAGGCAGGAGGACAGCAGTGATGTACTATTCTGTCTATTGGTATCATTAATTTGTATTCCCGAATAGAATCTTTGACTCTAATTTGGCAATTGTTATCCACATGCACAACTGCCCCTCCCATAGTAAAATTCTAGTATCCTAAATTGTCATACAGGTCCCATTTTAAGTTCATGATCCAATACTTGACCATGTTCTTAACACTAAGGACCGCAATAAGGTCCTCGTCACCAACAGCTCATCCTTCTGCCAAGCTTATTTGGAATTTTATGAAACAAGTAACAAACATCCTAAGATCTGTCTAATAACTTTCAAGAGACATTAAAACTACCAAAAAGTCAGGAGAGTCTTTAATATAATAGAAAATGTTCAGTAATTTAAGTTCAGCAGCTGTTATTACCACATGGTCATACCTGGAAAAACAACATAAAGACTCAAAACTGTAGAAACTCAGTTCTTTCAGAGCAGTTTTGTACAGAACAAACTTGTTTAATCATGAAAGCACCATGAACTGACACTACATATCAGCAAGCACAAAAACAAAGATTTAGAAAAAAAAAAACCTAGAACTTTATCATGTAAACTACACTTTGAATACCACTAAGGTAGATTTACACTGCAGGCTGGAGCACAGCACAGAGGTACTCAAACTGACTTGGGTATTATTTACCACTTAGCTCTGCATGCAATGTAGACATACCCTATATGTCTGAATATATCTCATTATGAATGAACTGAGCTTTGCAGTACAATATTTAGGCCTTCATTCTGCATCACTGAAGCCAACAGTCATTTTCCATCAGCTTCAGAAAGTACAGGGTTAGGCTGGTAACCACAAACGTACTTAGCTACTAACAAAACGTTTTTTTTTTTTGTAACATGGAGTTGTGTCAAGTTCAAACGTGAGTTTTGAGAGCATGCAGATTGCTTACAAATCCTTAAAAAGACTGGTTCAGAATCTTTCTTATATATACACACACAAGTCCATCTGTCACAGACAGGCAATGTAACTCAGAATCATGAGCTTCCTCTCGTTTTTGGTAGTGTCCTGCACACTTCTGATAATTAAAAAATAAAAATAAAAAAATAGTTGCCACAATGGATTTCAGACCATTCCAACTTGTACATGGATATGATCTCTTCTTGCTGCATCCAGTATGTGAAGTTTCACAGTTGCTTCTCAAATGCAAATACCAAGTAAATACCTAGAAAAGAAAAAGAAGCACGAAGTTTCAGCTTCCTCTGCCACTCGCATAGGGGTTCAAAATTTAAACAGATTGACATCCGGCCCAAACGACTTGTTAACTGACTGCTGACACTGTAAGAACTGCCATGGTTTCCCCACAACTCTAGTATTCAATTCTAGCATAGTTTTAGATATATTTTCAAAATAGAGTTTCAAGTATGCAAAGAAGAAAATATTTTAAGTACTGTTGATACTATTGATGCAACACTGACTTCACTTAATGTAAATGCAACTCAAATTACTATGCCATTTTACAGATAATTAACATTCCCTGCTTCAGAAAAAGTCACATGCAAGTGAGTTTAAAGAATCCTTTATACATGCAATTTTAACAGACAATAATGGGTCAAATAATCAACCTCACTTTCAATTTTTGCTTGTTTAAAATATCATTGACAAATATTTACAAATGCCAGACAGCATTTTCTCAATTACAGAACAGTATAATTCCAGAAGCGGATCTCATCAAGTCCCCATCAGTGCCCTTGGAAATGGTTATTCAGCATATAATCAAACCAATGTGGCTACGTCAGAAGTTCTTAAGCTTCATGACAGGTAAGTTAAATCACTTCAAGGCCTTGAGTCCAAATAAATGGTTTTCCACTTAAACCTAACTTTTAACAAATATTCTAGCTACACTGCAAATCTTTCTATTCCTCAGCAATAAAGCAAAGTTTCGTGTAATGAGCAAGCTGCATTTATGTCCTAAACCATCAAAAACTCTGTACTCCAAGTCCCTCTAGAAAAAAAAATTTAAAAAGAGTACTTTGAAAATACAATCATCACTGAACTTCTGAAGGTATAAAGAGCCCCTCTCAACTAGATTCATAGATTACATAATACTTTTACACTGTTTGAATTAACCTTTACTTTAAAAACTAAACACTACGTAAAGACTCTTTCATTCATTAATTAAACAGCATTTTTGTTTGTTTTTAACCTACTAACACAAGTAAAATGGTCTGCAAAAATGCAAGTACTGGTTGGCCACTGTGACACATAAGTTAGTAACAACCTCTCTAGGAGAGGATTTTTACCAACAGAATTCTGAGTCCCTTTTATGTGAGGTTTACTAAATTCAACATTGAAAAAAAAAATAAGACAGCTGAAGTCAAAAGTTTTCCATGAAACATGCTTACAGAATTCAAATGTATTTTAGAATATTGTATCTTTTCCCATGTCTGAGGCACAGACTTCCATTCCCTCCACCCCTTTCATAAAACATTCAAATAGCTCTTCACCATTCATGCTGTTTCTTTCTGGAACATACTAACCGCTACAGGCAAAAAGAAAAGTCTGTCTTCCCAAAACTGACTTGTCTATTTTTTTGATTAATATATGCCCCTAGTGAAGTTTGTTTTCTAGTTGACTAGTAATGGTATAATGTCCAAGTGTACATTTTTGCTAATATTAGAAGACTGACACTACCATCCTCTTTTCATACCTTCTAAGAAGGCTTCCCCAAAATGTTTCTGGCCTGAAAGTTTGCATACTTGAAACTACTTAAATAAACAGAAGTTCAACCTATTTCATGCGTTTTCCCCTCACCCAATTTCTTGAGCTGTGTGTACTATCCCGGCTATATACAGGCATTCCAATAACACAAATAAAATACTGTTTTATGTAAAATTTACATTTTCTTCCTTAATTGACAGTCTATTTATTTCATACATTTCCCACAACAGTCACTTAGTCAACACCGAGTTTTCAAAACAGTACTTACTTGTTGCTTCCCATTCAGATTTACTCAGGGTTCCCTAGAAGAGGACATAAAAAAACAGTTTAAACAAAAAGATGAGGAAACAACAAATCACCGTTTTAACTCAGGATAAACAATCTTTCACGGACCAACTTCTAACCACCCACACTAGATGGCTATTTAGGTCCTACTTAAGCATTACCGTAGACCACAGATATTTACAACTCCAGTAGCTACAATGATGGGGAGCTGGGACACCTCAGGTAAAGGAAAACATCTAAATTACATTGGGCCACCAGTCTGCTGGGCTGGATGCCTCTGCAATGCAGGGACACACTGGGTTCACTACTGCACGTCAGCGTGACCTGACCTGGCTCAAGGAGTTCTCCTGCCCAAGCTGCCCAACATTCATGCTGAAGCTGTGGAAAGGCCACAGGCGTGTCACCTTCCCCTGGGATATTGCCAGCCTCCACCTAACACCTCCCTGCAGACCATAAAAGCTCTACTCCAGAAGAATAACTGAGCCCAGCTTGCATGTTATGGAAAATAATCCACCTGGGAGCCCCAGGAAGCCTACTCTTAGCCCACCTTTCAGATGAAAGCACAGTAGCGGGAGCAGTGCTCAAGTAAACAGCTGCTGCCATTTACTCCACCTATTAAGAAGCATGAGGTAACAAAGAACAAGCTCCCTTTCTGCTCTGCCTACTCCATCCTCTTCCAGTGTGCTCTCACTGCAGGCACGATTTAACCTATATGCTACCCACTGACCAGTTCTGACCAAATTATTCATCTTTTATAAGGTCAGTAAAATAAATACAGAGACTTGTTCAGGTGACATAGCACTTACACCCTTTCTCACACGTCTTCCCAGGCAACAACTACTTGCCAACTGTTAAGACTATCAGGCAAAAGAGGTCTTTGGTCTTACTCAGCCATTCTCACGTTCTTAAGGTTGTTTCTTAAAAGAGGGAACCTTCTTTTTGATTTTTTTTTAGATTTCAAATACAGAGAGCAGGTTTCTTTTCCCTCTTGATGTAGGATTGTTATATATGCAGTAAATCCTCAATAATTCACTACATCCTCAGTAATTCAGAACATGAACAGCAGGTAAGCCAATCACAAAAAATACGAAAAATCCATGTGGAAAAATGTCAAGCTGACAGCCTTGTGCTACATGCACCATAAAAAAGTTTAACGCCAGGTCTTAGTAACTGCGCACCTTACTTAAACTACAAACTTTACTCAAACTACTTAGTCTCCAGTTTTGTTTCTCTCTTGTTAAAGAACCTGAACACACGAAAGACAGCCTACAGTTCAGACCAAAACAGCCAATACTCTGCACCAGGAACTGCTGAGCATGAGACAGTGAAATTATGCTTTTGCGAGGTTTCCATCCAGCCTGACTCCCCAAAGGCAGGTGCAGAAGCAAGCACACAGCTATATGCCACGCTGAACAGCCGGTCTGGCTACAGACAGGATGGGCAGTGGCAGCAGTTCCTGGGGGAACAGCAGATGTTGTCTGACCTCCTGCTCACTTCCCAGGAACAGCATTTGTGCAGGCTCCTGTCCGTCACACACCCCATGAGCTCTGAGACCAACACAGAAGAATTAAAAGGTTGTGAGGGGACAAGCTGCCAGGAGCACTTTGCCCCTCAAGAACTGAAATTCAGAGGAATCGTACACATGCATGGAGCGTGAGCAGACGTGGCGTTCAAGTGTCTGTCTGCTGTGTTAAACCCCAATGCCATGCCACAAAAGGCAGCAAAATACACATTATCAACATCAAGGCTTCCACCCCAGTCTTACAAAACACTCTCAGGGGCTACAAACCCTATCACACTCCCAGTACCACATAATGTAGACACAGAACTAGCCTGAAAAGTCCTGATCACAATAAGGCTAATTCAGTATCTAACTGGAAGGACAGCAGAAATGGGGTCAAACAAAAAAACTCCAACATTGTCACGTCCTGCTAGGACAGTCAAAGAAAGAAACCTCATTTACAAAAATATGAGAAAGACAGGAAGATCAGAAAGGCAGCATGTCCTTTAGAAGACAAGACCAGAAGCAGCAAAAAAGTATTTAATTGGACCACTGATCTAAAATCTACTATGATCTCCATAAAAGATGTTTCAATGTTCTTTTGTTTCTGAAATAAATCAAGCTGGCAAAGCCAGAGAACTGCAGAAAAATATATGACAGGCTATCAGACTAAATATTGTACAAGGTAACATTACTATCATAACAAAAAAAGGGTCTTTCCATTCCCAGATGTGAACAGAACATCATATTTAATAAAACAAAGGAGAGAAATGTATGGATGCAGGTAGGACTGGTTCAGTTCTAGTAGCCCTGCTCAAAAAAAATGCAGGAAGGGCAGATTTAAAAAAAATAAATAGAACTACTAAAACTGGCTGCAAATTGAGCTGGATCTTCTTCACTCAAAAAGACAACAGAAAAAATGTATAATATTTTAAATACTTACAAGATTACAAAGAAAGTTTTCAACCCTCCTCTCTGTCTGAGGATTAAAAGAAGAAAACTAGAACTTTAAATGGATAGAGTGAAGATCCAGAATCATAAGAAAATTCTTGAAATTCAAGATAATTATGTTAGAACAGATGTCAAGGGGGGTGGCAAAACATCCTTTTCCTTCCACACCATTGCAAATTTCTTAACAGCTAACAACTTAACTGAATTTAATTCTTTAAGCAAAGGTTATAGATTAACCGCCTGTTCTATGATTTGTCATGTACACGGAGACATAGGTGGCAATTCCATTGCAGTTGAAATGAAGAAGGTATGAAACATCTGCAGGATTATGGCCTCAATTTTAGACACTGTTTGCTGTAGTGAGGTGAGAAGGTACTTACCAATGGTAACTTCGCCTTGCCATCTTTGATAAACTCTTTTGCATGCTCATAATCATCAGGTTTATCAGAAGCAAGTCTGGAATCATCAGATGCGGAGTATGGCTAGAGAAAATACAAAAAAAAGAAAAAAAAATATTAGTTAGGTAGTATGATATATTAATCACACTAGTCAAGGGTTTGCGACAATACGGCCCAAAATTGAGGTCAGTAATTATTAGGAGTATCTTAAAATTTGCATTTCTCCTTTAAAGCACCTGTCGGGTCAGGTCTGATATTTGCTACTTCCCAGAAAAATCTAATACCCAGAATTTATAAATTAACTTTCATCTACTTACATGTCTGAAACAGGACAGACAGAATAAGCTATTAAAATTATGCTCCATGTACAGCTCATTATGACCATGATCTAGACATACCCTCTTTCAGAGCAGCAACTGAACAAGTCAGCAACTGTGAAGAGAACTACTGTGAACAGAGCAGCTATAGTATTTCAAGCAGAATGCTTAAAATGCCTGAATGACACACAGGAGCTATAAACAGAAGCATAGATCCAATTCTTCAAAACTAATATATACTTATTAAAGATCCCACTTACTGCAAAATGGTCTGTACTCAACAGTGCTGTCCTCAGTTGTATGTAGCTATTAAGTAAGACAACTCTCACTTCTCTAAGATGCTGATATGTAAGATGGTATTTCACCATGCTGCTGGAAATATGAGCACCATCCCTTTTTGAGTCAAGAAGGGCAGTAGAGTCCACTTGTAGCCCATGTCACTGAGCTTTATGTGTCACCACATACTCATCTAGATAGCTCTGTGATGAAAAATTCTACCATTTGAGGCAAAACGGAATCATATGTAAGCATGATAAAACAAAGCCCCAAAGACAGCATTGAAAAGCTCCTCTAAAGCTGCTGAAGTCATCCAAGATAACAGCTTGAGGATAAAAGGCAAAAACACTGGACAAAATCTAAGCCTGGTAACAGTTCGGTATCATTTTCTTCTATAAACACAGCTTTCCTTTTATTCCTACAAATATTACTTTCTGACTCTTAATCAGTAGTTTTTGAACAAAGATCCAGCTTTTAGCCCATCAGCTGTAGAAGAAATGGATTACAGTTCCCACTGCATGATACCAGGCATGATTCCTGTGTTTCTATGTAAAACAAGAAACAAACATTGGTGTTATTTGACCAGGTGTGGTCAATGTGTTTCTGCTTACTTCTTAATAATAGTGAAAACTTACTTCAAATTTGTAATTTTACCCACAGAAATAAATTGCTGTACTGGATGCAGACACAAAAGTCAGTGAGGAAGGAATGGTAGGAAGTACTCCAGGCACCAGAGCAGAAATGCCCTTGCAGCCTATGGAGAAGACCGTGGTGAAACAATTTGTCCCCCCGCAGACCATCGAGAACCACATCAGGGCAGATATGCACCTGCAGACGGTGGAGGACCCCAGGCCAGAGCAAGTGGATAAGCCCTGAAGGAAGCTGCAGCCCATGTAGAGCTTGTGCTCCTGTCAGGAACTACAGCCCATGGAGAGGAGTCCATACTGGAGCAGTTTGTTCCTGAAATACTGCACCCCATGGAATGTGGTGCAGTGCTGTAGCAGCTCTTTAAGAACTGCAGCTTGTGGGAGGGACACACGCTGGAGCAGAGGAAAAGTATGAGGAAGAAGAAGCAGAGAGGAGCTGTTTGGATCGATCACAGTCCCCAGCTCCACAAGCCACCCTGCAATGGAAGGAAGTAAGGGAGTCAGGAATGAAGTTGAGCCTGGGAAGAAGAGGCTGGGAAGAGGGAAGGCATTTTTAGTTTTGCCTTTGTTTACCAATTACCATCACGGGCAAAACAGACTTGACTTTAGGAAGATTATTTTAGTTTATTGACAATTAAGAAAATAACTAAGAGTTGTTTCTCACCATACTACCTCCCTGCCTTTATCTCAACCCATAAGCTTTTTTGTCTTATTTTCTCCCCTCAAGTCCTGCTGAGGAGGGCAAGTGAGAGCACTACTGGGTGGGCATCTGGCTGTCAGCTGACACACATTTTCACAACCACAACCACATTTTCAGTAACAGAAGGTTAATTGGTAGCCCTTAGTAAACCGCACAATGTTCACAAGAGTAATTTCAGTTATTGCACAAATAATTTACAAGATGTAAAATACTATTTAAAAGAAAATAAGTTAACTCTGCATTTACCTCCAAGGCCTGCATTCTCCTTAACAGCATCTTATGCTCCTCATTCTTGACCTTTTCTTCATAGAATTCCCGAAACGTCATTTTGTAGACTAGCTTCATACCATGCTTCTTTGCCATTCTGTCAAAATAACAAGCTTGATTATGGAAACAACAAAATTACTGTACCTTTATTTTCAAAGAAACAATTTAAGCCACAGTGACATCTTATGGTATCCACTAGGATTACAATCGTTCTAAAATTTATCTTTCAGTAAACACATTTAGATAAAAAAACTGCATTACCACCACAAATTGTACTATTTTTTTGAATTATGACAATAAAAATCTACACATAAGTGATTATAAACATTTCAACAAAAACGTGTCTTCTCCTAGCACTCAAGTTAGTAATTATAATCTGCCAGAGCAGCTATTATAGATATACTGAGGAATCCACTACTAGATTTAGTGCCTTACATCTCAGTTATATGTTGACACTGTAGTCATACAACACTGAAGTTACAGGCATCAGTGGTAGAAGCTAACACTCTTCATAGAGACACAAATGAAGTGTGTGAAAATATACAGATTTGAATGGAAAACTCTACATTGTTTTAAATTCATACTGAGTTTGAATGGCCGGGGTGGAGGATATGGAAATATTTGTCTGTACCTCAGAAGACAACAGGCTAGTAATGGTATACCTGAATTCATGCAGAGGTAATAGTAAAATATACACTCAAGATATTTACAGACGGAAGAAGTTGAAAATCGATGAACATCCAAAAAAAGTTGAATAAGGTAAGAAAGAGGCACCAGAAAGAAGACGATACACAAGAGGGCTTGCTGAAGCACTTAAAAAAGGTAGAATAAAACCCCAAAAAGTTAAGGTTAATGAAGAAAAATTTCACAGCACTAGATGTATGCTTTCAGATGACATCAGACAGTGAAACTCCTATGCAAGATCTAGTGCAAGTCTTCACAGTTTCTGACCAGAGCACCTTCAACTGCGCACAACGGACATATACCAGATTACAGTCTTCGACAGAAATGCAAGAAACGTCTTCATTTAGAGAGACAACAAAAAACAAGGAACTGCAACTGTAACAAGACAAAGTTTTCTGTTGCACAATAAAACACTGCTCTCATTATAGATGGAATTCAAAATTTAACTTACTCTTCCAGTAATGGAAAATAAACCAAGAATTCAGGGACATCAACCACTTCTTCTAAGTGGAAATCATATTTGCAGCCAAACAAGGGATATTCTCCCTTCTTCTCAAATTTTACACTGTATACGTCATTCCCAAATGAATTTGTTTCTGAAGCTTCTAGCCGTTTTCTACAAAAAGAGATATAAACAAACAGTAGTTGACAGACCCACTTTTCATTTTACAGAGTAAACAATGCCTAAGAGACCTGAAACTGCTTCATCCCAGTATCACGGCATCCAGGATTCCCTGTACTTTGCCACACACTGAATCCATTAAAGCAATGAAAATGAAATGAAGCAGAGGCATGCTGAATTTTAAAAGTTTATCATTCCTATACAATATGCCAAGGACCACACAGACCTAGAAAATTAACTTTTAGCCCAGGCACATTCTACAGGGACAAGACAGGCTTCTTGGAACTACTACCACAGTGAACTCCGACAGCTACTCTCCAGGCTGTGGATATTTTGCCACTATTTAAATCACTACCAAAGGTTTACCTATGAAGATCCATACACACTCCAGAAGAGCCATGGGTACAAGAGACAACAGTTAGTACAGATTGACCTGTTTGAGTCAAGTTCGTGAGAGAGATTTTCTGGACTAGAATCCAAAACTGTTGCCAAAAAAATGATTTTGTTTACACAAATGTATCAGAGCACTGTAAGAACAACTATGACTTGACAATGCTTCACAGACTTTTGGAAGACTAGTAGGATAAAAAAGTACTTACACAAGCTCAAAGCTATTTGGAGTTGTGCCAATGAAATACCCTCCAGGAGAGAGATTCCCACAAGCGTTTTTAAGCATCATGTCAGCCTGCTCATATGTCTCAAATGAGTAATGGTAAACAAATTGACAGCTGCAAATGTCAAAGCGCATATCTGGATCATTGTATTTGGAAGACAGGAGATCCTGAAATGCATTAAAGAGAAGAAAAAAGATAAAGAAAACTTGTGGCAAAAGCTACATAAACAAGCATGAATCACATCTTCCACCAAAATACACTACTCCCATAATTCTTTGAAGTCTTTCCACATCCACTTCTTCACAAGTTCAACAAGAACAAGCTGAAAAAGGTAAGAGTAAGAAAAAGCCCACAGCTACACTGAAAACTTGTGTTATGATGAAAAAAATAATTACCATGTCTAAAAATTAATTTCTTGTCATCAGCTACATAACTACACCAAAAGGCCAAAGCCCAAGACTACAGTTAACCTAGAAGTTTCCAGAGATATTTTAGCACTGAGGGTTTACAACCAGTCACAGATAAGCTGGAAACCACCAACAGAATCAAATGTATTTTCAGTTTACTAAGTAAACTGAAGGTAATGACAACTATCTGTAATGACAACTGGCATTTCTTTTGCTAAGAAAATATCCATTAAATATATTACTGAGGGGGACGAGACATCATATTAAATACGGCAGCTAACAAGCCAGCCAAGTTATATTTGCTTATGTGCATTTACATGCACGTATGTAATGTAACTACACAGTCCCTTCCCCTTAATCCAGGTAACTAGTAACCCTGGAGATCTTGGAGCCCTTGAAATGTGTCACGTTAAAGCTTGACACAGTTTGACCCTGTACTCCAGCAGTTCCCAACTTTTTTTTTCCCAACTTTTCAGGCTTCTTTTATACAATACCAGTAGCATCCACAAATAACACAGGAGCACATGCCCCAGGGTCCACAATACACGTTCTGTACTTAATATTTCATACTTAACAGTTCTGAGTTTCTCTTCTCACCCAGACTCCCCACCCACCCACTCGCTCCCAGTCTGTAACAGTTCACACCACATTCTGTCAATGTTATGTATGAAGACAAAAACGGACACTTGGGATACCCATAGCAATTTTATCTGTTTGCTACCCCTTTGTACTTCAACAAAGAGAGACACAGGAAACCAGCATGCAGAGGTCCAGGGGAGGAACTAGGCCAGCTGGAAGAAGGAGATTTTGCATTATATCTAACACAAAGAATAGAGATGAACTTTCGGGGAGATGAACTTTTGCGTGAGTGGACAGAGAAAACAGAATGTGCAACAGGCAATACATGTGCACGCAAGACCTAACTGTGATAATAATGTGAAAACATCTCTTTCTTTACAGGCCAAGGCTGCCTCCTCTACTCCATGACTGTAATTTTGAGCAGAGACAGATGACCCGGAAACAAGCAACTGACTCTATTCCTCAGAAAAAAAAAAAAGGTGGCAACCAAGAATTCAAGCCACCAACCCTTCCTGCAAGTCTAGGTAGGACAGGTTCAGGCTTTCCACAAGTACACTGGAACCAGCTGGGCTCTGTCCCTCAGCCTGTGTCAGCAGGGCACTCTCAGCCTTCATTTCCATGGCGTGAAAGCAGTGCTGTGCACAAGACTGTTTCCTAAGCCACAGCAATGTACTCCACGTCACCTCCATGCCATCTAAAGCATCTGCACCATCACAGATATTTTGAAGATTAATATAATGGTAATTAAAATGCTACTAGAAAATACCGGAATAAGGAAAATTTATGTGTTAAATCACTAAGTGTCCCTTATTCATTCCACCATCAAAACACATTTGCCAAGACAGTTTTCAACATCCCATACTGGATCCTAAAACTCCAGAAGTAAGTATAAATTCCCTTTCCCTCGTCAAATGAAAGAAACCAAAAGCATCACACTTATTACCTAAGAAAGGCATCTGAGCTTCAAAAATGTTACACTGTAAAGCAGTAATCAAATGCATTTAACTAAATTTTATGCAACGTTTCAGTAACCTGTGCAGTTGATTCTCCTGATAGTTCAACAACCTGGTCTTAAAAATATACAACATCCCCTAGATATTACAGCACTACCATCACCTCCTATATTTGCTTAACAAAAGAACATAAAATCTCCAAAGTATTGTAAAACCTAAAAACTGTACCTTGGTACTATCTGCTTGTATAAATTCTGCATCAAAAATACGTTCATTATAGCGACATCGAGCTTTCATGTCTTCATATCGCTGCTTGCACTGTTGCACAGAAATATCAGCAATATCTATAGAGAGAGATAAAGAAAAAATGTAAAAAGAAAAAAGATGAATGTGTAAACTTCAGACAAGAAAACTGGAACAATTACTGGAGCACTGAAAACCTGTTAGGCCGTAAGTTGATCTACAGTTACACTGTGATGTGAAGTTTTATTTCCAACTTGTAGAGAAAGAATTTAGTTTTCAGAAAGCTTTTGAGATTATACTGTAACTCTTGATCATTTTCTGCCTTTACTTCAGACAAAAGTTATAAACTGAAGATTTTAGAAAGCTGCCATCCTCATAAGTGCAAAAAAGCCTCCAAAAGTTCACGTAATAGATACAAAGTGATTGATATGAAGCGCTGTTAGCATTAAATGTCTAGCTCCAATTAGCTAAAAGAGTGCGGCTCTGAGGGGGTTTTCAAACAGTAATGAAAGCTCTTCATCTTCTTACAGATATACAAGATACTGAAATGCAATGATTTGTGATATATGCTCATGTTTCATCACAGGAATTTTCTTTTTAAGGCTATTACTCTCACAGGCGTAGTTTCACTGAATAATGACAGTTTGGACAAATTTTAAAAGTCTCAGAACAGTTAAAAATACTTCAGGAGATTAGACATGGGAGAAAAGACATAAAATACGTGATGTCAGTCTTTTCCCCCGTGTCTTTACCCTAAGACCATCTGTGATAATATGGTATTTCTTTACTGCTACTAGCTTTTATTTATGAGTTGAACTGAGAGCTCATTACACACAGTATTAAAGGTTCTGATATTTATGCTGACAATCAAATATATATCTTCAGGTTAAAAGACCTAAAAAAAAAGCCTCTTTGACAGAAGGTGTCTTACTGCACTCTGGGGCACACTAACAAAAAAGGGAACAGTACAAGACTAGAGGTGTGGCTTTTCCCCCCATAACACTGTTATACTTTCCCTGGAAAGTTACTGTATCTTCTTACCAGTACAGACAATTTTTTTAATTCTGCCTTTTTTCCATTTCAGTAAGTCTCCACCTTTGCCACATCCCAGATCCAGAACAGTTATGTCACTCTTTTTCCGTCGTACCCGGTCTATAAATTCACCTAGAAAAATATGAGAGAATGCTTACACAGGTCCCTGTAATTCACTTTTATTACACAAGATCCATAGAGGACCAAAACGGCTTAAGGACTTTAAAACATCCAAAAACTTACTTTACCTATAAGTCTTGTTAACTTTAAAGACTTAAATCTCTTTTTCTAGAAACCACTAGTGATGAAAGCAACAACCATTAACTTTAAAGATTTTGGAAAAGGTAATTAATACTTTCCGTTATTTGACATGCTTTGCCTGTGACTGGAGCACGGCACTGCTTCCCTAACAGACAAAGGCAACACTGCTCCTGCTAAACAACTACCCCACATGTGAGGAAAGAACAGGGCTCCCTTTCATTACCATTAAAATGAAGGCAGATGTTATTTTTAAGTATGCAAAAGCCAGAAGATTAAAAGCCAATTAAATATACCAGCCACAACTTTTTCTTGCAGTCACATTACAAGCACATTTAATGTTCTCCTCTCAGCCTTTCATAGGCTTTCCAATAACACTAGCTACTTATTTGCTGTCTTTTTACACAACATATATGAATTTTGTTTTCTTTTCCATCTCCACTCTGTCTAGATTATTCTCGAGCTGACTGATGTTGGCATATTAGGCA
Source organism: Netta rufina (assembly GCF_964035555.1). Lineage (NCBI taxonomy): Eukaryota > Metazoa > Chordata > Aves > Anseriformes > Anatidae > Netta > Netta rufina. The sequence continues at coordinate 103,677,783 of NC_140124.1, forward strand.
AAACATATCAATGTGCTAGCCACTTCTCTTCACAGTAAGAGAGACAAAATATGTTTTGATACACCTGCTGCAACACCATGCTAATGAAATGGATCATGACTGAAAGGCTGGAACACAGGTTTCAGGAACAGCTTTATGTAAACCTAAATGTTGCTTTTAACTGCTCTACCAAACAGAACAAAAAGCAGCATGCTAAGACAAATGGTGACAACATATCCTGGCATACCTCACTCTCCATGAATTTGTGGTGTTCTACTGACAATTACTTTCTTTGAAGACAGGATGGTTTTTGTTTGGAATTAATTTGTAGCCTTCTATAAGAAGCTGCTGCTTCTTTAAAAAATACTTTCTCTAGTTTTTCATCTTTTTAAACTACTATGTGTAATAAAGAAAATATCTTGTTTTATACATTCAAGTTTTCTGCAGAATTGCTTCATATAGACCTAAGAACTTTGAAAATAGTTTAGAAATTGTTTGAGATAGATTTAAATAACACAAAGAACTCAATCTATCAAGAACAGATTCTTTATGATTCAGAGTTGTCCCTTTCTCTTTTAAAACAGCATGAAGAAAAACGATTTCCAGTACGAACTTATTCCAGTTTTCAAGTCAATTGATCTTTAAAACTTTAGCATTTATTTCCCACTCTAACAATATAAGACACAACTGTAAGGATTCAAAATAAAATTATAGATAAAAACAGACATTTTAATAGACTTGAAAATCTTACTGTGTTAAAGGACAAAGTTTAATAATCAACATCAGAGAGCACTAAAGGCACATTTTGAAACAAAAATAAGCTACATTTTATTAAAGGCTAAGCAATCAATTAAGGAAACTTACCAATGAGGACACTCTTCGTCCAATTATTAAAGTTTCTGAGGTAGAATATGCGACTCTGGCTGCGTTTTTCCAATCCAACCTCTTGAAGCTCGTTATAATGTGCAGCTACAGCTTGCCCATGACCTGGCTCACTCTGTAGAAATGAGGGGAAGAATAGACTAAAGCAGAAAATTCTTCGTATTATTTTCTCATTTAATCAAGAGATGTGTCCACTTAAAAGATTTAAGAAAGGAAACAAGATACACTGGTCATCATCATTATGGGGAAAGGTTTTTGTATATGTATCTACTCTGAAACTGACATCAGTGCTTCAATCATTGGAGCGTCAACTGCCTCAAAAATTTAATTCCATTTTCAGTTGGCCCACATAACTTCTGCTGGATGATGCCCAGCATCTTTGCTTAAGTTTTCTCAATGAATCAGTTTCATTCCCTTTAAATCAGGGACCGAAAAGGAGGATGTTCCTTCTCTCCGAGCATTATTTCACGTTTAAGGTTCTTAGAAAATCCTGGTTCAGAAATTTCATTGTTTGCTGTTAACAGAAGTGTATAAACTGCCGATTTATCCTTAATGCTGACTAGCTGATTTTGTGCAAAGCTGTCGGTGATAACTCCCAGAGCTTTGAACAAACCAGGGTAAGGGAAAGAATAATGATTTGATGACAGTATCCCATTTAATATTTATCAGCAGGCCATAGAAACGCCTGTTTTAGTCTTGAATGTAATTAGTCCAAAATAGGAAGCCCCATATGATACTGAAAAGTGCTCTGTAACTAGTTATTACGCTCCTAACATCTCTTAACCTTGAGAACAATCTCCAGTAGCACATGAAAAAGTTATAAATAAAATACAAAGTAACCAAACACAGAGCACCAACACAAATTCTGCAAGACAAAAGCATCTAACAGTACAACCAAGACTGAAGGATTCTCAGTCAGCGCCCACAAACATGCCACAAAATTCCAGCCGCCATGAATTTACATTGCAATTAAAAGCAATTCCAATAGTAATCCACTAAAAAAGTAAATGCCCAGATACCTTATTATTGAAATACCAGTTGCTCAAGAAGATCTGACTTTAATATGGTATGTTTGTTCTTCAACGTTTTGTATAATTTTGGTAATCTTGAGCACATACACAACCTTACTTGTCCGGAATAGCTATAAACCCATCATCTGTTTATTACCACACTGGGCTGACTGCGACTAACAAATATTTTGACGCTTCCTAGTCTTTTTCAGGGTAAGCACAGATGGTCCCCTGCCAGCCACTGACTTAAACAAGAGAGGCTAGCTTTGACAAGCGAGGGAGACACCTTCATACAACCCATTAAAGCACGCCAGCTGCTGCAACCACTGTTGGCCATCAGATGTAGCATCTAGATTGCTGGCAGCTGCTTTCAGCCTGATCTGAAAGAGTCGAACCTCTTTATACCCTCAGGCTGTGCAGTAACAGCATGTTCCTTGTCCTTCTGAACCTGACCCTGGAATACTTCAGCGAAGAGATGAAGAGGTTAGTAGTGTTTCTGCCACGACAAAGGGTATTACTTTTTCCAGACTGATGATTAACGTCTATATATGAACACAGAAACAAAACATTAGATTGAAAACATTTTCAGATTATAAGTAGGAATTCCAAAAGGTCAAAATCGATTGGATCAGAACCACAGCACCAGCTTCTATAAGCACATATAGGATAAGGGGCAGTGTTTTACAAAGCACTGCTTTCCCCTACCGCCCCCCCCATTAACAGGAGGCACATTTCCAGCTGCTCCTCGCTACTCACCGATTTTTTGGGCGGTTCTCCCCCCTGCTCCTCCGCCTTCCTCTTCGCCCCGCCGCCCTCCTGCTGCTCGCCGCCGCCGGGGCGCGCTGTGCCGGGGCTGCCGCCCTCCTCCGCGTCTCCACGGGGCTGCTCCCCGTCCTTCGTGCCCTCCTCCGCCGCCGCGCCCAGGTCGGCCATCCCTTCCTTTCCCCTCCGCGGGGGCAGCGCCCTCAGGGCCGGCCGCTCACAACAGGGAGCTGCGGGCAACGGGAGCCCCCGGGGAGCCATTGGTGCCTGGCGGCCGCCATTTTGAAAGGCAGCGCCCGGGGGCAACGGCGCCACCGCGAGGCCCCGCCCCCAACACGAGGCCACACCCCCAACCATATGGCCACGCCTCCATCCACCATAACCACGCCCCTAAGTCCGTGACCACGCCCCCAACCGCCGAGACCACGCCCCCCCGCTGCCCGCCACCTCCCCCGCCCCCCCCCCGCCGCCTGCCCGTGCCCGTTGCCCCGCTCCCTTCCCCTCCCCCCCCCCGCCGCCTCCGCCGCCGCCGCGCCGCGGGCCAGGAGGGCGGAGGCGGCGCGGCGCTCACCCCGCCGGGCGCTCCGCCATCCCGCTTGCGGAAGCGGCCCCCTCTGCCGCGGCGTCACGTCCGGCGTACAACGGGGAGGGCTGCCCCGCGGCGCTGCGCTGCGCATGCGTGCGTGAGTGCGGCGGAGCGGGGACGGGACTACGACTCCCAGCGGGCCGCGCGCGGCGGGCAGGGCCGCCGCGCCTGCGCACTGGCCCCGCCGCCGGCGCTCAAGGTGATGGTGGGGACGGGCGGCGCTGCACGTTGCCCTGGCGCGCGCGCGGGGGGGGGGGGGGCGCGCGGGCGGGGAGCGGCGCGCGCGCGAGGCTGGGGCCGTTGGTGGCCGTTGGCGGCCGTTGGTCAACCGCCGCCTCAGGAGGAGGAGGAGGAGGAGCGGCGGCGGCGGCGGCGGCGGCGGCGGCTCGGCCGTGAGGTACCGCTCGGTGCGGGTGGGTGGCTGGCTGGGTGGCTGCCCCCGGGTGTGAGCGCCTCACGGGGTGCAGGCAGCCAGGGAGGGAGGGAGGCAGGGCCCGGCCGCTGGGGGCGGGGGGAGGCGGCAGCCCCGCGGGGGCCGTGGTGGGGCCCCAGCCGCCCGCAGCGCAGCTCCTGGCGGTAGGGGCTGTGTTTACGTGCTGAGCTCGAGCCCTTCTTCAGCCTCTTCTCCGTACGCGAAGTGTTTGGGCTTGCTCTGGGGGCCTCGGGATCCCCAGGAGGCACTGGCAAGGCGGGACCCTTCTGGCAGCCCTGCCTGGAGTCGTGGTTCTTGTTGGTGATCCCCTTCTGGTAATCACAACCCTGAGAGTGACCAAGTCAGGAGACTCTGACAGCGCTGTTACATCAGCAGAGACTTTTTTTTAATTTTAAATCAAGTGTGGATGTGTGTCAGGTAACGCAGCCTACAGGTTTCACCGCCTTTATGCCCGCTTCCAAAGTGCCTTCAGCAAGCTGGCCCAGGGGAGGAAGCAAAAGTTTGGACAGCAGTGCACAAAGTGCCCTCAGAAGCCAGCAGCAAACCTAATTCTTCAGCAGACTGCAACTAACAGTGCTCCTCAGCTCATCTAAGCCCCAAGAGGCTTCTACTGTTACAAGTATAAACTTAAAATTCGCCAAAGTTCTGCTGCTTGAGGGAGAGATGGGGAGCAAGTTCCAAATTTGGAATCTGAGTTGCCGCCTGTGCGCTAGGTTATTTGACTTGCAGCTGCTTCTGTGTGGGAAATGTATGTACAGAGGATAATGTGTCCCCACCATCCATCTCCTGTGGTGCTGACAGCAGGTGTTTATCTCCTTTTGCTGTTCAAAGGCTGCTTGAGGTAGAAGGGGTGTGAGTGGCCTCTGCGGCAGCGCGGTGGAATTGCACTCGCTGCTGGAGAAGCGTTGCCATCAGGGAGAAGAAAAATCATTGGATGGTTTGGGTAGGTGGGTATCAGATGGCCTGCACATGGCAAAAACCGAGTAGGCAAATTCACACTCTGAGCATGTAGGGAATGTAAGATAAAAAAGATTTGTCTAGCGCGACTTTCTGCACATCTACTTCACAGACTGTAGCAGCTGATAAGAAAAAGATTTTATCTGATTTTTGTATTTAGAAGGATCTGTGTAATTCTGCTGTTGTAGGTGATCTCCAGACAAGCCAACCCAGCTCTGTGTATGTGCTCATAGGCATTGCTAAGGACTGAATCGGTCTGTTTTTGTAAGGCAGGGAGTTACTGGTGTCCCCTTATCTCACATAACAAGCCTCAGCTTGCATCTCAACATGTTTTTTGGACCTCTGTGGAGTTCTGACTTCAACATTGGCTTTAAAGATAAGGGCGCAACTAATACAGTGGCAAAAGCAGAAAGTACTGATTTTAAAAAATGACTGTAAAACTGGTAGTTGAATCCGTAACATTCCTTGCAATCAGTTTTGCAGCTTGGGAATAAGATCCAACATAATTATTGTTGGTGCTTATACGCTGTAAACCCAGATTGTTGAAGCTGAACATACTTTGAAAATTAGGCACTGAAGCAATTCCAACGCTAGCGAGATTTCAGGAGTAAAAATAGAATAAAACCACTGAAAGAACTGAGGCTTGGACCTAACGCATGATTGAAATCTTCAGGGACAGGAGGAACGCTTAAGAACTTGGTAGGGTGTGGCAGTTTTTGTTGGTGAAATTTCAAAACAAGGCTTACGTTCAATATTTTCTGGCACAGTGAGAAGAAAACTGGAAACCAGGCTTTTCGCTGAACCACCCTCTGTCTTCTTAGGAAGGTTCTTGGAAAGATTGGTGCAAGAGAGAAAGTGGCATGAAAGAATGATCTGACCCTTTAAGAAAATGATTAAGGGTCATTTAAATGGAGTTTTATTTTAAGAATACAATCATAAATGTGGTTTTATTGATTTTTAACTGAAGTATAACTTGCTGTTCTCAACAGAGTTTTATTACTCTAAGGACAGGGGCATAAAAAAAAAAATCTTGGTTTTGGGGGGTGAGCTATCATGATCTAAAATTTTAAAATGAAGAAGAAAACTGTTGTAACCTAAGCAGTATTCCTTTTTTATTTACTTATTTTTTAATGTTGTCATGCTACACCATCCATCTGACTCAAGTCAAGGAATCTACCAGAGGTACCCTGTAGCCTTTTAGGAATCCCTGGCCATGAGGTCAATCCTTGATCTAGAGTGCTTGAACCAAGTTGTTACCTATCAGAGTACCAAGGGAAAATCTTTGTGCTATGCTGCGATGGTACCTTCCCAAATTGAGCTGATTTTGAAGATACCGGTACATTGAGTGCAACAAGCTTTGTTCTTACAAAGTTGAATATATTGCTTCAAACTGTCGGGAGAACAGTGTGAAACTCAGTTCTCCTTGCATCACCTTCTAACTAGGTACAGATTGTACGATTCAACAAAAAATGACATTTATGTTTCAAGACATGACACTACTCCTTCTAAACAAAGATATCTGAATGGTAAAACTAGGTCTTGTTCCATTTGCACGCATCAGAAAATGAAAGTGCCAGTTAGCTGGGCTGCAAATTTGAATCCCAGGCCTCTGCTATTTGATCTTGTCCAAAAACTGACCTTGGCCGTGTGTAGCAGTTGTTACATAAACAAAACAAGAAGTTGCGTGGCTGTGATCCTCTGCAGTTCTCCAAAACTCGAGCAGCCTGTCCTTGCAAAGTGGGATGGGTGAAGAAATTAAGGCTATACAGTCAAATGCTCGTGAACAAATCATAAAACACAACAGCAGGTTTTCAGATACATGGATTTTGTTGATTCTTAATAAAAATGTGTGAGTGGCTTTACAGCAGTTCGGTAAGTTTCTGCCCAAAGTGACTGATGGAACTGTTGAATAGAGCGTGAAGACACTTATATTTTAACTCTGATGGTAGTGCTTAGCCCCAGCATATGTGAGCCGGTTAACTACTTGCTGTTAATATTTTGTGGATTTCAAAGCTGATTTGCCGATGTTAAAATCAGATGACATCTCTTTCTTCCTGCTGTCGTGAGCTGTGCCTTCTGAAGGAGGGATATTTCTGTACTGAAACACAAGCCTTGGGCCTTGTTGGTCCCATCTCATAAAACACAGTGTGCGCGCACAGGTTGTGATCCTAGGATTCTTCTCTTGCTGCTGTATGTAAAGCATTCCAAGATAGATATCTTTGGTGACGTGCATCTGACCTTGATCTGGTCGTAAAGATGAGAGTGGGCGATACAGGCCTGCCTGGGAAAATTAACTTGCTTGCTATTACTTCTCTTGAATGACACATTAGCAAATTCACTTAGGATATCTTCCAAAAATATTTTAATCCTGTCATGAATATTTACAGAGAACTCATAAAATTGAAAGTACAGAGAACTCATAAATATACACTTTATTCTGCTGTGTCAGTAGGTTTACAGCTCTGCTTAGCTTGTGCTGCCCCAGTTTCTAATTAACAAGGCATGTGAAGGTATTGGACAACAGAAGTAGGTATGTCGTGGGATAGAGCTACTTTAATTTTTAGCATGATTTCCTCAGAAATGAAGCATATGTGCTGGAATTAGGGAATAATGAACAGGGAGGTAACACTAACTAGCTTTGAGAGAGTGATAGCACTCAGAAATAGTAAGCTTTGAGATGCTTTATGAAAGTAGGTGATGTGATACTTCTGAAAAATGGCTACAACTTAAATTCAGTCTTGAAAAACCACAAACTTTTGTCACAAACTTAACCTTGTGACAAAACTCCCTAGGAATTCAGTTTTCCTTACGTCGATGGCTTATAAATTCTCTCCATCAGTAAGAAGGACAGAAATCAGACTGTATATCCATGTTTCTTTCTTGCCTCAAAGTATTGCAGCAGCCCCTGGAAGGCCAAGAGCAAGCTGTGTTCTGTAGTTAATGAGGAGTGATTTAAAAGATATTTTTTAGATGCAGCGTATTCTGACTGGAAGATCTTTTCAACTGTGTTTTCTTTCCAAAGCAATTGTAGGCCTTGTAGTGTGTCAATAAAGAATTTGTGAATCCACAGAGCTCCACGTTGTGGGTTTTCTATTAACTGTCCAGCACTTAGGGAGGTATCTCATGGTTTGCCTTCTACTGCTAGGCTCTGTACACTGTCAGAAGTCCACTGTGTCTTCCTGAGGTGTTTTGACCAGTGGTTGATTGTGAAATTCAGGCGTTTGTGTAGATGACATTGAGGAGTAGGTCCTGAAGACCATGTTTGCTTTAAAATAGATCTCTAGGCCTGTTGGTAGAACATGGTCTTCTCACAATGGCTGTGTTCTTACCATTTAAATTGCCTTGTCTAAAAAGTTGGAAAATTAAAACAATCAAGTTACTTTTTTTTTTTCCTGTGGTTAATGATGTAATTTATGTTAACATCTGAAATTCTATACTCCTGGTTTATAAGTTTTATTTCTAAATATAAAAGTTGGTGAAAAAATGATTTCCTAATTTTACAATGACATTACTATTACCTGCCTTTCCCTTCCCACACAGCAGGCAGTAAATGTTCTTCCCTTAATAATGTTGTTTCCTTAGGACTCGTGTCCTGGCAGTGGGTGAAAGTTTGGTGTTACATGGGCAAGGGTGAAGTCAGAACGCTTTAAAAAAAAAAAAAAAAAAAAAGACTAGCTGATGGAAAGACTCCTCCTGGTATGCAGGGGACCATCTGAATCTTTTTGTGGTGCTGTTTAGTAAACAGAAGGGAACTCTGCCAGAGGTTGGTAGCTTCTTCTGAGGACACCAAGGGCGCTTCCTCGGACGGAGTGAGAGCATTTCTTGGCTTCTGATACTGAAGTCCCATCAGAGCTCCTTCTGGCGTGAAGTCACCGCTCTGTGAGTCTGATGCTCTTTCAGACACTTTTGGGTGGTGCGGTTTTGCTGATTGCATGGCCAGCAACGTTATCGATCCTGCCCTCTAAGCAAAAGATGCTGCTAAAGGCAAATAAATTCTATCCACTCAGCCATCAAAACCTTATTAAAAGTACTACTACTACTCGTAAGGACAGGTCATGCTTGTTTGTAGAGATGTGGGGAATAGCATTTACCAAAAATTAGACGACGAATGTGGTTTTGAACATCTGTCTGTTTAGTAAATGTTATGATCAGCCTCTTCACGCGTAATTTTTCAAGATTTTCTGATTGATACTACCCATATGGAGAAGTTTGAATCCACAACAGAGAATTCAACACTTGGAATATTTAGAAAAGATTTGTACTGGAAGCAAATGTCTGCCAACAGTAATTCTGCTGAAAGATGATCATTCGGTGTTTTTTGCTGGGAAAAAAAGTGACAGCTTTTTCAGTGTTTGAAAATGTGAAATTTAGTGAAAGAATAAAAGAAAACCTTGAACCTAATGTTTCTTTCCACTGTGGATTGATTCTGTTGGTGTTGAATTTCTGTTGGGGGTTGGAGGACAAGAGCATTGGTTTGGGGTATTTTGTTTGCTTTTGTTTTGGGGATGTTTTACATATGTTCCTGTGGTGTTTCTAATTGTAAGGCTTTTCCTTGAGCACGCTCTCTGGAAGTCTTTACTCACTTTTAGTGAATTTGATGGGGGATGCTGTTTTCATTGAGTTGTGATATTTTATATGCAGGTTATGTTGGCTAACATTTAATTTACAACGAAATTAAATAACAATTTAATTACAGCTGGTACTGTTGACTACAGTCTGGTTACAGAGGGAAGGGACACAGAGCAGTGAGGTGAGACCTGTGAAGACCTGAGGTGGCAAAAATGGTATTTATCAAGACCAGAAAGGGGGGGAGGTTTTGGTAGTCACAATGCAGGGTGAGAGAGATGGTTGAGTCACTATCCCTGGAGGTCTTTAAAAAATGTTTAGATTATGGTTTAGTGGAGGACTTGTTAGTATCAGGTCAAAGGTTGGGCTAGGTGATCTTGGAGGTCTCTTCCAACCTAGATGATTCTGTGAAACTGCCCTAATGTGAGGCTCACTTACAGGAATTATCTTTTGCAGACCCTTTAGAAACTTCCCATTGCTGAGCACACCTACACCACACACCTCCATGCGATGGCCCTCTGGTTGAAAACCCCGTGAAAGAAAACCACCAGTGTTTTGAGGGGAATGATCTAATGATACGCTGAAAGATTTTAGGATGAAAGGGGCTACTAGGGGTTGCTTGGGAAACTTGTTATATTGGAGTGAAATAAGAATGAGAGAGAAATAGATCTGATTTTGGTTGTTCACTTAAAGTGAAAGGTCATGCATGGAAGGCAAAAGAATAAGCAGACAGATACGATCTCTGTGTTGAGCTAAAGTGAGGTTTTCAGCCTTTTTAGCATAGATGTATGTACCAGGTTTTAAGTTTAGTTACCTTCTAAGAACGTAACTTCCTAACTTGCTTATTACAGATGTGTCTGTAGAGTAACAAATGGACTGTGCTGAAAAGCTCAAATCAGATAGCACTTTAGAAGGCTGGTTTGTCTTTTGTTTTCGTTTTTATATCCAGAAACAACATAGGAGATGATCAAGCAGATTCACACTTGTTGGAAGGAACCAGAGTAGGGAGACCTTTTGTAGTATTAGTACAAGAGCTGTACTTTTTGGAAAAATTCAGTAGAGGGCAGAGTGAAACTTAAGAATGAAGGAACCCAGCCTAGATGCTCAGCACTGCAGAGCTGCAAAGTTCTGAACGGGGGAAATTCTCAGCTCTGAACAGAGTTCAGAGCTAAAACGTAGAATAGCTCCAGACATTAAAACAGTTCTGAAGAGCAGAAAGCACTGCACACAACTGAATACTTGTCTAAAAGAATTGGGGAGAGAACATTCACGCTTTTATGTTATGCTCAACTGTGTGCAAGCTTGAGATCCGATGCTTTTCAGCGTACAGGAGAAGAGGGATACTGCTGTCACATTGATGGGGTGCAGATCAGCTGTTAAGCCTCCTGTTTAGCATTCCAGCTCTGTAATTCAGCACAGACACTGCATTAGGTTCTCCTGCTTTATTTACGTTCTGAATCCAGTGTTCAGAATTTATATAGAAAGGTCTACAAGAACTTCTATTCTGCCTAAAAGCTGTTTTTATTGTGCTTACCAAGACTTAAAGCATCTGAACATGGTAACAGTGGAGATTGCCATGTATTTAGGGATCTTAATGTCAAAGGGTTTATTCTACTTTCTTGACCAAAGTTACTGAAAACATTACTAAGTTTAAACAAGAACTGCAGTAGTTTACATAAAAATGAAGGTTAAAAAATTGTTTGCGCTTACATTAGGATTGAACTGTAGTAATATGATAAGTGTAAAATATACCGCTTAGCATTTAATAAGTAATGATACAGAGATCAGCCCATTCCGCCTCCGTCATGCCTAACTTACTAGAGCAATTCGTCTGTAAGATTACCCCTGCATTGTGTTTTGATGTGATGACTTTCAGCAAGATTTTAATAAATTTCAGCATGACTCAGTTTGCATTGCTCCCTTTGGCCTAAAACACAAATGTTCAATTTTTCAGGCAGCTCTGAGTGATGGGCAGGATGAGGCAGCTAGTGATGCCCAAACTTCAAATTACAGCCAAGTATCTTAGGTTTGAATGAATAACAGATTGTATTAAGGATACTGCAGAAGTAGTAAAAGCTGAAATATGAATTTTAAATGCTTATCCATATTCTCTTGAAGTACTTATGCAAAGAATAAAAACTCCCAATATGCTGCCATTTCCCATCCATGGATAGTGAGTGCATGCTATGCTGAAGCATTTCAGTTATTATGAGGTTTATAGCTACATTTTATGTCGTGTTTGGAAAAAACAATGATGCTTTACATATATTGCACTATTGCTACAATGGTTTCAAAATGTGTCCCCAGCTTTTTTAGGCAACGTTTTAAGTTCAGTAGATTTTTGTTTTTTGTTTGTTTTTTTTTTTTCTTCTTGATTTATTAGCTTAATGTTTGGCAATGTGCTTTTTAAAATGTTGTCAATAAATTGTTGAATAATTTAAATGTGAAACAAGTCTTTTTTTTATTATATTGCTTATATTTTTTATTCAATATAAAGGTTTTCTTATTAACCTGGCTGTTTGCGTGGGATCTCTGTGCATTTACTTTTTACGCAATCTAAAAGGTGAACTGGAAAGGATTTCTGAGAATGTGGTTTGTGTCCTTTCCAAATTCTGCTCTATATACAACACAGACCTCAAAGTTTCCTTGATTTTTGCACTAAAATTGACAGGAATGTAAATTAATTTTCTGGTTTCAGAGAATGGTGCCTGGGGAGTGGAAAAAGCTCATGGATTTTCAGTGGGAACTCTCCTGTGGTATAATTAATGTTCTGTTTTCAAACGCTAACAGAATAAGTGCTTTAAATTCGTCCATATTTACATATTGTGTCCAGAGTGTTTCTTGTGGAACTGGGAAAATAAACCAGGCTAGTCTACTTACATTATGCCCTCAATTCCCCCAGATGTTTTCTGACCTCTTTTACAAAAGAGAACTTAGATGGCAAAAGGTTCAGTCTTACATCCACCCCATTTTCACATTTTATTTTCACTGGTAGCTTAAAACTTTTTAATTATGAAAGGGTAACTATTTTTATAGAAATTATCCTAATGAAAGCTTCATCCAACGTTCTCTCTGACATAACTTCCCTTTCCAAGAGCAGATATCCCCAGCACTCTTTGCCGTACCTGTGTTGGCCTGCTTGTTACTTTTGCATTTTCCAATGATCTTTGATCCTTTTTTGCTTAAAATGTTAGCACATTGCTAAAACCACTGATTCAGGGTAGTCATACAGTCCAGCAATGTGCCACCAAAAGATCCTGAGCTTCTGTTCAGGATCCTGTTGTCCTCAGGAGTAAAAGCAAGTGTAATCTCTACTTTCTAGTAATCACTGACTGCGTTTCAAAGACTTAGCAGCGCAAATACAAGAGACAGGATGCTCCTGCAGCACATCAGATTTGTGTGAAAGCTGTTCTAAATTACAACAGTATAAAAGTTTCCCAAACAAAGCCTCTGGCAACTGTGATGAGGAGCTGAACTGTACTTTTACTCAGGAAGCCACCAGAGCACTCCCTTATGTCAGAAGGCTTGTTAATAACCTGTCATGAGGCAGACGTGCCTTCAGAAACTCAGTGGATGTCCAAGAATCCCAACCAGGAGTGTGTCCTGAACAGCCAAGATCTCTTCAGCTCGGTTTACAGCCAGCTGGAGATGCTGCTAAATAGCTGGCCAGAACATGACAGCACTGCAGAGGAGACCTAATCCAAGAAGTGTTTATAGTTTATTTCATAGCTTGTCCTGCTAGCGTCTATCTGGTTACTGACTACATGAGATTCTTATAGCAGAGAGCAGCTGTATTTGTCCTTAGACATCTCCATGTTTGTTTGTTGTCTTCTTTTTTTTTTTTTTTTTTTTTTTAGCTTGTGGCATACTTTGGATAAACCTAATGCAAAAACTAAGATGCTTTAAAATACCTTCCCCTGCCCAATTGTCACGCAGCATCCCACCAGCTTTTCCACCCTCGTATTTGAAGCTTCTCGCTTCTGTCTTTCTCTGTGCTTTTGCAGCATCATGCAATAGCATAAAAGAAATACATTAAAACTAAGAAATATTTTTCCAAAAGTCACCCAGTGCAGTTGTGAATAACATCTAGCATATTGTTCTTAGAATCTGAGGGGTTTTCAAAACTGAAAGTTACAGGGGCAACTGTATAACTCACATTACTAATAATTATCTTGAGGAAATTATAAATTTATTCATAAAGAATAAAGTTATGCCTCAAAGCTGTGGGTTGACGTGCTGCTTTCTGCTGCCTGTTGAATGTACTGGATACTAGGAACTTCTCACTGATCATGTCATCGCGTTGTAAAGGACAGATTGATCTATATCTTTCTCATGTTTTAGAAGGATGAAACAACTGCAATCTCATATTTCTTGGGAATTCCAGACATTTATTGTGCACTTTGGGTTGTCTGTCCTGTTTAAGATCTGTTTGCAATGGTGAGCCAAGTAATTAAAACACTACAGTTGAGCAGCTGCGCTCATCACCCCTTTACCTGTAGTCATTGCTTTAAAATCAGTTTACAAAGTGCATGCTATCATAATTTATTTTATTCAATTGATTTTCCTATACCCTGCTGTAACCATTGTAAATATAATTCTTGCCTCCTTTAGTCTTGTAGTGCTATGTGACAATATCATCATCTTATACTTACACATCTAAAGTCTCTCCTGTTCCTTTAAATAAGTAAAAATAAAACAAGTATCCATAAAGCAGTAGGATCTCTTGGAGAACTCCAACCTTGTTTTGAAATACCTGTTTTATTCTCTCAAACGTAAGCTCTATTACATCTAGACCTTTCCTTATACATTAAGTATCTAACAAAAAGCTTTTTAAAGCGGAGGAGCAAAAAGTAAGGTAGTTCTTAGAATATCAGCTAGAACTTACTGTCATCTGTGCTTACAAGGTTCGGGACCTTTTCAGGATCTATGCAGATGGTCAAAAAATTTCCCTTTGTCCTGGAGGGTCTGGCATCCTGGAGTAAAACTCTAGTTAACAAGCTCCAAGTCTGTCTGAGGACAAAGGAACAACAAAAACGTTGTAGCAGGTCCTGTCAGTGGCCCTGCTTTTTCGCCTGCTTTCAGCCAGCGGTGGCAGTCTGACTGCTGTCCAGTCTGGTGATGAAGGGCACTTACCCTCACAAGCAGCCACCCTGAAACTCGCTCACCAGTCACAGCAGTGTTAGCTGCTGACTGGTGAGGATTGAGCACGTAGTAGTGACCTGTTGCTTCTTCCTGTTGAGGAATTACAACCTTTTGGGGTTGCTTTGGGTTTGTTGGTGTTTGGGTTTGTTTTTTTGTTGTTGTTGTGTGGTGGTTTTGGTTTTTTTTGGAAGTCCTGGAAGCCATTTCTAACCACAGTGTTTTGCAGCCATAGCAGTATATCAGAGGTGTGTAGCGGTGGTGGTTTTGTGCTATCAATAGGTGCTAGACAGCAAACCTAGAAACAGCATTCTGAGAAATGCTAATAACAGGAAAATGCAGAAACACCTTTCAGTTTCCTCTTGCTGCTGTATCATTAGTCACTGCGTGGCCAAATGAGTTCCTCCAAAGACTGTCGGATTGCAGAGTCCTGTTAGTAATGAGAGAGAATCAGCATTGCTTTCCCCATGCTGTATGGTGGCAATTTTCAAAGCTTCTTTGGAATTTGGGAATAGGAAACCATCCACTGAGAGCAGAACAGTGAGGTACAGTGGAAGGTCCACGTAGGTTGGTAGGTATCTGTTGTGGGTCTGCTGGCCGGATGTGATGGAAACCTGTTTGGGGCAGGTGCTCAGAGTGCTGTGTGCTGCCAGTGAGGGGAAAACAGCCCTGTGGGGTGTCAGCCCTCAGGAGAGGAGTGTGAGTGGCTATAGGCAAGCTGTGTAGTTTTTGTATGGTTTATTATAATTTCTGTAAATCAGTAAGATGGTTGGTATATGAAGAAGTACCATCAAGTGTTCTCACCGCTTTTTGTTTATAGAAACAATTACATTTGTATCTAAGAATTCAGCAGGAAGCTCTGCTTCTCATAAAAACAGAAATACAACAAGCAGTTGCTGCTTCCAGTGAATTCTTACAGAAGGCCGTCTCGTTGAGAGGCGGAACCTGTAGATGATTTACTGCTCTACAAGCAGCAGCACTTCTTGGCTCCCACTGAGTTCATAATTCAGCAGGAGTGAGTAACTGCTGCTTTACAAAGAAACAAGAGTCCAGTTTTCCCCTTGTGATGAAGTAACCTCCTCTGTTAATATGAGTTCCCCAGAAATGGGTGTCTGCGCTTCACATGCAAGATAGATGTGTCCAGGGAATTTGGAACCATTCCTCTGATGTTTTCCCTGCATCAAACATTGTAATTCTAGTAATTCCAATTAATTCGAGCACAATAATTACATAAAAAATAATTACGTTAAAATATCTAGAAAATATACAGGCAGGAATGTTCCATCAGAAGTACTTTTGGACTTCCTCTTGGAAGGAAACACTAGTATACGGTTCAAGAATTCTTAAGCTACACAGAAAAGAAACTGTCGTTTGTGCTATCAGAGTCCAAAAAGAAAATTGCACTGGTATCTTCTTCATTAAGCAAGGTTTCAGGCTGAACAAAAATAATAGTATCAGTTGGCTGTTCTTCCTGTTTGTCTAAATGTGCCCTTTTTCCACTTTGACAGAGTCATCAATATGTTGAAGACATACTTGTGAAAGGCGGGGAACGAGTGGAAGAGTAGCAACTCTTTGAAGACACGAACTTTATCATACCTTTTGTTGCGTATCTGGAAAGTAGTAAGGGGTATGTATGACTCCATTTTTTTAAACGTCTGTTTATGTTATGAATTATTGATCATTTTCAACAGTCTAGATGAATTCACTATCAAAACACCTGGTTAATACATATCCGAAAGCTATAGGTGAAGGAGAAGATGATGTGAAGATGACGATGGAGTTTCAAGTAAACTTCAATGATTTCTGGTTTGTATGAGGAGTTGTTATGGTAGTTAAAAATTGAAAGCCATGGTCGATTTACAAGTTGTAATGCAACTGACTTAGCTGGTGTTAGTTAGATAAAATCAACTAGTGGTGCTTTTCTTTGGTGGGAAGGAAAGTTAGTTGTTCAGTAATTTGCAGTTACAAGTTACTATACACACTGTACAAAATTCCTGTCCTATGTTGTGGGGAACCTCTCAGTGAGTGGTTCTTCCAAACTTTCAAGAATAACTGGTAAGTGTTCAAAATCATAAGGCTAACTGGGTTATCCGCAGTTTTAAAATGCGCTTTTTATTGCAATATTTAGGAGATTACAGTTTAATTTTTGTTCTTTTAATTCTCAACATGCAACAGCACCAGCCCAATTCCTAATAGATGTATACTGGCAGGTTATTGTGGTTAGGTTTGTTACTGTTAAGACTTCATTAATTATTTTTTTTTTACTGTATGAATTTTTACTTTTAAATAGTGTAGAACACCAAAAATTAATGTTAATTATACTACATGTAATACCTTTTTAAGGTACATCCCACCATTACCAAAGCTCTTCAGTAAGGTTGCACTATATCTGTCTAGGCTGGAAGTATCACCTGAACTATCAGTTGCTTCTGGAAGTGAACTTTCAAGAGTAGCTTTTCAACAGCTCTGCCATATTATACAGATAAAAGCAGTAGCTAGCACTAAACATCTGAAAATGTTTTCAGAGAGTAGAGTGAGCATTTTAGTTATAAGGGGCAGTGTGTGCTATGTGAAGTGGACGTTATAGTTCAGACTACTAATGAGGTGAGACCTAAAACGATTTGCTTAATTCTAGAAGATAACAGAATTTCTGTAAAGGAAGATAAAGCCTTTTAAAATAGAATAGAAAGCAAATTTCAGAATTTCAAGTAGCATTGGAGGAATTACAAATCAGGTAACTGAAATGCAATTTGTTTACTCTTTCCCTGTTGTTTCTTCTCTACAGAAGACTCGACAACATTTCATCAAGATGCAAAGGAGTGTATTACATACAGCATCTCAGCTGGCGCACGGGATGTGTTTGGTTTTGCCTCGCACTAGTGTCTTTCAGTGCATAAAAGGACAATCAGTGTCATCTAATGTTGGGTGCAAAGTGATTTTGGCACTGGACCCTCCTAAACGATGTCTTCATGCAGGTGTAGCACTGTTAACCTCAAAGAAAAGTGCTTTGTCATCGCAGCCAGCAGACTCTACTCCCAAAGTATCAGAAGAGAGGAATCCTTTGACTTCTGCTGCTGATGTACCCAAGCAGAGCCCCGTAGAGACAGATTCTTCAGATCCCGATCCATTGCAAGATAAATCAATTAGTCTTGTTCAAAGATTCAAGAAAACTTTTAAACAGTATGGAAAAGTCATGATTCCAGTTCATCTTGTGACTTCCACGGTGTGGTTTGGATCCTTTTACTATGCAGCCATGAAGTAAGTTGATATTTTGTTGCATTACTCAATACTGATGCTGAATTGAGACAGACTCACACTGGTGAAAGGACATAAATTATTACTCCGTGTTAAAAAGTGCCTCTAAATCTAACAGGGAAATGAGCCTACATTTTTACCTGGAGCACAAGGTTAATACTGAAGTACTGGATTTGTGAGAGTGGCATGTGCGTACCATTATTGTGCGGTTATTTCTGTACACCAGATGTCTTGCTTACACTTGGAGAAATGTCAGTCTCCCCAAAATATGCGTGGATGTAAACAGCATCAAAATGATTAGTAACCTTTCACAGGATAAAAATAAAGATTTGGAATCCTGATTATGAGTTGCTAGATGAGATCTTTATAGACCTGTGCTTTTTTTGTCTTTGTATTTGAAGGATTTTCACCGCTTCCTTCTCCATTCATCCACAGTCCTCCCCCATCATTGGACTTTCAAATCTTTTACCTCACTCTGAGCTCCTTACAGAACACATTTACCTTTTCGCCTTTTTTTGCTTGTTTCCTGTATTCCTTCCCTTTGCCGTAAAAATTGCTGGTATAGCCCAGACTTCTGAATGGGAAATTAAATACTTTTATGGCCAAAAATAAATATTCTTGTAACTTTAGTTTCTTTCAGTTATAGCGTGGGCCAGATAAAGTTTTGGAAAATGGCATTTATTAGATCAGCTATAAGCTGTTGGTTCAGATGAAATAAGTTTTATCTATCTACAAATGGTTTGGTAAATATAAGTAAATGTTTATCTCTGGATTGCTGGTGTTGTATATTTAATAATAGAAAGCATGAAACAGTGGCAGTTTGTGGCAGCAAGAATGGGGCTTTGACATCAGAATGCCTTACCACACAACTGTTTGTTTTAGTTACTCTAACCAGCTGGCATAATTGCCCTTTCTAGGAGCTATAGATCCAAATGTCATTCTAAATTTAGCTTGTCAGAAGAATAAAGGTCCAGAGCTATTAAAAATATTTTGCTTTGGATGAATCCAGGTTGATGCTCACATCCAGATATTTCAGATCGAGTTTTCATCAAACACTAAGTTAGCTGCTGAAATACATATTTGACGGATGAAAGCAACTGAAATATTTAACTAGAAGCTAATTATAACAAAGGTTTGATATGTCATGCTACAGCAACAGCACCCTCTGGAAGTGGAAAAATAACTTTGAGAATGACTGCTCATGACACAAGACTAAACTGTGGTGGTTTAATTTAATACCATTGATTAACACTGTCTTCCAGATCTTCCTCCAATTTCTACTTCGGGCATAGGCCTTCAGGTTGTAGATCCTGGTAACTGGTAGAAAGCTTCTACCTGCTCCTGTTCCTGATGCTAAAGCTATCATATGCACAGGACACTTAAAATAATGAAAATTTTAGTTAGAAGTGGATGATGATGCTAATAATACAACATTTCTAATTACTGGAAAGTCAGGCCTTCTGTAGTGGTGTGTAGCTTTCTACTATAGTGTAAAGGACTGTCTTTTGTTTTTCTTTATGCTGATGTTAGTTTCACTCGTCTTCAAAAAGAAAGAAGTTTTATGACAGGAGCTCCTCTATCTATTCTGCCACCTTGCATTAACCAGGTGGAATAGATGGGCTTAAAAGCCCTCCTGTCTTGTGTATATAATTTATGCTTCCTTTTCTTTTGCCACATTCCATTTGTTTCATTTAAAAATGAAGGCAGCACACTAAACTCTGGATTTTGTACTTCTGGGCATGTTGCAGATTAGTCTGAAATTTCCAAAGGGGAAAAAAATAGGCAAAACAGAGGTTGCACAACTGGAGCCTAAGTAGCTGTGTTAAAACCACTACGCTAACTCCAAACATAGTAAGCCAGACACAGGTAAGTTTGTAGTTAATATATTATCCAACAAGGATAATGTAAATGAGCTGCCTCTTGGTGGAATGCAGAACAAAAAAGCTTTAATTTGTCTATATGTATAAAAATATAAACCTTTTAAGTGTATTGCCTCAATGGAAAAAATATTTTGCTATCAAATTACAAAGATTGTATGATGGAGTTTAAGAATGGAAATGATACTATAAATCACTGTTCGTGTTTCCAGTGTCATCCTACTCATTTTCATTTTTTTTTCTCTTTGGTAGAGGAGTGAATGTTGTTCCATTCCTAGAGTTGATTGGCTTACCAGACAGCATAGTAAGCATCTTGAAAAACTCCCAGAGTGGAAATGCACTAACTGCATATGCGTTGTATAAAGTAAGTATTTGGATGGTTTGTAAACAAGCTCTAAGTCTTGCCCAGTGAAATAAACAGGGTTTGTTTGTTTAGATCAGAAAGAATTAATGCTGTTTTCTCTGTTTGATAGTTACACGTATTTCAGCATTCATTTTTGTTGTAGGAATAGTCACTGGAAAGTTGGTATGGGTTCTGTGTTCCTTTAAGGAATCTATCTGTATTTCTAAAATAACTTCTTTGTTTGCTGCAGGATGATTTTCTGCCCTCAGAGATTTAATTACAATTAAGCTGTTCCTCTCTATCCCTGGAATAATTAACTGGGATAGCAAAGTAAATTTTAAATACTTCACGATTTCCAGATAAAAGCAAGGGTATTTTTATCCTAGATGATGAATTAGTTTGTCTTTCTATTGTAGTTCTCTATCATTCTTAAGTACTTTCATTGTCCACTTGGATCAATTACTTACATTCAGATTTGGGTCTCGTTTGTTGTTTTATGTGCAAAATCTGTGTTTTGGGAGCCTGAAATGTGTCAGACCGTACAAAACCAAAGTACTGTATTCACTTCAAATGCAGCTCATCATATCTGGACAGAAAACCGATGTACTATTTATCTGTTACTTTAAGGTTTGTTTTTTTTTTTCCCAAACAAAACATGAAAGCACTGTTCTTCCAGTTACTCTTGTACCTGAAAGAGATCAATAAATGTGGTTAAATAAAAAGATTTTATTACAGCTGTGAGATTTGGAAGAAACTTTCAAGGCATGAAAGTACTAAAATAGGTTGCAAATGGAAGATTTTGCATGCTTTATCTTTGAAGTTCTGAAAATACGCAAGTTATTCTAAACTCTCTAGAACAACTAACCTAGTTCGTTGTGTGTTGGATTAGCTGACCTCTGAAGGTCTCTCTTAGCTCTGTCTTTCTATATGCAAGTCTTATTTTTGGACTGAAGGTTAGGTGCCTATACTCTCGTGAATTTTAGAATTTAAAGCATATCTTGTTGTTATTATTTCCTCTTTGCTTTTATAGTTCATTGCTCATGTACTGGCTGTTCTGAATTGCATTCTGAGACACCTAATGCTCTTCCCACAAGCTGCACAGGGAGGCTTTTTAAAAGGGAAGTCTAACGCTTGTGCTAGTTTGTGAAAAGAATACTTAGTGTAAAAGGTATGCATTTGTAGAGAATGTACTGTTAATTGTTTTATTTCCTTATAAATAGAAGATATTTTTAGTATCTGACGCTGGCCAAGATACTTAATATTAAAAGTACCACCTGTTGGATAATACTGTCCTGTTTTATTCATGTTGTCTATTCTTTGGTTTCTTTAAGATTACAACTCCTGCCAGATATACCGTGACTTTGGGAGGAACGTCCATCACCGTTAAATATCTACGTAAGAGTGGCTATATGTCCACACCACCACCAGTAAAGGAATATCTACAAGATAGGATGGAGGAAACAAAGGATAAAATTACGGAGAAGATGGAGGAAACAAAGGATAAAATTACGGAGAAGATGGAGGAAACAAAGGATAAAATTACGGAAAAGATACAAGAAACCAAAGATAAAGTTTCCTTTAAAAAAATAAAGGACTAGGAGAGATGCTTAATTTTTAGATATATCTAACTCAGCACTTTAACCTTTTTTTGAGGCAGGAGATACAAAGTGCACTTCTGAGATTTCTTTTTTGTTTGTTTTTGTTTTTATTGGTGTTCTTTGTTTTTGTCTGGAAACTACAATTGCGCTGTGGATTTAAAAATTCTGTGTATTCACAAAGGCTAAAGTTTTCTGCGAGGGAGCAGTTGTGACAGTTTCAATTTATAGAAGCAAAAATGAATCTCAGATGAGAAGTTCATGTCTAGTGGTGATAGTATTAATTCCCCAGCCACCATTTTTTTCCATCAAAATGAAGATGGTTTCTTCCTAAAGCTACTACTTTACACCTCCTCCATCTTAGTGCACAGCCTTTTTTCCATCAGGCTGAATCTTCCATTAAACGAGAATGAAGATTTCTCTACTGGGAAAGAAAACATATTTTGGGTTTCAAAGTATGTGGACCCAGACCTCTTTAATCATGATCATCTCTCAACGTGGAGACAGACCATTATCACTGATACTGCACATGAAGGAATGAATGGACTACTTACTCAGTCTGAATGAATTTATAATAGCTACGCTTGACTTCAGCTGATCTGTGACAGTTTACAGGTTGAGACCATGAACCTTTCTTGGAAAGTGCATCTCTTCAGAAATCTCAACTGAAAGCGATAGGAAGATGAGTTAATCGCAATAGCCATACTGTCAAGTGTACTATTTTTTTCTAAAGCTGATTTACAGTAGGAAGTTATTAAATGAATCAATAGTGTATTAAAAACTAAGATTTTTTATTATGTTAAAGTTTACAAAACTGTTCTATTTCATGGTAACCCTATACCAACAACAACAAAAATCCAGAAGAGAGAAGTTTACTCAAGCAATTGGTATACTAATGTGACTTTTTAAATACATACAAAGTTAGAGTTAAACCCAAAAGTTCCTCTTAAAGGATCCTCCAGATGTCAGTAGAACAGTTTACCTTAAAATAAGCATAATTTCTGAGACAGCAGTCAGTCTACCAGAATTCTATTCCTGAGTTTTTTAGGTCGAGCAAATACTTATAGCTGAAATGGTAGAACTAAATTTGAATCTGCTCTATTTGACTGGGCAGGCAAACTTCTCTCTTTTTATTCAAATTTAGGTTAAATTCCAGTGGGTTCTTTTCTACTTCTGTTACAGACCTCACTTTCTAGCAAATCTCTGCATGTATGTCTTGCTCAACAAAGGTAGTTTTTTTGCAGCAGGATATGGGGAAGCAACAGAGTTGGCTCTTAAGCCTTGTAACTGACTAAGATAAAAGAATATAGCTGATACTTTATAAACCCCACACTTCAATGTTTTCATTCAAGTCACTAAGGTCCTGTCCATGTGTAACTGGGTTGAACTTCATTAACTTAATTGTGGAGGATTGATTACATACTTCTCTGTCTCTATCCACGTGTCAAATAGTAACTGCAATCTAATGCCTACCTCACAGGGATGTTGTGAGGAATAATCACTGTATATTTGGTGCCCTGCAGATGTAAAGTGCCATGTTTCTGATAAATACTATTAAAAAGTAACTCTCTCTAACTATGAACTCAGGCTGTTGAGGTGAACGCCGCTGTAGGACTGGAGCTAATAGCTGCTTTTCCTCCTTTCTATTTTAGTGTAAAATTTTTTTCTTACTATCCCTGCACACGTTTTTCTGACATTATGCTTTGCATAATGCTGCAGGACACAGGCAACACTGGCTGTGAAAAAGGAAAACCAAGAGAAAATATGCTCAAGTCCACCCTAGTCATGCTGTTGGGGCTGGGGCCAGGGGCTGGGACCTCGCAGTGTGGCTCTTGGGTCTCATCTCTTCCTTGCATGGGGCAGGACTTGCACAGGGCAGTTTCCTGGGATGGTTGCGTAGCCCTCAAACATAAGTTAAGACTTCCTGTCCTAACTACATGCCATGGACTGTCCTGTGTGACCATTCCTGCAGCCACAGGAACAGCTCATTCTGGCCAGCTGTAAGTGCCTCATCCAGCTACTCGGGTCAGTCTGCAGCATGAGCCACCCAGAGGAGTTCCTGGGATGGCCACATCCTCTACCCAGTTAACAAAGCACAGATGTGTGTCTATGGTTTGATTTACACAAAATGGGAGGGGAATCTTGGAGGCTTTGAAAATTCCACCTGGATACCTTTTGTGACTATTAGTTAAATGCTTGGTTGTACCGAGGGCCAGGAGTTTTGGTGGGTGACCTCTCAAGTCAGCCTGATGTGGAGTCAGTGCAGTGCTGCTTTGGTGACTTGCCCACTTCTGTCTTCTCCCTGCTTCACACAACAGCACCACTGATAAAAGTGGCTGCGAAGGCATTGAGTGCTCCCAGAGCAGGAGCTGGATCTGAAGTTGCAACTAAAGCAGCACCCAAGGAGGACCTGGATCCAAAGTTAAGGCCTGAAATGGGGCTGGAGCCAGAGTTCCCAGGCTGGAACCAGAGCCAAAACAGCAGCCCAAAAACTAGCCAGAGCAGAACTAGCAGCCCATGGTGGGACTGAGGGCATGGCCCAAGCAAGATCTTGAGCCAAGTTCAAGCCAGGGTCATGGCCTGAGATGTTGCCAGAGCTGAAGTAGCAGCCTGAGCAAGAGCTGGAGGCAAATTCATGTCCTGAACACGCACCAGAGCAGAAGCAGGGGCCTGAGTAGGGTCCAGAGGAGAAATCATAGCTCAAGATGGGGCCAGAGCTGGTCGCTGCCCAAGATAAGAGCAGCTGAAGCCACAGCCTAGTATGGGGCCAGAGCCGAAGTTACAACTGGAGATCATGCTG
Organism: Netta rufina; assembly: GCF_964035555.1. Lineage (NCBI taxonomy): Eukaryota > Metazoa > Chordata > Aves > Anseriformes > Anatidae > Netta > Netta rufina. The sequence continues at coordinate 103,701,967 of NC_140124.1, forward strand.
GAGATGAAGCCACAGACAGAAGTGGGTCTGGAGCCAAAGCCATGACCTGCTAGCAGGCCCAAGCCAAAGCCACAGACCAAGCAGGGCCGGAGTCAAAGCAGCAACCCAGGATCAGGCCAGAGCCAAGCCAGAGGCCCAAGATGAGGTTGGAGCTGAAATCACAACCCATGATTATGATGGGTCTGAAGTTGCAGCCAGAGATGGGGCCAGAACTGAAGCCATTGGCCAAGATTTTGGCAAAGAAACAACCCAAACTGGGGCTGGAGCCAAAGATGTGGGCCAAATGGGGCCAGCCCTGGTGTTGGAGCTCAAGATAGGGACAGAGCTGAAAATCTCAGCCCAATGAATTTGAAGCCAGGTCTTGACTGAAAATGGGGCCAGAGCCAAAGCTGCAGCTCAGGTGGGGCTGAACAAAGTCATGGCCCAAACGGGGGACAGCAGCCACAGTAGCCTCCTAAGGAGGAGAGTTGCAGAGCCAAAGTAGTAACCTAATATTGGGCCAAAGCCACCTCTGTGTCCTGATAGTGAGCAAGAGCTGAAGATGAGGCCTAACTGCAGCTGCTACTGATGCCATGGCTCGAAATGGGGCCAGAGCTGAAGTTACAACCCGAGATGGGAGTGGAGCCAAAGTCATAGCCCAGAAGCTGCCCCATACCAGGCCAGAGCCTAAGTTGCTTATGGAGATGTGGCCACAGCCAAAGTCATGGCCTAGCATGGGCCTGGAGCTGAAGTAATGGCTCAAGTGCAGGATGGAGCCACACTAAGCTCCTGAGCAGGGCTGGAGCCAAGTTTGTAACACATCAGAAGTCACAGCCCAAACAGGGGATGGAGCAGAAGAAATGGCCCAAGCAGAGGCCAGAGATGAAATCATTGCCCAAGGATAGACTGGAACTGAACTCATGGACCAGAGGCAAAGTCGTGGTGAAAGATTGGGGTGGAACCAATGTTTCAGCCCAATAATGGGCCAAGGGAAAAAAAAAATAAATCTCAATATTGAGCCAGAGCCAAAAAAGCAGCCCAATGTAGGGCTGGAGCCAAATCTTCAGCCCCAAAATTGGTCTGCAGCCAAAGTCACACCCTGAGATGGGGCTGGAGGTAAAGTAACATCCCAGATAAGAGCCAGAGCCAAAGATACGACCCAGGCAGGGGCAGGAGCTCAAGCTGTGCCCCACGCAGTGTTAGGAGACAAAGTCACAGCTGAAGAGAGGAGTGGAGCCAAGTTAGTCAACTGAGGTGGGACCAGAGCTGAAAGAACTGCTGCCCAAGATGGGGCAGGACCTGAAGTCATGGTACAAGATAGGGCTGGAGGAGAATCCCAAACCCCCAGAGACTGAGGACAAAGGATTCCTGGGACATTGCTGGGGTCAGGCCCTTCTGCTCTGCCCCAGCACTTGGAGAGGAAAGGGGCATCAACGAGCCCTCTGTGATCCAGCTCTGGGGGGGCACTCGGAGGTGTCTCTGCAGGGCCAAGCAAACAGGTTCCTTGTCTGCTCTGCCAGCAGTGGGGATCCAGGCCCTGCTGGGTCACATCCTGCAGACCCACCGCCTGCAGTGAGGTTCCTGCCTGTGCTGGAGCCTCTCTGGAGCTCCTGGGAGCGTTGCCTGGAGATGGGATCCCTGCTGGGATTTCCTTCCCAAGGCACAGGCTGAGCTTTCACAAACCTGCTGTAGTACAAACCTCCCCCCGCCTCTGCCAGGTCCTCATCTGCTCAGCTGCCTGCTGGATATCCTCAGGGGGAACCTGCAGATGCCCTCCTTGTTGGAGCACCTCAGAGAAAGCCCACTGGAAAGATACTGAAAGCCAGGAGCTCCGCAGGTGAGTGAGGCAGGGATCATTGGTGCAGAGATATTTAGGAGAGGACAGGGGCTGGCTCTGTTTGCAGGGACTGGAAGAGCTGCATTAATCCTTACCTTCAGGCTTGTGAGGAAGAGGCCACACAAAGGCCCGGAGAAGTGGGAGCCTAAGCTGAGGGGTGCCTGGGCAAGCCCTTGAGGTGCCGGTGACACCTCTGCAGAGCTGGGCCAGCACATGATGAGGAGAGCCCAAGCACAGCTCAGGAAACACTGCAGAAGGCACAGAAGGTGAGGTGAAGGAGGAGCTGACACCCGCAGACCACTGGGGATGGGCTTTCCCACAGGCAGGGACCAAAACACTCCCTGACATCCCAGTCCTGGGCCAGGTTGTGGGGGAGAGCTGGGGGCAGCCAGCCCTCGGGGAACACGCCAGGCAGTTCCCATGGGTGCCAAGAGCATCCTTCTGGCTTTTCTGGCCATAAATACACAGGTCAGCACCCCCCAGGCAGCAGCAAAAGCCCTGGTTCCCCAGCTGCCCACTGCAGCCCCTCGGGGCACCTGACACATCTTCTCCTGGAGCAGCGCTGTCCTCGTGTGCCTGACCTCGTCAAAACGCATTTTCTGATGGTGCTCCCCTCGGGGTGTCGGCTCAGAGCACTGAGCAGCATTCGTCCTTATTCACCACTTACCGTCAGCAACAATAATAATTAGAGAACTGTAATCATCCCCTGGCAATTATCTGGCTATTTTGATGAAGATGATCTCCTAAGTAGAAAGAATACATCTTGATTTTGCAAGCCCTCAGGGCACCACGTAGCGTTAAGTTTGGGTTAGAGTTTGATGAATTGATTGGACAGCTACTGGGGAGGGAACACAGGGGAGGGTACACAGGCTTGTTTAGGAATAAAGAGGGAAAAAAATATTAATAATATGATGGGGAGAGTTTCATAAAGAGACATAATTAAAGAAAGATCTCTAATTGCTTCTTTGGCTTGCCAGGTGGCCAGAAAGAGGCTAAAACACCACTGGAGGAGAACCTACTTCAGGTAACTTGGGGTAACGGTGGTGGTGACAGTGTCCATTTCTAAAGGTGAAGCCCTGAATCCTTAAAGAAGCCCCTTAAAGAACAGGGAAATATATGGGAAAAGAGATGTTCACACAGTCTCCTGTGTCCCAGCTCTCCCTGACAAAGCAGCACATGGATGGGCTGAGGGAGATAGCAAGAGCTGCTGCTGGCAACCTCTGGGCTTCAGCATCCCCTAAGAGCAACTCCTGAGCTGTGTGGCAAGGTTCCTCTGTTAGGAGGCTTTGTGCTGGAGTAGCTGAAGGGTTGGGCTGCTGCCAGACACTGTCTTGGTAACGTTGGGTCACCAATGTGCTAAATCCAAGTTTGGGACACTTAGTACCAGACTACACATGCCGCAGCTTCCTGACGTGTGTGTATGTATGAGCTCACGTTGCTCAAACATGCTGCAATTTTTGAGTCATCTCCATTGGCGCACTGACTCACTGCGGAGTCAGACATTCCCTGTCCTTCTGATCATCGGCCCAATCGAAGATCTTACAGTCTCTTGCAATCAGAATAAAGTCATAAAATTTCCACTGGAGCTGCTGCATCAACCCCATCTGAAACAGTCGTGATCCTACACCCAATCTGAACCGAAATTGTGCTGCTGGCTTAGGAGTTGTGGACCTGATCCAGTCCCAATAACTTCAGGGCGCTCTCTGGGCAGCCAGTGCACGGTGAAGCCAGCACAGAGAGACAGCACAAAGCTCCTCGTGAGCTCTGCCCTTACCTGGCCCTCATGCCTATTGATGTCTTCCCAAAGGGGGTCTCGGAGCTGGTGGAGACAAAATGCAGGGCAACCGTGAGGCTCCAGATGCACGAGCTATGAGTTTACTGAGTACTTATTGTAATCACTTCTTATGGATATGCCCATACGTGCCTAAAGAGCTGCCTGGGGGCTCACGAGGATCCCGATCTGAGAGAACACGAGCGAAGTTACAGACGAGAAGTGATGCTGCACGTGCACTTCATGCCTCATAGGCTCAGGGGTAGGCGCTGTGACGTGCCCGCTGCCGGCAGCAACCAGCACTGCCCGCCGTGCGTCTGCAGCTGCCGCCCTGCTCTTCGCCCAGGCACCCCGTAAGAAATAATTAGACTGGAAAAGGCATTAAAATAAAGATAGCACACTACTATATTATAGAAATACGCCAGTATGTTATAGAAGGTGTACTCTGGGTTCTGCACAACACCACTAACAATATATTTTTTGTTGTCAGATCGTTGTGCATTAGTCCTCTATTCAAGTAATTTGCATGCATCTGCAGAGTAGACACCTGCCTACAGCCAATCTACTTTAAAAAATAATAATAATAAAGAGAGAGAGAGAAAGTAAAACTGTCAATGCAGTAGCAGTGCTTAAATTACAGCTGGGCAGTAACCTTGGGAAGAGTACAGTTTTACCACAGAGAGACACTTCATTTCTTCTGTGTTATTGTTGGGCGGTGATTTTAGCATGCCCAATACCACTCTCCTGACAGAGCATAATTTTAAACAAGATGAACGCGTCCATTTCGCCTCGCACATGGCTAGAGCTAGCACGCATATTCCCTTATCTGCAAGCATAGTATCAGTAGGATATGCGGCATAATTTTAAAAGGTGAGAGGGCTGGCACACTGAGCACCTAACGCTGTTATCACTCAGCCGTACGGCTTTTAACATGCACCCCTCGCTGAGAAACTGCAGCATCTAACACTGCACCAGCACACTGCACCCCAAAGCACACACGGGCTGGACTTTTAGGCCATTATCCCAGCCTTTCGTCTGCAGCATGAAGAGGGCCAAAGCGACGGGACGAGTGGCTTTGCAGCAGGCAGTCAAGCCTTACCTGTTAGGCTTTTCCTGACAAAAACATTAGTGAAAGCCACCAGCCCATCAGCTTTTGCAGAGAGCTGTAAAGTTTACAGCTATAAGCAAATCCGAAAGCACTTCGACTCCTAATCCCATTGTCAGAAAATAACGAGCTCCTATGCGTTTCGCTGTTGCCATAAGCCCTGCTGAAAGGCTACGCAAGCACATTAGCACTTTTCTGCTTGGCTCATACGGCTTCTTCACTGAGTAAAGCCAGCCAGGGCAAGCTTGGCTCAGCCTACGAAGTGCTCAGAGACTTGTAAGATAAATTACACGTGTATGCACGTACACAGGGACATGCAATAAACTATAACAATCTCAGAGCCCTGAGAAGAAAACCGCCCCCCCCTCTCCGCTCCCCTCCCCAAGAGTTTCTTGCTGCCCAGGGTTAAATGTAGGTCAAGCTGTCTGAGCCCATGTCTGTGGCACACAGAGCGGGATTAAACCGGAATTTTCCACTCCACTCCGCTGTCAATCACTGCAATGTCTGCAAATGTTAAATTAATCTGGAGCGATCTGGCATTGGCATTGAAGGGAGCTTCTGGGGTTCAAGGGTAGCACTTTGGCCTCCATGAAAAAAAAAAAAAAAGCCTTCTTGCTCCAGACAAGGGGTGGCTATGTTCTGACGGCTTATTTAGAGCCTTGAAACTATCAGCAAAATGCAGAAAAATAGCACTGTGTGGGACAGCAGCACATGAATGCTGGAAGTGAGCAGGGAGCAAATGCCTCAGCATCAGTGGGGTGTGAACACTGGAGATGGGAAGATGATTCTGAACTGAGAGCTGCGCATCCATCTCCGTGCATGTTTCCTCATCTTTAAAAAAGCGTTAGCACCTCTCTGCAAAACCCCTCACAGTGGAAGCCATCGAAGGGCACAGAGTACTTCACAGAAAGGATCTTCTGTTTTACACCCTTTATGAAAGACAGGGAGCCTTCAACGTGCCCTGCTCCAGGTTTAGCTGGTAAATGTGCTGGCACCTCAGCAAAGCTGCCTTCAGCTCAGCATGTGATGGACATTACTGGGACAGATCCCGCAGTCCTTCCAACTTAAATAATACGTTAAGGGCAATTTGTATCATCACCTAAGGTAAGCAGAAACGGGCACTTAACTTCCTAACATAGTTTCTCAAATGTTTTGAAACATTCTGGGGATAATTAATGTTGCAGACTACACAGGGCACCAAGAAACTTAACTCATCACTTTTACCACATGTTAAAGAATTGGACAGCTCAGTGCTAGCCCCCATTCTAAGGAGCAATCATTTGGCAGTCAGTCTGGAAAAAAAAAATATGCAGAAAACAAGGAAAAAAAAAATCAGAGAAGTTGTTATACTTGGTGCTAGAGTTCCGTAAAAGTAGCACAATGCAAACTGAACAAAAGCAGGGCATCACTGCGGTAGAAGCGAGCTGTGAGAGCAGGATTCAGCAGTAAGGTTTTTAAAATGTGCATTTTAATTAGAGCTCATTTAAAGCACAGCCGATCAAAACAGTGATAATGAGAGAAGCCTAATTAATTTTTGTCTAAGCAATGAAGTCTCATTATAGAGTGGTCTTGGGAAGAAAAGGGTTTGGAGTGGTAAAACCAGGGTGTTTGTAATGAGAAGCAATACTGTGGGGAGCCTGGAAGCCAGACCTGAAGGTTTCACAGGACTTCAGCAGCCACTGTATTAATCTTTTAACAGGAAAAAGTAACCCTACTGAGATGAGACATCCCCATTTATAGCTGCATTCTGAGCTGCAACCATTGGCAAAGATATTAAAACACAATCAAACAGAATGGCATATTATAAAACAAATATAAATACAATTAAAACCAGATTAAGTAAAAGATCAAAGCAGTCTCCAAAAATGCAGTTTCCAGGGAGTTCAAGGTTCAGACAGTAGAGGAGGAGCAGGAGCTTGGAGGTTTGCTGCACTTCTAAGTGCCGAGGAACCAGCTACTTCTCAGTACTAAGGAAGAATTAAAATGCTGTAGATGAGGGAGAGCAAACTGGTTATAGGAAAAGATAATTGTTACTTTCAAACAACAGCAACAACAACAAAAGTGTCATAACAAGCAGGGTGTCAGACATGGACCAGGAGGAACATGCAGCTCACTCAGAGCTCTCCCTCCTGACAAGGCCTGGGAGAGAGCCCCAGGTTGGGAGCACTGCCTCCCTCTGAGCAGCCCGTCTGAGCAGCAGAGAGATCCAGCTCCAGGAAGCACAGACAGGTATAAGAAACATGAGAGAAGGATTTCATTAATAATCATGCTACGTAGAGCAGCACTTTATACTTACACGTAAATAGAAAATATTTGTTCTTTCCCAATTTTGTTAAGCTTTCTAGTAGCAGAGTGGCAGGTACCAGCCATGGACAGTTTGATCTACCTTGCACTACCAAAGATAAATGTCTTTCACAGGACCCTTTTGTACATTTTATTTTTTTTAACAACCTTTATCTTCTCCCTCCTTTTCCCATACCATGCCACAATTGCTCATTTTAACTATCAAAGCATGTGCTAGCTTTCTTAACAGGTGGTGTCTCCCCACTAACTACATCCTATATGTTTGCTTTTGAACCAATTTCTTCAACTCAGTGATCTGGGGCTTGTCCACCACTTGGTGGGTCAGCACTGACCTGCCCAGGGCAGCCACCAGCACCCAATACTTTAAGGGGGATTGAGGTGGGGTCCTCAGGCTGGAGGAACTGAAGGCATTAGGGGCTTTGATTAAGGGTCTCCCGTTTGCTACAGCGGGTGACGGGCAGAGCTGCCTCCTCTCATGGACCAGCCTCCGGCACAGCGATGGGGCAGAAACACCCCAAACCATCCCTGCACTAATCACCAGAGACTGAAAATCAGAGCACCGATGTAAAGGCTTCACCAAACACCCGTTTCCCAGAGCCCTCCCATATGTTTCAAGGGCTGAATCCACCCCCTGACTCTTTCATGATCAGCTACCTGACTGCCAGCAGAAATCCAAGGAGGAAACGCATTCATTTTACAGAGGGCCACCCCAGTGTTTCACCCCCCCCCTTTTTTTTTTCCTCCCCCACTTCAAAGAGAAAATAAATTCAACAGGAGACAAATGCATTTCATGGTTTTTAATAATTTTCTGCTATGGTTTAACCACAGCGTATTAAGAACAAGCATAAAATCTGTATTTAAAACTAACAACAGCACTTAGAGCAACATCTTCCTTTAAAAGTATTGCAATAACAGACCTTAGGTCTAAAAACTAGGACATCACCATTTGCTCAATTAAAAGAGTCAGATACACAACAGTTGAAATCTTTTTCTGTATATAACTGGGAGTTACAGTGGAAAATAAGCAACAAATTAATTGTGTTAAAAGGAAAATAAGGTAAAAAATTAAAGCAAGCCAGGTTTGTCATAGCGTCACATGAACAGCTATTGAGAAATCCCAATACAGTTGTAAAAAGACTTACTGTTTTTAATAGCTCTGTTTTTACAACAATAAAATTCAAAAGAAAGAGTAAATATTGTTGATAGTGCTGTACATATTTCAGAATAACTTGAAACAAAATGGACAAAAATAAGAGACATGTTGGAAACGTGATCTTGAAAGCCACAATGTTGGAAATACAGAAAAAAAAAAAATCCATACAGCAATAAAGCATTTTACACTGTAAAGTAACTAGCAAGAAACAACAAAGAGAGGGTCAACACTCTAAAGCCAGGCATCTGATGGTTAATTTTAAGTAAAACAGCCTGACTGATGTACATACCATCATGAAATGCTCTGAGCACAGCAGCATTGGGCAGTCGATAGCAATACAAAGATAAAATCCCTAACAATGTTTACATAGTCCTGGTACTGTAAGTAGAAAAAGGTTGTTAGAAGATATTAAGGTGATATTATTATTATTTTTGCTGTCCAGGCCTATGGTGCCTGAGGCTGTCCTAACTTCTGCTATACTTCCTTTAAAATCCTGGCTGCCTGCTGTGCTTCGTGGTAAATGGCAAAGCGTGAACACAGCTGTGAATGCACTCAGGAGTCTGCTCTTTCCACTGCAGCTTCAAAGCAAATCAGTGCCTCCAGAAGGAGGCACGCTCATGTTTGGTCCACTCAATATGCAAGTTTTGTTACGATAAATCATACCCTAGGTTCTTCCAGCACGAGGTTTGCTCTGTAAAGATTCTTCCTAGTCAAGGCCTGGTTTTTTTTGTTTGTTTGTTTGTTTTTCTTCCTTCATGCACAGAAGTTATTCTGCAGTGCAAACAGAAACGTGAAAATGGCCAGGCGAGACATACTTCCAGAACAACTGCTCTATGCCCTGGCAAACAATAAATGAGTTAACAAATGACAGTCATAAAATATGCACACTTCACTATGGTACATGCTTACTGATAAAACAGCTCAACAGAGAGAGGGATGGAGACAAGCTACCTGTATGGGCTTGACGATGTGGAACTGGCCATAAAATTTACACTTTTCTTTAAAACAAAACAAAAAAAAAGAACAACCATGGTCAACATTCAGACACAGGACGCCCGTGAGTGCTTTAAAAAAAGATATTTACAGACAAATGCGTAGCTGGAGTTTCAGGTCAGCAGAGAAGTCACAACGGGCTGGCCAAGGACCGCGCTCCGAGCCGCGGACCGGACCCGAAGCCGACACCGGCACCGCAGGAAGCCTCCCCACAGGCTTCACCGGGCCCTGGACAAGACCCCCTAAGTTTTGGCACAGCATTTAGCTAGCCAGCTGGAAACCAACCGAAAATGCCGTCTCGACCACATCCCGACACGTCGCTACGTTACATCTGTGGTTAAAGCCTGACGAGTATAAAAGAGCTACAGACAGACAGGGGTATCTACGAGAGACCAGTTGGTATCCGTCAGCGAGGGGACCGGTCTGTCTCGGACCGACAAACTTGTACATCGCCTACCGTCCCAGGATAGCTAGAACAAACAGCTTAGAAAAATAAGTAGAGTATCTGCAATTCTCTAAACTAGAGCTTCGCGTTTAGTTTTCCTGAGGTATTTGCTTCACCGAACAAGCCACGCCGAGAGCGCGTGCGGGGCACGGGGACGTGTGGGGGGGACCCAGGCTTCGGGGGACGCCTGGTGCCCATGAGGACACCACCCGGTCGGTAGGTGTGGTGTGGCCACCGGCAGAAACGCCAGGTGTCGAGCCAAGCTCCGTGCCACGTCCCACCTCAGCACCGAGCTGCTTTGGGCCTTTCTGCCGCCATCTTACGCGCCAACCCTGGCGCAGACACCGCCATCAGCGGGCGGCACGGCAGCGGGGCCTGAAGGGCCACGCTCGGCTCATAGCAGACCACGGATTTCAACATCTACCCTTATGGCTGGCACCCCTGAAGCCCACATAGGTCCTCAGGGGTGCTCAGCCACAGGCCAGGCCTTCAGACCACATGTGCCGGCAGGGAGGCGGGACACCAGGGCCAGGTTTTTTCACAAAAATCTCTTTGTTGGCCTACTTTTTGATTTTGCAGGGGTGGTTTTGGATCAGTTCCCACTTGTCTGAGCTTCACTTCCCATCAAGGACGCAGACAAAAAAAAAAAAAAAGATTTGAAAGGTTTTAGCCCATTTCTAGGTTAAAAAACAAAACGAAACACAACACAACACAATCAAGGATAACAATAAATAATGTATCTGCTGGAGAAGTAGTAGCTAATACTGGTCCAACTCAGCAATAGCGAGGCAACAACCAATATGAGAAGCATCTAGCTGCAAGGTTAAAGCTGTGGAGGTTTTGTTTGTTTTGTTTTTTCCTTTTTCTTAAAGTGACACATTAAAAAAAAAAAAAAAAAAAGATCTTCACAGCAAAGATGCATCAAACGACCAATTGCTATACACAGGCTAGTCAAAAAGGATTTGTTCAAACTTTTTCCCTTATGATATTATATTGATATTTAATAGGAAAATAAAATACATAGACTTTTCGTCATTTGTATGCATTCATTTGCAAATCTTCTTACAAAAAAGGACCAAGCGCAGAAGTTGGCATTCACAAAGTCTATGCCATTTTTTTTTTTGTGTTAAAATCGGTATCATCTATACATTATCTTACAGTATTAACAACATCTATTTGTTTTTTTTTTTTGTATGTTTGTTTGTTCTACCCATTGGGTAGGATATGTGCATAATATATTCAAGTTATACACAGCACCATACAAAGAAAAAAAATAAAAAACAGAAAGAAAAAGACAGACAACTGAAAAAGCACCATTTTAAGTGAGGCACAACAAAGGTGGGAGCGCAGGGCCCAACCCAACGCCCCCTGAAGTCGGCAGGAGTCTTCCTGCCAACGCCACCGGGCGTTGGGTCAGGCCCTCTCGAGTGCAAGGGGATTCCTATCTGCTCAGACCTGAACATGAGGCACCTTAGTTGCTTACAAACTACTGACATGCAAACCTCCTCAAAATTATAGCTAGCACGTACGTCGATAATTTATTAATAACCCTACCACAGCAGACAGACAAGCACAAACCAAGGAGAGAAAGGAAGAAAAGAGACAGCTTCGTCACCCACAAGATCCTACACATACCACACTGTGTCAGAAAGCTCACATACCAAACCAGGTAAAATAGCAGCAGCAGCAGCAGCAATACAGCAAAGAAATGACAGAGTCATCTCTGGCAGTAAATCACACAGAGGGGGGATGTTGGAGGGAAGGGGAAGTTTCTAGGTTTCGAGTTTGTTTCTGTGTTGATAACCAACAACAAAAAAACAAAAGGCAAGCTCTTTTCGTGCTGAAGCAGTACCAGCAATGCCCGGTTGCTTTTGTTCAGTCTGAAACTGGAACGGGGAGACTACAGCAAGGCAGAAGTAAAAGCCAGGAGAGTTTGCAACATGTCTCGATACAAAATCGTGCTGTTTTCCCTTTGAAAGCAGGAGAAATGCAGTGGCCCTGACATATATTCAATGCCGATTCCGGCAACTCTTTCAAGGGAGCTCCAGCAGACTCCTACACCGTGTGCCTGGGGCGCTCACCCATGTGGCAAAGCACCTCATCCACGCGGAGCCATCAACACTTGAAAGAGTTGGCTGGGAAGAGGCAACAGGGGTCCAATGCTGCTCACGGGGGCTGAACGTGGTGGTGCAGCTCCTGTGAATTCCCCAAGTGGAGCTGTACCAATAAAAGGACATCTATTTATTTATTTTGCTGGTGTAAGTGCGCCCAATGGGGCTTTTGCCAGCGTAGCAATGGAACCAGAGGTGGGGCTGAAGGCAACCCGCACCCCTGATTAGCGAGCACAGACTGGCAAACTATTAAGTACAAAAAAGTCCTACCAACCAACCTTTTCAGCTAGGCCATTCCCAGAACTTTAAGCTTCAGTTTCCTAATGAAACATACAGAAGAGAGGAAATTCAGAGAGTTCGGCCAGGAAACCTCTGTAACTCCAACACATCCTCACAAGGTTCTACAACAGGACCTCAACGGGTCTCAGACCATTCTGTAAGAGTCCCTCTTTCCAGGGATTTAAAACAATTGACACATTTGGGGCTAGTTTAGAAGAACAGCTGTAATCACGCTGGCTGGCAAGCAGGCAACACAAGCCATTTATGTGTAACTAAGTTCTTAATAACAGCATTTACCTAAAAAGCAAAGATGTAATCAAAAGCCAACCTTCACCCGAGCCCACCAGACACCACTTCGTTCTTAGCATCAGCCACGTCTGAAACAACATGCTTCTGAGATTTCAGGGCTACGTGAAGTACGTTTGCTTTGTGCACGTGATTACACCAGGTCTACGTTTGTGTTGTCCCAAAAGCAAGAGGACTTCCCAAAGCCCAGCCTAAAAAAAAAAAAAAAAAATAAGAGAGCTGTTGGATGGAAGATGCACTGTCACGCTAGGCCACAGGGAAGAATTTGCACAGCAAAACTCCTCAACTGCGAAAAACGGGGCGTGACACTCACAGGAGCAAGGAACAAATACTCCTCACGCCTCCAGCTGTTTGACAAAAGACCTGCCATGGTTCCTGAGAGCACAATGCCATCTAGCACTTCAGAAAGGTGATCGCGGAATAGTAACTCATAGATTATCAACGGATAGGACGGAGGCACAATTTTCCATGCAGGTATGTATAAACACACGCAAATGGACACAACTCAATGGTAATGAGCAGAGAGAACCTGGGGACAACCCTAAATATCTTCAAGTGTACCAGCAAGCGTATTGTTTAACCTTGGGGGAAAAAAAAATTGCAATTTTAGAACATTATCTTTCACCAGCACACCACTTTCTTTTTCTTTGCCTGTGAAACCAGGTTACCTTAGCTACAATGGGCGTGCAGGGCTCTGAGTCAGCAAAAAGCAAGCCATGCACCTTCTCCAGAACACAAACCTACAGAGCAGGGTGCTGGTCTGAAGGCCTGACAGCTCGCTACCCAGCAGCAGGGTTAGAAGCGGTGCTCCAGGCAAGGCCATTCAGCCTACACACAGCATCTTTTAGCAAGACACACCTTCCTTCCCCTTCACTTCACAAAGAAAGCACCTTCCTCCAGAAATGATGTCAGCCCGCTCCCTGCTCTTCCCTGAACCACATTCATAAGGGGAAAAACAAAAAAAAAAAAAAAAAAAGAAAAAAAAAAGATCTGATCTCAGTGGCTTTTTTGTATTATTATTTTTTATTTCTGCAACACACAAATTCAGAGATTCGGGATGGCAGAAGCAGCTGCCAGCTGGTGGGAGAAGTGGGGAAAGCAATTAAAAAAAAAAATAAAAAGGCACCACTCAACCCATGGTTCCTGCAGACACCACGATTGCAGGAGTGTGAATGCTTTTCTCACTTTCATCCAAGTACCGTGAATCCTGCGTGTGCCACACGCACGACCGAGAAAGGACCTGAACGGGCACTACTTTTCGTATACCTCATTCGTATCTTTAAGGCGACTTCACGTACAAAGAGCCTGATGGCACAGCATTGCAACGAACCCAAGCACAACCAGGCCAAGCACACACCCAGGAGTAGAGCTTAGTGGCAGGGAGAAACCTCTTTGTGATGGCTGCACCCTGCCTTTCCCAGCCCTGCAGGATCACAGGAGAACACGCTGCAGATGGGGCACGTTTAGCACCACGCATGGACCCGTGCCAAGCCACTTCAGGGAAGAATCAACCTTTGTGGTAGGTAAGAGAAGTCATCATGCTTTATTTCTTAAAGGTATGTTTAAAAAAAATAAGCCTTTTAGCCCGAAAATTTCTGAAGCGGGGAGACTGGAGTGAATCTGGGGCAATACTGGGCAAAGACCAGGCGAGACAAACAAAATTTAGGCTATCAGAAAAAACTACCCAGGAATTGCGTGCTTATGCGCATGATGCACGTAAAACACAACACCAGCATGGACATATAATCCACCCGGTTAACTCTGCAGCGCTTCCTGAACTCTTTAATAATTCACGACGCTGCCTTTGAGTGGCTGTGGAGCACTTTCACTGATGCTGGATATTCTCAAGTGGAATTTTCCACAAACGCTGTGCAGCATTACCTGCGTTCAGAGGACACCCACTCCTCAGCCTGTGAAGATCAATAGTGCTATCTATTTAGTTTTTATAGTCTTTATTTTACTGTTCTGGGGCATATTCTCTCTCACTACAACAAAAAAGAGCACGCCCTTCTGTAACGTTATCCTGTAGCTGGGACTCCCATCAAAGATCACTAATATTCACTCAAAAACGTTGTATTTGCACCCAGAAGAGGCCCCCAAACAAAAGCAGCGGATGGCAAGCTCACCTGCAGCGAGCACCAGTGACTACACTTCCATTGCTGCTGGGAACACTGGCTGCACGTGAGCTTTGGACAGCGAAACACGAGGAGAAGACAGAGATGGAGGCAGAAACACAACCATGAGGTGGGCATACATTAAGTTCCTTTCTACAATATTTTTTTTTTTTTTTTTTTTTTAATACAGCTCCCATTTTCCACACACAGGCAAACTGCCTCGGTCAAGAAAAATTGAGACAACCATGCATGCATCATACCCAGGAACACGAACGGGAAGTGCTTAAAAGATAGCCAAGGGCTGTCTTCAAAGCAGGCACATTCCCCAGAGGTGACTTTGAAGGTAACTTCAAGGCTCACTTCTGTGAGATCTGCACGTGAGTAGAAGTTGGTATCGAGGTGTGCTCAGCCACAACGACCGAGCTCCAGCTGTTCTCACCTAATGGTTTTTCGGCTAAATAACTCACACCGAGGCAACAGCAAGGGCTCCGAGTAGGCACAAGCATCGTCTGGCCAACAGCTCACTTCCATGGGACAACAAAAGTCACTGAAGACCAAAGCTAACATTTCCTAAGTTCGCTTGATTTACCTAAGGGATTATGTTCATCGGTTATCTGCAAAAAAAACCTAATTGAACAGCTTTTATTCCCAGGAACTAGGTGCGACGAGAGCCCCAGCTGACTGACAGCCACCCAGTCGTCTCCTGAACACCTGTCCTGTGGGGCTGAGCATGGAAAACTGAGTCCCTTCATAGCCTCTCCCAGGAAATAACAACTAAACTAAGAGGCAGCGTTACTCTGCATCACCGGGGCGACTCGGACCAAGGAACAACGACGGCGACAGGCGAGGCTGCACACCCAGGCTCACAGTTCGGCCAATTCTAACCCAGCACAAAACCCAGCCAGCTCACGAAGAAAACGATCCACGCCGAGGCCCGTAAGACACACACACACAAAGACACGCGCTCTGTTTTGGCATCAAAACTCTGCATAGATCAAAGACTCGCTTCAGGTGCCAGAGCCTTCAGGTGCCAGCTCCCGCCCGCTGCCGGCCACCGAGCAAAGGCTTCGGGAGCAGGGAAGGTGAGATCTTAAAGTGAAGAGTCTGCGACGCACGCACACACACACACACACATATATATATATTAGAAACTATGCAAACTAGAGACTCTACAGGTTCTTACTTTTAAGTCCATTTCCGAAATGCATTTTAAGTGCAAGTTGTGCTTTTTCATGTGCTTGTGCTGCCACCATCACCATTCAGCCGCCTGCCAGCGCCGCGTTTGCTCCCACACCGAGCCAGCCAGGGGAAAAGAAGCACCCCGCACACGGCTTCACCAGCAGGTAGAAATCTTCTGACTGCTTTTAAGACCGGCACGACAACACCAGGGCTTACAGACGCTTAGCCAACACGTGGGCACCCTCCATCCGTCGCTGGCAGGGATGCTGCAGAAGGCAGCACCGCCGTCGCCACGTCAGCAGGCTGGATCTGCAGGCCTGAATTTCGGGATCTAGAAGATGGCAACGGAGAGCGGAAAGCACAACAGAGTCTCACATATTTCAACAGCATTGCAGGGGAGAAAACCCACCTTGCATTTTTAAACAATTTATTGCATAATGTCATGATATGTGACTAGATACACTTCAGGCTACAGTGAGGACAAAAAAATCTCTAAAACCTTGAGTACTGGTGATACTGCGTTATGAAAAGGAAAAGAACGGCAGCACTTGGTTAGAACCGATACAAATCAACACATCTGGGCTTTTGTTTTTGCCTTTTACGAAACAAAGAGTCTAAACTGCAAAATAGCTAAACCCTAAGTGATGGAAAACGCTGGGATGTCACATTTGCCTTCTTCCATCCAAAAGTCTCCAAGACACTTTCGTTGACGCGCTGTTACGTGAATGCAAATTATTGCAAAGACAACAAGTGAAGTGTCCCTGTACTTCTCGATTTGGGTAAGTCAAGAGATGTTAGGCTAAGTCCTGTCCCCTTTTTCTAAGCAAAGCCGGGGGGAGGGGGGCAAACTCCTCCAGATCACTTCTGGGGCTCAATCATTATTCCACAGGTGAAAAGACAACATATAGAAGAACTTCACATAAAACAGTTCCCTCATATATATTTTTTTAAAACATTAAGATAGTGCAACTTTTTAAAACACATTTATCACAACACAAATTAATTCCTTGCATTCATCTAAGTTCTCAACTTTATACCTTGGCACACAAAACAGGAATTTTGATTCATATTAAAAAAAAAAAAAAAATGCACACCCTGGGAGAAAAAAAAAAGCAAACTGGCCAATTCTTCCCCCATTTATCTAGCAAAACCTTCTTCTTCTTCTTTCTGCCATTCAGTGAGTATAAAACAGGCTACACAAGCCTCATTTCTGTGCTAAGTTTCCTTTTAGAATTAAATAATTGAAATAGTTTATTAAAAAAAAAATAATATATCCCCCCCCTCCCCTGAAACACTGCTCGTAGACAAACTGAATGGAAGTTTGTATTTCTTTCGGTCTGCTTTGCATGCAATTCCCCTGAAAGGAATCAGAAACAAAGAACTGGTTTGCACGTTTGGTTTTACTAAGTTGTACCACGTGAAATGTAACAACATTGTGCACCGGAGCACGGGGGTCTTCCTCCGCCGCCCTGCTTGGATCTCTCTCGTCTTCAGTTCGAACGCACCCAGGCGAGTGACTCAGACCAGGTTCCCTGCTTTCCGCTCCTGGCCTTTGCTGGGGACAATTGTGCTCTCTGAATTGTTCTGCTGAAACTGAAGTCTGCTCCCCCTCTGCGAGGGAGGAGGCGCGTTGCTGTGCTGGTGATGGAAAAAAGAGGAGCCGGGGTAGTGCCCCATCACCTCGCTGTACGTCGGGGGTGGTCCTTCCATCCTTCCGTTGCTGCTGTAGTTGGTTGCACTTATGCCCGAATTGCTGCTCGGTGGGCAGGGGCCCCCATTGTACATCGAGATGTCTATCAAGTCGCTATCAAAAATGGTTCGGTTGGGCGGCGCCCTGACGGACTCCCGGTTGAGCTCCATCTGCTGCTCTGGGTCCCGGAGCTGCAGGGTGCACGGGCCCTGGTAGGGCGGCGGCTCTTCCCCGTCCGAGAGGGAAATGGTCGGAGGGAGGTCGATCTCGTGCTGCATGTAGGGGTACGTGGGCTGGAAGCGACTGAAACGGTCCCGCTGCATGAAGGATGGGGCGGTGAACCTGTCCCTGGACCTCGGAGCGTACATGATCTGCAACGGGAAGAGAGAGAGAGACGGGGCTGAGCAAAGCGCTGCGGGTCCTCCCAACTGCAGAAGAAGTGGTAACATGGAAAATGCTGCTCTTTGTCACCTAGCTCAGAGGTTGAATCCAGCAGATAGCGTGCTCCCACGTGCGTGCATGTGACAAAAGGGGTAGGAGTTGCAGGAAGGATCTAACACGAGATATTGGAGAGCGGTTTCACAAAGGAAGGCCGAGATCCTACACGGCTCCTTCTGACATTACAGCACGCAGAGCAGAGATTAGACAATCCTGCTGTTGTACAGAGTTAACACTTGAAGTTATTTTTCTCTCTAATCTTCACAATTAATTAGTTCCGAGAAAATGAAATGCCCCAATGCTGAACTTCAGCTGCAGCTCGAGCCTCCCCCTCCTACTCTGAGTTAAAGTAACCCCCTTCATCATCAAGGAATTTCAGTTTTAAGTGCATTTTGTGGAGGTCCAGCATATCTCACGCCTTCACCACACGAGCAGATCAGGTGTCCTCCACCCCCTCAGTTCTCAGCCAGACCTCAACCTCCAGGGGGCTCTGGGTGTGGAAAAAATGCCTCTGGCACATTAAGCACTGGAGAAGGTCAGGATTTACAAGAGGAAGTTTGGGATACTCTGTGAGGAGCTATCTGTTCCAAATCTGGACAGACACACCAGCTTCTCAGACCCAGATCTATCCAGTTGCTCTTTTCGTTTCTGGGTCCACGCAGGGTCTTCATTCCCTGACCCCACACATGCAGTGCCAGCTACCAGGAAGATTCAGTTTGACACAGGAGAGCTGTGCCACCACTCAGGACAACAAGTGACAGTGTCTGTGGCTAGCCAGAAGACAGAAACACTGGTAACAGAGCATTTGCTGCAAATTTGGGAAAAATACAGGGGGAAGAGCAACAGGCTGACCAAATTCCATGGAAAACTCCAATTACTGAGCCAATGCATAACTCTTATCTGTGAACAGCTACTGTGCTACAGGGAGCTGCTGATGGAGATAAAGCCTCAGGTAGCTAGAACTTCACTCTTTTAATTGAAAACATCTTAGACGTTTACTGAATGGGAATTGAGACAGACTCAGTTGTCCACATGAATCTGGCTCTTGATCTACACTGAAAAGGCGTAATTTACTGAGTAAGTCTTGAGGGGAGGCAAATATACGTAACAAAAAGGAGGAAAGCACATCGCCAAAGACAGTAAGAAATCTGACTTTACCTCTGAAGCACCCTGGCGCGACACCGAGCTTTCTGAAGGCCACAAGCACCCTTCCTGGAATGTAGGAAGAAAACAACAAATGAGAGAAATCAACAGATGACACAACAATCCTAACTCGACACCAAAACTCTCCCGAGCAGTCAGCTTCTAATGACTGGTTATGCACACCTGGACAGGCCCCACTCCTTCCTTCCGAGAAGCAGAGCAGGCAGCAGCTCTGCCCCCCACCCAGCCGAGCTCAGCGTGTCGGCAAGGTGCCGAGCTGGTACCCGTCACCTCCCAGCCGGCGGTGCGGCCACGTCAGCACGGGCAGCTGTAGGGAGGTAGGACGAGGCTCGTCTCGGCGGCGAGGATCCAGGTCACACGCAGGAGTCAGAACAGTTCACAACAAAACCTGACGTCTGCAACGTCGTGAAGTGACGCTCACTCTAAACCCAGGACAATCCTGGTCAAACCTGCCCGTTGCCTAAATCCCTGCGGCAATGAAAGCGCTGAGGTTTCAGCCACTGGTTCCCCCCTTCAGCCACCTTCTCAGGCCAAAGCATTTTCTCCCTCATGCCCTAGAAGTCCGTTCTGATACCATACCAACATCCGGGGCAGAATAAAAGGGCAAAGAAAAAATTGTGAATATGGGAAAATAGCTTCAGGTATATTGTTGGTTTTTTTTTTTCTCCTCAATTAATTTTTAGAGTCACAATAACCACTGCCATTCATTTATCTTATCGGAAAATTTCAAAGCTGAAAAGGGCACCTCAGAGGGACTATAAAGGACAGAATTACAGTCTTAGTGAAAAAAAAAAAAAAAATCAATTATCTGGTCATGAGCATTGTCTTGGTGCTAAGCAAAGTTTCCTGATGTTACAGACAAGAAATTTCAGGAACAGGAAAGAAAATGCACGCTGCCCCCAAAACCATTACCCTGTATAGCCTACCCTCAAATCCTACCGTACTGCTTTTTCTCACCACAGCATCTTTGAACATACTTCAGATGTAAAAATAGACCTAACTCGATGTTCAGCACGGCTCTCAGAGACCAAAAGCCGTCTGTGATCTTGTCAGGAGAGTCCAGCACAGAGGAAAGCTGCTCTGAGAGGAATCTCCCACAGGATTCAGCTGTTAAGGGAAATGCTTCGAATAACAAAGCTGGTCAATCACTTTTCTTTTGGAGCTTCAGAGAGCAGATATAGAAGGCTGACAATCGCAATTATTTACAACTTCCTTTTGCAAGTGTCCCCACTCACAAAGGCCTGATATCAAGGACAAATCCTGGGTAGGTTCGTATGCTTCAGTGGCTATAAAAGATTTTGTCAACTGCAGAAATGATATCTGTGCAACGGTAGTGGCTCAAATTATGAGTGTCCACCTTCCTTTCCACCTCTCCATCACCCAGATGCCCTCATTCTGAAATAGCTGAGGTTGTATCTGCGCTATTGAAGACAGCCAAGTTATCAGTGGCTGGCCAAGCAGGCTCCAAATTTGTTGTACTGAAGTAAAATCTGTGAGTCAGAGCTAAAGTGCCCAGTTAACAGCCCACGAACTACACCTCCCATGCAGCCCCACAGCAGGTTCCTTCAAACCACGGCTTGTAGGACAGCGTGTAGCTGCTCCCCACGCCGAGAGGGAGCAGGACCTGCAGGCTGTGCCTCGGTGCCCAGAGCTAAGAAGCAGCCCTGGAAACAGAAGCAGCCTGACAGGGACTGGAGGTGCTGTGTACCTCTGAGATGCTGAGGATGCAAGGATGTGCAACAACAGCCCCTGTGACGGTGTGTCCCACAGCCCACCTGCAGCTACCACCTTCCCGGAGGTTTTCTGGGGGATGACCAAGACAGAAAGGGGGCAGACAACAAAAACCATGCCAGTGCTTAATTATGAATGGTTCTGTGGGGTTTCTATTTATATATTTGAAGGGTACTACAAAACAGGAGAATCATTTATGCATACTATCATGTCCAACAGCTAAGAGAAAACCCGGGAAATCAATAAAAGACTGAAGACATTGAAGCACTTTGCTGAATCCTGCTCTGAAATGCTACAGAAGTTTTCTGATCTTTGCCTTCTATAAGTACACCCGCTCCCTCCATAAGGCGGCCTCTGTCTGGACAAGAGAATTGCATGCAAACAAGCATCTGCCCATCTTGCCAATTCTGGCCTTTGCAGCAGGTTTACCATCTACCTTCCTCAAGTCTCCATCTGAGGAAAATCACCCGTCCCGACACCAGGCAGGACGTTTTCTTGCAGGGGTCATACATCACCTACCCGCTTCTTGCGTGTACATGGTAGCCTCAGCCCCTTCAACTCGCTCCTTCTTAGACTACCAGTCTGCAAGCGTGAACTTGAATATTTATAAGCGCCACGGAGGAAAGCCCGTGCGTTCATTCCCTGTGCTGTGCCCAATTTTAGCATCGCTAGGTCCTGGAATGAACAAGGCTACGAGTCTTCGTGGTAAATCCCAGCTCCTACAAATAACGCCAGAGCAAGTGAGGTCTGACGGCTGAAGCTACGTCTTTTGCTGCCCTTAGCTGCTCCTGGGTTTCATGACAACGTACAGAAACGAATGTTGTGATTAGGTTTGGAAATAACAGCGCCATTTAATAAATCCAGCTGGGCGATTACTTAATTATCTCGTGGTAATGGTCATTTACGTCAATGTTTAGAACTTAGGAGACTGGATAAACCCATGATAACTTGCTTAATTTATGTTTTACCAAGATTTACAGCCTCTAGATTCAAACAGTTTAGGAAGACGGCTTCCCAAGGCCACTTTTTAATCACTGAGCTTCCTGGAGCACGCGCTGTCATCCAGCCTCCGTGGTTCAGCATCAGCACACCGACAGATGGGAGGCAAGAAACTTACTGGAAGATTTCACAACTCAAGACTCATTTCAGGTAAGAATGTATGCTCAGTTAGAAAAAACTCCTCAGACTGTAATGAAGCAAGAACAACCCCTACAATCACAAATTTGCTTATTTACTGACTCCCTTAAGGAGTGGCTTTGTGTTTTTTTTTTTTCCACTTTTTAGTTTTTAACAACTAGAGCTCTGCCTGAAATGGTACTTCCTGGGAAACAAAAGTCAGGTTTTCACTCTCTGAAATGCTTTTATGGGTATTATGGGTATTAAGAGGGTCACTCTCTTCCCCCTAACTAAACTCAAATTTTACGTACATAATTTTACACTTATATATATAAAATAATACCCCTCTCTCTTTTTTTTTTTTGTAGGCGAAGTGTTTCAAGTGGCAGTGTAGTTTCCGATTTTGGCCCTAGGTGGCAGTGACATATTACAGCACATTTCATCAGTGCCCTACTCCAGGAACACCCACGGGCCCGTTCCTCCCTGCCCTGCCCGTTCTCAGTTGATGCAGAGCATCCCAGCTCTGCAGCTCACAACGCTTTCCCTCCCAGACATGAGGGGGGCGAAACTACTGCCTTGTCCCTAGCAGAACGACACGAACAAAGCCTCTCCTTCCTTTATAAGTTTGTTTTTTTTTTCCCCCCAAGGGCAGGAAAGGTTACAGCACCTTGCAGAATAAATGACACAGCACCAACAAGAAGTTCAAGAGAGGTAATTACGGAGTCAGAACTCTCACTCTTACTCTGCCTCCTGACACTTCCAGCGGTTATTTCTGTTACTTGCTGCTTTGAAGTCTTTATTTCCCCAACCCCACAGCACTTTGCCACGCGAAGTAATCTTCATTTCATGGCAGCGAAGGAAATACACGTTATTATGCATCCTCCTTGATTTGGAGATGAAGCAAGCTGCCCAAAGGTGCCACAACGAGTCAGTAGCCATCAGGAGCCGGCGCTCCTCGCTTCTAGCCCTACCTGCAGGCCTCCTAGATGCTGTCTCCCCCAGACCTGAATTTCTGCTGGTATTACACCCGTGGTGAAACTCTGCCAAACGCACGCTGTGTGTTTTAAGGGTTTGTATGTTTTAAGAGCCACACCAGGAGGCGGGGGGCTCGCCCTGGGAGGTGAAGCAGCATCCTCAGCAGCACCACGACAGGAAAACCCAGTATTTCTGTGCCCTCAGTGTTTAAGGCCTCAGCACACTAATCATGGTAATAAAGACCCCAGAAGGGATAAAAAGGAAGGGAAAACAGAAAAGAAAAAACAGGAATTTAGACTGGAACTGATGGGCACGCAGAAAAGCACGGTTACAGAACAAGGATGCAACAGCATGAATTGGTTGAAGACCAACTCGCAGATTTTCTGGGGTCAGAAAATCTTTTCTGCCCTTCAAGTGTTGCTCACACTTGGGATTCTGGTGATATTTCCTCTTCTTTTAATACTCTGATTTCTGGACAATGAGAATTTCAACCTCTAGGCCTTTTTTTTAAAAAAAATAAATAAAAAAATAAAAATTCAGCCAGATGAAGAAGAAACACACAAGCACGTAAGCACACATTGCATTTCGTTATTTCAGAGGCCTGACCCCACAAGTTTTACAGGTGCGAGGCTGTAAATAAATATTTAATATTCTACTTCTTATAAAAAGAAGCACAATAAGTGAGATTGGCAGTCGGTGAGCTGGCCTCTTCAGGGCAGCTGCAGCTCAGCTGTTGGAGGGCACCCTCATCCAGAAACAGGACAGGCCTGAGGAAAAGGCACAGAGCTGAACGTAGCACAGGCATGGAGGGGGACAGAAACAAAACAAAAACAAAAAAAAAGCCCATCTGAGTAAGAAAGGACAGATCCTGTCTCTGGCTACACCTCTGCAACCTCAGTCAGGTGGGGGTGGTTCCTCTTCACAGTTCCCTGCAGGAACCAGCCAGTTCATTTACTGGTTTGGTTTACAAAATACTGCTGAACTTCCCCTGTTTTCGCTCACTGTTTCTCTGCTGACAAAAGGCCTGAGTCAGAACGACATTCCCTCTACGCATTAGTGGTTAATGCACATTTAAATCCATTTTCAGAGCCTGTACACCACAAGAAGCCTGTTCCCTTGGAAGAAAACCCACTTCCCATCAGCACTGGCACACAGACCGAGCCTGCCTGGTTAAAAGGCAGATGCATTTCACAAGGCACAACCCACCCTGCGCCTCGCAGCACGCGCTGCCTGTTCACCTTCTGCAATCCACTCCGCTTGGGACAGCGAGACGGGACTGGTCATTTCCAGTTTCACATCACCAAAAAACCCACGTCCGTTCCCTGCTCCTCACGCCCTGCGCGCTGCTTCTACGGCTTGTGCTGCAAACAGAGCACGGCTGGTTTCCACCAGCATTTCCTTCTGATGCTTAAGACAAAGGAAAATTCAAAAACAGTCGATGTCTGACCTCAGAGACTGCCACAGGGCTCTGCCCCACGCATCTGACCTTTTATTAAGAATGGCTTCGGTTTATCAGAAACCAAGATGAGTAACAGCGATGACAAACCCACACCAGACAGTTTTCGGAAGAATTAGTAACCACTTCTTGCCAACCAATTACCAATTCCTACGAAGCCCTCACTTGACTACGATTATCGGTACTTACAAGGGTGCCATCAAACCGAAACTGGGTCAGTGTTTTAAAAATGATTTAAGAGCAGTTTTGGATACTACAGCGGGGCTCCCGAGTCCCC
Source organism: Netta rufina (assembly GCF_964035555.1). Classification (NCBI taxonomy): domain Eukaryota; kingdom Metazoa; phylum Chordata; class Aves; order Anseriformes; family Anatidae; genus Netta; species Netta rufina. The sequence goes on from NC_140124.1 coordinate 103,726,390, forward strand.
AGTGTCAAATCCGACGTCCTTATTTGCAGGAAGATGGTATTTCCTCCCTGGCTTCCAAGAGAGAAGGCGCCACTCGCTCTAATAACAGACGATACTAACGAACCATGCGCAGGAAATAATGGGTTTCTTCATGCATTTGACAGCTCGCTGCCATTTTAAAAGATTTGTGAAGATGAAAATGTGTTGCCTTTATCTCAAATCATGTCATTTGAGCTCCTCGTAGCAATTATAGTTAACACTTTTCAGACAGAAGCGTGGTTCTTAAATTAGTGTGTCCATTTCAAAAAAACCCTCTCAAATTAATCTAGGCAGTTTTTCCAGCCCAGAAGTCCACAAGGTTACGGTTTTGCAAGCTGTAGTTTCATCTGTAACTAAGTTAGAGCTCCTAGTTATCAGGACGATGGACACCAGGGCCGCCTCCTCTCTTTCCTGCACAGCCTCCAAAGTTAAGAGTCACCTCAGCAAAAACGTGTTAAAAAGCAACTGGTTTTCAGCCAGATTAGCTCCCTGAAGCACCTCATCACACCCCTGTGATACGGAGCACAAAGAAGGAGCTTGAAACACACAACCAGGATGGAAAGAAGGGTGAGACAAAGCTGCACCCAGCACATCCCACCCAGCAAACTTCTGGCTCCCGAGGCAAGTCATGAGCCCCTTTACTGCTGGGTCGACTTGGGACAGCCTTGGAAAAGCTGGATGGAGATTCAGCCTTCAGCCTCTGGCTCTCTAACAAATCTTGGCCACTCCAGGCCCCTGAGAAGGATCACTTTCCTCGTATTTTCTTGCTGCTTGAATGAAACATAAACACGACGTTCTCCTGGGCAGCTACTGCTCTAGTGTTTTGGATCCAGCAAACTGTCACTACAGCTTCACAAAGCAGTAATAGCGGTAAAACTCCAAGATATTAGTAAATATCTAAAAAGTCACAACATAAATGTCAGTTCTTCATACCCCAGGTGATCTCCATTTACTCCTTCCATTCCCCCTCACATCACAGCAGCAGCAGCTAACAGGACGCCACACCTGAACTCCCAAACACACGATGAAACACGCTACGTAGGGCATAGCAGGGTCTAAGAATACTCAAAGGCAGTCAATTTTAAATTTCCATTCTCATTTTTTTGCCACTGACAAATCCAAGGGCAGCAACAGAGCTAACTCTAGGAAGAACTGAAACTAACACTGGAAGTTTTTCCAAGAGTTGTGCTATCAGAGCTTCTCTGCAGGCTTGGATGCAGACAAGTACAACATGAGGACAAGGGATTTGGTGGAAGGGTTCGTTCGTACTCACCGTCTGCAGAGTTTCTTCCTGTCTTCTGCTCTGGCTCTGCCGGTTGATGAAAGAGCGTGTCGAGAGTTTGTAATGGTTCAACAAGCAGATGATCACTACCACCATAACAGTTATAACCACAATTATGATGATGATCTGAACAAACTCCAGTTCAGCTAAAACAAAGAAAAAGAAAGAAAAAAAAAGTCAGTCACAGACAGAATGTAATTCATCAAAGAACAGCCCCAAAACACTCGGTATTTCATCAGAACTGATGCTGTCCGCTTTGCAAAGTTTTGCAAAGAAAATGACGTCCTAAAAAGTATGAAATGTTTCACTCTTTGGCATTGCTAGTCAATCAGTATGAGTGGCCACAGCTCAGGTCTAAGTTGAGAAACTTCTTGGTGATCCTTCGCAGCTTCCTTTACAGGAATAAATTCTTCAGCATGAACAATTCCGTTGGGTAACAAAGAAAACTTATTTTAAGAGCCACCTGCGACACCAATAGAGGCCAGAAGTCCTGCAGAGAGGACTCGGGACGCTGTACCTAGTGATCCAGCGATTGCTATTCTGCTGCTGGACTCAAACAACAAAACAAAAAAATCAGGAAGACTACAGGAGGGAAACTTTTCTTCATTTTTATCAGCTAAATCGTGTGAAGACCTAAGTCAAGCTGCAAACAGCCTTTTTCTCCTTTTGGATCTACACCAAGTGCCTTCTTTAATTACTTACTTCTCTCCAACTAGAGTAAAATTAACTTTTCCAGGACACTCCCATTCAGCTAAACGGCTAAAAAAAGAGTTCTGGTACTCAAAACCAAGACGTGTTCCACCATGGCTAAAAAGAAACCAGGGTCTTGGCTGTCACACAAAATACGATTACAATGAGCGCCGTCAGAGCCCATCACCTTATCAAAAGTCCCACCTCTGCACAAATACTGAGTATATTTAGAAATGAGTCTCTCGCAGCCACTCTTGCACCCTTCCAGCTCTCCCGGAGCAGCACGGATGAGCAATGTAAGGGAAGAAATTGCCCTTTGGAAGTTACACAGTCGTAGGTATTTCTATGGAAACTGCGCTCGCTGCTCGCTGGGGATGCTCTCATCTTGAGAGACAACTCCAGTCACCGGGAGGAGGTCCCCGGTTGTCACGCAGGTAGGAAGCAAAGCAGCAGGAGAGTTACTCAGTTCTCAGCGCTTGGCAAAAACGACCCTGCTTTTGGGCACCAAAACGTGAATCTGGGGGAATCGCTATCAAATTCCTGCTTCAAAAGGCCAACGAGAAAAGAAAGATACCAGAAAAAAAAAGAATAATAAAGCCAAAGCAAACAGAGAAACAAGCCTGTTCTCTCTTATCATATCTCTTTCATTTGTAGTCATCCTCACCCTCCTGTGCAATACCAGTAGCCGAAGCTTACGCAAACACCACTGTGAAGCCGAGCTAGAAAAACGTCCTTCACGCACAAAACGCAAAACCACCTGTGGCGGAGCTGAGGGAAACCCCAAGGCGGTTTCCTTATTCTCGGGCTCCTTGCAAACAGCGTGACCACCACCACCACTTACAGATGTTCCCTTAGTCAGCACTTTGCTCTGCTTTTGCCATCATCAATGCCCCACATCAGCAATGGCCACTTTTTTTCCTGAGTCACCAGAGGTGTCACCGCCAAGAGATCCAAAGGCAGGAAGCACGGAAATCAATTAAAACCAACCCCCCAAAATAGCGTTGAACTACAAAATCATTTTTTCCTGGCTCAAAAGCGCAGAATACAGGCTTGCCACTGCCGACAACCGCTGCAATTCAGCTTCTCCGGCTACCGAGCACCAAAGGGCTTCTGTACCCCAAACCCTTTTATTCCCCGCTTGGGTCCAACGCAATCCTTCGGACTGGAAGTTGAGGGACTGCTGCTAAAGGGCAACACGTGAAGCGAGCAATGTTGATTTAGGCTTTCCTAGAATGCAAAGATCACTGGACTGACACGCTGCTTCTGCATCTGCCAAGGGCAGAGTCTTCTAAATTTATCGAGCTCCCAGCATTTCGGCGGCGGGGGACAGCACCTCTCCTTTGGAAATCGGGGCTCAGGGCCGTCCGCGTTTCCCTTCGGCGAGGGGAGGAATCTCTGGGGACGCTGGGCTAAACCTCGGCCGTGTGCTGGAGTCGCAGGAGGATTTTCCAAGTTCAGCGCTGCCCCGCCAGCACGGAAACGCAACCAAGCATCCTGCTGACGTCCGGGAGGAGGGGAGGACGGCGCTCACCCTCTTCTTCCTCCAGCTGGGTTATGGTGAGGAGAGGAGAAGGAGCAAAGAGAGGCGGGCAGGAGACAGCTCTGTTTGCTGGCACCGCTCAGGGCACTCAGTCACTTGGGTCCCTCGCCCCCCTGCCACACGTGTGGGGTGTGTAACAGCCCTCACAGCCCTGGCACTACCTCCCAGAAACGTATATTTTTTTCCTAATAAGGTCTTTTTCCACCAATAAAGCTGGGGGAGAGGCTTGGGGTGCCAGGCGGTTTCACCTCCCGCTGTGTGTGGGCTGTGGCACTTACGCTGGGTTTCTTTTCTGTGTGTGTGTGTGTGTGGGGAGGGGGGGATTTTTCCTCACAGGGCACGAAAAAAAAAAAAAAGGCAGAGTTCACAAAAACGCCTTCAAAAGGGAAAAAAAGCAAGCAGGGGAATTGCCCTGTCAGGGCACTCACGGCTCCGTCCCCCACCAACCCCCCTGTGCCAGGAGTCCCGCACCGCCCCCCGCACCCCCTCCCCGGCACCCCCCGACCCCTCCTGCCCCACGGCGAGCCCCGGGGGGGTCTCTTCTCCCCCAAAACCCCCCCCAAAAAACCCCTTAGCACGCCCGGGGGTACCTCCGTCCGCCACCAGCTCCCTCAGCCGGGCGTCCTTCCCCGCCGTGCCGTTAAGCCGCTGGGCGGCCATGCTGCCGGCCGGGCCCCGCATCACCCGCCCGCCCCGGGCTCCATGCGGGGGCCGCTCCGTGCCTCAGCCCAGCCCGGCACAGGGCACAGGGCACAAGGCAGCGGCGGGGCCCGGCCCCCCGTTACCGGCCGCCGGCTGCCATGGGGCGGCGGGGAGCTGATGGGGTGCGGGGGTATAGGGTATGGGGGGGGGGGGGGGGGGGTGGTAGTCCCCGCTGCCCTCGGGTCGAGCCTAACCTGGCGAGCGGGGCTGGGTCCCCGCGGGGGTGATCGGGGAGAGGAAAAATAAGAATTAGGAGCGGCGGGGAGAGAAAAGCCAGCCCGCCATGGCCGCCCCCACCCGCACACACAGCCCCAGCCCCAGCCCCAGCCCCAGCCCCAGCCCCAGCCCGCCGCCCCCACGCCAGACCCGCGGGCAGCGAGAGCGGGCAGCTTACCGCACCGCACCGCACCGCGCCGCTCTTTAAGCCCGGCGGCCGCCCGGCGGAGCCTCCTCGCCTTCCTCCTCCTCCTCCTCCTCCTCCTCCTCCTCCTCTTCCTCCTCCCGCCAGCTCCGCTCCCTCCTCCTCCTCCTCCTCCTCCCGCCCCCGCCCTGCCGCCGGACCCGGCGCCGCTCGCCTGGGGGAGCCCGCGGGGAGCAGGGCGGGAGGCGGGGCGGCTGCCGCCGCCGCCGCTCGCCCCAAAATGGAGGCCGCCTCCCCCCCCCCCCCCGGCCAAGGAAATTAAAAAATAAAAATAAAAAATAGAGGGGGAGGGGAAATGAAAATTGCCACAGGTTTTGGGCTCCCGTTTCCTGCGCGTCCTTGGCACAACTCCCGGAGGCTGCCTGCCCTTTAAAGCCCTCTGCCTGCCCCGTCCCGGCCACGGAGCCGCTTTTTCTGGTTAATTTTCTCCCCGTAGCAAGCCCAGTGATCACCCAGCGCCCTCCTTTCCTCCCATACCTGCTTAACCAGCGGGGCCAAGCCTTCCTCCGAGGTCCTCCTTATTTCCCTGGATCATGGGAGATGGCCAAACCCCCAGCAAACGCTCTGACCATGGGGCGATAGCCACTGCTCCCCCCACGCCTCACATCTGCAGACCAAGCCCTTGACTCAAAGTCAAGGAGCAAAAGCCAGGAGGGGAGAGGGCCTCAGAGAAGTGATCCCACTTAGATCACAGAATCACAGAATTTCTAGGTTGGAAGAGACCTCAAGATCATCGAGTCCAACCTCTGACCTAACGCTAACAGTCCCCACTAAACCATATCCCTAAGCTCTACATCTAAACGTCTTTTGAAGACTTCCAGGGATGGTGACTCCACCACTTCCCTGGGCAGCCTGTTCCAGTGCCTCACAACCCTTCCAGTAAAGAAGTTCTTCCTAACATCCAACCTAAAACTCCCCTGGCGCAACTTAAGCCCATTCCCCCTCGTCCTGTCACCAGGCACGTGGGAGAACAGGCCAACCCCCACCTCGCTACAGCCTCCCTTGAGGTACCCATAGAGAGCGATAAGGTCGCCCTTGAGCCTCCTCTTCTCCAGGCTGAACAAGCCCAGCTCCCTCAGCCACTCCTCGTAGGACTTGTTCTCCAGGCCCCTCACCAGCTTCGTCGCCCTTCTCTGCACCCGCTCAAGCACCTCCATGTCCTTCTTGTAGTGAGGGGCCCAAAACTGAACACAGTACTTGAGGTGCGGCCTCACCAGAGCCGAGTACAGGGGGACAATCACTTCCCTAGCCCTTCTGGCCACACTGCTTCTTATGCAAGCCAGGATGCTGTCGGCCTTCTTGGCCACCTGAGCACACTGCTGGCTCACAGTCTTCTCAGTTCTTGAAGGGCCAACATTTGTTCAGTAAGATATTGTTGCACCGGTGCAGGCAGAGTGACTGAAAACTGGCTGCAGACTGCTGTGTCCATAGGCGAGGCAAGCGCCAAGCATCCTCAGAGCAATGGTTGGCTCCTGACCTATTTGTGAAGAATTTATCGTCAGGTTTCACGTTTCAAGCCCTGTAGAAGCTGAACAACGGGGCAACAAGTGCCAGATATCCCATCAAAGCAGGCCCACGGGGACCTGCCTCCTTCTCGGATTGCCTGCCTTATCGCTGAGGTGTCACCCCGACCTCAAACCAGCACGGCCGCGCTGGAGGAAGAAAGGGCTGAAGCTCCCCAAGCCGGCTGTGGCGCTCCTCCACAAACCATTACAAGCCTGGCATATTAATGATAAAGCCGAGGGCTGGTTAAACTGGGTAAGTTTTAGGTGAAATTTTATCAAGCCTGTAATTGCTGTTCTGCCTCCTATCTCCTCAGTCTTGACTGCGGAAACAAAAAAAAAAAAATCATTCTGGAAGCCACAGGACCCAGACCTGCTTTTTTATTTTACTAATAGCAGAGATGGTAATCTGTGAAACAGAAGAAAACACAATCTTCAGTGACCAAAACTGGGCAGACACCGTTTCTCAACATGACTTTTCCATTTACACTATTTACCCTTTTTTTTTTTTTCCTTCCTCTGCTACTCCGCAGACATTAACAACTATACCAAAAGGTACGAAGCTGGTGAAGAGTAAGAGAAAAAACACGGCTTTGAAACTGGAAAATACAGGGCTGCTTCCCCCTGCCCGCTGCTAGCCTGTGTGGGTGTCGCTCGCCTGGGGAATCTGGGTGCTGTGGGGCTGGCCACAGATCCGATCCGATCTGAAACCGAATGGCTTGCTGCTCGCTGGGTGAGTGATCATAAAAAAGGAGGTGGGAAATGTTGGTGGTGGGACAGAGCGGGAGACCAGGAGAGCCTTTCTGGTGGGGGCCTGCGCCTGGGCTGGCTTCAAGCAACCGCAGACGTGCACGATGACTTCCCGTGCCCCCACCTCTCAAGCTGCCACCTCCTGGGGTAAACTTCCACCTTTCTGGTTAAATCTGGCGCCTATAGGTTCAGTTTGTCGGAAAAAGTTTCTGAGGAATGACACCACACCAGGAAAAGTAAAAGTGCCTTTCCCATTTGCGGTGAATTCAGGTAACTCGCGTGCCCGCACATGCACATCCAGATACATTATGTCGCTGTGTTTATTGTGATGAGGTGCAAGGAACCAAACAGATGGGAGCAGCCTGGAGATTAGTGAGACAAGCGAAAAAAAGCAAGTTTTGGGAGGGATTTAACGCAGAAGAGGACAGTGTTGAAGGCCTCTAAATTAACTTGCTGTTAAAGCCGTTCTTTAATAGGAAAGATTGTGAAACTGATTTCTATTTTCTTTTTTTTCTTTTCTTTTTTTTTTTTTTTAATCACCCTTTGCAATCCTCAGCTAAAGACCTGCCTCCAAATCTTGTTTCCTAGAAAAACCCAGCAGTCCTTGATGCACAGCTAGCCACACAGCCCACATGCTCCATGTGCTGGCCACGCATCCGCTAGGTTGTTTTCCTGTGCCGGACACAGGGTTCAGTCCGGGACACAGAATTATAACATGCTGTTTGAAAAGCAGTCACATTTCAGCCCTGACTATCCTCGCTTTGTTTACACTGGCGAGTGACACCATCTACTCGTGAGCTATCCCCACTGCAGGTCTACCCGTCCTCGCACAGGTAATTTACAGCCGTCTCCTCCGGCAGGGTTAAACGCTGCCGTGCTGATCACACCCTGGCCCCGTTTAGCCGGGAGACTGCGCTGCTGATACCTTTGATGCTCCCATGCCACTGCTGGAAAACAGGTACGGGATTTCCTAGCATTTCCTGACGCACAAGGAATGGGAAACTCTGGGCACGGGGCTGATGAGCAGCGCAGGCTGCTCAGACCATGGAAACAGCCCTACGAGGGACAAAGAAAACAGGTGGCCGAGAACCAGGTTTCCAGGCAGGTATCCATTATATTGAACACTGCTATACAGCGACTTCCACTTCTTTTAATCATTGACTACCTCAGTCCTCCAGTTAGCTCTATTAAAATCTTGGGAACCAAATCAGCCATGTTGAAAACACCGCAACCCCTTCGGTCCTTCATTTTGATCATATTTCACAGCTTTTGGCTTATTTTGAGCTCTAATCTAACCACTGGTTGTAGAAATGAGCCATTTAAATAAGAGAAAACAAGTTAATGCAAGAAAAGGTCACAATGTTTTTGTTTTAATTCCATGCTTATTCAAAGTTATCCCAACAGCAACTGCAATGGAGCAGTGAGCTCTACAGAGTCCCAGTGGCTGTTTCCAAACAATTTCCAGCAAGTACAGGGAAAAATCATCCTTCATTATATATATTTTTTTTAGCCCATTCAAACAGGAGCTAGAGGAGATGCACTAAGGACCACATTAAAAAGCTGAGAGATCGCATCATGCATTTTCTTACCATAGGAACAGATGAAAGTTAAACGAGAGACAGAATTAGCATGGGTGCTAGAATCCATGCATATGCAAGAATCCACCTCCAGCACAAAACTGAAAGCCCTGTTGTAGAAATATAGGTTGCTAAATAAGCTATTAGCAGTATTTTACACACAGAAAAGGAGCATTCATTCTTGCAGGAAAGCATGCTTTTCGGGGTTACAGAGAGTCTCCTGCCAGGTGGATTATTCAGTTCATGAATCTCGACTGCCAACAAACTCCCTGCCAGCCAGGAAAAGAAAACAATGGGCACTTGGCTTCAGATTAACAGGCTATCAAGATATTTCAGTGCTTTCTAAGGTGTAGGGACAGACTTGAAGAAGCCGTATGGTGCAGAAACCCTTTCAGATCACAAGAAAACCCAGAAACTTTGGGTTTAAAAAAAAAAAAAAAAACACAACACAACAAGAAGGGCAAGACACAGAACCAAGACAAGAAGGGAGAACTGAACCATGATAACAATAAAGTACAGAAAATACAAGCTGAATATGATGAGCTTTCTTTTATTTCTGACATTAATATAATCAGCTGGTTTAGAGATACGAGACTATGCCTCACTGATGTTGCAGTCTAGCGCCTGAAAGCAAAAATGAAGATGGGAACCCAGAAAAGTGGTATCCAAAGAAATTTGGGGGAGAAAAAGAAGCAACGTAATGCACTATTTGAGGTCCGTGATGCCAGAAAATGTTTTTTAAAGCCCACGATGCCGATACAAGCTGGTATAAACATTTAAGAGTGAATAAGGGAAATACATTGATAATGAAAAATGGGTCTATGAGCAAAAATCGAGTAATTTTCTTCCTACACTTTCATCCTATGGTTTTCTCATCGTTTGTCTTGCAGCATTTGCATACATGCTGTCTGGATGTGTAATCATAAGGGAAATTAACCCTGGATAACCCCATGCGGCAGCACGTTTACAGATTTTGCTGCAGAGAAAACAACTCCAGGAATAAAATTGGGGATGTTCAGCCCATCGGAAATCAAGTGAGTCACACACATGATAGGTCTGAAGGATGGGAAAATCTCTTTATGAGAACAGGCCATTAAACATTACAATCGAGCATAAAATTGCTCTGCCACAGTATTTTGTTTTATTTGCATTGTTAAATTTCTTCTTCTAACAATAATGGATAGTTTATAGCACTAATGATTTATACAAAAGGAGCTGCGCAAATGAATCCCAAACGGGCAGCTTCTTTCCTAAGAATTGTAGACTCAGTTTCCTTCAGCATGATCGCAAATCGGTGACTCACACAGATTTCGCATCTGCCTCGGGATACAGCGGCGCGGCTTCTAACGAGGTTTCATGATGGATTAAGGTCCTATGGTGCAAGAGAGGTGTAAAAACTTAGGCAAATTAAAAAAGGCATACTGCATATCCACCAATTTCCATGGCGCAATAAGCAGAGATGCTTTGCCATTAACAACTGTTATCACTGAGACCTGTTTGACTGTTTTACTAAGTGCATTGCTTCTGGCTTAGATGAGAATACATTGTTTGTATACAGATCATTTATGTCCACGCACACACACACGTTTCTCCCTGGTAAATCAATATAATTGATCTGGAGAAGGGGTCACAGTTTAAGAGTGTTTAAATTGGTCTGCACAACACATTCACCTCATCTGCAGTGCACCCCAAAAAATGGATGGGGACTGAGATTTTTAATGTGCACAACGATTGGGATTTGCTATGGCTTATAACCTATTTTATGATACAACTGAGTGTCTTATTCCCAGCCCCCAGCACCCCAAAACTGTTAGTCAAGTCCCCTCAAATCAGAAGAGGAGGATAAAACAACACTGGGATAGCCTTAGATCCTATCTTCACAGCATTTCTTTGACCTCTGAGTCAACACGGAGATATTTGTGAACAATTCCAGCAGCTGAAGCTTTCAAGAAGCCACCCAGTTTGCAGTACGGCCTGGAGAACTGGCAGCACTTGGAATAAGAACCGGATCCAGTCAGGTCTCCTCAGGCCAGCAAAAGTGAGAACAACTGTGGGTATCATCTATTCAGCTCACAGGGAAGCGTCAGGAAGCTCCTCGTCATGCACTTCTCTTCTGACTAATGGCCTGAGCGAGTGCAGACCGTAATCCTCACATCGGAGATGTGAGCCTGGAGACGGAGAGAAAGTCCACAGAGAATCCCGCTGTCTCGGGATGTTTCCTGCAGGTTTGCCATAACCACTTGGCATCAGCCAAAAATGTGAAGTGGAAGGATATTGGGAAGTCTCCACATGCAATTGCTGCTCTCAGTTGTGTCTTTTGATGTGCCATCACGTTCCTCAGCAAACAGCAGCGCTTCCCAACACAACATCTCAGAGAAAAGAGGGAATTAGGAGAGTGAGCTCCACGCCCGGTGGCAATCGCGTCCCTCCCTGCTGCCTCTGAGAAGCACACCTTTGGGTAAACACCCAGCGAAATGACAACCGGGCTGCAGAAGCTACCAGGCTATTTTTACCAAAGCCGAGCGTTTCATTTTGTGTAAAGGCCATAAAAATTCATAAGCTTCATGCTCTGCGTTTAGAGAGAAAAGCCTGGTAACGCAGCATGCAGACCACATGGTTTCCAACATTACCATGAATGGTCCACGTTCCTCAGCCTTCTGACATGTTCGCGGGGATGGTGTTTACACTGACTCGTTCGTAGTACATCATAGCACATTTTAATGATTCAGTTCAGCTCCGACAAAAGGAAACATCTGCCATAATTTCTTCTTTCGTGAACTTTATCGCGATTAAAAATCTGACGTTTCACCAGCCTGCGTGCCAAGCGAGAAGCACGCCAAGTTCGGCGCTTCCCAATACATACAAATGCGTGCAGCGTGAACAGCTAGTACCAACAGCACTAAGCCGTCACTGCCTTGTCAGTTCCCACCACAAAAGAGAAAAAAGATCACAGTTTGTGGGCAATAATTTCATAATCTTGATCTGGTTTCCATATGACATAGTACAAGAGAGAGAAAGCAAAAAAAAAAAAAAAAAAGAGAGAGAGAGAGAGGGAGAAAGAATGCTTCACAGCTCTGTGTGATGACAGCATTGGATTTCTATGTCTTGCCCTATTGCAGCCAGAAAAATATTAAAGCAGCATGTCAAAACTGGTGTAGCTTCTAAAAAAAAAAAAACAAACGATTTCCTAACATCACTTGATGGACAGCACCCTAGCAACGTGAGAGGAAGCTGGAATCCACATCTCCTTCACACAACATGAAGCCAGTCCCACCCGTTTTTGGAAGAGGCAGTGGCATCTCGCACCTCGGTGCCTGCACCCTGCCCCTCTCTGCACCTGTGCAGCACCACCACCGAGCACGACCTCGCCGAGTCCAGCCACCGCACGTCGTCTGGACGCCGCTGCCCTGTGAAATTTGGGCTGCTGGGCCACTTCTGACGAGGACACGGAAGCTCCTGCATCACAAAGGTGCGTTGCCCGTGGCTGTCCAGCAGCGCACAGGCAGGTGCCCTTCGCCAGTGAGAAAGAGGCAGGCCCCAAACAGCTGCACTGGTGTTTTTCTGTCTGCGACAGCAAAAAAGCCAAATTTGCTTGAAATCTCATCAGACACACTGGGAGCTGACAGCTAATGCATCTTACAGGCGGTTGGCTGGTATTTTTGGACGGCAGGCTGCCTTCCAAACTACTTCATCGCATGCTCCCACTCGGTACGGCCGTACATCTGACACTGCAGTGATTCACCAGCAGCCTCTCGGTGTAAGCCCGCTAGCAGGGTACTGTTACACCCCGTTTGGGCGGGACACAACCTCCTGTATGGCTTTCCTTGTGGAGCAAAATACCTGTTTTCAGGGTTATAGAATAAATGCAATCTCCTGTGGTGTGTAAGATCGTGCATCCACACGTGTGCCAAAGCAGTATGAAGCACGTTGACCCATGCTCGCTTCCACCTGTGACCCGACGGGGGCTGCAAAAGGGCTAATGCTTCACATTTGACCAAATCGTTGTTTTTTGGTTAAAATCCAAAGCACGGTTTTCACGTGCGACGCCCTGCCACCAAGACCCGCGCCGCGCGTTTGTGCAACCACCTGCAGGCAGCCTTGGCTGCTCACCCTTCCGCTGGGGAGCGAGGGGCTGCTTCACCCGCCGGGAGACAGGCTATTTTTACCACGCTTAGGCCGTGCTGTCACAACAGCAAATCCCAGTGGCAGATTTACCAAAAGCACTAAGGGGATTTGTCCGGGATTGCAGGACGCCCGGCATCCTCATCTGCATAATAGCTCCGAGCAGGCTCCGGGCCATTCACAAGTCCCAGACAGACGACAGGGGGGAGGCTGCGTGGTGGTTCGTGAGCACGGTGTACACGTGGTGTGCGCGGAGCTGGGACGTGTCCGGGATCTGAAGCACACTCGGGCCACCTGCACGCAGCGTCTCGTCCTCCCTGTACGCCAGACTTCACCCAACACCTGCTTATATAGGTCAGAAATGTTACGATGCATGCACGCCCCCGCTGCCGCCTGCCTTGCCTGAGCACAGCAGCCCTGGAGGACGACACGTGCGAACTTGCTGTGGCAAAGAGCCGGCCACGGGTCTTTGAAATCAGACCTGGGAGATGAAATAGTGTAAAGAAACGGCAATGTGCCTCCTGAGCCTGCTCAGAGGAGCAAAGAACAAGGTTTTAGCACCGTGATGCTAACATCCACTGCTTGACATATTGGTGCACGAGCAAGAGAAACCAATTCCTGAAGCATCAGCGTGGCACAGGAGCCAATTCTCCTGTTGATGCAGCCTCAACTAAGTGTGGCGCAAACTTGTAATCATCCACACCACAAAGTTCACACCACGCAGCAAGAGCTCCCTGCTCCACCCCAGCTCTGGGGTCCTGCTCCCCTCGCTGCCATCGGGACACACGATGTCCTTGCAGGAGGGAGCCCAGAGCATCCCCGCTGGTGGCAGGCGAGGAGAGCTGTTGCCATCCAGTGCTGAGCAAGCACAGCACGGCTGAGCTGCATGGCACTGTATCAGCACAGGTTTGCTAAATTCATTAGAAAAGGCACACCCATTACAGCACTCATCCTGTTGGTATTTTAGCCACATCACATACCTTCACCTTGCTGTCGCTGCGTGCCGTTGCTGTTTTACACGCAGAAGACGGTAAGAAGGGAATTGCTCCAGCCAAGACCGTGCATGTGAGGAGCACGAATCTGTCACTCAGCCCAAACTGGCTCTCAGCCTGGATCTGTCCTTGTTTGGGCAGACTGCTTAGACATTTTGAATGTAAAAGGGCTGGGGCATTTTCCCTTTGTGTCCTCTCATATTTCCTGCTCTCAAAGCACAGGCTGTAACTTTTTGTTCATGGTAGGTGTCTTCCTCAGAGCCAACTTCAGCCTGAATACCTCCAAAAAAGTCAGGAAGGTGGTTTTTGTTTTGTTTTTCACTTTATGAGTCAAGAGCTGTGGTTCCAAGTATTAAATCTTAGAACTTCAAGGGTCTGTTTTTCTGCTTAAAAGAAAGAAAAAAAAAGTTGTTCTTTTTTTTTTTTTTTTTTTTTTTTAAGCGTGAATTTACTTCATGTAAAGAACTATCATTCCCAGTTTCCAAAATGTTCGTGTTTTACCTTTTCTGCTGTACTTCTTCAGCTAATACCTTACAATTCTGCCTACAATAAAGTGGTTTTAGCTTCTCTCTTGCCTACACGTTTTGCCATCTCTAACACGGCAGCACTGCAACCCATTTGTTTTCTCAGTGCATCTTTCAGCATCACTTGTACTTCACAGTGCAGATGTCTAATGCAGATCGAGGCAGGCACTGCAGTATATTCTGTTCCAAAAGACATCCCCACCTCCTCATTTGTTTTGCAACACGGCTATCAAAGCATTAAGTAAATAACATAATAGTTAGCATATACCCATTGTTTTACATATTCTGAACGGTTTGGTGACGTTACTTAATTTCTTCAAATGCTCCCCCTGCAAAGTAGATACAGAGGCAAACATTTCAGATGGAAGGAAACCGAACAGCAGCTACACGGCAAGTCAATAGCTACACTAAATAATCCAACTGACAGCTCTTACTCGATTTCCAGAGACAGTATTAATCCCATTTATAAGGAAGAAACAAACAAACAAACAAAAAAGGGCAGACCACCCTCTGCAAACAACCGAAACACAGACTAAACTTTGATCACTTCTTTTTCTCCGTGAGCCTCAGCCCTTGATCCAAAGCCCAGGTTCTCTCCCCTAGCAGTCACACACCCACACGGCTCACTGGTCAATGCAATCTTCAAAGTTTCCCATCTTGAACAATTTATTTTCAGGAACAAAGCCTGGAAGGGGTCCAAAAACCCAGTGTGGGTTGGCAGCGGCTCAGGATGCTGTCTAGGTGCGTCTGGCTTGCCCAACTAACAACTCTTTCCACTTCCTCCACTCCTCAGAGCACATTTCTATTTTGCTGTACTGCAGGCAAGCCAGGCATTAATTTCTCTTCCTTCATTTCTAAAAAGGCTACCAGTTTCTCCCACCAGATCCCCAGCTTTATGGGCTGTCAGACATTCGGATTTTTAGCTGGTGGCTGAGAATCCGATAGCGAACGTACGGTTTAGGATTTGAGGCTGGGAAAACAATTTCCCAAAATATCTGCGTGAATGTAAGGCAGAGCTACACCACCACATTATAATGGTGAGTATTCTTGCTCGAAATGGAAGTGCTAAACTTCAAGCATGACTCCGTGCCTGAGACGATCCAAAAAACTTCCGAGCAGCCGGGCTCGCTCGCTGCAGCGCAGGCAGAGCAGCCGTCTCCTTCCCTCTCCTCTTCCCCCTCCAGGTAGCACCACCACCACACGGATTTGTCGTTCAGCCCGGCTTTTTAAAACAAATTCCACTCGATGCTGCCACTGGGACAGTTTCCCAGCTGCTGCCCTCCAGTTGTTACATCCCGAAATGGGTCCCTCTGAAGATTATTACCCTGATTTTTCATGTGCCGCAACACAGAGGGGAATAAACATGAACGTGAACCCAGCAGTATTGTTCAAACAGCAAAAAATCCTCCCCTTCCCTCCTCCTCCTCCTGCTTAAAACTGCAAAAATTAAATCCATAAGGGCATTTATAGAGAACGTCTTATTTAGGGAACAAAACAGAAGTGACTGACACAGTTATTTGTCATTGCTGGTAAATAAATTTGCGCGGCTTGCGCTGTTTACCCTGGAGTACCGGCGGCAGATCCATTCGTGATGCATTAGAAACGAGCCTCAATGACAAACTTCAGCCCTCCGCTCTAGCAAAGCTGATGTATTGACTAGACAGGTAGATATTAGGTACTCTGACTGTCTGGATGCTATGGAAATCGCGCTGCACGCGTCTGACCATTGTCAATGGCAGAAGACAAGTACCAGCCTCATTCTTATTCCAGCCAGGAAAAAGGCCTCGTCTGCATTAGCCTTTTTACTGAAAGGCTGCCATATTTGTCAGTTCAGACGCGTGTAAGATAAGCTCCTTCCCCGTTATCTAATATTTCACCAGGCGGTGGAAACGAAGGATAAGCAGAACCTAATAGTCTATGTGGGCAGGAGATCTTGAATGCTGTCGAGCTCAGCACAAGGCTTGGATGCCCGAGACGAGGGGAAGTTTACGGCAGAAGCTAATCACTTCATTTCGAAGAAAAAAAAAAAAAAAGAAAGAAAAAAAAAACCTCACAGGGATTTGGAGAAACCGCTATGACTTATCCTGGCTACGCAGCACGCCAGAAGACAAATGTAAAACCCTCGGTGCAGCGTTATGCTCGGCGTGGCTCCCTCCCCGTAACGTGGGCACCACTGGGCTAAAATTGCAGCCCAGGCAAGGAGGATTAAGGGGGGTGGGGGGGAGGCTGAATCCTCAAGTGAATCTTGCAACACCATTTTTTTATTTGTATTTTTTAACCACGCAGGGAATCGGGAGGTAGCAGAAACCACTTCATTCAAAATGATCTGTTTCACGTTGCTGGGAAAGAAAAGGGAAGAGGGAGCAGCCAGGAACTGGTGCCACGTACAGTCTTGTAGCTGGCCCACAGAGTCACCGAAAATCCCCAGCTGGAAGGGGCCCACAAAGATCACAGAGTTGTTCAGGCTGGAAGAGACGTGTAAGATCATCCAGTCCAACCTTTAACCTCGTACTGACAAGTCCACCACTAAACCGTGCTACTGAGTTCTGCATCTCCACGTTTCTTGAAGACTTCCAGGGATGGTGACTCAACCACTTCCCTGGAAAGCCTATTGCAAAGCCACATGACCCTTCCAGTGATGAAATTTCTCCTAATATACAACCTAAACGTCCCTGGCGCAACTTGAGGCCATTTCCCTTCATCTTATCACTTGGGGCTTGGGAGAAGAGCCTGGGGAGCCTGTCCCAGTGCCCGAGCACCCTCTGGGTGCAGACCCTTTCCCTAACCCCCAGCCTGACCCTCCCCTGTCTCAGCTCCATGCCGTGCCCTCGGGTCCTGAAATGCAAAAACGAGAGAAAGGCTATGGCGGCTTTTCAAAATGTTTTAGTTTCGCTGTTCATTTCATAAAATGCAGAAGAGTTTTACCTAAAAACTGGGGGGAAAAATACAAACTGATGGTCTGCCTTCACCCATACAGTCTTCCATCTCTGTCAGTGATTTTCACACAAAACCATGGCGAATGTGTTCAGTTATCTGTTGCTACATCACCGCTGGATCCCAGCCGCAGGGGCAACGCAGCCTCATGAGCATCTGTGGTAGGACTGAATGAAAAGTTTCTGGAGAGCAGTGCATTTCACGTAGCCATACACCGCAACCCCTTCCTCCTACTTCACAGTCCTGCTACCACTCAAAAGCTTGAATAGAAATAAATAATTTTATTCTCTCTGCTTTTTAATATTCTTTTAGATATTCTTTTTTTTTCTTCAGTTTTTCTAAGCCTTGATTAGACAGCCATGTCTACTTTAAAAGCAGTCTCTAGCAAGTCCATTCTCTAATGAAACAACTGGGGCAGAATGGCTCTCTGTTAATGTTACATTTAGTCATTAAAAATGTGCATTTGTGATCCTAAAAGCTGCTAGAGGCAAAACACAACAGCGAGATACACACTCGGATTTACATTCAGTTTCCAGCCTGGTAGATTCAGTGAAACTAAAATTAACATTTCCACCTTTTATATGCATTTAAGGACAAATATACATTGAACTACCACCGCTGTACACATTTGAATCATCTTGCAGCAGAGGACTAAATGCCTTTTCAAAAACCTACATAATTGAGCATCATAATAGTGTGAGGTGTGTGAAGACACTTTTATATGCTACTGCATTAGACCTGGGGTACAGCACAGGAGGTGTCGGCACCTTAAAGCATGGCTTTTGCTGGAAATACACATGGCCAATAGATACGGGAACAAAAACACTTGAACCGGACTGAAAACCATCACTAAATACCACTAATAGATAATCCAACTCATTATAATAACAAATAGTCCAAACTATACAGTGCGATCTTTAATTATGAAGAACTACAAAGACCAAAGGGTTTCCCATTTCTCCCATGCTTGTTAAACACCATATTGGTAAAATGAGTTCATTCGCACTATTTGTTTGGCTTGCAGGAACACAGAGATCCTTCAGTCTAGAATCACAGCTCCAGTGGCCTGGGCAACATGTAATTAAAAAAAAAAAAAAAAAAAAAAAAGATGGTCCTTATATCTACAGTCTTGAGGTCTGGAACTATGACAAAAAAGATGAATTGCTTGTAAAACGGTAGGAATAAAATGCTCCCATCCACTGTGCAAAAAAAATCTGGGTATTCTCAGCTCTTCAGCTGCCTAAGTGATAAGAACCCAAACAAACCCTGAAGGAAGCCTTATTACGATTTTGACAGCAAATATTATTTCCCATATATCAGGTAGCATCTAGTGAATCACCAAGACAACTTGCTCTTGTACTAGCACAAACTCCAACTGAGCCACAGGCAGGAAACACACAGCCAGACTAAAGAGGTAAGAGAAGAAATGAGCATCCACTGCATTTTCTGCATTCCAGGTGCTTTGTGCTCTCTTTTTCTGAGCAGGAAAAGAAACGGGGGAAAACAAGGCCTAAATACTACCACAAATAAAGCTGTTTACTCCTAATCCTGGAGTATTTTTTGGTGTCTCAAAAACAACACCAGGAAATAATTAAAGGCTTAAAAAACAAAAAAATGCAATCTGAGAGGTTCAAACTCAAGTAAAAGCAAACAAACTAGATGGACACATAGTTCAAATGCTGTGGTCATAGTACCTAGCAATCCTCTTCACCACCAGCAGCTGGAAAAAATAAAACCACCAAGAAACTGCTTACATTTTCTTCTATCACCCAGCCTTTGCTTTCCTTCCAGGCTATGCAGACCAGGAACAGCAAACTACACCTTGTTTTCCCATCACAGTTGGCAAAATTCACAGCCCGGCTTCAAATAACTACTGACAATTTTCTTCACGACTCCTTGAAACAGGGAGCCTTCAATAATTTGCTCCTGCAGTGCCAAGCAGAACGCCAGAAAGAAAAGGAAAAAAAAATAAATCCATAGAGAGAAGCAGAGATGAATCAAAACCAAACTAGGATTCAATCTAAGAAAGTGAATAAATAAATAAATAGATACATAAATAAAGTGAGGGACCGTATATAAAAGCAAACAGGTGAGACGAAGCATGCACCAAAGCAGGTGCCTGGAAGTGATGACCTAACGGGCTCTTCTGGCTCTATAGCTCAGGAGCTCCTGGCACAAGCGCCCTGTCTGCAGCATCCCTGCACTGGGAAGAAAAGTCTCTCTATAGAGCTCATTCATTAAAAAGTGGCTCTTCAGGCTATTGTAAGACAATAACTTAGGAGCGCTAGATTCACTTTGTGCTTTGTTGCTGAGGAGAGCAGAAACAAACTTATTGTTCCTCTCCTACAGTGTTTTAAAAGCAGAATGCAATTTCAAGGGCAGATCAAAGTTAGACTAATTATTTCCTTTCTGCATATCCTATAACGAAGTGTAACAGGTCACTAGGGAAGGGTGAAACAAAAGATGAATCTATTTTCACACACTAACAACAAACACGAAGAAACAAGGACCTTATTTATATAATAAAAAGATGCATAAGGGAAAACATCAAAGCCTGTATTAAATATACAAGCCCACAAATTTATCACCAATGGTGCCTAAATAACTAGGGAAATAAACTGGCCCTTCTCTTTCTTCACACTTACTTCAAATTGCACATAATGCCGAGGTGATTAAATCCTTCAAGAGCCTTTAGCGCTACTGATCAGGAGGGTTTGGTAATTCTAGTATTGCCCACTTGAAGTTAATCCTGTGACTAAAAAACTATAGCGTTTCCATTGTTTTGTGTTGTTTAGAAACATCCAAATTTACTAAGGCCGTACCATAAACATTCAGGCTGCAGTCAGGAAGGCTAGAAACATGCTTTGTTGTAATTTTTTAATGAAACTTGACGTTCTGTTTTGAACAGTTCCAGGAACCAGGGCTGTAAAGTACTCCAGCTACCGTGAGAACTGAAGAGTGGTCAAGAATATGATTTGCCCCTGGAAACTCGCAGAGGCCAATAGTTGTTATACTGCATTCATTCCTCTCTAGGAAATCACGGCAGGGTTGTTGCTTATGTGACTGTTCCTTCGTCCTTTTCCCAGGTTACCTCAAGCTGCTGGTGGAGAAATTCGGAGCTTTCGGGGGAGAAAACAGCATGCGAGGCTGGTGTTTTGTCCGTCGTGATTGCGCCAGTGCCCTCCACGGCATATTCTCCAGCATTTTTACCTCACCCACTGCTTCAGAGTACCGCCGCCAGGTACGACGACCCCAGCACACGGGGACTCTTACAGGCAGCATACAATACAAAATGGCATCTGTCGGGGTCAGGCAATTGCCCGGTTTCTATAGACCCATTTAACTCTCCAGGATTCAGAAGAGAGCGTTTAGTCTATGAGCAGTATTGCTTTTTCTTTCGAGATCTTCCCCAGGAAAATGTGCTCTTGGAGGATGCACTTTTTTCCCCTCAAAGGGCGGATGAGGCTCCCTGGAATAGGAGGAGAAAAGGAAATGGCCTTTTCCAAGGCAGAAAACCAGGGATGTTCCGAAAAATTCCTCCTGAGCAGGGCAGAGTAAGGAGGTGACACAGGGAATGGACACGAGAGGGACGGAGGGATGGTCGCAACTGCAAGGAGCACACGGCCATCGCCATCAGCTGGGCTTTCAGAAGGGGCAAGATGTGCAGTCGTGCAGGAGTAACACCTTGTGTATTTGTTGCTCTTTTTGTTAAGGAAAGGCTGTCACCTGGCTGCACGGCCCAGGCCGAGTGTGCGGCGAGGAGTACAGCCTGGCACACAGCAGTCTGCCTGGCACACCTCAGGGTCTACAATAAACCTCGGAGCAAACCCAAACTCCTTCTCCATTTCTACACACAAATAAAGAGCCTTTTATTTGCTGAACACTGCCTCTTTTTCTTTTTTTTTTTTCTTTGTAATGAGCGTCCTTTTACCGTTCCTTGACGAAGAGTACAGATACAGGCATTTCTCACCCACACAGTACTCAAATGACTTTCAAACCTTTGTGTTAGCTTGTCATTTTTCTGCAGCTTTCACACCCCTATTGATACAAAGCTTAGACAAACCCTGAAAACTAAGGATCTCTCCAGACATGTCTAGACTCTCAGTTCAACAAGGCACAATATTTTTGAACTCTCTAACCTTTATGGGAGGTGACCAAAGCCAGCTCAGACAGACTAAACTGACACACCGCCAGCTAATACCCTGAACACCTTAAAATGCAAATAGCTCTAATCTTATTAAAAATGATGCAATTCACCCCACCGCAACAGCACGAGGGGGAAGGGAAGCAAAACGGTAACATAGGCCACTGTTCTCATCAGACAAACAAAGCTGTAACGTTTATGATTATTATTTTTTTTTTCCCAATGATTATTAAAGAAGTCTGAGAACGAGGAATTATTATTTTCTTTTAATCCGCGTTGAGCCCGGTAAAAGACTATATCTAGGCTACGCGTGGGAGGTGAAGAACTGCCACCATCTCCCAAAGACATGACTAATACAAGATTTGGTAAGGCAGAAAGACAATGCCAAGTCTTTCCTCATGCAGCGCAAGCTGGATGAAAGCAAGTATGTAGGAAGGCAGCTAGATCATGCCAGTGTGGGCTCACGCTGCACCCGCCATTATAACACAGGCACCTGACTAACTCCGATGGAGCAAACAATGTAGAAATGCAAGAAAAAAGTCACTTTTTGCAAGCCAGAGCTTTCATGTTATCCTTCCTCCTCCCCCAGAGGTGGGACAGCAGGAAACGCACGCTCCCAGGTAACACGGGAGCTGGGCAGTTACAGGGCAGTTCTTCCTGCAGAAGGACCTATGTATGCCATGGGTGCTGTGAGCCTCGATTTCCACTCCTACAGGGCTAACACCACAGACATAAGGTAAACAAGGGCTAGCAAAAACTTCTTGGTTTTGATGGGGCTACTCATAATTAGTAGTGGCAAGAGAACGCTGCCCTGGCTTTCTGCATGCCCTGCCAGCAGAAAGATTTCCAGTTTCCTCCCAGAGACTCCAGAGCTTCAAGGGAGGTTGCACGACTCCAAGCCTGGGATTACTCACATTTCTGGGTATCCCATTTACTCCTTCTCCACTCCTTCACCTTCTTCTCCAGCAGAAATGTATGAGCAGCCAGAGCTATCCAAGCATCAAAAAGGGCATGGAAACTAATGCAGTACCAATGGGAGAGCTGTTCTAACTTCTGTAGATCTTAATTCTCAGCTTTGCAAAGAGCACAGCCCCCAAAGCACGGATCCTACCACAAGAAAGACCTGTCAATAATAAAAAACTAATCGTACTATAAACCCCGGGGCATCATCAAGCATTCATTTGCCTTCAGATCATGGATTACAGTTCAGCTGGGGTAAATCTCTTTTCAACTGAGGTCTCAAAGTAAAACAAAACATATCACCTGACACAAAACGAACCAAACACCTTACAGCCTACAAATGCGGTCCCAGCCTAAGACACACAGACCCGTGGTTCTGTCTGCCTGGGATCATATGAGCATAAAGGCTTACTGTGAACCATTCTCAGATGAGCTTTCCCATGCCATTAAACAAATGCTAAGCAATCTGCTGAAAGCCCTGCTTCAAGTTGGATCACAAACAAAATGATTGAACAATCCCTGCAAGTTACCTGGGTTTTGCTGCTACTCCAATGGATTTGAGAGGAGGGATCTGGTGAGGGTCTGCCAGTCATCAGGCAAAGAGCCAGCACGAATGGCAGCAATTAAGGGAGACCTGCAGGGAATAGTCAGGATCTGGAAAAAAAAACCTCCAGGATGAGAATGGGAAACACAGATGTTTGCCTGCAGCACACTAGCTGGAAAGACCCTGGCTGAAGTAGCTGCTGATCTTCTGAAGAGTTTCAAAACTGAAAACAGGCAGCACAACTGGCTTTCTGTCATGAAAGTTGTACTAGATCATAAAATGGACCAATTCTATGAACAACAGCAACAAAAAATTATGCCATTGTGAGACACTTTGAGCAATACCTATGCCATGGCTTGTTTTTCTAGCTTACACAGAGGCCCGGCTGCAGAGAACCTTGGGTGGTTACTGCTGGTTACTACTTAGTGCTATCAATTCCAGGCTCTCATAGCCTCCAAATTATTGCTGAGTGTCTTTGAAGTCCAAAAATAAGTCCTTGTTCCTGTCACCATTCAGACTGCTTTGAAGATCTTTCTCCTGCAGGACTGGAGTATTCACATGGAGCAGGCCAGGACTTTATGTTGATTTTAGTCTCAGGTTGAATCGGCAAATGAAATGGGAAATCTAAGTGCATGGTGGAGCACCAGGACAGCAAGGCAGGAGGTTTAGGATTTTCTTCACAGCCCTGCTGGCTCCACAAAATCTAAACCCAGCTCGAGTGACAACACTGTTGGAATAGGATCGTGTAAAAAAGGAGGAGACGGGAGGGCTTCTAGTTACAAGCCCCACCTTCAAATTGCTAGAAAGACTTGGGTCAGTCATTCCTAGTCAATAACCTAAGACCCCTGGTGCAGAGCTTCACCCAGGGAAAGAATTTTGCTCACGTCTTTTGCTCCTCTTCTTTGGCTCTGGCCCCAGTGCAGCACTGCTGACTGTCTAGCTCCCATCATCAGGCATCTGGAGACAGGAAATTGGAGAGGCACCATGGTACTGGGACGTTAGAGCTGCCAGCGACAAGAGGCAGGAGATAAGGTATCTCCTCTGCAAACCCCCATGACCACACTCAGTAAATCCACGTGGATGATCATCTCTGTACCACAGAGAAGGAAAAAGATCTAAAAAAATCTTCTGAACACTGAAAGGGGAATTGGGAAATGTTGTGCCATTTTCCTTCATGCTGCTAGCTCACTGAGGTCACTGAGTGCAAAGGAGGGACGGTAGATAGACCACAGATGTTCTGCATGGCACGCACCGCTGCACCTCAAAGCTACAGCATCGGAAAAAAACAAGAACCGTAATGACACTTGCAGTGTAACAGTTTTGAGTGCTGTTACTGCTAGCCCTCCACCTTTGACACCTGCCAGGGATGGCGTAGGGCAGAAGGAACTCTGATGATCACCAGATAACGCAGAGGAGAGGCCTGGGCATTCCACGTGTGTCTGTGATATGAAAGATATTTTTTTCCCCTTTAGGCAATTTGCTTGGATCACCTCACCAGCTCTTATGAAGGGGATGTAAGTCATTTTTATGTGCACACCGCCTACTGAACCATCACAGATGACCTGACACAGCCCTTCACAGAATCAGATCCATCAGCTCCTTTGGGCTGGAAGAGCCACAGGAGGTGCCCAGTGCAGCACACAGCCCAAAGCCCAGCCAGCACTGAGCCCAGACCAGGCTGCAATTTATATTCTGACAATTGCACTGACTTTAAGAAATGCTCTTCACCTCAGGACAAAGATAGAACTGGTCTAGTTTAAACCAATTATTGTCTAAAAAGACATTGAATCAGTATTTCTTGGGTCTAAGTAAGGCTGGCAGGGGGTTTTGTAAACAGGCCATCTTGGCAACTGGAAATACTTCTCCTAGCATGAGAGTACTTAAAGACTTCATAAAGGTATACAGGAATTGTCTCTTACCTGTCTCTTACACAGCCTGTATGAGCAAATAATCCTTCAGACAATGTAGGGTAGACCTGCTTCTTGAAAGGAATAAGCTACACCAGCATTTTTTTATTTTTTTTCAATCATTTCATCTACCATCCAGTTTCTGCTGGCACAGCTGAATGTGTTAGGGGAGTGATTTACGCACAGCCCTCGCTGACGTACCAACATTTTCCAGTGCAGACTAAGCTGCAGTCATTAACTAAGAGAAGGTTTGAGTACAACAAGTTTAAAGGAGCTCCCCAACCAGTTCAGAAATACATGTCAGGCAATTTTTAGATGCACAGCAAACAAGTCACTGATAATCCTCCTTTTGCAACTGAGACTTGCCTTTCAAGAGGTTCAATGCTGTCATTGTGGTCAGTTTCGGAAAAGCACCTTGTGACATTTAAGATTACCAAAAATTAACAGTGCTGGAGGAGTGAGGGAAAATTTTAGCAGTAAATCACACAGCTTTAGGTTCTGAGGAATGCCAAGCATTTTACCCTGGAGTTTGCTTTAACGTGGTGTGGATATAATCAGTTTGAGCAGGTTTGATACCTGAAGAACTCTCCAAGTAACATAAAATCACGTGTTTTCAGATGTGCACCTACTGCAACAACTCTGCTCGTATCCCTTGCACAAGGGTAAGCAATTTTTAAAACTCGGTAGTTCAGAGCTGCAACTGTCCTCCTATACATAGGATTCCTGAAACTGAAACACTTCTTATTTATTTATTTATTTATTTATTTATTTATTTATTATTTATTTTAAGGAAATAATTACATGTGCTTTTGTTATTTTCCTTACTCTGCTCTCACCGCTGATTCCAGGGGGTTTGTTTTCCCTTGCCCAAAATGACCCATTGCCGCTATCACAAGCTAAAATTACACATAGCCGGCACATACACTGAGAAATATGAAGAATCATTTTTAATGGGATTTGCTTTTAAAGGCAAAACAGCAGTTACAAATCAGTTGACCTATTTCTGCTATAACTTATCATATTTAAACAAACGATCCAAAAAATGCTCTTCGGAAAAGAAAAATCACCTCAGAAACTTAACTGTGGTAGAGAAAAAGGTAAAGACACCATTACCTACTGAACTCTTCAGGGGAAGGAAAATTGGTAGTAGGAAATAGGACTAGCTGTAATAAAAGGAAGAAAAGACAGGAAAAGCTTTGGAAGATCTGGGTCACCAGGATGGTATTTCCACCTTTTTTCAGAGCTAGGTCGCAACATTCCCAGGTTGAGGAAAACGCTGTGGTGGGCTTGGCCTCATGGCAAGCCCACCACCGGGATGCCAGCAGCCAGGCGTCTCCTCTTGCAGTCCTTCATGTCCCACGTCTCCAACACCACAGACTGGCTGCTCTCCTGCATGTTTGGAGGAAGAGGGCCAGGACTAAAGACCCATCACCTATGAAACACGTCCCGGTGGGTACGAGTGGAGCCACCTGTTTTAGCACCATCATTTCTTTTCACCTATCTGCGCTACTTTCTCCTTGAGCAGGCCAGAGAGAGCACCTCACCGGCTGCTTTCCCTTTTTCGCCGCTGGCCGGGCTCCTAGTGCCGCTGACGGGGCTGGCAAGCCGCCTGTTGATTTCAGCGGGAAGAGGATCAGGCCCGGTCCTGCCGCCGCTGCTCACGCAAGCACTCGGCTCCACCCTTCGTTTCTCACATCGCTCCCTGCTCGCGTTTCCAGAAAGCAGAGCCAAAACGGAGCTGCGGAGCCCTGCTGACACGTGCTGTCCCTCCAAGCCCCGTGCCACTGCTCGATCGGGCCTGATACCTCACAGCCACGTCCCACCCTCGCCTTCCAGCGCCAGGCCCTCTGCAAGAAGGCCCCAGCAGCGGCCGGGCGCCATTTTCTCGCTTCGTCAGGGACCGTGGCTATCCTGGCCTGCAGGGAAGCCATCTACAAAACTGCGACATTTGCGCTTTTTCTTAAAAGTCCCCAGTTCCTGGAGTCGTGTTTCTTCTTGAGAAACTTGGCTTTGGTTTAAAGGCTAATCCTTCCGGGTTCCCGTAATTGCAGAGGACAGCCTGAAAATCTGGCTGCGGCGATTCCCGAGAGGAAATAAAAACCCAGTAAACAAATAAAAAGAACTGGAAGTTTTTCTTGATGTCATTTGTTGATTTTTCTTAACATCACTATTTTAAGCAATTCCCTCTCTCTCTCTTTCTTTCTTTCTTTCTTTCTTTTTTTTTTTTTTTAAGGCTTGGCAGATGATTTTTGAATGCTTCAGATTGGCAATTTGCTCTGAGCTAAATTCTGATTCAGACTGCCATCAATGAAGATTAAAAAAAAAAAAAAGTGTCTTCACTGTTTGTCAGCATTATCCCATACTCATTAATTGCATTTTTATATCTATTCTTTTATAGTGATACTTTAAACCTCTTTCTTGGACTAGATACAAACTTGGGAAACAAAGCCTGTTCCCAATCTAGAAAACCCTCAAGGCAACTAAGAGACTTGGAGCTCATTTTATGCTTATGAAGCTGGTGCAGGAATTGTAAATATATACCTATGAGACACTGGAGACTGGAGAAGAAAAGCTGACTGCTGCCCTTTGCAATTGGACATTTTACAAATAAGTATGTAATTGGGCTTTAGTTGCTGACCTGTGTAATGTGCACTATTTCAGTATTTCCGACTCAAATGAAATGATGCTCATTAGAAAAATGTTCAGCTTGCATTATTCCAAAGCTTAAAAAACTGCTCTTTCCTAAGCAGAACTGAAATAGAGAGCAAGGATATATTTTTATGTATATACACACACACTTTAAAAAAAAAAAAAAAGGCAACACTTTTTGCCCGTAACAGAGCAAGATACACAACTTGGACAACTGCAGATGTTTAAGAAGAAGCTCTTACAGCACTTAAAGAAAAGGAAAGAAAGACGAGAATTGTCTTTGCTTAGTATCTACGTATTTTATGCACGTGTGTGCAAGAGCCTGCATTAGCTGTAACCCTCCCTCCGCATTGTTGATTAAAGAAATAACAGAAAAGAATGAGACTTTGAGTGCAGCTGGGTCAGCTCGTACCACGGGACTCGTATCTGGCACGGGCACGGCCCAGCTGTGCAGAGTATCTTATGCCAATGTCACGACCCAGCTACTACAGACCAGGGCTATTGCACAGTGGTTAGCAAGCTCCAGCAACAGGCTGCTGTGCCTGTAAATATGTAACCCTGTCTCGTCCCCGGCCACCTGGAGCAATGCCTGAATGAGAAAAGTTCCTGCGCTCAGACTGGCACGCCGATGCATCCCAGGTCTTATAAGCCTGCACGCTTCAGCTGCTTACAATAACCCTCCTCAGCAAGCAGCATCAGATGGGCAGGACTGTCTGTGCCTGGCTCACTTGGATGGAAACTCTTCCCACAGCCCCAGAATGAAACCCCCCTGTGTTTCCCCTTTGCTTACCCAGCCCTCGGCAGCCATTCTTCTCCATCAGCCAACATCAGAAAACAAGCTGATACAGAGAAATACTTACAAGGAGCTATTGCAAAGTAATAATAATAATAATAAAATTAATGGGATTTTGAGTCTGGGCTCCATAAAACACACACATGAGGGTCTCTGGATTGGCCTCTCATGAATTATACCACCATCGCAGAAGGAAAATGCTATTTACTTAAATTCTTTGATGCCAGAAGTGAGGGGCAGGAGGTTGCAGGAGAGATTTTGCAGCAAAGGAATTATAAACAAAACAAAACATTGCAGCAAGCTCTGAGAAAAGTTAAATACAATACATTTGACTCCAGGTCTAGCCCTGTCAGCCAAATAGGAAAAATACAAGTTATGTTAGAGAAGTCAGTCTTGGAAACATACACTGCTCTTCTCACCCCTCCTAGCTTTCTTTTCTCTCTCTTTTTTTTTTTTTTTTTTTTGGTTTGGTTTGGTTTGGTTTGCAGTAGCTCAATGAATCTCTGGGGAAAATTAGCAAGCCTCAAAACTTTATGAGAAAAGTATAGATGACTAAATAAAATGTATTCCGTTTTGGTGCCCGGAGTAATGAGCAAGATTCAAGGACTTAACTTCTGAGAAAAATAATAGCAATATGCTACCAGGTGACTGAAAAAACAGCAAGAGAGGTTGGAGGAGCTGCCACTGCCATGAAAATAATAAGCTGTTCCAGGCAGCGTGCCTCCGCTCGGGGAAGAGATGGGACGAGATAAAAGCCCCAGGAGAACACACCGCTATCAGGACTGACTCCAAGTTTCTACACCTGCAAAACATTCTCATGGGTTCCCAGCAAAGCCTGGGTTTTTACCTACAGACCAAACAACACTGGGAATAAGTCATGTAGAAATTTAAAATTAACAAGTCCTTTTCATCTCACAGCTCTCCCCAAAAGACTTCAGATCTCACTTAAACATAGACGATGAAGGTAAGAGCCTAAAGTAAAATATTTCTCAATAGTACAGCTATAATTTGGGGGCAAAACAATGACTACTGATTCTTCCAGAAAATACCTGTCCCCTTCTAAAATGATAAAAAAGTACCTGTTTAGGGTATACACCCATCCAGAAGACAGATGTGTTTACAATGCAAAATCTAACATACCAGCCTGTGCAGAGAAGTCAGGGACTGCCAATTGACCTCACCATGACTGCATAACAAGCAGTTTTCCCAAAGGTAGACTTCAAAGAACTTTTGAATAGTGAATGCCAGGTGGTTTTTTTTGTTGTTGTTCTTTTGTTGTTTTGTTTGTTTGTTTTCTTTTTCTTTTTGGTTTGTTTTGTGTTTTCAGGTTTTGTTCTGTGACGATCCAGCATGATGGAGAAAGATCTGAATAATCATTTCCTGGTTTGTTCTTGAATTTTAAATTTAATGAGAACAGAAAAATCACATCAGTCATTCTTTCCATTCCCACAGAGGAATTTTTTTTTTTTTTTTTGGGGGGGGCCTCTGGAAAATTCTTACATTTCACCAAGTGTAGCCTTTCAACCAAACGTTGCCTAGGATGAATCTAATATTCACAACAACATAGGGAAAATTTTGCAGTGAATACCAATCCTTCCTTCTCTAGACTGCTCAGCTTAAAGTAGGTTCACGTAGAAACCACTCTTGAGGACTTGAGGAACTGCTGAGTCCTGCAGTTCAGCAAAAAAAAAAAACAGTTAAAAATCACCAATCTAACAAGTAATAAAACCCTTCAAATGCTTCCCCCATTCTCTTTTTCTCTTTTTACATGAGTATTTTTCAATCATACAGATTGTTCTGTGCAGAGAAACCTAATAGTGTGTTCTCCCACACTTTTCCATATCTTTCAGAAGTTTATTTTTGGCTCTAGGTGTTTTTCTTGGAATATGTACGCAGCTAAGGACAGGAGGACTCTTACAACCATTTTCTCACATGGAAAATTGGACTCCAATTTTGATTTCTTCCACAGTGGCTGAAGTCAACGAAAACCTCAGTGAAAACAACCGAGTTATTCTGGTGGAAACTTAAGAGGAAAAAAAAAAATTAGGCTATTGCCTCACTACAGAAGTAGATCGGTGATGTATGTTTATGCAGTGACATTTTTCGAACACACACTAATAGGAATACTTAGCCTGAATATTTCACAAATTCCTTAAGATCCTGGTACTTCTCCCAGGGAGTAGCTCTTCATTAAATTTAATGACTCCTCAAACCAGAACATAGAAAATGTCAATACCACCTGCTAGCTTCACTGAAAGCTACCTGGGTAAATGTACAATGGGGCAAAGTATGAATATGGGGTTGGTCAAAAAAAATTTATACTGGAGACTTCTGACATTTAGTAGGCTTGTGAATATTTTCTTGAACACACTTATGCACACACAAAGGAAAACAAACAAAAAAACAAATAAACAAGAACTGTTTGAAGACAAATTCCTGTCTGCAGTCCTCCCCACCCACCCAGCCAGAAAATGTGATTTACCAGAAGGAGTTCACAATGCTGCACTGGCTGAGAAAGTACACTGAGAACTTCACAGCAAGCCCAAAATAGCTTGAAAAGAGGAAATGGGTGGGGGTGAGGTTCTTTCTTCTGCTCACAAAGAGCTTCACCAGCCGATACAGATCAAGCAAAAGCAGTCCTGACATGCAGAGCGGCACTTGGTGACAGTCCTCCCCTCTTTTCCCAGTCTGGTCTATTTTAAGTTCACATCACAGGCAACTTGGCAGCTACATGTTTCCGAAAGTTGCCCCTGCCACTTCCACGAGTTCAAAGCGTTTGTAAGGGCACAGCTCATAGCACAAAAAAATTTTGAGGGGGCAGAAAAGGCACTCTCAGGCTACTGAAGGCAAGTCACCCAAAGAAAGAACACAACCTACCGATACTTAAGCCAAACACATGCTCAATTTTCCGTACCGTATTACTTCTTTTCAAATAAGTGCAACATTTCCATTAGCCAGCCACATGCTGATAGTATGGGTGATAGACACCGTGTGTCTGCGAAGTGCTCATCAAGAGATTCAGCTGTGTGGGCTGTACCTTGGTAATTTTGTCATAGTCTCTCACCTTCTTAACGTTTTTCTAGAAAAAAAAAATCAATTACAAATTAAAAAGGATGTCCGTGTGCATGTTTGTGTACGCCTGCAGATGCAGAACCAGGAACAAAGAACGTGGTGGTTGCATGTGAAACCTTGACTGATTCCCATTAAGTATGGAAGTAACGTAATGGCAATGTTTCCCATTAAGATATGGGAAATGAGAGCATTCTCATCCCCACAAGTCAACTTTTAAGATATCTGTAACTAACTGAAAATCCAGGTCCTCAAGTTCAGCCTGTACATTAATGTGATTATCGGAACACCATAAATCTGGAATGGCAATCTAAAGCTACTAAAGAAAAGAGAGATTGAAGTTGTCTACAAAGAAAGAGAAGTTACAAGCCCTTCCCCCTTTATGATGTGCAAAATGATGTGAAAGCTTTCAGGGAATTTCATGTGGTTGGCATTTCATACTTTAGTGACGTCTGCTTCAAAAGCGAAGGGCAGCAGAGGAAAGGTGCTTTACCTCTCTTCTTGCGGAGCAGCCCAAGAACTCACCGCTCCCATGCTGAACATCACTGCACACTCACAGGAGGGCTCTCTATTCAGCTCCCACACAAAGTTCGACAGATCAGCTTAAATTGCTGTAAACAACTCCTATTTGCTGTACTCGAGACGTTTATTCCAACAGCTGGCTGCTCTATATTCTTAAACCGTACCTGAGTCACCTTCATGTGTTATCCTCAGCGCTCTGGGAAACCTGGGCTTTAGTAAACAGGTTAAGCAAATGCAAAGATTAGTCAGTATTGTGTTTCAGATGGATGCGAGATGAGATTACCCTGAAAGCAAGTATATTAACAAAATTAAGAAGAAATGTCTCCAGAATCTTTGCACAATCTAAATGGCCCACACTGCACAAAAAGAAACCGTCCCCAAGTTTTGGGCTTGAGTCTTTCTGATCCTGGCATTGAAGACCTTTACCAGTACTACCAACATCCTAAGAAAACTGGGTTCTTTGGTTGCCATACAGGCTGGATGACATGGACATTGTGGGTTCCCTGTAGTTGAAAGCAGTGAAATTGGAAGGAAGGGAGATTAAGAAGGCAACTAGACAAAAATATTAGTTATGGAAGATGGAATAACACAGTTATGCTTGTATGTACTCCTCACCATGTGTTAATGTGTATCTGTGCAGCAAAAGGCATGAAATTCGATGTACTTAAGTACTCTGTTTCATCACACAAAAGTGCTTACATGAGGTAAAGCAAGCTGTATTAAGAATCAATGCTGACATTTAAGAAAGACTCAAGATTTCTTCGTTCATTTTTGTGTTGTGTCGCCCCTCCTGATATTTTAGTGACGCAAGCCATCAGCAGTTTGAACTCAAACCTTACCAGGGACAAAAACATTAGGTGGGAAGCAACACAATCCAACCAGTATGGCAATAGATGGAATATCTACAGAGGGTTGGAGGCAATCTGGTCGGTCGTACTCTTCTCTGTACCCCTGTCACAAATCTATCTGACCCTCCTGTGTCCATCTACCACTGGTGAGATACATTGTGTTAGGTCCTGCTCTGTGAAAGCACTTTATAGGGAATGGTAGAAAAATTCTGTAGAAGAACTTATGTCCTAAACACAAATCTTCACATACCTTGGCTTTATGGATCTTAGTTTCTCTGTGTTATATCATGCACCAGCATGAATGTGTTCAGGTTCCAGTAAGCACACCAGCATCCCAGTATTAGAGGCTTACTCTGTCAACTCGGATCTTTAACAAATCAGTATCCTCCAAAATGGGAAAAAGAAAGACAAGGATAAAAAGGTTTTTCCCTTAAAAATACTTCTTCTGAATAATAGGAACAATAGCTTGGACATAAATATGACCAAGCAGAACAGAAACTTGTTAAGTTTTCAGAGTGAAGAACTGCAAGCCAACAGACTGGTGCCTGTGTCTGGTGCCAGTATCCCCAGTAACCCCAGCCCTCTACCAGTCCTCTGAGCAGCAGGGATGCACTCCCTCGGCTGCGAGACGATGCGGTTATTGTTACACCTCTGTATGCATACATTTCACCCCCACGGAGGTGAGAAAGTTTTTCCGATTCAATGGCACCAGAGTAAGGCAGCCCCCGCGCTGGAGCTGTTGCACCCAGAGGCACAGCACCTACGAGTCCCGTCCCGCAGCCCACGTGCATCAGGAGACCGCAGATAATTTAGTTTCGGTGGCCACCAAAGGCAAAGGGCAATCAGAGGAAGAGGCACAGAGGGATGAGCCCTGAAGGCGAGTGGACAAGCTGAGAAGAAAACCCAAGATACTATCTATGCTGCTGTAAAAGCCAGGCTGGTGGAGGAGCCATACACACGATGTACCTTGCCTTGCATGGTATAGACGCGCTCCTTGCTTTTAATAGGCAACGCTCTCCTTCCTCGTCTGTCCTTTCTCCTAATCCATGCAGAACGACATCTTCTCAGCTATCTGGAGCGGCATCCCATTACTTTTTCCATATATATATATATTTTTAATCCTGCATGGTAATTGCATACTGTAATATTAATACGTAATGACGTATATAAAGATCTGTCTTGTTCAAAAATCCCACCCCTGTAATCTCTCTGGAGGTTACATCAACACACCATCAGAAGAAGTTAAAAATGGTTGAAATTATCCTCTTCACTTTAAAAAAAATAAAGAAAAGCAGGTTTAAAATATTGTGCTAGCTTTTAATAACGATTACAAGCCAACACCTAAATCTCTCCTGGAAGTCAAAGAAGTGCCCTTTTGCAATGCCTGCCAGTGAAATTCTCACAGAGATGCCACTGGCTCTGTACTACTAACTTCCACTGCGTCTCAAACCTTTTGAGCCTCTCCGCTAGCTCGAGGCATGCTCAGAGCCATGTACCCTATCAGTCTGGTGTTCACACATGTTCACTTAAGAAAAAGACAATATTTCTATGGTTCAAGGTTGCTTTTCAAAGATGCTGAACACTCTGTTTCCTGTTGACTGCTCAGGAAGCAGTGGATCCTCAGCATTTCCAAAAACTAGGCCATAGAGGTCTTCGAGCTGAGCTGATGCTCACTGCGATGGCATCCTGGGCGCAGTTACACGGTCAGTCTTCCAAGGTACTCTGCCTACACTAAAATAAAAGGGAAAAAAATCTAAAAATCTGGCTAATCTGAAAGTATTAGGGGTCACGTTTTAAACTGTAGCCTATTTTCCTACCAGATATATGTCTAGATGAGGCTAAAGATCTATCCTGAAGCTTCTATAACTGCTCTTAGCTGGAAAGGGTTTATCAAAAATAAAATAGGCACTGTGATAAATGACAAGGAAATCAGCATTCATCCCACCTGCTCAGCCCCAGCACGTGTAGTGGCAGGAGCTGCCGAGGTGGTTGTTAGCCTGGGAGAAGCACCTGGGGCACCACAATGAGCTACAGAAGGGGCAGGCAGGTCCCCAAGGACACGTGCGTGAGCAAAACCAGCTCTTGGACGGGATGGGAACGCACCACGGGCAACGGGTTGAGCAAGGTCAGAGACCGAAATGATGAAACACGTCAGTGAGAAAGGAAGAGCAAAAAAAAATTATGGCAAGCTAGGTCAGATACAACTGATACTTTACGTTTGTGACATCTGTCCTTTCCTCTTTTGTCTCACCTATTTAGGTTACAAGATGTCAGCCTTCTTCTCAAGAAAAACCCTTGGTGATGTTGGTCCCTCCCTACTGCCAGCATCCTTGCTTGAGCTTAGGCTTTTTGCTGGTGCCCCGGGGCAGAAGCAGTGGGCAGCAGGGCCGCAGGGCCACTTCTTGTTCCCTTCCCTATCGGTGACACCTGCTGGAGAGCAGGGGCGAAGGCAGGAGAGGCTCTGGGAAGCCCCAGCACCCGGCCCCGGCCGCCTCTCATTGAGGTTTCTTTTTCTGGAAACATTACAGCCAGCCTTGAATAGAAGAGAGTTGTAGGACGGGAAAACAAAACTTGGTGACAGTTGTTAAGGGAGTGACAACAGTGCAATCAACAGACGGGTTCATGTGCAGGGAAGTTTGATTCAGCTGATTTTTATAGCCGCCTTATTATGTCAGCAATCAGTGTTAGCCACGGCGTACTGAAATAGCCGCGTCCTTCGACCCGACCCGCTCGCGGGCCTACAGCGAGTGGTTATTCTGGAATAACCGCAGCAAGACAAAGCTCGAACCAGGAGGGAGTAACTGATTTACGGCCACTTTAAGGTCAACTTGCTTTGCTGCAAAAGGGCAAAAGAGCTCTGCAGCGTGAATGGGAATCAGGCCTGACATTTCAAAAGAGGGAACCCGGCCCCGCTGCCAAAACGCACGCGGCGTTTGCTTCCCCCGTGCCTCCCAGTGTGCCTGGGGAAGCCTGGCTTGCTTCAGCTGCCATGCCATGCCAAAGGAGATGTGGAATCCCCAAATCCACCAAATTAATGTGAACTGCAGCAAACGCCTTGACAAACCAACTTCTGTTCCAACCAAGCAGGAACAACAATCTCTCACACTGCTGCGGCAAGGCCCTGAGTCAGGTGAGACCAACTCATTTTTCTTGTTAAAAAGGAGAAAGAATATAATTAAGAACATCTATTAAGCTCTTAAAAGAGCAAAAGTTTGGGTATCTTTTTAAAAAAGGGCAGTATTTCCATGCAGATATAAACTTATCACAAGCTTCCTGAAGCACACGCAGCACAAAGGCGGTATCGCTGCGGAGAAGGTATCTGCTTTCACGGGGATTTGCATTCTCATCGAATGCTGGACCGGGTCCAGGCCAGCCGGAGGATAACCACCCTCCATCCTCCCTGCAGACACTCACGGAGACGAGACTGAAGCAGTATCATTTCTGACAGAAATCAAATCCTGGCCACTGCACCGCTGGGAACACTACAGACAAGAAGAAAAAAAATAAACATATATAGGGAGGAACTGGGATTAAAACAATTCTGTGGAGCTCATTTAGATAATACCTTGTCAAAGGACCCAATGTGGGAACACGTTATGCGTCTAGGAAATGTATGCAAACACGAAGTATCTGCTAACATAAAATATAACTTTGACAAGCAAGAAAGTACAAATGTTAAAGGTGACCAGTTAGACAAACAGCTCGGTTACATGCCCAGGTTAACCAAGCTAAATAACACGTCTAGTCAAGTCATACATAAAGCCACGGAGAGCATCCAAAGAACACAGTTTGATCAAATTTTAATTGGTTCAGATTTCAGCACTAGCACTGTAGAGGGGCGGATGATACCTAGCAATATGCCCCAAAAGATTCAAAACCGAGTGACCTTAGTGGAGGCTTATGAACATTAGGATTGCATTACAGGCAGTGGGTGTGCATTCAGTGCTTTCTTCTTGGTGTAATTGGACCTGTGGATAGATACAAAAATCCCAGCACAGACTGAAAAACGGCTTCTTGGTATTCTCTGCATTGCCATGTCCATGGAACCACATAATCAGAAACTGGTTGTGGTTGGCAGGGCCCTCTGGAGGCCCCCTGCCCCAGCCCCTGCCCCAGCAGGGCCACCCAGAGCAGGGTGCCCAGCACCACGGCCAGGCGGCTTCTGAAGGTCTCCATGAGGAGACCCCACGGCCTCTCTGGGCAGCCTGTGCCAGTGCTCGGCCACCCGCACAGCACACAAGTGCTCCCAAGCACCAAGTGATACGACGAAGGGAAACGGCCTCAAGCTGTCTGCTTTGTGGGCTCCCACAGATGGGTGCAGTAAAGTGCCCGCTCAAGGGGGCAACTGCTCAGTGTAGCCAACATGGCCAATAAACGAGTTGTCTTCATATATTGTTTTCAGGTGAGCTCTAAGATCGTCCCCAGAGTCACAGCATCTGAATTGTTTAGGACCTACCGAGATCCTTAGCCGCAGACAGACCCTTTTGTGAAAACATGTCTAGACTGCAAGTAAACGTAATGTTTTAGAATGTCCTGGTTGGCCTGTCTTAGCTGTAACACTGGCAGCCCGAAATTGTGGACGTGCCAAATGCAAATGACAGTCAGATATAAAGTCAAAACATTATGAAAAATATTAGATAAAACTTATTTTTCAACTGATACCTTTATTTGTACTTCTTGAAGTCATGGTTAAAAATACTTCCTGCTAGAGACTTAGGTTTGCAGCATTTGTAGAACAAATATTAAGATTGGTCTGAACAACATACAAACAGAAATGTCTGTGGGTAAAAGCACCAGGGAAAGCAACATAGCAGCTTCACAAAAAAAAAAAAAAAAAAAAAAAAAAAAGGAAAAAAAAGAGTTTGACAACAAGGACATGAAAGACAGCAATCAAACAGGTAGACACTGGGGATGTGGTTGTGGCACCAGGACCAGAAGGCCTGTGCCTTAGGAAGTCAGCTGGATGGATTAGCAGAAGACCTAGGCTGTGACAACAATAGGATGGCAGCGAGGTTGCACCATCCTCTGCATGCCATTCCTCCTCCTGTTATCCCAGTGGGGAAGATATAAGGACACCCACAGTAGGGAAACACAGGGAAAGTGAAGCAAACTAATATAAACTAACATAAAGTAAACTAACTAGGCTAGAGTAAGCGAGATTTGGAAGTGAAAGGACAGCCCATGGTAACATGCTTGACTCCTGAAGGACAGAAAAGATCTACCCCAAAAACAAGGTGTCATCACCAGTCAAGCAGAATGGAAGCGACGTGGTGAGGACTTGGCAGGTGATGTCCCCCGTCCTCCAGGTGCACACAACTGATCCCAGCTAGAGCACGAAGGTAGCGAGAGTGGGAATGAAACGGGTAAGAGCACGAGTGTGGGAGGAATCAGTTTTGTCTTAAACAGGTATCGCCTTCCCCTTCCTCAACGTCTCACTGAGCGTTCTGCATTAATGGCCTTGTCTTTCTGCGTTGTGATTAAAGCTGAGATTGTCAGAGAAGCACTAGGAGCTCAGAGCTGAAACTTGCTGCAAAACACAACGCACTGCGGAAGAATGCAATACGATCACAAAAAATAGCAGGATATGCTGCAAACAAAACAGTTGAACATGCCAGTACCTAAAAAAGGGCAAGACAGCAATGGAGAAGCCCGTTGCTGTTTATTTTACCTAGCTAGCAATTTTTAAAGGGGAACTTGCTCTACCAGAGACAGGCTTTTAAGATCATTTTATAAAAAGACAAAACAAATCCTTCTGCTTTGACATGCCTTTCTGGAGCTCCAGGAGAAGCTCCACCTTCTAAGGTGTAAGCTAGACTAGATTTGGGGTCTGAATGTTTTCAATATTTGTAGAGAGCTGAACTTTGGGAGAGTGGATGGAGTACATACAGCAGTTGTGGCCAGGGACAGCCTTACAGAGGGGCAGTGGGGACAGGACTGAACGACCCCGCACAAGTATACGTGATTAAGGTACGGGTGTGATCCTTACCCAAATAGTTTATACCTGCCCAGCCTGTAATGCAGATGCATCTATGGGGTACAGACGTTTCTCGGCAATGCTGTTGTAGCCCTGCCCACATGGGAATACTCGGATACTGA
Organism: Netta rufina; assembly: GCF_964035555.1. Classification (NCBI taxonomy): domain Eukaryota; kingdom Metazoa; phylum Chordata; class Aves; order Anseriformes; family Anatidae; genus Netta; species Netta rufina. The sequence continues at coordinate 103,764,976 of NC_140124.1, forward strand.
AAACAGTGCACCAGCACTGACATCCAACTGCATTTCGCACTGTTTTCTAAAGACTTTGTTGCAGCAGTGCACCAGCGTGTCGGCTTCTGAATGCTGCTTGCTCTTCAAGCACCAGTTGCTGTTTTCTGGGATTTATGACTGAAAGGATTAAAAACAAAGAAAACTAAAATAGATCTCCAAAGGATATTAATAGCTCCTTCAAGCTCAGTCGCATTCCAGATCTTATTATTCCAGAAGAGATATTCCTAAGGTAATAGATACAGCTTCTTCAAGTGAAATAGTTTTCCCAAAGATTAAATTCTAACTCCTTCCACAAATATCTAATTTGCCAAACACAAACACCCATGCAAATGATAACTGGGTGATCATTTGCCCCATTTGCACATATACTTAAAGAACAGCTGAAAATTTGGGCCATTTTAAAAGGGTGTGCACGCCACTTTTGTGCAAGCATAGGGCTAATGCCCTGGAAACATTCAGTGCCCAACAGCAGCAGCAGGAGCTGTGGGTTCCCAGCATTTGGCAGATCTGAGCCCTTCCTACACAGGGGTATAAAGACGCTCACGTGCCCATGGAGAGGTGCTGAATAAAACACAGATGTGGTCAATAATTTCCTTTTCACCTGCACATTCTATGTGGTGCTGCTGCTGACTATAGCTTTAACATTATAAAATGAAATTTGATAGTTCATTTTAACATAGTTCATTTATTTCCTAAGTACTCTGATCCTTAGCAAATGAAGAAAACACATTTCCACAAAGCCAAAAGACGAATCACTGTGTTAACCATAACACTGAGAAGACAGAAAGCTTTATCTGTTTATATCACAGCCATGAGAAGGTCCAAGAAGTATGTTAATTAATAGCGATAATAAAAAATAAATCCCCCAGTCATGTGTTCCATTCAATCATATACAACATATATTTTTAAAATGAACAAAACACATCAGCCGTTTGCTGGGGAATTATTTTAAGGTCTTGGTGTCCCTTAGAATCTCTTCTCACGTCTTTAGATGTCTGCCTTTCACTCTCTCGGACTGAAATGTCTAGACATCCAAATTAAGGAGTGACCAATCACCGACAAACTGATCCCTCTGCGCACAAGGTCAGCGCTGCAGAGGCACACACGCACACACACACACTTGCAGCGTGCACTGTGCAGGAGACCTTTATTTGTGCACAAAAATATTGATGTTGCTAAGTGATATGCAGGCGGTCACCAGCCCCAAGTCTTTGTGTTTGTTTATTACTGTGTCTTCTTTCTCGAGTAAACAATGCAATGGTGATGCAGGGATAGAGAACCCTGCTAAATTAAAACAGCTATGGGAGCTAATTTATTATGTCTGTATGATATCAACCTATGACTTTTTTTTTCCCTTATTTTGTTCCATTAAGTCAGAAGGAAAAAATTTATGAGGAACCTGAAAACACACACATCCTGAATGGTCTCAATCATCCTACTTACCTTCCATTAAAACCGGCTTATTTGCAAAGGTCCATCTGCATATTAAACATGCTGGAAACAGATTTAAGCATTTTTTAAAAATTAAAATAATGTTCCTGGCTTAAATTCATATATCTGGTCAATTGGAATAAGAGGCAACCTGAAAACGGTATCTCTTGCCACCACATTTTAAGGACGGATTCACTTTGCATATCTGAAAATTCAATCCAGTTCCATTCAGTTCTAAAATCCAAGATACTATTAGAAAAAAATCTTAGACAAACAGAAAGCTGCAATTCTATCAGCATTTTTGAGTCATCTCAAATGTCAAAAAATTAATAAAAAACCTCCCATGGAGCCTCTCAAAGGCAGGTCCCCAGAAGGTCATCATCCTGACTGCAAGCATCCTGGGAGGAAATCAGACAGGTCTGCTCCAGGAAGCTGCCTGATTTCCATGAATTTTGCTACAGTCAACATGGCAGACCATTTGGCTGCAAATCCTTTTTTTCAACAGGAAGGTATTTCATCAGGATGCTTTTCGCTAGCTCTATTCATAGAGCTCTGCACTGCCGTAATGGCGATCGCTGGAGCGAGACCACCCTGCCCCTTATGGACACGTACCACTCCTGACACCTACAGCTAGCTATTTGTGCAGATCATATTGGTAGGAAAATAGTAAGTGTAATTTGACTTTATTGGATTTCATTTTAAGCAGCTAAATACAAAGATGACTACCAGTCGCAGCTGGCAAGCCCAGCTGAAGAGTACTTCAGAACCTTTTATACCCTACCTTAACAGCAAAAGCTGGAACAATAATATAAAGATGGAAATTAACTGTAATTCAGACAACTTGTTTTTGGGTTTTCCTCTAGGTTACTACAAGTCATGTAATAAATCACCAGACAAGCATAAACTTCTCTTTTTAATTGTCATGTACGTACAAGCTCCTCCCAAGTTCTGTTTCTTTCTCTACCACTGAAACAACAAGGAGTTTACAAAAACAATGTTCTGCCAAGTGACTCCATTTTACAAGTCCTGATCCATAACAATGCCCAAAGCCGCACTGCTCCAGACCACTTTCTGTTCAGCAGGCCGGATCAGACACAGCAGGAAAGCGAAGAGACAGGACAGCTCAGTCCCATCCTTGCTGCCGCAGTGACTTGCTGGATGAGCTAGTGGCCCTGTCTGCCTCAGTTTTTTCATTGTACAACACCAAAAATGTTGTTACCTTCCAAGCAAAAGCACTGCTTTAACTCCCAGACAGCGAAGACCAGAAGTGATCCTATTCCAGACAAAGGCAGCACTTCGCCTTACCCTCTAGCAACCGACATGGCCAGCTCTGGGAGTGCTCCTGCAGTGATCAAGAGGTGCAAGCATTAAGCATGTACTGAATCAATACACCTGTTAAAGCATTATTTCTGCACATGTACTCTGGACAAATACCTTAGCTGTGGGGTGAGGAAGGAAGAGGGAAACAAGGACATGAATAGAAGTTTTTCTTCAGAAAAATTGCATGTTACTTTAAAATACCATTTTTCCAGCAGGCTTCTATTTGCAGCAAGAATGAGACACTTGGGGCTTAATGGTAATAGTACTACTTCGAAGTACCTGACTTGCCTTCAACTACAATGTGAGCTGGGAAACAATTCAACACCGATGATGGGCTCTGGGACCCCAGATGCCCTGAGTTGGAGGACTGTGACTGCAGGAACGATAAACTCCCAGCCAACACCGAACTTGTGTGGGACTTGCTGCTCCAGCTGGATGCATACAAGTCCATGGGGCCCAATGGAATTCATTCCAGGGTACTCAGAGAGCTGGCTCATGTCATTACGAGACCTCTCTCAATTATTTTTCAATGGTCTTGGGAATCTGGAGAGGTCCCAGTTGACTGAAAGCTGGCAACTGTTGTTCCAATTTGCAAGAAGGGCAAGAAAGAAGACCGAGGTAATTACAGGCCTGTCAGTCCCACTTCAGTGCTTGGTAAAATTATGGAGAAGATTATTCTGGGAGTTACTGAAAAACACCTGAAAGACAATGTGGTCATTGGTCACAGCCAACATGGATTCACAAGGGGAAAATCCTGCTTAATGAACTTAATTTCTTTTTATGACAAGGTTACCCACCTAGCTGACCAAGGGATACCAGCTGATGTAATCTTTTTGGATTTCAGTAAAACTTTCGATGCTGTTTCTCACAGTGTCCTTCTGGACAAAACATCCAGTATACAGCTAGACAAAAACATAATGAATGGCTGAACAATTGGCTGACGGGTCAGGCTCAAAGGGTCATTGAAAAAGGTCTCACACCAGGCTGGTGGCCAGTCACTAGTGGGATCCTACAGGGTTCCATTTTTGGACCAGTTCTCTGTCATGACTTGGATATATGACTTGGAGGCACACTAAGTAGGTTTGTGGATGACACTAAATTGGGAGGAGTGGTTGACTCCACTGAGGGTAGAGAGGCCTTGCAGAGAGATCTTGATAGATGAGAGGACTCTGCAATCACCAACAATATAAAGTTCAGCAAGAGCAAGTGCTGCATTCTGCACCTGGGATGGGGCAACCCTGGCTGAACGTACAGACTGGGGGATGAGGGGCCGGAGAGCAGCCCTGCAGGAAGGGAACTGGGGGTTTTGGTCAACACCACATTAAACACGAGTCACCGGTGCGCCCTGGTAGCCAGGAGGGCCAACCATGTCCTGGCATGGCACAGCTAGCTGGTCAAGGGAAGGGATTGCCCTGCTCTGCTCTGTGCTGGTGTGGCCTCACCTCAAGTGCTGCATGCAGTTTTGGGTGACACAATGTCAGAAGGTTGTAAAACTGTTAAAGACCGTCCAAGGAGGACTACAAAGATGGTGAAGGGTCTGAAGGGGAAGACATACGAGGAGCAGCTGAGGCCCCTTGGTTTGCTCAGCCCCGAGCAGAGCAGGCTGAGGGGAGAACTCATGGCGGCCTGCAGCTCCCTCACGAGGGGAGCGGAGGGGCAGGCGCTGAGCTCTGCTCTCTGGGGACAGCGACAGGACCCGAGGGCACAGCATGGAGCTGGGACAGGGGAGGGTCAGGATGGGGATTAGGGAAAGGGTCTGCACCCAGAGCGGGGTCAGGCACTGGGACAGGCTCCCCAGGGCAGTGGTCATGGCACCAAACCTGACGGAGTTCAAGAAGCACTTGGACAATGCTCTCAGACATCTAGGGTTTGATTTTTGGTTGGCCCTGTGTGCAGTCAGGAGTTGGACTCAAAGATTCTTGTGGGTCCCTTCCAGGTCAGGATATCCTGTGATTCTGCAATTCATCCTGTGAGGAGCACATAGGTACATCACCCAGGAGCTTTTACTTCTTCCTCTTTTCTTAAAAAGTCCTTTACATTTCACTACAATCCTAATTGTCCTACCAAAAGGTCATGCTTCTGATTTTGTAGAGGAGAAAGCTTAGTCACAAATAAACCTTGCAGGGTGGAAAAATTATGAGGAAGAGAATATCAAGCCAGACAAGTATGACTGGAAACTCAGATGTAAAGAATTCAAATATTTCAAAAGATGTCTCAATAGGTATATTCCCACCTCATTCCAAGCAAATACGATTAGTGCGTATTACTGAGAATTTTATGCCTCAGAAGAAGGCTCTAATTATATTTCACACTGCTCTGAAGATTCCTGTAATATACACACATCTTTAATGTGGAATTTTATACCCTATTTATAGCATATAGGCTCTTTTTGATATTATTACTTTTCTATGAAAGTTCCTTTGAAGTCAGGTAATTACCTTAAGCGAAATATTTAGCCTGTTGTGAGAATTGAACTATGAGATTTGTGTAGAACAAATAAGTCATCATGTAGCATAGCACAAAGGTTTCAGAGCCACAAGTGCAGATGGAAACATTAATTATGAAGACAAAGCCAAGAATGCATTGTAAAAGTCCTTTAAAGTGAGAGAACATGTACATCTGTATAGCGCTATGTCTCACTTCAAGCAAGCCACTAAAAACTATGTGAGCTACATGCTAAAGAGCGTAAAACTATTTCATTACTAATTACTCTCCTTAGTAAAGCCATGGCTGTAGGTTACCACAGACCTAGCCAGAGTCAAAGTATAACTGTGAAGAGGTCAGAAGGAGCAACTAAAATGACTAATAATGATCTGTAGTAACTTCTCCCTAACCAGAAATGTCAAATCATTAAAGACTTGTAAATTTGGATTTTTCCCGTGCTAGAAGAAAGCATGTCTTTCTCTGCAAAGCTATGAATCTCCTTAGTGGGATATATGACCTATGGCTACCATATATCAAGACAGAAAGTTATATCACCGTTATATTGCTTCTTGATCTAGGACTGATCCATGACCATTTTGTGTCTGACCCACAGCATTTTCAAGACTTGTAGTGAGAAGTCACTGATAGAACTCCTCTTTACCTCCTCAGACACAGTTCCTTAAAGTTACCTGAAAGTACAGAAAATTAAAACACCGTGCCATGTGGATCTGCAATTTGTTACATAAATATTATCCCTTATAGGTAATACATAATATAAAATATGAAACAAAAACTTGAAGATGTAACTGAGACACAAAGATGCACGCAAGTGCAAAAAAAAAGATGAGTCTGCCAGAGCAGGACCACAAAACCAATTCATTACCATTTTTCACAGATGGAAGAAATTCATCTGGTTTACTGCATCCAGACAGGTTTTCCCAACTGCATGCACTTCAATAATCTGAGAAATGAAACTGCTGTTTCTATTATATTTTTTTGCCTAAGCAAAAGTCTAACTTCTTATTAAGAATGCTTAATAAAACCAACACATTAAAAACAGTCAGCAGGGAGTGTTGCAATTAGATGCTTGCACAGTGCTTCCCTCTGTGCCTACATGCAAATATTTTTCATCTTATACAGACTTTCAGAAACTTCATCATTTTACTGCAGTAAGACAGACCTTTTTTTCATTGAGATGTTAGGCCATAAATTGAATATCACCATTACGTTATGGAACAAAACAAAATTACTTCATAAATTGCGTAAAATTTTCCTAAAGTGGTTAGTTTTGTTTTGTTTTCCTCCTATGTGAGACCTCTTTACAGTCTAGCTGAAGACACTGATACTGGTTTCATCCCTACTGGATGAAACCATCCATACGGAAGGGACAGAGCAAATACATGAAAGAAACCCAACCAGCTGGAGGAAGCTTTAGGAGAAGCTGTGACCATCTCATCTAACCCCGGGGACGACACAGGACAAAGTCTTTTCCTGAAATAACCTAACCTGTCTGGTCAAACATAAACCTATGTTTTCCATAAATGTTCAACCCGTCTGTAAAGGCTCCCAGTCGGAGCCTGATGATGTTTTGCATCATCTGGTAGCTTCTGAAGCGTGGCTGTCTGATAAGGGAGGCTTTCCTTTTTTCCACGTTTTTGTTTCCCAGTGCTGTGCCCTCATCTGGGAGCACAGCAAAACGTCCCTACCAGGAAGGAGGATGCAAACAAAGAGAAAAATGTTGCAAAAATATTCAGCGTGAATGAAAGCCACACCTATCACTTAGGCCTGTCCAAGTCTGTTTTTCTTGCTGTATTTACATCCCCACACTCCAGGTTTGTTGTGTTATTAACTGCAAATTGGCCTGTGTGAGTCTCCTGCACATTCATTATGGTCTTTACGAAGATACTCCTTGCAAATGCCTTTAGGTCACATTTGAAACTGTGCTGCGAACTCTGCCAGAGGTCGCGATTGTGGAAGAGCTTCTTGCAGGATGGTGTGTGATGCCTGCCACAGAAGCGAGGGGCATCTCCAGTGGGCCTTCCTCCATCCTAGCAGCCACTGTGTCTCCTCCCAGCCACGGCCAATCCCCACGAGATGGCATGGCACCATTTAATCCGAGTTTAATCTCACATTTTAAATCATTACTCCTTAGCTGACACAAAAGCCTGCCACCACGCTGCGATGCTACACATCTCTCACGATCCTTGGGTCTCCCGGCATGGCCTCGCAGATTTCCTTGAGTCAAAACATGACCCAACTCTGCTGGCTGCCAGCAGAGCACCGCTTCCTTACGGCACTTCTGCAGAAAACAAAGATTGTTCGAGGTTGTGCGACCTATCTGGAACACCACGCAGGCAGCAAAACTTCGCAATGGGAAGGAGTTGGGAAAAAATAAATAAAAAAAAAAAGTTAAAAAATCAAGTTATAGATGACATGCGTGCTTTGGTTTTTGTTTTAAGCTTTTGCAGCTCTTATGGCTGTCAATGGCAGGAGTATTTTGGTTTAAATCGGTCTTAAAACAGACTTTATGTCTATCTATTAGGAAGGAACTTAAACTGCAGCGGAAGATTAACACTGCTCTACTCAGTACAACTTCTCCATTACACAGAACCTCCATTACCCAAAGAAGAAAGGGAACAACACTTCTGGGAGCTGCGCATGAAGTCAGAGAGAAAAGCAGCCTTTTGCCAAAAGCTGAACAAAGGCAGACCTTCCCCTTCTTTTTACTCTTCTTATGGCTTCCATCACGCCGTCTGCCCGGGAGGGTATTTCAGCTCCTGGCCCAGGAGCATCCTGAGCAGACGCCCACACGCTGCTGGATGCGTCCTTGTTTGTCCATGGCCGGGGAGAAAACAACGAAGCTGAGCAGCAAAGTGACAAGACAGGCAGCAGCAGCCCCCGGCAGCCAAGGGAACAATAATTTCTATGGACTAGAGGCTGAAATCTCAGAGGGAAATAAAGCCAACTGCGGCAGCCAGGTCAGAGAGGGGGACCCCAATGGCACTGGCTTGAGTTTTAAGGCAATATGTTACTGTAGACATGCATGGACCTGACTTTCCCATCCTCTGAAAGGCCATAATAATGACAGCCACATACCTGCAAGAGGTAATAAAGCAAAGCAGGAATTTTGCCTGCACAAAATGTAAACATCAAAACAGATGGCGCAGTTATGTTAATCAGTTAATGTTCGCAGAGCGCTTTGAAGATGCAAAGCGCTGTGAAGGTACTAAATACTTACAGTCTTGTCTAGACATCATCAAGCTCATTTTGAGATTGCAACCTTTTCAAGCCAAACAGTGCCTCTCTCTGTGTGTCTGCTCCGCGCTTTCTGCAACGGGCTCCAATCTCAAGATGCATTGGTGAGGGAGAGGGATAAGATGAGCCACTGGAGATTAAAAACATGAGCCAGCAGCTACTGCTAAAGCAGCGCGAGGCAGCACAGCAGAGATTCAGGCTAAATATCATTAGGGAATAGGATGGAAGTCAAAATACACCATGCCCAGATCGAAATAAACACATCGCTCCTGTGTAATGCAGTCCGTAAAATACTTCTTCAAATACAAAGGCTATTTTTTGGGTGTTTCACGAGAGAAACGGGTGAAGACTGTCGCAACACACAACCCTTTGCAAAGAGGCTTGCTGTAATGGTGAAAACTGCATCTACTGCACTAACAAGTCGGGATGCGAAGAAACGTCTTTGACAGAATGAGCCATATATGTAGATTTAGCAGAGCTGGGAACAGCACAGTGGCAACCATCGTCATGCAGAGTCCAGACTAGGAATTTAACAAAGCCAGTTATGAACAATGAGATCACAGATTTTGTTGAGGTTTGGGAAAAATCCATCTAAAACATTTCAAATCTTGCACTTTTTATTTGCTCCAAGGAATGTGGCATGCAAATAAAATTAAACCCCGGAGACTTACGCCACAACAACTGAGCCTTTTATGTCAGATTTCCTTCCAACCCAAACCAAACACTACTGTTCTGGTGCTAGGAAAGCATAGGTCCCAGAACTCTTCTCCACTTGGGCTTCCTCGTCACCTCAGACTGTAGATGGGGAAAGAAGTCTGGCATTATACAAGACGTATAGACAGCTGGAACATAAAATCCTTTCTCATATGCTAAAAATAGTCCGGATTTGACCACCCAGTGAACAAGCAGTGCTACCAAGCATGCGATGGGAGTTAGAGGTTTCAGCTCAGGCGCCAGCTCCCAGCCAGGAGCATTTCAAAGCTGGCGTGTGGAGCTCCAAGGGTGAAGCCACTTCCCGGCTTTGAAACATCCCTTCTGAGAGGCTCCCACTGATCCACTCTTCCCACTGCCTTCAGAGGTAGCACAGCTTTGGGCAAGGACTTGTCATCAGGAAAGAAAAGGCTGAGGGAAGAAAGGGGTGTTTGTGTTTAGAAAATCGATCCTCTTTACCCCAAAAAGTAACACACCAACTGTTTTCAGACCAGAAATGTACACTCCAAAATGCAGGGGAAAAGATGGCTTTGCTCCCTTTTGTCCAGTCAGAGCATCCCCCAAAATGTACCTTCCTTCTCTGCTGGGGGAGCATGAGAAGGGTCTGCTGCTAACTCCCTGCCCCCATAAAACAACTGCCAGACAAAAGGTCTTATGCTGTAGATTTGCTTGCATACTAACCAGTGGTAAGGTTATTTTCTTGCTTTTGAGGTTTTGCTTTGCCTTACTTGTTTTCCAGCCTCTTCACTTCAGCTGTTAAACATTAATTTCTAAGCAGAAGAAAAGCTCTTAATACCATTACAGCTCTTATTTCTCAATTTGTTCTCAAATCATTCCTGTCACTGTCCCGAAAATAAAACTTTAATTGGAAAAGGATTTTGTTTTACAAAACGTCGTCCTTTGAAAGTCTACTGGCAGAGCACATCGAAGAGCAATGCCAACACCATGCTGACTTCTCCCTTTCCAGGGAGAACGTCGCCTTTCCCTCGCTGTTACAGAAAGCATGTATATGTAATGAGCCCAATTTTCAGTCTCATCCTAACTGAGTTACCCTCTCCTTGCCCGGAATTTTGCATACGCTCACATAATTATGCCTTGAAATTTGCAGATACAATTACTTGCTGACACACTTTGTTATTTGAATGATAAAGTGTTTGATTGTATCCAATGAAAACAAGATTAAGATGTGGAAGCAAACGTGTTTTAGCAAACCTAATGTATTAACTTAAGCTTCTGTTGTTTTATGGAAACACAATCCTCTCACAGCACGTCTACACCCTGTCATGAAGTATTGTCTAGAGACCTTGCATTAAAAGCAGGCTAGCCGTGTCACTGCATTACCACATTTGCGCTTGCCTGGTAAGAAATACAGCTACATAGGAATGCTCGTGTGAACTATTTTTATTTTGTTGGAATGGGAAAGTTTGCTCGCAAAAAAATCATCAGTGACATATGAACAGAGGCACAAAATAACTAACAAAAGGACACCACTGAATTAAACTAATTTTAGAATTCATATAATGCCTTGATGTTTGTCGGTTCATTACATGCAAGAAATGTTTCCGATTTTTCTGCCAAAGAGAGGAAAGCTATTAAATCAGAACTCCTGTTAAGAAGAGAGGCTGTCAAGATACCAAATCACAGTTTATCAACACTAAAAGAGGTTTTTGATCACGTTTAGCTAGGTTTGTCTACGACTTTTAAAGCTACGCTTACTCCTCATTAGTTTACGGTTAGTAAACCTTTAATTAACGTTTTATTAACAAGATTCCACAGGAAATCCTTAAAACTGCGCGTTGCGTCTGTTTGGTGGCTGAGCCCCTCTCGCTGCAGTCCTGCAGTGCTCTCGCAGCAGCTGGATTTCCTACCGCTCACCCGAAGTGCAGACTGCCGGCTGGAAAATCCAGACAGGGCTCAGTTGGATTTCAGGAACAATTATGGCATAAGACTTTCTTGATAGAGCGCGCAGACGTGCAGCTAGGGAGATTACACTAACAATTCATTCTAGCTGGCATCTTTTGGGAAAGAATGCAGAGGAGAAGGAAGCAGCCCAGTAATTACATTTAAAGCTATTATCGACAAAATCTAAGGACAGGGGAAAAAAAAAAGAAAAAAGTTACCATATACTTGGAGGTGCTAATAATGAGATCAAGAAGAAAAAAGATTTTTGTTATTAATATTTTTGTCTGTTTGAATATACTGTTATGATGGGGGAAAAAATATCTGGAGCTTGGAGTCCATTTTAGGTCTCGAGGCTGGCACCAAATGAAAACAGAATTAAACAGAGAGGTATTTAGCCAATGAATATTATATGGAATCAATCAACATAACATGACTTGCCACTTCAAGCTATTCAGAAATGACGGCAGTGCTTATATCAGGAGAGCTTATAGACTCTGACATCCTTTTTCTCTAATTTTATCTAGTTTCAGAGCCTTCAGGGATCATGTGTTTAAGATTTTCTTTGCAACGGAGAGAGCTGAAAATTAACCTTTTTTACAGAGATACCAAAATTCTTAAGTATTTCTATAAGCAGTAGACTTGGAAGGCAGGTTTTAAAGAAAGTGTGAATTCAGTGCATGACTGTAGAGGAAGATTGCAAGAGTCAGAAACTATAATCCAGCAATGACAATGTATCACAAAGTGGATATTAACTTCAGGAAGAATCAGAAGGTGAAATTCCAGTGAAGTCTTGAGCAGCTTCGACTTCAAGCTACAGTCCAGAAAGTCTGTGCCATGCTGGCCAGACCATGGATAAAACATTGTACAAGTGTATAGTTAGAAGGACAGGTAGCCACTGATAGCAGCTCAGTTTTTACTGATGCATTTGACACGAGTGCTTAAATACGAGGGTCACCCTTACTTCTTTGTGTTTCAAACCTCCTGGTCACTATTTATCCACATCTAAACACTCGTGCAGTCCAGGAGGAAGCCACCACTTCAGCAGCCATATTTAAAGGACACATCCTACAAGCACGTGGTCAGTCTCCGCCACGGAGAGAAGCAGAATATTTTTCTGCACGGGCTGCCAAGGGTTGCTCCTAAAACCGACCTCAGCTCGTATTTGTATTCCAGACTTTTGTTCCCATTGGAGCTATACAGGATCAAAAGCTGTTTACTCCTTCGGCTTAGTAGGTTCTACATCAACGAGGTTTCAGTAAAATGTGCCAAAACCACCGATCAGGGCTTTCAAGTTGTTGCTAGAGCCTAAGGAGGGATGACACAGTGTGTTTACAGTTCATGCGGCTCTGAACTCTCTGGTTCTCTGGCTAAGAGAAAGACAGCACGATCGCAATCCCCTGATTATGGCTTGCATTTTTGAAATGCTCAAATCTTTGCAGCCTTTCCACAGTATTCGATGCCTTTTGACCGTGAACTGCTCCAGAGCGCAAGAAAAAACAGTTGGGAAAATATTAATCCTCGCCTTATATGGTGAGAATAAAAATGAGAAAATATAGGCTGCATTCAATGTGAAATGTCTGAGAAATTCCTCTTCAAGTGGATTCCTTTACTCTAGCTTCTGCATTCACAGGAGACAAATTATTTTGGCATACATAGATAAGAAATTGTGTCAGCTTAAATTAATTTTGTACTACAATTATCAGAAAATGCTGTGATGACCTATAAAAAAAATCAGTATTTTCAGACTTTTGCTGACTCTTAAAACTTTATTCTAAGCTGCACAACAGTTCTTGCAACTTAGGTGAGTATTTTTGCTTTGCAAATGAGGAAACGAGATAAAATAGTTAACTGACTTCCCCAAGTTGTTGTAAGACCTGGAGAAAATCTCAGAAGCCTTGATCCTGTATCTCGTGTTGCCTGACAGAGCGTATAAGCTACCACCAATATAAATGTTGGCATTATATCTACTAAATGGCTACATGAGTTCAATAAATTCTGTTAAACTCACCTCTCTCTCTCAGCGGGCTGCTCTCCTGTTGGGGAAGCATTACAGCCCAGGCCCGCACGCAGCTGCGGGAGGGAGGACTATCGAAAGTCAGAGGGTAAAACCAACTGGCCACGGGTGCAGCAAGACCAAGCGTTGACTTTAGATTGATTTCTTTGCCTTTCTCAGGAAATTATGGCAAACAGTTGATCACTGTCACTTAAATACCAACATTTTGCATATCAAAGACTTATGTCCCTTCTATTAGTAGACTACGCCATTCCTCTCAGTCTTTTCTCCCCAGTTACATACTCAAAGTCTCTTACCATTCAGAACTTTCCCTACTTGAGTTTCATCTCTCTCAAAGAGAGTTAACTAAAACCAAGCACAGTACCGTACCCCATTGATAAGGATCAGTGCAGAACATAGCAGAAGAATTACTTCCCGTGTCCAACTGCTAATCTAGTACTGCCATTAATTAACTACAGTTAATCTATCCTTATATGCAATGGAAAACTAAAATATCACCAAAGAAGCTGAGTGATTTCCAACAATATGGTTTTATATAGGGAATAAAATTAAATATGATGCAAGGAAAGTCCCTGCCCTACAGAGCTAGCTCATCTTCTGAAACAACATAATTACACACGCATTCTCACACACATTATAATCTGGCTAGCTGCCTGTGCGGCCTACAAATCCTACTTGTTATTATGTCCTTATATTTATTCAACAGTCTTCGTTTTATTTCATCCCGTTTTTCAGAAATGCTGGGTGCCATGACCTTGGCACCAAAGTCTGAGGAGGAGCGGCCTGGATGTGGGCACGGCTGCAGTACCAGGACCCACAGGGCCTGGCCTTTCCGACAGACATACCCATTGGAAAGGGCTGCTGCCAAACCCATCCTCCTCGTTCGGTCACTGCGTTTATGCTGGGCATAACCAGTCACCTGAAGGGGACTTTGGTGCTCTTTGATTCAAAAAGCAGAGCAAGGCTCCCTGCAAACAGACAAGATGGGGACAAAGTGCTGAAGAATTATTAGTGCATAAAGGGAACATATGCAGGGATCCAGGAGCTGGCCTTTCTGTTCTCATATTGCGTATGGTCTGCAATCAAAGGGACTCAAACAATTATTATTTATTTATTTATTTATTGCCAAGATCATCTTTATTTCTTTCAAAAACTTGACTGAAAGAGTTAAGTGAAAACTTAAAGCTCCTGGAAGAACGGAAATCTGGGGAAGCATCTGCTTAAACCATGGGGTACATGGAGTGGCACAGGCTCTAATGCTCTTTGTTTTTTTCTTGTTGTTATTGTTTTTCCAAGTTAATTTTCTACCACGCAAGTTCCCTGAAATGGTTCAAAATAGCGCAAAACACCTGTATTTACACAGCTCAAGGCAAGAAACAGCGACTGGATGACACCGGCTGAAAAGTCATCACCCTTGCCTCGAATGTGAAACCAGAGTGTGTATTCTCTTTGACCAGGCCTGAGAAATCACAAAGGAAATGGAGAAGTCAGTTCACATAAGACTACTTTTATATCTTAAGCATCTGTAGACCCATTCATATTGATTACCTGATTATCGCAAACTACGCATTTTTTCCAGACATACTACAGCTACCAACATTTGTCAGGCTTCACTCAAATTACCTCTTACAACTCATTGTAACCCAAGCAAGCTACGATGTTTCTGCAAATCATGAAGATAGATTTTCTTTAATTTCATCCAGCAGCTGTTGAAGCAAAATGACAAATAATCACAGCACAGTTCCCTCTATGCTCACCAAAAAAGCTGTAAATACATTTAACAACCTGCAGCATAAACAAATCTTTTTCAAGCAGGGCTGAATATCTTTCAGAAACTGTTTTCATTATAGGTGTATCTGATGAGAAGAAAGGCTTTATAGGACACAACTGCAATGCCTCTTTTTCCAAAGACCATACACACAGTCCCTGCTGCATTCCATCTCTCAGCTGAATCAGCTATCCAAAAATACCAGTAGCTAACCATCATTCTGTAAATGAATACGGTAATTGGTCTGATTAATTTAACATCTACTTATTTCAACTTGAAAACTTTAACTTGGGGCATATATGACAACTGATGGAAGTCATGGAAGCCTGTAACAGTGCCCTGGTCGGCTCACAGTACTTCTGCAATACGTTCCCTGTCATTAGGACTTAAACTAATTCAGCGTTTTGAGCATCAGCCATGTGGCATATGACAAATTGCAGGGTATGGCGCTGAGTCCAGCGTTAGAGTCCCACTCACCTGGACCCACACCGCAGCCAGACACCACAACCGCTGGCGCTGCCGTCCTTCAAAACACATCGTTGACTTGATCCAGCATGACAATATCCAGTAGTTTGTTGTTTCTTTTTCCCTGTAGCATCATTTTTCACACAGATCATTTCACTGATGGCTCAGCAGTTTGGCCCTGCCAACATTCACGCTTGCCAAAGCCGAGGTGGTGGCGGGCAGATGCACAGAGCCAGAAGGTTCCTGCGCGGACCTCGCCAGTGCAGCCACTGTCTTACCGAGTTATGCTCTCAGAAGGCAACAACCTCGAAGCCTCCCCTTGAGCTTAGCTAAGAAATGCCACTACAGAAGCATATGTAACATGCCGAGGCAGCTTCCAACTGAAAAGCAAAACAAACAAGCAAACCACGAAGAGACAGAACATCAACTTAACGTATTCCAAAAAAAAAATGTGCTTCTGAATGAAATTTGAATTTAAAAAATATGTTTCTTTAGAGCATCAGTGTACCTGATAATGAAATTTGCAATTCAGAGTTGCACTGAGTTTGTGTAAAATAAAATCAGTTACAGCCTTCCCCATCTTTCCAAACTGTGAGGGTCTTCAGGAACCACAAACCTGTCTTCTACTGTTTTGAAGAGCCCTTAAGAGGCCATCTCTAGGACTGACTGTTCCTGATGGTGAGTATCTTGGGTTGATCCCAAAGGTCAACTGCACCTCTAATTAAATTTCTGAAAACAAAAAACAAACAAACAACAAACACAGAATATAGGGGGTAAGAGCTGAACTCCCCTCCCAGCTGGGGTAGTCAGGAGTCACTGGGAAGGTATTTACACTGTAATTCAGGCAGGACCATCCCATACAGTCATACATAAGAAATGATTAACAAAGGAGACAGCAGTTCATGTGGTGTGCTGTGTCACTGGGAAAACCATGTTTTCAACCGTCTACAAATTCACTTTTGAGTCTGAATAGACAGCTCATGGGACTGGCGTTCAGGGTGGCTGATTCAGGTGGGGAGGCTCAGCCTTTTATTCTCAAGGAGTTTGTGAGAAAGTCACTTTCCCCCTTTCTAGCTGTTTCCTTCCCTCGCTCTGTTCCTCCTTGTGTTTTTTTCCAGTTAGATTGTCAACACTTCGAGGCAAAGACTGAAGGCTCCTGCACAGCTAGCTGCACAGCATGCGGGCTGCCCAGCTATTTTTTGACTTCTGCTCTCGGTTCTACCTTGCCTAGTTTCGCTGCTTCTGCTGTTGTATAACACCAGTTTCTGGAGAGCTTCTGCTCATATTTTTAGTTGCAGAGCACCTAGAAGGTGCTAAGCTTTCAATAACAACAATAAATCCCTGACAAACCCTCAAAGCAATAGGAATTTGAAATGTCTCACCTCTAGGCAGATGCAAATGACTGCTGGGGAGCAAAGGACGACCTGAGAAAGCTCATGAGAACTTGTTCCAAAACAGAGAGCACATGCCTAGAGTATGAAAACTACCTCTGCCAGCCCTGGAGAAAATATTTGACCCAGGGACTCGCCTAGCTAGGGAAGTGAGTGTCCTATCTGCCAGGCTACAGGAGCAGCCCCTGCTTGCATCTGCTGCCACCTCCAAGCACCTGCTCACAAGGGAAACCCCGCAGCAAGCCAGTGAGGGTGCTTTGGGGCAGGCAGCAGGGCTCCAGAGGGGGATGCAGGAGATCCAGCAAACTGGGAATAATCCGATTCATCTCCAGTCCTACCTTGGTCTCGAAATAAAATCTTCTGATAGGAACTAAACTGCGACTCTTCTGTTTTTCCCAGGCTTTGTAAGTATTTTCTGCAGGCTCAGCTCCCCTTGACTCAACTCTAGAGCAACGCAGGCCTCCCAAGGCACATTATAGTGAACTCCAGGACAGTACGCTTTACTGCCATAAATGTTTAACATGTTTGTTCTGAAATTTACCTGTAAAGAGTCTTGCAATCATTACTGTTACTCTGTAACTTAGAAAAAGATACCTAGAAAGAAAAATGAGGATTTTGCTAGTTTGATAAGGAGAGAAGTAGGGAAGAGGATTAAAAGAGAGAAGCATCATTTCAAGTGGCATTTCCCTAGTAACTAACACCAGTCTCAATAACACGAGTGAATGGAAACACAACCAAGTTCAGCAGTTAAAAAAAAAAAAAAAAAAGCAATGCACTTTGCTCCTGTCATAAAACCTTCAAACAAATTCTTCGTAAACTGATGAGGAAGTCTTCTGTTTCTGCTCCAGTCAAAGGACTGCTTAAGCTGCAGAGCAGTCCCCCAAAACCATTCTCAAAGTGGAGACAGAAGGAAACTAGAAAATTTTTCTATGCAACAAAGTTTCTTTATTTTATTAGCATAGACATTTGGCTTTTGGTAAAGATGTACAAATAACGCTCCACAGTGACATTACCTCAGCTACATATTTGTTAGAGAAGCTGAACAGCAGAGTCTGGGAAAAGTGCAAACTATTTCTCAAAGTAACCTCTTGTCCGTCTGGCACATTTCAAGGGACAGAATGTCTGGGTCACATAGGAAAGAAGCTGGAAGCCCTGTGAACCTTGACAGAGCCATGTTGCAAGCTGTGTGAACGGCTTCAGATGAGGGAGCTTAAAAAAAAATAAATAGTGCCACTGTAAAGGTCTCACAAAACCGCTTAAAATACTGTAAAGCTTCTAGAATAAGAGACCCCAGTGTTGCCAACCCTCGCGATTTTATTGAAAGTCTCATGATGCTTTATTTAGAGCCATAGCTGTTGAAAACAACAGATTACCTTGGGATCAGCTGCCATTAAAGCAGGCCTCCAGCAGAGGTTACACAGAAGAGCTTGAAAAGCCAAAGGAGGCTGCAAAGCCTCCAGAAAATAACATGTTTGTTAAAGGCTCACGATCCTTAAGCTAATCGTGACTTTGACAGACTGGCTCAAGACTTTGGTGGTGTTAGCAATACCACAGAGGTGGAAAAAAAAAGACTGAAACCCAACAAACCTTGCCTTAAAACTAACCCTAAATGAATTCCTCAACAACACGAGAAAACTGGCAGCAAGAGCAGAAAGCGATCTCCACACTGCCTTGCAACAACACTGAAGAAAATCTCACGCTTCCCTAAATCAAAGGCTAATAATGAAAACCAGGAGAACCTCAGAAATACGTTGGGCTTATGGAGCCATTCCCAGGAGGAAAGGTAAGAAAAGGTAGCCGAGGATCTAGCGGGTCTTCCTTCCAGCCTGGTCACTGAAGCCCGGCAGTCAGCTGCCAAATAGGTGCAGCGACTTCAGAAACAGGAGATGTGGGAGCTGGTGGAAAACAGATGGAGTACTTGCCTGCTCTGCTAGGGAGGGTTATTTTTTGCTGCTTCTACTCCCATCCACACGAATTATCATATATACCCCATGGATGTTCAGTGTGAGGGAAGTGGGGCGAGAGGATCAGGCTGTGGCCACACTAGTGGGAGAGAACTATCAACACTCATCAAAGGAGCCTGGATGGGAAAAAACAGTCTTCAAGTAGGCCAGATCAAGATAAGAGAGATGTAACGCTGCGAATAAACTATCACTTCCACCTTTGCTACATTTATCTCTTCCTTCATCATTATTTCTCCACTCCCCCCCACCACTCCTTCAGATTTCCATTTCCAAGTAAGGCAGAAGATCAAGATGTGTGTTTTAATTTAAAAGGGAAGGCACAGAGGAAGACATGCGGAGATTAAAGTGCTCAGCCCTTCTGTCTTTCTCCCTTGGAAGTTTTGTTTTAGCAGGGAGGAGACCGGTCTGATCCGAGCAAACAGCACTTTGTCAGGATATCGCTGCAAGGAGCAACAGAGCATCTCCAGCCAAGAGAGCAGCTGAGCCTGGTGGCAAGAGCCATGCCAGAGATGGGGGCAAAGAACAGAGCAGGAAAGTTTCTCCTGTTCAGCCCAGCTGGCAATTCACCAAGGCAAAAATGGAAACAGTATTTTTCCTGCGGGAAGGGGGATCTGTTGAGCTCTAAACCAAACAGGTATATTCTTCTCGTAGTCCCCCCTTCTGCCTGAAGCACCTGCTCTTTAATGCTACCACACCAAACGCTGTAAACAACAACAAGATAAAAACAAAAGCATGCTTTTTCTATCTAAGGTGGAAATTCAAAATAGTTACAATAACATGAAAAAGTCCTGGAGACTCCCAACCAATGCCTGTTGGGTCTATGTAAATAGACCCAACTATTTACTGCATGAAAATAATTTAGAGGTGGAAAGCCAGCCAGGCAAGATACAGGAGATTTGTAGTCTTTTTTTTTTTTTTTTTTTTTTTTTTTTTTTCCCCTAGATTTTGGTTAAGAACTTGTTTCCAGTTTGTTTTTAAGATATTCAGGACTCCTCCCAAACCTGCTAAGCCCCACAACACTCTTGTTCATTGAGTTTAAGAACCGTTCCACAGAAACTAGAGACAAACAAACAGCAAGTAAGCTGCAGGGAGTGGAACAAAGCTCCCATTAAAACCACATTAAACTTTCCAAAACCCATTGCACTGGCCCCGTACCTCTCTGGACAATTAACACAAAGCAAGCTCGGCCTTCCTGGTTGGAGTGACCATGCGTTGAGATGTCTGGAAGAAAACGGGGGCTTCCTTTACGACGCAGAGGCCTGCCAAGAGCTGAGGTGGTTGGGGCTGGAGGGGAGGTTGCACCGGTGGCCACTGTCCACTTGTGTGGCTCCATAGGTAGTAAGCTCCGGCTAATACTTCTAAAAGGTATTTTCAGTTCATATTTTTGACCAACTCAGTTGCTGATCAAGGTTTTAGAAATTCTCCCTGCAGAGACCCAGATGAGCTGTTAGTTTTCCGGATCCTGTGGCTCCTCGGGATGCTGCCCCACCCAAGCTGTGAAGCCCGGCTGACATTTTGCTTGTGTAGGACATACGTATGCAGTGTACTGATAAATCGCTGGATGGAATGCATTTATTTGTGCCTGCCGAAATATGTACCGCCATGGCAAAGCCTTGCACGGAAATGTAAACATTTAACATTAAAAAAGCAGTAAATGCGTGCGTATCAAAATAGTTTTCACTCAAGAACCTGATTTAAAACTTACCTGTGACATTCAAAATAAATATGAACCCACTGTGGCTTAGAGTCTGCAGTTTGTTTATGATAGATATTTGTTTAATAAAAGAGTGTATGTACACTATTTGAAGCTGATGGTTACCAAAATCTCTGTATGCACAACAGCCCTAAAAGGAATGTATTTCCCTCTTTAGTGTTTCCTGAAGAGTCCCAGCTCTGTCCCATGCTACCAGAGTAAAAACAAGGTGGAGGCAGGACAGGCCGGGGTGCAGTCACACACCGTGCGTACAGACATGGCATGCCCCACCAGGAACAGATAAGGATGAAAACAATTTTTGGGTAAGTAGCTCAATGCTGCAGATAAACGTCTACAAATGCCTGTGTTGCATAAAACTTTTAAAAGACCATGTGTAGCTAGATACGAAATCAAATTAATGGCTAACATGATATTGTGTAAGCATAATTATCAAGATGATGGGATGTTTTAAGTTAATTGAAGAAATATTAACAGGTTCATAAATCTTGTCAGATAGATTTATCAGATTGGAATATTTTGAAAACCTCACCAAACGAGCTCTGACTTTAGAAAGAGTAAGATTAGAGTCTGTTGTTGCACATCTCCTACAAAAACAAAACAGAAAGGTCAAAGCAGTGTGCCTGACATAAACTGCACTTGGAAGTTTCATTACAGATTGGCACGCACTCCATTCGCAGCATCATCTACAGTTACCGTCAGCCAGGAAGAAAAAGATAAAGTGTTCCTCAATATTCAAGAGAACGTTAACAAAAGAAAGCTATATCAGGGTGGTAGCCTCCCAAAGCGCTCAGTAAAATATATTCCATCTATGAAAATTAGGCTCAAGTCAAAAGAATATTAAAGGACTGTGCTAGTTCCTAGTCTTCCCACAGGACCCAGCCGTGTTTCCCAGGTGCTGATCATGCCATAACTCAGCACAAAGCTTCAGCTCCGATAATGCTTCTGCAACTCATTTGAGCCTGAGCTACGCAGACAAAATGAAGCATGCCATAACTTCGGAGATAATGGTATCAAATTAATTCCTTAGCATAATTGTAAGCAGGGTTGATATAAGATTCAATTTTGTTAGCGAAGTACCAAAGCAGTTTTAGCAAATCCTAGACAATGATTCAATCACTTAGTACGAAAAGCCCTTATGTCACAGGCACTTTGGGTTAGCATCCACATGTGCTGGAGTAGCACCTCCCTGATGCAATGGATTTTATCCCATGGCATGTTATGATGTCAGCAGAAACGTTTCAAGCCTCACTGCTTACAACAAACACTGAGTGCATCAGTGTTGCTACGAAATGAGGGAATCCAGAAGGAAGATCTACACTAACATTTTCCTTTTAAAACAAAGTTGAGTGAGCCTTCTGCTGTGTTGATGAATCTGAAGCAATAGGACTTCCCTAGCTACTTACGTGAAACTTCCACGGTCAGGGTAACGGGCTTGTTCTTAATGTAATTCTCTCAGTTGACAGCTAGACGTTTTCCTTTCAAACTCGTACTTTTGTTCAGCTGAGATACTCAATGAGTATAATAATAATCAGAAACAATTTTCTGAGAGGTACCTTGAGTCGAGTGTTTTGGGTAGTTTTAAAGAGGCCTCCAATCTGAAATCTGGCCGCATCGTTTAACAGCCGAACAGCCCCAGCTGAAAGGCAGGCCTCTGCTCTGCCCGTTCCCCCCACCCCTCCTCAGTTTCACAGATTCCAAATAGAGGAGTCTCTGGCCTTTCCATATGTTGCAAGGATCACTATTTCTTCACTGTTTTAGCCATAAAAAAATAACATGCCAGAGTGTCTTCACCCTAGGTGCAGAGCGCCATGCCATGCCGTTCTAGGACTGTGCCTGCAATCTTCATAAATTCTGATGCTGAAGTGATTTACAGCTCGATCAGATCTCGGCCCTGGCTTACCAGGCCTTGAGAAATCGTGCTTACCCCTTTCATAAAGGGAAACACTTTTGCCTGCAATATGCAGATGGCTGTAGGCTTGACTGTTATAAGCTGCTGAGGGTAAGAATTTCACAAAGTGTATGATGACATCTGTACAGATCAGAAGGCTGTCCAGAGTTACAACAGTTAAAGATTCAGCAAGAATATTAAGCACTGACTTCTGGGTTTAAGCCAATCATAATGAGAAATCAAGCTGAAGCTTAATATGGAGCAGTTAATTATTATTATTTTTTCTCCTTAAACATTCCTCTAAAAACTGGAATGGTTCACTTACAGATAAACAGGGGGCATTTTCCCTCTTGCCCAGCTGTTCAGGAGCCAAATGACCACACAAATGATGAGAAAAGCAAGGAGCAGTTGGGCCAAGGACCTTTAGATAAGACTTTTTATCACAAGAAGACCAACACAGCACCACTCCAAACTGTCCCCAGTACGACAAAACAGAGATGACACAAGGACAGTGTGACAAGTGCTCATCACCTGTCCAGCAAAGGGACAAGCTCGCATGGGAACATGACCCCTAAATGGCCCCAGTGTCCCGCAAAGAGGTTTCCACTGAACTCGCCATGGGGAGGTGGAGCACACCACATGGACCATGAAGGGCCATCAGGGCTTAGCAGCTCCTGATCAGTGTGAGCCCCTCAGGACACTGTGGTTTAAGCTGGGTGGCTCTGTTCAGGCACAGAAACGCAGCACTGAGCTGAGCTACACCGTGTGTTCAACACACCCGAGCACGGGCAGTTCAGTGCCCGTGTGCTCCTGCATGGAGTCAGCCCAATGGCCACCAGGGCACATGGGCAAGCTCAGCGCTGCTACCAGGTGATTGCGCCGTCGAGATAATCTGGAAAACAGCTCAGCCGTGCCTGTACAGCCATGCCTGCAAGCTAAAGCTGAATAAATAAATAAATAACAATCTTTTCAAGCCAGAAATGACTCTGCAGAGGGAGGCAGCTCTGGCATTCCTGAATCCTCTTAATCTGCCGCACGGGTAGTTGAGATTGACTGCCTTTCTCAGGGTGAGCAGTGCCAGAGCTCCTCATCCGTAACCTGTTCACACTGCCCCCGTGCAGACCCTGCCCCCCAGCTTCTGCATCTGCTGCCTCTACTGCCTACCGAAATCTCCATCCTTTGTCCTCCTTTGAGTGGATATGGAAGAGCTGTACAACGAACAGCGTGGTAAATGATTTACATGACCCACCAGGGATGGAGAGGGATTTACCAGGAAAAAGCATCAGCAAGGCAGACAGATGGCTGTACTGCAGGGGTTCTGGCAAAGGAAAAGGCTACGAAGACCAGTCAGAAAGGGGAGGGAGGTCCAGAGCTTACAACAGGCCACCAAGCAAAGGGCTGGAAGGGACTGCTGGACGGAGAGAAGACCTGCACAAGAGGCCACCCGGTTAATTTTAAGGCTGGATCATGAGGCAAACACATAGGCAAAGGACTGGAGGAGTGGTTTGTTAGATAGGGTTTAGCAGATGGAGTATGCAAAGTCTGATGAATAAGCCCATAAGCTGCTAGCAAAGGCTCCCTTCTCCAGCTGCGTGAGCCCTGTAGTCTATGAAAAGGCACAACAGTAAGTGATACCTTTGAGAAGGATGCTGTGAGTGCCCAGAGGATGTTTATGGGAGCTTTCAGGACAGGACATCAATGTTGAAAGCACAAAGTTAAGGAAAGTTTGTCCAAGTCACTCTTTTCTTCTAAACCTTCCACCAATTCCCCTTCCTCTAAAACAAAATCTCTATCACATAAATCCCTTGCCTTTGCTTTCAAGATCTATTCATTTTCTACCTATCATATCTCATTTCTCACTGAAATATCAGCTCCTGTCTCTGATCAGCCAGTGATGCCAGCATTCATCACCAACTTCAGTGACAAGCTGGGACAACAATCTTTGCAGGAGCGTTTGCCATGGATATGAGCAAGACTGCATTTGTCAGGGCACGAGAAAAGTATGCTGCAGGAGTCGAAACATGAGACAGTGAATTTGATCTAGATGAGAAGGTGGATAGAAACAGAAGATGTTTTGGAAAAATATGAATTTGTCTGAGACTCCTCAGACTCTTCTTGCAACTCTGTTTAATCCTATATATTCTACTCCAGAAACAAATCAAGGTTATATTCAGGGTCTCTCATGACTTTCTGCAGCATTTCCTTGCAATTGGCTTCATATGAAAAAAAATAAAAATCCATTGTTTTCTAAAGGAAAGCTCAGCTACACCATTAATTATAATGAAAGGCAACAAAACAATCATATAGGCAAAACAGAGAATTCAAAAGCACAGCAAATCTGCCCCTATTAAAAGGAGGCCACTTATTGTAAATAAAGGCTTGTTTTGTTTTTAATTTCTACATTCCTTCACCTTTATTCAGACCCATACTATGCACCAACTTGACTAAGTTATTTGGAGTGCAGGAGCTGCGTGAGCTACAGACACCCTGCAAGGAAACAAACAAATGAAGACAGAAGACGTTAGTACTAGAAAGCTAGGACTGAAACTTCGGGTTTAAAATTAAAAAACGTGAGTTTATAAGTAACTGAGTGATCGTGATGCTATTGTTGTGCCTTCCAGCATGTCACATCCCAGCCTTCTGCTGGACGCTGCAGTGTGTCCACGACTCCCTTGTACCGGGGAGTCCAGAGCTGGACACATCACCCCAGGTGTGGCCTCACCTGATAAAAGCCATAGATAAAATTTCTTTCACCTTATCTATACGCTCACATGTGCACCAGCCCCATTAAATGAAAATACTGGGACACTTCTCCACCAACCACTCAGGCATTCAAAACTGAAGAAAGCAAAATCATTAGCCACATTTAAGAGCTGGGCCTGACTCAGACCTTAGTCTCTCCCATGCTAATAGCTCTGTTGATTTGCTCTGTTATACCCAGGTCGTACCAGGAGTAAATGAGTCCAAATGTTGGGGTTGGAATTAGAAGATCTTTAAGGTCCCTTCCAAACCAAACCATTCTGTGAGACTTTTTTTTTTTTTTTTAATTTATTTATTTTTTAACCAGCTACTTCTCTCCATACACAAAAACTACCAAACACGTAGTGCAAGAGGATGTGTTATTTCTGAGCAATACAGAGCCAAATGACAGACTGCTGTCTTCCAAGCATACATTTTCACGGACAGCACCAATATTTGAAAGATTTTTTTTCTAACCATTATCTGATTGTACATTTCCTTGCATTAAAAAAATAAATAAATGGAGTGACTGTCAGCTCTCCCCATGCTTCCTGGCATATGAACACAAAAAAATGCACTTCACAAAGCAACTTGATAGATTTCCTCATAGAAGCAAGTATTATTTATTCAGCTTTGTGATCTCAACTCTGAAGCCTTCAAACTTCTTGCAGCACTTCCTGTAAGCACCGTACCACCCAGTGTCTGCCTTTGGGCCGTCAGAATTTGAGGTGCAATTTCAGTATTTTTTATTTGTGGGTGACTCGCATTTAAATATCAATGGTCAGGCAGCTCTCATTGATCACCAAGTGGTTGTTTTCAAGGCAGCTTGTTTTATTTAATGCTGGTACTCAGCCTAGGGTCTACAAACAACACATAAAAAGTTGTTCTCCAGGCATCCCTTCCTGGAAGGTCATCGCTGTTGTAAAGTGCAATACACATAGCCAGGACTTTACTCCTGAGTGACACTGTGAGAGATGAGTATTTATGCCATTTTTGTCGCAGAGATAAAGTTTGTATCCAATTTCCCTTAAATTTCATGTTTACTTATAACATACTTCAAGTCATAGCTCCTTTGTGTGGAGGGCAGCTGTGGAGGCAAAAGGGTGGCAGGCCTGGATTATCTTCCTGGCTCACCATGAGAAGATGTGCCGCAGCATTTTGCAGCAGCCAGATGAAGGAGAGGAAAGAAGTGCCAGAAGGAGAAGAAAAACATGCACGAGTTATTGGTTACTTGGTTATTTTATGTACACATCAAGACCTAAGGGTTCACAATGTTACAGATTCCCAGTTTAAATCCAGCCTACGTTTTTTGTACACCAGTCTCTAAGTTTTGCCTAACTCTCGTTGTACAAGCTTCAACAATTTGTCTCTTCACATATGGGACACAATATTCACCTCAAGGAGACAGCTTGGAGGCTGCTTAGAAGATAATACTCAAGAGCTTGAGACAGCCTTAGAACATTTAA
The DNA here is from genome assembly GCF_964035555.1 of Netta rufina. Taxonomy (NCBI): domain Eukaryota; kingdom Metazoa; phylum Chordata; class Aves; order Anseriformes; family Anatidae; genus Netta; species Netta rufina. The sequence goes on from NC_140124.1 coordinate 103,791,449, forward strand.
TGCAAAAGAGACGCCAAGAGCACACTGTAGGCACTCAATCTACTATTTTACCAAAAAGTTGTAACATATACTAAGCAGAGAGAGTGTGACGAGCAAGCAAGAAAATTGTCATCTCAGCACGAACCACACTAGGCCAACAAAAGTATTTCAGAGATCGCTTGTGGACAAGGAATTATTTGCTGAAACTCTTCACACAGTCAGCAATTTATTTTTGACCCCTTCCTTACCTCCCCCACTCCCAAATTATATACCTCTGATTATGATTACTCTAATCTGCTAGCATATCTGCCAGAACGGACCTGACAAAGCAGCTCTTACTAATGAAGCACAAAGCCTTTTACAAGATGGAAACCAGTGAAGCTATGAGGTCCTTCAGGACAGGCAAGGTGTCAGGTGATGAAGGACTGTCAAGCAAGTCCTGTAAAGCCCGTCAAGACCAGGTGGGTCCAATCTAATAAGCAGCATTTCCAAAAACAGAAAAAAAAAATTACAATCAATTTCATAAAGTTGCCATTTCTTTAACAGATAGAGTCTCCCAGAAAGGCAATCAGATGCTATGGATGATGGATGCATTGTAAGAAATTAGACAGACCAATGACTGCAAGAATGGTCATCTAATTTTATAGCCCAGATTGCATTTAGTTCAAGTGTAGGAGAGATTTAATATCATATTAAGAGTGAGAAAATAAATGTCAGTGTAAAATCATGTCTTGTTAGTTGGAAAAAGTTGGGGATCCACTGTATATCATGGGAGAGTTGCTCATTATCAAAAGGGCTTTTGACTGGGTAGAATGAAAGAACTTTTCTGAGCCCTGAAGGACACACATGGTTATTTAACTGCTAGCACGCTTTTCTCTTGGATATGCAAATAAATAAATAGATAGAAAAATAGTTCTCTGCTGTTTGAAGTACTTGAAAATATTGTTCACTCCACTATTTCAGCTTGAAATTTCTCCTGGGAGCAAACTGGGAGAAATACACGAAAAAGGCATTAATGTGAGCAATCATGTCTATAAAAATTATACAATGCTGAAAGAATGTTGCAGCTACTCTGGCACTCTGTTACTGATATTTAAAGGTCGGCTTGCTGAATCTTAAAATCTTCAAATTAACCAAGTATTTAATGTCACTGCTATGCATTCCTGGGTTAACCGAATCCAAATGATAATTTAAGCTGAGCAAAATAAAGCATGACCTGAATTAGGTAATGGATGATGAGGTACAATTAACATTACTATTCAAAATAATGGGCCAGATTCTCTTGCTACAGAATTTCTGCTTGGTTCAGCAGGAAGGAGGGTCAAAAAAACAATTACTGCTCCCAACTTATTTGTCCAGCCTTGAAACACAGACAAGCCTCACGTCTGCTTTAACATGCAGCAGAAGGCAAAACTCCTTAACCATCCTCTGTCAGCTAAGAAGAGCTGGAGTACTTAAACCACAGCTTCTCCCTGTCTCCACCACATTGCCTGAAGATACCTGTGTTCTGGGGTATGGCGAGAATGGTTTAAGTAGTAACCATCTCAGATGAAGAAATCCCCAAGATGTACCTGGGCATAGCCCCATGTAAGTAGATGTTATTAACCACACGATTTCCATGAGTACAGGAAAGATGAAAAAATAATAAGAATAAAATCTAATGTATTACATAGATGAAAAATGTATTAACAGAAATAAATGGATTTTATGGTGTTTTGCAAAATGAACAGTGAAACTATGCTGCAGTGCAGTTTGGATACTTACAGAATAATACTGCAATTGTCTAAAAACTTAGAGAAACATACCAAGATTAAGAGGAAAACATAAATCCAGTCTGTTTAAAATCCAGTATAATGCAAGTAGCTACCTGAAAAAATAAAAAAGTTGGATTTGAAACGTCAAACTGTGATCTGTTATTATTTTTTTTCTATTTACGAAACCAGATAGCAACACCCCTGGAAAAATAAGGTACATTAGGCTACAAGCATGCATTAGGGGAGACAAAATTCAGCTGTGGCTGCTAAATCGAAGAGAGCTCAACAGCTCATGGACTGGTCACACAGACCTGTGCTCCCTTCCTCCTCAAGAGGTCTTTCATTTGCTCCCATTAAGAATTTTACCTGTTAAGCAACCCAAAATTGAGAAGATGTGGCTTTAACAAACTTATTCCTCAAATACAGAGTAAGCAGTGCCTAGCTTCTCAGTAATCTAATAAAGTGTATTGGGTGCTTCTAACTAAAGAGAACTAGTTTAAATGGAAAAAAAATGAATTCACACACACACAAAGCTATTTTACACTTCTTTGGGGAGTCTCTATTTATACCTTGGACTACACAACCCACATTTGAGTAAGGTTTAGAGTTTCAAAGCAAAGCATTTCTCAGATGGTGGTAATGACACATACACACACACTGCCCCTCTCCTTCTCCCCAACCATTTGGCTTTCATAATACATGCACCAGACACATTTCCATTCTAGCACCATCCATCACACAAAAGGGAGACATCTGACTTAGAGTTAAGGTTGAAAGGACAGAACAATAATCTATGAGGAAAAAGAAAAAAGATGATAAAGCATTGTAAACAGCAGTACCTCATGAGGCACAGAAATTCACAGACAGGTTTGACATGAAATCTCTATGTTTAAAAGCTGTGGCAATGCACAATTGGCAGAATCTGTTCTGCAGGGATGCCATTTACCTAACTGTCCTTCTTCCCCCACCAAAAATAAATAAATAAATTAAAAGGAAAAAACAACAACAACAACAACAAAACAACAACAACAACAAAAAAAAAAAAAACAACCCCAAGAAGCACATACAGGTGGAAGGGAGTGAAGGAACACTTTCTTACTATATTCACACAATCCTTTACAGGAAGGGAGTTTGTCAGGAAATAAAGCACCCATGAAGACAACTGCATCATGTTGAGTGTACAGGCAAGGTAGAAGTGGTTAAAAAATAAAAGTGATGCTACTTTCCCTCCATTTTTTAAAAGCCAAGGCTGACTTCCATATATAATTAAGAGTTAACTGGTAAACCAAATGAATAGTTTGGTATCTACAATAGTTTGGCAGAAGAGAAATTGAGCCAAGTAACTACATTCATTCCCAGTACAGATTTCCCTGGCCAAAGGCAACTCCTCAGAATTAAAGGCAGAGGCATCAGGTGCTGTGATTACTTCTCCCTCACACTTTCTGTATGCTGCTGCAAAGCTCTAATGTTTAATAAAAACAAACAAACAAAAAGTGTATAATGTAGGATAAAGGTAGAGCTGCACTTCAGTTGCCTTCCGAGAAACAAAGGCAAACCAAAAATAGGAAATTACCATTCCAGAGAACTTCTTACATATTCCAACTTAATACCAAACAGGTTCAAGAAAGGTGTCCTTTGCTCACTCACAGATGCCCTCCGAACAAAGCTGCACTGCTGTAAGTGACACGCGAAGTTTGATGGAGCTCAGGAGACAACTTGATGCTTCCTTTCTGCTTGGCAACAGGCAGGGACCCCCTGAGTATTCCCGGGGAAAGACTGCCCTGGAAGGGAAGTCAGTGCAGAAAGACAGATTTAGAAGAACACTGCTGAACTGCTTCTCCGCTTCCACAGCTAATTTACCCCGGAAAGGTCCAAGATAACAACCACTGAAGTGCTCCCAATGCATTTCTCTTTTTGCAAATTTGTTTCCAATATTACAAAAAAAAGAATTTAAACCCTTGATTTGCTATCATCAACATGTTCACATCTTTAGGGTGTCTGGTGTTAAGAATAACTTCAAAGAAACTCAACAAACAACTCATCCATATCAAACAGTTCACGGAGGTAGATTTGTGAAAGCCTGTAACTAAGAAGGAATTTCAAATGCACAGGAACCGAGAGTGTTACCATCAAGCTACCATTGCCAGTCTGAGGGCTTGTGCCCACAAGATGTGGCTTCTGAAGAAGCTGATCTCCCTGCACTGCCATCAGACGCCTTCCTTGCTAAGAGATGCTGTCTACAACGTTAGATACCAACCAACAACTGCCCATAGCTGCCAAACAATCAGCATTACTTGCAGGAGACGTCACACATGAACAGACATTTCAACCATGAAAATCCTTGAAGAAACATTTCAATTTATCCACTTACAGACCCACATTTATCATCTCTCTCCTGTTTTACCCACCTACAGTGTGCAAAGCCACACCTCTGGACATGCGGTAGCACGATCCTCACAGTAATATGAAGGGAGGTGAGTTGTCTCTCCACCTCTTTAAAGTCCCATATCTTACCACTGCTTGAAAACTATCTGCTTGGTGTGTAATCAGCAGATACTGGTTGTTGTGTCCAGCATATCCAGGCAAAGATAGCTACGTGTGAAGTCAGCTTCGGTGGCTACGTGTGAGGCCAGCTTCAAGGTTTGATGGGAATCAGATCCATCTCTTCATATGAAAGACAAATTCAGAGTTAGAGAATGGATTTTGTGTAATTATCTAATAATAAAAAATAAATAAACTAAAGAATCAGGGACACAAAGCATAGCTTCCAATGAGCTCTGGTTTTATGCTAGTCTTTGACTGTTATTCCTCTCTCAAACAGATCCATGCCAGCAGAATAACGGTATGATTAGACAGCGCTAGAACTACAAAATCTGTCTACAAAATCACCCTCTGGAGCATTCTGTTCCCTTTCCTTCTCAGAACAGAAACGCTTCCAGCTAGCCAACAACCAAAGTACCTAAAATCCTCTTCATCGTTCAAGGTGCACCAAACCCACCTTCATAGAACCACGGAATCATAAAGGTTGGAAAAGACCTCCAAGACCACCTGGTCCAACCATCACCCTACTGCCAACATCACCCACTAAACCATGTCCCTAAGCACCAAGTTGTTGCCTTTCAATACAAAGGTGGTTTTTACCCTTCACATAAGTATGACAGAGATTACATCACAGCAAGAGAAACGATTCATCACCTAGATTTAGTGGGTGACTGCAGACTAGGATGTATGATATTGCACCTAAAGTGACACGATCTTTGTGCAGTAGTGCTTTGATGAGCAAATAAAAAGGAAAAGGTATGCGATATAAAGGTCTGCTTTCACACACAACTTCCATCCTTCCCTGAACTTCAGCAATAAGGATAATTCACAATTTTACTGCTTTAGTTGTCAAATGTTATTACACTTTTGGTAGCATGAATGTTTTCTCTCTAACACCTCAGCATTTGGTGATTTGTAAAGTCTCTTTGTTCAGCTTTGAGCAAAAAAAGGTGCAAATTATAATACCTGTTACAGTCACTCCCCTCTGCTCCCTTTCCCCGTGATTGAGACTTTCAGAGACTGAAATACATTGAATTACTCAAGAAAAGTATTTTCTAGACATGGGCGCTCCCAACAGCCACACACAGATGAAATCACGTACAAACTTGGGGTTGTGGTCCCAACACTTTGGCACTACAGTAACACCTCCATTTTTCTCTTTTCAGAAACAGTCTTATTATTCTCAGTCCGATGCTTCTCTTTAATTGTATTTGTACTGTGAGTCCTGTCATACTTTTTAATGGGAGACTTTTTTTCAGTTCTAAATAGCATCAGAGGAGTTTTAAGATCCAGCATTCAAGCCTGAAACTACTGAAATGCAGTCAATGTGAACCCAACTGCTCATCTAGCCCCATATTTTAATTCCAGATGTAAGACCACGTCCCATTGTCTCTCTAGAAAGAGCAACAGAGACATTTTGAGAGTAAATAAAAGATGCAGCCCTTCAATTAGGTAGATGCATTAAGTCAAAATTCAGGTTGGAAAGTAATTTGCCAATATGACCCGGCATTTCACCTTTTCCTATACACAGTTATTCCATATTAATGCACTAAATGAGTAGATTTCCACATTATATGACAAATATGAACAGATAACAGTGTTCACAGCCAAATCAAACAGGTTTGTGTATTAATAATGGTTTAATAATAATGGGCTAATGGCTTTGGAGTCCAACTTTAATAATGACTACCTGCAGATCACATGAAAACATACATAACCTCTTTATGTCTCACTGCCTTTTTAATACAAATAATTTAAAAATACTTTTTAATAAAAATGTGTTGATTATTATGTAAACTCCACTTTGATAGTGTTATTGTGGTACTTGAATTGCTATTTGCAAGTTATATCAAGAGCTTCAAGATAAGAGGATGTTTCAATGAGGCTTGTTAAACAGTCACGTTCAACACATCACCACTTGTCTGCATATCTGCTCTGTTACCCGTGCAAAGAACATGGACGGGTCAAGATGCACAAAAACTCTTGGCCTGAGATCTGGAAGTCTCAGAAGGTTGAAAGCAAGTCTTGTTCACTCAGATACATAAAACCCACACATATGTATGAACATCAAAACAGACGCCCCTACCTTTATTTATTTATGTGTGCTTTTTACAATGCTCCTAGCACCACATCATCTCTCTTTCCCATTCTCAAACACTGCACAATCCAGAAAAACTACTCCAGGAAGCAACTTCATTTTCAACTGACACTAAACTGTATGACCCTGGTCTTTTGGGAATTCATTAAATCTTCTCGTAAGCAAACAGCGTTGTATTTGAGCAAGGACAGCGATGGACAGCATTCCCCACGTGGCTGGGTGCACATGGAGACAGATACAAACTGTGAGTAGACCAAGAAATATGAACATTTGAGATTCTGCAAATTACTACTTAATTTCCATAAATCAAAGGAGTTTGTGAAAGGTATGTTCTTATCCTTACTTAATATCCTACTTGACATCAGCCTCTTTATATTAATTCAGCTTAGACTATTTTAAAGCGTTTCTCTGGGTACATTCTGCAGCATTTTGCAAGAAGATCAGAAAACGCAGCCCAAGTAGTGTCATAAATCATCCAGCTTGAAACAACTCAGTGAGAAAAATAAAATCACCATTTTTGACAGCCCTTTAGCAGATAAAAATTAGCTAAGGCTAACACCTCTTCTTTTAGTCTGTATTTTTACTACTGCTTTTGACAAATACTGCCCACCTTTGGTTAAAGCCAAGACTGATGCACGTTTCAGCAACTAAAATGAGCATTCAGAATTCTCTGACATGACAACTAAAAGGAAACGTAGGTCTCTAAAAAAATAATTCTTACATGCACAAAAGCCACCACCTTAACGGTGAGTCAAAGTTAAAGCATTTTGTACTCTTTGTTTCCTCTTCTGTGTATCCAAATACATAGGATATTGTGAAACCACTTGAATAAAACTCTGTATTCCATACCATAATTTATCTAGTCATCCTTTCTGCCAACTTTTAAAGTTTTAAAATAAAAAAGGTAATATAACCTTAACCTATTGTCCTTCAGTATGAGTTATCTAAAAATCAAATCTGTTTTTAACTACAAGGTACAGAAATGTGAATGCAAAGAAAAATCTACAATAGATGTTGTGAACTGAAAAGCAGATGAAGAAAATGACTCTTGCATCACCCCATTCCCCCCAGCTTCCTGCTCCCCAAAACGAAGTGGCCAGAACACAGTCCGCTGCTAAATTCCCAATCTGACTCCATTTTAGATCAGTCATGACTGCAATCAGTTAACATCTTGCAGTTTTTTGGCTTATGTGAAAGGAATCTGAAGTCCCAGTCAAGCTTCTGGAGAAAGGACGTGATAAGTGACGCAACTTGGCAAGTTCCTTCCTGGCTGATTCACAAAGACAAGAAGTACCTGGATATGAAAGGGGGAGCTCCTTCCAGCTTTTACAGGTAGCAGCAACTCTAACTTACTTAAGAGCTTTACCAAAGTATGCAGGCAACCTTACATTGCAGTTGCTGCTGGTGAGCATGCAACTCTGAAGATACCAGCGTGGCAGCATTCAGTCACACTACCCATTCTTCTATAGAAATGTAAAAATCACACAAGCGCCTGTGAGCAGCAGAGCTAATGCCATCACATTTCCCAGAGCTTTCTGGTTGGACTTGCTGATGGTTCAGTAAGATCCAAGCTCTAAAAGTTCTCCCAGCTGCTAAAGCACCCATGATATCCCTTTCTCATGCAGACTCTAATGTTCACTAGTGGCTTCATTAGCAATGTCTCTTTCACCTGCTTCTCAAGACCAGTGGTTCCTTCCCAGCCTGAGTTCTGCCTATGCCATTTTTGTCTGCAAAACACATGGCAATATTTAGAATCATAGAACCATCCAGGTTGGAAAAGACCTTCAAGATCACCAAGTCCAGCTGTCAACCTGTTCCTTAATACCACCTTAATACCACCCACACACGCCTCTTAAGTACCTCTAGGGATGGGAACTCCACGTCACTGGGCAGCCTACTCCAGTGCCTGGCCACCCTCCCTGTGAAGAAATTCTTCCTAACGCCCAATCTAAACCTCTTGTGGCACAACTTGAGACCGTTTCCTATCACTTGTCACCTGAGAAATGAGACCAACACCCTCCTTGCTGCAACCTCCTTTCAGGCAGTTGTAGAGAGCGATGACGTCTCCTCATGTTTTGTCTTCTAGTAGCTTCACCAGCTTCATTGCTCTTCTTGGCACACACTCCAGCGTGATGGATGTCCTTCTTGTACAAGATGTCTCTCTTGTAATGAGAGGCCCCAAACTGAACACAACATTCGAGGTGTGGCCTCACCAGAGCTTCGTACAGAGGGACAATCACTTCCCTTGTCCTGCTGTCCATCCTATTTATGATGCAGGCCAGGATGGTCACCTGGGCACACTGCTGGCTCACTGAGACTCACGCTATTCAACAATATGCAAAAACACTCTTCTCTTTAAAAAAAACATACAAGAAAAGCTGTAGTTTTGTGTTTTAACAGACCAAGAGACTTTGTTTAGTTGGTGTTGCAGGTTTATCACTGAGACAATATAGATATGTCAAAATCAGGTTACTAATATCCAAACTGAGTGATCTTAACTGCTGATAGGTGGATGACAAAAAGGAACTAAAAATTTGAAGTTATGTTGCCTATCTATTTGACAACTGTTAATGGCACCACTATCAAAGGGAAAAAAAAAAAAAAAAAGAAAAAGAAAAAAAGCAAGCTCTGCACTTTATTTGTTCTTTATTTATTGACTGATCTGCACTTTACTTGTTTATGTAAGTAAAACAGGAGAGCTGTTTCTTTTTAATGGCATCATATCCTAGGGTAAAAATCATTATGGAATAAGATCATAGCATTTGTAAGGAAGTGGTAAAATAAAAGAAAAAAAGCTAAGTCAAGAAAAAGTAGAGAGCTCACAATTCAGGGCAGGGGTGGAGGCTTAGTAGTTTGTAATCACCATGTGAAAGGATACATCTGCTTAATGGGGAGATCACATTCATTCAATGGATCCAGGAGTTCAAGGCCATTAAGAATATATATTAAAGAGCAAGTAACTTCATTTGCCACCAGGTGAGCAGTGCCAGCAACTGTTTTGTCATGTTGACGCAGGCAGAGATTGCTGATAAGATAGCGTACTGTGGAATCTACCACACCTCCCCTCCCTGTTAGGAACCTGCTACATTTCCAATTTAGATGAAGATGTAAATTGTTAAACCAAAAGATAAGCCACAGGACAACTTTGAGATACTTCTCTTTCTTGAGCAGAAGCAAAAATGCTTGCTAAAGAAGAGTGTTGTAACCAATGGCTGGCAGATTTTTATTTTGTCTGAGCAGTAGGACTTACAAATAAAATTTAATTGGGAACATACCGAAAAAAAAAAAGTTCACTTTTACATGGTCAGTGGCCAAAACGCAGCACAGGTTGTGCTGGCACTGTACGTGACTACTGAAACAACATAATATTTTCTCTCACATCTTAAGCAATGACGTTCTTGCTTTTGCCTTAAGTGAGGAAATATTGTAGGGAAAAAAAAAAAAAAAAAAAAAGATTACATTCTGTTTCTATTTTCCCTTGAGAAAAATTAGAGAGTAGTGTCATAACCCAATGTCCGTTCTTTTCATCTACAGATGACAGAATGGAAAATGCCACTTTATTTCAGAAATGAGCTACTTTTTTCTTCTTCCGTTAGTCATTCCTGCCTGCAGGCACAAGGGTTATGGGGATGACTCTTTCAAACTCGTGTCTGGAGTACTAGCACCTCTCCAATCTGACAAGCTAATGCTTGTATACTTTGATAACTTAGGGAGCTCAAACCATTCTTGTTGGCCGTGGCGCTATGAAAGATTAAATTCTCAATTCAAGAAACCCAAAGACCTCCACAATCTAACTACAGATTAACATCCAGGAGTATCTCAATGGGCTACTTGTCCTTTCATAAAAAGGATAATCTGTCTTCATGAACCTTTTACCACTTAAATAACTTGCCTGAAACATGTTCAAGGTCTTCTGCCTATGTCAAACTAGGCTCAATTACTACCAATGGGAAACTGCCCTTTTTTGACTATGAAGTATTGGAAATACAGAAATTACTTATTGATCATCTTTTATATTGTTAATGAAAAAAAACAATTAGCTCAAACACCTCCCTCAGATATTTTGATGAAATACAGCATTTTGACACCATTTACTGAGATCAAACAAACATCCTTTTCCTTAGCTGCTCCAGAGGAGCTATAAGGTCCTACTTTTCCCTTGACTAATATCAGGCCACTTCTTCCCTTTAAGAAAAATAATGATAAAATCATCATAAGCAAGGTTGAGCATTGGGCTCCCTGCTCCTTTGTGTTTTGTTTCTGAAATTTCTAACAAAAATATTAACTGCTACTTAGCCAAAATGATAGTTCTGCAAATGAAAGCATTCAGTTCTACCACTGATTAGAGAATGAAGAATCAGTACCTACTTCTGTGCTTTTCCACTGTCTTTATTAATGCCACTGAAAGATACAGGACTTTTTCATAAAGTATTTACTCCTCTAAGCCACTCAGCAGACAGCAACATGCCACTGTTTAGGAACAAAAGAAAAAAAAAAAAAAAAGGAAAATAACTCGTCCAATATGCATTTCTACTGGTGTAGGGCTTGACATCTCCAGTCTCCCACCTCGTTTCCAGGAGAGAGATATCAGGAATACGCTTTCTCAGAATGAGGACTAGTAACTGGGAGAAGGAGGAAAAGGTACGTCTAGAGCTTGGCCACCTGGTAGAGCGGGTCCGGCAGAAGAGACGTGAGTTTTGGCAGACCAAAGGTGGAAGATGCCAATCAATTTTCTCCACGAGGTAGTTCCTAACTGTTCTTAATAGGTGAGCCGAACATAATTTAGTAATAGATCTAACGATCAAAACAGATAAGGAAACTGCTGTGTAAATACTGTATAGATTCCTTGTGCAGAATGACTTCAGATTCCTGAACATGAAAACAGCAGAAGACAAGGCTGAATGTCACCATGACTTTTCTCCATGACTTTCTCACAGCGTAAGCACTGGGCCCAAACAAAGAAAAAAGAATTGGCTGGGTGGTCAGCTTCATACAGGTATGACATGTAAATACAATTTGTACACGGGAAAATGCTGGTGCTCCATCACAGAGGTACAGGGGTGATCCACCTGCTGCAGTAGACATCCACAGCTCTTGAACGCACAATGGCATTACTGTGAGGGCTTAAGCAAATGAGTAACAGTGGCATTATATCCTGGACTAATTGAACCCTGCTATGGAAAAAAAGAGTAGCAGTAGCCAGGCAGGTGGATAATATGGCACTCAAAGATACTGCAGCAAAATCAACTGTTGTTGTTGTTGGGGATTTATTATTTTTTTCTCTCCACGGTGAAGGTTTTTTTTTATTACTATTTTTATTACTACTTGTCAGACTGCTTGTCTGAAATGCATTATGAGGCTTAATTTTTTTATTTTATTTTATTTTTTAAGGAATATACAGCATGCTGGGAGTCTGTGATCGAAGACACTCTACACAGGCCAACAATCATAATTATGCCATGATTTTACGCCCAGCAGGAAACTTATGATTTGCCACCCAGGAACAAAGCTAAAGAAATGATCTAAGGTAGCCAATTAAAGTTTTCATAAAGAACCCCTCATCTATTCTCAAAAACCGAAATCTCCTTTTATAGCACAATCCTCTTAGCACTTATCTCTCCCTTCCTCATTAATCCAGTTTCACCTAGCTGGCACTGACACACGCAGAGACGGGGAGGGAGATATACACACATATATACACTCTACTTTTTCCCTTCTGTTCTTCTTGACCTTTCTGATTTGGTTCCCCATTTATACTAGCCCACCTGTCTGGCAGATCTTCCCTGCGACGTGCCCTTCAAGATGAAAAACATAGTTTGATAATGCATAGTGACAAACCTCGCAGAGAGCAAGCGGGCAAGCAAAAGAGAGAAAGCGCTAAGGGAAATCGCTTCTAACCAGGATCTGCTGCTGCACAGCTAATCAGGCAGGTATTCAGTTGTTCACTCCTGCAGACTTGCTTAGCATAGAAATAGGCTGTCTGCCCAGGAAGATGAGGTAATGTCTAGGTTTAATGCCAATCTCTGTAACTGGCAGGACACATCGGGTAAATATTTCTGCTGCAGGAGACCACATTAATTTGATTTTGCTACCAATTTTCATTATTGTTATTATTTCTATCACTATAAATATGCATGAGTTTACCTGCTAACTTTTCGGATGCAGACGGCACAGAGATCCAGGTAAGACTGCCTGCACTTCCCACCTCAGAGCTACAGCATTGCCTTCCTCCTTCAATCTTCCTCATACTCAGCATCGCCCTCCACTTTGTCCTTCCCTCATCATTTCTGAAGGACCAGGCGCTTGTCTGCTCACTCATCTCCTCTTCCAAATTCTGCAGTATTAGGCACTGTTTTCCACTCACAGCGTGCTTTGTCCCTCCTCACTGTACCACAAAAAGCACCTTTCGTTCAGCACTGCAATACTGTGGTCATCCACAATTCCTTCTTGGCCATGCACTACTTCACCGGCATATTAATTAATACGACCATCTCTTCTACCAAACTGTCAAAAGATGACCCCCCAAAACAAACAAACAAACAAACAAAAAAAAAACATTAAACAAACCAAATTCTCACGAAACACAGTGAAGCAAACATGCAGGGGGGGAGGTCTTTCACCCTCTTTGCTCCCTTCACAAGCAAAAAATATCTTGAAACGTCAAAGTAAAAACATGAATGAGAAGGGTGAGTCTGTCTGTCTGTCCACCTTGGAGCTTCACAAACACAGCCAGTGCTCTAAAACTTAACAGATGTTTAAAGGAGATCGGGAGCACGAGAGCCTGTGAACAACAGCAGGAAGAAATTGAACAGTCCTTTAGGAACAACAACCTGGTGAATCCTCTGCAATGTGGTGGCTCCAGAACGGGCCAAGAGTTGGGAGGGAAGGTGTCGTGACAAAGAAGGACGTCTGTAGTCTGAGGATGGGGTTGCAGACAAGGACTTCCCCACAATGTCTTGTTTTTGGCCTTACTCACTATATTTCTCTATCAGAACAAAAACAAATACTGGTGCCTTTAAGAAAAGTCCCCAAACTTTGTCCAGTATATTACATTTACAGTTTCTGGATCAGTTGCTTCTGAGCTCTACAATCTACATGAAAACAATATCCTGAGGGCACAACAGTGCTTGCAGGCTCATATTTAGTTAGAAACAGAGACAAGGGCAAAGACTTAGTTTTGGCAAATTGATATTCAAAGGCTTAATCTTGCCTTTATTTGATTAAAGAAGTCTCTACCATATATAAACTGGTATTTTCCTCCCTTTTCATGAGGTCCTTCTAGAAGAAATGACTCCAGCCACCAAAGACTATCCATAGTAATTTCTTCACGTCCTCAGGTTTGTCAGGATAATGGGTACGCCTGCACTTTTGGTGCTACCACACCTCAAGACAATTGCACACAAACTTGCTCCACTCTGGAGACACTGTTTTAGCAGTGAGCTCAGGCTAAGCATCCAACCCTTTGCATGGCGGCTGCCAGCCCCAGCTGTGGGACAGGCTCATGCTGCTGCCTGGTGTCCCAGTCTGAACCAGTTTACAAGTCCCCAGCTCAGGTCCAACATGTAGATGACTGCATCCCACCTTTCAAATACTTATCTTCTGTGGTTGGGGCACAAATGCAAGAACGTTGGGTAAAATCAAACATGGTCATATTCTCCTGCTCAAAAGTTTAACATGATTAAAATCATCACTGTTTTAAAACTGAACAAATTCTTTGAAAAGTGCTAGCAAATCTCTTGCATGGAAACTACTTTTTTCCTTGTCTCACCTTTCATCTCTTGAATGTCAGCACATTCATATTTTAAATCACACAGCATCAAAGAGGATGAGGATATGTTTCAGTTCATTCTTTTCCCTTTGATACCGGTACATAGAAGAGCACTTCAGCCTAAAATCTGTTACCAATTGTGATACAACGCAGCATCCACGTACTTAAGACAGCTCACCGACTCCTCACTTTTGTCCTTTGTGCTTCGGGACATGTTGCCTTTTCAAATCCCGCTGTTCCATTTGGTTCCACCATAACCACTCCTTGCGCCAGCTTTAACATTTAAAATGTATGGTCTACCACATGAAAGTAGCATACGAGCTGCCTTGGGTTTCAACCAGTCCAGAGCAGATATAATACAGTTGTACCCACTTTTATTATATTCACATATTTCAATCAAGTTCTTTGTAGCTGCTGCTGAAGGATCTGCTCAGACATCTCAATGACATTACAAATTTGTTTCTGGTTCATCACTACCAGTGATTCAAAAACATGAAAAGAACATTTTATGTAAAGAAGGCCTAAAATCTGCATGAAGAGGAGAGGCAGAAGGTGTCACAGTTTCTTTCAGACACCTCTTTATGGCAAACAGCAAGGAGAACTGAAATTGAGGAAACTTATGTAAATGGTCCATCCAAAGCGAGGTGCGCCTCCTTTCCTCTCATAGATCCTGGATACCAGCAATATCCGACAAACCTGAGACAGAAAATGAACCAGAGACCTTTGTCAGAACTGGAAACAAACGTAACTCTGTCTGGCAAGAATGTGGTGACTGTTCACAGGCTGACTGCAAGCCAGAGCACGAAGAAAGAAACCCATTTTCTGATTTAGGGATGGGCAAGCACAGAAATCCAACTTAGGAGGAAAAAAAAAATCCCCTCGCTGTGAAAAAAAAAAGTGTATCATTGAGTGAAAATTTCATTATAGGGTTCAATGTTACTGTGATCAAGAAATGAGACACTTTGCCCAGTAAGACTCAGCTACTCGGGTCGACAAACCAAAGGTAATGGATGTGCTCCACGGTCTGCTTTTCCTGACAGGAATATGTTCACATATTGCATATTCAGCTGAGGCCATGCCCTGGCAAAAAAAAGACCAGCATAGATTTGACAGATGACACATTAAGGAGATTTTTCAATATTTTGTAGCAGAAAAATGTGTCTGTTTAGAGGAAGGTTGGATACGCCTGCTGCAAAACAGTGACGGCATCCAAGTATTGGACATTACCAGATTGCACTGTACACCGAAGTGCTAACACGCTTCCTTGCATGCTTCCATTTGCTGCCAAAACAAAAACAAAATGGGATCTCATCTCCAGGTCTGTCAAGTTAGCATCTTTTACAAAGGACAATTTCCCTTTAAAGTACTTCACTATGGAATTATTTTTAGCAATCCCAGTTTTAAGCCATGATGTCATCAATACGCAGGAATCAAGGACAGCTGCTTTGGAGTGCCACTGCCCCGAGAGGTCAATGATACCTCTGTCTTATGCCCTTGACTTGCTCGTTCTCCCCTTCTGTATGAAAGCTCCCTCGGGATTCTTAGCAGAGGTTTAGCCACATTTCGTTCCTACCCTGGAGACGAAGTACAATGACAAAATAAAAAGAAACCATGACTGTGACTCTCAGCCTTCCCAAGGATGCCCAGGTTCTTTCAACAACTTCTCAGAATTATGTTAACAAGACTATGAAGAAGAACACTGAGTGGTTCTGATTTTATTTTTTGGCAGCTTTTAGAGATGGAAACGTGAACTAACCCTGCAGAGGGTTAACATCCTGTTCTGGAACAGGCCAAGGCTGAGCTCAAACGTTGCCCTCGAGGTGTCCTGCCAAGCAGAGAAAAGAGAGCAGGGCAGATTGTTGGGTATGCCAGACTCTCTGTGACATAAAATATGTGGCATATTGTGGGTGAAAGCCTTGGCAGCAGGAAAAGGAAAGCTGTGGTTAGGTCTCTGTGATCACTGGAGTAGCTGTGACAATCAGATGAGGTAGCAAACATTATCTTTAGGAAGCAGGAGAAAAAAAAAAAAAAAGGTCTTGCGCAGGAACTCACAGCAGTGCTCAGCAGCTGGAGAAAGGGGATCAGGCCAATTTATCACTAATGAGCAAAGGCTCTGATAACTGCAGAGGGAGGTCAGGTGGATACAGTGAGGGCACATGGAAAAAAAATCTTAAAAAATAAAAAAATAAAGAGGAAAAAAAGAGGATTTTGGCAACAAGGTCTACTAAGGGCTTCTATCACAAAGGCCACTCAGCAAACCTCACACATGACTCTAGGCTGATGTGAACTTTTCATTCTTCCCTCCAGCCTGCTGAAGAAATTCTCCCAAATCCCCTCAAGTGGTGACAAGTGCTCTTAATCCTACTCACTGCCAGAACTCCTTTGTCCCCCAGCCTGTTACAGCAGCAATCCTGGAGGAAGATGAAAGAGGGGGAAATGAGATTCTCTGACATGGCTTTCGTGAAGCCCAATCACTGAAAACAAGGTTGATGGATCCTTTCCTAAATGCAAAAAAGCTTCTGTGCAATTGAACTTTTTTCTTATTTGCCATGTTCTAATGGCATATCATAACCACAGGACTAAAAACAATACTCAGCTGCTTTCAACTCAGGCAGAAATCAAGGATAGAGATTAATTGAGTACCAAGCCTTTTTTTCCTCCTTATTCAGTACTGAGTTTTTACAAAACAACTTAAGTTAAGGAAAATTTATCTGAAATTTAAAGGAGTTCTCAACTGAAATTTTTTCACTATTTAAAATTCTTCCCTGAAATACTTCCATTGGAAATTAAGTCTGATATCAGTTTGTGACAAGATGTAGTTATTTCTAAGCTTTGTTTCTCAGCAAGCCCACATCCCAGCTGCTTTAGAAAGGACACTTGTATTATGGTCCAAACTCCTGTATGGCAGTAGCTTCTCGCTCAATCTTCAGTAGCATTTTCACACCTGCAACTGCAGGGCAGACTCACACAAAGTCAGGAGATCCACAAGAAAACTTGCATTGATATTGGCCTGTTGCTTTTTAGATCAACGGGGCTACATTCAGTTCCCACTGATGTTAGCACAAAGCTCAAAACTCAAATTGTTCCTTAATTTGTTAGTTAACTTTGTGGCAATTTCAAATACCAAAGACACGATGTTACCTAATTACTTCCTTCACGTAAAACCACACATTTTGTTTAACGTTGAGGCTTTGTGAAAACAAGTGAAGTACTTTTCTACACTTCTTAAAAATCTTCTTAGCTCGTTATCTATTGCTGCATATTCTTGATGACAAAACAGCGAGTTGGTTTCTCTGTGACATTCCCAAATCGAGCCATATTCTGATATGAAAAAGCTTCTTCACACTGCTCTACCTTCCAGACTCCAGGACTTTCAGGATTACTGCTTATTACTTCTTACAGAAAATGCCTTGACTGCCACCTCACCATGTGCTGCCAGCTCCTTGTCTGTGTCCCCCTATTGTACCCTCTGGGTAGCAGGCAAGAAAAAGCATCGCAAACATTTCACATAGCTAATCTTTGTGAACCAACAGTGTTTCTGACACGCCATTACCTAGAAACTATGGCTCTTACTGGAGGAAAGACATTTTTCAACTACATACAAGGATACAGCAACAGCTTTAAAAAAAAAACTTGACAAGAACATTGTATGTATCACTTCAAAACTTTACACCAGTCTACATCATCCCTCAGCAATCTCAGCTCTCCAGGGAATCATTTTTCTTTTTTTCTCCTTACAGGCTTGCAGTTTGCACACATAGGCTGCAAAACCCAAGTTCTCTCCAGAAGATAAACAAGTTAACTTGCTGTAAGTAGCAAGCCTGAAGTTGTTTCTCAGGGTGATGAATACAAGACATTTGTTTACTGAAGCCAAAAAAATAAAAATAAAAATAAAATCATGTAATATTTATTTTGTCAACAGGGAGCTCTAGTTTGCAAAGGAGTTCTGGCAGTAATGCCTTGAATTTCTTTTCCTCTACCTAATCAATTATTTTAGCACTAACAAATTAATTTAAAAGGTGTTGTAGAAATTACTACTGGATTATTTTAGCCCCTTCTCCAGTTCCACTCTTCCTTTCAGAGAAGTGTGTCCTCACCTTCGCTCACGCCATGGGCAGGTAGCACATTTGGCAAACGATGGCTTCTGTGACAAGCCACCACGAGGAAAACAACAGCTTCAGCACAGCAAAACTAACTTATTTGGCACCGCTTCAGCTGAGCGAAGATCATATGAAGAAAAATGTGAATTGGGATTTCAACCACCCACCTGTGCCTGTTTGTGACACTGTTTGTTCGCACTACCCACACCGCAACGCGCGGATCGCTTCTAACTTCTCACCTCCAAGTAGAAGAGCGGAGTGGAAAGTTCACCAACCTTCCCAGAATGGCACGTTTTAACATTAAAACACCTCAGCAAACAATGGTACCTTCCTCACGTCTGACCACATTTCTTTCCTGTATGGTTATGGACTGTTTGTGTTTGCAGTAACCATGATACCATCCCTTCTTTATAATCTTCAGTGCAACTCAGCTTATGACACGAAGACCATTAATATCTGTTATATTCGGGTTAAACTTAGCCTTGTGGAGTTACAGTCATTGAGTAGAGATGGCTAAAACTAAGTCATAAAGCTTCTAGGCTTTCATCTGCTGGAAATGCACCAAAATTTAGTCTTTAAATATAGCACATTGTAGGCTGCTGGTGAGTCTCAGGTCCTTCACTACCATGATATATGTTTATTAAACACTTCTTTTTCCCCTTTCTTTATTTTTTTTTTTTTTTGGTAAACACAGGGAGTTCATTAAAGTTCTCATTTAAAATATATTTCCCACTGAAGACAGTCTACCCTGTAATCTTGACACCCAAACACCATTAGACCTTCAGACAAGTATTGAAGTCCCCTTGGCCTCGTAGATTTGGAGGACTGTCTGCACCATCCCCAAGTAACAGATCACCTTTAAAAAGCACACACGCACACAAAACAAACAAACCCCCCCCCCACACACAACTTTGGGACATCCAATAGAACACAGACAAGGGATTTTATTTCCCATTTTCCCTGAATATATGTTTTCATGTCAGCCAAAGTGAAAGCTAACACAGTTGGAATATAGTAAATGTCAATATTTAATCTGGCCTTTCCTTTCCAATTTTTCAAACCACAATGCATCATCTCAGCATGATTAATAACAACTCTTCTGTTGCTTTCCCTGAACCGACCTGAGGTATTTTTGTTGCTAGGTAATGCTTTGTTGTGAGCTGTCCTCCTAACATAGGAAAGATTAAGAGATCTCATATGGAACCAAAGACGGCATGCCAGTAATCACAGCTGAAAGACGCTTGCACTTGACATCTTCAGATGGGAACAACATGTCTATTGTTTGGAGCCATCAGTCCTTTGCTATAATGCCTGACAGACAAAACCACCTACCTTGTCAAGAATTGGGAACCTTGTCAAGAAGTCATTTGTACTGATTGGATAAACAAAAGGGGAATCTGGAGCAGCAGGTTCATAAAACAAACAAAATGTCCTAGAAATGGCCCTTATTCACCATTACATTCCCGAGTAGAAAGGAGCTCTAAATCTACTTTAAGTGGTCCCAGGAGGATCCAATAGTCATAAAGAAATCTTACATTGACCTCAAGCTTCCACAGCAGCTTTTATAAGAATACAATACAGCGCTGCCAAAGGAGTGGGTTTAGCCAGAGAAAGGGGATTTTTAGCCAAGACATTCCTCCATCTGACTAATCCTTGGCTTTCCAAGAGCCTGTTGGAGCCACTGGCAGCCAATTCAAAAAAACTAACACCTTTTTAGTCCCAACCTACATGAGATAATATTTCAGCAGCCCCAAATCAGACTAATGTGTAGTCACATTGCACATTTCCTCCAGACTTTAACTGTTCCTTTGCCTGACAATGGCATTTATTCTAAAACACTTTTTCCATGAAGGATCAACATTCTTATTAGCGTATTTACAAAATACACAGCCGTATCTCTGAGTTTCCCAGCAATACCCTTGGCAGAAATGAAGGAAGCCAGACTGACAGAAAAGTTATACTCCAAGATTACTGTGCTGTATTCCTTGCCAAAGGGTAATTTGTCAGTGCAGTTGACAAATTGAAAAAGGGGAACATTTTTAGTGCCAACCCCAGAAAACAACAGAAGTGAAAAACCACACTCACTCCCTCACTGAAAATATCACCATATAGCCTATAAAGTAAGAAGGGGAAATAAAAGGGGGAAAAAAAAGTCACTGAACCAAGGAACCTAACTCCTTAATCTTAAATTCATTAAGAATATCTGAGTAAACAGAAACGCATTTTACTTTTCCCACTTAACAAGCTATTTGCGCATTCTGGTGGCACCTAGGCTCCCATCAGGAGTCAGAGATCCTTTTGTGCTAGGCACTGTAAAAACACTTACTAAAAGGACAGACAGCCCCAAAGGCTTTATTATCTAGAATAAATAAATTACCATGAATTAAGACTCAATTTTCCAGCAGTGTGGGTAATTAAACACTGGAACAGGTTGCCAGGTGGTAGACTCACCATCGTAAGGAGTCTCGAAGAAAGATTGTATTTCTCTCCAAAATGTGCTTCCAACTGATTTATAGGAAAAAATAAATGTCTAACACTAAAAGGGAGGGTCAAGTTGAATAATTAGTGTGATCAGTTCTGACCTCTGAACACATGAATCCCCTCTATTCAGCCTCTCATTGTGTTAAACCAAAGGCAGATAATTAATAGTATCTCACTCAACTGCTACTAATACTTGCAGTTCTGTGTAAGGCAGCAATGACAACCACAGTTCATAGCTTCATCCACTGGGAGTAAAGACTTTATCCTGTTGTGCACCCCAGTTTTATTTTCTTCTACAAACATGCCATGACATTTGCAAGAGTCACTGGATAGGATGTAACGATATTCTGTGGCAATACAAAGAATTTTACATCTTCAGTGCCTAAATGGTGTGTGCCATTCAGCCATTACTGGTTATGTTGACAGCATCTCCCCCAATGTGGAACCCCATAGGATTTTTTCTGCAGTGGTCTAATGATACTATTACATTCTTTTTTAGCATAGCATATGAATCACAGGATTGAAGCTCTTATCTCTGCTCATCCACATGGACATCTCAAGCTTTTGGTGTGGCCCTCTGTTCAGACTTATCTTCTGAACGTGGTATATAACAATTTAATCTAAAAAAAATGGCAGAGGTCAACATGACAGGTACATGAATGAAATTCCAAGGTCATTCAGACCCTTGGATTCAAGAATCTAACAAAGCTCTTGGGTTCTAAATCCTGCGATGTCAAGAGAATGATTTCTCAATGGGCAATCCATAAAAAAACATTATTTTCTACCATATATAACACTGTTGCTTCCAGTTTAATTACTACTAAACAGCTTAATCTTCATTACATACCTCAGTGTGTCTATGCAACTGCCTTGGCTACTTGGAAGCATCAAACTACTTGTCCCCACCAACTTCTTAAATGAATGGCATTCTTCTACTTCATGTCTGGAAGCTTCTCCCTCTTTATTAGCCATATTACAGACCACTGAGCACAGGTGGCCATAAACAGTGTGTTACTTCTACACGTTATTCATATGAGCTACCATATTAACAGAACTCAGAAACATAGAGTAATGTTAAAACAAGATGGCTTTCTTTAAAACAGCATTCTTCTCATGGATTAATACAAATCTCTGCAAGAAGGTTATGGGGGCCTACAGGAGTGAAACTTCTTGGACCTTGGCAGCAGAAAGGCAGCAGTAAGACCTTCAAGATTATTCTGGGTTTTGTTATTGCAGCATTAAGAAAAGCTGGCAGACTGCTTGCCACATCCCACACCCTTCCCACATCCCTGCCAGTTGTCTTGAAGAGTGAAGACAAATTAACCTTAAAAACCTGAGGTAGTCGGCCAGAAGCTGTGGAAATGCTAAAAACAAGGAATGGTCGAGTTAGCCAAATCACTTCATTTCCTTAGGCAACAGCAAAGAGAAAAGGGAATAGACAAAAACCTTTAGAACACAGGGGACTTTGGGTGTACGTATCGTTTTTATATATGCATATATATCCATGCTTCAGAGAAAAGTACTCACTTCCTGAATCAGAAAAGGGAAATAGACAAGAGAAGTTGCTGTTTCAGGTTTAAAGAAAAAAATCAGGAAAAACAAAACAACAAAAAAAAGAAAGTAAGCCACACTCAAAATACAGCAGTTTTCCCTTCCTTGCTTGAAAGCCAGTGACAGAGTATCAATTTTATTGTGTTCCCATTCTAGCTTGAATTCCAGACACAATGCAAAGCACAAAGAATACAAAACCATTCCCCTTCAAAGAAAAACAAAAACAAAACCCAAAAGCCCATATAACCACCACTTTTCTAAAAGCTCTGCTTATAAAACATTAAGAGAAGAATCATTTGTGTCCAAATGCCATTCGATCTGGCACTGCTACCCACAAACTCTGCACAGTTTAATCAATAAGACAGATTCTAACCTTCAGGGATATTTTAATCATCACAACCATCCATGGCTATCAGCTCAAATTATGTGTCCACCCCTACAACATTCTTCAAGGAGAGTTCGCTGTACTGGCACTGGTTTTAGGGCACGTATTTTATGATATAACAAGTAACTACAAGTCTGAGAGGACCGTGAAATTTCCAAAATGAGATAGGCATGCCACCCTCCTATAAAACATATAATAAAAATCTATGTCAGATCAGTGCAGGCACTGAAGTTTTATGTAGAACAGGCATTTGCCTAGTAAGCAGTATCAGCATAGAGCCTGGCTGAACACTATAGTGGGAATGTCTTAGGTGCTACTTGTCCAGAGGGGTTTATGCTGGTTTCAAGCCAAAGTAAGCTCCATCAGTGCAAAATAACACCTTCACACCAAGAGAGGCATAAAAAAATAAAATAATAAAATAAAACAAAACAAAACAAACAAACAAGGCAAGCCAATCCCAAAGCACATCACCCTACATTAATACCCTGGATAGTTACGCTGGAGTTACACGGTGTCTCTGTGATCTGGAGAGAAACATGGGGCAGGAAAAGACAGCTCTGAAGTGGGACAACCCAAATGCTCTCCACAGGACTACAGTTCCCCAGACCTGACTCATCTCATGTTGGCAGCTGAGCCAGTTGCACAGCAGCTTGCTTTAACTGCAATCTTCGAGGAATAATTTAAAAAAAAAAAAAAAAAAAAAAAAACAATCAGATAGGCATCATTTCCTTAATATAACCATATCACTCCTTTCCAAATTCAAGGGTAAAAGGCTTCTCTTTCAAAAAATTGAGACAGCAAATTAAACACAAATTTTAAAAACACACACAAACATCAGTTTCCAATCATCCTCCTGTGCTGGCAGCAGCAGAAGATACTGCTGCCTGTCAATAAACATCACGACTCCCTGACAATGCAGGTTACCACCTCGGAGGCTCTGCCAGAAACAATATCATCACCAATACCAAGTAGCTGGCAGGACGCGGCATTATGCGAAGAGATCACCCGAAGGTCACTGAACATTTACCTTATGGTTACAAGCCAAAATGAGATTATCTCCACGGATGCCACCTAATAAACACAGAAGAGGGCTGCAAGGGATACCAGCTTGTCCAGAGTGATAACTGCTCGTAAGGCCAGTGCTGGCTGGCGGGGGGGAGAGTGAGCAGTGAGCCCACACGTCCACACAGCCCCGGTTTGGGAGGCACTCGGAGGGGTGCACCACCCGCCATATCGCCACAGGGAACGGGCACCATTTTGGGCCAAACGCCTCGCCCCACACGTGGTTCAGGCAGCATGGCCTGCACTGCGGCAGCACACCTGAAAGAGCTGCTTCTCTTCTGCCCGTGTGGATTGCCTCCTGTCAGGGCTTCAGCCCAGGGCTGCAAAACAGCACAGGAGTCATCACTGAGAAAAACGATGTAGCCAATACCCAAAATGGGGCCAGTCCTCAGAGAACGGCCATTTCTGTTAGAGTGTTGTGAAAAAGCTCCCATCGCACAGACCCCCAAAGTTAAAATAAAAGAATAGCAAATGTAAATAAATAAATTAAACAAAGGGGCACTATCCCAAGGAGGAATATTACTTCTCAGCACTTTGGCAAGGTACAGCAGAGCAACAACACCCTACATAAAGCTGTCATGGATAAGACCATCCAGCACCCTAGCAAGGATCAGGTGTTCCACACTTCCAGGCCACAAAAACAGGTGATTTCAGTACAAGGTCCCATCTTTTCCCCTCCTCTGTCACCCCAGTGCACTGACAAGTGAACATGCCTGGCAGCTGTCGGGCTGTGGCTCTGCTAACAGTGCCAGGTGGGATCTGCAGCTCGTCATTGCCCTCAGCCCACTCCCATCCCTGTCCCCACCGAGGAGGCTGTGGGTGGGACACCATGCCTGAATCTGACCTAAGAAACCTTCCTGTGCTTGATGGGGGACAATGCACTGAATCGCTATTAATTAGACATACCTTTCTTAAGACTAATCTTTAGTCTTAATACCAAAGGAAAATTGTACAGGATGCTTCAATGCTGAGTATTCAGTCATTGCTGCCTTTCTCCTCATCCATTTTTTCCACCAACAGCACCTCCCTTCAGGGGATGTTTTAACACCTCTTTGTTAGGATGACTATTTAGTTTACCTAAAATCCAGGAGAAGCCTTTGAAGAACATGTATTTGTGGCACGTGTTATTTGGACATGGATACATATTATGGATAACAATTCTCTTTATGCACCACGGGGCAGCAACACACACCTCACAGCTTCTACAGCCAATATGGGGAAAGAACACCAGAAAAATAAGCAATCCTTCTCTGACAGCTCATGATCAGATCAGCTAAACGTGTCTACCTGCTCCTGGGAAATCCTATCTCTTTGTGAATTATGGAAAAGCAGGTTCTGAGCTGTCTCAACAATTTTAGATGCAGTCTCCGGGGTTCTCCACAGCAAACAAAGGCAGCCAGTGCCAGTCAAAAACAAACAAATAAACATCACTTTTTAGGATCATGCCCATGCTATTAGCAAATGCCTTTTTAAAACAACCGGTGCTTTGACTTTGTTGCCTTCACAACATCAGGAAAACAAGAGTCACACCTCACGCTGACTAATAATGAGCTGACTTCACCTAGTCAGTGGACAGACATTTATGTGGCCCCAAGAATATCCCACTGTTCACCCTACACCAGCAAAAGGCACCATATGGCCTACTATATTGGTGTCATATCTAATTTCTGAAATTATGTAGGGCACTCTTTCAGAGAAGTAGGTCGCTGTGATATTTTGGATGCAGAGGTCTTCCACTCTTGGAGACCTGAATCAAACTTACATGTAAGCATAGTGCTGGTTGCTATGACATAATTGCAAGCTTGTTTATGTTATGAATACTGTGTAATGAAGTCTGCATGCAGACTCCTCTATTCTGGGAGTGAAAGCACTTTGACTTATGAGTTATGGCAAACATTTTCAGTCTGGGTATCTGCTGTCACAGGAACTATTTGGAAGGCAGTGGGGCAGAAAGGCGTGCAGAAGGGGAAGGTGCTCAAGGACATGATCAAAGGAGCAAGAGTACTACTCAAAAAGCAAATCCACTGAAATAAAGAAGTACATGAGGTAGTGTGTTCCTTAGTCCTCTCGGCTTAAGAAAAGGCTATTCCTAGTAACCGCCCCCTTTCAAACTACACCGCTAACTTTGCATAACAGTCACCAACGTGACTCAGTACATACACCAGTCCCTGCATACCCATCAATTTAATTTGAGACAATACTCCAAGTCATCATTATTCTTTCCCCACCTTGCATCCCAGTGCACTCCCAAAGGGGAGTTAGCAGAGTAGGAACCAGTGGGATGACTTTTCACAGTCAATTTACTCTTGGACCCTAGTGCAAGAAAGAAACGTTTGGGTTCCTGGGGATGTATCATAACTATAATTTCCCTATCTGAACTGGCAAAGGGAGCCTTGCTCTACACAAATGTCCTTGAGTATTGATCTGAAGCTTATAGATGTAAAATGGGTTAACATTTTCTTTTCTAAATTGCCTACTCCCATTTCCTGTCTTGGTAGATGGATGCTATACAGGAAAGTGAGCCAGAGGTTCACTGTTACTGTCCAGCACTGTACCAACCCAATATTTTTACTCTTTACAGAGATGCCTACAACTTTATTTTAAATGAAGCTTCCAAAATTGTGAAATGTTTCAGATGGGTAATAGAGAAGGACAAGAGGAAAAAAAAAATAGGAGAGAGGGGACAGAGAGAGAGAGTATTTAAATTTCATTCTAGTTTTAAGAGAGAATCCTTTAGGAGCATGGATGGAACATCACTAGAGAGCAAAGTATTAAGCATCACTGCATTAACTGATCTACCTGAAAGCATAACAAAAATTTGGCTTGGCTTCTGCTCTCAGAGTAGAGGCAGTAAGATTTAATTTCATATAGCTGAGCCATGGTACAAAACTTAATTTCTCCTTGCAATGAAAAAGTACTGATCATTATTATTACATTCAGAGCTTCAGTCTGACTGAAAGGAATTTTTCATACCTTTTCACTGAGTTTGTAATAAAAGGCAATGAAACCAAACATATACTCTGTGAAGGGAAAAAAGATGAGTGTTAGGTCACAGAACTGTATAAGAAAATATGAAGAATAAAAGTTACAAAGAGATTAAACACTGTACATGCTCTAGTAGGGCAGACCATCATTCAGGACTTACTTCGAGGTTTGCAAACCAGATCGAAACATGACTGAACTACTGTCTCCTAGGCGTTAGACAACAACACTGAAAAGCCAAACCCTGATCATTACTTCCTAACCTTACATACAACTGTGTGTGTCCTTAGAGACTTGTATTATCACTCCCAGTGCATCAGCAAGCTGAGCTTCTCAAAGAAGCTTTTGCAATCGGTTGCAGAAGAAACCTGTCTATGCTTCTGGGCATTCAAGGTAGGGAGCCAAAACTGCAAGAAAGCTTTGAAAGACAATCTATCAACCCTCAAGTGATTTAGACTGTGTCCTTACTGCAAGGTGGCTGCAATACAAGCTTCAGCAAACAAAATGAGCAGGGCTCTGGACTCTAGATTCTACCTCCAAGCAGATTAGTCCATCTGAGGACAAACTATCAACAAGCTGCATTGAGAAAGTTTTACATAAAGATAGGAACAAAGCTAAGGGCAACACCCAGGAAACCAAGTTCAGACATAGCATGAAGTGCTGAAGAAGCTGTATCCAAATCAAAAGAAAAAACAAAACAAAACAAAAAAAAAACACTAATCTTGCTGTTCTCACTTCTATAGCAGAAATAAACACACAGCCTTTGACAACAGCTCCTAAATCAAGAGACAATGTTGTAGAGAGTGAGTAAAACAGAAGGGACTCATCTGCAGGGATTTGCATTCAACCACAGGAAAAGAAAGCAAAATGTAGGGCAAGTTCAGTGCTAAAGGGGTACCAGAGGTCTCCATAAGGTACTGATGTACACAGACTGAAGTGCATTTAAGAGAATACCAATAGCTTAAAGCTACAGCATCATACTTTTTCAATAAAACACTAGGAACCTACCTTACCATAACATTTATTCTTCTGAACAATACTTTGTGCTGTCTCTGGTGATTTGCATATTGTCTGCATTGTTTGCTAAATGCCATCAACTACCTCTCAAGGCCATTTAAAATCAGTAACGTGCTATATTTCTTTTAAATTAGTTAAGCAAGTGTATATGGGGTCTTAGGGAAAGTGCTTTGGCTTGAGCAGCAGAGTAAAGCCTTTAGTAAAGTAATAATAACTAGAAGATAAACACGTATTTTGGAAAGCCACTGAGGGGAAAGAACAAGCTCAAGTTGCAAGTCATAGCAAGCTAAGTAAAAAAGCACAAAAGTGCATTTTGCTGTCAGCCTCTATGGGCCAAATCATGCACGGTATTGAGTGTTTATTTGCTAGGGACTGCAGTTACACAAGGCACCCTCCCTCTCTTGGTGGCTTATGTAAGCCTTTCTGTCTAGACACAAGTTTGATTTTGAGGGAACATGCTGGTCCTACATTTTTCTCGAGACTTTCCTCACAATCTGGAAGCTACAGGGGAACAACAAGGCACTCAGCAGTGACTCTGCCTCCCCTTAGCTGTTTACATAAAAAGTCTGGGCTTTCAAACACTCAGTAGAGGGTGAAGAGAGTTAAAAAATCCAACTGATTGGGTTTAATTTCTTACTTCAGTGATATTTCCAAGGGGTTGATCTGTCGTGCTAAGAGACAAGAACCAATATCCTTCAGTTACTTCTGCAAATAGAAGACAGAATCTGGATCATCCTACAAAATAAACACACAGAAAGGGAAAAAACAGAAAAAGAGGTAATAGAGGACAAAGAAACTACATGTAAGCAGTCTATATATAAACTGCTCTATATAAAACACCTTCTATACCCCACACTTTTTTTAAAGGCTTCCTGGCAATAATAAATGGTATTTTGTTCTCTGGGAAATAACAGCCTAAATCAATGACATGTTGAACTCTAATACAAGAATGAACTGAAAGTAACATAGGGGTTTGGATGAGGTCATGATAATACCTTTGCTAGACCAGCTAAAATAGCATCTTTTACTGGAGTTCTGAGAAAAATCTGGCATTTTAATAACTGTTAAGGCAAAATGGGGGGAGAAGAGTCTATCAGACGTCAGGAACTGGTAATAGTTCATGTACCAAGATCCAATTTCTTTTTACTAAAAATACAGATACAGACAAATGGAAAGCACCACAGACAATATTCATAGCCACTGAAAGTTTGTTTTCTAGTAGAAAACAATCAAGAACAAGAGATAATAAGGTGACCGCCTAGCAAAAGATACTTAGGCATGCCTAAAACTTGTCTGACCATTGTTTGACTGATACTTGCCCATTCTGATCCAGCAGCCTGAAACCATCCAGCCCATGTGCAAGCAGACACAGTGCAGAGCTACAAACAGAAGATGCAGTTTTGCATACTTGCAAACATTTCCAAACACTAATCAAAAACTCATAAACAAATAGGTTTCTGAAAATTATCCTCTGGAGCTTGCGCAAAGCAAGGCAAATATCATTTGAGATCAGCCATAAAGAAAAAAAAATAAAATAGTCTGTTGTAGTTATAAATGGCTTGTTAGCGGAGTTCACCAGCAGGGCAATCTGCGATTGATCAAGTCGGCTGTCACTAGTGGGAACCGCTATAAAGGTTTCTGGCAGAGGGACTGTGATGGAATGATGAAGGTATTTGTTTAACTAAGGAAAAAAATAAAATAGAAATAATAATGTTTACAAAAATATGGACAAATTGATACCCACAAACACGGTTCACAGTAACCCTATAAACTTGAGAATTTTCTACAGGGACAAATAAGGACTGAAAGGGCTGTTGGTAAGAGGTACAAAAGGCATTTATGTATATATATTCTATATATGTCTATATATTATGTATATAGATATATTAGATACATATAAATATATGTATATTTAATCTAATATATATAGTGTATATTTACATACATATTTATATAAATAAAACTTATATATAAAATACAAAACCCACCACCCTCGGCTTTTGTAAGAAGCCAGATAAAAACTGTTTGGCATCTCCCAAGATTCTTCCTCTTTGATCTCACTGCCAACATGATCCATACTAAATGAAGAAGCAGCGCTTACACTGTATATCTGTCAGTGAGAGTCAGGGGAGGCGTTGGGAGAGGCATCAGGAAGGAACATCATGACATTCTCACCCATGTCATTTTTGCAAATCAAGGCAGAGCTGGCTATAAAAGGAAGAGGGGGAGAAAAAGCCATCACCTCTGTGTGAAAGAGCTGTTAAGTAATGGGTGAATAATGCAGAGTAATACAATTAAAGAAAATGCCATTGTTCCCTATATATAGGTGCCTGTGTGTATACACACACACATAAGCACACACATCTCTCCCAGCTGCAAAAAAAAAGAAAAGGGTTGTACAGATGCCTTGAATAGCAGCACAGAGCTTCTATTATCCATCCCAAATTGCCAGCATGTATAAGAGCTGTGATTCCGGGTCCTTATAATCTCTCCATTATAGATTAAGGGATATTCTTCGCATAGCAGACTCAGGTGAACAAGGAAATTGAGGAAATAAGAGTACAAGTGATCTGAAAGAGAAGGGTAAACCAACCAACCAAATACACAGATACTGGTTCACTCTCCCTGGCCACTTTGTAGCTGTACACCGGCCAGGGCACCACTGCTTCCTGTCGTCTTTGAAGTGTGGAGAAACATATTTAAAGAACAATAAAATTGAAACTAAATGGACAGACTTTTAATTATTCTTCATTTAGTCAAACAAAAAAAATCTGGCCATTTAGCAGGAAAAAGTAGCGACGAACCACAGGGATCGGAATGTGCGTAAGAATGAGAAGAGACAAAAAGCTGCATACATCCTGTATCAGTATCAGTCTGAACAAATTATCACGATTGGATGGCTTCTGAACAGCCTGCATGAGATCTCACCTCTACGCGTACTGTGCAAGTGTCCACACCACAAAGCCATCAGCCCAGCTGGCAGCCGCACTGTTACAGCACAGAAGTCAGTCCTTCAGCCGACCTAACCACCAAATACAAGCCGCAGTCGCTGCTGAGACACTACTGCTGGGCAAGCCCACAGGAGCAGCGTCCATATGTTCTCCTCATTACAGTACTGCTGACACACAAAAATATCAGTCATGTGCCATAAAATTTCGAGTTTGGCTTAAAAATAGGAGCTTCCTTTAATAAATTATGGGCTTCAACATTTTATTTCCATCTAGTTTCTAAGCACTTTGTCTCCTATTTTCTTCTTTTAAGAAATGTTGGGAAGGCACCCTTCAAACCTGAAATGCTCATGAAATCCCTTGTTGCCAATGGCCAGGCTTTCCAGTAGGAAAGAAGCAAATACCACGTTTCAGGAACAAAATCAGTTAGTTAGCAATGCTTTTGCATCAGCAACTTCAACCTAGAGCAGCCCAACAGACCCCCAAATCTAATGGCCAGTCCTGTCTTAAACCTCACATTCTAGCAGAAAGCAAAGCTCATCCTCTGCATAAAGGCAGGAGAGTAACAGTGCACATCCTCCTTGCCTCAAAGTCCAGAGGTCAAAGCCACTATCCCATTTTAAGCAAGACTATCTCAGCTCTTGTACAACAAGTGAGTTACACGTGCTTCTTACACTGTGATTTTTCACGGTAGAATTCCATTTTGCCATCAGAGGTTTAGAAGAGCAATTACGGTTCTGCATGTAACCACGCAGCCAAGTCACATCTACCTTCTCTCACAGGAAAAAATAAGAAAATTTGTTAGATTTTTTTTTTTTCCCCAGCCTGAAGAAGAGGAGGCTCTGGGGGATCTATAACATCTATAAATACCTGAGGGGAAGGTGCCATGACGATGGAGCCAGGCTCTTTGTAGTGGTGCCCAGAGCCAGGACAAAAGGCAGCGGGCACAGGCTCTGAACACTTGTGTGCTGTGCGGATGGCCGAGCACTGGCACAGGCTGCCCAGAGAGGCCGTGGGGTCTCCTTGTGGAGACCTTCAGAAGCCACCTGGCCATGGTGCTGGGCACCCTGCTCTGGGCGGCCCTGCTGGGGCAGGGGGCTGGGGCAGGGGCCTCCAGAGGGCCCGGCCGGCCTCAGCCCTGCTGGGATTCTGTGAAATGGAACTGATCTCAGACAGACTTTTTGTTTTGCAAACACATTTCTTAAGACGGTGACAAATGATCAGAAAGTGATGCATTGCACCTAAATGAACATCATTGCTCTGGAGATCATCAGATTCCTGTCTGCCGGCCCTGCAGGACAACACTGTTTTCCCTAGATAGACCGAAGGCAGTTTGTTCTCTACTCTTAAGCTTTCCTCAGCCTGACAAACTCAAAACCAGTAAACCTCAATTAAATATACTGCTATTGTATAAACCTGACATCTCTCCCCAGCTGAAGACTTGCTACACCTCAGCTACCTTCGATCTCCGTGACTCACTGTTGGAAAACCTGCAGTTTCAAAGGGTAGATTCCTCTTTAAAGAACTGTTTTTCTCCGTTTCATGAAGTCGTGTGTTTACTTTAAGGAACATTTCTTCACTGCAGAGCCAAGGGACTATGGTGATTTATTCCTCTGTGATTTCTCATAGCCCAGCCAGAAGTGCTTCCACGAGGAGGAGGCGGGCGCGCGGCTTGTCCGCAACCCAGCTGATCACCACTGTCCCCACAGGACCTGCTCACTCTCCATCAAGCAGAGCAGACACCGAGGGACTCCCAAGCAGCGACCCACAGGCTCTCTGGTGCTCACCTCTTGACACCACTGACTTAATTCACAAGCAGATTCACCGAGACGGCCCAATTTAGCCCTCCCCACCCTTGCCTGCACACTGCTATCACCGTGCAATGACTAGGAGACAAACTATGACTGTAAGGTGTCTGATCGCTTACGGGCAAGTCCCTCTCCCCCCACTCTCCTCACCCAGACCTGATAGTCATTACCCCTGTTCTCCGTGGTCATGCCCTAATGCACTAAAAATTATATAGGAGATGTAGAAAGGGCAGAGGGAAGACTGAATAAACAGGCAAAGCAGGAAAAAAAGCAATGGTGAGAGTAGCCCCATTTGGGTTATATAAAAGATTGAGGGATCCTGGCTGCTGAGTGCCTGCTGTCCTGTCCCTTACAGGCTGCCCTGAGGGTGCTTCCCACCCAGCACCTGCAGGGATGGCTACCACACAACAGGGGGTGCAGACCCCAACACATCCCAGCTCCGTGTGAGCCCGCGGACCTCAGCATCACCATCCCTGCAGCCCCAGAAACCGGTTTCAGTGCGAGCTGGACTTGCATCTTCAAGCAACCGCGCTGAAGTCTGTGTTCTCCAATCTCCTCTGCTAGCCGCGACTCAGCCCATGCAGGTATCTCCGTGCGTGTTGCAATTAGACCTCCAAATTGCCAGGCAGACATCGCAGCGACAAATCTCTCTCCGTGCCTTTACACTCCCCTCAGCCTCTGCCAGAAGCTAGCAGGGCAAGTGAGATACAAATGCTTTCACACCTACATGTTTTGTTTAATCAACCACAGATGCTCAGATTGATTGAGCAGTGATTTGCATAGATTAGCGTGATGTCAGTATTTATAATACAGGAGGAACATCATGCCAAAATCCACCCTTGTATAGGTATACACACACACAACAGTAATTGGACTGCTTCTTAGACTAAGAAAAGACACCAAAACTGAAAAATGGAGACCCGCAAGTCAGATTTATCAGATTGCCTCAACCTTCTCCCTTTTTGCAGACTTTCTTCTTGTTTAATCGGTGACATCAGAACTTTTCCTCCTACCTTTTCTATAATAATTACAACAGCTGCCAAAGCTGTCACTGTGACCAGATCTAACTGGAGTGAAGAAGCTATGCAGGGCCAAATATGTATTTCTACACATTGTAATTAGCATCTCCTCAGAACTGGCTGTGGGAAAGATCATCATTTTTTCCTATGAAAACATTTATGTTTTAACAAAAAACGTGAAAAATAAAGTGGAAATTATTCCCAAAGTTCAGTGTGAAACAAGCAAGAGTTATCCAAAT
This sequence comes from Netta rufina, assembly GCF_964035555.1. Taxonomy (NCBI): domain Eukaryota; kingdom Metazoa; phylum Chordata; class Aves; order Anseriformes; family Anatidae; genus Netta; species Netta rufina. The sequence goes on from NC_140124.1 coordinate 103,825,181, forward strand.
AAGGTTTGGAATTTCTAGTTTCTTTGCCAAGAAAAATTTAAATTTTAAAGATGACTTAATTTCAGACAAATAAAAGCATCAGTCAGCATTTCTAAGCAGTATTAATCATTTTTCTCCTGGACTACATTACAGACAGCTAGAGGAGTCACTTGTATATTTCAGTAATTTACATAGTGACTAACATTATTTAAATTTTTATTTTTTTAAAGGCCAGGAATATGTAACTCAAAGGCATGAACAAGAGCATTGAATCATGTTGTATGCCCTTCTGGAATTCAAGAGTTGAGTTACAAAAGTTAAACATTTAGCTGAAATATAGTGAAATGCAGTGAATAAAGATAGCTATAGACCAGCAATAATCCCCATTGTATCATGCAACATTAATGCCTATTTTACAGCAAGCTGTAGTAAACATCTATCAAAACAGCAGAGGAGGCAGCTCCACTTGCGCGGTGAATCGGTTACCATTACCAAAGGATGCAAGTACAGGCAGCTGTCATGAGAGGCAAGTACTACAAACAGCAACGCCTTCAAAGACCAAATGAGATGACTTGCTGCAAAACTTCAGAGACTGGCAATATTAGCATTGCTGCACAGACACACTAAACTAAGGCTTTTTTTTTTTTCTTCTTCCCCCACGCAGTTTCAAAATAACATCAGGTAAACACTTCACTCCTTGTAAGCAGGCAATAAAATAGATAAGTCACTCCCAATCAATCATTTCTTTATTTGTAAACAACAGTCCAGGACCAACCACATCCCAAACATACCACCACCAGTAGGCACCAAAATCCCCCAGTCCAGTACTAACCAATGCAGCACACACTCCACTGGCATGGCACGTTGCCTTCAAGGTCTTTTAATCCTTGGTTTACATCCTCAGAGGATGACAAACTACGTTGGGGTTGCAAAAAAACATTTGTTTTGAAACCTAAATGTAAATTGTGCTCTGCTAAGACTGAGCAGGAGTCTTGATTCTGCATCAGAAGATTCTCATAGCAGTAAGAGAAATACAGGGAGGCTTCATTTTCTAGACTGGTTTTTGTTTTATACATTTTAAATAGTAGTCATTAGAGAGTTAAGAGTGGATTCAGATAATATTTTAATCAATCCATATTTAATTTTTACTCTGTGAACCTTTCTGATTCAGTGCCCTAGCACACAACTAACTAAAGTGGATGGACATTCCTGGCAATAAGCTGTATTTCAACAGATAATACCGATTGATTTTACTGCCCTTCTTGAAGATGTTTTGTTACCAAAACATTTGTTTGCTTCCTTGCTTTTACATTAAAGTTGTAAGGTATTTCTAAGAGTGGCGAATCTCTAAAGGCGGCTTTAGCTGACAATTAAGATGGATGTTTAACTTCCATTAATTTTCACTGAACTTCAACATGCACTGATAAATCCCTCTGTCCCCCCTTCCCATGCTTCCACTAGACAAAGCAAAGCTATTAAGGAAATAAAAATGAAGATGACATGAACAAAATAATTCAACAGACCAATCCCCCTAAATACACAATCCTGTCCTTGAAATTCAGGACAGAATTCAGAAGGCGCACAAATTCCAGAGGGAAACACAGCAAGTCCGTAGGAAACAACTGTGGGTACAGTGCAAAATGTCTGCATCCACTCTCTGTTTCTGAAGTACATGAATATGCACTTTTCTCTGTATAAAACGACCAATTTTCTGTTTGGAAAGTGCAAAGTGATAATTAATGTACAAGGTTAAAGAGAAAGGAAAACAAAAAATCTTTCAAGGATGCAGCAAGCGAAATTTCTGCCGGAGGCTACATTAGCCAAAATAAGAATGTCCACTGCACAATATCTAATTTCATGCATGACTGCTGCTCTGGGTCACAGCTCTACACTCTCTCCCTCTGAAGCTTCCTCATTCACCCCTCTACCCCAGCCTAAAATACTGTTATTTATAAACTGCTTGGAAAACTGGTGTCCCAACAGCCTCACAGGTTTTATAAACAAATGTATCTGTCTAACCTCATACTGAATTTATAGCATTTTTCAACCAAAAGGAGTAAACAAGATGATGCACAAGGCCATTACTTCATGATTCAGGCAGAATGGAGAGGAGCATTATTGACAGATGAGAAATTGCTCCTATTTTTGCCAGTAAAATTAAGAACTCTGCTGGAACAAAATGAAAACTCCTTCCAATTTCCATTAAAATGATTTTATTTTTTCTTAAATAACAGGAATTCAGGTTCAATTTAGGGAAACCATCCTTAGGGCCAACTGAGGTTTGGTTTATCAGGACAAACATTCTTGTTTTTTCTATTTCAGTTCAGGAACAGCAAAATTGCTCATATATATCCTATCCATCCTGGGGGTCAGAACTTTCCAACGAAATTAAATGAGGCTCCGGAACAACAGCTTTAGGTTTGGCTTACACAGGACAGTCTAGTAACATGTATGAGCAGTGAATTAACTTGGACTTACCTATCCTTATTAGCATGAAATTTTCCTAGACTAATACAATCATGCTTCTGACACCCAGAAAGTTAGTGTGGGTACCTCAGCAATCATGACTGCACCAACATGGACACAGCCTTTGATGTGATGTTGCACAAACACGATGATTCACCAAATTTCAGCCACCAGTGGACAGTCTGCATAGGAAAATCAGGCACAAACCAAAATAAATCCATTAAGAACCAGTTCTATGCACCTGCGGAATTGCCACGATTTCAAGTAAGATAAGCTGCAAATAGCTGCTTTATCTGTCTAGACTAAAGGTTTAGACTGGCTTGCAATCAACAGCTTCAAATAAGGCAAATCTCCAGGACAGGCAGATGAAAAACGAAAGAGGAAAAAATCCGTACGAGAAAATTCCTTTAAAGATATGGCATATCTCCACAGAATCACAGAGCAGCTGAGGCTGGCTGGGCCCACCGGAGGCCCCTGCCCCAGCCCCCTGTCCCAGCAGAGCCACCCAGAGCAGGGTGCCCAGCACCACAGCCAGGCGGCTTCTGAAGGTCTCCATGAGGAGACCCCACGGCCTCTCTGGGCAGCCTGTGCCAGTGCTCGGCCACCCACACAGCACACAAGGGCGGCCTGGGGCTCACAGCCTGTGCCCACTGCCTCTTGTCCTGGCGCTGGGCACCACTGCAGAGCTTGGCTGCATCCTCATTGCACCTTCCCCTCAGGTATTTATAGACATTATAGATCCCCTAGAGCCTCCATTTCTGCAGGCTGAGGAGCTCTCAGCCTCTCCTCACAGAAGAAGTGCTCCAGGATCATCTTCATGACTAATGGATTCTCTCTCCAGCGTGTCCACATCTCTCCTGTACCGGGGAGCCCTAAAAAACACTTTCCAAATGAGAGTACGTCAGTCTGAAAGTTGCAGACTCCTCCCAACTCCAAATAATAAAGAGTGAAAACTTACTTGAGATTTATTTGGAGATATGAATCTTTATTTTTGTTTGTTTTAAGGGGTCTGTACTACTGTTAGACCCACCAAAAAAAAAAAAAAAAGGCACCACTGAAGTCACTAACCAATAAAAACTTTAATGCATACCAGAGACAGAATTATACATCTTTTTCACACGATTTATAGATGCCTTCTAGAAAAGGCTTGAAAACTACTAAAATGGAAAGTTTATTAAATTGTTTACTTCTCAAATACATTCTGAAGCAAAAATAAATGCATTGCCAGCTGGTGTTCCTGCGCTCTCTGCAAAGAATCAGTGTTCGACACTTATCTCATAGGACCCAAAATTCTTCTTTCTGGCTGTTTTTCCCCTCTGTTGTCAGATTTTTTTCCTAACATTTCCTCTTTAAAAAAGCTAGATCAATAAATAAATTCTTGACATAGCTGTTTGCATAACATCATGAACATTGTGGGAGAACACAACACGATCCTTAACCTCCCCCTCACTGCCAAGGGCAGCTTGGGCTGGGAGCGATGCCACAACAGGGAACAAACCATGGCAGGGCACTGCCCCGCCGTGTCCCAGACATGAAGCCCCAGGTGCCCACCCTCTTTGAAAGGAAAAATACTCTTACCCTTTAAAAGCTGTAGCTTTTGCAACTTGAAAGGAGAAGTGAGGGAAATAGGGGAAAGAAAGCATATGCCAGGCTCCTCTTTCCTATTCAGAAGGAAGTAACTTGATAAAGGATTGCTAAAACCAACATTTTAATGAAACCCAAGACAGAATATCAACTTTCAAACTACTCCTCTGCCTGAAATTCTAACAGCACAAAAATTGCCAACCTATGCTGGGGAAAAATAACAGCAAGGATATGTTAGACTTGTTCTGACTTACTAGTAAGTTATTTATAACACCCTTCAAAATTTTGGAAGGTTATATTATGGCGTCCAAGTTGTATTGTCTATTGTTTTACAGCCAGGTGCAGGAAACTCAAGCAGAGCCAGAATGCTTACTGGAAAAATAAAACAAAACAAAAACCCTCTGGATTGCAGAAGTTGCTTTTTCTGCATTCTTAAGCCAGTGCTATGCGCTTGGGTACTTTTCTCACATAGTTTAGCAAACGTAGGTATCCCATGAACTAACCACAAATGGAGACACACCCCCCATTTTTCTTATGTGTCTTTCTTCTATAAATGCCAGACACCACCACTGAAGAGAAACTCCAAATTTACCTTAAAATTGTTTTGTCTTGCTAGCTGAGTTCATGTTGCAGATGGATATAATTTAAAGCAGTTTCGCTTTAAAAGGCAAGCGTTTTGCAGTAGCCTTGTCTCTGCACTTCAAACCAGAGACAAGAAGTCTTCTTGCTTTTCTGAACAGAAAAATAATAGAAAATGATTTGATCTGTTCTTTATTCTTCCTCAGTTCTTGCAGAACAGAACTGAAGTCACCCATTAAAGACTTGTCTCATCTCTTAGACAGAGCATTCCCGCGTCCTAAAGAGCTAAAGAAACACAAGTAACAACAGCACAAACAGTGTGAATAATAAAGGATTTTATATTTTAATCTAGATGAAATAACACTGACTTCAACAAACAGATGCCAAGTGTGATACCTTGTTCATGCAGCAGACTGTTCAACAACCACAGCGTAATTATAAGACAGCTGCCAATTCTGAACGGGATGCTTTTCCGATCTTGCACAGTAATAGCCAAAATTTTGCTTAATTTTAGCATACAGTCAGGTAGTCCAACACAACGTCTGTGCCTGAGGAAGTTAGAAAGTTATATTTATGTACCGCTTATCTGCTCTTCCCCTCAGAAAATTCATTACCTGGTTTTCCTTCCTGCGTACCCTTAACCTCAACTTCCAGAAAAGTATCAAATTCCACTTACACAGTGTTCTTTATAATTAGACACAAATTGTTTAAAAAGTTCAATTATAACATTTTCTGCTGTAGCATGTAAAAATGCTAGATATTAATAAAAGCTTTAATCACCCTGAGGAAACACTGTGCTATTCACAAGTCTGTTCTACATTCTAAATTCCTCTGAGAAGAAAGAAATGCAATGACCAATATACTGATTATTACTATGTACTTACCCATCATTTCACGAAGTCAAAATGTAGGGTTACAATACTTTTATACTGTTGAGAATATACCTGCCATTGAAATTTTCATCTGTGATGCATGAGACAGTAAAGCTTATTTTAATATACACACAATTCCTATTATCATAATTAAAAATATAAATACTCTGTATTATATGATTGTTATTATTTTTATTGTACACAACAATTATGCAATACTAATACCCTAAATATGGTGTGTTTGTGTATATATACACACAGACATAAAACAGGCAAAAAAGATGTTCAGATCCCTGGGATTCCCTGATGGGCAATGTATACAACGTTAACGTGCAGATCCTTCGACTATCCAACTGAAGTGTTTAATTACTAATCTACCAGAAACACATTACAACAAAAAAATATTAAGTACCGTGTAAAGCTTGAACAACCTACCAAACCACTGCCTGTCGTAAGATTTGCAAAATGTCCAAAAACTATTTTTATAATCCTGAAGCTTCTTCCATATTAATATACTTTCTCAGCCTAATACAGGCATTGAGTTAGTTTGTCGCCTTTACGTTTTAACTACACACCATGTTGTTTTTGTCTCCCAATTGCCTCAAACCTTTCTGCTTCAATTCTGTGTTCTCTTAGCAGGTCAGCCTCCCTTTCTCATTTTCCACATTTTACATATTTCCTTCTTCGGTCATTCACTGGCACATGTCAACAAAATCTACCCGCTAACCTGCTTGCTGATGTTGACATTTTCCAGGAATATGTGCGTCAGTATACAAGGAACTTAAATAAAATGAAAAAAATGCAGATTTCCTGGAAGATGCTAAATTAGAAATCCCTTATGCAAAACCCCTTCAGTTATACAAAGACAGCGAACCCAATGTAACGTCGGGTCAGATAAACCCGAGTGTTGCCCTTTGCTCTTTCATGTCAAGTGGCATTTTCTGTCATCAGCTTCTGCTTTCACAGACATGGGTTTGGGAGTTTTCTACAGTGCTGCTGCTGTTTTGGAGGATGTTTTGGTTCAATAAGCAGTCGTGATGGATAAAAACACTAATGGATCACCATATGCTGGAGGTCCCTTTTGCTAATAGGGACCTCCCCAGCTTTTTTAATTTGCATCTGGAAATAAAAGGGCTTTTTCCCCTTATTTCCCAACTATATAGTTGTATTTATCACTAACAGAAGTGTACGGCAGCAACTCTTCAAAAGCCGTTTTTCCTCCAACCCTTCCCTGTGTTTTAGGTTTGGTCAAACTGCACAGTGCCTTCCCTAAGGAGGACACTTCCAAACCTGAAATACGAAGTTTCTTATTTAGATTTGCTCTTTGCTTTCCTTCTGAGAGAAAAAAGCGGGTGTTAGATCTTGTACAACTGGACAGGCGTTGGAGGAAAACGTGTGGATGGTCACACACCCAGCAGACTGAAGGCCACTTCGCTAGGCATCGAGACACTCAGTACTTTTGAAAACACTTGGAAGACACACATAAGCCTGAGGAAAATGAGGGATGCAATGACCAAGCTAGACAGATTTCTATTTCCAGCAAAGTACTCAACTGGCATTGTTACTCTCACTTTATATTTCATAATCGCACCTCCAGTATGAAAAAGATGTCATTCCTATTTGATGAGCCTTTCACAATTTACCACTTTCAGCCATCCGGAAACTATTATGTCAATACAGGCTTCAAAATCCTAGCCAAAAAAGTTTTTAGCCTTCCTGTTTAGTTCTGAAAACACACAGCCTCAAGAACCATTTTTTAAAAAGGAGAAGTATCATAGGTCACATTTTCCTTTAACAAATGCCTACGTGACCAGCATACATATATATATATATTCTTTGAAACAATAAAGAAGCAAGATACAGGTCCAAACCCAAAGATTCAAACGAGCAATAAAACCCAAGGACTCAGATAAATCGGATCAAATAATTTTATGGCATAGAAGGTTCTAGGGGAGAAGATTAGTTGTACTATATTTTTTCCTTTTACAAAAGCATACGTTGTAGTTTGTTGTTTTTCTGTTTTGTTTCATTTTCCAGTACTCTTGTTCAAGAGTAGTCTTGTTCTCAAATAAGTTTGGTCTTTTTACAGTGAGTAATGAAAAAAGGAAGAAGACTACATAACCTGAAAATACTGAAATGCAGCTACACTAGCAAGAGGTGAAAGACGGCACTTTTCTCAGGTAGCAAAAACAGTGCCAGATTGACTTAGAAAAATATCCTATGTTGTATAACCTTGTATTCAGTTGAAGACAGCAGATCCAACGAGAGAAATGAAATCCAAACAATGAAGACCCAATGTAGTTTTCCAAGAGAAGAACAAGGGAAGAAATCAATTGTGCTAATTTTATTGAGGATCTTTAACAAGAATTCAATGAAAACAATTTACTTTTTTTTTTTTTCTTTTATGAACTGAATGACTAAAACCTACTGAACCAGAAGACTCAGATACCGTAGGCATGATGTAGGAAGTACAAATCCAGTTCTACATAAGCAACGAAGAGGATCTAAGTCTGAATGCATTCAAGAGCAAAAAATTTATGTACCAAAATTACTTTTATGTGGGAGAACAACATCTAGAACAACATTTAGTTCCAGCAGAACTAAAAACTGTTTCTGAAGATCTCCGTGGTTTCATTCAACAGTGGATTTTAATAATTGTTTGACATGAACAAATATGTAATATTAAATATTATGTATCAAATCTAACATATTATAATTCCAAATATTAACATATATAATTTTAAGTATTTGGTTTATTTTTATGGTCATATTTAGTACATCTTGATTGTGTTGTCCTTTTGCATAAATGAACTTCATTTAACGCTCTCTGAAATTGTTTGAAAATTTCTCCCCCCCCTGCTTTTCCTTTCATGCCCTTTTCGACTGACCAGCTTAATTAATATCTATTTCTAAGAATAAGTGCTGTCCTGGGGAGTTTAACTAAATATGCTAAATGAACCCTGTTTCCGAGAAGACCTATCACGACACACCAGGCTTCAGTTAAACTTCATTCTACACAGAGAGCAGCTCCCTCCATCGCGTTGCTATAACGTCTGACTTATCACTGGGAACGGGAAGGCAAAGTTTACATTATGTTTTGTGGAAAAAATCTGTAGAACTTGGCTGAAGTTAATACAGACCCAAATGTCCGTCTCCAAAAAGACCTTCTTAAGCTTCCAGAAAGCTCTTGATTTTCAAGTGGGTATTCTTTTAAACAGAGCTCTAGCTCTGTACAGCTCCTCAGTAAACACATCCTCTTCCAGCATGCTGAGGAGAATACCTCTTACTGGGAAGATAATGTAAATAACTGTACAAATAATTATATTTATAAATAGGATATAAATCATTTCAAAGTGGAACTGCTCATTAGACAGCAGCGCATTCATGCAAAGTAACCCCATGACCCGACACGGGTGTATAAAATCCAGACTTTGACCCCGAGCTGGTTCCTGAAACCTCCTCCTACAGTGGCCAGCGTGGATGAATTTCAAATACCAGGACAAGGGGAGGGCAGGGAAGGGAGCAGAACTGGCAGGTGATTTTTTTCATTAAACTTCCAGTGGCTCAAAGCTTGGCTTATGACACATAGCAGGAAAAAATGATCCAGCGAGATTCAGCACTGAATACTTCTTTGTTCATTTTATTCTAACATATTTTGCCCCAAAGAACAGAAGCAGTACTGTTCGACTGGAGTATGTCACCAAGCTTGACTCTTTTATCTGAAACCTAAGGCTAAATGACTTCTTTTATCTGCCTTGCTGCTTCGCTGTCCCTTGCCAAGTGGTTGAATGAAAGTGAGGATGCTCAACTCTGTTGAATTTTCAGATGCCCATGAACCTCCCAGCATCCACGCCTTGAATGGAAGGAAGCAGACTGATTTGGCTAAAAGCATTTTAGGAGGTGAAACACTGAAAGGTGTCAGGAAGCAAGAGCAGCGAGGCAAGGCTACTGGCTGGTCCCAGCCTCAGCACTGGTTTAAAGTAAGGGAGCTGAGGCCTGAACCAAACCTCACACTGCGTTCCTCAGCAAGGCATGGCTGAAGTGCTCACTGGGACTCAGGGAGAGGAAACTATTTTTTATGTTCAGTACTTCTGCTTAAAAGCATGAATTCAGCTCCTCACAACTGGTACCAGCATAGGATTTGTTTTCAGCACATCTATGTACAGGGTCAGTCGGAGTTGCCAATGTATCTATCCTCGAAGGGCTTCCATACCATTATTTTGCAACCAGCAGCTCCCTACATCCTTCTCTCCCAGCCTGGAATTAAGCAATACATGGATTTGCTTAAACGCCTGTTAACTGCTTCAAAAAATGTTTTAAAAGAGCCCCCCTTTGTGCTACCAGGTACCAATTTTGCTATCCTGGATGTCCAGATTAGAAAGACTTCTCTGGATGTGTTGTGTGTCCAGTTCTCAATTTCTTTTAAAACTAAAAGAGTAAACCCTTGTACTCTATTTGCTGAAATAACTGAAGATGTGAAGCAGCTTGTACCATCACCACAAACGCCATTAAACCACATTTTCCTACCCATTCATGCTAATTAACCTTCCACATCACCAGTGATGGCAATAACCTCCACCTTTGCATCTTCCTCAGGCCCTGTCAGCAGAGCCAAGGGAGCTGCAGCTAAACCTGAACATGGCCAGGTTGCTGCTAGGAAATGTGCCACTCAACCAGAGGTCTGAGATACGCTCAGTGCTTGAGACTCCTTTTCTTTTTTCTTTCATCATTTGTGAATATTCTCTATATTTAGTCCTTACGAAAGAAACAGACAAGATGAATAATTAGATATCCAGCAGGGCTAAATCAAGCAGGCTCCTCTGGACTCCGTTCACAATGCACATGATTTCAGTGCAGGGTTCTTCCCATGCAACCCTATCAAAGGGCCCTGAACAACTCCTGTTATAGATGTTCTTAATGACTGTCTAATTTAAGTGTGAAAGTAATGATGATACGTAAGAAAGAATGAGGTCTGTTTTCACCCCTAACCTGAGCTGAGACACCCTATATGAGCAATTATGACTCTAATCCTGTACCATTTAATTTCCCAATTGCTTTTACTGTTTTTTAACAACAATGAATTATTGCTACTTGTTTTCTTTGTGAAAACATAGCAGGCACAATCAGGAGCCCTAAATACCATACGTTTGAATAAATGAGGGTCTGCATGTTCACCTGGAACAACATTATTGCTGTTAATGCACGCTCAGAGCGACTGATTGCAAACCAAGCGCCACAAACTTCCTGGCTGACCGTTCGGTTTTACATACATGACTCCTGCAGAAACAGCAAGAACCAAAAATCCTAGGCAGCTATAACAAACCAGCTTCAAGACCATCACCAGGATGGGAACATGGGTGCACACAGTGAGTTTCAGATGGTGTTAGGCACACAAGGCGGGGTGATGGCTTTGGGAAAGGCAGCAACCTTTTCTTCCCACCATCTGCCACACCTCCTGCTTTCTTCCCACCGACTGACTGGTCAAGCAGCCTTGCTCTGCCTCCCACAAGTTATCCATCTTCCAGTCTCTCCACCAAATCTAACTCGATCTGTTCCCTCTCGAACCAGCGTTGGCCCTTCTGTGTTTCTCCATCCTTCATGGACACACCTAAAAGCCCAGCTGTTTTTTCTACGGATTGTCACTGGCTTAATACTCCAATGCAGCGTTATGTTGAGGTCTCAAGGCTTTTGAGGTCAGCCAAATGGATCTCCTCCAGGCCCTGTACATTACGAATATGTAATGTAACAAATGAGAAGCTCTATTAAAATATACTAGTACTCCTATAAACAGTGGGAATATTGTGTAAAACTGCAGTGCAAGTTGAGGGCTTCGTTTCCATTAAATCCAACGTGATTTATCGATGCCTACCTTCAATACGGTGTGGCTGCCAAGGGCCAGCAGGCCCAGCAAATAGCCTGCGAAGGAATCAAATGGAGGCTGCTACGTCAAGATGTTCCCATTTCCATTTAAAAACTTAAATGAAATTTGACATGATTCATAGGCCAGCGGTTCGATTCGGAGATCAGGGCTGATCCCTTCAGGAGGCTGAGTGATTCAATCACATGGAAAAGAAATACCACACAACTGAAAGAGTTAAATGCTTTACTATTTATATCCAAATACATTTAGAAGTCCACCTTCTATCCTAGCTCTCTACCAAGGAAGGAAAAGAAGCCAACACCATGCTAAAGTCTTCAAAGACTTGTATATTTATAGCTGCTCTCATTTCAATTAAAAGTCTCAGTCTTTATGGTCAGCAAGCTCTGCCTCAGAATATTGTGCTTTACTGCAGAGGCAGAGCATGCTTCTGTACATTTGTGGCAGAAACCGATGAAATATGCCACATGGAATATAAATTTGTGGGGATTTTTTGGGAGTGGGGGCTGCTTGTTTTTAACAAAAACAGTTGAAACAGTCTATTCCTAGAGTCTAGGAATCCAAGTTAAGTTGTATCATCACCTACCTATACCTGTCCATTTATGAGTAACATTTAAAAATCCTAGTTTTCAACACACAATACAATACAAGGCAGAGCACATATGTTCCTTTTTTCCTTTTTTTTTTTTTTTTTTTAAGAGATAAACAGATAGCTAAGAAAACCCTGACAACTGCATTTCTTTTTTCAGACTCACCTGATGAACATAGCTAAATATTTAAACCTCAGAAAGCTCCGTAGCACATCTGCAGATTTCTGGCAATCGGTGGCTCCACTCTGAAATCAGATTTTCTTTGGAAAGTCACCTCTGGAGCTGTGTGGTTTTTTGCCCACTAGTTGACAGCTATCATTAATTCGAAGAGAGGTGTGTGTCTATGTATATATGTATGAATAATGGAATGAGACACAGCTGGTAAAACTAGCAAAGCATAAAGGTAATGTCTTGACCACTCGTCGCTATTACAAAATCCTATGGCATTTCTCTCTGGTGTATTAGTCTTGCAATGAGGATAATTACATTCAGTCTACTTAAATCCTTAGCTTAAATAGCTACTGTAGTCACATATAGAAAGATATTTGCACGTCTGGGTCCTACTTAAGCGACTTAACTGCCATTGAAAATAGGGACAAGCATACCTTCTGAATGTGGCTTATACATGGCATTATTAAGGAATTTCTATGAAGAGCCTACACAGTCTGTATTTCACTTTCTATATGTCTAAAAGATATATATATATATTTTTTTTTTTTTTTTTTTTTCCTACAATAAGCAGTAGCAATAGGCATCTGGGTGGAAAATGCTATAAAGCATGTTACTGCTCTTTTTGAGTCAAAGACCATCATTGTCATGAAACACGCTCTGCAAGTGAAGTCTTGAAACTGAAATAACCTTACCAGAGACCAGAATTTAAAATAAATAAATAAATAAATAAAATAATCTGATTGATATGGTTCAGCAAGCAGTTAGGTTCACTTAGTCCTGCAGAATAGGGGCGGGGGGAGGGGGAAGAAACCCTAATTATTATCATCATCTAATCAGGCTCAGTATATTGCAAAGTACTGCAGAATTTAATGTCTGTGGGTGCCATTCAAAGATCTCTGAAATCTATCTTTATTATGCATAAACATTTTTGTACACAGTTATTAACTTGACAAATGATGTCTTTTTAGAATCCGTAATAGAAAGTGTGGCCAACTGAAGTGTTCCAGGCAATATGTAGAAACAGTTGTGCTCGTGTAGGAATCAGGCTTTCCAACAGAGATCTCTAAAGCCCCATTTGTACTTGAAAGCCATGCCTCTTGTTTTGCTTTATTTTTTGCTAGCCAAATCTCTCATCTGTATTCTGTGAGACACACCTTTCAACTGTGGCGGAAAAACAATGTTTTAGTATTCTGTGGGGAGGGAAGATAAGGAGGGGGAGAAGAAGGAGGGAAAGAAGGAGTATTTCCCCAGTTACCTGGAAGATTAAAAGCGCTCTTCTAATTCACAAGCTTTTTGATATGCATAAAGGAGGAAGTTGTTTCAGGAAAGCATAAGAAACATTTGACAAAACCAGAAACGGGATCAGAGAAAAATCATCTCTGCTTTTACGTTCTGGCAGCACCATTGGAGTCCCTCTTTCTGATCTACAGAAGTTCCTTTTACCTGGAATACAGCGCAGGATGTGGTAGGAGGTAACTTACGTCCCCAGTCCGGCAGCACTACTTGTGCTCTTACTGCACGTTCCTACAACAAAAGGGCAGGGGCTGAAATATGCCATGGATCTGGACTTCACACAAGAAAAATGACTGTTCTAGAATATGTTATACATGTCTGTGAGCATTTATTTTTGGATGTACGGCAGTTGGAAACACTAGTATTTGTATTTATATTTATACTCTGAGACATAAAATAGTAAAACATGGACTCCGGATAAATTGCAACAGTTTTCCTAAGGAGGCATTCACCATACAGGTAATATTACCATGTATTTGAACCCAGCTGTGGCAATTCAGAAATCGGCGGCTCTTCACTGAAGGCAAGGATCAGATAGTGAGGGTGCAATCCTTAGAGCTGACATGGCACCGACTGGGTGCATTAGCATGATGGGATGCAAAATGGATGAGTCAGGTTTCATCTGCAGCATTAACCCAATATCGTTCCTCTAAGGGTCCAAAACGCTGACGGCCCTACAGTTACAGTAATCCTCACCAAGAAATAAATCTTTTGTAACAGGGAAGTTACAGGGACCTCACTTTCAAAACAATATTAATTGAAGCGTGTTAGTTATGGCACCGTGTAGAGATTAAGACAAGTGTGAAAACCCAGCACAGGGCTGCGTTCAATTAATCACACGAGCACCAATGTTGTTCAACATTCCAGCAGCTAATTAGCACACGGATGGTATCTGAGTAATAGCTGGCTGGTGCATATATGGCCACACATCTGTTTCCCACCTCTCTGCATCACTCTGCATGTTCACAGCCTACACACATTTCTCTCCCAAAGTCCTAATTAATGGACAGCTTGTGTTGCAATAAGCAGAGAAATCGCTGTCACCTGCTGCAAGACGAGAGGCTCCACAAATCTCGGCCACTAGCGTCAAACATTAATGCGTGGAGTTCAGTACATTATGTCTAAAGAGCAGGCACTTCTGCGGGTCTGGTTTATTAACTACGGGAGCCTCATGGCCAGAAGGGCTGTCGGAAGCTTCAAAGAATCACATACCAGTCCATATTGCAACACGGTTCAGTCTAAGCCTTGCTTGCTTAAGCTGGCTTCCTCTCAATTCCTAGTACACGGTTCCCGTCAGCCTACTCTCCTGTGCCGGGGATCCGTCGGGCTGCTGGCCACCCCTCCCGGGGCAGTGGCTGGCTTGCAATAGATAATCCAGCACGGGCTGGCAGAGATCCCACAGTTTTCACTGTTAAGCAACTTGGTGTGCCAGCCTAGCCAGTTATCCTCCTTCTATGAAAGAGCAGCCCGGATTTCTGCTTGCGTGAAATGAAAGAAAGCTTGAATGCGATGGAAGAAATTTCGTTTGAGTTAGGGAAACTGCACAGCAGGACTCGGATCGTAGCTGCACACGGTCACGGTTCAAAGCAACTTACTGGGGACTTCAGGTTCACATTTCCCGTGGGAGCCCACACACTGTCCTCCTGGATGAGACGGAGGAAACGTCTGCTTCTCAAGCTCTCAGTCTGTCTTACAGTCAGAAGCCAGTTAAAAGTCTGAAACCTCAGCCCTATTAGACATTTCCTAAACACTACTCTCTAGCTAGCTGATACACAACCGGACTCAGTGTTCAGAGTCTTCCTCTCTTTAAATATTGTTAAATTCCTGCATCCACAACATTACACGGTAATGACGCCTACAGTCTCAGGAGATATGGAAAAAAGAATTTTATCAGCTTTGAATTGCGCTGAGTGATCTTTTAATCTTATGACACAACCTAAGTTCCTGACCCGCCTTCTGTTCATCACTCGTAGTACTGTGTACTTTTTTATTTCCCCACTATTTATCTGCACTCAAAAGTAAACAATTCCAACCTTTTTGGTTTCTATTCATATCAAAGTTTGTTTACAACTTCTTTCTGCTGTTTTCCGACGTTTTCTACATCTGCGGCATGCCTCTGTGCTGCAACAATAATTAAACACAACATTCCAGATAAAGGTGAAGTGTTGATTTATGTAACTACATCGTAACATTTCACATCCTACTTTTATTGATTCAAACTATTTTATCTGACCACAACTATGTTCTGCAGAGAGGTCTTTATTCAGCCCTCCACAGTGATACTTTGGTCCTTTTCCTTAAATTGCACAATTAATTAGGATCCAATAAACTGTATTAATAGCACATACTTTGCCCTCCAGTATGAATTACTTTGCATTAATCGAGATGGAATTTCATCCATCATTCTGTTGACTGCTGACCTCATTTGATTAAATCTTTCTGATATTCCTCTTCAGACTTCACTAACTTAGACCACGCAACCAAATATCATTACGTTCACCATTTTTTAAGATACGCTGCCCCAATTTTAGAATTATGGTTGACTGATGAAACTGCTATTCTTCTGCCCCTAATCACATTTTAATGCAAATGGATTTAGGTACCTACTTGGAGTCTACTTAGCATATCCATTTCCTCACTCTTAGATGTTGACATGTAACTGAAAACTTAAAGATAAGCCTATTAATACTGGACAGTATGTGCTAAAGTTAATAAACAACATAAAGCACATCCTGTTTATATATATATATATATTTAATTCTCACTGTCAGCTTATGACTATTTCTTCCGGTATAATACCTGTTTTTCTGATGTTATTACAGCTTAGTATCTCTTTGCACGTTTCTTCAACCATATAAAATTTGTGTTGTCTTTTATTAATTCTGCAATGTAGATGAATATAATCATCTCTATTTTATAAATAAAGCGATGAAGGAAGAAAAAGAATACAGGTTTCTTCAGGACTGAACAGGAAGTCCGCTGTAGAGGTGCCCAGAAAACCTGGATTTGTTGGCAAGACCTATACACCAATCACCAATTCTTCCATTCTTTGTATCATTTCAGTCCTTCCTTCAGTTCTATCAACAAGGGAATTTATTTTTTCCCATGTGTTATATAATAGGCCTGTAAAAAGGGTACAATAGTTTGAAACCTGTGGTCTATGGCAAAGCATTTGCTGGAGGAGCACAGCAAGCACCAATACTCATGGCCAGTTGACTGATCTTCTCCATTGCAATGACCTATCAAAAGTAACAGGTATTCACAATGAGAGCCACAGCTTCATACAAACAACAGCCACATACACCTTTCATCCCAGTCATTAAAACAAACAAGCCAGTATACCTTTGTCATTGAGAACAACAGCAACAAAAAAAGAGTAAGTTTGCAACATAATGATTCCAGCCGTGGGCTAGCAAATCTCTGACCAGTAGGAACAGTCCCTTCTTCAGGAATATCTCAGTCAACTGGAAAGACGTCAGAATCATTTCCTATTGAAACAGCTGAAAGGTTCTGCAAGTCCACAGTGTTATTCTTGGCATTAGCTGCAAAGCACTGCACACCGAGGAAGAGAATGTGAAGAAGCATGACATTTCTCCTGGCCAAATGAGCTACGTTTAAGAACTAACATAGAACTACCTGAAATTCAGGAGATGTAGAACATGAACTACCCAAGAACTGAGAAGCCAGTTCCCACTAGAACAGATGATAACGCACACGTTCTTGCAGGACCCTGTATTTGAATAAACACAACCCTAGCCCAACCAGCCTTAGTCACACTAATTTGTTTACACACACATTCTTTATCTTAGACCACAAAAAAAAAGAACATTCTAAATCTTGGTAAAATACAGAAGAAAGGAAAGATTGTTTTGGAGAACTGTGCTGCCAAGAACACAATAATATCGCCAGCAGCCCCCACACATTTGTTATTGCATTCAGCACAAGTGCCGGATGAACATCTGCACTGTAAAAAATCAGCCCATTAGCTCCTTCAGCTTGTTAGCATATTTTAATACTGTGATCACAGCTTTCTATTTCTATCAAGGTGCTACTAGGTGCCAGACTCAGTATTCACATCGTGCGTCATTATTATCTCCATACCCACCAGGTTCTTAATGTCTTACTTCTGTGAACCTATTACACAGCAATACTGAAGCAGAAGAAAAGAAGGGGGAGAAATCCGAGAGGAAGGGAAGAGGAAGCTACTGGCATAGCGATATTGCTGGCAAGATAAGTTAAGCTGTGATCTTATCTGTATGGTTGCACTAATGCTGTGCTACATACATCTCTCTCTATCCACACAGACCATGTTATAAGTTAGAAAAAATCATCCGTCACCGACAGAAAGTAACTTAACAACTTTCTCTCCTGACCTGTTTTGCTTTAGCTCCTTACAATGGCTTAGTATAAACAGTTGGTCAACTTTCTCATTTATGGGCTAAACAGAACACAAAAACATATTTTTGCCTCGATTTTAATCCAAACCCTGTGATTAAAAGCATGGGTATTTTTAAACAACGAGAGAGAATCCATATCATTTTCATGGAGCCAAGGAGGTATAGATGTTTCCATGTTGCTACTGGTATTTTTCTTAATGCAAACTACCCTGTATTCCCTTCTTACATAAGATATCCATGTGAATAAAACAAAAATGAGGGCATGTCTGCTGTAATGTAGACACACATACTCCCATGGTTCCTGATACCTGTGTGCTACACAGTCATGGGTGACAACTGCGTTTTGTACATGGTTGTGTGTGCGCATTTGGCTTTTCAAGCATCCAGGCCAAATTTAAGCTGGCTTTCATTACAAAATGAACTTGGTTCACTCTTAAACAAAGCTGTTGCAGTCCACAAATCCTGAATCAAAACAACAACAAAAAACATTATTCAGAAAAAATAAAATAAAATTAAAAAAAATAAAAAAAAAAAAACACAACAGTAAGTTTACAGAAATTTAGGGTATCGGTCCCTCACAAAATAACTAAAACCCAAGCAAATCATCTTTTAAGTTGTAGTGAATTCATCACTTTCAAGCTCGTGTCCTATATTCAAAATGCCTTAACATGAAAAGCATATGCTGAACAGAAGAAACCAACATGCCCTCGCATTTACTGGCTTGCAGGGGGTTGATGGATCTCCTTGTGTTCTTATATTTATAAAACAGAGGCATTTTCTCTTTACCTCCCCTTCCTAAATACCGAATTCTCTCCGAAGGGCAGAAATCTTGTGCTCCTCCTGAGGAGCAGTACAGCATTCCTCCAAGGAAGCAGGTTTACTGGGAAAAGCATAACTGTATGCCTGATTTACTTATACTCTTTCACTTCACATCTGCAATTGGTCATTGCCAGATTCAATATTGGGCTAGCTGAGCTTTGATCTGACCCAGGACAGCTGTTCCTATGAATTCATTTAACTAGCTAACATTATTCCAATAAAGCACCTTGTCTTAAGCCAAACTGGACTTTACTGTTGAAAATAAATGCTATATTACGTTCTGCTCGCATAGGCTCATTCTAAACAAACACAAATCCATGAATGCTCATGGGAGACCCCCTGTTCTAAATTCTGGTGCTTTGCTCTTCTCTTTCAGTTCTCTGGAACAAAACATGACAAATGAGAGTATCTTGAACTGAGATTTTCAGAATGAGGGAGAAGAGGGAAAGCAACAATTCGCTCTTAATTCCCAAACTCTCCTGTATTCAGGGAAAGGTCTTTAAGCATATGCAATATGCTTTAAAAAGCAATACAAAGACTAACCCTGCAGTTTCAATGGAAACCTTAAACCAGTCGAGGATGTACCACCACTGAATGCAGCACTCCCACCTGTGGCCACTTGTACTGCCCTCTGCCTTGTGCTGGCATAGGCACTTGCACAGCTGAGCTGAGAACAGAATCAAAAGACATGACATTGGCTGAAACCAAGTGGAAGTTTCTCAGAGTTAATCAGAACCAGATCAGGTCTCCAACCCAATTCCTCTGTGGCTGCCCAAACATTTGCACAGGGACAAGCGAGGGAGTAACCACAAGGGGCAACACAGGCTTGCGCCAATCTTGAATGCTTGCAAAACTGCAGAGTAATAGGCTTTCTCAGACTTTCCAGTCCAAGAAAAATAGTTACACACTAATGGCCAAATCAACATGCTTCAGTTAAACACTGTTGTGATAGAGAAACACATCATTTCACACACAGGGCAGTCCACGGAGTTCACTGAAAAGCATGGATTTCTTTGAGCATCAACATGTTGTATTTTAAGCCACACAGAAATTCAGACATAAAATTTGCAGTGTGTATTTACACCAGAATGCACAATCAAACTCCTAAATCATCTCCACTTCAAATAGTTGCTTCAAAACAGAAGGAGAAAATGAGCCTGCTTAAGAAAAATCAAGGTGGTTCATTTCATCAGGGAGACGAAGATGGTGACTACATCTGAAGATAAAGGGTCAGATATACATCTGCAGAATGGAAAGCAATCAAAGATCACAGTCTAGTATTCCTAGAGAAGGAAACTTGTTCAGTTTGAATGTGTCTGTTTATTGGGAGGGCGGACTTTTTTTTTTTTTTTTTAATTTACCTCTAAGCATGTTTTTCGAAACACTTTAAGACCTATGAATATGTGAGTAATCTTTATACTAGCTAAACACTTGAACAGATTCCAGTGCTATATAGAAGGAATAATTTGTGACTGCTCCTGTAGGCATTTGTACTAGCCAAGCGCAAACAACACAAATGCAGTCTTCCTAGCGAGTATTTACCAGTGATAACAGATCTGAACGAATGAAATGGAGAATGATGTCTTTAAAATTCATGCAGGAAGATTTTAGAACTACATCTAAAACTCAGAGATTTAGCCAAGTAGCTCCCAGGGCACTGAACAGAGTGACCCCTACAAATAAAAGTGCACAGGAAGGAAAAGGAGCAATGAGCAATACTTACTGACATGGATGGAAAATAAAATAAACAAAAGTTGCCCAGTTCCATTCTACATGATATCTGATGCCATGTGCAAGCACCTATTAGTTGTACATGCAATAACATCTGACAATAAATAACTGTCTCACAGTTTACTCTCTTCCTCTCTCCAGCAGAAGAATTGTGCATATGCAATGACACTGTATGGTGGTTTCTGTACATCTAGGCCTGCATTTGTGGACTATTTTTTCTACTAAGAACTTCTGGTGGAGAAAACAACTTGAAAACGATGCTTTGCAAGTACGCAAGAGTCCGTTTCCCTGCCTCATACTGGTCTGCAAGGAGCTCCTGTCTCTTGCAGGGCCAAACACACTTGTAAGTTAGAAAGTCACATCATAACTGATGCATGGCATTATTTCTCGGAGATTTCCAGCCTGAAATTTAGACACTCTCTCCGATGCATGAAAATCAGCCTTTGAACCAAGATTTTAAAACACCGTATACTTCAAGAATGTAAAATTCTCTTTTACATATATAAGAAATCAGTAATAGAAAAGGGAAACAGGAATAAAAGATATAATCTGATTAAAATGTAATGTTTAATACTAGATGAAGTTTCCTAAAAGTTCACGGGAATTGAATAAGGGATGAATGAAATGCATATGAAGAACACACACACAGTTCTAGCAAATTTTGTTTCTACATCTTTTTGATTAATGGCGATACAACTTACACACTTCACAAATGAATAATATCATATTTCAGAGCTCTTGGAATCCCCACACTCTCATCTGCAGGGCACTGAGATTTTATTTCTTTTCTCATTAGCTGTAGAAATATGATTAATGTTTAGCTGGTTTAGCCCTGTTTGTAAGCAGATGCAAATACCTGACGTACTGGCATATTTCATAGTTATTATTGGCCACATACGTGTGTCTGGCTTGTCTGAGTTGCTAATAGTGTAATGCTCCAGAAGAAAAATGGGTAAACTCTAGCGTTACTGAATTCCACTTAAGTTTTATTACAGAATTCATGGGACCAGCAGTCTACTTCATCGCTTACATTAAATACTAGCAAATACAGCACTTTTAAAAGTACAGACAAAATATTAGAGTAAGAAAAACACAGAATTGACCTTAATGCTTCCCTCTTTTCAAATGTCCAGGCCCATACTAATTGCCAACTTTCCATGATGTGCTTCAAAAATATGCAAAGATGAAATGATTTCAAAACAAAGCACATGACCTGTTCATAGCACTTCAAGAACAAAGGCTACATTACAGGCTGAAAACAAACTGGGCTTTCTAAGTAAAAAATAAAATAAATGTCCATCTAGAGTTTAGTTATATATGCAGAAGTAAAACCAAGGAAGTTATAGCTTATTCTATAACACAAAACCCAGAGAGCCCCTTGCTTTTCAGGTAAGTTACCATATGTATTAACTTGGTATTTTTGTTGTTGTATTGCACTAGTCAAGAAATGCTCATCACTTGAGCTACATATGACTTTTTTATTGCCTTATCAGTCGTCATGTTTAGAGACAAAGAAAAGCACCAGTGCCAGAGATCACTAAATGGTGCACTGTCCTCCGTGCTCCTCCTTCCCAAAGCGCATGTAACCTCATGAAACCTCGCCTTAATGCACAGGCCATGAGGAGGCACAGGTAGGGAGAAGGGATGAAGCCTTCTGAGCCAGGGGGCCACACCAAGAGGCAGCAAGCAGCAGGTTCCCAGGTACGTGCAGGTATGATGAACAGAGCTGACGGAGCTGCGCCGCGCGCAGGCCTCACGGCCCACTGGCGGCTCTCCCCATCCAACGCCCCTACAGGGGGCTCTACACCTGAGCTACAGCTCTCTCAATCCCCGGGCACATAAAGCTGAAATCAATAGTGCCATAACACTGTGCCTCTCCTTTCCTCCCTAAAGGCTGGTAATAGACGAGCTGCAGCTGAAATCAGTATCGACCCGCTATCAGCAGCAGCGGGCCTTTTCCCCAGCCTGCGGAGGCCGGCCGGCATTGATTGCCATCTGATTAGAGGAGAGCGCGTCCTGACTTTCCCCAGTCACTTAAGCCGGCGTCTCGTTGCTTGTCCTTAGAGACCACAGCTCCACTCAGGCAGAGAGCGTCTAGACAGTATTCATGATCCATCTGTCTGGCACAGCCAGGCTGATGACAAACTCTATTAGAACCGAAACAATTTTTTTTTCTCTCTTCCCTCCTCCCATCTCCCTTTTCCTCTGAGAAGCAGTAATCTGACACTGAAAATTACTATCATTGTTGCAATTCTCAAAATAGCAGTGCCAGACTTTCATTAACATCAATGCTAGACTGCTAAATATTTAAAGAAATGGATAAATTTCACCTGAAGTGGGACAGCCCAGCACACATGAAAGCAGAAGCACAATCAAAATGTAAATCTAAGCGGTTGTTTTTATCTGCGCAAATTCAGTGTCACAGTCAGAGGGGGATGCCAAAGGTCTCTTTAAACAAAATATTTTCCTTTGATTGAGCTTTTTGTTTTTAAAACAGAATCATTCTCCAGCCCCCTGCAGATCCCTACAAAGCTGAGAGCTGACAGAAGTAGGTGGGGGTGGTGAGAGGGAGAGCCAGATATTTGTGGTGCGCTTTCTCTTTTACCTCGCAGAGGAAAATGAACTCCTACAGCAAACCCTGCAATGCCAAAACAGCCACACCACATCAACTCCATCAATGCTGACAACTTGACATTTGATGTAGACGTCATTTTCACGACAAGATGGATTTAGTTTCTCTTTTTTTATCATTCTTCAAATTTTCATACATGTCAATACTTACATTTAACATGCCCATGAACACACACAGATCACAGCAAAGATGACCTGCACTGTTTTCCACCAAACAAAGCCCTAAAATCTCCACCATCTCTAAAAATCTCCATGCTACTCAATTAGATGCGACTTCAATACTGCAGCCTGCAAACAGACAACAGACTACACTTTCCATTTCAAAATCTAATTTACTTCTAGCAGGACAAGGCAGGCTGATCATTTGTTGCGAAACAAAGGGAAATGCTCTAACAAATGAACTGTGTCCTGCTAGAAACAGGCACATTGTTTCAATTCCTCAGAGTCCAAATTTTGCAGGTCACATGCAGCAGCAAGCTGCCCACAAGGCCAAGTCTGTAATGTTTAAAATTCTACTCTTAATTGCATTTTTCCAATCACAGCTTCATGCAGTTAACACAGCCTCAACCTCAAAGTAGTGTTAAAAGAATAGCCATCTGTATTATTTCAGTAAGTATTAATAGCTGAGGAAAATACAAACAATAAGTGGACCTACCAGAAGTTGCCATGAGCTCCTTGGTAAGAAGCGACCCGTAGTGAAATACAGAGTTCTCTTTGGGTGTCCCCACTTAGGAAAGGGGAAGGTATATTTTAACACTCAGTACCTAACCTGTTACCTTGACACATTCAGCTTCAATGTCTTAGCACGTATTTTGAGCAACTGACACTTCCTGGATGGCAACTTGTGTTGTTGCAATCAGTTTCTAACCCACATTAGCTAATACATCTTTTGCTGGTGCTGATTTCTCCCAGCTGCCCTCCAGTCTCTCTGTGCTATACAGAACTAAACTGCCCATATAGCAGCGTAAGGAAACTCTACCTACAAGTCAGCAGAGGAAAACTAATAAAAAAATAAAGGGCTGCAGAAACATACATTTTGTATACGTGAGACATCTTACTGAGTTCAGCAACAACATTTAGAAAGACTGAATTAACAGCCTTCACAACACAGCCAGAGTAAGAACAGCAAGGAGGAACACTCAGTGGATGAGATTTAAACTACCCTAACACAATGCAATAGCGTCTGCTATAATCACAAGATCCTGGGAGCAGGTCACCCACAAAAAATGTCTTTCTATACCACTGCTCATGCAACTTCACTAAACAAAACAATGAGCTACAATGAGACATTCTGGATTTGGCTGCTGGCAAGAACACAAATGAGAAATGCTTCAGTAGCCTGGAAATATAGGCTACCACTAACATGGCACATATGGCTTAAATAAACTGAAGCAGGGCTTCCGTATGAAAAATTATTTAGACATTGTTTGGGGGCAGTATATATATTATTGTGAAACGAGATTAATATTGTCTCTACAGAAGAATAGAAGTTTTGAATACAGTGGGAGAAAGAGATTCATTGAAAAAACTGCAGATGGGAAAGAATACCACATTAGGGCTGACCTGCTTGATGTAAAGATCACAGCAGTTCCAGCAAAAACCAGACAGGCAATCCAGACAGGCAATGTGGACCAGCATACGCTTAGACATTGCTCCTTCATCAGTTCCCTGCCCATTCAAGAACTGCACACAATCAAGAAGATGAAAGAACAGAGGTGATATGTAACACTGACCAGCCTAGAAATTCTTGCTTTAGATTTCCTCTTTATTGGTTTTGTTTTCTTTTTACAGTGCTGTGTTACCTTCTTGACACTAATTAGAAGTCAATCAATGTATGTATTTCTATGTTGGAAGGCAGCCTCATCAGCTAGGACATTTCTAGAACATACATTCTGATATGCTCAACATAATAAATATCACTAATCCTCATTTCTTTGAAATACTGTTTATAATTGTATTATTTTTTTGCTTGACTTTATTCTTTTATCTTCGGTCCACCATTAAGACCACTGTTTTACTTCTTTTTTTAAATTTGGTTTAGAACAGAAGTCTCTTCCTTCACCAGCACTTGTTGCACAGTCCCTATTGCAAAGAAAAAGTACATTCGTTATTGATATCCAAAACCGCAACAAATAATGAAATGCTCATTCTGCCACAAGGTAAGCAAAAAGTTAAACACTTCAGAATGCTCCTGACAATAAATCAAGTATTTCCTCTACAATCTACTAATCTGCCATGTTGTTTCAAACCAGCAAACACAGTTCTTGAAGGATGTAACAAGTCTATGTAATTATTCTGCTTCTCTGAGCATTGGGGAGGTCTTAAATAGCAGGACTACAGTTCTGTACATCATGTTTTAGAAGGAGTTGGATAAAATGAACAAATTAACAGATTTAAGGAAACAATTTAAGTGAAAGAACTTGGTATTATTATTATTATTATTGTTGTTTTTTAATCTACCAGAGGGGAATCATCCTCACACGTGCAAAAGGCCGACATGAGAAGAAAAAAATAACACCAACCTCAGCTCCTGTGGAAGAAGTAGGAAACCTACTGCCAAAGGCTTCTTAGAGACAAATTTTGTCAGGTTTGTTGTAGATGAACTTCATCTTCCCTGAGACAGGGGGGACCACCAGCCAGATTACCTGCACCACTCCCTTTCCCGCTTGCCTTTCTTCACATCAGTGAGCTGTTCAAATGCCTCAGGGGAGAGAGGCAATTTGAGGGAATACTGGGAAGTTTACCAACCCTGGATCTAACAAGAAATGATTTGTAGACTCTAAAGGCCTTTGAGGAGAAGGCCAGGACACAGTGCTACTTCTGCTGCAACTACAGCCCAATTACCACTGGCATAGAGGTTTGCTGAAAAATGAATTGATCAATGAGGCTTTAGGAGCTCAAATTGACCACTTGGACTCCAAGAAGGAACAGGGTGTCCCCATCATCCCCCAGCCATCTACAATGCATCCACACACTCATCAACGGTCACCACGAGCACTGCATGAGGCTGCAGAGACTTTGGGGTCTGGACTTACAGTGCTGACTATATTACCACCAACAAATAAGGAAATAAATGTTCATACGCAATGCAATTACGTTCTCTTGCCTGTAATGTCACCCTGGAACAAGCTTGTCCCAAGATTTCCAAAATAAGTGCCCCAGCAGCTGCTTGTTACCAAAGCAATACTCGGTCCTTCACTCCATCTGCTACTACAGAGGTTTTCAGAGCTCCTTTTGGCCAAACAGTTGTGCTGACTTGCTTTCTTAATGGAGGAGCTGCACAGTATCTCAGTCAGAAAATCCCTCTTTTTGTACTTTAAAGATATGCTTCCAGCTTAGCATCCACAAATTATAAGGCATATTTTTTTTTAAACAAGTCAACAGCCAAGGCCAGACTAAGTTTATGGAGAAATACACATGACATTTTGATCTGGACCTGTCACCCAAGTCTACAGCCAGTCCTGGGGCTTCAGCAAGACTTCCATTCCAAAAACCAAACCAAAAGCAAAATACAATGAAATAATATATACACACATGTAGGTCAATACTATTTCAAAATGTTTGAAATCACAGCAAAAGTGCAAGATCAGTCATTTAAAAATATGTTAAGTTGGAGGTTAGAGGGAAGAGAAGGAAGGGAATATATCCAGCACCTAACAAGTTTCTATTATGAATTCACTCTTGTGATCACATTTAATATTGCATATATTTAATACAAAATCTACAGA
The DNA here is from genome assembly GCF_964035555.1 of Netta rufina. Classification (NCBI taxonomy): domain Eukaryota; kingdom Metazoa; phylum Chordata; class Aves; order Anseriformes; family Anatidae; genus Netta; species Netta rufina. The sequence continues at coordinate 103,851,899 of NC_140124.1, forward strand.
TACATATTGCTTGTAATCTCTATTATTAATAACAACACAATTGACACAGATATTCATAACCCAGTCACAGCTAGAACTCAAACAGATTTTTGAGAGCTGTCATTATTGGCAGCACCACACCATTGGAAAGCAGTGCCAGATACCTCATTCCATACACAAGTTTCTCCATTAGACACTGACCATAGTGTGGACCTATTGATCTGTGGCAAGCAATTGTCAACCCTAGCTGGAAGGAAATGGGTTAGGGAGCATGTGACAAATTGTCTTCTTCCTAATAAATGCAATGCTTGTTTCTGCTATCCTTGCATTAAGTAAAGCGTCTCCAAACGCAGAATTTTAATCTTTTTAAAAGTAAATGTTGACGTAACACAGTACCCTGATGTATGACAGGAAATCATCACAGTAACAGCACTTCTATTGTACTTATAGACCAGACACATTACTGGAAAAGTTATCCTCCATCCAGAAAGCTGAACCGTGGTTTAAAAATAGTTGCAGAAGATGCAAAAACAAAATCAAAACTTGATTTCAGTGTCCATCACAGAGGGTAACGTACTAAGAGAGGAATTCTGGTGATAAACTCTGTCACTCTGAGATATTTATACACCAAAAGAATAGCAACTAAAGCTATTTTGAATATATATCCACAAAAGCTCACTGACCTTCCAAACGGTGCTGATATCAACACTAATAAAATATATTCAGTTCATAGAAATGATGACTAGAAAGATTACAACTTTCTTAATAGTCTCAATACTATATGAAGACTACGCACACACAAAGCACAGAACGTTTTTTAGAAACTCGGGAAACATTTTTTATCACTTCCAATATTATGCTTTCTTTTTCAGAAGCCGCACACAATCCATTCAATTGCAACCTCATACCTGCAGCACAAACTCCTCCACTTCCCTCCACATGACTACAACTTTCCAGATTTAGAAACCTGAAGAAAGCGTATTATATAGCACTGTTGGTTCAGAGAAAAACAGCGTTTACTTCCTGTCTCATCCCCCCCAGAGATCAAACAGCAGACCAAGTTCCTGAACACGCTGACTTCTGAAGTAACAGACATATTCCACATACATACATTCACCGATGCACACGAAGAGCAAGTACTCACAGCTAAAGATGCCTGGAGGTGGATGCTCTGTTACAAGCAGACAGTTCTCTTCATCACTGTTATCCCCACAGTCATTCTGTTGGTTACAAATCAATGAACCAAGATACAAGCATTTACCACTGGCGCAGGTGAATTTGCACTCTGAAAGGCAAAAAGGAAAGCAAATCAAAAATTTGTGAGGAAATCAGTGCTTACCTTCTTCACTAGCTAGAATAACTGATATTAAAAGCAACTGATATTTTTAAGTAGATGCCATCATGGTGGATAGGTCTTTCACACTTCATCACCCAAGTAAGTAATGTAGTATTTGTAAGCACTGCAAGCATAAATTATATCTGACGATGTGTGATAGACTTCAGATCACTAGAATCAATCTACTAATAAACCAGATTTCCCTTTTGGGAAAACTCAACTTCTTAAAAAACAGGCAATACTTTTTCTAGTTCACGTTGATCACAATCAGTTCACTTAGGACAAAGACTGTATTTTCAGATATGTTTGTGTAGCACCTTGCATATTTGGGGCAATACAGCACTATGAATAAATATAATCATTATCCCACATTTAAAAAATAAATAAATCTTGTGCAATATAAAACAGCACCAGCTGTAAGGCAATAGTGTAGTTTGTAACAAGCAACAATCCTGTCCAGACACAGACAATTATTCCTTAACTACCTTCCCAAAGCCAATCTGCCAGTCTCCCAACTAATTACAATCACGCACTCAATGTCTGCACATTGAACTCCCACACGCCAGTTTGCTTTACAAAGTCAGTAAACTTCTAAAACCTCTATACTGTGTCTGGATGCTATACACAGGCATGCGGTACATTCTACATTTTGTTCATTAAAAAGAAATTAATAATTTCCGCTAAATGTGGTTCAGGCATGAGGAAAAACTCCTCTGAGACCAGGTATTTAAACAAAAACATGGTTAACTCAAGCTCCTTCCAACTTCTCTCCCTTTCTCCTTTTGCGCAAAAGGATGCAGGCAGCCTAATTAATCCTGTGTAAGATACCACACTGGACTTATCTCCATCTCTTCAAAAAACAACATCAAGGAAAAACTCCTTACCTTGTGTCCCACTTAAATTTTACACTGACAGAAGTACCCACTTCTGTATGACCTGGGTGGACAACCTCCACCCTTGGCCTTCTGTTCAATGATAAAGATTCAGTAAGTGCTAACCAGTGGTAGCTCTTTATAGGAATTACAGCCTAGTGCCTAGTCATCTAGGATGTTTTTCTTTAATTTTCAGAGCCCAGTCAGTCATAGTTTCAGTCTGACTTACTTGTCCTCTATCTGAAATGGTAATATCTCAGCATTTAAATATGGCATTATATACCAGGAGTATCTGCTTGGTCAATAATTAAAATTCCATTGCCCTTCAGCTAAACTGATCATTTAAATGTCACCTCTAGAAACAAAGCTTAATAGTAAGCATTTGAAATATAATCAAGACATATTCCCAGAAATATAAACACTATTATAAAAAGCTTTTTCACTTGACTTATTCCAAAGATAAATACACTACACACAGAATAGAAGACATATTCTATCTAGACAAATTATAATTTAATGATTACACTTCCAGCATGCTGAAAAATTCTGGTGATTCTCATTCAGAAGCAATGGCAAAGTAGCTGGAACTAAAACCAAGAAATACAAGTATTTTATTTAAAGTAGTGCCGTTCTCTGAAACTTGGGCTTCCCAAGGGCTGCAGTTTGGGTTGGCTGTTTCTAAGAGAGATGATCTCTTATACTTCCCAGCAAAGACATAGCATTTGTTCATCTTCAATAGTATAAACAAGAGATTTCCTATTAATCTTAACAGCACAAGGACTGGACTTGCTCTGAACTGAGACGACAGGAGCTGTCATGCTAAAAAAAAACCTAGAACGGTTATTGAGGCATGACTTGTACCCACATGTATTTGACATGCAACATAAGCACAGTAATTGTGAAGGGGAGGAAAATAAATTGGAAACGGGAATGGAATATTTTTTTGTACCATATTTGCCTTTTAGGTAAGAGTGATTTGCAGACTTCACTCGGAAAACTTTTCATCACAAGTATTCATGATATCTTGGTACACACACCCGCAAGGAGCTTCTGCGGTAAAATATATGCATCAAGATGTACAACACATAAAATGCTACTTAAGAATATAAATAAAAGCCATAAAATGCTACATAAGAAAAACAAGCATTTCCCGTGCATTTAAAATGTATCTTTCTATCACACTTGGTCAAACTGCACTTAAAAATCATTAAAGTATTTGCCTAATAACTCTTCAAGATTTACAAACTATTTAGAATAAATTGTACAATCAAATATTGTACAAGCAAAATGTTTTTCCCTGTCACCTTCTTCTCTTCTGCAGTAACTAAGAACTGAAGAGCCATTTAAGGGCTTGACCGAAGAGAGCAAGCCTTTGAAACCCAAGGAACTATGAAGTTTATTAACACTTACTTTTGCAAAGAAGACTTAAAAGATTGGTCTCGATCTGATAATTAGAGCACACACCACTAATTTTTTTGGCAAGTTCAGAAAGTAAGAAACTGGAACAAGAAAAGCATAAAGCTGCTTTAGAAGATAAGAAAAGTTGGCTTGAAAAGGTTCAAATTTTGCTGATATTTTAAATAACTCAAACGACAGAGTAAAACTTTATAAAGTTACCATAAAATCCTGCGATGTTCTGAAAATTACAGCAGTAAAGAACACGCTGCTTCTATTCGAAAGAGAAATATCAAGCACCATATTGCTTGAAGCTAGAACACGTGGCATGTTACTTTGGCCACAATTTCTTAATTCTTTCCCATGTCTTCACGTCGAGTCCTAATGTAAAGCTTTCCACATTTCCCCCATGACTGATATAAAATGCTCAAGCATTTTATAATGTAAGATGTCAACTCAGAAGCAATTAAAGCTAAGAACTTTGGGTTTCTATTTGCCACCAGATTACACAGTGTTCAGACAAAAGACCAAATGAAGCAGTAAATTTTTAGTAGCTCTATTAAAGTCTTAAAACGCAGTATTTTAACTAACATTACTATAAGAGGACTAACCAGAGGAAAGAATTTGTGATTCAAGCTTTTTTTTTTTTCTGTCCCAGATCACAGACTGCATTGAAAACTGGATTCAAAAACAGACTGAACATCTATTTTTCTTGCAAAATTTGACAGCTAGATGTTCCTTCCCTCAGACACATGAACATTGCCATTACCAAGGTGAAGAAAAAAAGAAAAAAAGACTCATCAGACCTCTTGTCCCTTGCAGCAACTGGATAGTTGCTCCCTATGCCACAGGAATTCTCGGTTGATTGTAAAATGCTCAGTCTCCAAATGACCTCGCATTGTTATCTCATTCCGAATCTATCTGCCAAGAAAGCCGTGCTATCGTGCTGTACTGGGCCTGACTGGGATGGACTTAACTTTCTTCACAGCAGCCCCTGCGGTGCTGTTTTTGTATCTGTGATCCAAACAGTGTTGATAACACACCAGCATTTTGGCTATTGCTGAGCAGTGCTTCCACAGCCTCAAAACTTTCTCTTTTTCCCTCTTTTCTTTCACTTACACAACTTTTTTTTTTTTTTTTTTTTTTTTTTTTTTGCTTTTATTCTTCCTGGTCTCCCCCTTATCTTGCAGCAGAATGGGACTGAGGGGCTGTGCAGTGCTTAGCAGGACCAACCCACAACACACACCTAATTCAAAAGCAACTCAATTGTTACAACTCTCAGCTTCAAAACCAATCACCTCTGAGAACAAAAAGCAGCTAAACCCAAGAGAGTGCCAGCTTTTGACAATGTCTGTGTTGCATGGAGGCTCTGAAGAGTGGAGTTTTCCTGAAAGTGGAACTGAGACCCCAGGGGCTGCTGCTCAGTCTTGAAAAATACAAAATACAAATATCTCCGGAGGAGCCCAGTGTGCCTGTCTGTAGAAGCTTGGTCAACAGAAAAGCTCCATTCCCAAAGAAGCCAGACAAGAAGACTGTGATGGAACATCTTAGAAATGGGAAAAGCCAAAATAGGTACACGAGACCCTGCTGAAGCCCAGAAGCAGTTGTAAGGAGCAGTCCCTCTCCCATGTTCTCTCTCACCGTGGCAGTTAGTTGACATTACACATGGGACAACACAAGACAGCATTGTCCATGTTCTAAGTCTAAAACCATCCAACAAAACCTTTGTAAGCATCTGAAGGAATGTACAGACTTCTCTGTACAGTTATGGTTCCTTTAAATTGAATTAGGAAAAGGACTGTTGACACAAATACTGACGTTAATGGCAATGTAGAATTCATATGCCACCTAGCAAAACTTAATACCTAATGGAGGACTCAGCAGTACAAACCTTAACCTGCATAATTGTGTTCTTCTGAAGTCTGAAAGAAATACACGAAGGAAAAAGCGCTATAGAAATGGAATAAATGAATTAAACATATTATTCAGTGAAAAATACAGACACTTACAAACAGGGAACATAGCTAACATTAGGTATTTGTGACTTGTAAACTCAAATTCAATGCCTTAAAGTAGTTTGCATAGTAAATGTGTTCAAACAATGTGTGCTTTTCCTAAAACCGGAATGAACCCTTTCTTCTAAATCAAGGTAGGTCAAAGTCAGCGTGATGCAGATAGTAGAAAGCAAATACTAAGAGTATTGTCAAAGTGGATGTTAGTAAATAAACCTGCAGAGCTCTGTCCCAAAATACCAGGAATGACCTCCAAACGCTGTCAGGGAAATCCAGACCAGTCCAGACTAGACTGATGTGCCTAATGAGACACCAGAGACCTCTTATCAATACAAAGTCGTGTACTTGGCTTGTCTAGACAAGAGGAGGGGGAAGAGCTCCAGCTCTGAAAACAAGCCAGCATGATCACTCTTTCATAAATAACATTTCAAAGCTAGGCAGTTTTCCTCTTCATTTTCAAGTGGCAATTACTGAAACATCAGTCGGTTGGTCAGCAAGGCTCTGACTACAACTAAACCTGAAGCAGATGACAGCTACTGGAAGCTGAAAAACACAGCCCTCCTCATAATTATGGCTTACTGCATTTATAATTGTGTCTGCAGCATAATTTTAAAGTGCATCTTGCCAATGTACTGATTCTTCAAAATAAAGTTTTAATAAACATAATTCAAGGTAGAACTAGACTCCCTTGGAAAAAATGAATACGAAGAACACTCTTATGTACGTTTCCTATTTTTGTAAACTGTATGCATCTAGTATAAACAAGCACATTGCTGCTCACATGTTCAAGGTTTGTATAGCTTCTATCTATAAACTCTCTATATTTGAATACCCATTAATATATGAATATATACATTTAAAAACATTAATTGAAGGCGATGTTTCAGCTGTAACAGTGACAGATGAAATTTGCCTCATGATACCAAAAAAAAATCTTCTGATCACTTTTTTATTGTGAAATGCAAGATCTGCTGTGCAGTGTATGAGTATTTTACACTTTCTGTGCCTATCCAACATGATAATTTTATCCTTGCGTTCAACTTAATTCTTTTCGACTTCATTTACACTTGACTTCATACATATGAGCAGCATTCCTATTGTTTTGTCATCCCACTCACTGTAGGGCATTTTTAATTATAGCTAAGTGCTGTTTGCTTTTGTAATGTAAGTCCAACCACAGGCCAAAAAAAAAAAAAAAAAAAAAGCTACAAAGTGTCATATTGAAAAAATATGGTGTTTTAGGCCACTGTTATGATGCATGTCACAGCTCTTTATTTAACAGGCCTGAGATGATTATCTGACTCAGGGGCATAATTCTATTCCGTCCATTCAAATAATAATAATAAAAAAAAGTATATGCACAGCCAGTGATCTAAAATTGTTACCACTAAACTGCAGCAACACAGTTCAAACAAATAAAATCAAATCCTAAACGATGTCTGGGACTAGACCAGCGTGTAAAGGCGCTCTCCGACAATCCAGTGAATTGGTAGCAACCCTGCCAGCACAGCCAGCAGGGGGTGATCAAATACCCTGTCGGAGTAACATAAATCGAAGGTGAAAATCCCTGCCTCCAGGTCAATCTGGATTTCTAGAATAAAGGCCTAATTTTTAATTTCTTAAATAAGAACTTCATTTTAAATATGTCATCACATTTCTTCATACTTCTCTTACAATTTCAACACATAACAACCTGAAAGAAAACATGTTTAAAGGGCATAATCACCTGCTGGAATGGTAATAAGAGGCAAAAGTAAATTGGGGAGGGTGGGAGGTGCACACTTTACCAGAGATTAAAGTAATATAAACCACAAATACCAGAGTCATACAATAAAACCCTGTTCAACCTCTGATAAACATCTGTCTGCGTATTATTTTTAATATTGTAGATTGTAGCTTTAGAATGGGAAATAAATCAGAAATAGGAGGCAGTGTACACAAGGAACATGTTTATTTGGGAAAAAGCTTTGTTAATAGGGAAGATGGCAGGCTGCCATACAATCTAATAAAACTCCATTGGTGCGGGGAAGGGAGGGATAAAAAGGTCTTTACAAAACAAAAAAAACACTTCATAAAAAGAATGCCAAGCAGAATACCAGCAAAAAATGAAAGCAGATCAGCTTATGTAGAATAAGAAACAGAGCTGTAAGGCACAGTCAAAGGTCTGTCCTCCCTGCCCAAAGCCTCATACAGGACAGAAAAGTCTGTTCACAGAGCAGCACGAAATGTAGAATAAGTGTTCTCTGCCCAGAGGAGATTACAACCTTAAAACCAGAGTGATTGAAAGGTTGTTACTGGTTCAAAACCAGTTTCATCTGCTGAGTTTCAACCCTCTTTCAGTCCTTTGCTTATCCAGCAATTATCTTTCCATCTTCTTAAGGCAAAGCCTGAAACAATGCACTTTAACTATTTACTATTTATGCCAATACCTAAAGGAAGCAAATACAATATTCTTATATGCTAGTAGCAGAATCTGTTATTCAGTTCATCACTTCATGGATATTAGGACATTTGATTAGACTTATGTCAATTGACAGCCCAAACAAAATTACATTAGACATCATGGGGACAACTGAAGGAACTCCTTTACTTTGAGATTTTTTCTGTTTGCTTGACTCTGTGATCAGTCTTTCCCATACGTACCTGTGTCTGGTGTGAAAAGAAACAGAAAGACCTCTTTCTAGAGTCCACTAAGGGCATTAAGACTTTTCACTAGCACTGGAAACTTTTTCGTATCTACACAAAATTCAAGAGACTATTCAAAATTCAAGAGGACCTATCACTCAGTCACCATCCAGCCTACGCAGTGAGCCTCCACAGCCTTGTGGTGGGGATCAGCAGCTCCCCTGAGCAGGTCTATTCAAGAAGGAAAAGCCATCAGCTCCATCACAGCGCTCATCTCAAACTGACAACCCCTCTCCAAGGTGATCTTGAAGACCATTAGGCTTAGCCAATTAGTCAGTCTTCACCAGTATTTGCAAATACAGGAAAGATTTGTTTACTGCATTCTTCAGGGATAAACTTTTGTTTTATTTTTCATTTATCTTTCTATAAAGCAGCAAGACAGTAACAGAATGCTGCAAAAATACTTGCAAATAACATGCAAATACCCCCATTTTATTCTGAGTACATATAAATCTGTAGCTTGGCTCAAATTTTCCCCTTGTTGTCTCCCCTCCCCCTTGGAAATAATATGTTTTTGATATTTTATCAACAACCTTAATGTCCATTTCTTACTTATACGGGATCAGATCCTATTTTCATCATAGTCAATTACAAAAAACAAACAAACAAACAAAGTATACTACAGCAGACACACTTGATCATATCCATTTTAAGGCTCAAGTTCATTGCAATGCTAATCCATGGTCTCAGTGCAGTTTTTATTTCTAATCCTCATATTTTCCCTGTACAATAATTCAGACACGGCCTTGGCAATGCTTTAATAATGTTCTGTTTTAGCAGTTTTTATAGTGTAGAGCCTAAGGTCTGCTTCAGCTTTGGCATAAGCCTGTTTGTTCTGAAATACATGTGAGGATGGTGGGTGGCTGTTCTTCTACCAACTCGCTTTTCCTGAACTCACAATCACCTGCCAGTTTACGTCTATATAGCCCTGAAATTCCAGAACTTTTGAGCAAAACTCAAGAATTGTCCCCTGCTCCCTACTTGTGAACAGCCATGTCCCCCCACCAGCTGGGCCCACCCGTGGGCCCAGGCCCCAGCCCCCATGCCTGGGCTGTGCCGCTTCTGGCTGAGGCGGTGGAATGGGCCCATCTGCCAGCCCCAGATATCTCTATGCATTTTAACAAACTTTTCCCAATTGAGTACGTGGAAAGGTGCATTGGTGACTCAGCTAATGACACTCTCGTTTTCAGTTGTGAAATTACGTGAAGAGACGATTAAAAATACATTAAACGCGTACCTTGAAATTTTTGTCAAGCACGATGTCATTATCATGGGCAACTGGAGATGAGAAGAAATGGGTACATGCAAATGAGATTTTCTTAACTTTATGGTTCTTCTTAATCATAATTCAAATAATTCCTGAATTATGGTAAATATTTTAAAATTAACTTATCTGCTTTTCATCTTAAAAAATCTTTAATAATCACAAGCAGTATCACTTGCCAGGTTTGTGGAGTGCTGCATACACTGAGGAATATCAAATAAAAATTGTGTTACTGTAGCAGCTTCTTGTTCTTTTTTTGGAATGTCTTCTGCATAGCAAATAGTTCAAGACTAGACCATCTTACCAGGGAACATCACAATCTTTGAATCGGGAGAAATAGGAACTGAAGCATGTCACTTCACAGATGCATTGCTAAGCTTTGATTACAAGCCTCAAAACAGGCCCAGGTGAGGACACAACAGTTACTTCAGCACATGGGGGCTGGGGAAATTGGTTTATGGGAAAAAGCGCTGTCTTTATGTTCTCTGTGATTAAATTAGGTCAGATTATTTCAGACTGTGGCTCCTGTAAAGCACAAACTGTTTCCACTGAGATCTGAGGAGGCACTGAAATGCAGAATAAATGCCATCCTCACCTGCAGTGGTGTAGCGTTACTGAAGTAAGTGGAGTTCTGCAAACACAAAGAACAACTTGATTTTCCTTGTACGTAATGTACAATGCAGACGAGAGGATGCCATGGTTCAGATGGCTGTTCAGAAGATATCAATCTCACAGTGATGATGACATTTTTTCCCCCCACATCTTCCTATGTGTCCTGTGCTGAAAATACCAGAGAAATGAATGTATTTACTATGTGCCAAGATGCAGGACACTTACAGAGCTTCCAATGGAAAGTGAGCTGTAGATTTTAATGGACAAAAGAGTTCTGTCTTCATTTCTCAACAGTATCCGAATTGCGCAGTGCTCACTAATGTGACTAACGACGAGATTTTTATTACATACTGTGAAGACTGTTGTTAGGCGTGGGTGTCTTCCCATTAACATGTTCCACAATCCATACCAGCAGAGATTTGCATGTTCCTGTCATAAAGTTCTTGTCACAGTTAGTCTTCATGCTTAAGAGCAATTTCCCTTTAAGAAAAGTCCAGTTAGCTAAGAAGGGTCTGATCCAGATCATTGTGCCCGAGTGTTCACGTAAAAATTATAAGCAAAGTAATATATATGGTACAGCCAAATAGATTTCCCTCAATGCTTACATCTGGCAGTGTAGGCAATGGTTTTTACAAACTAATACTGCCTGATACCAATCATTATTCAATTCTTCAGTTCTTACTCAGCTTGTTCTAAAACAAATGTCATTCACATTAGTACCTTTCCCAGAAGGCTGGATTTTTGTGGCTTAGCCTTTTTAACTATGGAAAATGCTTTTCGTGTTAGAAAATTCTTCTTTTCTACCTCATGCCTTCTCCTCCAGCCCATTTCCATTAGCGCTCCTTCCCAAGTATGTATTGCGTTACACATGTATACAGACTCCCACCTATATGCACCTATATATTATAGTGGTGCTGGTAGTCACCAGGACTGCCTAACATTTTCTACTATAAAAGTCTCAGCGAATCCCTCCCATGTGCACTGCATACAGCAGGTTTTTTGATGCTGAGCAGGAAGAACAGCCTCAGGCTACAGAATTGCCTTTCCTTTGTCCCAGGAAATTCTGCTCTGCTCTTACGGAAACACAAACTGGTAAAAAATATATATATAATGAAAATTGCACTTATCTTTCCACTGTCTGTGTCAGGAGAGTTTCTGGCAACACTCCCAAATAACTAAAAAGACAGAGACACAGCAAGGCTTTGATGATATCACTGCCAAAACAAGAGCCCAAACCATACTGTGACAGCAGGGGAACAGGCAGAGTAACTGTAGTGGGGAACAGGGTGAGCTCTGCCCCACCAGGCTCTCAGACCCTATTTCAGTTTCGCTTCCAGGTATCTGTGCTGTGAAGTACAGACACTGTTACTGCCATCAGAAGCTCCTCTTTTGCCTACAGAGCTGCCAACACTGAGTGTGCAGGACAGACAGACAAATGGGAAGAATTGTGACCACACAGCAAAGAGGAAATTCATTGTTTTATCGTTTGAGAGTGCCTCATTTAGCAAGCTAGGCAGCATAATTTCAACAAAGAGCCTTTCACACTACATTTATGCCATACCATTTTAAGAATCAGCAATGTATTTGACCATATAGCAGCTAACCAATCTTTAACCAAGATTAATTCAAGATTTCCCTGGTAAAAGTGCTTACGAAGTAGATAATGCAGAAAACACCCATACAGATGACCCAAAAAAATCCCTACCATATAAATCTTTCTGCTGTTGTAGAAAAATAAATAAAAAAAAAAAGGTAATAATTCAGGACTGTACATTTCTGGTTTAAACACGAACACATGACTAATGTGACACTAGACAGTGCTGAGTCTATACATACGTCATGCAGGATCTTGGGAAGCTTTATGGCAAGAAAACCAAAGCAAACATCTTCCCTTCCCACAGCCGCATTCAAATTTGCAAAGAGACTGCATGAATAAGTGAAAAAGCACCTCATAGACACAAGCTTGTCATTATATAAACAGTTGCTCATTCACAATCCCAGGTCATGATGACACAGCAGCTGTGAGAAGCAACATCAATGAGCTCAAGGGCTGTCTCCCCATAACTGCATACTTTGGGCTGGCCCTTCTGCCAACCAGGGGGGCACAGCTCCATCATCGTCTGCTGCTTGCACCCATGAACAGCCACTTTTCTGGTCAGAAAATTGAAATTTTCAGCAGTCTGTTTTAATCTGGCACTCCCAGCTGAAGGAGTGGAGGGGCAGTGATGGGAAGTGATGGGAGCAGGAAGCCCAGGGTGAAGGGGAGTGATTGCCACAGCTTCCAGGTGTGACAGCAAGGGTTTGGCTTTGCAGGGGACATCTGCACACCTGGCTTGAATGGAGCTGTGCAGCCTGGCACAGCTGACTTGGAGATGTTAGCCATCCTTGCCTCCTTCTAAGAACAATTTTTCGGAAAGAGCAAGAGCTGGTTCACATGGAAGCCCTGGCACCAGCAGCACCCGCACACCTTTGGATGACAACCTGCCACGCACATGTAAATGTGTGACCAGGGCTTGGGGGACCACTGCTGGGTGAAGCTGACTTTACCAACAAAATATGCCTCCCATTTGAGAGCCGAGCAGCACTTGATCTCTAAACCACACCCCAAAATCCTGACACATTAGCTCAAGCCTAGAGCTCTTCCAGACATTACTTCTGCCTGTGGCTTATCTGAACATGCTGCGCTGGAAACTGATGTGGCTGACATGCGGATCGGCCACACCAGCCTTGGGACAGCGATGCGGATCAGAGGGATGGGGTAGGTGGCTGATAGTGATAACCATTTCAGCCATCGAATTTTAATCTGACACTGTATGGCAGGAGCCCTACAGAATTTTTGGGTGTGGACAAGAGATGGGCTAGGACAAATCTCCGGTTACAGCTCAGGATATCGGTGTATCAGTGACAAGTTAAAGCATGTTCAAAATCATACAAGTGATACACTGAACACAGAGAACCACCCAAAACCATACCATACCATCCATTGGAACAGAATAAGCAGCCAGAGCATCGGTAACTCAGGAGGACCTAATTGTATTTTAATTGTGGGTGAGGTCATTTGTCACATATTGCACCTGCTCATCATTGCTAATCTGTTCGGAAACAGTGATAGATTTCTGTATTTTTATAAGCCAACATAATGAAACTGAGGTCAGTTTCAACGTGCGGGTCTCTCCTCAGATTTCAGCCAGGGAGCTCTATGTAATAAGGAGAAAAAGCCAGCTAATAAAGCATACTGCTGATTTATTTATTTTTTCCTTTGGAGCAGGGGGAACACAACACAATAAAAAAGGAACAAAATACTTGTTAGAGCTCCCTTGTGTGTTCCATCACATCCCCTTAATTTAGGGTCATTCAGAGTAAAAAAATATGTTGAGACATGAAGAAATAGCATCTAAACATATCCATTTTCCCTGTTTTTAGCAAAGGTTTCTTTAAAACAAAATATTTCACTATTGAATGCTAACTGACATATAAAAATCCTTCTTGAGAGGTTATGGGCATTCTGAAATCCAGGCTACATTTTTAAAACATGTTATTTTTTGCAGGCACTGCATTCAGATGAACATAAAAAGAATAATCACACGTCTTCAGGAAAGAAAAAGGAAAAAGAAAAATAAAAGGAAAAAAAGAAAAAAAAAGAAAAAGGAAAAAAGAAAAAGGAAAAAAAAAAAAGAAAAAAAAAGGAAAAAGGAAAAAAAAAGGAAAAAAGGAAAAGGAAAAAAGGAAAAGGAAAAAGGAAAAAAGAAAAAGGAAAAAAAAAAAAAGAAAAAAAAAGGAAAAAGGAAAAAAAAAGGAAAAAAGGAAAAGGAAAAAAGGAAAAGGAAAAAAGGAAAAAAGGGAAAGGGAAAGGGAAAGGGAAAGGGAAAGGAAAAGGAAAAGGAAAAGGAAAAAAGGAAAAAGTTCAGCAGCTACTGAGACAAGGTAAGGAGCAACCTGCCACACAAATATTTGAGAATCAAATTCAAAGGGGACTGAAACTATGACACAACTTAACGTAGGACTCCTTGTTTTTTTCTTAGCCCAATTAAGGTCTCAGCTATTTATTGGTCGATAACTAAGGCTACAATTAAATGAATACTGTGAACATTTTAGCACATTTTAGTAAATTTGCACGCCAAGCCTGTTGGTTGTGAGAATGGGGCTGGGATGCAGCTCCCAGTGTGCAAACACTGCCTATTCTTTGCGATATTAAGCCAAAAGTGTTCACCTGAAGTATTTCGGGAATGGTTTATACAAATCCTTTGTTCTTTGTGTTACAGTGGATGAGGAACAAACACACAGTTATTACATCTGAGCTCGAGAAGTTGTAATTAATAACAGTGAGGAAATAATATTGGAATACGTCTTCTTACATTTCGTGCAGTGACCACATATTTGAATTGACAGCAAATAATTTAACGTGCTCTACTACCTAAGACACAGAAAACAGAAGCAGGACTATGGCAGGACTCCATACCCTGATAAAAGGTAATTTGAAAGGGTAGAAAACCCCTTTCATAACAGATCAAGGTTCTATGAAATGAAAAAGAAATAATAATAATTAAAAAAATCTAAAAGTGAAGTTCTGTGTAAGGGGTTTTGAGGAGGTTACTGGTTTTAAACATTAAATTCACACTGACACTGGTGCATAGTTTGAGGTCATAAGAGGCTTTAAAATGGGATTAATGGGTAAAAAGAGGTGTTTTTTAAAACATAAACAGATATACATGCAGAACAGTATGAACTTACTGTCTTCAGAATGTAGCACAGTTGCTAAATGCATAGCTTAAATCATAGTACATGTAAGAGAGATGAGAACAGTTTTGATTTAAATATGTTTTCTAGACTTCCAAACACAACCTCACACAATCAGTTTTACTTTTGTCAAAGGCTGAAATACTGAATGAAACATTTTTACCAGCATATATTAAGCATAGCATTAATAAAAGAAAAAATACATTGCCTTGTGACTAACATATCAATATTTATGTGATATAACACAGCAAAGTATCTGCTTACTCTTCTTGAAAGATGAAGTTGTGGCAAAGTCTACTGTCAGACTGGATTGATTCAGTTTTGTTCTGCTCCTCTCCATTATTTGTTAGGACACCAAATCATGACTTTTTGATTTCCATGGTGATTTCTACAGAGTACAGCTGTAGGATTCTGTTCTCTGCATCATTTAAATTACTACGGTAGGGGAAACATTTGACAATGCTAGCTGTAAGAGGAAGACCCACAAAGGAATAACTGAAGAAAAGAATTAATTCTGGCTTTAGTTTCAAAACGGTAGATTACAGTCCTTCAGAGAATCACCTTCCTCCAGCTTTTTATATATGTAATTACAGGCAAAACTCGAGAAAAAAAATCTATGTGATGACATGAAAGATGGGAGGAATTCACATACCTAGACTGTCTGCAAAATCAGTGTTAAAATTAAGAGCATCACAGACATGGGTGAAGAATATGGCAGGCTAGGCACCTTCCTTATCTACACTGATGTGCAGCAGGTCTGCCTCATGGATGTGCTGGGATTCAGGGTGCCTAATCACACGTATTTTAACAATGATTCTTTTTCACTGAATTCAACTCCTAATTGAATGAATTCAACTGGATTCAACTCAGCTGAATTCAACTCCTAATTTTAAATATCTTGCTCACTCAGTTCTTTGATACTAAAGGTGATCTAATACAGAGAACGATTGTTGAGAGATACTATGGGTGGGGATATAAAATAGACATAAAAAAAAAGAGTGTTCTATTCTTATTTTTTTTAATATTTACTAATTCATTCTTTCTCTCTCACCAAAACTATAGAGAGAACTCAAGAAATTTACAATTACCGACATGATGAAAACTAAGCAACTGAGATAAGAGAGCACTGCTAGTTAAATCACTTTAAAACTCTGTAGATCAGATCTTCAACTTTAATGGGGCTTCACAGATCTATTTCACTTAATGCTTATTTATATCAAATGCCTAGCAACCAGCAGCCTAAATCTTCCTTTCTGCATAAAGATTTCAGCAAGTGTCTTCTAAAATTTTTTATCTTTCAAGTCACCTATCAAAAGGGAGATGTAACTTGATTAATAAAGGAATCATACCAATTTTTTTTTCTTTAGAACACATAGGCAAATGCATCACAGAGAAATAAAACCAAAGAACAAAAAAATATAATCTTTCCACAGTCTTACCTTACAAAGTTCAGCTTTGATTCATACCATCATACACAGACACAAAGACGTATGCTCTCACATGAATATAGCTGATAGCAAACTCAAAAAACAGGCATTGAAGGCCAAGGTTGGAAGCATAAGTTTTGCCCGAGGTGTAGAGTATTGACCCTGAGACTCCTTCACAAAGTACTCTGTCAGTGAATTATTTCGAACTCCTTAAATACAAAGACAATGTAGAGTTCAAAATTTTAATGCAGAATCATTGCAACAGTATTGGATTATTGTATATGCCAATTACCACAGGCCGATAGGAAACAATTTGTTATTAAAAAAGAAGAAAAAAGTTGATGTATTGATTCTAAATTAGGTGATATTATATAATGTATGACTTGCATTAGGTGATTCAGGCTGAAAACGCACCTTCCACATGCATACAGAATACTCCTTCCACGCTGTACTACAGTTTTCCAGTTTCCATTTTATTCCATGACGTCTCATCAGGCCAAACAAGAGGAATGGCCTCAATTATCTTCGTATAATGATAAGGAGAAAAAAGGTTTGCTATGCTGGTGGCTATAAGAGGAAGGAGGCTGCAGTACAGCACTACTACACTTGCAAAGCGTGAGAGATTTAGTCTAAACTGGGATGGTTTCCCAGTTTAGAGCACCACAAAGAGAATGCATAAGGTTGGGTATGAAAATATCCAACGATATTATGCTGTCTTAAGTAATAATTATAGATTTTTTTTTCTGAAGTGTTAAAAGTCACAGAAGATTTTCTAGATCAAGAAATTGGAACAAGAAGATTCCAATTATCTCCTCAGCCTTAGTCTCCCTTAGTCTATAAGATACTGGGCTCTTTGGCTCTTCTCAGCATACCTAGGGCGGGGATAATGGTCATGTCACTACTGACGCTGTGAAACAAGCCAGGTAAGGTAAGGCTTGTGAAGACTGTACAAAGGAAGGTGCTAGCAGACTGAGTAGCATTAGCACGTCTCAGTGTAGAGAAGAACCAGTATTGATGAAAAATATTAATAATTTTTGAGTTCATTTTTCTTCTTTTATGTTTTTTTTTTTTTTAAATCTCACCAGCTATTAATTACTTTGTTATCTGTATAGGTTGCTGTGGTGGAACCTCAATGGAACCTGGCCACCCTATTTCAACTGCACCACACAGACAGCTATCAGATGAGATGTAATGCTAACTTCTGTTTAGTCCAAACATGTACCCCCATCACAGAAAAAGTAGCACCAAACCTAGCCTTGTCTCATCTTACATGAAAAGTAACTTTTTGTTGTTCAGAAGTTGTTCCAAATGTCTCTTAAACCGCCTAAAAATAACAATTGTGTCAACAGATAACTGGCATTGCTGCTAGCAGACCTTTACCTTGTTTATTTTTCATTTTCTGAGGCAGAAATAGCACCTAAAAAGAAACCTTGAGCGATATTCTCTTACAAGAATAATCCATATTCTTCCTGCATCTTTCAATTCTTTCAGGATCTAATCTCTATGCTCAGTGAAGTCAGTAATAAAGCTAACGTTCACCACAAGACTGCAAGGATCGGGATTTCAATGAGAAAGAAGAAAAGATCATAAATTTCTTGCACCAGTATACAAGGATGTCTTTGTCCCTGATGACAAATTCTCCAACTATTTAAAGTAAAGTAGTCAGATAAATGAAAATGCTTTATCTCCACATGAAATAAAGATTACTAGCAGAGTATGCAAGACATCATAAGGATGGAAAGCTGCCGTGTGCACCGTCTAAAATACTGTGCATCACGGTCTATGTCAATTGTCCATGACCCTGTCACCTCTCCACCCTGGAGGCCATGAAACTGGGCCTGTCCAAGACAGCCGTCATTTCACAATGGCTCTGGGATGGTCCAAAATGAAAAAAAAATATATATATATACACTAAATTGCCCTGTTAAATTTCTGATTTATGAGAAAGGTGTGAAGGTTTGAGAGAGTGGCTCTGAGACTCCTATTGCAACCATCCTGATGAATATTGCAAGCCCCCAGCACCCTGAGAAAGACTATGATAAGGAATAAAGATAACAACACAATTAGCAGGCAACTGAATCCAGCTTTGTAACCTACAGATTGTCTTTGGTTTATTATTCTATTCCCCAGTATGTCAGACAGGGATAATTTTAAAAGTGAACAGAGACCAGTAACTCTTGGCTTAAACTGCCATTAAAACATGAACTGTCATTTTATTTTATTGCCAGTTCAGCCACTAGTACCAATGGGTCAAGGACTCAAATTTACTTTCGCTTGGCCTTGTGTCCTCAGTCCCTAACACAGAGGTGATAATATGTCTCTCAGCAGCTCAGTTTCAATAGGACTGTGATGCAGCTGTAACAGCACTCCCAGTAGGATGCCCTTCTGTGACTGTGCCAGCCCTACACCAAACGATGCTCCCAAACACCAAGCGAGCAATCAGTGCAGGATGCTGATGGAGAAGAGTCTCCTCTGCAGCAACCATCATAAATTGTGCAGGTGAATTTGCAGCACACGTAGGATCCAGGTACCTCTCCCAGTTCCCAGAAAAATGAACGGGATAATTAAGCGTGTCTGGGATTTACTGAGCTGGCAGATTTAGTACTGAAGCAGAACACCTTGTACAGTAAGCAAAGTCCTGAGGCATGCAACATTACCTGCAGGGGGAAAAGCAGACAGCCGTATTCACGTATCGGCTTCCCCTATGTCTTGCATCCAGTGATTTTCCTTCTTTCTGTCATCATGCAAAACACACCCATATAGCACCAAAATTCTCAGACTAAACAAATACTGATCAGGTTATAGTTCCTCTGGCAATACCAGTTGGCTTCTAAAAATGAGCTTCATGTGTATTTTTAATTTCTTTTACATCACAGACAGCCGACAGACACTGTTCTTTTAGAATCAAAATTAATCCAAGCTTTAAAATATTCACAACCATTTTTTTTAGTGAATCACATACAAAATAATTATTACCAACCAGAATGAAAAGGGAAAAATTAGAAGATTTTGTGCCTGAGCTGTTAAATTTCCATAACAGATTTCCGGATGCCATCACAGAAATAACGCATGTTATATAAAAGACACTATAGAAACCACCTCCCTTGCACTCAGCATGAAAACCATACATTGTAATTGATGAAAGGTATACTATTGATATTAGCAACATTACTTAGTAATAAATAATTTGATGGAAAATTACACCGAACCATCAATCTGAAGTTTCTTAAACATTTGTAGAAGGTTTCAAATTACCTGCACTTCGCACCTTAGACACATCTTCCTTAAAGTTAGTTGATATTTATAGGCTTTTCATGCGTGTTTATTCCTCATGAGTGTAAATGTACCTTGTATCTTAAACCTCATTTCAGAAAATTCTACAAGCTTCCACGTTACTAGTTTAATAGTGAAAGAAAAAAAAAAAAAAAAAAAAAAAAAAAGCTACTACAGCAACATTTTAACATCTAAAAATCCCTCTTCTTAGGAAAAGTTAGTTTTATGGAGCATTACCGGAATAATTTTAGTTGCAAAATGTCCTTAAGCAGTTGCAAAACAAACCCCTTACGTGATGGCTCTTGCAAGGTCTCCACATATTCTTTGTAAAAACAGAAGAAAACAGAGTGTAACATAGTAGCTGAAACCCAGACAAGTCAAGATTTCAATAATCCTAACCAATTTATGTTCCTAATTGTTAATGATAAATCTTCTGCTATATTTCTGTTCATCCTTTTACACACACAACAGCTGCATACCTTGCTACCCAACAAGGGAAAGCCTTAAATGGCATATGTAGAGCCCCTTTAGACAGTCTGATGACACAAAGTTTTTAACTAAAGCTGACTAATATGAATCCTGATTTAGTAATAAAGCCTCTTTACACATGATCGGCTCTCCCGTAGGAGGAGAAACAGTGTCCTTAAAAAAAAAAAAAAAAAAAAATCAATCTTGTTCTTCTTCACTATGTGTTTTAACTTAAAATGCACAAACCAGTCAACGCGTTGGCCTAAGATCTTTTCCAACCATTTATTCCTTAGCATAGCTCTACCACAGAAACCACTACAGTCAGCTTGGTCAACTGCTGGCAGAAGGATGGTCATAGCTAGTAGAAGCTGGTCTCTCCGTTTTTGTAGCTGCTACACAAGGGGACATTATGGTTGCCAGTAAAGCCCCCTGCTTGACCACTTCAGGGAAGAGGCAGAAGGCCCTGCAGCCATGTTCCCAGGGCAGCAGCTGGACTGCAGAAGTTTATTCTTAGCAAGAGGCCCTTTCCTTCTGTCATCAGGAAGAGGTGGGAAGGTGCTATAGCCACAGGGAACCTGAAAAGGGACTCATATTCCTCTTACGTGTATTGACTGCATGGCCAGTAGTGCCCAAAAAAGCAAATGCAGAAGCCAGTAGTGACGTGTATGCAAAGCTCTGAGAAGAGCTGGGGATCAGGAGGAAGGAGGTACATTCAAACTGACAGAAAACTGCAAAAGCTACAGAGAAGGAAGTGACTTACCTGCTCTGGGAAAATTCCCTTTGAAAGGATGTAACACTGTACTCTGTGTCCCTGAAACCAGGGTGATTGGACTGAGGAGTATGAAACCAAGCCTTAAATTGATCATTTGAATTGCATATGACAGGCCACAAAATAAATACTTTGGCTACCAATGGTAGTCTGCAGTGAAATCTGAGGAGATGGGAACAAAATAAGCTGAAAAGCAAATCTCAGGCTCAACTGCTTCATTGGGTTTTGAGCACGGTTTGATTTGAGCTTAGGGAGAACAGTTTGCCCTTCTGGCTACACCCCCAGTGAGAAAGGACAGCTCTGCCTTGAAATCCTGAAGGGAGAACTTGTCACAAAGCAAAACAGCCAAAAGTAACTCTAACTTGGGCAGCTTAAAGAAAATAAGGGTGTGGTGTCCCGAATGGCAAAGGCTGAAATTACAAAGTTGTGGCTCACTGTGGATGTGGCAGTTTAATCAAGGCAAGCTTTAAGAAGAGACGAGTTATCTTTTAATTGATCAACTGATACAAGTGGGAAAAAAAATAGACAGCATTTGGAACACGCAGACCCATCCTTCAGGATCTTTTCCAGAGATCTGAAGGAAGGGTTGCAATGCACACAGCTTCTCCAATGTTCTCCAACTAAATCAGATGGACTGATAAAAGAAACTACCACTCCCTATAATCTCTGCCTTGCAGAAATTGCTAATACGGAGATGTAAGGCCCCACGTCAAATACCTGACAGCGAATGGAGCAGCTCTTCTCAGTAACAAGAGTACCCATGAGATCACCAGAGACGCAATGCCTTCCACTGTCAGAGCAAGTCATTATGGAAACAATCACCACATACCTAGCAATAAGGTCCAACAGAATAAATCTGAGGATAAGTATTACATTTGACACTCTACACAGCTATGCCCCTGCTAATATCAATACTCGAACACCGAATCATACGTAATTTACTCTCAGTGACACCTACCAACTGTAGGCCAGGAGCAGATGCAGAGCAATTAAGAAAGTAACCTTTCCAAACTTCATCTGCACTGTCACAGAGAGTAAACTCCAGAGTCATCTCTTTCCCAGCAAAATCAATCGGAGACAGAGCAACTAATTGGCATTACTACCGAGAAGAGAAAAACAAAGCTATGTCATATCTTCGGTCTGATAATCATCACAGCTGTTCTGGTCAGCTCCATTTTAGCCTTTGTTTCTTTTATGTCTTCCTTCACATTTTTAATACCTTATTCTAATACTAAACTGTTTGCTATTTTAAGGATGCAGCTTCAATTCTCCTTAATTCTTCCTATTATACAAACTCTGAGAGCTGCATTTAACTGACCATTACCTGTCTAAAATAGAGAAATCCAATAACATGTTATAACCCCTGTAACTCCATATGGGGGCTACTTCTGTTATAAAACCTAACAGAAAGAAAAAAATGAACAGTATTATTTTCAGCAAGTATTACTGAATTTTGTGACTTCTGGTAGATGCATTTAGCAAAAATAAGTGCTCTTAAGTTTTATTAAAGTGGGGTCCCTTGTACCATTTACTCAAAGACTGCCTACCTCATTCTTTATTAAAAAAGCATTCCCAAAAAATTATCTTTAAAGATTCACATACCGGCTGCAGCCTCATATGCAAATATTCTATACATTATTCTCACAGTTTAAGTTGCATTTTTAAAACTCTTGTAACAGTCTAAAGATATTGACAATATTACACTGTGTTCATCAATAAAAGAATCATTTTGAAATGCCTTTATTAAATGATTTCTACTTCTGTATCTCAAGGATTACTGCTCTGCTCAATTTAATGATTCATTATTACCACGCAGGTAAAAAGAACATGTGAGGCTAACAGCTACGGCCATTAGCTGTAACCTAGCCAGCATAACACTGTATAATTGATCCATTTTCTTCAAGAATAAAATTCAGAAATAGAGAATTACTATTAATGGCTCTATAAACAAGTACAGAAAGCCTGGGGGCAAATGCATGGGATAACAGCAAAGAGAAGAGGAAGGAAAATGGGAGCACATCAAAAGTTTATTTATAAATATCAGAGAACTGCTTTCTCGGCATCATATAATGTCTACGCAGTCTCACATTGATCTAACTTCTAGACAGTGGCCCTATGTTTAAGAACAGAAAAAGTAAGAATCAGCACACTAGACTTATGATACTCTTCCGAAAATAATCACGGCTCTTTCCCAGTTGAAATTGTTTCAAGACTGGCAGTTTAAAGACAAGATTTCCAGCATTTGTTCTCTGTGCAAGTATTTTAAGCATTTTCTAACCCAGTGATGGCAGAGCTCTCATTGTGGTAGTAATGACAGTAATCTCTGTTAAGACAATCACGTCAACCACTATATTCATATCTAATTTTATCTTTGGTGCTCGGGAGTCCTTTACAAGGCTTTACCTTCTGCAACAATCACAAGTCAGGCTGTCTTTGACATTTTTCTTCCATCTCTCCCAGAACATTGTTTCCAGGTGACAGGCTCAAGCAAATATTTCTTTCAGGGTGTACTTCTGCATGTCCACCTCCCTTTTAGATACTGTCCTCCCATCTCACTTCTCCTTCGTCTGTATTTTTCTCATTAGCACAACTGGGGGATGTGGTTCACTGTCACAGTACTGATTGCAATCAAAATGCCAAGAGATACGGCCAATTCCACTTCCATGCGAATTTTCCCCCCGCTGCCTGTCTGTGACTGGTTTTAATGCTGTTTTGTTTATGCAGCAGAAGATGGCCCTTAGCAAACCGAAGGATCTTGAATGCTCATTTAAAAATTTCCTGGAAGTGAAGGGCTCATATGCCTGAATGCTTGTGGTTTTCAGTATCTTGTTTGTTTGCTTTCCAAACTGACCACTAGTTCTAGTAAGAAATATGATCTCTCTACAAACCTCGCCTTCTTCACTTCAGAGAAAGCATGTTACATAAAAACAGACCTTTTCGAAACTCTTCAAAGTAAGTCTTACAACACCAAGCAAGTCTTACATATAAGGCAAAAAAGCAATGAGCCTGCCTGCACTATGTTGACGAACATCGCATTTTGCATTTAAAGATCCTTGAAGGAGCGAAACTAGTATGAGCAGCTTTATTTGTATTCATCTCACTAAATTTTGTTCCCCAAAATTTCAATAATCCTACTCTCTAGTTGGCAATTAAACAATAGATTTTTTTTTAAGGCCTTAAGTAATATGCCATATTCTTCAAGCAGTCTTGTATCCCAGCACCTCCATTTTCCCAACGTGCAATTAATACTTGTAGATGAGATGGGCTGTTTCTGTCACAGATTTTAAGGGTAGCTGTAATTCTCCTTCAGAGAGATTCTTCCCAGCAGTGCTGGCATAAAGCAAGCCTTCAGTTTCCACAAGAAATTCTGACTTACATTCTTTTCATGGCAGCCAGAAAAGACAATAAAGATACAACAGAGGAAATAAGAAAAAATGGTGCAGTAAGTATACTCTGACTTGGAGGTAAAAATAAATACATTAGTGCTTGTGGTTATAATCTCACCCTTCATATTGGGCTCAGATTCAGAGGCTGTAGCTTTAGATCTCAGGTCTGCCAAGCTTCCTAGATCACTCCATATAAATATTTCATTCTGTGCCTTAGTTGTCTATCTGTAAATTGAGGACAGCAATAGCTACTGTTCTGTGCTTCCATCTTGCTTTTTTTTTTTTTTCCTTATGATTTTCAGATTGTAAAATGGGCTGACTTGCCCCTGTTTTAGCACAGCAGGGTTCTCATCTTCGTTGAAGGCTCTTTGGTGTTATTGCAACACTGAATGTTACCAGCAGGAGCCATATGTGTGAGAGAACGTTAACTTGTTTGTATCAAAAAGTAGAATAAAATGCTTTTAATACAGTAACATACTTGAGAGATTGCACAAAAGCCACTATGTCAATGCTATGTCACTTTTTCCACGTATACACTAGAGAAGGCACCGAATAAAAACATTTTCAAGAGTCATACTTGTAGCCTTTATTGTTTGAGCTTACCCCCGTTCCTTTTATTACACATAAACTCTACAACAGCTTCTATAAACAGCACTGGTTTGGGCACGAAAGTTATGTTCGCTATGGAAAAAAAAAAAATGTATTTTAGTTCACAGATGCCACCTACATCCTGAGTTAAGAACAGTGAAGTTTTTCTAAACTTACTCTTGCATTGTCGTGGCAGGTCATGTGTCTCTTCGAATTCTTGCCCCGAGCAACTGGAAGCAGATATTTGTACAAAGTATTTCTTTTGAGATAAACAAATCAAGTATAATAAAGCTCAGAAAGGGGGAAAAGAGAGAGTCACGCACAAACTCCAATTTTTTCGTTTAAATCAAGGACTGACTGAATACACAGCCAGGCTGTGAATTCATCTTCAGACAGTATAAATTACTGGTTTTGTATAGTCTAGGCCTCCAGGATAAACAGACAATTCTTGAACAATTCAGATCCAAACAAGTCTTCCAGGCTTTTCTGAAGTTACTACATTGTCCTGGGTCAGAGTAATCCTCCTCCCACCACCTCAGCATACGTACACCTACAACACACAGGCATGCAGTGTTGTCAGCAATCGAATGGCACTGAATGAAGCCATTTTACCCCCTGACAACAGAAGCAAGCTTATCCTCAGAGGCATGGATTGAAGATGTTGCCGAGATGCTGGCTGTAAAGCAGGATTCTTTTTGGCTGTTTTCATCATTAAAAATTTTAACTCCACTCCTTCAACAAAGCTTTCTCTATTCTTGCCCTTAGATCAGAAGGGAGTGCCTTTCTAGTGAAGAAAGCAAGAAAGCCAAGGACACAAAATTTTTTCCAGAAGGGCCCACAATAGGACAGAAAATTTTAAGAAATAAAATCAAAACCCACAATGCATGAAAGACCTATTGCTCAATCTGTTCTTCACTGTATAACACTCATTCTCCTATTTATATATCTATGATAATTATTTTTGGGTTTTTTTTTTAGGTACTCAATATCCACAACTAGTACCACAGAAACATTATCTGTAGGTTGAGAATCCTTTCCCTTGCTTGCCATGAAAGCTTTCCATAAGTTAAGTTTAACAGGGTAAGTTTCATAGTCAAATTATAGTGGGGTGCCTACAGGAAAGGACTGGAAGCCCAAGTAGCTGGGCTCCAGATTTTGTCAAAGCCAAAGCTCTCTCTGTTCAGAAATTATCAGTTTCCAAGCCCTACATGAGCAGTGCCTTGGAAAAGATCAGTCTCAGAAAGGAGCAGTATTTTGACAGATATACAGAGTATATACAGAATATTGTGTCATATTCTCTTCCAGGGAAAAGATTATCTTTGGTGTTTGTAAGAGGCCGGCATGCCTTGAAGGCTGCACCCTATTAGCAAGTAATGATCCTACTAGAAAATTCACATTTTGCTTATTCACTGTTGCTGAGGGCTGAATTGAAATTAAAGAGGGTGGGAGTAGCCCTCTGGAAAGGGTTTGGAGCAGGGGTTGGGCAGTCCCTGGGGAAAAAAAACTGGGAGAGGTGCAGCGTGGGGTGCATGCTTGGGTGGATCTATATTGCTCCATCCAGAAGTACTTCAGTGAGGAAAGCCAAGCCCCGGGATGGGGAGATGCAGCTGATAGAGCCACGGGAACTTGGGCATTCATAGAAAGGCTCACAGGAAGGACTCCATCCACCCAGCAAGAAGCTTCGCTCTGAACAACAAAACAAACAGACCTAACAAGTAAACTAATGGGCATACATCCTGGCCTCTTTTTTTTCAAAAAGTAAAAGGGATTAAATATTAGAAAAGCAAATGTAAGATTTGATTATACATGGTATTACCTTCTCCTCAATAGCTTTTAGGCTTTTTCACTACATTTACCCTGCAACGTTAAATATTTTCTCTTCTCTGTTTACCTGGACTCCCCCTTGTTCTTCAAGGAGTGATTTGTAAAGGCAGCTTACAACAAAGAAGCATAGCATTAGTTCATACTATTTGCTTTATGGTAAAAGAAAATTGATATTCTAGGCAAACAAACAGCCCCCTTGACATTACCAAACAAACAAACAAACAAAAATAAAAGAAACAACAACAAAAGCACCACCAACAAACCATTAGACCAAAACTTAGCCTCATATTATTCACTCAAAACACCACTGCCTGGCACTGAGCACTTGGAAACATCCTGCATCATATTTATGAGAATAGGGAGGTTTTGTTTGTGTTTCCGCTGTACCTCCCCAGCCTCCAAAAGGACACAGTCCAGTCCTTCAACAGTTTGACATCAGCTTTGGTTTTATGCTTCATCTCTTAATGTCGGTTTTTTTTTGTTTTTGTTTGGGGGGGGGGAGGGTTGGTTGGTTTGTTTGTTTTTAAGTTTGCAATGAAAGGCATTTCCAGCCTGTTTCCCCCTGCAGTCCCTGCTGGTGCTGGAAGCCAGCCCAGCCTTCTCTTTTGGCCTCCTTCTCCTCCTCGTCCTCCTGCTGAGCCGGGGCCACAGCCAGCCTGCGGCGCTGGGCTCCCCCTGCAGGACCACGCTCTGCACTGAGACAGGCACTCTTGGAGAAGTTTTGCCTTGACCCCCCTTCTTTTTCTGGCAAGAAAGAGGGGAAAAAAAATAATAAAGCTGAAATTTAAGCAGTGGAGATGGGGGATGTCCTCATCTTGTGTCCGTGGCCAAGCTGCAGCAGCTGGGAATCAACCACCGACCACACGTCGCCCAGTGACTACAAAGTGCCAATGCTGGCAGGTTACATGATGCTGGAGGACACTTAGCAATTCTGTCAGAAATAAAGTAAATGTTCTGACTTCAGACTTCTGGGCACCTCGGAAAGCAGCAGCCAAGGGCTTGATTTCTGCCTCACACAACGGCAGCCGAGCTGCTGCGCTCAGAGCACACGCGTGGCCTTGTCAGCGGCGACAGGCCTGCAGCCAGCCAGGAGCAGAGCTCGCGGTTCCTGCTCTTTTAACAACACGAAACAACCACCAAACCAGTGCTACCAAATTAATTAGAAAGATTCAATTAAGTTAAATTGGCACACACTGCCAATTTAAGAATCAGTTTTCACCTCTTATTTTCTGTCTTTTTACTTAAGGGACAACACGCTTGTTTTCCTCATTGAAAACGAGTCTGCTGTTTTATTATGATTAAATACTGAAATGCAGCATATTTACAGTTCAATTTATTGTCATATTCAGTCTGGAATTGGCCATTTGGCTGATTAAGTTGTTTCATGCAACAGCACTGTGACATGTACTATTAAGAAACGAAAAATGGCAGATGGACATTTTCAAAGATGCATCAACTTCACAAACAGCATGCTCTGGCTTCAAATATAATCTACTAAAATGAGTCACAGACTCACAGAATCATCTAGGTTGGAAGAGACCTCCAAGATCACCTAGTCTCTTACCTAACACTAACAAGTCCTCCACTAAACCAAGTATCAAAGAAGAAGATCTAGGTTCAACATCCTCCATGAAAATGTTGGAGTGCTCTCACCCATGACTTTGTGAAGTAGTTTCCCATTTCCAGCAGTACACTACTTCGTCAAATAATTTTAACAATCACAATTGCCATAATGTCTCTGCAAATTTGAACCTGCTTTCACCCTGGTCTGCACACCTCACAGCCTTTCATTTGGGCTCTGGACTAACTGTCATAAGAATAAATGGACCGCGCACATATAGCCAGGACTACACCTACACTGAAAAATCAAAGGATTTTATGGCATTTAAATTAACTTAAATAGTAAAGAAAATTTAATTAAAAATTGAAGGAAAACACTTCCAGATCTAAGTAATATTTCAGGATGGAGCTTGACATGAATGGTGTTATGTGAAACACTAGCCTGCAATACGAGGGGACTGAATTCCAGGTCTGCAGAGGATCCTTGGCCAGTGTCTCTCAATGTGTTTCACAGGATGCCACAGCACTGCATTTCCTCTGGAGTCTTCTTGGCTTATTTTTCTGCTTCCACAGTTACTGCGCTGCCTGTGGCTTCATGCAGCAAGGCCATCTCCTGCAAGTGACTGCCATACAAATTCTCCCATTCTTTCCCTTACCAAGCAGGCAAGTATGAAGTACTTCACCAAAGCAAGCAAACTGGCAAGGAGGTCTTCTGTTCCAGTTAAATTAAAATTTGAAAGGAGAAACTTTTAAAATATGAAATCCTTGGCCTGTGTGAAATGTCCCTCTGTTTGCATAAGGACTGTCACAGTTCAATAAGTAAAGGCAGTATCTGTCCAGTTACAGATTAAACAGTCCTTCAACCAGACTTTGAAGATAACTGTTCTCTTTAGTTGAAAGGAAATAAACAAAATACACTCTTTCACTCACACGAAGTTTGGATTGTAACTTAAAAGCCAACCTCATGGATTTGAAGAGTAACCTAAAGCAAAAACCATTGCTGTTCTAATCACCTGTTGTAAGAACAGCAGAAGAACTGAGTTGTAACCAAAAGCTATTTCTCTCATGTAGCACCACCACTCTTGAATTGATTTTCAGTTTCTCAATCTCCAGTAATTCTGTTAAAGCATTTAACCCTGAAAAGGAGACTTGTAAGGTGTGCATTACCATACTGAAAACAATTTAATTGAATGCTACTGAGTCTAACGTATTTAGATAAACTCTCTTCAAGGCTGAGGTTGCATCTTCTTCGATGTATTTTTTGCTGAGAATACTATCTGTACTCAAAAAAGAAACCTGCACACTCTAAGTAAAATATCTAAGGGACTACAATGGAATACGATCTGTTACTATCCATGTGCTGAGTAAGGGGCATTGCAAAAAGCAATCTGTTTCTCCCAGAACTAAGAGACAGTAAGAGCTGTCCACATGTGACACAGTAACCTTGAAAATTCATAAAATAAGAAGGCATTTGTCAAAAAAAAATGCAGAGAATTTTGGAAGGTCAGACTAGCTTCAAGAGGCAGCTGAAAGCAAAATCAGAACAGAGGGGAATGAGAATGGTCTGCTACATATTCAAGTTGTATTCTTTAAATAAAATGTTTATCTGTAATTGAAAATCATGCAAATAATGACAGCAGCAATGTGGTAAACCTGTGTTAATGCATAAACGAGTTTTCAACTGCTTTTAATATTAATTATGTTAATATACTTATTAGAAGACATTTCAAACCTGTTTTTCTGTTTTACATTGAGCCTCAATTAGAATTTGGAGGAAGAAGCCTACCTTCAGCATCAGATCCACCAGTTATTATATGACAAGTAAATCATGCATAGTTTTATTCATTATAAAGAAAACAACCTCAAATGGCGGTTGCTTTGGCTCTGGCCAATTTTTGATTACTCTTAACAATTACCTTTTAAATATGTTTACAGCCTAAGAGTGGTAAAAAGCTTTTCTTGCAATACTTGCATACTGTGAAACAGAATAATGGATGCAGTATTTCTGAAGTGTGAAAATGTTTCTATACTAGTTGCTCTGATACAGATACATATATCATGCCCTCACAAAATAAGAAGTTTGAAAAAAAAAGTTATAATGAAAGCTGGGGCAGGCTAGAACAAAGGCAATGGGGCAATGCTCCAACAAAAAGAAAGGGTAGACTTTAAACACATAAGACACTTAATCCATCCTTTATCAATTATTCCAACAGAATCTACTTAAACATGGAGAAGATAGGGTAATGCAGGTGGATTACTAAAGTATAAAATGTACATTTATTATCCAGGGAAGCAGCAATAACAGAATGACAGAAAAGTAAGGCTGGAAGCACTCTCATGAAGTCCATTCCCCTGCCCCAGGGCAAGATCAACTATACATAAACCATTCCTGACAGATATTTGTCTAACTTGTTCTTAAAACCTTCAGTGACAGAGACTTTGCAACCTCCCTAGGCAATCGGCTGCAGTTCTTAACTATCCTTACCATTAGAAAGATTTTCCTAACGTCTAACCTAAATCTCTTCACCACAGTAAGCTCGTCTGTTTCTTTTTGCTCTATCCCCAGCAGAACTGGAAAACAGTTTTTATTACCTTCCTCCTTACATGAAATTTCCATATCCATTTAAATGGTTATCACATCTTCCCTCACTCTTCCATTCTCTGAACGAATAATGGCCAACTGAGGCATACGCAATCTGCTGGAACAATTTATCTGGTCTCCCATGTAATCCCTTCAAGGAGCCTCCCTATTCTGGAACTATAATCCCCAGGCCAGAGACATCTCCACCTAAAACACTACAGTTAAGTGAAACAAGCTTAAGAAAGGGGGAGCTTAAAGGGGAAAGGAGCCAAACCAAGTGGCAGGCTCTCACATTGCCTTGTGCAAAGAAAGGTCCCGTGTAAACCAGAAGAACTCACTGCAGCAGGGAAAGGTGGGGAAAGACACCCCTGAGGAGGACCAAGCAGGAGGAGAAGGGTTAAGTCTAGAGAAGAGGGGAAAAGGCTCTCAGACAAGCCTGGAGCTGAGTTGCTGTGAGTTGGTCTGGAAGTGGGAGAAGTCCAGAAACAAGGGAAGGTGAAGGCACTTAAAAGTAGGGCAAGGGATCTGGAAGAGAAGTGAGGCCCAAAAAGGGATAGCTGGAGAAGTCTCAATACAGGGAGAGGAGATTTGGGCATTGGAGGAGGAAGAGGCATGGAGAGGTTAGGGAAGCATGAAACCCAGGACAGGAAACACAAGAGAAGCCCTGAATGCCAGGGGTACACAGAGCAGAGGCGAGGGGATCCCCTCAAGCCACGTTCCTCTGACCAAGAGGAAATCCTAACAGACAAACATGGTTTCTCTGCCGAATTAGGGCCTAGTGAAGTAATAACCAAGCTGGAGAGCCCTTCTTGAGAGTAACTCTGCCTCTTTGGATATGGTCAAAGGTCAAGCTTGGGCGACAATAACCTTGAGATAAGGCTGCAAGGAATTATTCAAAGATTTGAGGGTAGAATCACTTCCATGGGGACAGGTATGAGGGAAAAGATACAGAGCTATGGAACAGGATCAGAAGGTGACAAAGTCAGTGCTAGACAGAAGGGCAGGGCCCACTGCACAGAGCAACCTCATACTGTTTATTCCAGTTTCCATAGTGCCTGAGATAATGATTCTTCCAGCAGGACTGAGGGTCATAGGGCAGGAATGCCTAAGAGTCAGCTCAGGTCCGTCAGAGCTCGTGCTGAGACAGAGCTAATAAAATCTTGACGGACCTAAGATGACCCCGTAAAGTCAGGATGCTTCATACATTGATTCCTAATCCACCCTATAATATTCCCCCTTATCCTTCGATCATTCTGGATGTCCCTGTGCCACACATTCCCCAGTGATGGAAAGCTGATTTCAGAATTGCTCTGCTCTGATAAACCAGCACTCAAAACATGCACTGGTGAAGAAAGTGGCTAATTTTTTTCAATGGACCTTGGCTGCCCCGATCCCCACCACCTAGTACTGGCACAACATCAAGCCAGACCAAGGCAGAAGGTGTTACACTTTGTGTCAGCTATAAAGTGTGCAAACAAAGCGGTCCCTCTGGCCACCAGGCCAATGCGGGCCCTTCGCTGCACTGCTTATTACGGCCACCTCTTGCCGTGTAGCTCAGTGCGTCAGATGTGCCTTGGCACCAAACCCTCTGCTTCGTGGGAACCTAGGAAAAAACATCTTCAGAAAGTTCGGGAATTACTGCTCGACTCTGAAAAAGACCATTTTTGCAATTCTCAAGGGCCATGTTGTCTAGACCTCTGGCCTTCTTTTTCCTTTTCGCTGGATGCTTCCAACAGGCCCGAAGAGTGCTGCTCCGAGCAGAAACAGCACACCAGCCACACAAATGCTAAGTAGAGTGGAAAAATTATTTTGCATGTCTTACACACAGACTCCTGTCCATATATTCCAGCATAATGTTTATGACGTGGTATTGTTGATTCATAGCCATTTTCTGGTCTCCTGCAACTGCCCATCTGTTTTCTGCAGACCTGCTGTCTCACCAGTTATTCTACATTTTGATTTGCACAGCTGATTATTCCTGCCCAACCACAATGGAGAACTTGTCCTTAATGAACTGCATCGTATTTATTTTAGATCAGTTCTCCAATATACCGCATTAATTTTGAATTCTAATCCTGTGCTCAGAGAGTTTACATCCTCTCCCTAGTCGGTGTCATCTGGAAATTTTGCATGCAGATTCTATCATCTAAGTCGTTAATTAAAATATTGAATATTTTCAGGCAATCCTGGGCAAAATCATACTTGACATATCCTTCCAGTTTGACTATGAATCACTAGTAATTATTCTAAGAACAGCTTTTTCAGCCAACTGCATACCCACCTTGGAGCCCGTATTGCCACCTTGTTTATGAAAGAGAGAAAAGCCTTCCAAAATGAAGATACATTTTTTTTTTTTTCTACTCAGAGGGAAGTTAGGCTCAACTGACAAGATACATTCTGGAAAAAAATCATGCAAATTCATTTATTGCATTATTTCCCACAGGCTATTTGTTTAAAACCAAAACAAACACACACACACAGTTAATTATTTTATTCTGATATTTTTTCCCCAAGACCTTAAGCTAAGCTATCTACTCCAAAGGGGGAAAAGAAGGACGCAGGAAAGCTTACACATAGGTGCAGTGTTTGCTCTTTCACAGATTTTTTGAACCTAGACTGTCCTCCAAATGCTCTCCGGCGTAACTGCTAATTGCTCAGATATTGCTTCAGCTATTTTACCCTATGCTGAAGAGATAATTTAATAAGCTGCAGGTTGTTTTAAAATACCTATCTTATCTAATTAGCTTATAATCAGTCCTGCTCCTGTTCTGTTTAGAATTCCTACCTGTCTCAAAGTAGTATTCCTTTCCCTGCTGCCTGATTGCGCCTGATTGCCTTTTTGGCAAAGAAGGATGCAAAAAGAAGTCATTAACTACTGGGTCCTCCCTGCACACATCAGATCACGGGTATTGCCTTTCCCTCTCAGTAAATAGTCCAGAAACTCAGTCTTCCTCTTATTCCTAGTGAGAACATAGCACGTTTCCTTATTACCATGTCCTTTACTAGCTGTGCTTTGTTTCATGCTTTGGCCTATCCAGTTTGGCCCTTGCATTCTTCTACTGTTCTTGTATATTCATCTTGATTATGTGTCTAGTTTCCACTTTATGAGTCCTTCTCATTTTTTTGTTCATACAATTTTTTGTTCATACAATTTTGTTTCTTATTGGGATACACTTTCTTATTGGGATACCTTTTATTTGTGCTTTTAAAACCCTTTATTATGACAAGAAAAAGTTAGTTCCTTTAGAAATCGTAAGCCGTCCTGAATTTCTTAGGTTTGTTTCCCAAGAAATCTTACCTGTCGGTTCTATTAGGTTAATTAAGTCTACTTTCTTGCATACCATTGCTTGTATTCTGAAGTTCTCTTTTTTCCTCTTCTGAAGAACGAGCTCACTTGCCTGTGATTGCTATCACTCAAATTGTCTTTTACTATCATAGGCTCAACCATCTCTTTCCTAATCAAGCCTCGGAGCACATCCTTCCCATTGCCTTTTCTACATTCTGTAATCCTGAATCTATTACACTTGCATCATCTACAGAAATTAGTATTTAGCCAGTAAAGTTAAAAGGGTTTTACCATGTGCTGTTGTCTGGTAATACATGATAAACACAGCATATGTCTTGGAGCAAGAGCCATCTACAAAAAATGGCAACTTTGGCATCTGTACCAGTAACATCAGTGTATCGATGTGATCAAAGTGTCTCCTAGCCATACCTACAAGCTTTCCAAGGTCACAGCTATTAGTCAGGTAGAAAGAAGTATTTTGAAATACTCCAAAGGTGGCTTCACAGAGGCAACATCCTCCAAGGCTTGTTTTAACAGCACTATGTTCAGCTGTAAATTGAAAATGATTACCCCAATCGTTCCAATAGCTGCAATCACTTAGCATTGCTAGATTCAGTGTTGACACTGCACTGCTTTCAGATATCAGAGCTTTTTCTGTACAAATTAGTTCACTTCTGCATACGGTCATGCCCCCTCTGCTACTAGCCACTACTGTTTTCTTCTACAGCTAACCCAGCATGCCAACAAAAGGAGGAACACAGCAAGGATCACAGGAGAAACTATATGCACCTACCATTACATGTTACTGCAACTCTTAAATTGGCGTAACATGCTCCCATGAGTTTCTGTAAGAAATAACATAACTACCCACTTTTACTGCTGAATGTGTTATATAAATCTACCAAGGAAAAAGAATGACCTCAAAAAAAAAAAAAAATGGATATCAAGTTGATTCAAGTTGTGAAGTCCTTGCCTTCTTATCATCTAAAAGCAATGGCAATTCAACCTGTTTGCTTTACAAGTCCCCTGCCCATTTCTTTTACATGTCTCCTGAACGTACGGTGCAACTTGCCTGAAAGTTTGATAATTCTTTAGTACAGCTAAACATTTAATAAACATTTAATAAACATTTTCAAATGTTTATTAACTTCTTTACCTGAGGGCAACGCCAAAAGAATAAAAGAACTCCTTATGAGAGAGAGCACAACCCTCATACTGTCAAAGTGTCCAGAATGGGTAGGAATCTGCTGGGTTGTCACCACAATTTGATTGTTGTCCCAGGCCTCCAGGGACACGGGTTTCATTTTTCTGAAATTTCTGCAGCCCTCTTTGCCATTCCCCTCCACCCAGCAGCAGTCGCGAGGTCAGCGACTCTCTGACGCCCCGCTGCCTGAGCAGTCTGATCCGAGTGCCAAGAATCCCGACCCTCTGGGAGCAAAGGGAGAGCTGAGGCTGTGGCAGAAGAGGGTAAAGTTGGAAAGAAAATAATGTAATATTACAAAGGTGCTGAAGGTAACAGAGTTTTCAGCAGAGGGGAGAGCCACAGAAGGAGGGAACAGATACCCAAAGAGGAAGACTTCCAGTGGAGAGGCAGGAGGAGGAGAAGGGCTAGCAGAGAGTGGTGAGGAGGACTCTGTGAGGGTGGATCTGCTGTGAGATAGGGCAAAGGGG
The DNA here is from genome assembly GCF_964035555.1 of Netta rufina. Taxonomy (NCBI): domain Eukaryota; kingdom Metazoa; phylum Chordata; class Aves; order Anseriformes; family Anatidae; genus Netta; species Netta rufina. Next base: position 103,887,624 of record NC_140124.1, read on the forward strand.
GAGCCTGCCCTTGGGGACACAAATAGTTTTGTTGTTCCCTCTTGGGAAGACCTTCTAGAACAGCAAGGAGCCCGAAGGAAAGCAGCTTGAGACAGAAAATGATCATCCCATACATACAACCCCCAATCCAGCAAACTTCTAAAGGCAAAAAGTCTCCATCAGAAAAATAAATGCCTCACTCATTGGCTACTTTCACTGTGGTACTAACACATTATCTAGGCCCTCTAAACCAAGAGAACCATCCAGCTGATTTTCTATCCATTTCTTACAGGGTCTCAGCTGGCCAGCAGGTGTGGAAACACGGTGACAGCATCTTCTGACCCCCATTTCCTTTCTCCCACCTCTTGGATTAGACACAAGGCACCCAGTGAATTCCAGTGGAGTTCACACCAGAGGGAGCTTTCCTCAGGGAAGCCCACCACCTTCGTATCCTCGCTCTTACTACACTATTTTCAACACGTCTACGGGGAAATATATTGGAATCAGTTGCAAGAGTGTTCAGTTAAACCCTTTGGTTTTGCCACATCAAGTACTGCTGCAACTGGACCAGGTGGGGAGGAAGGGAGGGAGTCCAAGCAGAAGTTATCTGGCAAGTCCTGCACAGAGGTGTGCTCTGCTCGAAGGGAGAGAGAAAGCTCAGAGCTACTGTGTTTCTGAGAAGCCTCCCGACATAAACAATGTCCATCCTGCGCCCTCGCCAAACTCCCATGTTAAATATAAGAGCAACTTAATCGACTATATTTCATACAATGCAAATAGGCCCAGCCGACCCAGGAGGCCACTCGTTGTTAAGCTGTTGATGAGTACTTTAATGAGGAAAGCTTCGATATGCCTTCCCCAAGGCTTATAACCATCCATTTCAGGGGGCAGGAAACACAAGATACTACTCTCTATTAACACAAGTGTTGAACTGTTTCTCAAGTGAAATGTTTTAAAACATTATTTAATCTGGAAGTACTACAAGATGCTACACAAATTATTTTTGAAACTCTAGTAAACTGTCCCAAAATAATTAGTGGGATTAGAAGAGAAGTCCTTACCTGTGAAAGCATTTGTGGCCTGAAAACCAGCTTCCTGCATACTGCTCTCCCAGAGAAGCTTGTGATTCCAACCTTAACCTGTCCTTACTGGAGACAACTGCTGAGCTTGAAGCTGTCAAGTCACTTCCATCTTAGCTCGTCAGAGTCCATGTCTCGTCCCATTCCCGGCTTTGGCACCATCCAATTCCCACCTGATCCCAGGTCTTTCAATCTGTAGGCACGGGGGATCTGCAGTGAAGCCAAGCAGCAAGCGTTGGACAGTCCCATCAACCAGCCAGCCAGAGAATCTGGGCCATGATGAATGCAGAAATGAAGAAGTTCGCCCGGCAAGACTTTATTTCCCTTTCACAATGAAGTTCTAATCCTCTGTTCATCCAGCACCATTTTTTCAGGTCCCAGCCAACGGTGATGTTCAATTGTCTCTCCTCTCTTGTGTTTGTCTCCCCTCAGGCACGCTCACTGAGAAATTAAAAAAGAAGAGATTATGTTTCCTGATGACCTGTAGCAACATTAAAATTAACAGACTCCAGGGAACAAAAACCCAAAACACATTATCAGGGATTGATTGTACACATTAAAGGAGATCTTCAGAAGGCAAATATTGCGATTTTGCTGAGATGCAAAGTGTGACCACACAGCTCTTTGAAGTGCAAAGAGGAACAGTGCTAGGGTGTCATATGCATCTCTGAGAACATGATGTGATTTACATTTCAAAAGCCATATTTAGCAGAGATGGGGGCAGCAATACAATAACAAAATTGCAGTTAAAAGGGAAAAGGAAAAATACTCAAGGCTCTCAAGTCTAGTCTATTCAAAAACCACAGCGAGATTATTAGCATTTCACATAGCTGCTTCCCTTCTTTTCTGGAGCAGGGAAAGGGAGCGCTGGATGCTGACACCGTACATGCCATTCTGTCTTCTGAGGTTAAAAACGTCTGAGGTTTATACGTCTGTGCTGTTGATTGTATAAAATCTCAGTCGTAAGCAGATGACACCACTCAGATTCGGTAATGTTCAAAATACCCCCAGGCTATGCAAGGGAAAGGTGGCAAGTTGCTCCTGACACTACTTCTCCATAGGAGCACGGCTATCTGCAGCTCCTTGAAAAGCAGAGCTGCTACATAGCCAGCTTCTAGAAAACTAGGATACATTTACAGGGCGAAGGAGAGCAGCAGACAGGTATATATTTAGTGAGAAGATTATTTTAGGAGAAGAGGGATGATTTTGCTCACAGAAGGAAAAGAGGACTTGGGAGAAGAATCCTCTCACTGCCCAGCCATCCTCCTCTGCAGCAGCACTTGGCTCACCTAATTCAGTAGCACGGGCAGGTCAAAGCTACATCAGTGATGATATTACAGCCTACTGATGGATTTAAATAAAAAAGGATCTGTTCTCAGGTGTGCTGCTGCAGTCAGGTGAGCTTTACACCTGATGAGCGCTGCTTTCTTCAGAACATACGGAACGAAAGCTGGTTGCTACGTTGAGTTTTCCATCCTAATAATGATGCAACCAATTTTATGATTTTGGGAAACCAGTATTTCTGAAAACCACAAGTTTGTCTCAAGAAAATAGCACGGGACTAACTAATTAGTCAATTGTATTAGAGTCCAGTAACTTGCACTCAACTCATGTAAGGTTACAGATCACATTCAAGACAATTTTCCCACTTCTTACCCCAAATATAACAGGCAAATTAAAGGAAACACTACAAAGACTTCACCTGTAATATTTCCTATCAAAAAAATTGAATAACATTTTAGAGAGTGCTAAAAATGCTACTATTACTCAATTTCAGCCCTTCAAAGCGCTCTGTACAACTAAGAACGATTTAATATGAGCTCATTTTATCCTAAAGTGCATAGTACCGAACACGTATAATATACAAAAACCATAGCACAAATTCCTCTTGCCTCTTCACAGTGTGCTAACTATTCTATAATGACTACAGATTGATGCTGCACTCGTTTCCCAAGCTTTTTCTCTAGAGGTCTGACTTTCTTTTTTTATTTATAAGAATAGCTCCGTATTTGCATTCACATTTCCAGCCATACAGCTTTTGGTTTATAAATCCACAATTTCAGTGCATTCTATTTTCAGCATTTTGATGTCTCTCCCCATCCTAAAGATTCTCAAGAAACGCACACCAATACCTTAGCAACCAGGGAAAATCTCTCATTGCTATTAAATAATTGTATCTTTGTATTAGATATACCATACTTCTGATTTTGAAGAGAATAAAATACATCCACTTGCCTGCAAATTAACTTTTTGTTAGAAGAAAAATTGTTTTCCATGCCTTCAAAGTCTCTGCTAAACTTGTTAGGAAGCCAGCAGTGGTGCAGAAATTCTACAATGCTGGCACGTTCAGCAACTGCTGCTTTTGGAGACAGAAAGCCTGCAATTTTAACATTACAGGACACAGAAACTCTTCCCGAGTTCATTCAGACCTTGAAATTTGAAAGGTACTGCACTGAAGCATCACACTTAAGCCCTCCCTTAAGGCCCCAAATGAAAAAAAGAGGCTGATATCTGATGATTCCCCTAAATGAGAATTTTCTGTCGCTGCAGAAGCACTCTTCTCCCCTGGCAGACAATGAACTGTGCTCCAGAGACGCTGCTCTGGCAGGACATGAGTAAGGGAGAAGCCTGTGCAGTGCTCAGAGCATCCTCTGCCTTTCCACAACTCAAAACCCAGCTGGGCTCCAAAAAACTGCTTCACACTACAGCTAACTGGTTGATTTAATGAGTGTTTTCAACAGGTAGACCTTTCGCCAGCCAGTCAGTCACATTTGCACAACAATGTCAGTCAAGTCTCTTAAATTTCCAGTATTCCCAAGATGAAGAAGACAAAGCAGAGCACCTGATACCACAGCACATCGGGAAAATGGCAAATTCCACTTTTAACAGCATGTAAGGATATGGCTACTCTAATATGACTGCTCTACTGCACTCTATGTTACTCATTTTTTTTTTCCATTCAAGTGGAACTGATGTTTAAGCAGAGGTTTGTGCTTGTTTCCTAGCAGACTGGCACGTTTGCATGCACAGGACGGACACGATACAGCATGGCTCGGCCAGCCTCAGCGAAGCCTTGATCCTTGATTGCAGGGTGGTGCAGAAATGTTAAACAAACCTGCTCACAGGAACAGAGCCTGAAAATACTTTTCTGGAAAGGAGAGAGGAAAGTTAGCAGTGCTGACAGCACTACAACAGTGTGCAGTCTTCAGTGTAACTATTATGGTCTTCACAACCTGCAGAGACCCCAAGGGGTACACGTCCCATTAAACTGATCAGATGGCAAAGAGAAAATCCAGAACACAAAGACTAGATATTTTCTCTTTGCTCCATCTGTTACCTCCTTCCCAATTGCAACAAGAACTCTGCTTCTGCTTTCAGTCACCCACTGCAGTATTACATGAGTCTCTGAAGGAAACCAAGCAAAATGTTGTGTTTTATAAATATGTGGCTGTTCTAGAAAGATTTTCAGCTACTATGCACTTACATGATTGAATGCCTGAGAAAAATCAAACCCTTTTCTTTTCATCCTCTCTACTTTTCTCAGATATGGTCCTGGGAAAGACGCCACCACCTAAACCTCGCACAAATTGCAAACAAAATATTTTGACTATTTAACACACACTGTGAGTTATAGGTTCTCATGGTATGTTTAGCTAGCCAACCTGTTATTGCTCTTTTCTAAATATTTGAAGATTCAGTATTAAAGGGCAATTTTAAAAAAGAATCTGAGAGAGAAAAGCAGCAGCCAGGGAGTGTCATTAAATCCTCCAGTGATATCTACACTTTATGAAGTGTTGTACAATCATTAGTTAGGACCAAGCCTCAAGGAACTTGCATGGGAAGAAGCAGAAAAATAGCATTTTTTCCAGGACTGGTATCTCCATAACATCTTGAACAACTCAAAGACATTGACCAAAATGTATACACTGTAGCTTGTTTTTTGTTTTTTGTTCCCATTTCCTTTCCCTATACACAGCCCATTTCTCTGGCCACGTGCTGTTGGTTCCCACACGCAGCAAGAACTCGCTGAATGCGTTGTCAGAAGGACTACAGCCATGAGAAGCATCTCCAGCGGTTGGCTATGGCACAGGACACCCTAAAGGACAGCTGTGGCTTAATTTAACTTCAGCAAGGGAGGATTCATGGCTCAAGCTTTTAGCTTTCAGGTTAAGGAAGAGTAAAAGGGCAGCGAGACTGAATCCTGCAGTGCTGCTCCCAGCACGGGTGTTCAACACCCACAGGGCTGGCAGCAGGGCCCCAGCTCAACAGCAGAGCCCAGCGTGCCTCCAGACCCCAGGAGAAAAGCAGGATGCCTGGAGCCAGGACAAGCTCTGAACCATCCAGACGCTTCTACACTTTGCTGAAGTAACAAGGCCTGCACCTCCTACATTTTAAGACAGCATCGACTTGGAGAGAGATTTAAGAAGTTTCTGGCTGGAAAAAATAAAAAATAAATTAAAAAAAATCCAACATTCTGTATTTACAAAACAGTGTTTGTAAGAAAAAAAAATCTTTTAAAGTTTGCTAAAGCAGTTTAAAATGAAGCCTGTGTGCACACACATAGGTCACCTCTCCATCCCCTGTTGGGTTTTGCTTCCTATGGAGACTTCTAAACTAGATATTAATATTTACCAGTTATACCTACTCTTTCTTAGATGGTAAGGTCTGTCTGTGTTTTACTGTGAGATCTTCATTTATTTTATTTACTTCTATCTATAATTTGTCTTCCCTCCAAGATAACATTGCACTACTGCTAAGTGAATCCTGGTTCTTGGGAAATCCTGTGCTTCATAACTCAAAGACCACTTAGAAAACTCAAGGCGACTTTCACAGGAGAACATACACAAATCAAACTGAAAACCAGATGTTTAAAATATGTTTATCTAATCACATCTTTCTCACACACACATATACATCATTTGTTTTCACTTTCTATCTTCAATATTTGTACAGCTTCCTCGTGACATTTTAAACAGCTGCTGTATTTCACTTTTTTAGTGAACTGCAGTGACTGACAAAATTAGTTTCAATGTTATGTCATACATATTTCTATTCCTACAGATTCTTTCAGATATGCTTCAGCTTGTTCAGGAACAGTGTCCAAGTTTTTTCCTTCCTTTTTGTTACAGAACTCCCTGACTTGCAGCAAACGCGAGGACGATCAAAGCAAGTTGTGGTCCTTCTGCATTAGCTGAAGCAGGAAATGGGTCTTGAGAAGAGGGCACATTGCCAACACGAAGCATCTTTTTTTCTAGCCTGTTAGAAAATGTTCTAGAAAGCAAGATGTATCCCCAATGTCAATGCCAACACACTGCAAAAAAACACTACAGGCAAGGTCCAGTTTAAAAGAAAAAGTAAATAAATGTTTCAGCAAAGACATTTCTCCTCCTCCAACTCCTCCTCTTGTTGGTTACTTCTTTCTGGAACGAAGCAATGATATAAAATCAGCCTGTTTAGTAGCTTCATGCCAAAGCAAATAGCCTCTGGTAATCAGATAGCAAGGAGCATTTCACTTGGACAAATCCTATAAATAACTGATAACACAAAGGAGCATGCCACATTTCCTTCCATTAATCTTGTTAACTGAAATAATTAATTTGAGTCCTCTATTTTCTATCTCTATGAACAAACTAAGAAGCCATGCATTTTCCCATAGCTCTGCTGACAGAATGCAGTAAAACCCCAGTGGAAAAGTTTACTAAAATCTCCATGACAGGCTATTGGGTTTGGATGAGATAATTATTGGGAGAAATTGTACAAGCTGTGTTATGCAGGGCAAATGAGAAGATTGCGTTGTTTATTTTTGGACCTTAATAAAACTATAATTACCAGAAGTTGTCAAGAGAAATCATTAATCATGCTGCTCTATGAACCTCAACAGTTAGAGAAAAACCTGAGCTCTGAATTTTATTTGCCAAAATAATGAAGAGGTAGTAAGAGCAGAATCCAGCCCCAATTAATCTTTTTCCAAAGCAACGTGGCATTGGGTTTGAATTTGCAGAAGGCTGGTAAAAGTATAAATTACACTGAGCAGCCTGGACAAAAGACAATTTTTTGCCTTGTGTCCCTGTGACTTGTATCAGAAAGGAGCAGTCGCCAGAAACCTGGAGGACAGTGCACACCTCAAGTCTTCTGAGCACCCAACACCCAACCACACCCCAGTTTTTGCAGTCACAGCTACTGAGCACCCAGGTACACAGTGGCAGCAGGATAAGGATGTCACCTGTTTAACTCTGCTGTGCCGTGCAGGATGTGCAAGCACAGAGCAAATGCCTCAGGAGAGCATGGTGTTTTTTCCTGCAGCAGACCATAACTGTCAGCCCATGCCAACTGTGCCCAGTCCTCAGAGACCTGGGGGCACCATTCCTCTCTCCATCGACAGCACCTTTGGGGAGAGGGGGCTGCACCCCTTGGGAAAAAGGTACACAGCCAAAACACCTCCCAGTACATTAACATACACATAAACACATAAAGATCCATATACGTGTACCAATTTTGTGCAAAAAAAAGCAGACTGCAGGAATCTAGGCCAAGCTGCACTTAAGTTTTTGAAGGCAGAAACATCTGTACTCTGATTGCTCTGGAAGGAAAATGCAGAAGACAGCATCTCCCACATGGAAATGTCAAGCAGTGTATGGACACAGAATGGTGCGGCCCTCCCTTGAGACATGGCTGGGGACTGTGGAAACAGCTACCCATGGGAAGCTGAAAATTCAGAGCTTAATAGGAGAAGTCATCAGAAACTATTCCAGCTTCTGTCAAAACTCTTAGTATGAATGAAAAAGCACATTTTGGCAAATGCAGAAGAGAGTGCTGAAACCCTGCTAACTGCACTGGAAAATAAACTGATGCTGAAGAGACTCAAGGAGCAAGGAAGCTGCTGGAGAATAAAACTACGGCCCTTACAGCACTTGGATCTGCTGCATGCTCCGCTGGGGAGCGAGAGTACTCTGACACCTCAGGGAGATATCGCATGCTGGGCACTTGGACCACGACCAAAGAAAATCCTCTTCTGCTAAAGAACAAAACACGAAGTTTACAATTTAATTAGCACAGACTGTCATCACATTAATTGAAGAAGCACTGATAAGAGTTTTGTAACTCTCTGGAAGGCTGTTTCAGTCAGTGCTATCGAAGTCCTTCTGGTGGGAGCAGGAGTGCAAGGGACATAGGAGAAAGGCCCACTACGACTTCACACACACTGCTACACACAGCCAGCTCTAGTTTCCCACAAATGAAACCATGCCACAAGAATTCATCTGGTTTATTTACAGTGTCTTAGCAGCCCAGATGCATAAAGAAGCTATCCAGAGAGGGCAAGCCCAGTTTAAAGAAAGCAGGGACAGGCACTGGGCACACAGGGCGCTCCCAGCTGTAGGCCTCTTCTAACAAAAGGAAGCTTTTGTGCCTCAGACAGCCTATGTAGATCACATACCGCACAGATCAATTTGTTTTACCTTCAGTACCATAGAAATTAAATGAACAAACAAGAAAGTGTGACTATATCCAGAAAGGATACTTGTTTTATGAAATACCTGAAGCTTCCCCTGCAGAACTCCACCATGTGTTAGAAAACTGGACACTCCTGCAGCCTGCTGCATATTCTACCAGTTTTGATTTTCACACTAAGCTAAAACAATCTGCATACAGCAATAGAGATTCAGACTCCTGCTTGCCCCTGTTAAGACCAGGTCTCCCTTTTGCTCTGTACCTGGGAAAACCAGCGAGGTTAACCCATATCATCACCATCGCACTACGACCAAGCTCCAAACCCAGTGCAACAGCCCTGAGACCCAAACCAGTAACGTGGTTTCCAGACAGTTTGCTTTCCTGGGCATCTACTTGAATTTTATCCCCTGAATGACTCTAGGTAACAACCAGATTAATGTGGAGCCTGTATAAACAAGTCATATCCAGGCAGAAGTTTCACACAAGTCCGCGGTGCTTTTGCCCATGCCAGGCCGCACCAATTCATCTATACGACACTCCTGCACTCCTTCAGCACATAAACACGTTTCCTTCTAAACCCCATGCTCAGTGGGGCTTAAGCAGTTGCCTCAGTAGTTTTCAGTTACAGCAATACAACTTTACTCCATCTTTCAGCCTGGAAGTGAGAAAAGGAAGAAAATAATGGTTTAGCATCTCTTTTTCTTTCTTTTTTTTTTTTTTTGGACTTGAGATATTTGCCTTTGTTTTTTTTAGGAGGTGTTACCTGATCTTTCTAGGCTCTGATGCCACTAGTAAAGTGGCTGCAACTTCTACCTGTGGATTTAAGGAGCTACAAAATGCTTAGGTAACAGGGGTGATTACTAATAAAATAGATCATAGAGAAGAAGCTAAAGCAGCATTTTGATTAATTTGATTTTGCACTTGAGTGAATAGATCATTCCGCAAGCCCCAAACAATCCCATTAGTGTTGTAAAATCACCCCAAAGAAACTCTTCTTACTAACTAATAGGCCAGCATTTTTTTTATTTCCAGCAATACTAACAAGACAGTCTCCTTTAAGACTGTCCTTCTTTAAAAAATCTGTTGGAAAACCACCCATAAAATAACACAAAATGCAAGCGGAGAACACAGTTGGGAAGCAGTATCCTCCGGTGATCAACTAAATCTCATTTTCCAGAGAACAACACGGATTCAGTTCAAATCCCTCATTACTTAACAAACAAAAGCAAAGAGGTTATTTTTTTTCTTGTCCTTGAAGGACAGCTTCTTACATAAACAAACAGCATAAAGGCATGGGAACTAACGTTGTTATCAGTTAAATCTGAATAATTCCTTTAGTCAAGAAGTTCTCGTTTAGTACTGCCATAAGAAGGTAAACAGCACTTCAAATCTCTTGCTTCAGCTGTAATTCAGAAATCATCTTTTTTTTTTTTTTTAACCAATATTTTTATTAACAAATGTATTTTAATATACCTTTGTCATATTTTAAAACCCTTCTTGCTATGCTCATGTGCCATTATTTGGATGCAGCTGAAGTGCTATAACTGTATGCAACTAAAGCAGCTTGTTAGCAATGCAACACCGAGAGCACCTCCATTAACTAATTAATTGAAAGCAAAATACACTCTAAGGTTTTTGACAAAACAGCTCAAAAACTGGGATTTGCATTAAGGACAGGCTTTTTTGTTTCTCTCAGGCAAACATCCCATTCACCTGTTCTCATCTGGCACTATCCACCCCTTTAGGGAAATCTGACCTCTCAGGCCTTGTTTCCCATTGTCCATTCAGGCACCTGAACACAATGGTTACTTTCAAATACCCTTAAGATTACGTGTGTGGTCCTTCAAGCCTACCCGCCAGTCTTCTCCCACCCCAACCCTGTGCCAATAGACACAGATCCCTATAGGAAGGGCCAACACCTATGTAGTTTATAGATAATTATGAAGTGTTATTAAACATTCACAGTTACAACCAGAAATGCTGCAATCTTGCTTCAGAAGAAAACTATGATCTCTGCAGATGAACACCACCGCCTTCCTCAGCCACGGAGTTACAGCTTTGTATTTTCCAGAGGCGAACTTATCATCAGTCTTGCCATAAAAGCAAAGAATACCTTTTTTCTTCTTCTTTTTAAACAGGTGGAAAACATAATGAAAGTCTGACTTTGTGCCTTTGATAATTCAGCTTCCAGGATCGTGGAATGCTTTCAAATAGGGGCATCTGCCTCCTGAATCACAGCCCTATAGCTGAGAAAAAGCAGTGAACTTATTAATAAAGCATAATAAAGAGCCAAGCATTTGGGCTGGAAAGATGCAAGGAAGAGAAGAGACTGTCTTCCTCTCAAAATATTCAAGAGACAGCAAAGCTCATCCAAATAAACTGCAGTTTTCTGCTGAGGAGGCAGCTGGAGCCAATAACGCTGATGATTCTTATTCCACTATATCCCACAGCAAGACACACACCTATTTAAAGAAAACAGAAGGGAAAGCAGGAGAAATCCCACCTGTATTAAACTACACCACATAGCTAAAGCTCTTGACAGCGCAACCCATTCCCATGCCCAAGGAACAGGCAGATGGGTGTATGTATGTTCTTTCTGCTAACAGCATTGGCAGAAAAGGGCTTCATATCAACACTTCAAATACTAAAGAGAGAAAACAGGACAAAAATAAAACAAGAAACGCTAGGATCTCAGAAGAGTTAAATATCTAGAATTTTGGATCAACAGTCTGAGCATCTTATATAACACAGTTCATCATATGTCACCCAGTCAGTCAGGCATCAAGAGCAGAAACTGGGTTAACTGCAAAATTTCTAAGAAACCAACTGGAACCGTGATTTTAAAGCACTTCAGAATGCGCCAAATGCTTGGGTGCACTGTTCAAAATTAATTACCATCAAATTAAATATCTGCACTTCACATTCTTTACAAACACAAAATCTTTGGGGGTTGAACACTGATCCTGCAAACAACAACGACCACTTTCTGTAAAGGTATGCAGCACTTTCCACCGCTGATGCAAGGTAACACCCACGTGTAAGAAAACTTTTCTGAGGTAGGATGGTGGTCCCAGATCCCACAAGCAGAGCCAAATCTTTATACAGGCATCCCCTGCTCGGTCAGCCTGTGCAGGCTTGATTTAATTTTTCCATCTGCAGCCCAAAGTCACCACTGTCTTGCCCTTCTCTCCTGCCTCATCTTCCAGAATGGGACAAATAGTAATGCCACGCTATGGTCACTGAGAGGATGATATCCAACTGAATTGTGCACAGCTGTCTTCCTGTAACAAAATGAGAGAACTACTCATTCTTTTCAGTGTCCCGTCCCCCCACCCTCCTTTTACTTTTTCTTGAAGGACTAAGTTGTGAGCCGCAAGCAGGACCAATCATGATTTACCTAGGCATTTTTCTGACTTTGCTCACCCCTTCTGGCTTAACACTCATGCTCTTGGCTCTGTTAGTGTTTTTCTTCATTTTTAAATAACATGCAAGAAAAACTAACTGAAGTAGCATACAAAATCTGTTCCCTAGCAAAAACAAAAACAAACAAACAAACCCTAGCATGTTAATTCACTACACATTTTGGAATTTGTGATAGGTCACTTTCAAGCACGTACATCTTCACAATTTTAAAACTTAATTACCAACAAAATGTCAAAGGTTTTGCTCCTGTTAAATCATGTTATACATCAAAACAGAACCATTTTATAATTCAGACTTTGTGGCAAGACTGAAGCTCTAAACTTATTTTACATACAGGAGCTCAAAAAAAGCCCTAGGCCTTTTTATTATTTATTAAAAACACACGGAACAGACGAGGAAAAACATCCAATATGCATTTGCAGACAGAACTATGTGGATTTTTAACAAATAACCAAATCAAATTTACCTTGTGGCCATAAGCAAACATCAAAAATGCCAGCTCAGAGGGCTATTTTCTTTCAGTAACACTATCACTTTGGGAAACTATTAAAATAGCACAAACTTAAAAGCAGCACTGGCAAAAACTGAATGCAGTTCAGCTCCAGCTTCCAACTAGATGCCTTTTTTGCACACATATGCTCTGCCTTCCATTACTCAGCTGCATAATATAAACCACCAAACTGCACTTACAACAAATCTGATCTGACAATGCCAAGTTTTAATTGAAACACATGAAGGCAGTTGGGCAATGCACGAGCATTTTATAAGGAAGCCAGAAGAGCTCACAGCTGGATGAAGCCTCCACCCCTGTAAGGGAGAAAGGGATCGAGTTTCTTCACTTTATTTTAATCGTTCCTTCAAAAAAATAGACAAATCTGCTAAATCAAAAAAGCAAATAACACCATACATACCTTCACAGTCTGAAAAAAATCTTTCTTTTCAAAGCGTATAAACAGTCTGATATGTGGTGACTTCAGGAAAAGAAAAAGTGATTTTCTAACTGTTAGTGAATAAAACTCCATACCTTCTCCCAGTTCCCAGAGGAGCCTTCTTACAACCTCTTCATGTTATAGTAACATTCAATGACCTATCAGCATTGTAAGAGCTATACAAAGCATCTCTGAAAATTGTTTGGGTATTTGTGTATGCACTTGTGCCTGTGCATCTTTATATAAAGCCCTGCACACACATTGTGCCTGCAATATATGCTCTTTTAAAGCACCTCATGGCATTAATGCAGATATTTTTCTGCTTCAAGAGGAAGCTAATTTACACTAAAAAAATTAACCTCAAAATAACACAATTCAGTACTTTTGCAGGTAGTTCTGCCAAGATTAATAATTCAATTTAACCATGAAAATGAATGGAAAGGAGGCAAAGGAGGATAACTAACAAAAAATATCAAGAAGCAAACATGCTGCACACAAACTAAAATACATTAGCGGTAGCTCAGATTTAACTTCCAGAAGTCAGACTTTGTCATTCCACTTAGATGGATGAAAAATGCACAACTTCACTTTTCATCCCCTGCCCCCGGAGAAAGCACACAACTCAGAATTCAGGGTGCCCTTCAGACACAGCACAAAGGACGTCTGCCTATTTTTGGTTTTGGAAAGGCAAAAGGCTGGTCTGAGACAGAGGCTGCTCGATCTTCTTCCCATACTGGTTCTCAACTCTTCAGACAAGCTTGTCAGCAAAGCTCTACCACTTACAAAAGTCGTCCTGTCCATGCTCAACTATGTTAAGATTATGGATGCCAAAAAAAAAAAAAAAAAAAGTCTTGGTCCTCAACTACCAGCCAAATGAATTTATTTCTGCAACCGCCTGAGTAACAGCAATAGTAAGCTTCCAGTTCTGTTTCCTTACTGAAGCTTTTAACTTCAAAACTCACCATCTACAAAGTGCACCAGGATACACCTTCAGCAAAAGGGCCCATATTATGTCAGTAAAATGCAAAATGTTACTCCTGGACCCAGCTCTTCTCCTTGGGAATGCTGAGGATGTCAGGCAAATGCCCTCCATTCACATCATTAAAACAAACAAAGCCATTGCCGTGAAATCATTCACTGTGCAGAAACTTTATAAACCCTCCTATTATCTTTTATAGCTTAATTTGGGAACTGAGAATCTCCGGAGTGCTTTGCAGCACATTAATAAAATACACTTTGCTTTATAAAGTCTATCATTATTACTGTACTGCCTGCATCAGCTCATTGGAGTCAAGTTCATTTTCTTCCCCAAAAAAATCTTTATGCCAAGACTTGCTTTCTTCACTCAGCAATAAAGGCAGATAAAGGTGGTTCTTGGGGTCTCTTTCACAGGACTGCTGTTACTTCCTTTCCCTTCCAACACTTTAAAAGCCCATTACTAGTAACACTGCTGAAAAATTCACCTCAGCTCCAAGGCCTCAAGCCTCTGAGCCACTCAGATACACACTTCTTCATGCTCTTTCATCGAGGATCACCTTGGTGTGCCATCTTGGTGGCTTTGGCTCTTTCCTACCCTGGTCTTCTCTGAAACCACTGAGCATTTACTGTGCTCCTATTTTTCTCACCAAAATCGGGGGCCTCAGAAGTTTGAAGAGTGCTACTGGAAATTAAGTGAATGACACAGTAATTTTCAGCCTGCCAAACAACAGAACATTTCGTCTCATGAATGAGCTTTTAAACAAACTCCGATGTTTCATATCCTACTCTGGCTACTTAAATACTCTACAGCTTGCACCAATCTTTATCCCATATCTAAATCTGAACACGATTTGGAGTCGGTTATTTGAAGACAGACACACACAGGCAGTGGAAGCCACGCTGATACCAGCAGCTTTCACCAGCACCGCAGCATCCCTCAGGCTGCGATCCTTCCCTTCTTCTCTAATGAAATCTCTGCACCAATGAATGCATTAACCACATCCATAACCAGATGGCTTATTTTAGTCCCTGAGGCTCTGCTTTGCCTGAAAGATAGGGGTCAGCTTCTCCGGAGCTGGCGGAGCTAGCAGCACCAGCAAGGCCTTCCCCAGTACCAACTCACAACCTCTGGTGAGGTGAGAAATGCGGGTGAGAACTGGTCCCTCACTGAGCTCTACACAGCTCATGCCTGGCAGATCCCATTGTGGTACCACTGGAGGAGACATGATGTTTCTGAAACCCACCCCTGAGATGTCCACCCAGACATGAAGCACAACCCACAATATGATGCCTGATACCTGGACAAACCCCGACATGACAGCCACGACACATACACTGCTGCATCTTACCCCATAAGGGGTAAAAAGAGAGACTGTGAGCACATGCAGGTTTGCTACAGGCAAATAACAATTTCTTTTTTAAATGGTGAAAAACATTATGTAAACTTAGGTTTATTCATAAAACCTATTTGAACAGAATTAACTTAATTAGTTCTTTTAAAAAAAGGCAAATAAATGATTGCTAAAGTATGGCTATGTAGATTAATACTGTCCATTAAATCTCCAGATTTCTAACTCATTTAAAAATCTATAAAATGTAACTAGAAAACCTCAAAAAAATTATCCTAGAGGTTCATAGCTGCAGAGAGTTTTATCCTTTATCCCTTCACAGATCCTTGCATACACAAAATAATACAGTTAGTTGATTTCATAATATTAAGAAACCATTTTTCACTTTTCAAAAATGCTACTAAAAACAATATACAAAAAATCAAGAAATATAAACAAAATGTAAAATGTTATCTTCCCTTTCAAACTGGAAACCATAGATAGGCTCTGATACCCTCAAATAACAGTCATATAAGCCTTCTGCTGACAAAAGCATGATTAAATGTTTCATTCCCAGATTATACTCTTGAAGACACAGTACAGAGAACATCACTAAGATTTTCAAATCAAGTTCCTAAAAAAGATTGTGTTGTCCCTGGTCACTTTGGGGACATGCATTAAGCTAATCTAACTGACAGGTTCTGCAGCAGAATTCAGGGCAACCCCAGTCCCGCTGTTCCCAGAGTCCAGCAGCCCAGAAGCTCCGACCTGCTCATATTCACTTTTTCTTACAAGTACTCCACAACACAGCATTTTACAGATTTTTCTCCTCACATCCAAGTATAAAAATGCCTTCAGAAATGATATATGAACGTCTGATAGTGCTTTTCCTCTTTGTACTCGACATATGGCCTCAATCCTGTTTAACAACTTCAGACCCTGCTCTGACAGGAGAACCATGCATCTCCTTAGGGGCTTCCTCATTACATCAGTTCGATGTGGGTAAGCTAGGCGAGACAAGAAACGTTTTACTAGTATATATTAATAGCACTGGAAAGTTAAGGAGCAAAAACCAAATTCCCGTCAAATAGCTAAATAAGCGAGGACTGTAGGCTTCTAAAGAGAAGTTCACCAGAGTATTTCTTTTTCACAAATGCAAAATATGCTTTTTATTAATCCTGTTATTGGAAACTGCGCAGCCATTTCCACTAAAACAAAACACATTGGAACGCAGACAGTCAGCATGGAGAACTTCAGACCCAAAGTTAAAGATATGTCAAGTGATAAGCAGCTGAAAACAGTCATACAATAGCAAATATTTACTAAAAAGCAGTAGCTAGATTACACACATTTGTTTTATAGTTTATACATGTGTATCATGCACGCATGTTCACTTCCCACTTTTGAAAGCATGGTGTTTAGCACGGCTTCCATGGAAAACAACTGCAAGAAATACTTCCACTAACACATAAAATTTTCATTACTTACAAATAAATTAGCTCTAAGAATATGACTCTAAACTCTTAGATAGTAAGGGTAGGTGTTTACCAAGACGTTGTTCTTCCACGTACACATGCATCCATCCAAACATTTGGAGAGAGTATACTAGATATTTAAAGTTAAACCTGATGCATTTCTTTGTATGTATAAAATATGTATTTGTAAGCCTCAAATCTCTGAGTGTATTTCTGTCAGTTGGACAACCAAGAAGATGGGGAGAACTCCAAATCTCAGAGAAGAAGGCTTCCCGACAGATTTTTCCCACAAGAAACAACATACAAGGAACAACACTAACACATGTCTTATAAGATTAAATAAATGAACTTTTAAAATCAATTAATATGGTGGGAAGGTAGTTCTTTGCTCCCTGACTAACAACTTGGGTGAAGCTTTTAAACATCTTTAGCAGCATTCTCAGAGGACTTTGAGTAGCCATCATCAAGATGGTCATGGCTACCAACCATTTCACAGATACTGCATCTTCCACCATCACAATACAAGAGCAGGAAAAAACATGTGATTGGGAGCTTCTGTCTGCTTGTGGGTAGAGGCAGACATATGTGTTGTAATGTTCCTATGGCATCAGGATGACAACAAAATTACTGCAGACACCACTAACATGTGACAATTAATTAAAAAAAAAAAAAAGTTAATGTGTTATATTCAGGAAACTGGAGGAAAAGGGGATTCTCATGTCAAAAGAAAGGACAAATACTTTTCTTTCTTCTCGACCTTGTCTGACGTGAGATGTCAGACACAGCAAGACCTACTATGGCAGACAGAACATCACCTGAGGACTGGGGTGTCTGCGCGGCTGATGAGAACCAGTCACCCACAGGGATGGCCAGCCTTGTGACAAGCAACCCACCCCAGCCACATTGGGGGAAGCAATCTGGTGGGAAGGTAGTGCCAGCAGGACATGAACTAGAAGCAGAAGTACTTCTTACAGCCCTGTGATTTACCAGACACAGGAGTTGGGAGGAAGTTGAAATACAAAGTTGCTTTGCCAGCCTTCTTTGCTCCTAACCCAAGGCCAAAAATAAACTTCAGCACATAGAAAAAAAAAAAGCCTCTCTAACTTAGTACGCATATTTTTAACAAATTGATTGATCAGGCTTTTAGAGATCAAACTAAGCACTTCTTAGCAAAAGTAAGTGGGGAATAAAAAATAAAAAATAAATTAAAAAAAAAAAAAAAAGAATTTTAAACAAATAATTTTATCAACCAGGAAAGTCATAACCAAGGTTGCAATAGCAGAGTCTATTAAAAGGTTTAAATGATGCTACTACCTAAATATGACTTGTGAATTACACCCTTGTTGTTTTAAACTAAATGTCCTATGGACAGTTTTCAGGTTAGTGCTTAAGCTCCCAACATTAAGTCAAATGCAGTTAACAGAGCAAGTTCCTTCATGTTAAGGAAGATGAAAATATATTTCTTACAGGAGGTACAGCCTCTGGCTATCTCCAAATTATAGCAAAACTACAAATAACAACTTAAAACAAAATGTACTAGCGTGTATGTTACTAAAGATCCAGTAGAGACCATGTGAAAATGCCTAAAGGAAAAATGCTTAACTAAAAATACTTGCTGAGGTGAAGCAAGCAATCCTCTCTCCACATGTAAAACTACCTTCTGACAGCTCTCAAGAAGTATGAGAGTTAAGAAATTGAACTCAGCTTTGAAGCGTACAATCTTTGGGTTTGTTGAAAGGTGTTTAGATAAATTATCAAGGAATGGCTTGGGTTGGAAAGAACCTTTTAAGGTCACTCAGTTCCAACCCCCCTGCCATGGGCAGGGACACCTCCCACCAGACCAGGTTGCCCAAAGCCCCATCCAGCCTGGCCTTGAACACCTCCAGGGATGGGGCATCCACAGCTTCTCTGGGCAGCCTGTGCCAGTGCCTCATCACCCTCTGAGAAAAGAATTTCCTCCTAACATCTCATCTAAGTCTGCCCTCTTTTAGTTTAAAACCATTCCTGTGTTCTATCACTATCTGCCCGTAAATTACGGAAGAATGAGAAACAGAGATGAAGGTAAGGCAAGAAGGGAGAGAAAGGACCATGCCTCAATGCTTTGTAACAGGCAACTGCTAAAATACTACCAAGGAAGATGCCTTTCAACAAGGCACTACAGAACAATCCCCAGTATGAGCTACTTCCCCAAAGAGCAGTGAGAAGCTGAAATAACTGTAACGAGGAATACTTTCTAACCTCATCTGCTGATAATGCTTCTGAGACAGTCTGCTGTCTCTGCATAGCAAGGAGAAATTAAATCTGTCTATTAAAAACAAACAAAAAAACAACAATTCTCATTAAAATACAAAACAACCAACCTAGAAAGCAACAGTCTCTTGTTTCTTATTCTGAGCTGAGAAACTAGTCTTTCATTGTGAAAGCAAGGATAAAACAATAGGACTTTCTCTCCGCCCCCCTAGCAGTAGCTTTTTTCTCTTGAAAGATGTCATGGAGCCAGGGCCTCCTCTCAGCTCTAGGTCCTCCCTAGCACTCTGTGTGAAACGGTTTGCTCCTTTTACTCATCTTAATGGTCTCACAGAGGTCTCTCTTCAGGTCTGGTCCAGGTATCTGTTGGACAATTTTGGAAAGAATAGCTCCTTCCCTGAGCGCGTTACAATTACATCAGTTGTTCAACCCCAGCTGGGCATGACATTGTCCTCTTTCCTTCTTAAAAGTGCTAAGGATTAATGCTTCCCCAAGCTCGGAGCTTGTCTCTCACAAGTAGCATTGACTCCAGAAGTCCTACAGGCAGAAGTCCTGCCTCTCCAGGACAAACAGGCTGCATTACTTGCTGTTTGCCCCAAGGCGTGTTTAAGTGGAGAGTTTAGAAACAAGCTGCAAAGGAAACAAGCTGCTTCAGTGCTCCAGTCTTGCTGAATGTGTTGGGCTACATTCCTTGACAACCTTGCTTAGACACAGTATCAGAGCTGATAGATCTTCCTTTGTCCAAGCCAGGAAGCAATGGAGACAGCATAGCCACTTTGGTTTTAAAATTCCTTTTATGAGTCACCAAGTAACATGAATTAAAAACAAGAAGGTAAGTTGCCCAGTTGCTTTGAAACTAAATACAAGAAAGGCTTTTGTTTTTCAAAATTCAGTTACTTGAAGGGGGATGACAGGAACACGTCATCTATTTAGGATTAACACTTTTAATACTGTGTGTCAAAGAGCAATTATATACTGTCAAAGGAAACGTAAATCAGCACAGAAAGGTTATCAGACTGGAGGAGTGTTTACTAGTACATTACTAATTGTTTTTATGAACACTGTGAACAATTAATTTCTACTAACAAACTCACTCTGATTTAACTTGGCAATACTGTCTAAAGAAATGAGTAAGTATGAAAAAAATAAACACATTTTATTTTAATAAAGATATGAAGTACATGAGAACCATACCGACTTTTTCAAATACAAGTTTGGTTTGGGGTTTATTTTTTAACCTCACAATGGATTTCAAGTGCTCTGTGTTTCAGTGAAATTCTGCTCTCATTCAATGGGAATTTTGCTAATAACTTCACTCTGACCAGAATTTTACCTGGGGGACCCATGTTCATTTCACAATTTTATAAGTAAACCAAAGAGCGTTATGCCTTATACAATGACAGAAGAGCTCAAAGAAATCAGCAGATCTTTGATTTTATCCATTTTTTCAAGCTTCACTTGGGAAAAAAAAAAATACATGTGTACCTAAATGCATTAAAACTTAGGGTAGTCATTGTGTATATTCATTTCAATTTCAGACAAAGATCAGGAAAAACTCCTTAGCTTTATTTTCACATAATCTAATGGAAATCTTTCTGAAAAGTTTGGCCAAATTTCATCTGACCATAATAAAGGTTTGCACAACTACATTACTCCAAACTCTTACTGCAAATTATGATTTCATATTCACTATGGAAACAGACTTTCAGTTCACTTGAGAAATAACTAAGTCATAAGGATTTAACTCCCCGTGCTATTCATTAAAAATAATTATTCAGTACAGAAAGGCTTGGTGCTGAGTGAGTGAACGGTCAGGCTGAAGTATTCCCTTTAGCTGGAGAAGAGACATATCAGACACACTAAAGATGTGTTTCCTCTCACAGCCCCCTTTATTGCTCATTTGGAAAGACTGTCTCTAGAATAAGATGAGACTTCAGACACCCATTTAGTTCCCCATTCCTATATTGGCTTTTCCAATAGGAGTGCTGATTACAAGTAGACAATAATGATTTTGTAATGTGAACATCTGTGCAACAGAAAACAGACTGAGATCAAATTAATGGCATGTATGTCACCATTAAGCAGGTATCAAATAGTAAAGATTTTCTTAGCTGCCATTAAACCAAATTCCTACCAAAGATATAGCCATGGAAACATTGAAAGCACTTAAAAATCCATGAGTGAGAGGCTCTTCCATGCCCTTTTAAATAAAGAAAAACATTTTTAAAAGAAATAATCAAACTTTTCTTGTGCAAAGCTCTAAGTGAAGTCTAAAGATACAGGACTCAATATTTTCTAAGTTATTGGTCTCACTGCAACAATAACTCAGCCATACTGCCCACTAGTAGCAATTAATTAATTTTAACAATGAACACTACGAGTTGTTCCTCTGTTTAAAATCTTAGGCAGTGCCCTAAACAGTGCAGCTTTTCTTATTCCCATTTTTAAATGTTTGAAAATCCAAGTGAACAAAATGGTCTTCAATGTTGGAGAAAATCCCAACACATAAAAATTCGCTTAAGTGTTCTATTAAACAAACCAACCAAATCTATGTGGCAGAGGAAATGTCAGTTTTTAACAAGCTACCGAATACCTATCTACTTTCCAGCAGCAGAAATATAATTTATCTCTAATAGCATGGATACAGAAAGTTTTCCCCATCACTAAACTCTGAATCAGACATTCACTGAGGATTAAAAAGCAAACATTGGAAAAAATTAATATGATGGGCTGAAAAATCTCTTTTCAGTTCTAAGAGTGCAGAAGATTTTTCCCTTTCTCCTAGTGAAGAGAAGGGTTATGTTAAAAAGTTTGAAATTATATTCTACTCTTTAATAGTTGAATGTGAGACTACAACATACAATAGAAAGCTGAGGAAAAAATTCAAGCATGATACAAGCCCATAGTACCCACCTCACTTCCTGCTAACTATACCACAAGTGATAAATGTAAAACCAGCAAAATTTTTCCATCTATCTTTTACCAAAAAAAAAAAAAAAAGATTACCTGAAAAAAATGGTACAAAAAATAGTTCCAACTGCTGTTGTAAAAAGAGATCAAAGACAGCTTGTAATGGAGGAACATCAAAAACTGCTGGCTTGTAAGTAAGGAAGTTGACAAGAAATCATCATATCATCATAGAACGGCTAGGGTTGAAAATGACCTTAAAGGCCATCTAGTTCCAACACCACAGGCAGGGATGCTTCCCACTAGATCAGGTTGCTTGAGGCCCCATCCAACGAAGCCTTGAACGCCTCCAGGGATGGGGCATCCACAGCTTCTCTGGGCAGCCTGTGCCAGGGCCTCACCAGCCTCTGAGTGAAGAATTTCCTGCTAACATCTAATTCATATCCCCCCTCTTTCAGTTTTAAATCTGCCAATTTAAAAAGTCACTCTCCATCTTTTCTTAAGCCCCCTTTAAATAGTAAGGTCTCAGTGAGATGTCCCTGGAGCCTTCTCTTCCCCAGGCTGAACATCCATCCCCAGGTCTCTCAGCCTCTCTTCATAGGAGAGGTGCTCCAGCACTCTGATCATCTTTGTGGCCCTCCTCTGGACCCATTCTAGCAGCCCTACATCCTTCTTGTGCCGGGGCCCCAGACTTGGATGCAGGACTCCAGGTGGGGCCTCACAAGGGCAGAGCAGAGGGGCACAATCACCTCCCTCCCCAGCTGGCCACCCCTCTGGTGATGCAGCCCAGGACTCAGTTGGCCTTCTGGGCTGAAGCACGCACTGCTGGCTCATGTGGAGCTTTTTGTCCACCATAACCCCCAAGTCCTGCTGCAGGACTGCTCTCAGTGAGTTCTCCCAGTCGGTATTCAAGTCCGGGATTGCTCCAGCCCAGGTGCAGCACCTTCACTTGGACTTGTTGAACCTCATTAGGTTCACATGGGCCTACTTCTCAAGCTTGCCCAGATCCATTTGGATGACATCCCTTCCTTCTGATGTGTCAGCTTCTCCACTCAGCTTGGTGTCATCTGCAAATGTGGTGAGGGTGCACTTGATCCCACCGCCTATGCTGTTGATAAAGGTATTACACTGCACCAGTCACAAGACAGACCCCTGAGGGACACCACTTGTCACTGGCATCCACCTGGACACAGACCCTTTTGACCACCGCTCTCTCAGTGTGGCCTTCAAGCCAATTCCTTACCCACTGAATGGTCCACACTGCAAATCCCTATCTCTACAATGTAGCAGTAAGAATATCATACAGAAGCATGTCAAAGGCTTTACAGAAGTCCAGGTAGATGATACTGGCTGGTCTTCCCTTGTCTACTGATGCAGTCACGTGAATCATGTAAGACCATAAAAGAATAAAACTGAGACAAACACACAGCTACCCCACTTAGTCAGGAGAAAGGTTAATGCAATCAGCAAGAAAAATCCATCTGACTGGAAAGTCATTTGATTATTCCAGTGTATTACATGTTTACATTGTGATTACTCTAATCTGATGTTTTAAAAACTCTCATCTGCTTCCTCATTTGTACATATCATTATTAATACCATCAACATTACGCTAAAAAAAAGCTCTAGCTTAACTAGCTGCACAGAAGTAGTACAGAAAGCAATATAACCACATAAATTTCATTGGCATAGTCCAGACTGGGGTAAAGTCCACAGTAAATAGGAAAAAATAGCAAACCTGGATTCGTTTAAAAACTGGATTAATTTGCATAGACAACTACTATCTTTCCTGAGTAATGTTTGGTTTTGCAACAAATTAGATCCCAATTCTGAGGTTTTCAAAACAAACTCCACAGAGAAATTCCACATCAGAAGCAAAATTCTCTTTCTCAAATCCCAAATACAGCCTCAGCACTTCTTAACTGTTCTTCAAAGAAAATAAAAAACAGTCCAAAACACTGGCTAGGACCTGTATTTACAAAACTTGCTTATGAAGGCAATCGTTCCTAGCTGTGACTAAGGACCAATTGAAGATGACTGGAGTATAAAACAGCAACTCCCTGAAATGAAATGCCAACCATCCCCATGTTCCCACCAGAAACCAAGGACCAGGAAAACTTTATACTGGTTACTGCCTCATGAAGGATGTTCTTGTTCTCTTGTTATCCAATGTGGCTGCTGACAACCAGAAAGATTGCTCTTCCAAGCACTTAAGAGACTCACGGTTCCTCAGGATTCTGCTCTCTCACCATACCACCAAAGTACAGGAGTGCTACAAGAATTGCTTGATAAAGAGAAGGCCTTATGCACAAAGTCTATTTCAATCAGGAAAACTGAGAAGCAAAAAAAAAAGGCAGCAGAGTATTTTTTCTGGTGACGTTTTCCCCTTGTTGGAAGCTCACATCTTCTTCTTGTCCAAATTCTCTCTTGCCTCTTCAGCCTGGGGACGAGCATGCTGGTGGCTCTCAGCACATAAAAACCTGACTCCAAACTGCACACATTACTTGCAGCTCAATAAAAAGTAATGCTGGTCTTTGACACACATTTTTATAACACCTAACATAAAAGGGTTGCTACCTTATCACGAATAAACCTGCAGCACAGAAAACTCTTCCAGATTTCCCTATAACTAAGAAAACCCAATCTGTGAAGTCCAAATTCCAACTCAAACTTTTCCTAAGGATTTTAGACCTAGGGTTCAAATTTGGGACCATACACAGTTAAAACTAAGCAGCCTTGTTAAATAAAGTACTCTTTGAGATGCAATGATCTTGACTGATTGGGCTTGTTTGTTTGTGCTTTCCCAGAATTTGGTAATTTGCAACAAGAGTCTCAGCAAATACAAACTAGCAGATTCAGCCACCTCGAAACAACCAATATTTTCATATATATTAATAATGCTCTAACAGTAAACAGTAGCCTATCCTAATGGCTCCAATAGTTATTGCAGAGCTTTACAAGGCCTGATCTTATCACGCGGTTCCTTCTTAACAAAGACTCCAGTAATTACAGTAGGAAAATTAATGATACAGCATCCTAATATTTATTGTTGCCCACAGTTTCAATGACCTCTCTCTTTGTAAGTAACTCAAATACTCTGTATGCTTAATTTGCTATTATCATAGCATTTTTTTCCTAGAGAACGAGTTAAACTCTTACTCCAAATTAAAAGCAATTTTTTCCCATCATATCTCCTCTTGGGGCACTAGCACACTGGGCAAAGTTTAGGCAAAAATCCCTCTCTCCTTCATGCAGCTTTCATAATGGCAATCATAATAAACCTTTCTTTAAGACGAAATACTAAATCTTATATAAGATGTGTTTAAATTATTTACTACCTTGTTAATTCTTTTGTTCCACGGAGCATGCATTTGCTATGACACAGAGTCTGTCATTCCCATCAACTCAGTGATTCATCTACCTTTCCTACACTTATCTTCCAACCTGTCTTTCCTAATTTTCTGTTTAACTTATCACTGTTTACGCACTGCTCTCCCTTTTCAGATTCTGAACCAGGCTTTTTTCTTTCCACATTGTAAGGTCTCATGTTTGAAAAGCTGTTAAGCGCCACAATTCCTGATACCATGACTCATTTCTGTAATGACTACTGTTTGCCACAAAAGAAAACTAGTGTTACTTGTCATATAATTACAAAGAGTTAACTCACCCAGGTGTTAGAATACATGATTCAGGACAACAGCTTTTTCACACAGGCACTGTGGTTAGACTGGAGCAGTCTCTGGTGCCCATGCGATGCTCCACTGCCTCGCTTACAGCCAGCAGAAATAACCCGTGAGGAACTGGAACGAAGAATTTTTCGGACAGATAAAGTGGACATCCTTGAAGATCCACCCATAGCAGCCAGTGAACACTACCCTCCTGGCCCTGGAATATCTACAGGTTTTGGTAGGACTGACAGGCACATAAAATTATTTTTTTCCTGTTCTGCCTGGCTCCTGTCTTTTCAGTTAGATGATATTTTGTCCTGAAGAAGTTATTTGGGTCACTGCAGGCAACGGAAGTCACAGTCACCACAGTAAAGACATACATACCCAAAACCCAGGCTGGAATCAAGGTGTCTGTCTACACATGTCTAAGCAAGTTTTTATTTTATCCACATCAATACAATTCATCAGAACAAACTTTCTTTTCTTCCTTTTAAGCATTCACAGGAAGACAAGAAGCAGCTCTCAAAAGATTAGGAAGTTAGTGCTGAACTCATCTTGACAGCTTTAAATAAGCATGAATGAACTGGTTTAATTAACCTTCTTTATACAGGCTACCAGATGTTTGTTTTGTTCAGATACTAGAGGCTCTCTATAATAAACACCCATTCTTTTCCAGAAATTTGGATTTTCCGTGGCTGCTACACTTTCATAAGACAGAAACAGAGGACTGTAACACCCATTTAATTTTCTTTCCTGTCCCTTTCACAGACATTGTTTGATGAACGTTAACATTCAGAAACCACCAGAATAATGAGATTTCCAGACTCGTGTCTGTTTTCATACACTGACAAAAATACCACCACACTACTGCTCTCACTCTGCCTTTCTGTAAGGTCCCACCTTTTAGTTTTCAACTCAAAGACATGTGAAAAGCAACACCCATCATTCTAAGTTTTCAAACCCCTAAACATGTTGAAAATAATTCCCACATGGCTGACTCGCAATCTTTTTATCCACATAGCAAACTGATGCACAAGAGGCCAATTGCATGATGCTTCTATTATTTTATTTTTTTCTTGTTAAAAATCCTGGCAGTGGTAAATTGAGACTCATTTTCTGTGGAAAATCACAACTTTGAGACATACTTGCCATACAAAACTCAGTGGACAAGAGAACACTACCTTAAGCCTCATTGTTTCTTAATTATGAAGTACAGGTTACATATTTCTAGTTAATTGAAAACACCGCTGCAAAGTATCTCATTAAAGTCCCACTTATTTTACCATATCATATCTTATTTATCTACTTGAGCATCTATGCTTTACCAAATAATATTTTTAGGTCAGAATTATTTCAGGGGGATTCTGTCTTGCACTGCACTCACTGGATTTATGTCTGTCCACAAAACTACTGTCACAAAACAGAGCAGTTACTTGCAGAGCATCTTTTCTGCAAACACAAGCACCTCTGCACAGCTCAGTTTTACACATCTTTCAGATGCACTAAACGCCCATCAAACACCCAGTAGATGCCCAGGGCTAAGGTCAGTCACAGAGAACTGCAGAGGAACTAAAGTCTTAAGAGACTCGATTTAGAAAACGTGACAGCAGTTTGCATCACTTTTTATGAGCTGCCACAAAGTCAGCGAAGGGGTGCTTTCCACACAGGTAAATGCTTCTGTATTTTCAACTGGATTGTGGATTACAAAGCAATGGAACTAGACAAAAACACTTTTAAAATTAAATTTCAATTAGGAGGCCAAAGATAATTGTTTGAATCTGTGATATTTTCATTAAATGTTTAGCAAGAAAAAATTCGTGAATTCCCTGAACATGTTCCCTAATTTTAAAGCTACTGTTAAGAGATGAGGAAGAGAAGGCCAAAAATACATTTCTGTTTCACATATTGCAGCTTAGAAAGACCTTAGGAGGACACAGGATTGCCCAGCTGCCTCTTTGATGCTCCAGCAGAATAGGAAAGTGGTTGTAGAGCTCAGGAGAGAAGGCAAAACAAACCAAACACCCGAGGCTGTAGGATGCTCTTCACTACAAGCAATACCTTCACAAGCCACAACCAACATTAGCAAAGCAGTCACAGGAGATTTCTCACTATCTTTTAGTCTCCTAAAATTACAAGCGAGACCCATATTTTTTTGGCATAGGACACACAAGATGTATAAATAACAGTAACAACATTAAAAGAGCTTTGGAAGTGAGATGAACAGAGGGACAGATGTGGAGCAGGTGTCTGCTCTCTGCCTATAAAATGCTGGCTTTTCAGGCTCACCACTGAAATAACAGAAACTGGAGGCAGAACATAAATCCTTTAAAGGTCCCTGTGTCAGGCATAACAACATGAAATGTTACATTTCAAGTGTTCTCTGTTACTAGGAAAAACCCTAGGGTCAATGATTTACTTGG
The DNA here is from genome assembly GCF_964035555.1 of Netta rufina. Classification (NCBI taxonomy): domain Eukaryota; kingdom Metazoa; phylum Chordata; class Aves; order Anseriformes; family Anatidae; genus Netta; species Netta rufina. Next base: position 103,915,506 of record NC_140124.1, read on the forward strand.
AAATTTAGGGAGCAACTTGTGGTGCTCCTGCCAGAGCCTACGTTTGGAGATCCTACATCCTGTGAGGGTTTGTTGCTGCTTCTCTCACTGAGGATTGTCTGAGATCAGGGCAGCCTATGACTACATCCAACCAAACACCAGACTCCCATATCCTTCCTTCCAGTGAGGACCATAAAGACCAGCATCAAGCCCTGATTCACAGCCTGCCGAGCCCAAGATGTGCTCAGTATGAACTGTACTGATCAGAAGTTAATGAGAATTGAGCCACCCGACATCTTTATCCCAAAACTTGGCTCAATATTATCACGTGGCCATTAATGACCAGCCTGGTATCCAAGTTCCTCTGAACCACATGAGGTGCTTTAACTGATGTGAGAGGACAAGTGAAGCACCAGAACATCCCTAATCCCCAAGTGACATCAACTCTGTCAAGACACTCACGTCTGATGAAGTCCGTGTCATAAAAACAACTGTTTTTCATAATCTCTAGAGAGGAGTAATTTAGGTATTACGTTAATAAACACATCTCTGGACCATCCAAAGGAGCTGGTAGTTCTATCTACTGAAGAAACAGAGACCACCTACAGCACCTATCACTCTCAAATGGTGATGCAGTTGACATATTTCTTAACTAGCAAGAGAAAGCAGGGCAGTAAACACCACAGCTGTCTGTGCTGATGGAACCCAGGGCCATACGATACTGTAACGTGTTATCAGGTCCCACCTTGCATTGAAATGGAAATCTTTGGGCCTACAGTCACTGTACACTGACCCACAGAGAGATTACATGGCCCTCCTAGCAATTTTATTTTTTTTACCTCAGGTTCCCCATAGGCCATCTCTAAATGCACATGCACAAATCCACTTAATTCTTCAGCTTTCCTCAGCCAAAATGCAGGAAGACAACCTTTAGTACTGCTGGCTGAAGAAGTCACCACGCACAGAACCCCCATAAGCTCTTGGTAGCCTGTTTGCCTGCTGAACAGGTTGTCTGCTCCTTGGACTGGCATCAGGCTACCAAGGGAAAAACGTCCTTGGCTTCTTCAACAGCTGCCAACTGTAAGCCAACAGGGGAGACTTAAAAGTATGGGAGAGAGTTTTTAAAGAACTGGATACTACTTTATGAAACTTTGCAGTCAGAGCTGGTTAGAATCACTAACAACTTCCCCAACTCTTAAACAAACCCTATTTTTTGGCTTACAGGAATAAGCTGTGCTCTTACACACATGGCAGAGGTGTGCTGAGACACTGAGCTCTGATGACTAAGAGCAACAATACCCTGATCAAGGAGCAGCAAAGCATTTTTTGGAGCTGAAAGCTTATGCAGAAACGTTTCTGCAGCTCAGCAGCTTCCTGCTGACTGCCTGGCTTAGCTGAGCACAAAGAGATGAATCACAATCTTCTGCTGAAGAGATCTCCCCAGGCAAAATTAAGCTTGTCCTATCAAAGTATGGTTGAGAGGAATGTGCTCTATGCCAATGTACAAATGGTTGTCTATAACCTTACAACTACAACACTGGTGAAAAGGGAAAATGCCTGATGTTAATGTAAAAGTGGTGTAGAAATGTGTGCACAACACGATAGGCATCAGCAAGTATGCAGATTTTTTGGGTGGAAAGTTCTTCTTACAGGCAGCCTTAAATCTTTCATCTTTTTAAGCCTTCCTCCACAGAAAACTTGTTGCTACCAAGGGGTGATGTGATTAAAGGGCTTCATGAAAAGTTATTTGTTAGCAGAAAAACATCACAGCCAACCTCAGACCAGCCGACTGCCTGCACCATACTGACCTCAGACACTCGCTACCACATACAGAAATACCTCAAGTATTTTTCCATCCAGTATTTCCTCCAGATATTTTTCTCTCTGCTAAGACATCAGCTCTCTGCTCCTGCAGCAAACAGCAAGGAGAACAAACAACTGGCAAAACACTACAGGGCAGTGCAAGCTTCCTGCAGCTGGTTAAACGAGGTCTTGTTCTACACCATGGCTTTAACAGGACACTGTCACCCCAACTTGGCTAAGTTTGGTAATTGGACGTTAATTCTTCCTGTATAGTTCAGCCCCAGTCCCACTAATTTTCAGCTCTAAGTTATCAGGAGCAGAGATGTTAGTCCCATGGGACCAGAAAGGCAACTGTGCCCAAGTCATATTACTGGACTGTGAAAGAAAAACTTGATAATAAGCATAGAAATGCTGGTAACATTGAGAGCAGGGATGAGAGATCAAAACTGGGGAAAGAGAGAAGTTTTGCATCACTTGGCTGCTGTGCCCAGGTAGACCAAGATCATTAATCTCCAGGCAGGTCAGGAGGCAGCTAATTCCTAATTGCTAGCAGAAGCAGTGCTATATGCAGAGAAAAGTAGGTTTGTATGTGTGGAGGACTTACATTTGAAACATCAGTAGGCCACTTTTCCCTTTGAGAGTAACACAGCTCTTTTTTTCCTGGAATTGCAACTTTGCTGGCCCATTATCTGATCAGAGATCAACATGGAAGTGCATGAGCTATCCTGTGCACCTAGTAATCCTGATCAAGTTATTCCTCACTTATCACAGAAAAAAAATTAACTGCTTGCACTTGAGATACTTCAGCATAAATATGACACTGTGGCTAGAAAACACATTCCATAATTCACTTTTTATCTTTCAAAGATTAACCTGGATAAGGCAAAAACAGAAGGCAGCAAAAGTCAACTTTGAAAAAAATGATTTAAAGTTACTATTAATCAGGAAGGCATTAAAGGGGGGTGTGGAAGTATAAATGTTTAGTTCAGGTCTGGTGAAAAGACTTCCTGGCTTGTCGTTAAAGACAAGATTTTCCAAGAGGCTTGAGAAGTCAGTCTTGAAAGCAACGCATAAAACTGGGCATTCGGACAACTCTTTTCCTTTTCTGGATCTGCATGGGTTCATTTGACCTCTGGCAAATCACGTAAGTCCAGTTTATCAAAAAGAGTCACTCAGTCTGCAACATTTTAAGCCTGACAGGGGTGCTGAGTCCCGCAGTTCAAACCTGAGTGAGTGCGAGGTCAGAGCGCACGATTTCTCTTTAAGTCAAAGCTGCTCTCTGAAGCCTGGCACCCAAAGCTGATGCCCAAAATAGATTCTGTGAAAAATGTTAGCCTGAATTTGCCTTTCCCTCAGCCCTAGCTCTTCAAACTGTCATCTGATGTGAGGTAAAAAGGGAAATTACAAAGTGTATTATTAAGTACTTTAGACGTTGCCTGGAAGAAGGAAAGTTTTATTTTGCGGAAGGCTGTAGAGCTCCTGTGTCACTGTGGCTGCAGAGACCGGATAGCTGAATGAAGCTAGAAGTAAAGGGACAGCAGAAACAAGGTTAGAGCACTACCCTGGCCATTTGCACCATGCCCTGTCTACTCTGGGACAAACACAGCTTTTTACCACTGCATGCTCCCTCTGACAGCCTGAGCTTGCCAACCTGCTAAGTGTATTACTGAGGTGTCAGGTAAGGATTTGGACAGATGTGTCTGTAACAAGCCTTTCATTTATTTTCCTTTACATTTCTGATCAAAACCAACAGATCAAATTAATGACTTAAAAATAAATAAATAAATAAATAAAATTAAGAAATAGGACAACTGATAACTAAATCTCCACATTAGATTTTGCTAGTTCCAGGAGCCACTGGATTCAAACCGAAAGTAGACACCTACAGCACACCACCGAGCTGCCACAGGCAGCAAGCCTCTGAGTCCTACTGCTCCGAGCCCCAGCCACTCACAGGAGGAATGTCCAAACCCTCTTCCCTTTCCTACCCCACTGTACAGCAGTGAAATGTTAAAATGCTTGTGCTGTATTTAAATATTTCTGATGTTGTTTATTTTTTTAATTATTATGATCAGGAACAGTTCCACATGAATAGGAGAAAAGATCTGTATTGCCATATTTACACACACTTAAGATAATTCAACTTTACAGTTTTGACGCGTGTAGCTTATTAGACTCCTAAGAATGTAAAAACACCATTGGCATTTTGCATATTGCAAGTGTCTGGTAGATAATGGCCTTGCAGATTTTATACAGAGCTGCACAAGTGAACTTGCCAAACTTTCATCATCACTCCTTTGGAAGCTCGGAGGGAGCCTATTAAATTGGCATTTTGTTTGACATGCACACAGAATGTGCTTAGCGTGCAGAACAGGCACGGCAATAAACCTTTTCTTAACAGCTGTGTTATTTTAGTTAATGATAAACATGTATCTAAAGCCACATACCACCACAACTGTAGTCGGTGAGAAAAACATAGTCACCCAATGGAAACAGAGGCCATCACAACAAAAAGGAAGTTATTCATTTATTCTTAACTATGCAGCTATTTGTCTCACCGCTAAACATTGCTGAATATCACTAATTATTGTTCTAAATTAAGTGAATTTCGTGAAGTAAAGTTCAGTGCTGCGTCTATCCCTTAGCTGCAGATTCTTACCCATGAGCACATGTGCAATTATCACCGATTTTGGTGGAGGCTGTGACAGCAGAACTGAGTGAAGAGTTTATTTTCCAGAAAATTTCCTTAGAGACTAAGAGTTTTGGAGGGCAATGCTCCTTCTGTCATCATTGTGGCTCAATCTACTCTGAATATGTTCAAAACAACAACAACAAAAAATCTGGACATGTGAAATGCAGATGTTAACGAGCAAGACAGCATATTGATTTGGTTAAGCCATTTAATTTTGACAAACTGCCAAAACAACAATAAAAGAATCACAAAGCTTAAATATTGGAGATTTCATCAGCAGCCTACAATGAGCAGGGAGATAATGAGTCCCCTGCAACCTCTAGGAACTGATCAATATTCTCCATGGAACTGCAGTGACTGAGAATTCCAGACAGTGCCCTTCGATTTTCTCTGAAATCTTATCTTTACAAAGTAAACAAACATGAGATAATAACCTTTAAACTTGCCGCAGCCATTCATAAGCGGATTCATTACTACAGAACGGCAGCCGACATTCAATATTGCTCCCTGTCCAATATGTGCTACTATGTGCTTCACAAACTCCCTCTTTTAAAAGGCACAGGTTGCAGTTCTCAAAATCAAGGCACTCAGAGAATGAAGTGAATCAGTTCTCTGGATCAGCAAGACTGGACACAGCCTCCTCTTCTTCCAATGAAAACCAAATTTATCATCTAATCAACTGAGTCTACAATTTGAAGCCATGAAAACACTGAATATTGCAGAAAACAATGCAAAAACTAATAACCAAATATCAAAATGGGAAAAATCTCTCCTTGCCTTTCTGCCATGAGTACTCAAGCACCTTTTAATACTTGACCAAACCTGGATCAAGTTAAAAAATATATATTTTTTTTCTATGTATTTAATTGGAATCAACCAAATTTTGAAATTTTTGAATTTTTCAGATGTTTATTGAGAAACATCTGAAACAAACTCATCTATGACACAGCTTTTAAAGAATATGTGCCTAAAACTTTACTGCTTTCTTCGGACACGTCAAATATATATGTTTAAACATCCTCAAAATTAAGTTAATAGGTATATAAAAGCAGATTTTTTCAAACCAAACTCTGTCATCTCAATTTTCAAAGAATTAAAAGAGGCATTTTATCTAAAAATCTGATAAATGGTTTCTAATTCCTTGAAAACAACAGCATTAGACTACATTAGCCTAGTATCTTCTTCAATTATAATTGTATCATTTTATTACACTGGCAAGAGAAAAAGCTTAGATGAGGTAAGTGCCACTACATTACCCCCCGTATTTTTATGGCAATTTGCAGAATACCATCAGTAAACACAGCGCTTTACAAACCACATAAGAAAGGTCATTACCCGAGCGAGCTTACAACTGCAGTAAAGAAATCAAGTACAACAACCCTTCCGTTCAATGGAGATGTCAGTTTTCAATATATTAGCTTATTATCATTAACAGGATCTTTAAAGCACTTATGACCCCTGAGTCAAGCCGCACCAAAACAGCATCACAAGTTTCCAAAGAAGGGCACATTTTTCTCCTTGTCCTTCCTTCCTCACAATGTGCACCTTGAAGCAGTTGGTAGATGCAGATGAACTCGCTTCACTGTCCCAGGAGAACCACACTTGTCAAAAAAGACATTACAACACAGGATCCAAGACCACAATCTGCTGCCCTCCTGCTCTTCATGTCACCCCATCACAGTTATTTTATTATATTTTTGATTCTTGCTGGCCTTTGCTCTTGCATTTTGCATAGTCATGCCCACCAAAAAATACAATGGAGGGAAGAGCTGAAGAAAACTGGAGGAATATTTCACTCATGAGAAACAGGAGAGGAGCTCTACCAACAGACTGGGATGTTTGTTTATATTGTGGGCCCAGTATTTAGGATTTCCTTTCAAATTTGCTTCTTTTCAAACAGAATTTCTGTAGGACCTGGAAAACGGCCAACAGGAGGTCTGACCAGCTATGACAGTCATGTACTGGCTTTGAATTCAAAGCATCTCCTTTGCTTTAAGCTTTAGATGACCAAAATCCACATCCTTTCTGGCTCCTTCAGAAGCCACCACCACACTCCTCTTCTGAGACAGCCAAACACAAACCACATGGGAGAGGCCTTGTTGGCATTGAGATTCTGCCACCACAGCAGCAGTGCCCATGAGGTACATCACGACCCTTTTGCTGTTCATAAGCTCCTTCAAAAATACAAAATAAATAAATAAATAAATAAATAAATAAAATAAATAAATAAATAATAAAAAACCCACAGTCCTTAGCACTCTCCGAGGAGCCCATTCTATTCTATTCATAGACTCGGTGCCTCCGCAGCCCAGTAAATTTCCTTCATGGGCTTTTGCAGCAGTACCATGCTCCTCCTGCTTGACATACTAGACAGCTAATTAATAAATCAATCACTTGCTACTATCTACATGTTACCAGGTTTCATCCCACACATAGGAAAACAAGTAACAAGGAAGTCTTCCATAGGCAATATGCATTTAAACCTCTGGGCACAATGGGTGGCTCCGTGCTCTCTGGCAAAGAGGCTCCTAGGACCTCAGGATGGGGAAAGTGGAGCAGCACCCTGAAGGACAAGACAGAACCAAAATCCTGTCTCAATTATTCTACAAGTTTCTTTTCCCTTCTTCCCCAACTCAACCTCATCCCTCCTCTTCACCCAGAAACCTGCAGGAGACATATTCCCTTTAGCTACAAATGGAAAAGAATAAAGCATGGTAAACCACAGTAAGGATAAGCTAAAAGGGCTGATAACGTTTGAGAAGAAATCTTGTTTTACAGAAATATTTGTTTTTATTCCTGGTGATCACTGTCACATTTACTAAACATTAAGGTTTCACTTGTAATCAATTAATACAGATTATCACCTTCTATACGCACTGCTGACTAGATTAATTAAACATTATTAGTGATTATAAATAAAAAGGTGGCTATCAATTATCATGAGGTTTTCTTTAAAAGATGGATAGCTGATACTTAACAAAGTATCGCCACACTGTACACTGGCAATTGCTCACCCATTCATTAAGAAGTCATTGATGTGTTCTTGACTATAAACCTGAGTATAAAAAGGAAACTTTTTTTTTTTTTTTTCCCAATGCCTGCTAATCCCTGCCCCCAGCTTGCATTAATAGAAAAAAAAAAAAAAAAAAGTTTTCTGTTGTAACTGATGAAAACGTCTGGAATAGTTAATAGCAAGCTTGGCTTCTTGGCTTGGCAATTTTCTTTAACAAAGGCAAAGAGAGATGTACTGCATTTCCCAAACAGCTCCAAATCATAATGCATAGGGAAGAGGGGAAGATAATTCAGCAGGTTTACATGTAATCTTTGCTGAATCACCAAAACACTGGAATGAAAAGATGAAGCTGCTGAGATGCAGGGAAAAACCACATGTAGGTAAAGAATCAAGTAGCTTCACATGATAATATGTGAAAGTAATAACTTGGATCATTCAATTATGAGAGCAAAGTTTTCCTGGAGTATCTTTAGGCTGACCAAATGGCCTACACTAGGGAGAAGTATCATACCTTCTGTATATCCAAATATTCTGGTTTGGATGGACTACCTTGCTAGTTATGTGTACAACCATAAGGATAATTTTACCAGATCTACATCCACGTTACCTCAGATTTTGTTTGTAATTGACTTCTGTAAAGTCAAACCATTTTCAGCATCTTTGTCCTGACTGTAATCAGGTCTATACTTCCTCTGTAAGACTCCTTTTTCTTTTTTCAGATCAAATTTATTCTCCTCTCAGGGAGGACAAACAAAAAGAAAAAAAGCACACAACAGTGAATGAAAATAAGTGGCATGATTTTTCTGGTACCTGACACCTAGTTAAGCTCACCATGTTTTACAATGTAGGACTTAACAATTTTTTAACAATTATTTCAGAAAAAAATACATTGGTCTACGCAGTCTCACCACCAGATACTGCCACAAAGGTACTACATTTAGTTTTACTACAAATTAATGTCAAGCTTTTGTTCTGGTGCTATTCTAAATTTGTAAATATTTTTAAATGCCCTGTTTTTCAAATTTTGAGGTGCTTAATAACTACTGTCAAGCACAGCCACCTATTAGACACCTTGCTTGTTGCACAAGCAACTATGAGTACCACCAGCGCTCTATCTGCATGCCCCAGTTCGTTCAATGGAGACTGGACGATGGCATCAAGTCCTTCAAACGAGAAGAAGGGCTTTGAGTTCTGGTTTGCTTTTAAGCCATGTGCTTACACAGGCAAATAAGTTGACAAAAATCAAGCTCTTGGTTGCCTTAAAACTCTCAACATTTCCAAACGGCCCAAGCCCCAATCCAGCACAGTGCCCACAAGGACCAGAACAGCATCCCTGGGCAGCAGGAAACGTGGCACTGGAAGAACTGGGTGCCATGCCACCGCGTTTTCTGGTAGCAGGAGGTTCCACCATGCATGCAAATGGCTTGGAAATGTCATTTGGCAGCTGAAAGTAGACCAGAATCACAAGAATGAACTTCTATGAGACCTAACATAGCCATGCTGTAAGGATAGAAAGGGAAATACTTACACTTCTTTACATATACAAAGGGCTGTCGTGTAGGAATTTCTGTGCCTTGCAGTTCGCAAGGCAGCTATATCAGCTTGGCGAGCTTTTAAGAATAAACTTAATTTCAACAGGGAAGAAGCAACTGTGACTGCAAATGGATGCCTCAAAAAGCATCAGAAAAGAAAATGTAAAGTTAGGGCAGCCAAGTCTCTATCTGATGGAAAGACCTTTGGCAGATATGAGGAATAGAAGAACAAAACCAAGCGAAACATGAGAATGGCTTTCCTAGCTTAAATAAGCAACAACCAGAGCACGTAGAAACACTTGGCCAGTACGTGCTGGAAAGATGAACTCTCACCTATCCTTTAAAAGCCGAGCAATGAAAACACTGGTCAAACAGAAGAAAAAACATTACTTCAATATACTCATAAAAGCGGGCTCAAAAATGCTTTTCCTTTTTAAGCGAACATTTAGAGAAGATACCATCCTGATGAAACAGAGCTTCTAAACCAAGCACGTGGTGTCAAGAAACAACTCATTGAGAAGAACCAAAAAAGGAAACAAAAGGAGGAAGAGCATTTCCTCTTCACAAAGCTTCACTAAAGCCTGCCTGCACACTCCTAACTGGAATAGTTAAGAGGAAAAGGATAAACCGTTTCCTGACTAAATAGGAAACGTGTCTTCCTCATGATAGAAAAAAATGCACAGCAAAATCATGGAGAACTCAGAGATAAGAATAAGTTTAAAACAACAACAACAAAAAAACGCAGGTCCAAGACAGCCACATACTGTATAAACAAGATAATCTCTTGTCCTGTACTTACTATGAATACAAATGTCCAGCAAGACCCTAAAAATAGTTGACAAGTTTGATAGATTATGTTACTAATAAAAGTCATTTGAAGATTTTTTTTTTAGCCATATTAACATGTGTAAGTTGCCCATATATGTTTTATGAGAAGTGTTTAAGCATAACCACGTCCCAAATAAAACTGCAAGAGCCTAATCATAGGTAAGCTACTTCAAATTATTAAAGAAAAAAGTATGTGAAACTATAGTATATTACGCACACAAAGGATACACTACACCCACAATATTCCACGAGTGACATTAAATATTAAAAGCATAAGAAGGGCTGAAGGTTTCAAACAGAAAGACAATGCAAAGATAAACACTACTGCAAATGTAAGAAAAAAATAAGTCGAAGATTGTAGTTGTGTGGGTTTTTTGTTCTTCTTTTTTTTTTTTTTTTAAAGTATTTTAAATGTCCACCTTCTAGTGAGAATAGCTATAACTTTGCTTGGTAAATGGTTCTACATTACTGCCAGCAATTGCTCCAAGAAAGTGACACTTTTTCTCATTAAAAGTTAAAGACACAGAGATGGGAAATGAGAAAAAAAGGAAATTCCCAGAATGGGCAACACATTTAGGGAAAATACGGCAGTAGGTGAGATAGCTACGCTAACTCAACAAGCCAGTTTAAAGGTGACTGACTTGAAACTTTCCATGTTTGCTTTTCTTTCCCGTCTAAATTAAGACACTTTATCAGTCCTATTGATTTTATCAATTAAACACAGATTTTGATGTTATTAAAAACAAGCTAACTTTTGAAAGCGTAACCCAGCTCCACAGCAGAAGAGCGCACGAGCTAACTTCAACAGACGTGACCTTTAGAAAGCTGTATTATTCACCCTCTGCTTGTGGGCACTTTGACACATTAGCACTTTGCGAGATCTCCAGGCAGTATTTTATCAGCGGGGCCCATCCAGGCATGATGTGCACTTTCACAGTGCATTAGCATATCTGGAGGAGGAATACTCCAGACTGCAATGGCCTTTCCTTGTAGGACAGACGTTAAGTGTGAAACAGCTTTACTGACATTCTGCCTGACATCCCTGAGCTTCTCTACATATCCAAAATTCATCAGCATGTAAAACCAGACGTCATACTGAAGAAACTCATTTCCAGAGTAGTTTAATTATTAGCACTTCAGTCTTTGACTTGCTTTACATTCAGGAGTTAATCATCTTAAACTCTTTCCTTCTTATACAGAGCATTAAGAAAATGTTTGTATCAGTCTAAGTTCTGCATACAGCAGAGACTGAACGCTGAAGCTTAAAAAGAGATCAAACGTATGTGAACAATGTAAACAGAAACCCAGGCTCTCATCTTACATCTGTACCGACCAGAAATAACTCCAGCAAAGTCAGTCAGCACAGGTATACAAAGGGAGGAAACCCAGTCCAAAGAGAAACACAACCCTTCCATACGGACGCTACCCAGCAAAGAAGGAGCTGATGAAGCGACCCGAGGTCACACAGAGAGATGTCAGAGCAGTCTGTAGGAGATTTTTCTTCCCTAACCACAGACCAGTTTTGCCCTCGGTATTTCTGGTGGTCACCCAATCCTGGTCGCCCGAGCAGGGGATTCCCCCCTCGCGCCTTCAAGGTCATCTTGCAAGCAAGGTAGGAGGGCTCGGATCGCAAGCAGCAGTCTACAGTTACTCCAAACTGCTCTGTATCCATTCTGTTCAGGGTGTAAACCTAGACACGGAGCTAGCTTGTGATTAATAAAAATGTTTGAATTTGCTTGAAAAAATGTAACTTCCAAATTTGAGAAAATCAAAATTGCTTCTCTTCCCTGCTTTATCAAAGCTATCAAAGGAGCAGACATTTGGGCTACTTGCCACCCCCAAGCCCTTGTGTCTGGACACTTGTGCAAATGCCCACCTGGCTTCTCCAGTTTCTTAGACACACCAGAGGTTTGTTTCCTCCTGAGGAGAGACTGGTTTCATCTTCATTGGCACATTTTTGTCAGCTGTAAGACACAACATAGCTCAGCGCTTTGGAAATGCAGGACAAGAGGGATTCCTTACCTCTGAAGTATTAAGCTAAAAAAAAAAAATTGGTCTGGCAATTACAATTCTGAGATCTGCTCCCCCAGACGTAGATGTGACTTTTTCAAGGATATAGATTAGTGCGAACCGAAGAGTTTTTATTCTTTTTTGTTTGTTTTATTTGTTTTCCAAAAAGTAGGTGTAAGACAAGCCAAAAGAATTTCATCTTACAAACAGCAGCAACGCAAACTGAACAGGCTACATCCCAAGGGAAACAAAAAGCAATTCACAAAGGATTTGAACTAAAAATTTATCTATTTAAACATTTTCATAACAAAGCTTCCTATTAACTAACTTTTCTTAAATGCTAGTTCTATCACTGTAACATAGTAATACATTTTAATCAATTCTGCAGTCATAAAGAGTAATGTTTAAATTATAAAATTCTGGCTAATATAACAAAGAGAAACAAACTTTAACCCGTATACATCAATTTCAGAATAAATATTGCAAGTTAATGCTCCGTTGTCTTTGTTCTGCATCTTTGTCTTTAGGGTTTAGCACTAAGCGATGCAGAAGTTTATCTCACATATAAGACATAGCTCTAACACTGATCTATTCCCTCCCCAAAACATCAACAAAAGGAGCTATGGGTCATTGATCCAAAAAATTAAATGCTGAAATGTACATCCAGCAACGTTACCCTCCACTAGCAGATATCCTGGGGGGGGGGGGGGGGGGGGGGGGGGGGGAATAAAACAAATACAACTCAAATGTCTAGCCAAAAGAAAACATTCAGTAAAGAACAAGGTGAAATTCAGTCTCACTCCTCAGGATGAACCGTATCTTATTACAAGCTTCAAATCTTTAGTAGTGTCTGCTTGAACACAGCTAGAACATGTGGAGAAAATTTATGGCATTTTATCATGGTTGGCTTGGGGGAAGGAAGAGGTTTCTCTGTGAGGTCAGGCTCAGGAAATTATTTGCTTTTTTCTCCAGTTCTTCAACATGTATTTTCTTTTACTGCTAACGTTGCAATAATTTTGCCTACAGAAAGCTGACTAGCTGAAACAGTACTAAATTAAGGCTAGCTCGCACTATAAACGAACAGTTCAGCAGTAGGTACACCATTTTTTCCAGGTTTGAATATAGCAAAGTCAAATTCCAGTTTATACTCGAGCAGGAGGTTTTGCATATGATGAACTCCAAGTTCCACATATATGACAAACAAAACAGGCAGTATTTTAAATTGCACTGTGTTTCTTTCCTACTACTTTTCAACTTTCCAAGCAACTGAACTTTTTAAAGGAAAATATATATATTTATCAAATAATACACCTCTTATTACACTCTTGATTAAATTCTTCATGATTTTATCAAAGGAAAAAGGACTATATTGTAAAACCTAATGGCATTTTCTTGAAGTTGTGTCTGCACTGTTCTCAGCTGAGTAGTTACTCATCCAGAAGCAAAAATCAGAGTTAAGGATGGGTGAATACTAAGAACATGAAATCGCCAACCTCACAGGAGAATAGGATTGGTAAACATTTTAGGGAAATGCTGTGAGAAGAAAAAAAGAAGTAAAACAAAAAATAAATTAAAAAAGCATTTAGGTTTCACATAGCTAAAATGGCACTACCCAGTTCTCCTTTTCTACAACCACCGAAAATTTGAAAGAATTCCTGTATATTGAATTGGAAAGAGCTGCCAGCATCTTTGTCCTTGTTTGAAGAGGATTTAGAATAATTGCTGTCAAAATGTTGATGGCTTGAATAGCTTGAACACAAAACTACATGCGTCTTGTACTCACTGAAATAGGAGAATGCTGAAAGACATCATACAACATGTCAGGTAGTTAAAAGAGATCAACAGGAAGAGTAGGTACAAATATTTGTAACTAAAACATATTCTCTAAAAATATCTAGGCCTATAGTCTTCTGACTGTAACAGGATGCATTAATGAAAATATTCATAATATACAAAAAGAAGACTTTTTTTTCTAGCAATACATTGAAGAACATCAGAGAACAACAATCAAGGAATGATGAAATGAAAAAATGACAAAAAAACACACGTGGTCTGATTTTTGGGTGGTCCTGTGTGAGGCCAGGAGTTGGACTCAATGATCCTCAAGGGTCCCTTCCAACCTGTGATTTTCTATGATTCTACATATATTTAGTATCTTCTGAACAATGTTAAGAAATAACGGATCAAAACTTTTGTTAGGCAATACTGCAAGATATGCAAACCTGGAAAAAAAAAAAAAAAAGGATCATCCACTCCATCTCCCCAGTTTGCATTTTAGCTCTTTGATGCACATAAATTCAAGCAGGAGACAAGCAATTTTCATTGCCTGCCAGCCAAGATCACCAGATCTATAAACCCATTTTTGTTAGTATTCCCTTTTAAATATAAGCTCTTTGTGATATATTTCCCTTAGTATGTAGTAACATAGCAGTGTGCCTCTACATAGCCCGCCTTTGATCTACAAGTTTGACATGAATCCTTTAAATAAGAGTAGCATTTTAGGGGGAAAAAGAAAAAAAAAAAAAAAAAAAAGAAGAAAAAAAAAAAAAACTTTGAAGCATGCATAATTTTCCAGAGAATTTAAACAAAACAAAAAAAAAGCTTTGGACTTCTTGATTAACAAGACCCACCTTTAGCTGTATTAAAATGAAATCCAAACCTAACATTCTATATTCCACTGAGAGGGTGCAAATGAAGATGGATGACTAGAAACAAACTGCAGCTTCCACATGTATGGAAGCCAGCTCACCACCATCCTCCTCTTCTGTTCACTCTGCTGCCAAACAGCCACACACACCTGCAAAATCCCCGTCAGACTGATCTCATGCTGACGCAATTTTCAGAGGACAAGATCTTTGGCAGCAGTCTACCATGTCTCGTATAAATATGTTAATTATCAAAAGAAAGAGAAAAAAATTGTAATTAATAAATATGAAATATTCAGTATGAAATATTAATGTACCATCAAAGGCCCGATTATTCACAGATCCTTTTTGTCAGTGCTTTGAAATTTAAAGTTCATTTTGCACTAAACGTGCTGATTTTAGCTTAAGAAAGCAGATTGTTGAAAAGTAAAAATTTGAATGAAACTGAACTAAAAAGTATAGTTGTATTTTTCCCCATAGACCTATATTTTTAGTTGTATATTCCCTCTCTAGAAACTCAATTCAATTTCATCCTCAAAAATTATAATTAGCATTTTTAAAACAAACACCTCATGCTAAAACACAAACTTTTCATTTCACAAAGTTATTCCTCACTATCATTTTCCTATAAATGCTGTTAGAATAAAACACTGCTGGTGCATGGCAAAGGCTGCTGTTATAACCTGGAATACTTCACTGGAGAATGCAACCCCCTTACAGCTTCCCAGCAGTTGTAGTTTAATAAAAAAAGGGAATCATGCCCTGATGACCAAAGTTTGATTTAAGAGAACAATAAAACACATGCTCAAGTGCTTTACTGAGTTTTGTGTTAAGAAAAAAAAACATTGGATTTTTTCTGGAAAAGCAAACAAGTTGCAAGCATAGATGAAAACTAGAAAGCCAGTAATAGATTAAGTTCTTATAATAGAAATGTAGAATGAAAGCAAGATCATTCAAATTTATCTACCTGTATCAGAACAGAGAATCCTCAGAACCGTGAAGCTTCTATCAAGTGATAATTTATTGAGTGTGCTCTAACACTACAATTGTATTTAATTACAATTGCACGGTTATTCCTTAGTTAAGCTATAATGTTCTCCATGAAAGTTCAGAAAGTTTACTGCACACCCAGGGAGTGAAAATCATGTTTCTTCAGTAACCAGATGAGCAATAAAATAGTCACTGCTACGTTACTGAAATGGCATTTTAAAAAATTACTTTCATATACTTTGACTGGAATTCATACATCACACGAAATCAATGAATAGCTAATCAAAAGTTCAATTTGCATCTAGACTCTAAGCCTACTGTAATAAATTAATATCATTGAAAATGTCATCAATTTCATAGGTGATAAATAAGGAACAAATGGTAATATTGCCATAAAAACAAAGCAACTGCTATATTAAATCCTTTGGGATATTTTAGATCCCACTACACTAGACGTGTATGGTTTACATAACCAAGTAACTTTAGACAACAGCCTAAACAGACACTCCAGGAATAATTTAAGCCCCATTAGTGTGTATGTGTATAAAAACATTCCCCACTTCACTGATCTATGTCTCAGACATTTGTTAAGCCTTGAAGCGTAAGGTTTTGTGGCCCTTTCAATGGAAGCAATTGACATTTTTGTGGTAGCTGGCATTACTGTTACTTTTTCCTACTTCAGTGAAATGCATTGTTTGTTAGGGAGAACAACATGGTCTGCACATCTGCACGTATAAGCTACGGAAGATATATACTTTTCCTATGAATGCACGCAGCTGATGGGTTGTCTGAAATTAAAGCAGTTGTTCACAATGATGAAAACTTCAAAGTTTGTTCTGAACTGCGATGAACTGAGCAGAACTTAAAATTCTTCCAAATACTGAAGAATGCTAATGAATATGCAATGAACAGAATATAACACAAAAACACCTCTGTGAAGCCCAACTTAAAGTGAAACATCTTCAGTAAGAGAAAAAAAAAAAAAAAAAAAAAAAAAAAAAAAAAAAAAAAAGCTAAAACCAAGAACAAAGAAGAGAAACGTAAGATCTCCTAAGAAAACCAGGAAAAAAAATCCCTGTTCCTTAATGCTCCTTAGGAGACATTTATCCTCAGAAAGAGCAGTCAGGCATTGGGATGGGTTGCTCAGGGAGGTGGTGGAGTCACCATCTCTGGTGGCGTTCAAGGAGAGGTTGGATGTGGTGCCTGGGGACATGGTTTAGTGGGTGACATTGGCAGTAGGGTGGTGGTTGGACCAGATGATCTTGGAGGTCTTTTCCAACCTGAATGATTCTGCGATTTTATTAATCACCTTCACAATGGCCTCATCAATTCTTCTGCTCTCAAACAAATTTCATTTCAAAGAGAGTTGTTCTATTAATAATCTGTAGTCAGCCAAGCTAGGTTTTGCTGTGAAGAGCACTGTGTTAAAAACTTAAAATTGCAATCAAAATTCCAGGTCTTGTGAATTTTCCTTAGAAAGGAGATCAACCTTATGAGGTCTTGACAAAGCCACATAACCAAATAAAATAACACCTAAAATATGAAAAAGAAATAACCAGTTTGTGAGAGAACAATAAATTACTAATCACATCCAAAGTGTGGATCTACTTCTAGAAATAGCTGAAGGCATCAGGAGTTTCATTTTATACTGAAGCTCAAAACAGGAGTGCTTTTTTTTTATTATTATTTTTATTTTTAATTGAAGTCTTTTTAAGGTTTGTCTAGTAAACCTCAAAAAATCTCACCACTTTACAAAATTTTGCTGACCCAAAGTGGAAGAGGTTTGAAGGTGTCCAACCACTTACATAGACATCCTTTTTGCTGTCATGTTTTGGACACTGGATTTCATAACCTGTGTGTAAATGTGTTCTTCTTAATTGGCTTAGACAAAGACGTAGACCAACTTGCTAATGTGAAGGAGCTGTTGACTTTTTCACATTTCAAACACAAATTATTTATTCAACTACACAACACCAGATCATAAAATAAATAAATAACATTCTCACAGATAACCCCTTTGTAAATAGAGAAGGGTGCAATTAAATTAAAATGCATCCTAAAAATTCTGTTTTCTTAATAGTGCAAGAAAGTAAAATAAAATATATATAAGATCATTTGCATAATAAATATAAAAGCAGTATTAGAAAGTAATAGTTTCTTCGAAAATTGCCTGGGATTCCTTTTCTCCTGATTCTACGAACATCTTACAAATACATGCACATAATTCTAAATCTGTTTTAAAATCCAAGTAACTTTTACCATAAGGACAGCTTCTGATTCCTTTATAAAATTTCATAAAAATATAAAAAAAAATAAGAAAAATATTTATAAAGAACTTTATAAAACTAAAAGAGCAGTGATAGTCTACCACCTGAAAAATATCCACACAACTTTGAGCTAGATGAAGTTTCAGAAAGGTATGTTACCACTGTATGGAAGAAGCAAAATTACTGTTTTCAATCGTCTTTACCCAGTTCTGACTGATGACTTGAATAACCTTCAGTTCTTTGAAAGAGTATCGAGAACAAAATTTACAGATTAAACATTACCTCCTCACCAGCATTCAAAATAGCTTTTTTTCAGGTAACTTAGAAATAGTTTTATTAAGTTTTATTAATTCAGCATCTGCAGAAGAAAAACTAACTTAAAATTTTCTCTTTAGAAATCAGAATTCTTCAGACACTTCACATCCACATGCCCATCATACCATCACGTGCAAGAGATGCTAGTGCTCACGACTAGAGTGCTTTCACCTCTGAAGGTGGCACAGAAGGCTCTTGCATTTCCTTTTGCTGAGCTTACAACACAAATATGACAACACAAATACTACAAAACAAATATGACAGAATGCGCTCAGGATGCCTCCAGCTTCCTCTCAACTGCAGAGGTACAACTGAAGGACTCTGAAGGAGAGGTGGAAACAAGGAGGACACAAAGGCATGCATAGCCCGTATCCCTCAAAGAGCTCCAGATACCACCAGGGAATCTTTACTTTACAGGGGCACAGGAACAGTGCCTATGTTCATTTTAGTGACTATAACCTCACGTAGTTACCTTCATATCATTAATGACTCAGCAGATGGTTTTATTATTTCTCATAGACCTGGATGCTCAGTCTACCAAGGAAATTGAGAGAGAGCACAGTGGGGAGTAAAATTTGGGCTCAAGTTCCATGATCCACGCAACATACGTGGGAGATGGAGACATTTTCTCAGTGCACCAAAACCCCTGGGTCTGAGGATGAGCATGGCCCAGCAATGGTAAAAGAAGATTCAAAGTGAATTGTGAATATTAGTTTAATAACCATTTAGGTAGGGCAGTAACAATCACCAGTCTGCCTCATCCTTTCCAAGAAGGGGTGAGAAAAAAGGAAATGCACGCAGCTGCCTGTGCAGCCATGTTATCACAGATACATGAAGGAATGATTTACCAAGGAGAGAGAAACCACTAGCATTGCCTGCTGGTACAAGAAGCCATCAATTGTTTTGGGGATGACATAGAACCTGACACACCACAGAGGTAGATGAAACTTTTACCCCAGCTGTGATCTAAAAGAGCCTCTCTCCTCAGCGTATCTGCAAAAAAAATGGAGCATAAAAGCAGATGGTAAGGCATCTTACCAGAACTGCTGGTAAGGCAGCAGTAGTTCTGTGCTTCAGTGTCACAGAAACAACTTTCTCCTAATTGTTTGTTGATATAATACACCATGGTCACATTGCCCCTTATCAGATGGGCATCCAATTCTTGGAGGGAAGCCAGGAAACCTCTTGTGTATTTCTGATAGTTCATCGTTCTAAAATGTTGACTTGAAACCTTCTGCCTGTCCAGTGGATGTGGCCCTCAGCCTCTCCTCCGTGACCCTTCCTGCTTTGTGTCAGCTCTCTGTGGAGATGGTCGCTACTCCTCAGGCTGCAAGAAGCAGTCTGGTAGTGCCTGCAGGTGAATGTCCCTTTGGGTGGTGAATACACTTTGTTAGCCTTGTTGCTGAGAGCTGTAGGACAAGCTCTGGCATTAGCCATCACAGGTACACGTGCTCACCTATAGCTATCATAGACTATAATCTGTCTGGGTAACAGATATCACTGCTCAGGGGCTGGCAAGTGCTCCTACGAACTCCATATCATGTGGTGATAGGTGGGTGTTCACCTCATACCCCCTCACAATCAGAGAAGAAAAAACACAACTGAGTTGCGTCCGGAGTTTTGGAAAGAAACAGGAACTTTCAATTACGTTAGAGAGAAAATTTCACCATGGTACTCAAACACACATCTGCAATAAAGAATTGGAAAACGATGGGGACAGTAACACCCAAGGTATCCCAGCATCCCTGCAGTTACTGCTTTGTAAAGAAATAAACTGCACTTCCAAAGACAGAGCAAACCAGACGATCTTTATCAGACTTTAATAAAAGAACACACAGTGAGGTAATTACATGTAAACTTCATGGCACCATGAAACTTCAGCATTTTGCTTCTCCTGCCTTTCCTCCTCCCAAAAATGAACTAAGAAATACATTAATATGAATCAATAATTCAACTTTCATATGTATTTACTGAGGACCAAATATTCAAAGGACTAGAATTTGTTGGGCCAGCTGCACGAAGTGTTGTTTTTTTTTCATTCATGTATATGCCAATTGCTGCTTTCTTCATAAATGTTAATGTACGTGTTGATGCTTCCAAGACTTTTTTAACAAAAAAAATATGAGCTGACCTAATAGCAGCAAAAAATACCAGAGGTAAAGCTGACATTAGAAACTTATATGCATTAGATTTTTCAAGACAATCCTTCTTTAAGAGCAAACTTCATTTTTGTAATCTGGCAGTGAACACGAGACCTCATACCAAATTTAGGGGACAAGCTCTGCAATGTAATTGAACAACATTTGTCTTCTGTAATCACGATATCCTGTGCTTTTAAGATTTACACTAATTAAACTGGAAAAGGTCACCAATTGAAAATGTTCACAATTTGGACAAGACTCAATGACAAAATCCTTCCCATCTATCACTAATTTTTTACACACAGTAACTGTCACTTTGACAGAGTCTATCTGTCAGCTTGCTCATGATTATACACAAGAATCTTCAGCCTTTATCCTCAGTAAGAGTTCACAAGCTTTGGCTTGCAAAGCTCAATGAGACAGAGCCACAAAAAGAACAAAAAAAAAATAAAAAAAGAAGAGGAAGCAAAACACAGCAGTCCTCTGGGTTGTTTTGTTGTTGTTTTTTTTTGTCATCTGTTCAGCAAACAATTTCTCTGCAGTTTAAGAATAGCTTCAGATTTAACTCAGGGATTTTGGTATTGAAATTTTGGAAGAACATTTAGATTTTTACAGCTATGAAGGGCAGGAGGCAGGAAAAAAAAAAAAAAAAAAAAACACAACACCTTCATTATAATCCCAACCCTTGGAAATTATCTGCAGTGTGACCTTGGACAAGGCAGTTTTTATGTTATCCAATATCATTGTTACTCCTTCAATTTTTTGAAGCCTTAAGATCTTCTACAAAAGTCTACTCCCTCCTCATCTTGTATCATGCCTCAAAAAAATAGGACCAGAAAGCATCTCCTACGTGCTCAGTTTCTGACACCAGCCATCTGAAAGGGCTTTAAAATACCTCAGTATTTACAGATAAATGATGAAAGTGCAGTTAGGAGTTTGAAGAGATTTGAGGCTTAGCTCCATGTTATGAAGTCTTTCCTGCAGTATCCGAATAATCCTTCAGGCATAACCTAGAAAACAGTTCCCTCTCTGAATCTCCTCTTCTCCAACTTTCCTTATTATATGGAAAACTTTTCCCCAACCGTCTGTTCATTCTCAGGTATTTAACAGATGATTTGAAAGAAATAAAAGGACGAGGAGAAAAAGGCTTGTATCCTTCACATCACAGTGGACTGAAGAGGATCGGTTTGAAAGCCCGCACTGCAGCACAATGCTATCAAACCTTGGGGCCCTTCAAAGGATACAGCATCGCCTTCCTATCACTGGAGAAGGTGAGAGCTTAAAAAAAAATAAAATAAAAATCACACAACCTCACCAGTCTGAGAACAGTGGGCTTAAGAGTAAGCGTTCAATCAGCAAAGACACTAACAGGGCAGATGAAAATAAAATGCTTTCAGAACCTTTCACAATCTATTTTTGGGTAAAGTTCTCAGCTTCATATGGTTTTCTGCCACTTTGAACTGCACCTTAATGCTGGTAGCTCTTTAAGTGGTATTCAATGCATCAGATACAAAGAAAAACTACAGAAGGTACCAGAAAAAAAAAAATCCACATGTGAAGCAAAGCATATGCATTGTTGCCATTCAGCATCAGACCCAGGATGCGTTCCACATCGAAACAAACTGATTTAAAGACTCCTGTTCCACAACGTCAAGGAGAACGCCACAACCTAGCATCCTGCATAAGGTATTGACCTCTCAATGCAAATCATGCCCAACAAGTGGGAAAACTAACAGACACGTCTCAGCATACACCAGAAATCTCAAATAAACTCATTTCCAAGGCAGCCACAAAATAGCACATTCACTTCTCTTGTGATGAGCAGGATATACTGCTTTTGCATTCTGCTTCTCATCTTTTCCATTAGGACACTACAGATTGCGAAGCCTAAAAGGAAGCACAGATGAGCCAAAGGAATTTTTAGTCGAGAGGCAACTGTTACAAAATGAACTTCGTAACTGCAAGTTATGAGGAAGTTGGGCAAATTCAGTCTTTGACCATCTTCAGAAAACACAGCATAAGCCTTCCTGTTGGAAAGCTTCTCCATAGTAACTGCAACAGCAATGAGCATTGAGTCCCTGTCAAAAATACCCTCAACATAAAAACAGAGTACAAAAGGCTCTCAAAAGCTGAGAATTCAATGACACAAAAAAAGGAGAAGAGGAGTTTCCACTAAACACCACAACTTCACTGCTACTGATCTATTTTTCTAGTAAGGGAATGAGAGACAGAAATATATATAAAAATAAAGACTTGAACGGGTATCTAACGCATGCCGAATAACATTATTATCACAACTAGTAACCTGGTGATGGTCCTTCTTCAACAGGAGTTAGGATCAATGCACGCTTGATTTTTCCAGCAGTGTCTTCAAGAAATTGCCCTCTTATTTTAACAGCAAGGTAGGCAGCAGTTTAGAAGGTCTAAGGGAAATTGCACAGCAGCTCAACAATGTAACACAAAAGGATTGTGTTTAGTAAAGAAAAGCAACCATTTCTTACTTAAACCAAGGGACAAATGTAACCAAAGGAAAACATGATTTTGTATTATTCTTTTACTATACACACAACTAGCAATTGAACAATGTGATGCAAAAGAATGTAGTAGTAAGCTTAGATTTAAAACTCTAAGTGCCATTCTACAAATGCAGGTGGCATTTCAAAGCTAGGGACAGAAAAGACCAATGTCACAAGTGCTGATAAATCCAGCTCTTTCACAAGAAGCTGACATAGTAAATAGCATTAAAAAAAAAAAAAAAAAAAGAAAACCATGTTCACATAGCATGTTGTCTTCCTCCTAAAGACTAAAGCTGCAAAAAGGAGAACTTTGAGCATTTTTCTTTGAGAATTTTACCTCAAAAACACCCAAGCGCTAAAGAAACCAAAGAACATTCGATCTTCACCTCTGGTTAGCTTTAGTGAGCTTTATATTCCAATTTGTAAACGCACAGTAGAAAACATTCTCAGCTGCCCCTCAGCCTTCCCATCAGGGCTGAGAGCACTGTCCATCCCTGAAGTTATTTATAACTCTGCTAAGCTTTAAACATTGATCTGAATTTTTTCATGCTGAGTCATGCTGCCTTAACTCTTAATTGTTAAAGTATTTTAATTTCAGCCAGCTGGTTCGTGAAGGAGGACAAAGAAAAATATCTCGTTTGGCTCTTGCTAAAAAGAAAGACTTTTTAAAGAAAAGCTTTCAAAGACTGATGCTTCCAAGAAATGGTCTGGGGTAGGTTTTGGATAAAGAAAACCCCTTTTGTAATCCTCAGGATAATTTCTGAATTTGGCTAACACATCTTTGAAAAGATACAGGTTGCTCATATCCTTTAAAATGTAAGCAAGAGCCTTGCAGCTGTGGTCTCAAGAGGGCCCGGTGTGACAGAGCATCCCTTCCTCTCTGCACCAGGAGGAAGTGCCAGTGGAGGCGCAGGCACCACCGCCGAGGGCAAAGCGGTCACAGAAAGAAAGCAGAAATCCCAACTGTGGCTTCCTCCTGCAGTCATCAGAACAAACTCTCCTCAGAGCATATAGTTTTGCACATACAGTGAGGCTTCTCAAAGAAAGAAGAGGGGAAAAGAGGAGAGGAGGAGTGTTTCTGACACTGGAGTTCCAAATCCTGGTTAAACAATAATCCCAGATTTGTTACGCGTGGGAAGGGTGCCATACACTTTATCAGGGTGCTACACTTTAGTGCGTGTCTATCAAGAGCGATCACATTGTGCTTTGCAGTTTTTCTTAGGGTTCACAGCATAGGAGAAACACTACATACGTGCCAATCAGCCAGCTACTACAACAGTGGAGGCACAGGCACTGGCTCACCATTCAGAGGACTAGAGAGGGACAGCAAGGAGGGAGCAGTAACCTCACCCATCGCCAACACTCCTCTGCCTCCCTTGATTTAAGACTTGATGGGTATGAAAAGCAAGCTACTATCATGTTCCCTGTAACAAAAACACAGAGCAGTATGAAGGTAAACAACACAACAAATGGAATAGGAGCTAGAATAGCGCCATAAAGCTGACAGTGTGAAAGGCACGTGGTTTCTTTTTAATATTCTGTATATCATACCCATTTTCACCAAAAAAACGAAGCCAAGAAGGCTACAGTCTCATTATGACAACTTACTACATCAGCACAGGTAAATATTAATGCCATCAGGAAATGCTTAAAGAAAAATATTTGGAATTGAAAGTGAAAAAATTGAACATTTGACATTGAAAAAGGATCAGTTTAAGCATGTGGTGTATCATGATGTAAAGCACAGTTAAAGGACAAGGAATAATAAAGAAAACTTGATCAATGAAATTATCTGAAAAATAATCAAGATGGTATTAAATTAGGTATCTCCTGAAAAATCAGGCATTTTCATCCAAACTGTCTGGGGATGCTATAAAGATAGATTCCTTCCATTTATTGTGAAATTAAAGATTTTTTTTTAATCTGTATTTTTCCCAAGCTCATTAAACACAATATTGAAACAACTGTTCGACCTTCAGAGAAAAATTCTACATAAAAAAAAATAAATTCCTGCAATTCTTTTCTTACTTTCAAAGTAATTTTTCTACTGATTTCAGATAAAAACTGCAAACACTAGAGAAAAAGCCAAGACAGCAACACGATACAGAATAAAATCATGCACAAAATAATTAAACTGCATATATCTGTCAAAACATCCAATCATCTAAAACATGAGAAATTTTCTCATATCAAGTAACTACAAAATAAGATCCTTATGAATTTCCCTGATCTCTTCTGGCTGTATAAAATTTGAAATAATTATCCTAAACTTCAAAATAGCTCCTTTTTGTGAGACCACTTTCACTTTCCGAACGGCAGTCATGTGGTCATCGTTCCTTTGAGTTGTTTTTCATCTCTAAACATATGCTTTGATCCTCTCGGTCTTGCTGGTAGAGCAGCCGCCCCACACACACAGTCGCTCTTTGAAGCCTCCCGGCAGTGCCAAGAAAGAAGCAGGCTGTAGCAGTAGGCTCTGTAGTCTCTGGTTATGCAACAGATTACATCATGATCAACAAAACTGGATGACTCCAGCAGGGAGCAGAAAGGAAGAATTCGAGAGCAAGTTTTGCTTTACGTTTTTGAGTGAAGGATTGCTGTTTGGTCAGTTTGAAAGGAGGCAAACATCACCTGGAAGTAAGAGCCGCTCATATCAGAGATTACTCTTCAGAGAAAAGCCCTATGATAAATATTGCTGTCACATTTACCATTCAGTTCTGTTTTTTCCTTAAAAGAAAAGTTTTCCCATTCACTGTGTAACTGGCAAGAAATATTTGGCTCAAAACGATGCCAGCAATTTAAGGAGTCTGATTTACCTACATAAGAACCAGGGGGGTTTCATTCCCCACAGATGAATGACCACGTGCCAACAGGACGCAGGAGAATGGTCTGGATTCCCCCCTACCTGCAGAGAGAATCTGTGGATTTTACCCATGATATATTCTTTTGCCTGTAGTCTGTTCTTGTAGGTATCATACACATGACGCATTGCTCTCTTCTTTAGTCAATTCAACAATTATTTCAGCATAAATGTTGTAAAGTAACTTTAAAAAAATGCTTCAGTTTACTAAAAGATAAAGTACCTACTAATTGGTCATGGAATAAAGGTGTGGATTTTGAGTCTTCACACATTACAAAAGAAATATATACATTAATTTCTTAAGGAAATACATTGCATAGGTCCACCACTGTACAACTGACACATCCATTTGTGTTTTCCTTACAGGTAATTAGGAAAGAAGTGTTGCACTGCATGAAACAAATTCCTTTAGTCAAGTTCTGACAATGAACGTATAGCAAGAAGGAGAGATTCTATAATACCAAACAGATTAAATTATTTATCGTTTGTATGAAAGATTTCTGTCACCAGGGCTAATGAATGCATGCAAATAAAAAATGAGGTTTTGAGAAGCCTAGCTAAAAGCTTTTACAAATTCTACAAAGGACATAAAAGAATTTAAATCTTGGTCATAAAATCAGTGTGAAACAGGTTAATATAGAAAAAGGTATATGGTTACTTTTAGTAACAAGAGAAACCTTTCTTATAGTGCTTTAATGTGCTAATTCTAGGTTATAATACTTTTGTAAACTTGTAAAGCAGTACTGAAGTTGGGCTTTGCTTTTCAAGTTCCTACAAAATTAGCACTGAAACATGTTGTGCGTTTGGTTATACTACGAGATAAATATAACATCAAAAATAATGTCACCCAATAAAATAACGGTTATTAAGTGTGGTAGAAGTCACACAAGCAGTACAATTTGTATACAAATTCAAATTACCATTACATTGCAAGTAGCTTAAATAAAATCTAAAATACAACAGCTCCGTGCTTTGGGGTTTATCTGCAAGAAACATTTTCCACATATGAACTAGTTTTGTTTTTTGTTTTTTAATTATTATCTTATATGTATATGGAAACTACTGAAAGGAATAGGTAAGGAATTATGAGCATAATAATGAGTTCTTACAACTCATCCTTGTCTGACACTAAAGAATCAGAGATCTGCATCTTACAGTCTCTCTTGTGCAATCATTATATTTTATTGTATGATGTGACTCTTTAGAAGCACAATTCTAAATAAAATCAGCTGTTTAGCTGGACTGTCTTCATCTCTGCCTTTCTTCAACAGCCAATAATGATTAGAAACCACACACAAAAAATTAAATGTCTTTCCCCTCAAATCATGCCAGAAGAAAAATCGCTGATGAGTCAAGTTAGTCTGTAAGTGGGACAAAGAGTATGATTCATAAGTTATTGCTTCAGGTTTAATTCCTGAGAGAGAAAAAACTCCATCAATAATATAAGATAGAAACTTAACTTTCATCTTAATTACAAAATATAAAATGCAACATAAATTAACAGTGTCTTTTCAGTTCTGAATTGTGCTTTTATGTATGTTTGTATCAATGGTTTAAAACCACCGCCAGTAACCTTCAGCAACTTCTGCAGGCAGTGAAACCTTGCAGAGGACAGTTAGCATGCCACACCACATTCCTAAGCTGTATTCAACACAGCTGCAAACTCTCATGTCAACTGCGGGGCGCAAAGGCAAAGAGACCATTCTGGCTGAAATTACAACGAAAGACTCATTAAGGCACAACTCAGGCACTGCCAGTACCTTCAATAACACAAATTTTTAAAATCAGTTGAGATTTAGTAAAGCTGGTGAATTGTTCTTGTTGTTTCCACCCTCCCCACTCCTCTCCCAAATGTAATGTTTAGGTAAATTAGACTACAGCACTAAAAACAATCTCAGTGCAATGACACAACAGCAGAGGAACCAATGTCTGCAGGACAGAGATCACTGCTCCTTTCAGACAGCAGCTTAGATACTCAGCACCTTGTCAAAAATCACCTCTGTGCCTGAGCTTTTATAGCAAATTGGGTTTTCAAGTGCACTCTCCCTCCCTTGCCCTTCAAATTTACGACATTTCTTTTCTGCCAACTCACATCCAAAAACTCTGTGAAGCAGTTCCAATTTAAGCCCAAAGGATATTTATCATAAGACTATTTTTAATATTTACAGTATAATACAGAAGTCTAAACATATAAAGAAAAAAATATATAGATCCAGAGGCTTTTTTTTTTCATTAGGGAGCTAAAAAAAAATAATAATAAAAGCATCTAAAACTCCTTCAAAACCCTGTATGACCTTGCTGTTCAGTCATATATGTATCCTTCAAGTTGACCACTGAAAGAAACGTACAGTAATGCTCATTTTCCCACATCTCCCATCACAGACCAAATGACAGTTCTGACACTGGAAAAGGACTGGCAAAATATTTTATGCAACTGTAACTGTTTTACAAAAAATAAAGAATAAAAAAAAATAGCCACGCTTCTCTTAACACTTCACAATTCAATCATACCTCGTACTTGCACCTCAGAAAACACGCAACAAGATTAAATTTCTAAAATTTAGCTGGATTTAAAATGAATGCTGCTTTAAAGAAAGATTATCAACTGCTCCTGTAGGTGCAACCTGAAGGCACGCAAAGTGAGCATGACCTTGGGTTCCTCCTTCATATTTGGCGGTATTTCTTCCTTAGCAGTTTAAAATCATCAGAACAGTAAGTACTAACATGGACACTACTGAATACACATGCTTTCAGGAAGGATGATGAAAATTACTCAAATGTATGCCTTTTGTTTTATGTGCTCATCTACATTCCTCTCAGGAGCAATATATTACCCGTGTCACTGCTAGGAACAAGTAAGTGACATCCCAAGAATGGCCATTTATTAATAAATACTTCACTTGTTCTGTGAAATTAATCTTCACATGCACCCAAGAGGCAGGAAATTATTAGCCAATATTTCCCATGTGGAAGCTGAAGTCACGTTATAGACTGTCCTAGTCCTTGCAGTGATTCAGGTGTCAAAGCTGTAAGTAACAAACCGTAAGAAACCCTGCCTCCTACGTTCACTTAGTTGTTGAATTTTGCCTATCCGATAAGAAGGAAACCATCAGGATGATGTTGTCTTGTCATAACTGAAATCGAAAAACAGCGTTTATTAAAAGCTGTTAGAAGCTTAAAAATAATCTTACTATTAAAAGGGGAAACACAAAAACACGATTTATCAAACGGTTTCCCTTTCATCTTCCAAGGATGTAAGGGTGATAACTATTACACAGATTACACAGGCCTTCATTTGGAACAACCATCTTTCATACAGGACTTGAGAGTATTTTCTCTGCCTAAGTGTATTGATATTGACTTCTCTTTACCTGGCTCCAAGTTCTCTGACACCCCCTATGTCTCAAGGTGAACTGAATGCTAAGAGGGGATATTACTGCTGCTCCCAACCCAAGAAAGATAAACACTAAGAGTTCAAGAGAAAGAGATGCTTTGCTGCACAACACAAACCTCTTGTGGTACTCACAAACTGCAGATGCATTGCAAAGGTATAAATCTATCCATATGTTAAAGTGCTTATTTCCATCGCAGCTGAATTAGCACAGCAAACATTTCAAAGCTGACTAGGTCACTGACTTGAAGGGCTCCCTTTAAAACTACTAGAAATTATATGGATAAATCCCTTAAACAAGCTTTCACATCTCAACCCATGAGTTTAAAAAAAAAAAAAAAAGCTACAAATTTTGCAAGACTTCTTGATTCTCACTGGTGCAACAAATATATACATACACACCTTCCATGGTAATAGCAAAGTATTTCTGCTACCACCCAAAATCAAGGAAGCAAGAACTTGAGAAATAGCAAAGTTCTAATGAAATTTTAAAAATTGTTTAGGAGCTCTGCACATAGCTTTGAATGAGTTCAAGGTTTTGTGCAGGCTTCTTCGATCTCAACTGTCAACCCTTTGCTTGTGCTGGACATACTGATGAGGAAATCCTCTGAGCATGCATCAGCAGCAGCTCACTGCAGGAATGTCTTTAGGAATGTTCCAAAAAAAACTGCTGAGTAGTTCTTTCCTTCTCTCGAGTTCCTTGAGATTAAAAGAAATGAATGGGATACATTCTGGTGAGCACAGACAATGCAACTCTTCTGTATTATTGCACCCAAGAACACCCTTTTGTTCATTTATCAGCTGGCTGAAGACCGACCAGCTGAGCTTCTACTGGTACCACTTTCTTCAGAAGGGTAGCCTGTGTTTCCATTGTCCCTCTAAAGCAGTCAGAAGACATCTTGCACCTCTGCAAGTTCTACAAGCCTGTATACCACAGCACAGGCACACACACACACACCAGTGTTCATTTCCACCATGCATTTCTACCTTGAAGACAAGCTGAGAAGACAGTTCAATCTTCCCAAAGTCTGAACAGAGCTACCACAGCATATTTTTCCGTAAGAGCTGAGCCCATAAAATTGCTATTAAAAGCAAAGGAGTAGGGGTTGGAATGGCAATAGAATGAGATAAGCAAATGACAGTCCAAAACATACTTGCAACAGAAGATTAATTTCATTCTCTTCTATGTATGCAAAAAAAGGCAACAAGTGACAGCTGCCTCAAAAAAAAAAAAAAAAAAAAAAAGCAAACTTTGTGTAAGCCTGGAAGCAAGATTAAACAGAAAATACATGATGGACCCTTCTTCTTCAAATGGCTTCCCCGTCCTCACCTTGTTTTGTGGGGAGTTTCACTGAGCTCAACAGGATTTTTTCTTGTGTGCTTTGTGTGCAGGTGTCTACAAGATCAAGACTCAGATGCTGACCCATTATTTTACTAATTCCAAGACTCATTCCAATGCCAAACATGAGAGAGCAGTGTTTAATATAGTATTACATGGTTTCAAAATGAATCAAATGCATAATCAATTTTAAGCAATGAAATTTTGTGCTTAACTGAATTTCAAAGGCCACTGAAGTTCAGCTCTAGCCCTTCAGCTGATTGTCTAGACAACTCACTGCCTCTCTAGTAGTCAGTAGTGATGGACAGGTAACCCAAAATCTCTATCAGAGAGCTGAAGAGCAAAATGCTTCTTATAGAAGTAAACACTTTCAGAATAAAAAACTACATATTTTGTCAATTATAATACAAATAAGCAAAATCATATCCGAAGTTCAGACTTTCTTGTTCTAAACACAGTAGTTTTCCATAAAGAGATAAGTTTGCTCATACATGAGAAAGGGGAATGAAAGCTGGGGTACCTCCCACCTAGTGGTACCCAAATGCAATAGGATCCAACAAATCATATCTCCAAAAGCAGATGTTCTTGAATTTCGCACTCCTTCCTCAGTCACAGTAGGCAAAACCATTATTAGGTTCTAATAAAAAAAAAAAAAAAAAGTTTCATGCTTATGAGTGTATACAACGTTTTAAAAGGGGTGTAAAGACTGTGTCACTGTCTTCTGCATTCTTGCTTTAATAAGAAACTTCTTAAACTTTTACATAATGCTTCTTGTTATGTAAATATCGATTTTCTCTTCTGTCTTATATCATTTTCAATAGAGCAGTATTTGATAGGATTTTCTCCAAAAGCAACCCAAATATATATATATATAGAAAATATTTAGAAGATGCAATGCATCGGTGATGCTTTATTATATTTTCTCCTATGAGTACGTCCTGAAATTTGGGCAACCCACTACAAGAAAGCAAACAACCTCTAACAACAAGAACTTACTCCTTGCAAAAACCTCCACGCGGGTCCCCAGAGAACAGGACAATCTTACCACTCCGTGGAACAGGCTCCAAACCACTGAAGCAAGTGCGAGCTAGATGGGAAGAGTTAAATAAAGCTGCTAAAATTCAGCAGCATTGCGGGCTATTCCAGACTACGGTTACTATAACCTACACTGGGTGTCCTCTGCATAAGCACCAGTGTGACTTTGTGGACTGCTGAGACTCAGTCTGTTGCAACTGGCATAAGTTGCCACAGGCGAGTAATCACAAGAAACTGACCTTGGCAAAAGCACATTTTACACTTCACTGCTGTTCAACTGTGTTAAACTAAAGAGAGAGCAAGTGAGCACGAGGGAAAGCGGGAGGGAGAAGGAACAAAGGGGGACAGACAGAAAGCATAAAAGTGATCGCAGCCATTTTCAGCTTTACCTGCAGATCCGACAGAGGTACGCCGGCCGCCTCCAGCGCACAGCCCTACTGCTCGTGCTCATGCAGGCCTGCAGGTTATCGTTTCTAAACCAGGGCTTCAAAGGGAAAGGGGGGGGTGAGGAGCAGAATTAATTACTAAATAACGAATTAATACCTAAAAAAAACCTCACCACCTCATAACAAGGAAAAATCAAAGTAAAGAAGGCAATTACAACTCCACACTTCCCTACTACCAGATTATGGACTGAATGAG
Organism: Netta rufina; assembly: GCF_964035555.1. Lineage (NCBI taxonomy): Eukaryota > Metazoa > Chordata > Aves > Anseriformes > Anatidae > Netta > Netta rufina. The sequence continues at coordinate 103,947,501 of NC_140124.1, forward strand.
GATTAATGTTCTTTCTCCCTGTTTGGCTACACTGCTTTTGGAATAAAGACCAAATGCATTCCTCAAGGTGTGCAAGACATTTCAGTCCTGATTTTCAAGTTTCAGTATGACCTTGACTTCAGAGGCTCTCAGCAGCCTGGCAGCAATTAGCAGGAACTAGCATGGCAGAATTCCCCCTGCTATACATGAAGTCGTGTCCTGTCCTCACCACCTTCTAAGTTTCCTTTGGTTTAGATCAGTTATCTCCCTGTCATGTATTTTTGTTTCTGCATTTGACTTTTTGGTATTGATTACCACATCTCCAAAGAAACAGGACCTGGCAGAGCAAAGTGGCGCAGAATCCTACGATTAGCACTAACCCACATCCTGATCAAGCTTCAAAGCAAGCTTAAACACAAAGATCTAACCTGGCGAGTATTCTGGGTTTCTAGGACGTTCGGCCGTTGGAGCAAAGCACACAGAAGCTTTGTAGGAGTTAAAAAAGAACCCAATCACTCTCCAATTAGGAAGTGCACAAGGTACACAAGTCTAGACAGAATAAAATAAGACTGCATGCATTTTATATCTCAGTTACCTTACCACTCTTAGGTCAATGACTTACGGTCCTCTAAAAAGAAAACCCACCTACTATATGCAGGTTCCCTTCCAAATGCTGAAAGTTGCTCCTCTCCCGTGTACATCGTTTCTCTACTCCTCATCTGGTCCCACAATTAACTCAAAAACCCTACTGCAAAAGCCAGACATTGCCCCTCTCACATATCCAAACCTTTTACATCTGTGTGCGTCTCCATTCCCCTATTCCAACTCCACTTTTCTCCACTTCAGTCCTTCAAATGTCATTACTCTCAGTAGGCTGAAGAAAAGTGACTTTTTTTTTGACACGGCTATGTTATGACCTCAAACCATGCCCATCTGAGTGAGAGCCATCGTGGTTTAATGACCTCCACTGTCACTGGCCGGGGAGATACAAGAGTGAGCCCTGACAGCAGATGGCTGATTCACACACATTGGCGTTCAGCAATTCAACAACGACACGATCACGCCTAGTCTATGAATTATATAAGCAGCAATTCCATGAAGCATAACTTAAAATTTCAAGGGACTCAAGTACTTCCAAGCCTGAACTTCAGATCTGGGTCAAAAAGGTGTCAGCTGTGGATCTGCAGAATTTTAATCATCTCACCAGATTGTAGCTCTCTTTCTCACAAATAAATGATGTTTGGAAGGCCCACAGGCATGCTTTGTGACAACAAGCCAGGACTCTGCCTTAGGGGGCAGGATGGGCTACCAAATCACTCGCTTCTTCTATGTGGCATGTAAGAAAATTTTGCAATGTCTAGGCTGGGAGTAAACTGCTGTCTGTTTTATTTTGCTGACTGTGCACTTGGACACAAAATTTAATTAATCAAATTTGTACCAGCTTAGTCCTATAATAATTAGCTATAGAAGCTGAAAAAATAAATCAGAAAGATTGCACTAGTTCTGCAGCAACTACATTATACTTTCAGGTTCAGCTATGATTTGGTCACCATTTCTCACAACGGAGCACAGCAAAATAAAGAAAAGAGTGACAAGAAAATAAGTACCTGAAAGGTATTCAGAAAGAACGTTCATGTTTACTATCCCCAAAGTAAGCATACCATCATATTACACAAGAGCACCCTCAGCTGAAAGCAGGAATGTAATGTCTTTTACGTATTCAATCCATAACCTAAACAGGTTATTGAATTATGCTCTCTCTCTGTAACTGCCTCTCAGACTCTGACACTGCATCACGTTTCAGAAGGACTTGTCATTCAATGCCAAATGAGCCATCTGACTTCAGAATTCAGCAACTAGGATCCCATTTTCAAGTCATTTTTCTCAGTAGGTTAAACAGTAATATTAACAGGGTCTTCCACATCCTGGCAAATAATTAGCAATATACTAGCTGCTCCAAGCATATCGCTTCTGCCCCTTCCTTCTGCATCACTTTCACCTGAGAGATTTCCTGGAAACCAATATATTTCCACAAAAATTTCCAGAACTAATAAATCAAAATATGCCAGTATCTAAAAAATACGAGTAACGTTCAGCTACAGTTATGCATATGAATACCTATCTATACACACACATCAAAACATGCCTAAATACATAATCGCAATCAAATATGTATCAGAAAGATCACTTCATTATTCAGCCAGGCTGAAATGTTACTGGCATGAGATTAATTTGACTAAAGTATTCCTCTACTAACAAAAGAATAGCTTGTTTGAATTATATTTACCTTTCTGAAAGTGTTTCAGAAAGAAAAGTCTTGTCTAGTTTAAACTCACCCAATACAACATAGTGATATCCTTGAAGTTCAGGGAGTCTGGAGATTCTTCCTGTTCCTTCTGGTTATGAATATAGAGCGTGATCTACCAGAAAAATAAAAGAAAATAAAGTGAAAAAGACATTTGGCAGACAATCCTTCATGTTCTCAATGGGTCAGTATTTTCAAGATCCTTACAAAACACTGTGCTGCCTCCGGAAGATCAGTCACTACTGGAATTCCAGAAAGATTTCACACCAGATTGTGTTCTTTCTTAGGTATCTCAATAAACCACACCAGCAATTCATTTTTTCACCCGAGATACTCTGGGGCTCTCTTCACCATCTTAAGCACAATATATTTAAATGATAGGCCTGATGCTCTTATTTTAAAACTGTAACATACAGATTGCATTTTCTGCTATAAATTTAAATGTAGTGTCAGGCAATTTGTAACTTTGTTTGAACTTACATTTAAGATTACTAAACTAAAATACAGGTTACAGATCCTGTGCTCTGAAATGCTTTTAATGCACTTCACAAAACTGATAACAACCCCTGAAACTTAAGTAAAACCATGAAAAACATAAAATACCCTTTCTCCCATTAGATAGTCCATTTAATCAACAGCTATTCGTGCATGGGTTAAGTACTCAACAACTTTGCTGAATAAAGATCTTTTAGTCTAAAAACAGCTGTGGGAAGTTCAGCAAACTTTGTTTTCTGCAGTCTTCTGCTAACTCTGGGATTTCCACTTTCTAGGTGACTTTGCTTTTTCCTGATAGCATGCTGAACATGTAACTTTGCAGATATTTACTCTGTATAATGTCACCACAATCCTTCTAGCTCTTTCAGTAATAATAACAAGCAAATTCGCAAAAGCTTTGTGATTTCACAGGCATGTGTGTGCCTCTCTCTCGGTACCCAGGCCGCCTTGCCAATATGTAGGATTAAACTTTTTCCAAGGTTGAATAAGCCACCATCTGTCTATCTTGTGTGGTGCTGTGCGCCATCCGGGAGACTTGTCCCTTAGAGCATGTTTCTACCATATGTCACTCCTGAGTGATCAGCTATGCCAAGACATTAGGGAAAAAATGACTAAGTCTAGCTGGAAAACCCGTTCAGAATTCCAGAGGAGGTTTGCCAAGGCTGTATTTGCAAATAACTTCGCATCCACCAATTTCTGCATATCTTGTATGTAACAATTAATAAACTTTACCTGAACTGACGAAATTACTTAGATGATGTACTGCCCTCAGTTGTCTAGAACTCATGGGCTTTTTAATAAGCCAAAAGACTCAGGTATGATGTGTTTTCAAGGAAAATACACAGAACTGTTACAGAAGAATTGTGATTTTTATCATAACAAAGGTAAGCAGGAAGGGAGGAAAACAGACACAATATATTTCAAAAAGACCCTACTTGGTATTTTAAAGCCACAAGTTAGCAACTTCTTTCAAAATAATCACCTAAAAATACCTAAGGCAACTGAACACAAGACTTCTTCCTAAGAAATAACTGTATTTAAAGTGCTTACCTGCACGCAAAGTAATCAGCTAAACTAAATTTTATACCACCAATATATCATAGTTCATGCCATTAGAATTTGTCTAATAAAAATATGATTCTACCCAATTTCAGATTTAAAGAACCATTTTATGTTCCAACTCCTCAATTATTAAATTAAAGATCAAGCCAGCATTGTTCTGATGGCCAGCTCAAGGCTGCTCATTTACATAACTGACTTTCAAGGGCACTTAATTATGCAGCAATTAATATCAACGAAGAATCTACCAGATCTTCTAGTAGAGCATTAAGGAAGATTTTCTTGAAAACACTGAAAGAAATCAGTAAATAGTAACTACAATCTCCCTGAGTGAGTTCAGCATAGGAAAGAAAATCTATTCCTAATGACAGCAGCAAAATTATTAAATACCAGTAGAAAAGTTATAGGAATTTTTACATTTAGTGAAAAAGGTGAGATGAGGGGCAATACCAAAATCCAACAGAGGATGTTCATGCAGGTACAAGGGTCCTTTGCCTGCTTTTTTTGCTTTTGGTTTGGACGATCACTGAAATAAGGGGAAGATGTGAAATATGAATTCACTACAGCCTCTTGGGATCTGTGGGATGACAAAGGGCAACAAAAAGCAGAGCAAGTTCATGCTACATGAAGAAAATAACTGAAAAGTGATGATTATTACAGGAAATTGAGATAAATTATCGCCTCTGAAGGGATTACTTTCTTTTTACATTTATCTAATTTAAACAGTCTGTCTATGCAGAAAAAGTGAAACTTGAAAACATGAGGGTATTTTATCCAGATCACAAGAAACAAATTAAGCTGTGAAGTAACAAAAGCCTCGTACAGCAAGGCTGACCTGAGGACCAGAAAAAATAGAGGAAAAGAAATGTACAACTGTTAAGTGGGACTGGATCGCTAGTCCATATAAAACACTACACGGCTCTGAAGCCACGGTACCTTTGGAAGGCTTCAGCTCCACCCTGGCCCACTCGGGCAGCCTGAGGTGTTCCCACTTCCCAGCCAGAAGACACCAAAAATGCTGGTTCTGCAACACCTGCTCCGTGCTGACCCTTCCCTCTCAGTGTGAAGGTACATCTGCTCTGCCTGGCATAGAATCACAGAATATCCTGAGTTGGAAGGGACCCACAAGGATCATTGAGTCCAACTCCTGACTCCACACAGGTCTACCCAAAAATTCAGACCATGTGGCTAAGTGCACAGTCCAAACACTTCTTAAACTCTGACAGGCTTGGTGCAGTGACTACTTCCCTGGGGAGCCTGTTGCAGTTTGAGACCACCCTCTCGGTGAAGAACCTCTTCCTGATGTCTAGCCTGAACCCCTCCTGCCTCAGCTTAACACCATTCCTGTGGGTCCTATCGCTGGTCACTAAAGAGAAGAGATTGGTGCCTGTCCCTCCACTCCCCCTCATTAGGAAGCCGTAGGCCATGATGATGATTCTCCTGGTTCTTCCACCTACTGTAGGTGCATCTTCCCTTTGGTATGAAATGGTGACACACAAGTTACAAGTAACCTAGTGTGTACTGCAGATGGGAAAAAGAGGAAGGGTGGGAAATTTGTCAGAAGTTGCCAATTTGGATTTTTTTTTTTTTTTTTTTTTTTTTTACTCTGGATGAGCACTTGCACTATGAAGCAGGTAAAGAGCTTCCTCGCAGAAGCAGCAGCCCCATAGCTTCATAGCTTCATCCCCTGCCTGAAGTACATCAGAGCCGATAGTTTCTCCTACAACAGTTGTTATGAATATCCTCACACATCTGCATGAAAAATCTATGAAGTAAACAATATAAAGGGAGAAAATACTGAAAGGGGAAGAAAGATGACTTTGTTCTTTCTCTTCATGTTCAGCTGAGGATGCTCAGGATCTATGAATTGTTTCTCCCACAGCAGTGTAGATATACAATCAAGAATCCTAAGAAAAACAACACTTTTGAATTTGATTTAATCAGGATGAGTCCCTCAGAAGTGCTCAGCACTACAGGCAGCATTACTTCGTGTTCCACTTTAAACAAGTGGCGAGCTTCACCACTCGCTGTTCTCACCAACTTTTTAGGAAACTTTCCTATGTTCCTGGAATCCATGAGCTTGGGACTCGAACAATCGCATTTAAAAAGCATTCCTTCATGAATAAAATCACTCTGTGGCACAAGGAAACAACACTATTACATAAATGCAAAACTTAACTGAAACATCTGCTGCTAAATTTAAGAGCAGGACAAGTAAAAGGCAGCTACAGTGAGGTCTATTTCCACAGGAAACCTCATTTAGAGGGGAAGACTGCAGAGAAAGTGTTTACAGACGACAAAGGCTCTCTGAGAACAAGGCCAAGCCGTAAGAGTTGCTATATTCTCTGAGCCACCCATCTGCAGGATATTTCCAATTTTCCTACATTCATTCATCAAAGTTCATTCCCCAGTAGAGGCTTTGGGCACTAACTGGCAAGAGGGTTGGTTGATTTTTTTTTGTTTGTTTTTTCTTGTGTTTTTTTTTTTTTTCCACTGACCAAGTTGTAAAGGAGAAAATAGAGTGTGGTGGGAAGCTATGAAATGTCACTAAAAACCCCAGAGGAGCCAATCCTCTAATAAAAAGTCAACTCTGCAAGCACAACGGTATGACAACATAGAAAGAGCTTGTTGCTCAAAATAGTAATGCAATATTAAAACAAAACGCAGTCCCTTTTCTCATCAGTAATCGGCATCCATAAATCAGCTCCAAGAAAAAGAACAGCTCCCTACCTGTGATGTAAATGTAACTTGAGGTTTATTAAGTTACCTTTGTTAGGGGATCAAAAATAGGCATTGGCGTGGGGGGAAAAGTAAATAATAAAAAAATAGGTTGTTTTTTCCAAGCAAAGAGATAAAGCGATTTCCCTCATATCTTTCCTCTTCTTCACATCCCCCCTCCTCCACACTGAACCCAAGAAAATCTGCCATTGCTTTAGGTCAAAGGAAAAACAGGCCCAGCTGCCGTAAGCCAAACAACGTACAGGTTTGCTATCTCCCCTGCTGTTTTGGCTCGAGCTCTTCAGACTGGAAAATTCAGAAGCACGATCTCCCAAGCTCTATAAATGCCAGAACCATCTAAGAGGAAAATAGGACAAGGCCACCCCCAGGCAAGTTTGTACTAAAATCTGCTGGCTGCGAGGCAAAAATACAGTAAACATCACATAGGGACAGACTGCTCCTTGGAAAATATTCCACACGAACAATGCAGCTTCCAAAGAAAGGTTGCGCAGATGCGACTTCTGGAGGAAAAAAAAAAAAAAAACGCAATGTTTTAAGATCTTTGTGGGGAGTTAGCAAGCTAATGGCACACTCAGCAAATCGTGTGACAGGCAATATGCTTTTGACATTAATCCAAAGAAGAGATGTAAAAGCGACATTGAACGTTCCCTACAACGCGCTAACAAATGCGGTGTCCTAGAGTAGTCCTACAGTTCGCTCAGGAAACATCTTCTTTGTCTGACAATTGATCCCATGGAACAAAACAAGGAATAATAAGCAATTAAACCATCAATATTTTCTTGTCTTCTCAGGGACAAAACTTTAAGTTACATTTTTGCAGTCCTTGAGATATGATCTTTACAGCTGATTACTGTATGTTTTAATGTGCTCTGTATTGACTCAACCTAGAAAAACAAGCCAAAAACACGAGTTGAAACATCCTTTTTTCCTGTGTAGCTCCAATTTGCAGTAGCAAGAAGCTAAACAACATGCTCTCCTCCAGATGGCTGAAATAAAAAGAACACTCTTTCTGATTAATTAGGAAACAAATGAATCTGCTGTTAGCACAACAAGTTACCATCAGGAAACCTGGGCTCCCACTAAACTTTGGTATTCATGCTTGCTCGGCAACTGTGTTCAGGACCTCCCCAAGATCTGTCTCTCATTTCAGAAGCAAAACATTACAAGTCCATCAAAGTACCACACCAAATACTGCATTGGTATTTATATGTATTGGTATTTATATTATATACTACAGACAAATAATCCTGCATGAGAGAGAAGTTTCCTAAAAGAGAAAACATCCATCGGAATAAAAATGAATGGAGGCCTTGTTGAGCTGTGAGAAACCACAACTGGCAGAGTCTCTGTGTAGAAACTCATTCAGGGTTCAACGAGCAATGAAGGCTCATGCGTGCATACTCCAGCCCTCCAGCTGGTCCGGGAAACCGAAATCCCCAGACTAGATAAAGCACAAGGAGCAAGGGTGTGACAGGCCAAGCAACAGAGGCCAGCCCATGGTTCTCTGACAAGGCTGCCAAGTTAACATCTCCAGTGAAGGTTCATGGAAATAGAGTGCAGGCACTGGGGATGGAGGGGGAAAAAGGTGCTAAGTGTACACAACACACACAAAACACAGGCACACGCAACGTGTTGCAATAGGTGCTGCTACTGATGCAAGTCTCCTGAGGAAGGAGGGTACTGAGCTCACCCAGCTCGGGGAGGTGAGGAGGGCTGCACCAACACGTTTTCAACATCCTCGTCATTCCTCTGCTTTCAGGGGAAGACACTCGTAGTTTCAACAACACAGTTTGAGCTCAAAACTGAGCTCAAGAACTATTGAAGAGAAACATACCATGTTGTTAAGATGATGATACCGAGGCAGTGAGATTCCAGATTTCTAGGCATGAATAACTATTTTTATGCCCCAAATTTGGGACCCAATATTTCAGTGTAGCAGTGGCTAAAGGAGGAACGCTTGAGAAGAAGCCAGCAACTCACTGGGAAGGAAGCAGCCGCATCTGGGGGCTAAGACACCATTCTGCCACTGCCTCCAATGAAGAGCACCATGCCTTAAGAGGACATATATATAAAAGCCCTTACAAAATAGAATACTCCTGCTACGTGCACAACTGAAGTTATCAAACACACTGAGAAAATTATTTTCTAGGGGCAAAGAGAACAGTAGAAACATTTACCGGAAACTAAATCCACAAGTAATTTTTGATAATCCAGGTACCTCTGAATCCTCTGAAATAATTGAGGAAGCTGGGAGACTAAATAAGAAAAAAATAAAAATCCTTCTTCACACATGAAAAGTTATAATATTATACACAGTTATAATTAGTATTAATTCAGCTAAATGTGCTAATCTCACTTTTCCTTATAGACCTATAATAGTTGTCTACTGCAGGTAATAAAAGACAACCAAAAACTGTAGTAGTCCATGAAAACACTAACGTTTCAAAGTGCACCCATCCACTACATCAATTACAGAAAAAAATTGACTTTTTTGAGCACATAGCATCAGAAAGTAGATCCACATAAACTTTCAAACACAATATTCTTTGGCACTTTGTTTCACAAAGACCCACCTCTTTCTTCTTGCTTATACTCTTTTTCATAGCACCTAGGACTTGTGTTGGAAGAGACACTGAACAGTCACACCTGTCCACCCTCTCCTTTCACTCATACATGTAATATTGCATACCTCAAGCACACACTCCAAATCTCTTCTTCCCAGGATAAAGAAAGACAGTTTACTCTGTACGTAAGCTTTTCTGCATCTGTTATGACTGCTTTCTCTACATTTTTTCCAGCCTACTGTATCATTGCTGGTTGAGGGGACAGAAATTGCACATACTACTCAAGATGCTGGTGAGCCATGAATTCACACATCAGCAACAATGATGATGTCCTGTTTTACTCTCTTTTCCTTTATTAACAACACCTATCATGTGATTTGCTCTTCTGATAAGTGCAGAGCTATGTGTTCATTTTACACTGCTGTTTATCATAACCAAGTCATGCATGATAATAGTCAGCTCAAAGCTCATCACTTTTTAGCGAAACTGCAGTTATTTCTCCCCCTGTAGATCACTTTCCATTTATCTGCATTAAATTTTACCTGCAATAACTTTAATTACTATTCTACTATCCAGTCACACTGCTTTCTCCAGCATTCCTCCAACTCCTTATGGTTCACTCCAACCTCACTACCATGACCATGTTAATATCATCAGTAAACTTTCCCTCTTCATTGATAAGCTCCTTTTCCCATGTACCTGCTGAGTACACCAGTCCCTTGGTTGGAAGGGACCACTGCCAGAAGGGACCACTTATTCCTGGCCTTATTATTCCCACCTTTTAACAACATGTTAGTCCACAACCTGACCCTCCTTCCAGAGTCTCTGAATGTCTTCCAGGTTTTTTTATTCACTTGCACATTCACCCCTCTCAAAGGGCCTCAGTGAGTTTGAAAGGTGCCATTTTCCTTCACAAAAGAAAAGTTGACTCTTCCTCCAACAATTATATCCATTTCAGGTAACACATTTGAAAATACCATCTTATGAAGTATAAATTATCCTTGAAATCGATGAATTCTCTAGCTTTGCAGACAAGACTTCAGGGAACTAAGTAATATACTTTTATGATATTTTTTGTCGTTGTTGTTTTTGTTTGGTGGGTTTGATTGGTTTTTGGTTGGTTAGTTTGGAGGGTTTTTTTTTGTTCGTGTTGTTAAAAAGATCCATAAGCATTTCCTTATTTTAAAGCCAAATAGCCATGGCATGTATGGTATCACTAAACTCTCCCTTTCTATACAGCTTTGTATATGGCTAAGAAGTGGAAAAGGCACAGTAACAACAATTACTCCTCTTGTAACTCTTCTATGAAGACAAGCCCTTATTCATTTTTCTAACATTTTTTAATCTCTAGAATAAAAAGCAAGCAAATATAAAAAATATAGTAATTATTAGAACAAATTACCTATTTTTTATTGCTCTTTGGCAGATGTGCAGAACTGCTGACAACTGCATAGCACCAGAACATTTTTTGACTCAGCAAGTTACGGCTTCTCCCAAGTCTTCTGCTTGTTCCTAGATAAGTTTCTACCATTCTTTACCAGATTAATAGACTAATTTCCCCGTTGGCTCATTTTAGCTGGTTACTAAGTTAGCTACACAGGGAACTGTGTGCTTCCAACCTCCCATCCTACCTGTTTCCTGCTAACATACCACAGAAGGCTATTCAGGGGTATTCACTGGGGTATTCAGGGTATTCCCATCTGAACTTTGAAAAGATCTGGCTTTTATAGAATTCAGATTCTCAAATTCACATAAGTTAGAGATGGGAAGCTGATGTCCCTTACTCCTGTGTGTTTCTCCATTAATAAAATGCATGACCCAACCCTAACACTTACATTTGAAACCTGCAAAGACTCCTCTCATAAAAATACCCTCCTAATATTTATGTTAGCCCTATCTGTCAGACTCTCAGTGTCTTTGATACCATCGTTTTTGGGCTCTTTGTACGTGGCTCGTTCACAAGAACAGTGGCCTGAAACTCTGAAGACCACAGGACAAAAGTACTGGCACCCTCTATTTACATTGCATCTCACACCAGACAACCGGTTTTTGAACAAGCTAAAAAGACGAGGAAAGCAACACTGAAAATTTCAACAAAAATGTGACTTCATCACTAAAATCTCCCTTTATTTGAGCTGTCTTGTTGGTTTCATTGGATGGAGAGGCAGAGAGTTCTGTAAACAGATTTGCTAGTTTCCGCATGTGATGCCAAATTTCCATCCTGCGGAACCAATTTTAAACAGCAAAAAGTCTCTCTTCCCATCCTCTGTTCCTCAGTGTCATTCTTATTAAGGATACAGAGAAAAAGTTGAATGGAAATGAGCTAGTCACAGCGGGGGGGCAGAGGGAGGGTTAAATCCAAATGTTAATATTTTTTTAAAAATTGTTTCAACTTGCCAAAAACTCCAGATCGCACTGATCTGTAACTCTTCCTTTCTTGCAGCTACGGAAAGTTTTTAAACTGAAGACTGCCAGAAATGACCTTGTTATAAACTGGAGTTCACAGTTATTTTTCTGGAATTTTGTCTCAGTAACTTTTAGCTCAAGCAGTTCTCATGAAAACATTTCCAAACCACCAACTTGGCTAAATATTTCCAGTAAAACAAAATAATCCCCAGTTCCTAAATACAACTCTACTTTTTTATTTTATTTATTTTACTTTACTTTATTTTTACTTTACTTTATCCTTCAGAAAACTAATAAGCTTTAAAAAATAGTAAAGACAGAAAAGGGAGAAAGGAGACAAAAAAAAAAAATATGAGTACTGCAAGCAGCATCTAATGTCTCTGGGTTATAGCAGACGCAGAACTGGAAATGGAGATGAGATATGGGAAATAAATCTCCCACAAGTATTAATAGCAATAGCAAATAAATAAATAAAGGCTGTCATTCGAAATAGCATAGTACCTAACATTTTCCTAGTAAAAAGCTCTCAAGCAGATCTGGCCAATGTTAGCCCACGCTTACAGACAGAGTTTCCACACAAACACAAAGGACCCCAGAACTGGGAGAGAAGATCTGATGGACTTCGTATTAACATTTTGTTTAGCTTTTCTGGAGCAGGAGTGCAAAGAAATCATTTATTACAATCCTTTCCGTATCTGTCAGATGTTGCATGTTTTATGTAACTATCACACATTTGGCAAAGTCTTCCTACCTACCCATATGCTAGGGAAAAGCTCAAACTGTGGAAGAAAAACCTTCCTCCACAAAGTAACTTGCCTCTCTTACAGGAACTGCCACTCACACATAGGGCTGCAAGGTCTCTGCACCCTCCTCTAATCACTAGGACTGATATTTCCACATAATCTGACATCCACCCTCCCTGGGAAGCTGAACTGTCAGTCCTGGATTGCACAGAAGGTAATAAAGAAGTTGTACGGGATCACTGCATGAATAGGACCAGAACACAGATGCAGTATGATGGCAGCAAGCCCTCATCCTTGCACCCAGCCTGACTTTTTCCAAACACAAGTGCCAGGTATGTTTGCATGACAGGCCAGTCCATCACCATCATCAGTGACCAAGTCCTGAAAACCGACCAAAAAGGTGCCCACGTTCAGGATCCCACACCCCAGACTTGGTGGTAGTCATCGGGGTGGCTCCAAGGGGTAAGCCACCCAGCGTACACTCTTCTGCTTTCAGCAGCTTTCCCCTCCAGCAGAAGAGGTCTGGCTCTGATCTTGAGTTCAAACTTCATTCATCATGTGTAGGAAACCAAAGTAAACAAGCTCCATAGATAGCCCTAAAATTGGCATTTTCCAGCTTTTCACTACAGTACACAGGGAACATGTCAGGAGTTGTGCCAATCAGGGCTGCCCACAGAATACCCCAGCAGAAAGGCATGAGGAGTACATGTACGAAACTAAGGAGAAACACAAGAGGGCATGCCACAGGGCACTTACAGCAAACATTGAGAAAAAAAAGAAACCCTCCAGTTGCAGAAGTTGCAGGAAAAAAAGATCTGTAAAGCAAATACATACATTTATTTTAAAACTGTGATACACTTGAGTTAATAAGAACTCAGAGAGTCCGTGATCGCAGCAACCATGGCAGGATTTCTGAAAGGGAAGCTGAGGAGCCAGTGTTTTGAGAAGAGCAGGTGAGCTGTCAAGTGGGGAGGTCTCAACATGATGTTTCAATGCATGTGTTGAAATCAGTGCTAAGCCCATCCATGAAACAGGAACAGAGAAGGTATTTGAAGAATAAAGAGACAGCACTCATTTGTTGATCTAGAAAACAAATCCTACATGGAAGCATGACAGACTAAGGAAGAGATGGACAGATGAACAACAGTATGCTGTGTTAGAGACCCACAGGATAAAAGTAACTTGTGATTGAAAAGGTTCCAGCCGAAGTCCTACAATGCCCTATTCAGCCTCTGTAAAGGAAATGGGAAGAAATCCTTGCACCCTACCCTGCTGGCCCACCTAACCACAGCTGCAACACTAGATCTGAGGTTGATAGGCAGAAGAAAACTTCAGTGAGCAGAAAAATATTATAATAATAACCTCCTGTCAAGTAAAAGGGACTGTAAGAGCCTCTTGCCACGAAGTTTTGCCCTTCTGTTATTTCTAACACTGTACCAAAGCACTGGATATTAACTTCTAGAAAACACACAAGCTGGACAAGCTCAAGGGAACAAGATTTTTTTTGCAGTGCTGATGCCATATTAAGTAAGAAGCGTAGGTTTTATTCAAGTAATATTAAACTCTGTAAGCAAATTGATTTCAAAAAGCCAGTAACAGCCTGCAGAAGGGGCAGTTTGGTTTCTATGCCTGAAAATCATGGAAACTAATAGCGAGTTCTGGGAGGTACGTTAAAGATACTGAGTTTCTGAGAAGCCTTTTTTGGCCCGGTGCTATACAAGCAGAAGGCACATTTGTAGAAATGCAGACTGTGAAAAATACTCTTGATTCACAAATACACCAATACACTAGATGTACTAGATAAATTTTTCGACCTTCCTAAGTCTCCCAAGTATACTCTGTATAATATGCTCACTTACAGTGATGACAAAGCAAGAAGTGACTCTCCAGAGTCTTCTAATGATTGACACAGGCACAGAAAACAAAGACATCAACTCACCAGTAATTTTCCAACAGCCAATTATTTCACCCTTGTTTAAGTAAGCATGAAGATTGTAAATTAAAGTATTCTGACATAGACATATACTGAATCTCTGCTCCACACTGTTTATGATCCTGTTCCCAATTTAGGTTTTAAGTCAGCCAATGATGATGCAACCTGCGTTTTTAAAAGAAGTCCTAAATGATTTCAGAAAAAGAGACCTAACCCTACATATCATGCACAGCCTTAATAGGAATTACACTTTCCTGTGATCTAAGGAGTTTCTCTTGTAAGATTTCTCTTTGTAGGTGCATAGGAACCTGTGTTTTGAACACCCTCTAAGACCACCAACTTTCCCCAAAAGAAACAAAATCACCTCAGGAGATATGCAACACATTCTGTTATAGAAACTATGGAAGAAAATCATTTCACAAGGGTACAGTTCTAAGAAAAAATAAGATAAAGGCAAAATAAAGTAAGTAAAAAACATAATTATTTGTGAAGAAAATTGTGGAAAATAAATATATACATGTCAAAATGTCTGCAATAACTAGGTTTTTCTCATACGCACCTCAGGCAAATTTGTAATACAACTGTATCTTGGTATCAAATATATCCTCTCGTTACACTGTATTACACTCAATATACTGGATTAAGTATTGATTTGATAGCCACATATTGCATATATGCTACACACTGTACTTGGAAAGGACAGAACTCCACCTACTACTCTGCTCCCTAAGCCCACTTCCTACAAGGCAGTCACACCAACATCTCATGACTGGTACTTTTCATCAACCTGTTGTCAAACCCCCTGAATGCAAATAGTCGTTTCCACATTTCTACAGTGTTGATAGTCTAAATCCTAATTTGACCCTATGGATTCCTTTTAAATATTACAAGTATATTAAGAATATAAAAATATCTGTGCCAAACAATAGTTTTGGTTATGCCACTCAACATATCTGTAGGGCCAAACATACATCTACAGAACGTGCCCAATCTTCCCAATTGTAGGTGCATTAAGGCTTGAAAAGAAGTGTACTGAGCACAGCAGGATGGAACAACTTGGTCAACCATGCCACAGTGCTTCTCCACTTCTGAACGTCCTGCAGCTTACATGACCTCTGAAATCTTCTGCACAATGTTTACTCACTCAACTACAAAGAACGTAAGCAATTTAAAGAACCAGTAATATACCTGTTTGACATAATAAGACTACAGAAACAGGCTAATGAATTAAAGAAGTGCAAAAAACAAAAGGAGTCCGAGTCCTCCACAGGATGAGCAGAGCACTTGGAGTTTCATGCACGCGTGAATAGATCAATCCTCTGAGATGGTGACAGGGCCTGTACATCAGTGCTATCTGGTAGACTTGCTAGGACTCAAAACCAGTTAACATCACATGATTTACAAGGTTTCCAAGTACTCGCCTCCATTTCTGACTTGTTTGATGGCACTAAAAGACCACTCAGCAAACCATACCACAGGAAATGAAACTCCCACTGGCTGCCTGGAGAAACTACGTTTAGCTGAGCAACAGCAAGTGAACCAACACAACGCTCATTGCCACACCTGTGACGCTGAGGGGGGGATGACAATCCCTGGGGACACGGTGAAGCAAAACATGGGTAAAAATAAGTAAATTTATGTATGTGGAATATATTCTCTGAAGTGGCTCTCATGAAACTCACGGGAACTTTTGAGAAGAACTTAGAGCATCTTTCATAAACAACTTCATCTGTGAAACCACTTAAAAAATGGAGGGAAAAAATGATCTACTGGTAGCTGTGCCTGTGAATTTGTTGGCATCTTATAAAACTCTAAATAATCTATCTTAAAATGATATCAACTTCTAGAAGACCAAAATTCCTTGAGAATTATTCTAACCTACCAGTAGAACTTCAGAAGTGATCTCTCTTCTCATCCCGGCATTTGCTTTTTCTGATGTGCAGAGAGCTACTTTCTTGTTCCATGTCACTGGGCTTCTGCTAACCCATTAAAATCATTACCATAGAATAAGGCAACATTTTAAAATCAACATAAAATATTAGAAATATTTCAGCAGCTTTAGGATGTGCAACTATTTGTGATTTGGTCAGTTCCAAAAATAGTTAGGTCTGATTATGTCACTTTATTAATGGTATCAGCACGGTTCCACCTGCACAATCGAGAGCCAAGCAAGGGAGAAGGGGCAAGAACAGAAGAAAATGTGTGAAAATCACAAGGAAAAGCAGAGAACACATTCAAGCCATTTTGGAAACTGAAAAAAAAAAAAAGGCAGTTAACAAAAAATGTATTTCATAAGAACGTAGTCTGTTTTCCCAGACAGTTGTATTTTTGTCCATGGATAATGCTTCCTCAGTATTTATTTTTATACAGAAACATTAAAAGAATCAGAGAAAAAACAGCAAATAAAGTACATTAAAATTGCCCACTCTTTCTGTCCATGGCCTTCTTTTTCTTCTCTGGTCTATTCTGAAGCATCTACAGCATTAACACAGAGGGAAGACTGTAACTAGAAGCTTAAACATGACCGAATACAGACGCTTGCCTTGCATGCACACTGTCATTGTGAATTAGGCATGAGTTGACAAGCTAAAGACCTGGCTTGCAGTCTCATCATTCAATCATCCATCCAATCTCATCAATTGAGCAAGACAGTAACACATGTCCCCTCTAGCTTAAATGACAGCAAAACTGTGGGTTGTAATCACAGGTCATCTTCAAAGGACACATCATTAAGGATGGTTTTGGTCTAAATCAATTGTTTATTGAGAATTACTCTAATATAATACTTCTCTCTGCTCCTTTTGCCTCTTGCATTTAACTCTGTTTAAAAGAACACATCAAAATGAGTATTTCATAATTTCTTAAGAATAAGCTAACAGTAAATGTCATTAGACAGAATACAGAATTAGCCATTTACAGTCCAAAAATCATGACAAAAATAAGGTCATCTAGATTAACTTCCAACTGCATCTCTAGCTAGTGCTAATCTGCAGTGCCTTATACTGCAGTCTAAACTATTTTGACCATGTAGAAGCTGTTTCAAATTACCCCAGACATAAAAACTTGAAAAAATAAACCAAAATATAAATGACAACATATGCCCCCTAAAAAAAAAAAAAAAGTGCTTCGCTTATACACAGCATCTAATGTTTTTGTAACATGTAAAATGCACCTTTTTTTTTTTTTTTTTTTTTTTTCTAAATTTGCTAAATCAGGATTTTGTGTCTAATTGCTCTTTCAAAAAAAGACTTAGTAGTAGTCGTCCTCTCGCTTCTCTTGCAGAATTTGAGGACTAGGTCAGCCAAAGGGTGATGTCAATAGATGCTGATGGAGCTAAGGGAAAAGGAACAGGAAGAAAAGCTACATTTCTGCAGAAAGTTTAAAAGTAAAATGAGAATCAGTATTTCAGGGAAGGGATGTGCTCACGTGGAGCTCATTCACCAGCTTCTATACACCAAGAATTCCTTAATAAAAAATGGCTCAGGTCCAACAGACACCACAGCAGCGTCTCTGGGAAATGAACAACAGAAGGACAGATTCTCCACTGGTTAGAAAAACATAATCAAATCTCTATTAACATCATTTGCTTTGTGATAGTTTACATCAGCTGAGGATCCGCCTTGAGGAAAACTGGAAATTTGTTTGTTCTTCCATGTCGCTAGACATAACACACATGCTTCTCAAACTCCACCAAGCTGAAACTAAATTGTAACCACTACATGCAGACGTTTCATCACAAGTTTGTTTCTCTGTATTGCAGCCTCCCCAATTCACTAACACATCAATCTCAAGCATTTGATAACATCTACAAAATATATGAGAATAGAGTTCTGTGACAGCAGATGAACAGTACAGAAAATACATTTTATTACCAGAAAACATATTTTAAATTTGCACCTAGTGAACTGTTAAACATACCATTTTTTATATATTTATATATATATATATGCATATTTATCATTCTGACAGGAATGTTTTCATTCAAATCAAAAGGAAGGCATAGCTTTTGGGTGAGGATATATACTGATTTCCAAATAACTGCATTCTCAGTAAGATTGCTATTACTTTTTAACCGGATTCATATTTTCACCTCTCGGATGTTATAAGTGATTCCGTATTCACCAGAAGTTGGAGTACCTGAACTGTTTCAAACTGATCCTCTCCAAGCAATCTGCCCCTTTTGCTAGTTCTCATATCCAACTTGGATGCGCCCTTTTCAGTTTACCTTTCTGCCTTAATTTCAAGGAATTTTTAAACTATTTTTGCTGTTCCAGAAATTGATTTATGGGAGATGTAACCTGCAGGTTAATTATTTACTCTCTCTGGGTCTAAAGTTTCTACCCACAGACTTCTTTGTATATCAATTATTATCAGCTTGTGCATAAAAGATCACTTCAGAGTAGCAAATGGTTCAACAGCATCCTTAAATAAATAAAAAAAATATAGCCAATAAATTATTTTTAAACAATAGCATTTAAAATAAATGACCTTTAATGACAGGGCTTTAAACAAGATTTTCTAGTCACAGACAGACATCAACTGACCTGAAAGCAAAAATGTTCTATCTGTTATTTTCCCCCACAGCATTAACCTCAGATTTGGCATATGCTACCATATCAGCTGAATTCCTTTATATGTAAATAGGACTGGCTATAGCAAAAGGAGAATACATTTTGTGTCCTAACTTTCAGATTTTGAAGGCTATAAATATCATTGACGATTCTGAATTGCCCAAATAATTCTCAGAACAGATAGCTCATCCTGCCACACTGCAAAATGAGTAAGAACATTTTAAATTGCAGCTGCTGTAATCAAATAATCACAGCCAGATAAATAGGGCCAAAGCCGAGGGTCAGTTTAAAGCTTGAGTTTATTTTTATTAAAAAGTTTAAATTCTTTTAAAAAGAATAATAAAAAAGAATTGAAAATTGTTTTCTTTCACACAGCAATTGATTTATTTTAAGACAAAAGTCAAATTACTGAAATATTTAGCATAATAACTACAAAAATATTTCTTACCTATGCAATTAGAGACTCGTGACTGCATTTTTACTAAATCATACATTTTAACTTAGCATACCAAATAGTCGAAAAATCTAAAGAGGAAGCTGTATGTATCAACACTGGATACTTTATTTGATAATGGAAGTGCTGCTGTGTGAAACACAAAGAGAGCCTAGTGAGAGTGGGTGAATTTGAGAAGCCACAGCAAAGTAACCTAACTAAATTCCAACAGAAACTAACTTGAAAATTAAGAACAACAGAGATTTAATAACTTGTGTTTCTAATATCTTAAAGAGAAGTACAAGTAAGGCTGCAACTTGATTATGCCAGAAGTTAAGAACACAAAAGAGGCCAAATGATTCCCCAACATACACACACAGCAAAGCAACTACTCCAGGATACACATGCTGGACTCAGTCAACCATATTTAATCTTCTTCGTGCCGTAACTCACACTATATATGCAAAGTTAACTTTTTTATTTAATCCTTGGCCAAATACACTTTCCTTCCTCACAGAGACGACAAACATTTCCATTACATTTCTCAAGTGGGGGCAGAAGGAGCACTAAAACTTACTTTGATACAGTAACAAAGAATGGCTATCAAACAAGAAGACAAATAGGTATTTAAATTAGGACTCGGCAAAGTAATTCAGATGCCTAAGAATAGTAATATCATAACACAGGGAGTTTGCATGAAGAAGGATGAATCACAGAAATACTACCTTTGGCACGCTCTTGATGGCAACAGTCGTTTCCTTGCAAGCTCTGACAAATGGTAAATAATCTACAATTCTTTCCAGCAACTTCTGCATATTTAACTTCAGATGTGAATGATGGGTTTCTATTTCGAGAGTTGTATTGCTCCTGCAAACTTTAAGTGGTTTTGTACGAAATACCCAAGACGGAGCACCAAAAATAGTTGCTATTTCCTCCGGTTACTATAGCCATCCCCCACTATGCTGGTATGAAAGTTCTCACAGTGCTACTTTCTGTGCTGCCCTGCTGAAAATTTGATGGAAAGAAAAATCTTATCCAGAAAAGATCCCAGCCACAGGTAAAACAGGGACCAACCATACGATAAAGCACATCCCAAATCCAGAAGGCAGAGCTGTGCAGGCAGACAGGGTGCATAAATAGCCAGGGCTTTGGTAGGACCTCCCTGCAGGTGAGGATCCCTCAGTGGTGAGCTGCTGGTCTGTGTGGTGGTACTGGGGGTAGTTAGGACAGCATATCTTAGAAAGAAAAAGAAACATATCAAGAAAAGGTTATGACTTGCAACTCAGCTTTAGATATCCTCCTGAACTTAAAACCATTTTTACATGGCTGGCTAAAGAATAAGGTGAGCTTGAACTTACACTCCACATTTAGTAACTTTTTTTCTGAAGCAGTGCTTAGTAAGGAGGATTTCATGTTCAAGGTGACAGACTGGCAGTAATGAAATGTGAACTCTTCCATTTCTCTTCATAATGATAAGCAACAACATAGGAAGCTTCTCACATTGTCCAGTTCAATTTCCTTCTCACTTAATTATAGATCAGGAGTAATTCCACTAAAATTAATTAAGTTGCATCAGAGACTGGCAAGAGAAGGATTAGTCTGTCTACAGTGCGACACAGGGGAGAGACAACTGCTCTCCTACCACTGCTGTTCATTTTTAGCTTCAAAGAATATTAACCCATCACATTGCACTAATGACCAGAACCATTCAATCTCAGGGGAAAAAAAAGGCTACAAGCAGGGACAGCCTGCCAAGGACACCCACCACTGAAGAAGACTCTCCCTCAGTGTGGTCCTTCTCACCAGGACTCCCGCATTTGGCATTACACGTTTGTTAGAGGAAATAAAAACACTCCTCTCTAGGTGTTGGGTTTGTGGGCTGGGTTGGGTTTTGTTTGTTTTTTGCCACCTCAGGTATATAGTACTGACGTCTGTGAATCCAATTTTCCTATTAAGTTGTCCCTTTTCATTACAGAAGGAACTAAATGCTCTGGCAAACTGTGATGTGTGTATGAAATCCACCCCAGTACCAAGCACCATTCCTCTGTGCATTTGTGAATCCGCCTCAAAGCTCGCAAGACGTCTTACGTAAGAGCTTTCAGGCCTGGGCTGGATACGGATGAAGAAACTACAGGTGAAATTCAGCTGTAACCCAGTCCAAATAACCTGACTTGGAAAATAAGAATTAAAACAACTAAAGTGCAACAGAAATCACCGTCACCGTTTCTGGATGTTTTTTAAGAAGTGTTCCTAGACTTCTTCGGTCACATTTCGCCGCTCCTGTGTTCTGCTTTTGGTTTATCCAAGAGTTTCTCCCACACCCACCTCAGACCTTTAGCATGCTCTCAGACCTTCCCTGCTCTGCTCTGTTTATTATTCTTCCCCTCGCTCCTCATTTTTTGTCCTTTACTGTAGACAAGAGTGCCACTCTCTCCCTGTCCAGATGTTCCCACCTCACCTCATGTTTCACCAGCAGCAGGAGGGACCTGGCTGGCTCCTTCTTGCCCAGTCACTGACAGGTCTCTGTGGAGTATCCCAGAGACTGACTCCAGTTTCACCAAGTTACTAGCGCAGACTGCAGACTAGAAAGACAGACCTTAAGAGGAGTCAGGAGAAGAGAAGCAAGCCAAGATAAGCAGGGAGACAGACACACCCCGCATTCTTTCGGGCACTCTGTCTGTACTACACAGATGTTGTCTCGCGCAGCTCATCGTAGCAAGCAGTGTGTGAACAAGAAGTCTGGTGCTTCAGACACGTTCAAATTAAAAAAAGCTACAAGAATGCAGCAGAATAAAACAAACAACCAAAAAAACAATGTATAGTAGCTGCTAAAATTTCAAATGGAAATGAAGATGAGATATCATAGTTAAAAAATTACCATAGGCCGCATATGCTGCATTACAGCAGACAGTTCTTAATTTTAAGAGCATTTTATTAGCATTAAGAAATAGATTTGAAGTAACCAGCACCTGACTAAATATGATTAAAAATAAAGGTTGAGCTGTACAAATCTGAAAGAGTCCCTTTACGGTGGCGGCTGCTTCAGACACGAGCTGCAGGCTGGATAGGCTCTTACCAGTCCAAGCAAGGCAGGGATAGTCAGCTCTGCTCTTCACCTACATCAAAAAGCCATGACTTTAATGTACACGAAACTACCTTAAGTAAGTTCCCAAAAGCTGGAGACAGACATCTCAGAACATTCTGCTTCTACTTCAGCATCGCCTTTCTCTTCGCTACAAATACAGAAGATGGAGACACACCACTGGCTCTGATCCATCCCAAACCACATGGGTCCTCTATATTCCTCACAATATTTATTGACATTTTGATGGGGCCACCCTTACTAAACACAAGAACAAAGAAGTTACTTATTAGCCTGTGTGACAGATGGACAGAAGTCTGCTATAACCAGCCATTCCAGATCCATTTCCACTTTTATATGACAGCATATGTTGTTGTTATTTATTGGGAGTGATCATGCAGGTTACTGGCTAACTTTACAGCAACTTTTTTTTTTTTTTTTATTATTACTTCTTGGCCTAACTCATAAACAATGTGTATTTCTATACTCAGCATGATGGCTTAAAGTGAAATAATTCTACTAACCTAGCCGCTTCATCCTTTAAACAACAGCGATCCGGGAATTTCTGAATTATGCAGGTCTAGCCCCATTGGCAACCAGCAGTCCTCCTGCCAAAAGCCTACAGCACAGTGTTGACAAATTGTGTAGGAGGAAGAGAATTAGGAACAGTGTAACTTATCAGATGTATCCCAAATAAGCGCATGGAAGCCTTCCCCTCACCCCAAAGTCAACAACCAGCACCATACATCAACTCTAGCCAAAGGGAATGATTTTTTCATCTTTTTTTTTTTTTTTTTTTTTTAAAAATTTTTAAACATTTTTTACATTTTTTAAAAAAAAAAAAAAAGCTTTGAAAAAAAATGCCATCCAAAGGCTGTCGTGCAATATGGTAGGGAAAGTTATTTTTCCAGTTATTCTTCACATCGTCCATGATAACCACCTCTCTCAATTCACTCCTAAATCCAGCTACTTTCTTGCTGACACACTAAACAACCCCTTTTATAATACTGGTCCCACACTGGGTCATTTATAGAGGCTCCTTGTTTCTAAGTAGTTTGTTTTTTTTCTTGTTATTTTTCTTATAAATTCCTACTGCCACCTCCTGCAGCTTTTTAAACGCAGACAGGACTCGGGACCCCTGGAGAGGTATTTTCCCCCCAAACAAACACCAGCCCTGTGTGCACGTACATCTGGGCAGACCACGGCTGCAGAACACATGCACATCTGTGCTCCCAAAGTGCTGACAGGGAGATTCAACCTGTCAAGACAGCATCATCGAAACGCAGTTTGTTTTCTTAAACAAGATATTTCTGAGTAAAACATAATATGGCAGCCCTGCTAGGTGGAAGACTGGCTTCAGCAGCAGAGCTTGCCGAAGAGATTTCCACCCCAGCTGGCCACACCTGAGGACTGCTGCCTCGTGCTGCACAGCTTCTCGCAGGGCTACAACCAAACTGTCTGACTGAAATTATTTGCATGAACAGTATTCCCCTTCCTGTTTCCACTTGGAGGGGTAGTCTAAATCCAAACGACTTCAGCAAGCTGGTTTAAAGCACAGCACCACAATCAGCTGTACTGGCACAGCTCCAGCTATGGTCAACCACCAGTCGCCACATCTTCCCTCAGAGACCTACACCTTCCCGCTGGGACAGCAGCGACAGCCTTCTTCCCTAAATTCATGCTCAGAAGTACTCCGACTGATTTGTTTCAGCAGCCCAAGCCAAGCAGTCTGAGGCAGATAACCAGTCTGGAAAATTTCAGCTCAAGCTGTTAAATTTTGGGAAACTCAGAAGCAAACGAAGCAGTCTTATAATAGAAAGAAGCGGGCAACCTCAGTTACAGGTGTCCAGTCTATTATAATTTGGACATTTATTTTTCCCTTTACACTAACTAATATTTAATACAACATTACAGTTTTACATTTTTGCTCTTGAAGATCACTAGAAAGTGTTTCACATAGATTACTATTATAGCCATTTTTTATCTGAAAAATATTCTCTTGAACTGCTATTAGTCATTATGACATAAAAGCTGAAGTATTAAGTGCAACCCAGAAGCATTAAGTTCATTGCCTTGAATTCTGTTCAAGGCAGAGGCAGATCCTGCAACTTCTACTGTATGCCTATTTCTGCAGCTGTTGAAGGAAAAGGGAAAGCAAGCATACAACGGGTTCCTTCTGGTGAATACCAATCTCAAGAGGATTCTGTCCGTAACAGTTTCTCAAGGTGGATACTCAAGCAGTCGGTGTTTGAAGGAGGCAGCAGAAGAACAGAGCTCCACCTGAGAAGTCACAAAATACAAATGCCCATAACTCAGACTTTGAAAACCAATAGCAGCTGTTAGAAATCGAACACCTCAACATGTAAAATGAGAAAAGGGGGCAAGAGGGGCATACAGTATTAAGGACATCCTCCAGAAATAAAGGAATGGAAACTCAAACCCCATGTCCTATCTCCAACCTAACAGTCCTGACTATTGGTTTTCTCCTTCATAAGATCACCAGATTTCAGACACTTCGGCAGACTTCATGCAGGGACAGACACAGGTACAGGGTCAGAACACACCCTGGTCATCTCCAGGGCCATGAGGCATATGAATGAGGTATTCCTGAATGATGGCATTCTTTGATAAACAGGCCCAAGAGCTGAGTTTTCACAGCTCCAGAAGGGTAGTAATGTTACCAGCTTAAATGACTAAATACAATGTTCTTTTTTTGGCAAATACATACAAAAAAAAAAAAAAAAGTTCCCATTGCTAAATCTCTCTCAAAACCACAGATGGAACCACAAGAAGTGAGCCTGTCCAAACACATTTACACTAACTCCCACTCCAAGAAACAGTCCCACAGAGGTCCTCACTACAGACCATGCCTTCGCTGTCATTTAATAGTTCTTTTCATCTACTCCAGAAACATTCAGGAGAGAACTCAGAATCTCCCTGTTGGGTTGTATTGTAATCAAACACGATGTTTCTATGTGATTTCTGATATAAATTCTATATACTTAATATACTTAAAGTACCATAAATACTGAGGAATAACAACGCAGACCCGGAACTACTGTTCCTCTTCAGAAACGAGGATCATAAACCGAGGTCCATGCTTTGAGGTCTACTCACAAGCTACTTTGGGAAGAAGTATTAACACTAATGCTGGGACACTCTCTAGCTCTTTTTAGGGGAAAAAAAAAAAAAAAAAAAAAAAAAAGGTGGAGTTGGGGAGACAGAGGGGCAGAGGGAGAAGTCTAATATTCTGTTCCATGTACATTTGTGTATTGTCCATATTGCTATAGTACCTAAGCACCTCTCAGTACACACCAAATGCAAGCTACTGAAAATTAGCTTTTCTTAAATCTTTAGAAAGAAAAGGAATGGACCTAATGGGAAAAAATGGTAAAAATAAAGAGGAAAACTAAACAGATAAAGGCTAAACAGTTTTCCCAGTATTTTCAACTGCTGCATTATATGCCGTTGCTTCTACTCTATTAAGTCCCAACCACAACACAAATTATGCTGGAAGCCTAACTTTAAAATGGTTAAAAGAATAAGTGAGGGAGAAAAAGGAAAATGATGCAACTTCTAGTGGAGGATACAAGTTACCGTGAATCTATTACTTGGCTCTCCAAGTGAAAGCCGCAGTTCTGAGGCACATGCGGCATGCTGGATTGACATGGTGGCACCCAAACTTCAAAGCACATTTGAAATTTTAATTCACTTAAATGTAAGGAAGAGCCATTACAGTGCAAATAGTCTTCTTTGCAGAAAACTAGCATAGGAAAGAGGTTTTATCACAGAAAAACAGTATCTAAAGTAGATACAGATGAACTCCACTATAAAACCATTGTGTCACAGCTATGTCTTTGACTTCTTTATGCTACAGATCAGAAACATGAACGCATTTGTCTTGAAATGAGGTCTCAAAAAGAAGTTTGCATTTTGTAAGAATTACAATATATTTGGACTTTTGGTTTCTTCGGTTATCTATTATTAGCTGGAGTTTAGTTGTCAAGACAACAGTTTCCACTTCTACAGAATGCTTTAACTGTAAGCAAAATGTCACAGTCAATACCAAAAGTTCGTCAGGTTGGCCTGGTAGCCAGGAAATAAGAGCACCTCCTTAGGATTGGGTCAGGCTGCCATCAGAACAATGGCAAGAAACAAACGAGGAGACTGGGTATTTGTAAAAGATCACACAAACGTGGTGGAAACCAAAGGATTCAAGAAGCAATGCACCTTACACATGGATTTGGCTTCTGTGCTGTACCCTGCTACAATGGGCACCCCAAACTGGAGTATGATGTGCACAGGGCAGCCGATGAACCTGTACACTTGAATACAGAAAAAACATGCATCAGAAATATTTGGGGATACGGTAGAGAAAAAAAAAAAAAAAAAAACACCAGAGTACAGTGAAGTCACATTGCCAGAAAATGGAAACACAGAGGAACACAGCAGTTGTTGTGTACTGAACATAACCCACTGCGGTACCAAAGGGGGGGAAAAAGGAACACGCTTCTAGAAATTGGGTTAAGCCTTGTATTGTGAGAAAAAGTGAATGTACAACACAGATTTTCATTTGTTTATTATTATGTGGGATATGTATAACAGCCAATAAATAAAATGCAATGTGAGACACACCCAAAATCTGTAATTCTGCAGCTTGCTATCTGTCCACAAGGCACCAGTGGGAGATTCTGCCAACAGTCAGTTTAGTATTTTAAAACCAAGTAAATTGGGATCACATCTTATTTTCTTTACCCTCTATTTCCTTCAAGTTAAGTATTTTGTATTTAGAAGAAAACGGTAGATCAGCATAGTTAAAATAAATATCCTCTTTAGAGTCCCAGACTCGCTGTGTAAATGTTTTCATGCATGAAGTCAGAACTACACACATCTTGGACATTAGCTATGAAATCTGTTCCCCCTTTCTGATATAGCTGTTGCAATAGTCTTTGGTTTTATATGAGCCATAGGCTGTAATAACAGCAGAATACTCTACCCGAACCATTTTTCCCAGCCCATTGGTATTCATACATACAGAGACAGAAGAAAGGATGGATATTCAAGGTTAAGTGCGTACAGAATAAAGGATTTAGAGTCAGTTATTATCAGTCACTTCATTTTACAGATCCATGTGAAAGCCATGTGAGATACTAATCTTCCTTTTCTTTATATATATGCACATATGCACGCATATACACCCCACCACCACCCCACAGTCATCATCTGCTTTTCATCTCTTTGCCTCTCTAAATACACGCTTACTTGAACGTTGAGAAAGCAACTGTACCCTAAACACCAACCTCAGATGCAATCCTTCCCCTCTGAAGAAATGCTTCAGAAATACAACACTTAGTCAGAACGTTTATTCTGTTGCATGAACAGATGGGAATAAACTACCTGAAAGTATCAGTATTAGCTCTTGTTAACTCAGTTTGCAGGAAACCAGAATAGCTCACTGGCAGCAAAACAAAGAAGTGGAGAAGAAAAGACGAGTAGAGGGGAGAAGAAAAGAACATCGATGTACAAATAACCTCCTCAGTATGCCATACTGAGGAATATGTGGGGAAGGTGTCTGCTGAATTGGAAGCAGTCCTCTTGAGCAACAGGCATTTTTGTCAAATTTACATTTTCAGAGCTATGAGAGTATTGTTTCCTGCATCCCTATGTTGGCACAGCTCCTCAGCTCAGCCAAGACATCAGGCACTCGTTTGTCAGATTTAGCGCTTCTGGATTTGCCTCTCCTTTTTAAGTGCTATATTTTATTTTTATCTCACAGGTTATTTTCAACATGTGGCAATGTAGCCCCTATAATGTCCAAATGAATAATTTAGTTTGCATTAAACAGTGCCACCGATAATCTATTAAAATGTGCTTCTTTTCCTTCAAGTTTCCATACTTACTGCCAACCAGTTTGAACCCTGTGCATCATGAAGGAAAGCTACGGTTGCCTCGGTTCTTGTTTTATTATCATTTTGTCTTAAGACTTAACAAATCTCTATTTTTTTGAGTTGAAAGTCATTATTTCTTGCATTAGTGTCAATAAAACACCACAAGTATCACATGAAAAATAAAAATTTCAGCATTTGACACAGCACAGCTTTTGATCCCTAACAATACGACAAAGTTCCTACGCACTCAAAATATACTGACTTCCAAGTGTGAGAAACAAGCAATACTGTCACATTGTATTAATGTCTTTCCAGTGCTGGCTTTAGAAGAGAAGGATCTTTCTTTTTGACACTCAGTACGTTAACCATCATTTTTTATATCCAGTATAAAAAGTAGGAAAATCACCACAGACTTCTGCATACTGCTAATACTTCTTTTTTTTTTTTTTCCCAAACAGCTACAGTGAGAAGACTATCTAGCTGCTGGGATCTTTCTACACAGTCTACTAACCTTAAGTTAAAGCAGATTTTTTCTTCCTACCCACCCCCCTATACATAAAATACCAACGAGAACATTCCTAAAGCATTATTCAGAGCAAATTCTGATGTGTTCAATACCAACTCTCTCATATCAAGAGGACCTACATTTGTAGACACAATACGCAATAACCTGTAATGTAAACACATTTTTCCCCTCGCAGACGTGAACAGAGGTTCAACTCTCAATATGGCCCATATTTTCAGCTATGAATGCAGACCTAGACATAAAAGGGCACTTTGTCCTGGTTATAATCCCATTTGTGAACAGTACTCTCACCAGGAAGCACAGCCAGCTATCAACATCAGCACGGGACTCCTGCAGAGCTGGGACCAGAATTTTTTATTTTTAATTTTTTTTGCTGGCAAAGTATGCCACTTTTTCCCCCCCCTCCTTTTTTTTTTTTTTTTGTGACCTTGGCAGGTTTTCCTGCACTAAGGGGATAATGCAAGCTCTTCAACCCATGCAGAGGCCACAAATAACCTACTCAAGAAGGCTACTCAAAGGTCAAAATCAGACCCTGGACTTAAGAAAACCTTACTAAGGTAAGATGCACAAAGTTTGTGGAAATGGATGGAGAAATAGTCTAATCAGTAGAGAGAGGAAAATTAAATTAACAGTAAAGGAAAGGTCCAGAAGTCATCTCGGTGGTTCCAGATGGCAGACAGTCCTCTGCAACAAGCAGTTTAATTAAATAATGTATGGTACAAGAGCGTGTAAAATAACACAGGAAATGGAGTCTTGTTCCTTCCCTAAATGTTTGAGATGGCTGGAACCTAACAGCTGCTCATGCATAGCAAAGAAAAAGAATAACAGATTTTTTTTGTGTGTAATTATTACAAGCCTCTATAATATACACTCCAGGGTGGTTTTTTGGAAGTCCTTGCTCCTTGCTTTAGCTCATACTGGATTTCAAAGGTTCATGAACTTTCAGTTTTAAGTTTTCTGTATGATAAGTTTATTTTAAAGGTTCTGGGCCAAGGAAGACAAATTTGTTAAGCTAATTAACATATCTATATGCATTATAGCATGTTTGCTTTCCCGCATTATCCACATTACTCCGGCCCATTTTATACAGCTCACAATTATGTGAGGGTCTTGTATTTACACTACTTACCTTTTGCAGACTACCTAAAATTAACACACACACACAAAAAAAAAACAGCTTTAACCTTCCTTAAAAAGCAAACAAACAAAAAAAAAAAACATTAACAGACAAAACATCTTCAGGTAAGTACCATCCTGAACTCAGCCATTTTGCTCAATAAATTACTCTTAATTAAAAAAAAAAAAAACCTCCTGCTCAACTCCTTGCAGGACCATTTGACGCTACAAAGGGAATAAAGTCTTAGTAAGGTAGGTACAAGTGCAGAGAAGATTGCACAATGATATTCACACCACTTTAATCAAACTCTAATTAATCTGATGGTTTTACATTATGACATCGTTTTGCTGAAAACAGACATACCTAATTACAGTATGTTTATCCAGCAGCTTAAGGTTTTGACTGTAAAAGTGACGTCCACAAAACAAATGTGCCCTGTAGCATGTAATTTACTTTGATATGAAAACCCTTGAACAAAAAAAGTTATGCTGTGTCAGCAATCAGACAGCTAAACAGAAATTTAAGAAGTAGATAATTGCTTTCAGATCTAAATAGCAAATGCCTGAAAATAAAGTGAATTTTATCACCTACCATTTCTAGTGGTTCAGACTTTGATGTGATAGGTTGTTCCACTATTAAACTCTCTATTCGTAATTGTGTTCAAGGTCTAGCCCACTGAGCAATGTCGAAATAAACCTGTTGGCTTTTAGAGCACTCAAGCCTAGCACATATGCAAGCTCACAGAAGAGACTTTCAAGGCAAAACTCAAAGACAACCTTTTTTTTTTTTACACCTATTTTCTAAGCCTTCTTTCGTTTAAGTAGAATAAAGTTTGTAACACAAATTAGTACCAAACAGAAACCACTCAAGATCAAGGGTAAGGACCTTCCAATTTGTCACCCCGGTGTTTTGTTTTTGTTTTGTTTTTCCCCTACAGCAGCAGCGTAGACAGTGCCTTAAATCTTATTACTGAGAGACTCAACCAACAGCATTCCAGAAATTACTCCAGGAAGATGTACCACTATCCTGCATTAAGGTTTTTTGGTCGGTTGTGGTTTTTTGTTGTTGATGCTTTTTGGTTGTTTTTATTTTATTATTATTGTTGTTATTGTTATTGGTGGTGGTGATTTTTGTTTGGGGGTGTTTTTTTTTTTTTTTTGGCGGGGGGGTCAGTCTGCATTACAAAGCTGTCTTAGAAGACATAAACTAAATTGGATAAGACAGTCAAATTTTATGCTAATTATCTGAGCAGAAGTCAAGCACGTAATCTTCTTTCATAACACAGCACTTCTGCATAACTGGACAGGAACATTTAATGACAGGAAAATCATATACACATCAACACATGAAGTGCTGAAAGAAGAAAAACTCTTGGCTAATGAAGAAGGCATGACATAACTGCTCTTCAGAACCAAAACCTCATTTGGCTTGTTATTAGCCTTAGTTCAAAGGGAACAAAATATAAAGCTGGTTCAAAATGACTAGATTTTAGTACAAGTCTTCTTCCATGTGTAGAAAGCTCTAAACTACTTAGGATTAGCAGCTGGTAAATGAAACTGGGGAGTCAGCAGTAGATGAGATGAAAAAATACAGAAATACTGGGCATCTTATACAGTATTTGTACATGTAAGAAACAAAGAAGATTAATATTGCCAGCAATTAAGTCAGATAAACCATATGCAATAATAGAGAACAATCAGGAAGATCTGTCTTCTCTACAGTAATACATACTCCTACATGGTAAAACAAACGTGAAGAGGAATGAAGTAATGAATTAAAATACCAAAATATTGGTAATCTTTTTCATAAAGTTCCAAGTTTGCAATGAAAGTAAAGGAACTTTAAAAAGAGGGGTGAGTATTTAAAATGCAACTAAATAGTACAAAGCAAATCTTCCAAAGTTTGTAGTCCTTGCCAGAAACATTCCTGTGGATCTGTTTTCCATCAGAAAATCCAATGCAAAAAGCAGAAATATTTCTTGTAAGGTATCCTTTTGATGACACTGATCATGAAATAAAAACTGAAATAGATGTTTTATAATGCAGAAATTTTACAACATTTCATAACATTAAGACTTTCCATTCTAAATGATGTCTTCTTTTAGTTTGCATGGTATCATACAAGACTACAAAAGAACATTTTGATCCAATATAAATGTAATTAAAAAAAATACAAAAGTGATTTTTTTTCATTCTGTTATAAAGCAATCAAATGTTGATATGGTGAGCTTTCCAGTAAGATGCAAAATCCCTTTCTTACCAAAAAACTTGATGTTATTCTGACCCACCAGACTGTTACCTCTGAGAAGACTTCAGCAAACAATATAATCCATGGCTTTGTAAAATGTTGCAAAGATTGTTTGATGGTGTTTTATGTAACAACAAATAGCACCAATGTGGCAAAAACTGATTGACTTGATACAAAAGTGACTTCATACAAATAAAAATGCATACGCTCACTGTCAGTGAAGTATTGTCAGCTCTTTCCCTTCCCAGAAAGTAAGCTGCATGACACTTGACTAATTACATAGACAACACTTAGAAGACATCTCAAGGATATAAGCCAGTGTTGATTACTTCAACTACATGCAACAGCTTTGTGAGTTTGTAACTTCCTTCCACTTGCGACAAGAGTTTATGTAAATTTTGCTCCTTTTTGGGACTCGCAATGTTTAGAATTCAGGTCATCTTTTTTCGTGCTCTGTATTTTCTTCTACTTCACCAAAACCTTAGTCCTATTACAGAAGGTTGGACTAGATGAATTCCAGAAGGTCCCTTCCAACCTGAATTACTCCTTGGTTCTCTTTGTATCATCCGATGAGGCAAGAGTCAGTACAGAGCTCTTAACATGCCCACAAAAGATGTTTTACACCTGTAAGAAGAGAGGCATCTAAGCCTACAGCAAAGAAACAATCTTGTTTCTGTGCCTTACTTAGGGTCTATTTCTCAGCCTTATTTAGGACCTCCATAAACTACTAATTTTTGCTGAGGTTCACCAAGTTCATTTTTGTCAATGTCCACTGATTTTTAAAGAAAGATTGCCAGGTAAAATTGACCAGAGTTAGTAGATAGCATCATTTCTGCTCCAATCATGCAAATAGCTGTTCAGAGAAGACTGTGATGGTCTCTCAGGGAAATCAATGCAACTATGCATATGAAGTCCCTTGCAAGATATGAATGAAGATTTACTGATGGACCCGATGGCACAGTTGTTTGTGTACACACAAATGCATTTCTTCAGATTAAATTCACCAAATTACCTCAACACAGATTAATGCAATCGCCACGAACATGCCATATTCTTTTTCTTTAGATTTGCATTTTTCCTGTTGCTTTGTCCCCTTCGCAACTCAACTCTGACTCACAGACAGATTAGAAATCAGATCAGCCTAGAATTTGCAACACTGACTTAGCCTCTTTGGACTAAAAATAAACAGTAGATAGAGCGGCTGGGAAAAAAAAAAAAATCAATGACAGTCAGCCCCAACGTGCTCTATTTTACCACAGTAAGAACAAGCAATATCTGAAGTTTACAGGGCTTCTCTTCCCACAGCACATTTCCACCCCAGCTCCTGCAGCTCTGACCATGCAGGACCACCTGAGAACACACATAACTACAGTGTGTGCATTGAAGACCATGAGCCCCTTAATCTTGCAATAAACATTTCTGTTAAGGCAACAAAGTGAAATAATCACCTGGCTTATTCTGTGTAGCCGCGTAAAGCACTTAGGGTGACAAGCCAGGCTCTCGCTGCTGCAGAAGGCAATCCTCGCACGGCTCCCTGTGCTAAAATAATACCCTAAAGTAGTAGCAGCGTGATTGGATTTCGACATGCAGCTAAGGTCAGGCAGGTCTTGTGTCTGGCCTGCTGATCCCTCCAGCACCCCGACACCTGCGCGGCTCGGCCTGCCCGCACAGGAAGGCCAGGGCGACCTCCTCACAATGTGCTCACGTGGAGAGCGGGAGCACCACATCCTGAAGCAGATAAATACAGCAAACCCATCAAGCCCCAAACTTCCTGACATTCTCCAGAACGGGCAGGTTTATTTTTTTTTCTCCAGAGCACAGAGGTTTTGGTATTAATTTGACCAGGGAGGAAAGCTGGAGTCTGCTACGCAGAAACATCTAGTCAAATAAATACGTCATTAAGCTAACTAGCTACAGGATTGTCTAGCAGATGGATGACATCTTGGTTGCTAGTGGAACACTTTTCTATAGCCTTGTTTGAGGCAGACACATATGGCTCTCCCAAGTATTGATGCAAGCTCCCAGATGGACTAGATCATTGCTGACACCTTATTATAAACCCTAGAGATGAAAGAAGGGAGCACAGTTTTTGAGTCACAACACAGAACTCCAAAATAGTCAGACTTCCTAAAAATCAAGTCTATAACAGAATCTCAACTTCTTTTTGTTGCAAGCAACTACTTTTAACCAGGAACAGAAAACAGAGGAAATACTACAGACAGGATGATTAGAAGAGCCTCAAGGAGCTGTAAAGACCAGAAGATCCGTAATGTAGATGTATATTATAACTACATATAGGGAGCTACAACAGTTACAGCTCTGAGGATACAAAAAAAATTTATCTGCTCTGCAGCTGTTACCGACACCAAGGAGCTTCCATCTGGAATTCCTTGGTTGGGGTGGAAGGGAAAAGCAAAGAAGAGGAAGCCATTGAGACATTACAGATGCATGACTGCTCTGAAACGTCTGCATCCTAAAGTACAAGGGAGAGAGGGAAAGGGAAGTCTGTAGCTACAGGAGCGACAGGAAAACTAACAAATATGCGGGAGATAACAGAAGCAGTTGCATCCTGCATTTATTTTTTTGGTAGGTGTCAGAAACACCCAAAAACATCTAAAGTACATGATGGGAAGAAGGCATATTTTATTTACCATGGTCAGACACAGGAAAAAAAATACTCATTTAACATTTTTACACTGTGAAAAGAAACTACTCTTAGCATCCACTAATAAGTTTACTCTTCTCCTTCACCCAAAAATATGACTCATGATACAGGACGATGACTTCTTACATATTTTCCTTTGTCCTAGTACCTGCTATACCATGTAAACCACATAAGTTAGATTGTTGAGACTGTTGTAACTCTGTGACAAAGCTTTAAAAACAAAAAAACCTCAAATTTTAAAAACGAATCAATTCACTGACCCTGGGAATATGTTCGGAATTCTGTATGTTCATGAGTCAGGGAGATGCTTAGGCTGCTAAAATCTGCCTCTGCTGCAATGGCCTTAGACTTAACGAGTGTGCAAACATTGTGGACATGTCAACTACAGTAGCTAATATATCACAACTCATTCATCCCTTCATTTTATAAAGAGACACCTGTGTTATCACATCTTCAGCCACACAATCATTTCAATGTAATGAGTTCAGAGTCACTCCCAAGTTTTCATTCATATAACCAGCATCTTTCAGGGAGCATTTTATCTTCTTGGTGGATGGAAAGTTCAGAAGTTTTTTGGGTTGGTTGGTTGTTTTTTGTTTTGTTTTTAAATAAGGAGAATACAGTAATCCTTGAATCATCTTATAAAATAGCACATTTATAAAGAATGAGAAAGGACATCCTTCTCCTCTTCAGAAAAAAAAATATAACCTCTACCACCATCACCTCATGGGTCTCAACAGGAACGTCAGGAACAGTCTTAATTTTATAAGGGTAACTTTCAAAAGGGTGCAAATTGAACAGAACTTCAACTACGTACTCCGCACCTATGACTGCTTCAACTGGGCAGTTCCTCTTCTCTGCAATACATTGGTCCCTCTAGGAGATAAGTTCAGCTGGACAGAAATGGGGAAAAGAAGACAACTATCTCCTTTCTCAGAATGCTTCACGTTCATTTTGACCCCTTAGAATATAAAAGCTTCAGAACAATCATTGCTTTATGTAAATCTTCCAATGCAAGATATAGGAAAGTGCAACTTAGAAATCTCTGTGGTCAGGGCTGACATGATGGAATGTAAATTAAAGCCTTTAGACAACAGTCTTTGGTTCTCCTGAGGAACTTCCTCAGATGAGCTCCAGATTGAAAAGAAGGGGCAAGACAGATATTAATCAACATCCATGAAAGCATAATGAAACACAGCTCAGCCTAGAACTAGCCAGTTTCTGAGTTGCAACATATTTTTCAATATTATTCATTTATTTCAGAAGAGACAAAGCCCCAAAATTTCCTAATTTCTTACCAACTGAAGATTCCAGTTTTACATCTGCTGAGTAGGCCTGTTTTGTTTTGTTTTGTTTTCCCTTACTTTTACTGGTTGGAGGACAGCCAGTTTCAAAATACAAAGGATCACTGCAGGTCCCCACATCTGAGGTGGGTCCTCAGGGATTTCTTCAGCCTTTGTCTCTGCAACAGACTTCTCATGCAGGCTGTGCAAGAAAACCCCATGTTCCTAGAAACACAATGTCCTTGGTCGCGGTTGGATCCTTGGCAGTTTTGCTCCATGCCAAGGACCCTGAAAACACCAGGCCTCCAGCCAAACCACAGTTCACCAGGAATCAAAGAGAGGTCACGTCTTGTTTTGGTTTGAGTGAAAGTCTGTCAAATCTAAAATATTTGCAATGAATCATCTCAAGTTCAATGTACTGCCATTTCTGACTAAATTACGTTCACTTGAAAGTTCGCAATTAGCTCCATCTGAAATGCCTCTTCATGGCAGCATCGTGAAAACTGATCAATAATAAGTGACACTGAGGAAAGTCAAGATAAATCAAGCACGGGATAAAATGGTGAAGATAAAGTATGGTAAACATCTATGTCAAGAGGCTCTCATTCATACACAAATGGTTTCGTATCACTGTCACTCAACTTATGCTCTGAATGATGTTCTCATTCAGATGTAAAATGACCTTTGATTGATTCAAGCTAGAGCTAGAAGGCTGTTCTGTATTCGACAGAGCATTCACATGCAAGTTTAACATACTTAAACATACACATCTTTACTTGACACTTCAGGTGACTTGCTTTGGTATCTCCATGTAGACACGATTAAAGGCTTTTATCTCCAACCTCTAACAATACCCAGAGGGAAAGAGGGAATGGGAAAAGGCAGAGTCTGTTGCTGCTGGTTGCATATTCAACTGGAGAGAGAACTCATCATCTCAAAGGACACTTCCAGGATATCTTATGCATCTAACTCCTTCTCTACAGCCCATCGAAGCCCTCTTTTTCCTCATTAGCTCTTTTCACTCCTCTTGGATGGTGAGTATTTTTTGGCAATAAAAAAAAAAAAAAAAAGAAGAAGAAGAAGAAGAAGAAACGTGAACTGAACACTTCTTATCTAATTTTTGTGCATTACCAGCACTAACACACACCAGCACTGTGGTATTTTTTTCTTGAAATTTACCTACTTGCCCAGCAACCACCCATGAAAAAAAGCAGACCAATCTACACAGACTACCGGAGCTTTCTGCT
The DNA here is from genome assembly GCF_964035555.1 of Netta rufina. Taxonomy (NCBI): domain Eukaryota; kingdom Metazoa; phylum Chordata; class Aves; order Anseriformes; family Anatidae; genus Netta; species Netta rufina. The sequence continues at coordinate 103,984,783 of NC_140124.1, forward strand.
GTAGGAGCTTTACATAATCCCAGTAATTTTCATCAAAGAGCTGTAAAGATCATTAGGACAAAACAGTGATTTTCACCTGTGAGTTAGAATCCTAATCCCTACACCTATTGCAGGTAACTTCCTCTTGCAGCTAGAGAGATTTTTATCTCCCTAATCCTCAGTACATTAATGCCTACGTTAAAAAGTGATACTATCACTGTTATCAATCTATTTAAGGCACAGTAAGAATAAAGTAAATTGTAAATTGCTTTGATGAGAAAGCTTTGCCATAAGGTGCTAAGTAGAACAGGTCAGATAAAGCATACATTTGACAAACATTGGCAGTATTTCTGTTCATCAACAGATGGTAGCTTTTTTAAAAAAAATATTATTATTATAATCTATGTGAAAGTAAGCACCAAACAGTACCTGTACTCAACATAGTGCAAGCTGTTTTGATTGGATAGATGGATTGCTTTACGCTTCCCAACAAAATAAAGTTAACTCATAACACAAGACATTTTAAGTGAAAATTGAGTATTTGCGAGAAGTTAATCTCAAACGTGCTGTTTCTAGAAACCTGTTAGGAAGGTTACTGAAACAGTATAAGGAATGTGAAAGAGTCACAAACACAGAAAACATACATTTTGGAAATATTTATAGAGCCCCTTCCCCTTCTACTGCCCATACGAGTTTGGTGAAGAATCATAATTAACACAAAACTTTTGTAAAACAAAAACATCTACACATCAAGTGCACTGGCCGACAGGGGCTATTAGTCAGCCCAAGCCTGGCTTCTATATGAGCAGCTGCAATCTTTAATTTAGGAGTATTGTATCTTATCTGGACACATATATATATATATATTATTTTAACAAACGTTCAATTTCATTTTGCTTAACACTAGTTAGGTAAAACCTACAAAACCAGTCATCCATTAAGGTAAAATTATGAGAGAGGAACATATACCTATTAGGTAATTCACAGAAGGCGCCAGTTCAACGGCTATGCAGATTAAATTAGGTTATTTTTAAGTGTTCCTCACATCATCTCCTATCAAACACCTCCTGCTGTGCTCCTCAGCTCTGACCCATAGGGCAGAAGGCAGGCAACAACTCACTTCTGTCTTACAAAAATCCCAAGCAAACCATAGCAAATGTCCAGTTGAAATTCCATATAATACAGGTCAAAATACGCTCTTAGTATCACTTGACACCATAACTAATGGTTAAGCAAAAGCAGAAAATGAAGCAACACCACTTACACCCAACAGTTGGGTGTAACAATTCTACGTAAGGCAATTACAAAGACGTATATCTAGTAGGGATGTACTATAACAAATTTATATTAATGACACATGAAGCAAGAATTAACACCTAATGGAATGTTTAAAGGTGTTTACAAGTCCAAAGTAATAATGGATCACTCTTAATTAACACACAGTAACAATTTCACAAAAGTCTCAGTGGAAGAAGAGGGTTGTTAAAGAGATTGCTTCATATCTCAGTCACAGACTGCCCCCTCCTTTCCTTCTATGAAATGGAGAGCAAGTAGGTTACAGGTGTGAGAAGCCAAAATAATAGGCTCAGTTAGACCACAGAAAAACAGAACTAAAAAAGAATCACACATTTTCCTTCTAATAACCTCCGGAATCAAGAAGAGCAGAAGCTGTGTTTTAAGAACTGTTCTGTTTGAAGATGCTTGCAAGTACTGGACACAAAAAAATAAAGACAAGGTACAGTAGCCTTATACTGGCATATGCTGGACACTACTAGACAGATGAGTCAACCCTTATTTCAGAATTCCGAGTAAAACCAGGACTTCTCCACAAGAAGACAAGGTTTCCAGCCTTTTCTCAATGTTGAAGAGAGCTTAGACTTGTCTTTACTAAGCACTATCATGCATTCTAACAGAATTGTATACTATTGTCTAAAATTGTGACTTAAATATATCCAGTGGTCAAGAATTAAAGTAGAATCATTCAAACCTCCAGATATTTATCATAAAATTCTTCATAAGAGCACTTCTTGCCCGAAAGCCATTACATCTTTTACAGACAAATTCAGAACATATGAACAAAATGGTATACTGAACACCAAATGAATGAAAATCTCCAAACTTGACTTCTATAGACAACAGCAAGTTCAATATCATGAATAAGTATTTTTGAGAAACAGATTCATTGATAGTTTCCATTTTTAGGAAAAAGGGCACCAGAGTGCTTTGCATGGAAGAAATCAAGAGTACTAAGAGATGCAAACACAATGCAATTCCTGAAGACACTTCCTTAACACATCCCATTCCCATGTGCAGCATTCGAGCAGTGGGGCTTTTCAAGGAGATGCAGTCCCACCTTTCTGTACTAATCCTAAATATGTTGGTTCAAAAACGTGGGCACACTGTCCTCCACTTTCACCACGTTTCCTCCACCTTATAGACACCTAAGAATTAGTGTCAACACAGATAAAAATTTTGTAACACCCTACTTAAAGATTCCCATACAACTCTCCAAAGACTCCATACGCTTGTCCCTTTTTCCACTGCAATTAAAGTTCAAAGACTTTAAAACTTTCATGTATTGCCTCATCTTAGTGAAACCAACCAGGAAATTATAATTTAGTCCAATCAAAATGCATACTTGAGACACTTGCTATTACTCTAGCGAGCAAAATTCCTCCTAAGAATAATTCCCCAAAACTGCACAATTGAAACTCATACTGGAAAATGAGCAACAAGCACATGCATTTCTGAATTCAGTAACATGCAAAAACAAACAAACAACAGTAAATCCTCCCATTGGAGTTAAAAGAAATACTTTGGATAAAATATTTCAATCATGCCTATGAACCTACTTTTTTACCTACTTTAAATTTGCCTATACGACTTTATTTTTGCCTATACTATAAATTTGCTTATCTACTTTAAAGATGTTGATATAGGACTACTGCTTTTTCACTGAGCAAGTGAGAGACTAAAGCCTGAGAAAAATGCTGAAAATGTTTACGTTTTAAATGTCTGATATAATGTTTAGGTCAGAATATAGCTGACCTTGGTTTATCAGTTCCAACCCTCAGGGCCAAGCATTTGATTCGACACAAAATAATTTATTATGCTTCTAACATCACTATAATGGAAAAATACCTCAGCTTGAACTTTTTTTTTTTTTTTTTAGAAGGTATCTTGCCATCAGGTCAAAAAGTCTACTATACCTGCACTTCTGCTTAACATGCAGCAAAACCGAGGCACAGTCGCATCAGGCAGAACCACGCCACAGGTTCACATTGCACACAACTCTTCCGGCAGCAGCAGTTCACGTATCCCTGCCTGCAACTTCACCAGCCTTTCTACATGGATGCTGGCAATCGCCGACTTGGGTTGTTCCCCAAACTAACAACATTTGCAAATGCTTTTCAGTTTTAGCAGATAAGTCTCAAAAACCACTATCATTTCCCATCCTCTTTTGGTGTTCTCCACAGAAACTAAATCCCCTAGCCCATAAACTACTTCCACAATAAAATGATAACCCAAGTGAACACAGCTACCTCGATGGGGAACGTCCAAAGTCGTGCCCTGCAAGTTTCCAAAATCCAGCAGAGAAGATTTCTGATCAGTTGTATCTGCAAAATGCAGACATGAAAAAATAACCAGTGGGTGTGGACATGTCGCTTTCCCAGCCCTCTCCCCACTGCACTCACTTCCACCCCCAGCTTCTTTGCTGGTTTTCATGCAGATTTGTGCCAGACATTAGGCATCCTCATTAAGTGGTGTCTGGCAACCTGCCTAAGTTTTAGTGGGTTCTGGGAATGCCAATATATTAACCAGAGGACTTTCTGCATACCCTAAAGAGATTTTATTCAAGAAAAGTCAACCATTTGGCACAAAGAAAGCTTAATTCAAATCTAGGAAAGCTCTCCACTGGCAATAAGAAGAGAAATTGCATTTAGGTTCTTCCTAATTTCTGTCTCCTATCTGAAAGAAAAGTTTGATGGAGAGCAAGATCATTTAAAAGGTCAGAGTACTGTCTGTAATAGGATTTTAGAGAAAAGAAAGGCAGATACGAACGGCACAGACCCAGCACAACATCAAGAAAATGATTCATTTTCACTCCCTTGTCTCTTGTGACCAAAACAATCTTAATCAGGAAGATTAAATTTACCTACTATTATGCTGAGTGATAACGAATGGTGATATGGGTACTTGCAAATCTCCATCGCTTAACTAAACAATAAGAAAAAGCATTTAGCAAAATGCACCTACATTTAGCATATTCCAAATATGCTAAATCAAGGCATATGCTACTGAAATGCATACATTAAATAAATATAGATAATGAATACAGAGACATTTTGCCAGCATGAAGAACAGAAAACACTGTAATGCTGTGATCACTCTTTCAAACTTGCACGCTTCCTTTCTACTGCAGTCCCCTTACAGTTACTATCACTCAACCAACGGTCTCAGAAGCAAGCACGTAAAACTCCTCTCTAAAATAAATAACTTACATTTCTCTTTCAAATACATGGTTCAGAAGAATGCAAAGAAAAAAACAAGAAAAAAAAAGGTCAACAGCTTTCCTTCACTGGAACGTTCTGCGTGCACAGCACACAGGAAAAGTTAAAGGACACTGGACAAACGTGTCATTATTTTGTTCTGAGACTATTTCTGCAGACTTAGGTACCCAGAGAATCCCATTAATTGCACGAAGCTATTCAGCTAATCGAGTCTTCTGCTATCATTTAAACACCACTATCCATTTTTACAGAGAAATTCCTTTAAACTGACACTTACTTCAAACTCATCACTTTGATTTGTACAAAAACTTGCTGGTTTCCTGACAGCAGTTCCAAAATATCATGATCCCTTTATAATGACTAATTAGCACCAGAGAGCTAACAAGAAGTCAATTAAAACCAATTCCATTTAAATGTTTTAGTGTACATATTAGAAGTCTGGCAAAAATAAGATTATGTTTGGTGGGAAAGAAATTTTTAGCTATCTAGGCTGCCTTTGCTTAGACATCAACCTTCTAGGCAAGACGGCTATTCTTAAAAATAGCTGTCAACTGAGAAAAGAAAATGTGTATGTATGAATCATTTCACTACAGGGTTGGATTCCCAGCAACTGATGCACCACTGTTCTGGCATCAGTGCCTTTAACGAGCAGCTGATACTAGCTTGGTGCCATTGAAGAATTTCACGGTTACCACAGAACCAATCTGCAAAGATATTCGTCTCCATACTCCTAGAAGTATTTGTATTTCCTAACTGGCAATTCATTCGCAAGGAGCTGTTTTAAACCATTAGAAACCAGAGACAGAAGAAAAAGAAAATGAAAAAAAACTTTTCCAAGGCCACTCGTAAGTTAAATGCAAGAACCATTTCCACCAATACAAGAGTTGGTGGGCAGGCACATGTTTTTTTAGCACTTCAGTTCTCTCAAAAGTAATTTAATTCAATACAATCTCTCATACACTTTTTTTTTTTAATAATAATTTACTTATTTCTGATTTACATATCCTGAAAGTACTCCCAATGATTTTAGACAGCATCACTCAAGCGCAACCAGTTCTTGGTGGTAGGGTAGCAGCCGCTAGAGAGAGTACTGCAGGGCAGCTGTAAAAAAAGAGAACTAAAGTTTGGACAAGAAAATTAGAGGGAAAACTTCATTCTCATTCAAAAATAAATAAATAAATAAAGACAGACGCGGTACCTTCAGCGAGCAGAAAACTAACTACAACCCATCTTTTCAGGTCTCGCCTTAATGGTCCTACGCAGAGAAAACAGCATTTTACCTGCTTAAAAATCACAAAGGGACAGGTTATCTCTAAACTGTTAGGTTAGACTACTGCTCAATGATTTGCAGCTCACTAAATGTAATTCTGCTACGCCTCAATCTTGAATCCCAATTTCCTTCTACTCCTGCAGCTTCCATCGAAGGCTGTACTCAAGCTTCATCAGCCAAACGCTGCCTAGTGCCTGTAATGTTTCAATTAACATAAACCAATGGTCTGTAATATACTGTCTCACATTGTTAACTCATTCTGTGTTACGCATTTATCATCATTTAGGCCTGCACGGGCATCTTAATTTACTGGCGAATACCAATGTGCTTTATGTGTATGCAGCAATGGTCTTCACGTACCCAAGAATCAGAATTAAGTAAGCTGATATAAACGCAGAATAGCTAAAAAGGTGTAATTTTACTTCTACACATAACCGCATACTTGGCGCATTCCGATGTCAGTCCTCCTCACACTGCTCGCTTTATGTATCGCAGTAACTTAATACCTGGTGCTACCACTCCGGCACAGACATGGATGGGGACAGCACCATCACTATTCAGCGAGCGTGGATGTGGGGAGGTTGGTCCCAAGAGTGCTTCCCACCAGCGTGCTGTGTTCCCAGCCAACCTTCCCCTGGTACATACAGCCACGAAGCCCTAATATTTATATTCTCATTAGTGGGACCATACACGTGTGCACCACACGCACAGTTATTCATCTCTACTCAACAGCGCATCACCCGTTGATTAACCAATTCTGGGTTGTTGCAAGGAGCACATTTCCTACAAGCCTCACCCAAGAAGCGACGCGGGGAGGCAGAACACAAGTTTTGCCATGCAAACACCACTCAGGGGCTGAGGGATGAAAAGCCAAAGGCGCTTCCCAGAAAGAAAGGTACATTACTGTACTTAGGCAGCATCTATGTTCTTACCTCGTCTGTGCCTACCGGTAATTGCCTCTCAGGCTTTCCTACTGATGAAAACTCTCTCCCTCCTCAGCTAGCCTCAGACGGAAGGCGCTGCACACTCTTGATGCTACGTGGTGCACCTTCCCATTCCCCACACGTTTAATGCAAAAGTTTTTCTCTTTGCAAGAACAGATCAACCTCCCCGTTTTCCTTCCTGCCAGGAAGATAGCCACGTTTCAAATCAATAAAACTTTTACGACACCAAACGCTATTTCTAGCGGCGTATAAAATCATTCACCAGATCCCTGCTCTCTCGCACAGCC